>NW_025421987.1:57870000-59140000 GCF_011764305.1 Mustela putorius furo | reverse complement strand
AGAAAGAAAAACATCTTCTTAACGAAAATGACTGGTCTCATCAGGTTTAATCTTTTAGAATCATCCCTTTTTACCTAAAAATACCTTTTCACAAGGAGGAATGCCGTTGGCTAAGTTTCTAACTCTCAAAGAGTCTAGACTGGCTTTTTATACCGGTGGGCTTTTCACCCATTCAATTCATATGTCCCAGCGCCCTTCTAAGCAACAGGCATTGCTCGAGACAGTACGAAGAGAACAATAAGAAAAGACAAAAACACCCTCTTTTCCAGTGGATGTAAGTGAATTAGAATAGAGCAGTGTGAGGTTGTCATCAGAGGACAAAACGTCAGTAATCACCTCCTCCGAGGAACACAATCTGCATGTTAAGTGCACAAATGCTTTTCGTGAACAAAGCTTAGTTTTGTAGTTAAAAAAACAAAAAAACCAAACACAATTTTCAAGAATCGGGAAAAACAGAGCTGGGTGAGCAAAGGCTGAGACTACATCCCCACAACGACTATTGACAAGTCCGTTAAAAGGACTTCGGGCATATGAAAAATTTTACATGTATGTGAGCGAAATCCATTTAAATCAGGCAGTATCCAATCTAGCAGACAGAAAAGAGCTCTGAGGAGCGGTTCAAAATAAAAGACTTTTACAGACAGAAGGGAGCCCAAACAAGGATGTAATGTAGGCAGCAGAGTGGGCTGACCGTCGCAAGCTCACGTTCCTTCAGGGGACAGCAGGGGTCCATCCAGGAAATCGCATAGTGCTGATCAGGAGATTTCTGATAGACTGATTCAGGCTTCCATTTCGGGGACAGCCAAAACTATAATTAAGTGTCTGTTTGGTGATGCGGGGTTTAGCATAGGCGGCTCCATTGGGGGCTTGTTGTCTTGCCTTTAAGCAGCCTTGCCATTTTGCAAGGGTCTCCTTTTTTCCCTTCTCTGTACGCTCATTTGTAAAATAGGGTTAATCCCTAATGCAAGATAGAATTATGGCCTCATTGAGATAACGTGCTCTGAGGCAAAATCATGTTGTTCCGTGTGCACTGCCACAGAGGATATTATGACTAAGTTTGGGAGGAAGTGAGGAGAGTTGGGAGGGAGGGGAAACCAGAGGAGAACAGGACCCAAGATGCAAATGTTAACAGAAGAGAAGCCCCTGGCAGGGGTGGTGTGTGGAAACAGGCTCCCCTGATCTTCTAGTGCCTGGATGAGATGATGGCAGGGAGAGCCTCTCTGGATGGAGACAAGGTTGCCAATACTCTGTGTCCTTTGTGAGTGACCATGGTGAGTTACAGTTCTGGGCTGACACTTAGGAGAAGCAGTCTGCCATCCAACCCTGTGAACGAGCCATGCAACACCATTGATGAGGGAGCAGGAGGCTGGCTGAGGACAAAGCAAGAGCTGGCGCCTTGCACCCCCCCCTTCCATCTGCTCCCCTCCATAGGTGTAGCATTCCTCAGGCACCCCTGACTGCCATAAAATGATAAATAGTTAACTTGCTAAGATCACAATCCTACAAGACAGGAGTCTCCCTTGGTTTGCAAATGTCCTTGAGATTTACAACAAAGAAGTTACCTTATCAATAGCCCAAATTCCAAAGACACAGAACTCAGTTTATCAAGCCTAATGTCACCCTCCCCTCCATAAAAACCGAAGGAGGTGGAGGTAGAAGGAAAAGTAAATAAAGTTAAATTTCTTCTAAACCTAAATCTCATTAACAAGGATGTTTGATGGCAGGAATGTAACATTCCACCAGGAGACTCTCAATTGTCTTTACTTGATAGTAACTAAGCCTTCAATATCCTGATAGTATTCTTTGCCCCAATAGCCCTTTGTCCTCACCTACCCAACTCCTGCGTATATAACCAACTACCCCTCACAACCCGGGGCGGCCGCATCTCTGCCTGCCCGCGGGCCCTGTCCCTGTGCTTTAATAAACCACCATTTTGCACCAAAGATGTCTCAAGAATTCTTTCTTGGTCATCGGCTCCGGACCTCAGCCCACCAAACCTCACCTAGGTTCTAGAACTTCATCACCATCAAATCTCGGTTCTCTTTTGGGGCTCCAAGGTCCACGCAGTTTGCTGGGAAACAGCCTCCGGAGCTGGGGCTATCGGCCAGTTGGAGGGGGAGGCAGGAGGCAGCCCATCTGTCCAGGGTAGGAGGCTTCCTTTCTCTCTGGACATTGGCAACCAACCCCACACAGGAGTCTACTTTGCCTTTCTTGGGAATTTGAAAGTTTCAGTGTAGTGCAGTTTTATGTGCTTTAAAAAGGAAATGAGAAATAGAATCTTAGCAAAGCTATCTATGTCAGATTATAAAATCAGTGGCAAGGGACCATAGAGCTAATCCAAGGTCCACGTTTTGTAGGTAAGGAAGCAGGCTAGTACAGATCCGTTCCATCCGCCCTTCCCCATAAGGGTCAGCATGGTCTTCACCTTTCTCCATATCCCAGTGACTGCCTCTGTGGCTTATATTAGGGTGTATCTTTTATCTGTAACATTGGCTTTATATCTAAGTCTATTTCTCAAACAGGATTATGAGTTTCCTCAATATTGACGGTTGGTTGTACTAGTTGGATGTCCATGTGCATCAGCTTGGACGTGAATGTGTGTGTGTGTGTGTGTGTGTGTGTGTGTGTCCTTGCATGTGGGTACATGTTGTGTCCGTGCATGTGTGCTTTGTTTACCCAACTGATGATCTGGGTCACTGCAATCCCGGGTTAGGGGAAAGGGAGCAGACACTCCTTTAAAAAATACTAGGAAGCACATTAAACCGCTAGGGAAGGGGCGCCCAAGGGCTCAGTCATTAAGCATCTGCCTTTGGCTCAGGTCATGGTCCCAGGGTCCTGGGATTGAGCCCCACATTGGGCTCCCTGCTCAGTGGGAAGCCTGCTTCTCCCTCTCTCGCTCCCCCTGCTTGTGTTCCTGCTCTCTCTCTCTCTCTCTTTCTCTCTGTCAATGAAATAAATAAATAATCTTAAAAAAAAAAACCCAAAAAACAAAACAACAAAAAAATACAAGCCACTAAATTAACCAGTGAGTTTATAATCACTTTGGTTTATCACACTTTTATTTTAATATTTGGCTTAGTTTCATTCATTTTTGAGTTTCAAACTTTTTAAAGCTCTTTTCCTCACTGGGGTGGTCACATCTGTTCTGTTTTTCCAGCCTGTGTGTGCACGTGTGTGTGTGTGTGTATGCGCTGGTTGGGGCAGGGGGTGTGGTATTTTATCTGTCGATCTATCTACCTATGTATCATCTATCTATCTATCTATTTAGGTCTGTTCCTACTTCTCTTCCTAAGCTAAGCCCTCCTGGTGCTTTGGGACCAAGAGAAGGAGAGACCCAGGGTTGAGATGTCACTCCCTCTCTGGGCAGACTGTAGTCTCGCTGTTACATCTCTGGCTAATACGGGCTGCCTGGCCTCATGCCCTCCCAGCGGCGGCCTGAGCCAGGGGGCACTGCTGGTGTGGGTCTCCCTCTGCTCCCCGTGCTGGAGCTCCCTGACCTGCCCTAGGAGAGCCAGCTCTGCTGGGCTTCCACCATACCTCAACCTCTCCCAAGGGCCCTGCTGCTGGATTCCCGAGCGCCCACAGCCGGTGGACACAGGGTGAGGTCTGGGCAAGACAGGATAGCTCAGCTCCCGTCTCAGATGATCACTGCATCTGGGGGGAGACCACACATCCTTGCCATGGCCATTCCAGGAGCGAGGACCACTCTGCCGCTGGGCCCTCACCAGCCCTGATCTCACTCCTCTTGTCCTTTGCTGGGAGTAGATCGGCGAGTCAGAGACCAAGCAGACAGGGTCAGGGAATGAACTGCCCACTTCTCTTTCTTGCAGACACCCCATCTTCATGAGAAACTCCCTTGGGATCCCCCACACTAGACTCTGGAGAGAGTCAGCACTGCCTGTCTCCCTGCAAGGAAGGTCTAGCTTCTCTCCATCCCCGCCCTCCCCCAAAGGACAGACTCCCTCCTTCTTCGTGTTTAATCTAAGTGGGGGGGAGTGGGGGGTTGGCATGTCCTCAGAGGTCGGGTTGGTTCCAGGGAGGACAGTGAGGGGCAGTCAAGCCTCCCCACTCCAGCTACAGGCAGATGTCAGCTCTCTGAAGTAAGAAAGAGCTTTCAGTGCCTTTGTTCTTGACTTTGGGCCTTTGCCACAATTTTGAGACACCAGGAAAAATCCCACTTGACATTCTGTACCACAGCCAGCTTGCTCTGTTCTCTGCCAACGTGTTCAAATCAAGCCCCCTGGTGTTTCGAGGTGAGAAGTGCAATTCAGAGTCCCACTGATGGCTTGATGGCATGGTTCAGAGGTAGAGATTTTAGTTTTTAATGAGCAAATATGTCCAATTTTCTCAAAACTTTCTACTATTATATAAAGAGCTAAATATTTAGTTAATGAGTTGCTTTTGTATTTTTAATCCTCAAGAAGAATTTCCAGAAAATACAGTTTTCACATAAAGTTTAACTAGTTTGTAAATAGTTGTATGTAGTCCTGAAAGCTCAACATTTATTTGATTATTTTATATTATTTTAAAAAGATATTATTTATTTATTTATTTTTCAGAGAGAGAGAGAGAATATACAAGTAGTGGGAGCAGCAGAGAGAGAGGGGGAAGCCCCAGGACTCTGGGATCACGACCTGAGTTGCAGGTAGATACTTAACTGACTGAGCCACGCAGGTGCCCCTGATTGATTATTTTAATTAATTATTAAAAAACTCTGTAGCAGGGAAACAGACTTGCCTAAGATCATCTAGTGGGATTAGTCAGCGGCTAGGGAGGGACAGAGTTGAAGGCTCCTGACACAGGCAACTTCCCACTTTGGGGCTCACCGATCCCCTGTCACACACTCTATAGTCTGCATGAATCATCTTGACCCTCAACACCTGAATCTGCTGGTTTAACTGCATAGTAAGTGGGCCACACCGTGCTTGAGAGTAATAAACCTCCATGTTACGTGTTGAGTCACAGGCATTCTTTAAAATTTATGTAATGGTGGGGCACGCCTGGGTGGCTCAGTTGGTTAAGCAGCTGCCTTCGGCTCAGGTCATGATCCCAGCATCCTGGGATCTAGTCCCACATCGGGCTCCTTGCTCAGCAGGGAGCCTGCTTATCCCTCTGCCTCTGCCTGCCATTCTGTCTGCCTGTGCTCACTCTCTCCCCCTCTCTCTCTCTGATAAATAAATAAAAATCTTAAAAAAAAAAATTTATGTAATGGTGGGTTAATGTGAAGTAATTAAATGTGCAAGTGTCCATCTGGGACACCTAAGCCAATTGTCAAAATATTCCTTTTGCAGTGATGCAAAATTCCTATAACAATGCAGGAGTACAGAGACAATGCATCCAATGGGTTTCAACAGAAAATATACTTGCTTCTAGCACTGGTGTAAAAGCACAGCCCTGGGGCTCCTGGGTGACTCAGTCGCTTAAGCGCCTGCCTTGAGCTAAGGTCATGATCTTGGGGTTCTGGGATCAAGTCCCACATCTGGCTCCTGGTTCAGCAGGGAGCCTGCTTCTCCCTCTCTGCGTGCTGCTCCCCTTGCTTGTGCTCTTTCTCTCTGTCAAATAAATACATAAAATCTTAAAAAAAAATTAAAGCAATGCCATAACACTACTCACAGACACTGAGGAGAGCATTTCCAATATTCTACATACAGGGGGTTTAACTACTGCATCCTTTTATATGTGTACGTGGTTGGGGAGCTTGTAGGAAAAAACACCAACTTGTTTAAGTAGTGGCTGGTTTTTAAAAATGTTTTAATTATAAGTTAATGGTTTTATTAACTCTTAGCAGACATATAAATAAATTCTTTTTGGATTTCAGGGGAAAAGACTCAAAAAGATAAATTGGAGGAAATGATTTTCCTAATTGCATCTTCATGGAGTAGAAGCAATAACTTTGTTAAAGTTCTTTTTCCATGAAAAGAAAAAGATGGAAGGAGTTTATACATTTATTAGATCTGCCAGAGATCAAGAGATGTCTGGCTTCACTGCGGCTATAATTTCCCAAATCTTCAAAGTGGAGCATACAGAGAGCCTCTCGGTCATGGAGTTAAGACAGTTGACCTTGAAATAGGAACATTCTGGTCCAGGTCAGCCAGCAGATGGCTGAAGAACAAGAAAGAACCTAGAAAGACACTTTGAAGCCAATCATTTAGGGACAGTGTGACTGACCATCCTGATGTTTCTGAGTCCCAGAACTACAGTGAATGCCCTGCTTTGTGAGGTCCCTAAATAATTCTTGCTCAGAGAGAGCTCTGGATGGATGAACTGTGTTGCCTTTCTGTCAGATTTTCTTCCTTTGCTTTGCTTGGTTGGTACTCAACATGGTCACAGATCCATTCTTTTACCTAAGTATGTGTGATTATTGGGGGCTGTCTCCTGTAGCCCCCCACTGTGTGTCCTCTATGGTCAGACAGGGCTGCTCCTTACCAGGGCATGGGGCCTGGTCCTTCAAAATACCTGTCTTGGTGTTCTCAGCTGCCCCCCAAAATATGAAATGTTGGATGGCTTAATCAAGAGACATTGACTTTCTCATAGTTCTGGAGGTTAGAAGTCTGGGAGACATATATGAGGTAAACTATTATTGTAAACCATTTTGTGCCTTTTGAATTTTGAAATTTAAACTGATTTAGTCTGTTGGGTGTCCGAGTTTTGATCTCAGTTCAGGGCTTGATCTCAGGGTGTTGAGTTCAAGCCCTGTGCTGTGCTCCAGGGCTGGGTGTGGCACCTATTAAAAAAAGAAAGAAAAAGAAAGGAAAAAGAAAGATAGTTAACTTTATTATACTGAATCTTTGTGTCCTCCCCAAATTCATGTGTTGAAACTCTAATCCCAGTGTAATGACATTGAAGGTGGGGCCTTTGGAGGTTATTAGGTCATTTGGGTGCAGCCCTCATGTATGGGATTGGCGCCCTTAAGGAGACACCAGAGAGCAAGCTCACTCTCTCCCCACCGTGGGAGGATGTTGTGAGCAGTCAGCAATCTCCAGCCAACCCAGAGGAGGGCCCTCACCTGACGTTGTTGGCAGCCTGATCTCAGACTTCCAGCTTCCAGACCTAAGTTTCTGCTAGCTCTTTCTGTTCTGTTACTTAAAGGCCATCTAGCCCATGGTACTTTGTGCTAACAGCCCAAACTAACTGAGATGAAGTCCAAGATCAAGGTGCCAGCAAATCTGGTTCCTGGTGGGAGCTCTCTTTCTGGCTTGCACAGAGATGCCTTCTTGCTGTGTACCCCTACATGGCCAGTCCTCTGGGCACAAAAGCAGGGAGAGAGGGGGAGGGAGAAAAGAAAGAGAGTGAGCAAGCTCTGGTGTCTCTTTCTTTTATAAGGACAGTAGTTTTACTGGATTAGGGCTCTACCCTAGGGCTTTAATTATTTCCCTAAAAGTCCGATCTCCAAATACCATGACACTGGGGGTTAGGGCTTCACCATCGGAATTTTTAGGGATCCACACAGCAGTCCGTAGAAAGCCCCGTGTGGAGTGTCCGTGTAAATCGAGCCCCCTTGCAGGCTCCAGCACTGATGTTTCCATATCTCTCACCTGACTTAATCCACTCTGGGATTTGTCTGTTTCCCGGACTTCTACAATAGGTTCTGTCCACAGATTGACCTCAGCCCCTTCCCCGTCCCCATCCTACTTGCGTCAGGTCCCCCTCCTCGTTCCTCCCCTGTGTTAGAGTTGCCTTCATGGGGGTCCCACTGCAGAAGAGGGTGCCTCCATCCATATCAGCCATTCTGCTTCTATGGGATACAGGGCATCAGATCAGGATCTACGCCAGAGACTTAACCTTGGAAGAAACTCCATAGTGAAGTCCCCAGGGCCTACAAATTAGCTTTGCCCTTTGATCATTCTTACTGTGTGAGGTACTCTGCTAGGGCTGAGGAAGATTTCATTTCTATTCCCGCAATGGATGGGGACCCTTTAATACATCATGAACTGTCAATCTAACAACAAAACCCCTGAGTGACTTATTAAATCATAGACTTGACCGCAAAGTATCTGTGAACTTTGGAGACTTCAAACCTGTTCTTGCTTGTGGTGATATGTTTATTCATCCCTGTGTTCGTTGAGCAGCCCCTACGTTCATCACAAAGGGGGTGCAAGGTGCCGGTGGGGTGGGGTTGGTGAGACTGGAGAGGTAGACAGGGTTCAGATGATGAAGGCCTCGTGTTCCCGCTGAAGGCTTTGTTCTGCAGGTAACAGGAGAGGCAGAAGCAGAGGGGATGGATTCACGTGACTCTGAAGTTGTTGAGCCCACAGGACTGGACCATGAGGGCAAAGGAGGATTCCAGAATGACCCCTGGCTTCTGGCTGGTGAGCCTGGGATGCTTCCTGGGAGAAAGGGAATGGCGAAGTCAGATCGGCCTTCTGGTATGGGTGATCTTGTGGAGCACGGAGCTTGGAGGTGTCAAGGGGGATATAGGTAGGGCTTCTGAGGGTCTGTGTCTTTCCTGAGCCCGAGTGCTTCGGAGAGAGACTTTTTCTTCTCACTCTCTGCTTCTTTGGTACCAACCTCTGTCTGGAAGCCATTCTTCCGCCTGGCTTGTTCTCTGGCCATCTCCAAACTCCTTTCCTCCAGTGCTTTGGAGGAGTTATCCCTGGAGTATCTCTTTTATCCACCAGATCCAAGTCTGGTGTTATCCCCTAACCATGATTTTTGTTGTTGTTAAAATATTTATTATTTATTTGTTGAGAGAGAGAGAGAGAACGCATGGACGCACACAGAAGCAGGGGAGGGGAGGAGCAGAGGGAGAGGGAGAAGCAGCTGCCCTACTGAGCAGAGAGCCCCACAGGGAGCTCAATCCCAGGACCCTGAGGTCATGACCAAAGCTGAAGGCAGATTCCCAACCATCTAAGCCACCCAGGAGCCCCTAACCATGATTATTTTGTCACAACTGCTGTCCTTCCCAAACCCAGCCTGGACTTCCCCTTCCATGTATTCAGGCAGGACTCATCTTGCCTGTCCCCAGCTGGTTTAGCATCGGGTCAGACAGCCAGCTGCATGTTGTCACACCCTAATTACCCCTTTACTAAAAGGGGTAATTTTTACCCCTAGCTCTTCCAGGGATGCACCCTTCGTGGGTACATTTAGAGCTCGAGGAAGCAGGGAGACAACACTAGGACATTGTCATCACAGAGCCTTTTAGAAAAGTAGACCCAGTAATATAAGTAAGTGCATGGTTAAAAAAAAAAAAATAAAATCATAGGAGCTCCAGGGCCCTTTCCTGGAGGGCAGACAGTACAGAAACAAGGCTGGGTCTTTCAGGAAATGCATTTCATTCCTTCCTCATCCTGAGAACCTCTTATCTCAGGTTCTGATGGAAACATGTTTCTGAATTGCAATAATGACAATGACAATGACAATGGTAATAACAGCTAATATTTTTGGAGTGATGACTATGTGCCAGGCACAGAGCACATCCCATGTATAACCTCTTTCAGTCCTCACAGTGATGCTATAAAGCACATATGGTTATTATTCCTTTTATTTTTTTATTCTTTTACAAGATGAATGGAATTTAAATAGGTTACATGACTTGTCCATGGGTCTCACAGCTTGGCAGTGGGAAACTGGGCTGATACCTGGGTGCCCAGCATGGGTGTCGCTCTGTGTACACTGAGCTAAATCGTATCTCCTCAAAATTCAAGTCCACTGTGTGCCTCAGAATGTGACCTTATTTGGAAATAGGATCTTTGCAGATATTAGTTAAGATGAGATCAGTACTGGATTAGGTGGGCCCTAAACCCAGTGACTAGTGTCCTTATGGGAAAACACACAGAGGAGACCAGGTGAAGGCTGAGACAGAGACAGAAGGGATTTTGTCCTCAAACCAAGGAACACCAAGGATGGTTGTTGGCCACCTGATGCTAGGAGAGGATCTGGAGACAGATTCTCTCTCAGGGCCGCAAGAAGGAACCAACCCTGCTGACCTGTAGTCTCCACAACTGTGAATTGATACATTTTTGCTGTTTTAGTCATTCCCTGTGGTAGTTGTTACAACACTTCTAGGAAACTGTACACTGTACTATGGCTGAATTAATTAAGTCATTCCCTAGTAGTCAAAATGATAATGGTTTACCAGGTACTCTCCATTTTTCTCCATTTCAACTGTCATGGATGTGTTGATTTGACAAGGCTTATTTTAATCCAGATTGATTTCCTCCTTTATACAAATTTCCTGGTTTATTTATGTATAGATATGCCATCTAGTGGCGTGAAGTGAGAAGTGCATGTTATTTTTAGAAATGGGTAAATGATGTGAGTAGTCTTTTTAAAAAAGTAATTTCAGTATTTTATCTAGAACTTTAAATCTATATGTTAGATAATTAGATTTTTGCATATGTTGTCAGGCTTACGTCCTAAAGCTTTTTTTTGGGATAGGGTGTCTGACTTTTTTTTTAAATTTAAATTCAATTATTTAACATATAATGTGTTATTGGTTTCAGAGGTAGAGGTCAGTGATTCATCAGTCTTATATAATACTCAGTGCTCATTACATCATGTGCCCTCCTTAATATCCATCACCCAGTTACCCTTTCCCTCCACCCCCACCCCTCCAGCAACTCTCAGTGTATTTCCTATGAGTCTCTTATGGCTTGTCTCCCTCTCTCATTTGAGTGGTCTTATCTACTTGCTCCCTGAAGAATATCAGAAAGAAAATAATGCAGTAGAATCTTCCCAAAATATCTGAGTGACATGAGATCATTCAGATAATTTCCCAAAATCATATCTAGGTTTTAAAAGACAGGTAGAATTAAGACATTAATTTTAAGTCCAACTTAAGGCAAAACTGAACTTTTGGGGGGTGTTAGCGGTATATTTCAGAGATTATGATACATTTATGTTAAAAATACATGAATCTTGTGGGAATATTTTTTAGTCTTACTGTGAATTAAACTAATTTTAGTAATTTAACCAGCTATATCTATCTACAGATCTATCTACTTATCTCTACATATTGCACATTCCATAAGACTTGATGTTATTTTAGGGAGATTGTTACACAAACAGTATTAACAGATTGAACTGCATTTAACCCACATAAATAGGATAATTTTACCATCCAAAACGCTGCCTTTTTTTTTTTTTTTTTAAAGATTTTATTTATTTGACAGGCAGAGATCACAAGTAGGCGGAGAGGCAGGCAGAGAGAGAGGAAGAAGCAGGCTCCCTGATGAGCAGAGAGCCCGATGCGGGGCTCGATCCCAGGACCCTGGGATCATGACCTGAGCCAAGGCAGAGGCTTTAACCCACTGAGCCTCCCAGGTGCCTTTTTTTCATGGTAAACAAAGTAGTTTTCAGAACTCTCTGTGGGCCAGCCCTCCTGCCAGCTCCCGGATCGCCTCACACCCCAATGGCTGCGATTCTCACTGTGCTCTCCTCCACCTTGTAGCACTGCTCAAGCTTGCAAGACTCAGCTTTCTTTCTCCTAATGTGTCAGGGGATTTTTTTTTTTTTTTTCTATTACCTTTTCCAGCTTTCTCCTCTAGGGTCCTGGGCTAAGGGGATGGTGGTGACACCACCCCTTATCACTCATCTTACACCATTCAAAACAGAGCATCCCTTATCCATACAGGACACAGGTTGCATCTACGTTAAAATGCAAATAGCCCCTTCTGAGAATTTTGGTCCACAAAACTGTAGGGAAACTTGGCAAAGTTTAATATGTCTCCTTTAGTGGGGCCTCTGCTTTTGCTCAAGCGCTAAACAAGAACTCGATTTGCTTCTTGGATCACTCACCTTAGTTGCCTTGTTGATTTTCTTCACTACCTGCTTGTAACCCCTCTCCCTTCCTGCTTTTCCTCCCTCAGCTTCACTCTCCCCCTGACAATGCTCCCCTTCTGGTCTTCATGATGAACTTGTGTTTGGCTCTTGTCTGAAATGGTACCACCTCTTTCCCGAGAGCGGAAAACCAGCAGTTCTCTAAGGCACAGACCAAATCATGCCTCCTCCAAGGGCAGAAACATTGTTTTAACCCCTGCCAGGATCAAGATGTGTTCTGCTCTTCTTCATCAGTAACTGAAAATTTGGGAAGAACCAGGTGGCATGCATAACATACTCCAAGATCTCTTTTTAAACAGTTCACTTTAGACGTCTTGCGATCTGAAAGACATAATTATTGGAAATCCTGCTTGGCAGAACCCAACAAAAAAATCAAGAAAGATTTTCTTTTACTACTCTCCCTAGATGATGCATGGCTTGATAGAGCAATACTTTTTAGATTGCTAGCACTTGGCAGAGCTTTCTGTGGGGAATATTGTTGACTCATGTACAATGAATAGTTTTTATATTGAAATTCACTTCTAACTTATCTGATGTTTCTATTTGCCTCCAGATGTTAGCAAACATAAAAATGAAAAAAAAATTGGCATATAACAAGGGAATATTTTTAATCTAGCATTTTTACTAGAAACACATTATTGCTTTTTTTTTTTAAAGGAAAAGACAATTATTTTACATTCACAACGGAATCATTCAAATCATAAAACATAAAAAGAAAGCATTTAAATGAATAAAAATGAATGACACGTAGGGCTCGGATTGCCTTGACTCTATGTTTTAGCTTAGGAGTTTTCTGATTTTGTAGAAAGGCCGTTTTTCTTTCAGCACTTCTTTCCACAGACCTAAGAAGTTTTTGGTGGGGAGAGGAAAGTTACTTATGCTTAGGAAATTTTGATGTGACATTACTGCCCTTCTGGTTCTTTCTTTATGACTGGATTTTCAGTTTTTTCCACAGGCATGTTACGTGATGGATGCCTGGAATTAATCATTGGTTGTGGCTGTGAAAAGGAAAATAAGGAAATAATAACCATAATAAATATGTAATATATCCCTATGGGTAATAACTAATAAATATGAAATACATAAAATATAATAAACTATAACAAATACCATCTTGGTGCTTGTTATGGTGAAAATAGGAGGCACTGAGTTATTGGACACTGGCAGGGCCAGTTAACATTGCCATTGCTACAGAATCTCTAATCTACTATAGCTTCTGTACATCATGCGAAATTAGTATGTCCTAGTTATTTTAAGCTTTAAATCTAGGGTCAGGGATTTATAAGGAAGGAGAGTCCAAAGCATGGGGGTAGTAGCTCCTAGAAGAGAAACCGCAGGCACAACATGGTGACCATAAGCTTCATTATTTGTATCTTGATCAAATCCAGGCTATGGTAATTAGACATTCAGTTAGAATGAAATATCAGGGCTGTGGTATTGTTTAAACAGGGGATCTATGGAAATAATGCATGTTAGAAATGGGCTCTCCTTGGGGCACCTGGGTGGCTCAGTCATTTGGGTGTCTGCCTTCTGCTCAGGTCATGATCCCAGGGTCCTGGGATCGAGACCCACATTGGGCTCTCTGCTCAGCCAGGAGTCTGCTTCTTCCTCTCCTTCTTCTGCTCCCCCTGCTTGTGCTCTTGCTCTCTGCTAAATAAATGGATAAAATCTTAAAAAGGAAAAGAAAGGAAAACTTAAAACACACACACACACAGAGAGAGAGAGAGAGAGAGAAATGGGCTCTCCTTTGTAAGCAGAGTGAGTTAGCGGCCATATCAGGATTGGCTGAAGCTATTGCATGACCAAGATGTAAAAATCGGAGGACACCTGCCTGCAGTCTATGCCCTAAGGGTACCACATGCTCGCTTCCCAACAGTCCTGTGTCCCATTGGTGAGAGAGGATTCTGGTTACCCGATGATGCCTCCAAGTCTAACATAATGTTGCCTCTTTCGTGCTGTTGTCTGCCTTAAGTGAAATTCTCAGGACACATAAAGGGGATCCAGGGAGTGGAACTTCTTTGAGCTTACATGTAGTTTATGAGAGCTGTTTTGCTAACAAATGTTAGCAAATGTGCTGCTTGCTAACAAATGTTTGGTCAACACACACCTACATGCATGTTACCTTTGCTTTTGTTATAACGTGGATGGCGAGAGTGCAGGACTGTAGTTCACCTGGTCTATAGACCACTGCTGTGATCATGTCAGCTAAGGTTAGTGACAATATGTAAACTTGTCTTTGTGAAGTGCCTTAGCCGAGGGAATACAAGTCAACATCTCAATCAACATGGCTGGTTTGCTAGACTGGATTGCATTTTGGCATAATTAAATTACATAGCTTGCTAGATGATGAAAGTCATGGGAAAAAAAGAAAAATAGAGCAAGCTAAGAAGAAGTAGTGTGGGGGCAGGATAGTTGGGTCCTCTGGGCTCTTAGATTTTAGGAAAACTTTGTTTCCCTCTAGGAGAAATAGGGAGCCATGGCAGGGTTCTGAGCAGGGGACCAATGTAATCTGATTTGTACTAGGATCATTCTGATTGTTGGATTGAGAATAGTCTTGGGGAGCGGGCTTGGAAGCTGGCTTACTAGTTAGGACGCCTTTTCAGGAATCCAGGAGATAACAGTCCCTAAGGCATCAAGGGTACTGCAGCTAGATCTAGTTTATAGCTAGATCCTCCTAGACTCACTGATGGGCTGGGTAGAAGATATGCAAACGGGAAGAGCCAAGAATGACTCCTAACGTTTTTGGCTTCAGCATTTGGGAAATGGAATTGCCGTTAGCTGAAAAACTGAAGATAGTGGATAGAGTAAGTTTGAAGGAAATAAGTAAATATGGAAGTGTCTTGTAATCCATTAACCGCTAAAAAATGTCAGCCTATAGAATTCGGCGTGTTTATAAAGTCTATGTAATTTAGCATGTGTTCAGTAAAGAGTGTTGCTTTTTGCCCAACTTACTCTTATGTGAATTGCTTGGTTTCTGAGGATCACACCACACACCACACAAGAAATTGGCTTTTATTGGTCATCCCTTGCAAGCTTCCACACTGTCCTGGTCCAACAGAGCGCTGAAGTAAAGATCGTTTCAATGGCAGGGATCAGAAAATTTGCACTTTGGCTAGTGAGGGAGTTTGCCATCTGCTTGGCTTAAGAAATCACTTAAAAAGCAAAACATAGCTTCTGTCACCAGTTTGCCCCCAAGTCATTGGTAACCCAAGATGTTTATTGAGTTTGGGGTCCCTTGGGTCTGACGGGTCAGGCTCTGATTCAATTTTTAGATTTCTGTTTCTTGCAGACGTCACAGCAAAACCTACGGAAAACCTACAGCACCAAAAAGATACGTGATATGTTACACTTTAGCCTGGAGTAGTGAGGTGAGAAGTGCCCTCCAGATCCTAAGAAGGAGGAAAAAGCGAAACTTTGAGAAACACCATGTTCTTGTTTACTTAAACAATAACTAAGATACTTTCCTTCTAGTCATGATGATGTACTAGAGCCTGGATTAATCTCCAACATAAAAAAAGAAAAATCAGACAAAAATGTCTGAAACAAAGCTTTCCGCACATCAGCTATAAAGTGATAAAGGATCACGATCCTTGAGGAAAGGACAACCAATTCAGTAAGATGAGCTCTACAACTGACCCAAACTTCTGCCCAAAGGCAGTTTCCAGGCTGTAGAGTCTGCCCGAGTTGAAGAGATGGAGATTGGAAATCTCTAGGTGCCTAGAGTTTGTGGGACACAATGCCAAAGAGAGAATTATACGGAGAGTCTCTGAGATCTTCCGATGGGTCCTCTCTAGCCTCTGGCTGAGCTCTGTGCTGCACGTACATGAGCAGACATTCAGCCAGCAACAGGTCAGACATATCCCAGAGTTCACATGGGGCTGGGAATAGATCATATCGGCACCAGCCAGAGTGGGGAGGCCTTGTAAAGCATAGGGAATTGAGTAGGGTTCGAGGAAGGTGGTTTGCATGGAACTACCAATTTCTCTTGCCAATTCTGGTTAACTTTATTTTATTTTTCTTTTAAGAATTTATTATTTATTTGAGAGAGTGAGTGAGAGAGAAAGAGAGAGCATGAGCAGGGGGGGGAGAGGAAAGAAGCAGGCTCCCCACTGAACAGGGAGCTCTGATGCAGGACTCAGTCCCAGGACCCTAAGATCATGACCTGAGCTGAAGGCAGGGGCTTAAACAACTGAATCACACAGGTGCCCCCATCCTGGTGAATTTTAAATAAAGCAGGTTTCAAATGAAACTCTTCCTAAGTCACTTAACTTCATGCTGCAATAGGGTCCAATACTTTTCAAAGTGATACAACAAAATCCAGTACCCCCAAATGTAAAATTTCTAATATCCAGCATCCAATCCAAATTCCCAGGGAATTCATCAGTTTCTTGGGGCTGCCATAACAAAGGCACACAAACTAGGGAGCTTAGAACAACAGAAATGGACTCTCTCATAGTTCTGGAGGACAGAGTTATGAAATTCCGGTGTCATTTCCCTCTGAGACTCCGGGTAGAAATTCTCCCTACTTCTTTCTAGTTTCCATCAGTCGCTGGTGGCCCTTGGCTAGAGCTGGGTCTCTCTTGTCTCTGCCTCCGCCATTATGTGGTACTCTTCTGTGTGTCTCTGTCCTGCCCTCTTCTTATAAGGACGCCAGTCATACTGGATGAAGGGTCCACCCCACTCTAGTATGACCTTATCTACTGCAACAACCCAAATTACATCCGCAACAATCCTATTTCTAAATTAGGTCACATTCTGAGGCAGCAGTGGTAAGGACTTTGACATATTTTGGAGGGGGAGGGTACGAAATTTAACTCATAACATCAGGCATGCAAAGAAGCAAGAAAATAAAATCTATAACCAGCCAAAAAAAAAAAAAATCAATCAATAGAAACCAAGGAGAAACTAGTGAGATAATGGAACCGCCAGACACAGACGCTGTCACAGCTAGAGTAAAAATTCTCCCTATGATCCATTTTGGATAGTTTTTGTTACTATGTGTTCTTTTGGATTAATTATTTTTACATAATTCCATTTAATCTCTGTAATAGCATAGAGATTAATATATATATTTTATAAATAAATAAATATATATATATATATATATATATATAGCTATAACAGTATTGTAACTCATAAAGTAATCACTAAAAAAACTTTGTGAATGTGAGTCACGGAAATTTTCATAACTCCTTCTTCACCACTCTGATAGGAATAAGAACACCTTAAAGACAAGTTGTGATGATCAAATGACATTCTTGTAAATTACCTGGTGTCTAATGGACTCTTGAGAAAGAGTAGCGAGTATTCTTGTTGATAAAAGCTGAGGCAATGACTAAAGCCATTTCAGGTCTCTGAGGGACAAAGCAGACCACAGTTAGAGTGACTCTGATGGTTTTGATTTATTGCTCTTGTTAAGAGCATGACTAATTTGGACAAGTTGGGATAGGGAGAAAGTCAAATTTGAGTGAGCAGTTTTAATTACAGGGTATTTTTGAAGAAATGTTTTCTGATTACTGTCAACCACATGCAGTAATTAGAACGAGGCTACAAAGTTCTGCCTAGTATATATGCCTAAAGGACTGGCTTTAATGATTGCATAAAACGACCTCTCATTAGCATAACAAGGCTTTCAGATGCTATAAAACAATTCATTTTCATAGGCAGTTTGTTTTCTTTCTTTCTTTTTTTTTTTTTGAAAACCTTTTTAAAAAAATATTTTATTTATTTATTTGAGAGAGACAGAAATGGTGAGAGAGAGCACGAGCAGGAAGGAGGGGGAGGAGCAGACTCCCCGCCTAGCAGGAAGGCCAACGATGGGGAGCTGGGCTGATCCCAGGACCCCAGGATGATGACCTGAGCTGAAGGCAGAAGTTTAACCAACTGAGTCATCCTGGTGCCCCAACAGTTTGTTTCCTTTAGCAGTAGTGTAAATCCTATTGGAATGATCTGACCAGCAACAACCATAGGACAGTTTCTTCAGCAAGCCAGGCACCAGCCACAAGGCACCAGCTGAAAACTATACCCCTGGGCCTTGGAGCACCTGTGCCCTGGGAAGCCCTCCTGTGAGTGCCTAGCCTCTGCTGACACTGTGTTTCTCCTGGGGTCCCCTACCTGTGGTGGGAGCTGCTTCCTGCACTGAGTAATAACTGGATTATTTTAGCCTGCATTTTTTCGCCCTTTCAGTGCTCCGACAACCAGGTAACTGAGTCCTGAATTAAATCCCCTCTGTTTTAAATACCTAGGATAACTCTTCTCCCGACTAGAGCCCAGCTGATAGCATGCACCAGGGGAAACAGCTAGAACCAACCAGGGAGATGGCAAAGATGGAGGGTCCGAAAGAGAGCTGGGGTTGTGGAGGAGGAGGGGGAGGGGCAGTGAGTAGGAGGAGGATGTCCAGGGCACTCCAGCTAGCCCGGCTGCTGACCCAGGCGGCTTTGCCCAGGTGGGCTGTCCTATGGCGCCCCCCTCAGCGTTTCCTGCTCCCTGGCTGAGCCTTTCCAGGGTCTCACCCACTATTTACGAGGTGGGTTTTCAGTTTACAACATGTGAGGCTGAGTCCAGGTGGATTCTGGGCTTCTTTGCAGCTGTAAGTTTTTCTTGCACAGTTGATGGTTTTGCCCAGGGCCAGTTATGGGAAACTACCATGTTTCTTCCTGTATGCTAAGTGAGTACAAGATTAAGAAGGCAGAAGGATTTGGCTCCGTGGCACACACTGCCTCTGGGACAGGGACCTGGCAGTTTTTGCTACAGCCACCGGCTCTGCGGGTGGGAAGCAGCACCTGTCAGGTGTGGCCAACAGCGCCGCCACGGGGCAACGACTGTCTCACAGTGCCGCGGGGACACATCCCTGTGATGTGTTTGAATGCTGATCATTCCCAATGCGTGGCAGCAAAAATGAAAACCAGAAAGCTAATGAAGTTCCTGGGCTGGTGTAAGAGTAGGCTCAGGCTGCATTCCTGAGTGGAGTGTAATGAAAAAGACAATGCATGTCTTCCCATCTGTAAAATGTACTGCCATTTCTGAATAAGCTTTACAAGAAGGAGTAAAGTCTAATTGTCGACCACTTTTTAAAGAACCAGACTTCCCTTTGTTTTTAGTCTATTATTGTAGGCGGCAGCTAGGGCTCCTTGATCTTAATGTAATTAATATGGGAAGAAGCTTCGCATTTGTTCCCATGAAGAAGTGTACGCATCCTAGGCTCCCAGCGTGCTTCCGGCAAAACCTGTTTTGTATCGTGATGTAAAATGACTCAATATTGAAGCCTTTTTATCCTCAGGAGGTGACGGCAATGATGCTGGAAACAGAAGAGATCTGGGATTCTGGAAAACATCATTTGCAATTAGTCTGAGGGTAGCTCAGCCGCCTGGCTTTCAGTTCGTCAGTTAACATGAAAAAATATCTGCTGGATATTGAACACCTACTATGCCAGCGATTGTATCCTGGGAACCGATCAGTGGAAAAACAAATCATTTCTGCTCGGGTCGTCTGTTGCTGGTGTTTCGCTTCCGTGGGCCAGATTATTTCTGGTCCTGAGGTTGGCATTTGCAGGACTTGAGATCATTCTATGGTGGCCACAAGGGAGGTAGAAACAGTCCCCGTCCACTTTCAGCTGTACCGCTGATGGAGCTGACCCACCCCCAAACCATGGCCTGATGCTGCTGGGAAGGGGTTCCCATGGGGCTGTGGCTGTGAGCTGAGGGAATGACCACGGGAATGACTAAGGCCCAGCACTTGATCTCACACAGAGCTCAGGAGCCAGCGTGAAGGTGTTCTAAAAGTGTGTAATTCTTTCCTGCATAGGGCGTGCGTGGTCTCTTGCTCCAGACCTCCAGGGCCTGTGTTGTCACTGTCTACTGGGGCTTACACTACACCCCACATGGCATCATTCCCCACCATCAGCATCTCTAACACTGTAGTGTCTGCTGGCTCAGAGGCCCAGGGGGCCGGGCTGTTGCAGCTACCAAAGCCTGGAGCTGCTGTAGGGCTCTTTTCCTCCCTGGGCTCCACTCCAGGCCGGCAGACTCTGTGTCCCCTGATGCCGAGACTGGACATATGCCCAGGTGTGACATACACTGCCTTGTGAACCTCAGTGCACTGAGTGCATTTTTTCAACGTAGAAGGTGGAAGAGACAATAATCTGTCTTTTTCTATGGACAGGATTTACTGGCATGCCTCTTGCCACTGGACTCCAGAATTTTTTTTTTGGATGTAGACCCTTGAATCTTTGTCAGGCGTTTTTTCTACCTTCTGGAGTATTCGGGTCTTACTGGGGTGTCCAGCATGGCAAACCTCTCTCTCTTATCTAGCCCAGTTCGTGTCATGTTATATATGTAATAAATCCCTGTGCTTCTCTTGGGATATCCATCGTGTCCACATGGCTTTGGAATATATTATCATCAGTGGAAGGAGAGTTGACATGGCTCGGGGGCAGATTGTAACTGCAGAATCTGGCCTGTTTCGCGTGAATGCAAACTGTTCCTGATCTTCTCTTCTGGTTAGAAAGGAACATATGCCAAATCAGTGACCATGTACTGTGTCCCAAGGCTGTGGTGATGTGCTCTAGAGAAACACCACCTCTGACATAGTGGCTGCACCTAGGGCTACTGTCTGGTTGAGTTTTCAGTAGTGCACTCTAGAACCCATTTGTTTTTTCCATGGGCCAGACTGGAGAACGAAATGGAATGAAAGGAAGACATGATGGGGGATCACCAGCCTGCGTCCTGTACATCCTTAAGGATAGCATTGATTCCTGCCCCCTCCCTGTCCCTGGGACCTGATTTAAAATTGGGGGCTGGGCAGTTCCTGAGGCTCTGATTTGACTTTCCCCACCATGATATCCCTTCTCCCACCTGTCAAGGCCCAACTGGTGTTAGAACCACTGACAAAGGGATAGACTAAGCATGCCAGTCCCAATGATGAATTCAGAAACAAAGTAAATGCTTACTTGGTGGGTCCACAGGCCCAGTGGACTCCACCTATCACATCATAACTCCCTCCTGCACAGAGGAAGACCAGAAGGACTCATTGTCGCAAATCTGGAATAGACCATGATTGTCCAAAGAATGGTACTGACAACAGGCATGGCTACAGGAACGGGAAGGAGAACACTGGAGCTGAAGACCCTTATTCTAAGATTTCTAAAATACAAATACAGCATAGTCCTTGAGAGGAAGTTCGAGGATTTATATGTAAATTGGGATTTATGTAAATTTACATTTATTTATTTATTTTTAAGATTTTATTCATGAGAGAGAGAGCACAAGAACAAGAGGTGGGAAAGGAAGAAGCAGGCTCCCCACTGAGCAAGGAGCCTGATGCAGTGCTTGATCTCTGGACCCCAGAATCATGACCCAAACCGAAGGCAGACGCTAACCTGACTGAGCCACCCAGGAACCCCAATGTCCATTTAAATGTATATGTATGTCTGCTAATAATTAATAGGAGTGCATTATTTTAATTTCAGGAATAGATATCTCCATCCCCCCCCAAAAGGATCTCAGACATTTCCATCAGAACAAAACAAATGACTCACTGAAACTTAATAATTTTGAATTGACAAGTACAGATCCAAGGGAAACATGGGTGTGAGCAAATAATGAGAAGGTGTCAGCTACCGCTTACTTTCATCCTTAAGTGTGTTGCCCTTGACAGTGTTAATAACTATTTCTAAGTTACAGAGCTTTGTGCTGTCTGTTTGGCTCTAAGTTAAATTGGCTCCCTGAAAAAGAAAGATATGTTAACGATTATGCTCCAATTGCTTTCAAGTAAAACAGATATGCATCATGTTGGTTTCTGTTCAATGATCATAAATGTTGACATGTTTTTTCAAAAATATACTCACCATGGCGAGCCTGGGTGGCTCAATCATTAGGTGTCTGCCTTCGCTCAGGTCATGATCTCAGGGTCCTGGGATGGAGCCAGCATTGGGCTCCCTGCTGGGGGGGAAGCCTGCTTCTCCCTCTCCTACTCCCCCTGCTTATGTTCCCTCTCTCGCTGTGTGTCTCTCTCTTTGTCAAATAAATAAATAAAATCTTTACAGAAAATCTACTCACCACATATGTTGCTTCCTGAAAGACTGAAACAGTGGCTCTCTCTCTCTCTCTCTCTTTTTTTTTCTTTTGAAATGGCATTAGTAGACATTGCTGCTATAAACATTCGGGTGCACGTGCCCCTTCGGATCACTACGTTTGTATCTTTAGGGTAAATACCCAGTAGTGCTATTGCTGGTTCATAGGGTAGTTCTATTTTCAACATTTTGAGGAACCTCAATGCTGTTTTCCAGAGAGGTTGCACCAGCTTGCATTCCCACCAACAGTGTAGGAGGGTTCCCCTTTCTTTGCATCCTCACCAGCATCTGTCATTTCCTGACTTGTTAATTTTAGCCATTCTGATTGGTGTGAGGTGATATCTCATTGTGGTTTTGATTTGTATTTTCCTGATGCCGAGTGATATGGAGCACTTTTTCATGTGTCTGTTGGCCATCTGGATGTCTTCTTTGCAGAAATGTCTGTTCATGTCCTCTGCCCATTTCTTGATTGGATTATTTGTTCTTTGGGTGTTGCGTTTGCTAAGTTCTTTATAGATTTTGGTCACTAGTCCTTTATCTGATATGTCATTTGCAAATATCTTCTCCCATTCTGTCAGTTGTCTTTTGGTTTTGTAACTGTTTCCTTTGCTGTGCAAAAGCTTTTGATCTTGATAAAATCCCAATAGTTCATTTTTGCCCTTGCTTCTCTTGCCTTTGGCGATGTTCCTAGGAAGATGTTGCTGCGGTTGAGGTCGAAGAGGTTGCTGCCTGTGTTCTCCTCAAGGATTTTGATGGAGTCCTTTCTCACATTTATAGCAGCAATGTCCACAATAGCCAAACTATGGAAAGAACCTAGATGTCCATCAACAGATGAATGGATCAAGAAGATGTGGTATATATACACAATGGAATACTATGCAGCCATCAAAAGAAATGAAATCTTGCCATTTGTGACAACGTGGATGGAACTAGAGCGTATCATGCTTAGCGAAATAAGTCAAGCGGAGAAAGACAACTATCATATGATCTCCCTGATATGAGGAAGTGGTGATGCAACATGGGGGCTTAAGGGGGTAGGAGAAGAATAAGTGAAACAAGATGGGATTGGGAGGGAGACAAACCATAAGTGACTCTTAATCTCACAAAACAAACTGAGGGTTGCTGGGGGGAGGGGGGTTGAGAGAAGGGGGGTGAGATTATGGACATTGGGGAGGGTATGTGCTTTGGTGAGTGCTATGAAGTGTGTAAACCTGGTGATTCACAGACCTGTACTCCTGGGGATAAAAATATATTATATGTTTATAAAAAATAAAAAATTTAAAAATTAAAAAAATTGTGAATTTCCAAAAAAAGAAAAAAAAAAAAAAGAAATGGCATTAGTAGCATTTTCTTACCCTCACAGTGATGACCACCTTTGGTTGTTATATATTCCCAGTGTTTACACACACACACACACACACACACACACATATACACATGCATATGCATACAGTACACATTGCCAAGTCCATATGCAGAATAAAAGGTTCATCTCCATTCCCAAACAGACTGCTCTTAAAACTCTCAGAACTCTCAGCTCCGGCTCAGCTGAGCAGATAAGTGGCCCAGCAGAAACCGGTTCTGTTGCCTTGACTGTCTTTCATGGTAATGAGATCCTTTGGTCTTGGAAGGGGCATCAAAGGTCATCTAGTGGCAAGAAGACCCCTCTAATTTGACATGGGGTGTCTCAGATTCGCCTGAGGAGTTTAGAAATATGTACATCAGTCCTTATGGAGACCCTGTAAATCAGAATTACCTGGAAGAAGAACTTGAAAAACATCAGCCAGATTTGGGAATGGCTGATCTGGTCCAACTGCCTTCATGATTTCATTAAGTCTCTGTATTTAGAGTCAGAAGTGAGTAGGTCTTGTCAAACTTGTCTTTAACATCTTCTGGTTGGCCGTTTGTGAATGTCCTTGCACAGGGAGACTGGACCGACCCGTTTTTCTCTGATGGGACCTTTCGTCCGGTTCATTGCAATATGTTCCCACAGAGCCTCCATTGTGCCCCGTTCGGACCCACAGGCGAACATACTTGGGTCGGAAGAATTAATACACTTATATTTTATACTTCTTTTCAGACGAAAAGGGGAAAAGTGGGTGTTATTCTTCTTTTCTTTTTGTCTCTAACCATTGGTTATGTCAGAACGAAATCTCTTATAATTATTTAAGAGCATAAACTGGATCCCTCACCCATCTGGAGGAATTGGGAAGTTCTTCATTGCCATCTGCTGGAAGCAGGGCTGTACAAAATCCCAGCTGCAATAATTTACCAAAGATTCGTCCTTAGAACAGTTTATAGGGCTAATAACACCGGAACTTCTGCACTTCCTGGACCCCAGACCGGAAGCCAGCTGCCAAGAGACCTGTGGATGCAACGAGGTGGGAACCAGGATTGCAGGGGGGTCCGCGTCTCCCAGGTTTGCGTTCATGCTCAGCTGCCTCCCCTCTCGGCCTTCCCTTCTCGGTGTGAAGCTGAAGCTTCTATAGTGAACAATTCTGATAGTGAACAATTCTGATCGTGAAACTCAGGGAGAATGCTCCTTTCCCAGTCGTCTGGTTGGTGAGCGAAGCTGGGAGGGCAGTAGGCTCACCCCCTCCCGGAGTGAAGTGTGTGCACAGGTGTCCTGCGTGGGGTGAAGGTCTGAGGAGGCCTGAGCTCCTCCAAGACTAAAACATGCGTCCTATTCTTGCGACAAACGGTCTGGAAGCATCTGTCTGTGTTTATCCCTAACACTGCATGTAGTCACTAACGTTCCCCTTCCTTCCTCCTCCTGCAGGGATATGAGGTGGGGTTGTGTCCTTGAAGAACCGTTTTCCCAGGTCTGTTCTATCCTATCTTCTACTTACAGCAGGCGATTATTAAGGACGTTGAAGAAAAAGTCCATCTATTCCCCATGTAAAGAAGGATGGGTCTTTTCCCACTTTTTTCAACATATATGAAATGCAATGATCCAAATCAAGGGAACATGAGCTCAAAGCCTCAAATTGGCTAGGATAATGCAGGGAGAGTGCTGTCCCCTCTCGGGGCTAGATGACCCTTAGCTATCCTGGGAGTGGAAGAAACTCTTCTTTCCTGCGCTTATGGCAATGGCCTGACAGATCAAAGGGGAGTACTTCCCTGGAGCCCTGAGCACTTACATGTCTTGGTATAGGTATGTTTTACTTCCATGAGTCCCTTGCCTGGGGCCCGAGCCAAACTGCTTGTTAAAAGGCAGATATGCCACAGGTTTTTATTGCCCTGTCTCAGTCCTAAAGTGTAAACCCTTGACCTGTCTTTGGGGGACACATTTTGTCTTTCTGTTCTCCTGGCTCCTGACCTTTTTGTTCTTTTCCCCTTTTCCCAGATCCGCCTCCCCCTTGACATCTGACCAATTCCTAGCCATGACATAATAGGTGATAGGCAAGAAAATCAGCATGCACTCCAAGAGGAGGGATCCGTGCAGGGGAGAGTAGGGCAGGAATTGGCAGAAGAAAGATTTTGAGCTGGGTCATCATTTCAGTTCAAGTGCCACCTCCTCCATGAAGTCCTCTGTGGTGATGGCACCACTCCCTCCTCACAACCCTTCTTCATGTGCACCTTTCACAGGGGCCACCTGTCACGTTCTGCCTTACTTAGAGGTGCTACATACAGACAAGGACTCCTCCTCCTATAATCTGCAGAGGGGCAGTTTCCAATTACAAAAAAAAAAAAAAAAGAATTCCTCTTTGTATCCCACACATCACAAAAAGCACCGTGTGACTTAATTCTAATAGGGTCATAATAAACGCTTGTTGAACCAACAAAAGCAGGAAATGTGAGCTGGGTTTCAGCCTGAGGCTTGTATCCCACAAAGAACAAACGAATCCCAGTTTGAAGGGAAATGAAAGTGTGTAGATGCCCTAGCTGGGGCCTTCCTTAGGGAAGAAGGGAGTTACCCTGCAGATGTGCCAAAAAGGTCTCCATCAGAAGTAATTCAACCTCAGAAAGCGATGGGTAATAAATTCACGAAGTGAGTGAAGTACAAATTGTAAATGAGTACATACATTTAGATGCTCATTTATTTCTTTGATGCATCCAATGCAATTTTCCACAATAGATCTGACTCACATGTAAGTGCAACAGAAGGCAAATTGAAATTGTATAAATTACTGACATTTATCCAATTTCCGAATAAATACCGACCATTGAGAGCCATGTTTGGCTCAGGGGCACAGCTCCATCATGTGGCATTTAATCCTCCCCCCAGCCCTCCTGTACGGACTATCATGTGGCTGTTATCCCTCTAGCCAGCGCAGTACGTGTAGAGCCAGGCTGCACTGAAGTTAGAAGGCTCCTGGATTATCATCTAGTTAACACTGATGTCCTTGATGTTGTGATACTATTCTCCACCTGGAGTCTGCAACTCAAGTTCAATTAAAGGTAAGAGCTGGACCCGTTAAAAACGGACATATCGGACTCAGTCTGAAAGAATAAAAATCAGGCTCATTTAGTAAGCCGTACGTGCAATTCTCTGTAACTAAAAACCATTAGTAACAATGCTGGCTTCAACGGTAGGGACCCTCTGTTTTTAAGTGCAATTCTAAGAATGAACCGAGGGTTTGCAATCTGCTCACTAGAGGGTGTTAGACACTAAAAGCTGCCTTTTCAAGGAGTGCTGAGCTGGATCTAATGCGGCAAATCTCAGGGAGACTGGGGAGGCGATATGCCAGACTTCCTGTGACAGAGCCATCATCTCACAAATGTGAAATAAGGACTCTTGACTAGTATAGTGAATGAATCAGAATTATTTTTAAGATTTTCTTCTAATTTTAACAAAAATGTTCATTGGAGGAAAATAGAAAAATAATAGAAATAACCTAAAATGTGAAGACCATTTTAATTCACGTATAAGGTCCACATCGAGAACCAAACCTGATTAATAGCAGGTTTACCCACAGACATGCTGGAAGCTGAACATTCCTAAGCAACACGAGCCACGGTTTCATATGGTTTAATTTAGCGTTTTTTGCGCTAGGCAAAAAATATTTTTTTTTTGCGCTAGGCATATAAAGTGTTAGCGTTTTTTGCGCTAGGCAAAAAATATATTTTTTTTGCGCTAGGCATATAAAGTATTAATCATTTGTTTTTTTTTTTTTTCCACTTGATGTCATCCAGACACTGTGTATTAACATTCATGGATGAATAGATTCCATATCAGTTTGCGTGGAGGCTTTGCATATTATGTGGATCAAAGATTATTCTCTAAGTTTTGAAAGACCATTTTCAAGGAACTGAATTATCAGTCCAAATTTTATATGAAATCACTCAGTGTTCCTTAACTGTAATTTTGTGGGTTTTTTTTTTTTTAACTGCTTAAGAGTGGTAAAAAAGAGGAAATTGAGAGGCAATGTGGGGGGTTTGGAAGGTAGGGAAGGATAAAATGAAACAAGATGCGATCAAACCATAAGAGACCCTTAATCTTACAAAACAGACTGAGGGTTGCTGAGGGGATGGGGGCTGTGGAGAGGGGGGTGGAGTTATGGACATTGGGGAGCGTATGTGCTATGGTGAGTGCTGTGAATTGTGTAACCCTGACCATTCACAGACATGTACCCCTGGGGTAAATAATACATTATTTGTTAATAAAAATAATTAAAAAAAAAAGAGCAGTAAAAAAGGCAACAGCTAATTGGTGTCAATAGCGTGACCACTCTTGTGTTAAGCAAGATAGAGAATGAAGAGCGACGGTGCCTGATGTGAAGGAGTGTGTAATCTGGTTGGGGACATGACACTGAGTGGTGCTGCAGGAACGAAAGACAATGAGACAAGTGGAAAGCCAGGGTCAGTCCCATATTCCTATAGCATGGAGTCATAGACCCTAACTGCTCGGGGAAGGAATCAGGGTTAGGTGACATTTTCCAACAGGCCTCCTGGAGGAGCAAAATTTAGAATCCAGTTTTGAAAAGGCAGGGACTGTGCCTAACTTCCCATGACTGCATCCCCAGGGTCTGGGGCAAGGCCTGGAATGCAGTTGGTTTGTTTGCTTTTTAACTGTCAGCACCTCTGCTCTTTTTCTGTAAAAATGGTGATACTGGCCTCCAGGGGAGGATATGTCATCGAAGATATTTTCCAGAAGTGTGAGGAGGCCATCCACTCATTATTGGGCTTTCCTAATCTCATTCACTAGAGAAGTAGTTAGGTTCTGGAACACTGTCTAGGAGCACAAGTCAGAGAGCAGGTCATTGGTTCTTGTCACAAGCGAACTTTTAACCTCGGCTGCATGAGCACAGAATGAGCTCGTTCACCACAGATGATGTATAAAATAAGTTCAGCAAAAGTAGACGATTCTTTTCCTTTTCTTGAAAGACCCAGAATAAAAGTGAAAAACAGTAAGAAAAGTTTTAGAGGTGTGGGAGGGTGTGTGGTTATGGATTTCTCCCCCCTCTGTAGTCTCTTCAAAACTTCTGACACGAAATGCTGTTCTGAATAAAATATGAAGGCTTGGGATGAACCCTGGAAAGCAGGGTAAGCCAGGCCTTCAAAATGCCTTACAGATTTTGAAACTATATTCTGGTTTTAATTTTTTCATGCTATATGATTGGTGCTGGCTTCAGGCCACACGTCCTCTTAAGCTGGAAACCTCTTGCCAGGCAGAACGTGGCTGGAAGTTATTAGAGAAGCCAGTTCCATCCATACATACGTCTCATGGACTCAGCTATTTTGCACGGGCCTGGGGCCTAGGTAAGGAGCTTAAACCAGATGCATTTGAATTTTCTGACTCGGTAACCGCGTTTCCCAGCTTTAAGGGCTATACAAAAGACATAACCAGGTTTATCCGAGATAGAAAATCTGGCTCCAATTTCCACTATTACACCCAAAACACTAAAGTAGCTTAAATATTTAAACATTAGTGTTACCTAACACATTAGGAATCACAATCTCCTGCAGATTAAATGTGAATTAATTGCAGTCATGGTAGAAAACTAGAACCTGTTGAAATTTCCAGAAATGGTATGAAGCTACTACTACTACAGGAGGGACGCTGCTTTGAGATTTGGGTTCTCTTATGTCAGTGGCTACTAATTAGTTGTACATCCTTTGGGGTCTTTCCATTTCTGGCCTTGTTTCCCTTATCTGTGAAATGGTAGTTTATTTTTTTTTTTAATTTTAAAATTAAAATTAAAATTAAAATTTTTATTTACTTTTTTAAACGGGTAGGTTGAAAGAGGTGATCTAAGATCTTTTCTCACTCTGCAACTGTATTCTTCATGTAGAATAGCTTATTCAATATATTTTAGGTGTAGAATTGATTCTAAAACTCTTTGTGGGTGTTCTGAAAAACAGATAGGATTCTGGTTGAGGAAAAATGCATGACAGACTTCATCAACACTTCCAACCCTAAATGGTGCCACTATAATCAAGGCAATTTCTAATATTCTGTATATTTGACTTCAAATAAGTAATGCTTTTCTGAATTTCATGTTGGTTTTAGCGAATGTAACTGAAAGCATCATGTACTTGTCTGTATCATAGTTTGTCCATTGCAAAAGAATTTGACTTAATCTGGTGGGGTGGCTGGTAGGAACCATTTTAGTTTTGAGATGCGGCGAAGACTGAGAAATAGAAAATTGGGAGTTTACATTTTACATTTTATTGGGATTCGGTGTTTGCAAAGAGATGCGGCGAAGACTGAGAAATAGAAAATTGGGAGTTTATATTTTACATTTTATTGGGATTCGGTGTTTGCAAATAGAACTTTCTCGGCTGCCGAAACACCGTCATGGGGGAAATAAAACGTTCTTGCTGAGTTGATGTCTCCGTGCACTCATATTACCTATGTGTGAGCACATGTTTTGAGTTTTGGCCTGAGTAACTGATGGCATGCCGGGTTCTTTCCTCGATATCCGCTCCTCAGAGTGATGTCCCACTTATCTGATCAGGAGCCATGGTTAAATGAAACTGTCTTGACTCAAGAGTCATGGTGTGTATGGTATGTGCCTATGGGTGGGGGGAAGAATCTCAACACACAGGACCAAACTTCAGCAGATACCCATTATCTCAGAAGGGCCTTATATCTGTTTCTGTTCTTAACCAAACTTAAACTCTAGCTTGATTTTTTTTTTTTTTGTCCTGATGCTTTTTCTTCTTTAGATTTTACCTGAGTAGACAAGCATGAAATGAATCTCTCATTGCATTTTACTAATGTCAGAAATTCTTGCAGCTCAATATCGCCCATTGGTAATGGTCCACGCACTGGGGACGGGTGGTGGCTGCTTTGTGCAAGGCCGGAAACATTTTCATTCTAGCAGCTGCCCGGAGGATTGAAGGCTGCCAGCTCACAGCTGGGTCCTTCCCCAGGCATTGCTCTTGGCCCAAGCTTCTATCTCCTTCCTAAGGTGGCGCACATCCCAAAACCCACGTGTGGAGGTACAAAGGCCTGGCCCCTCGTCTCAAGTTTGCCCAGCTCTGAAGGGCCATACCCAATCCCACTTCCCGTGGGATTCACTGAAGCTCACCTAGACCTTGGTCACAGCTGCATCAGCTCAACCTTGCCCTTTGCCTCATCCCACATCTCTTTCTACCTCACTGAGTCCTTCCTCGGAGACCCCCAGTGAGCCTCCTGCATGCTAACCTTGGCCTCACAGTCTGTTTCCCTGAAAACAGACTATATGGGAACTGTTTCCCCATTTAATGGTGGGAACTTCCTCAGCGTCCATGCTCAATCCTGATAGGAGAAATTCTTCTGGAAAAGTTAATACGGACTGTCTGAAGCCTTAACACATTAAATTTAGTGCTTGTATTTTCACTCTAACATCTAGTTGAAAATTTAAATTGAATAAAATAAATGGATGCGATTTTATGAATCTGGAGTAAAATTGTCTCTTTTTACTTATTGCAAGTATTCTTAAAACCTCATTCCCTCTTTGGATATACTGGAGCAGTCTTTAACAAATTACAAGATACTGTTTAGTATGGTAATCATTGCCTCTCTTAAGAGTGTCTTTGCATGATTTATCTACTAGCCTTTTTCATCTTCATTAGAATGAAAAATTAAAATGCTTGATATTGATCATAAGAAATAATTAATGGAGTTGAACACATATATGACTAGATTTTTTTCCTTATGATTATTTATTTCTTCACTGTTGTGACTCAAATCACAAACATAAATAACAATGAAAATTTCAAAGAAATAGCCTAAGCTATTTTGTACCAGTTTATAGGTCCATGCCATGTATTTTGTATGCAACATCTATTTTTATAGATATTTAGGGATGTTTGGGGGGTGGGGGTCATAACTGAACTTAGTAAAATTTTTTTTAAAGATTTTATTTATTTATTTGACAGACAGAGATCACAAATAAGCAGAGAGGCAGGCAGAGAGAGAGGAGGGAGCAGGCTCCCCGTTGAGCAGAGAGTCCAATGTGGGACTCGATTCCAGGACCTGAGCCGAAGGCAGCAGCTTAACCCACTGAGCCACCCAGGCGCCCCTGAACTTAGTAAATTTTGCATCTTTTAACCAAGCCACATGAAATATTCAACTGAAATTGCTGATATTAGCTTGTTAAATAAAATGTTGGGTTTTTATTTTGACGATCTCTTGCTAGATTTAGAAATTAACAAAAGAAACAAAGTAGACTCTATATCAAAACGGCACCTAGAAATTTCAATTGATCTCTGTATCAGGTATCTAGATAATCAACAGATAGAAATTTCTTTCTTTTTTTATTATGTTCAGTTAGCCAACGTATAGTACATCATCAGTTTTTGATGTAGTGTTCGAAGATTCATTAGTTCTCTAAAAAAAGAGGAATTCACAGCTTTTTAATATATCTTGTGAAACAAAATTGGGCTTTTTAGTACTAAAATCAAGGTGCATTTAAAAACTTATTTTAGGCTGAAGCTTCCCAGTTTTTGTGCATGGAAGGCAATGTTTGACATTCTTCAGTTTGGTTTATTCCAAGCCCAAGGTGTTCATAACCCAATACAGTTTACGTAATGGATGATTTCCCTTATCAAATGACACCTATCTGTATGGGTTGATAATAGGAAAGTCATGGCATTGTTTGGGGTGAGGCAGGGAAACACTGTATCAATGGTGCTCACTGTGCTGGCTACAGGAGGTATTCCCATGGAAGCCTGAAGCTGCCATCTTGAAGCCAGCAGAGAGGCATCATGGCTATGGGCGTGGAGAAGCAGAGTCTCGTGTTCAAACAGCATGAGAAACCTATGCTATTTATAGAGCAGAAAGAGCATTCTGGTACAAGAATTACACGGGGCTTCCATAACCTGTCCTGGAAGCCTGTTCTAGTCCATCCATGTCTCTACTTGGGTGTCAAAGAGAACTCTGGTAGAAGTTTCAGATAATAATTTCTGTTTCTTACGCTCTCAAACTGGGCTGTTCAACCTTTTTCTCTGGGGCTATTTCTGGCTCTTCCAAATTTCACTGGTGTATCTCAAAACCAATGGGGGGAAAAACCCAAATATTTAAAAACAAACTGCACAGATGTTGATATTTAAGGGAATGAAATCCACTTTGAAAGATCTGATTAGGAATTAAATATGTAACTGGATAAATGGGTAATCATGTATTTGTCAGACTTAGAGGTATAACAAATTCATTATTAACATTTGGAACAAGGGCTGTGGCCTATGTCTCCAGTCCTGATGAAATCTGATATGTTTCCAAATCACATGGGTCATCATTGCTTTGGCGTCTTTTACCTTTTTTGCTTCGGGAAAGGTTTTGGGCCACAAAAAAGGTAATGATTGCTTACAGCCAAATCAACTTGGGAAATTCTTGGTTAAATTGATTTCTTCGCTTCTTGGAGCCTTTTACATGAAAACTATGAGTCTTCAAGAAAAGGATATCATAGTGGTACTTAGCTAATTATTTGATTGCAAAAATCTCTTTTGTGTGTGCATTATTCATTAGTATGTGTTAGAAAGATTTCTGGATCCGTTTTGGAAATGCTGACCTTCTGTTTTTAATTATAATATTTTGGAAAGTTTTTTGAATTTGCAAAAATGAATTGGGAACTTTAGATTTTCTTCCCTAATGCTTTGAAAGCACAACAAAAAGGCAATGATTTGTACCTCTTTTAATTTGGTCTCATGTAAGACGAGGTGGACAAAAAAGTCATCCCATGTGGGAGGATTCATGAGAAGTCGTTTTTGAGCAATCCGCTGTCTTAATCAAGCAACATAACTTTTCCTGTGTTGGACTTCCTAACCAGCAGATGAACAATTCAAGGGATGTGACGAGATCAAAGAAAGATTCATGATGGTGTGAGTAAACTGGACTTTCTGGAAACACCCTTCTTCCTCATGAAGGCGTGCTGAACTTTAGTGGCCCAGCAATGCATGTGAAGAGTCACGCCTGACATCTGACTGCCTGAAATTACCTCTTATGCTGGGGGGCGGGGGTGTAGGTGGGTGTCTATCAGTTCTCAGAGATCTATACTTTAAAAAAATGCATTTTATTTTATTTTAACTATGTTACTCAAATCCATCTTCTGGGTTCCAGATTTAAAAAAAAAAAAAAATTAAGTACCACTTTGCACCACTGAGGTGCAAAGCATTTTATTATACATGACCTAGTTTTTGACTTCTTACTGTGCTACTGTACCTGCTCAAGATTTTAATAAAACAGTCTTGGGACACCTAGGTGGCTCAGTGGTTTAAAGCCTCTGCCTTCGGCTCAGGTCATGATCCCAGGGTCCTGGGATCAAGCCCCGCATCGGGCTCTCTGCTCAGTGGGAAGCCTGCTTCCTCCTCTCTCTCTGACTGCCTCTCTGCCTACTTGTGATCTCTCTCTGTCAAATAAATAAATAAAATCTTAAAAAAAAAACCAAAACAGTCTTGGCCATGGTTTACTACAATAGGGTTTTTGGTCTATATTTATGTTTTTCTACGTACTTTTGGATAAGTTTTGAAAATCCATGCAGTTGAAATATATATTGGGCCCAAGATGGAAGGGGCCTCAGGGTGCTACATCCGCAAACTGATGTTTCATATCTCTGTAAACAGAACCAGAAACACAATGTAGCTAGTCAGCCAATCCCCAAATACTGATTTCCTCCTTCCCTGATCTTTCTAAATGATGTCAGAGATGCAGCGCTAGCCAGTTGTGCCCCGTTGCCTCATTGCCACTTGTAACACTCGGTAAAGTTCCTTCTAGGGGCGCCTGGGTGGCTCAGTGGTTTAAAGCCTCTGCCTTCGGCTCAGGTCATGATCCCAGAATCCTCAGATCGAGCCCTACATTGAGCCCTGCATCGGGTTCTCCACTCAGCAGAGAGCCTGCTTCCTGCCCCCCACTACCTCACCTGCCTCTCTGCCTACTTGTGATCTCTGTTTGTCAAATAAATAAGTAAAATCTTTAAAAAAAAAATAATAAAGTTCCCTCTTGCCCCAAACCTCCCAGAAAGATCCTTCCACGGCTGGTGAGACATTTGCCCTCCCTTCCACCCCTGGATTGTTTTTCCCTTGCAAAAAGGACATCGAACTTGTTACTCAGTTGTTTTAGGTTTGCCATTTGACCTTGATTTGCAAAACTTGTGTATTTCACCATCTTTTTAAAGTCCTACTTCTCAGCAGAGTAAGAGCAACAGAAGTCATGTGTTTCCCATCTCTCGTAATCTCAGTCAACAGCACAGGGTTGCTGCATGAGGTAGACATCCACACAGTGTGGTGAGATCATGTCTGCAGACCCATGTTGTCATTCCTATCTTTTTTTTTTTTTAAATTTTATTTATTTATTTGACAGGCAGAGATCACAAGTAGGCAGAGAGGCAGGCAGAGAGAGAGGGGAAGCAGGCTCCAGGCTGAGCAGAGAGCCCGATGCAGGCCTCGATCCCAGGACCCTGAGATCGTGACCTGAGCCAAAGGCAGTGGCTTAACCCACTGAGCCACCCAGGTGCCCCCATGTTGTCATTCTTTACAGCAGCCCCTGTATAGGTTTGTGGGATATTGTGATAGAAGGAGAAATGTATATCTGGTCTTCTCTGGTTCCTGGCACAGGGCTCCTAAAATCCTTGCAATTTCCTGAATGATAGGAATGAAGGGAGCATCTTTTGTTACTTCTAACAAGCCTCTTTCGATTCTACTGGAGTCCAGACTCATGAGGTGACCACTGGAGGAAGGGGGCTGGTTGCCGGAGGAGTCAACAGTGTGATCAGAGGTTTGGAACTTCCAGTTCCAACCCTTGGGGAAGGGAGAGGGGCTGAAGATTGAGGTAATCACCAATGGCCAATGCTTTTTTTGTTTTAATTTCTATTTTTTTTTAATTTTATTTATTTGTCAGAGATCACAAGTAGGCAGAGAGGCAGGCAGAAAGAGAGAGGGAGAAGTAGGCTCCCTGCTGAGCAGAGAGTCCAATGTGGGGCTCGATCCCAGGACCCTGAGATCATGACCCAAGCTGAAGGCAGAGGCTTTAACCCACTGAGCCACCCAGGCACCCCAATGGCCGATGCTTTAATCAGTCACTCCTGCATAATGAAGTAATGAAGCCTCCATAAAAATTCTAAATGATGGAGTTCAGACTGCTTCTGGGATGGTGAATTCATCAATGTGTGGAGGAAATGGGCATCCAGAGAGCCATGGAAGCTCTGGGCTCCAACCCCCCCCTTCCACCTTCCCTGTGCATTTCTTGCATTTGGCTGTTCCTGAATTGCATGCTTCAGAAGGAACCACTCATAGCAAGTAAACTGTTTTCCTGAAATTTTCGAGCCATTCTAGAGAGTTATCAAATCTGAGGAGGGGGTCATGAGAACCTCCATTTATAGCCAAGAGGTCAGCAGTACAGGAAGTCTGGACTTGAAATTGGTGTTAGAAATAGGGGCAGTTTTGTGGGACCAAACTCTTAACTTGTGGGTGTGCAATCATGTTTGGTAGTGTCAGCACGAAATTGTATGACACAAGGGTTGGGGAATTGGTTGTTGGTGGGGAAACCAACCCCCACACACATTTTGTGTCAGAAGTATTCTGTGAGTAGAAACACATCATAGTGTTAGCTAGTAATGGCTATCATTTATTGAGTGTCAGATATTTTGCCAATGCTCACTATATATTGTCTCTGATTTCAATGATCTTTTAAGATGATATTCTTGGCGCCATTTTACCAGTGAGAAAACTAAGACAATTACTCAACAAAGTTTGTATTTTGATAAACTGAGTTTTTCAGTTCTTCCTAACTCCTGAGCCCTACCTATCCCTACCGCATACAGGGCTACTACTGAATGCCTCTTTAATCACATAAAATCTACTCAGGTCAATTTATTCAATAGATATATACTGGGTGCCTCCTGTGGTCCCTTACTCTGTAGGATGCTATGTGTGAGAACACACAGAAGGAAAATAATAAAAGGAGGACAAAACACTTATTTAATTCTCAAAAAATAGATATTTTTATTGTCTTTCTCTGTGACACACAGTGAGGCACAGGATTACTATGTGATTTGTCCAAGGACACGCAGCTAAGTGTCAGAGCAAGCCCTGAAACACAAGACATCTGACCCCAAAGCTGAACGGCTTCTTCTAAATATACCAACCCTTATATCAATATCTTTTGAGTCTAATTTGAAAACAAAACAGATATGCATGGTACATCTACAGAGCTATGATTCCAGGGGCACCTGGGTGGCTCAGTGGGCTAAAGCCTCTGCCTTCGGCTCAGGTCATGGTCTCAGGTCCTGGGATCGAGCCCCACATCCAGATCTCTGCTCAGCGGGGAGCCTGCTTCCCCGCCTACTTGTGATCTCTGTCTGTCAGATAAATAAATAAATAAAATCTTTAAAAAAAATGGATATGATTCCATAGTGTCCATATAAATTTGAAAGAACATGCTATAACCTTCATATTCAAGATAGAAAAATATTTTCATGGATCTCACATGCAATCTTCATGAACTGCAATTTGATTTAAGAGTGAATAAGAATCAGTTCAGCTACTCGGTTTAACTACAAAGTTTTGTTCGGTGGACTTTTTTATGTCATTTTTTGATTGAAATTCTCTAAAAGAAATTCCCACTATGATAATTTTGGCCACTACTATTCTCAAAAAGACAAGGACCAAGAAGAGCACATATGAGCCACTGAATAGAACAGAATATCTTTGGTGAAATGCAGTTGGCTCATTTAGACATAGTTCTGCTCAAAATAACCTAGATGGGCTGGATGGAATTTATTGCATTACTAATGTTATAAAGGCAGATTTCCCAGTAATAACTCACCCATAAAACTCTACTTTAACAAAAGGCTACTTGATAGCATAGAATAAACTGGAATGCTTTTTATAGCCAGGGATTTCCAAACCATAAGTATTCCCATCTCGGTAAGTAAATGGGTCAGAAATACTTATGAGACACCTAGCATTTTTATCACCTCTGCAATGGAATACAGCAAAATTTCACCACGACCACATTCTGCCTCTACCCTTACTCTATTCTGCTGATGGACTCCTTGGCATATCATAAGCAATCCATTAGTGAGAGGAACTTTGGCATTCAAAAAGGAATGAAGGGAAAAACAGAGAAGTTGTTGAAACTGGTTATTTTTGAGGAATATACTATCAATTGCTGTACTACATCTAATGGTTAATTTCGCAGCAAGGTCAGTGAAGGCAGTACGGAAGATAGCTGCCCGATAATTTAATTGATCCGCTGATGGTATTAACCATTTATTTTTCTTTCTTATAGAAACAAACGTTCGCTTGGGCCCTGAGAATTATTCCAAATTGCCAGCGTTTGGGACCTGGTGCAAGACTCATCATTTTCAACTTGACCTTTTTTTTTTTTTCCCTAAGAAAGAAGGATATGGAAGTAACTGCTTTACAAATATCTCTTTAAAGTTGTCAGAGGTCAAATTAAACATTAGAACATTATGCTGTTACCCAGTATTGCTGTTTTGTCTCTCTTCTTGTTGCAATGCTAGGTAGATAGCGCTCCTGGGTGGCTCAGGTCATGACGTCAGGCTCCCTGCTCGGCGGGGAGTCTGCTTCTTCCTCTCACTCTGCCCCTTCCCTCTTCTTGCTTATGCTTTCTTGCAGGTGAGCACACTTTCTCTCAAATAAATAAAATCCTTTTTTTTTTTTTAAAAGAACTCTATGTAGAGAAAGTTACATATTTTACATTAATTTTTTAAGAATAATGATTTTATTATTCGTGTGTTGCATGCTTTTCCCTTAAAATTCAAGCAATTCAAAACTTCAAAAGAAGAAAACTTAAAAAATGAATGAGAAAATAAACATGTTCTATTAGCTAATATAGAAAATAAAAGTTTTCGGGGCGCCTGGGTGGCTCAGTGGGTTAAGCCGCTGCCTTCGGCTCAGGTCATGATCTCAGGGTCCTGGGATCGAGTCCCGCATCGGGCTCTCTGCTCGGCAGGAAGCCTGCTTCCCTCTCTCTGTCTCTCTCTCTGCCTGCCTCTCCGTCTACTTGTGATCTCTCTCTGTCAAATAAATAAATAAAATCTTAAAATATATTTAAAAAAAAAGAAAATAAAAGTTTGAAAAGTCTAAGTATGAAATAAACATCAGGTCATATATGTACTTTTGTTATTTTAAATTATTTTGTTTTAGAAACTGTGGTTAAAAATCAGGTTAACCAGGGACACCTGGGTGGCTCAGTGTGTTGAGTGTCTGTCTTCCGCTTAAGTCATGATCCCAGGGGCCTGGGATGGAGTCTCTCATTGAGGGCTTCCTGCTCAGTGCGGCTCCTTGCTCCCCCTGCTTATACTCTTGCTCTTTCTCCTGTGCTCTCTCTCTCTGGCAAATAAATAAAATCTTTATTTATTTATTTATTTATTTTAAAGATTTTATTTATTCATTTGACAGAGAGAGATCACAAGTAGACAGAGAGGCAGGCAGAGAGAGAGAGAGGGAAGCAGGCTCCTTGCTGAGCAGAGAGCCCGATGCGGGCCTCGATCCCAGGACCCTGAGATCATGACCTGAGCCGAAGGCAGCCGGCTTAACCCACTGAGCCACCCAGGCGCCCAATAAATAAAATCTTTAAAAAAAATTCTGGTTAGGGGCGCCTGGGTGGCTCAGTGGGTTAAAGCCTCTGCCTTCGGCTCAGGGCATGATCTCAGGGTCCTGGGATCGAGTCCCACATCGGGCACTCTGCTCCTCGGGGAGCCTGTTTCCTCCTCTCGCTCTGCCTGCCTTTCTGCCTACTTGCAATCTCTGGCTGTCAAATAAATAAATAAAATCTTTAAAAAAAAAATTCTGGTTAGCCAATCATCAAATTTCATTATACACTTATAAAGTCTGAGACATACACTGTTGAAACTGAAATTTGTAGATGACCTCATATTAAATGGAAGTTTTAGATTCTTCTCGTTTTTATTTTTATTTTTTAATTTTGCATTTTAATTTCAATTTGTTTGTTAAATGCAGTGTAGTACTCGTTTCGGGTGTACAATATAGTGATTCACACGTCCGTACCCCGTGCTCATCAGAAGAGGTGCCTTCCTTAATCCCCGTCACCTATTTCCCCCATCCCCCACCCACCTCCCCTCTGGGAAGCATTAACTTGTTCTCTATAATGGAAAGTCTGCTTCTTGATTTGTCTCTCTCTTATTATTTTCCTTTTTTTTTTTTTTTTTTTTTGCTTTCCACATATGAGTGAAATCATATGGTGTTTGTCTTTCTCTGACTGACTGATTTCACTTAGCATGATACCCTCTGGTCCATCCATGGCATTGCAAATGGCAAGATTTCATTCTTTTTATGGCTGAGTAACATTCCATAATATATTTTATATATACATATATATATATATATATATATATAGATAGATAGATAGATAGATATAGATATCACCTCTTCTTTATCCATTCATCAATTGACGGACACTTGGGCTGCTTCCATATCCTGGCTATTTTAAGTAATGCTGCTATAAACATCAGGGTGTATATATCTTTTTGAGTTAGTATTTTTGTATTCTTTGGGGTAAACACCCAATAGTGCAATTGCTGGGTCATAGGGTAGTTCTATTTTTTACTCTTTGAGGAACCTTTTACTGTTTCCCACAGTGGTTGCACCAGTTTGCATTCCCATCAACAGTGCATGAGGGTTCCTTTTTCTCCACATCCTTGCCAGCACCTGTTGTCTCTTGTTTTTGATTTTAGCCATTCTGACAAGTGTGAGGTGATACCTCATTGTGGTTTGATTTGCATTTCCCTGATGATGAGTGATGATGAGCATCTTTCATGTGTCTGTTGGCCATCAGGATGTCTTTTTTGGAAATGTGTCTGTTCATGTCTTCTGCCCATGTTTTAATTGGCTTATTTATTTTTGGGGTATTGAGTTTTATAGATTCTTTATATATTTTGGATACTAACCCTTATCAGATATGTCATTTGCAAAAGTTTTCATTTGTTGTAGGAAATATTGCTTTGTATTAATGCAAATTTCTTTGTATTAATTAGTATTATTAAGCACCCACAAGCAAAGCACTTTGTTAGTCACAAAGATAAATAAGACATGGTGGTAGAGACTAGGTAGGCGCTTGGACACACAACTAAACCAAAATTCTTAGCCTGTATTCCTGTTAGACTTGTGACTGAATTCTGGCCAGTGGAATGTGGGTAGATTGTTACTCTCCCCCTTCAGTGAGAGCTTAGAAATCTCCCATATATTTCCGTAAAGGCCTTCATTTCTTCGCCTCCCATAAAGACCTAGTGGAAGATTTTGAAGCCCTAGGGATTAGTAGGGCCACTACTTCCCTGAAAGTCTATAAGGAGCAGAGTCCCCTACCTTTAATACACATTGGATTATAACAGGGGCAGTAGACTTCGGTGTGTTAAGTTACAGAGATGGTAGGTTGTTGGTTTTTTTCTGAAAATTTTAAACAGATTTTAATATTAGAGAGAGAGCACAAACAAGCAGTGGGATGGCAGAGGGAGAGAGAGGGAGATGCAGAGTTTCCGCTGAGCTGGGAGCCCAATGGGGATGGAGGGTGGGGCTTGATCCTAGGACCCCAGGATCACGACCTGAGTTGAAAGCAGACGCTTAATCAACTGACCCATCCAGGGCTCCGGATTATTGTTTTTTTAGCAGCTCTTTTCTTACCCCAATCCAAGTTTTCTCAGTTTAGCACTCGATTTAGTGGGCTAGATAAATCTTTGTTGTGGAGCCCATGCATTGTATTAGTTTTCGTAGCAGCCCTGGCCAACACCAGGCCAGTAGCACCCCTCCCCCAATCAGGACAACTGAAAATGTCTTCAGATGTAGCGAATGTTCCCTTGGAGGAAAACCTGCTCCTGATTCAGAGCCACTGGCTTAATATAGTAATATTTCTTGTTTTTAAAAGTTTTACACAGAATCCCCTCCTTTTTTATATAATGAGTTTCTGAACAATTTGTTTGAAGTCAAATGTCTGAAAGGTGAACACATTGACATGTTATAAAAGGCTTTGCTATACAAGAGAACTAAAGAGAGAATTAGATTCTTTAATTACCATTGCATTCAGGAGCACATTATGAAGATATTGTTGCAGCAATTTTTACATGTTTTTGAACTTCTTATTTTTCCTTCACAATCAAACCTGCCCTAGACCAGCTTAAATCCTGTGAACTGTAGATTGAAGCTAAAGAGGTATTACTTAGGGCACATGGGGTGCCATTTTTCTGTGTAACAATTTTATAAGACCTTGGCTTTTTGTTTCCATAATAAGGTACATTGCAGTTTTCCATTTTCCACTCATTTTTATGAAATGGGAAAAATTATTAAAATAATTGAAAAATACTTCTGTATAGACAAAAATGGCAACATAGACAAAACGGAACTGGTGACATTTAAAAGGCTTCACCATGGGAATCGAATGAGATATATGTTTGTGCGTGAATGTACAAAAGTCCGATTTTACTTTGACACTCTCTTGTCTTGTTTTTTTTTCTTATGTTTTAAATTTTTATTTTTTTATAAACATGTATTTTTATCCCCAGGGGTACAGGTCTGTGAATCGCCATGTTTACACACTTCACAGCACTCACCAAAGCACATACCCTCCCCAATGTCCATAACCCCACCCCCCCTTCTCCTAACCCCCCTCCCCCCAGCAACCCTCAGTTTGTTTTGTAAGATTAAGAGTCACTTATGGTTTGTCTCCCTCCCAATCCCATCTTGTTTCATTGATTCTTCTCCTACCCACTTAAGCCCTCATGTTGCATCACCACTTCCTCATATCAGAGAGATCATATGATAGTTGTCTTTCTCTGCTTGATTTATTTCGCTAAGCATGATACGCTCTAGTTCCATCCATGTTGTCGCAAATGGCAAGATCTCATTTCTTTTGATGGCTGCATAGTATTCCATAGTGTATATACACCACATCTTCTTTATCCATTCATCTGTTGATGGACATCTAGGTTCTTTCCATAGTTTGGCTATTGTGGACATTGCTGCTATAAACATTTAGGTGCACGTGCCCCTTTGGATCACTACGTTTGTATCTTTAGGGTAAATACCCAGTAGTGCAATTGCTGGGTCATAGGGCAGTTCTATTGTCAACATTTTGAGGAACCTCCATGCTGTTTTCCAGAGTGGCTGCACCAGCTTGCATTCCCACCAACAGTGTAGGAGGGTTCCCCTTTCTCCGCATCCTCGCCAGCATCTGTCATTTTCTGACTTGTTAATTTTAGCCATTCTGACTGGTGTGAGGTGATATCTCATTGTGGTTTTGATTTGTATTTCCCTGATGCCGAGTGATATGGAGCACTTTTTCATGTGTCTGTTGGCCATCTGGATGTCTTCTTTGCAGAAATGTCTGTTCATGACCTCTGCCCATTTCTTGATTGGATTATTTGTTCTTTGGGTGTTGCGTTTGCTAAGTTCTTTATAGATTTTGGACACTAGTCCTTTATCTGATATGTCGTTTGCAAATATCTTCTCCCATTCTGTCAGTAGTCTTTTGATTTTGTTAACTGTTTCCTTTGCTGTGCAAAAGCTTTTGATCTTGATAAAATCCCAATAGTTCATTTTTGCCCTTGTTTCCCTTGCCTTTGGCGATGTTCCTAGGAAGATGTTGCTGCGGTTGAGGTCGAAGAGGTTGTTGCCTGTGTTCTCCTCAAGGATTTTGATGGATTCCTTTCTCACATTGAGGTCCTTCATCCATTTTGAGTCTATTTTCATGTGTGGTGTAAGGAAATGGTCCAATTTCATTTTTCTGCATGTGGCTGTCCTAAATACCTAATATCTTATATTAAAATCTTTGTCCTAGAAAGTCTCATTCCATGATTCATTTCAAAAACAAAATACCACTTGGAAATTTGAAAATTCTCTCAAACATGGGTGTCTGGGTGGCTCAGTTGTTAAACGTCTGCCTGTGGCTCAGGTCATGATCCCTGGGTCCTGAGATTGAGCCCTGAGTGGGGCTCCTTGCTCTGTGGGGAGTCTGCTTCTCCCTCTGAGCCTCCCCCTGCTCATGCTCTTACAGATATTTTCTCTCTCTCTCAAATAAGTAAAAAACAAACAACAACAACAACAACAACAACAAAAACTTAAAAAAATTTATCTCAAACAATTCCTTAGTCAAAGAGAAAGCCAAAAGTAATATGGCAGAATATCTAGAAAATATTATTAATTAAAACATGACATGTCAGAACCCATGGGATGCAGCTAAAACTCTGCTTGGAGGAAAAATACCCAACCTTAAGCGCTTTTATAGATGAATAAGAATAAATTAATTAAGCATCAAGTTTCAAAAATTAGACAAAAACCAAGGAAATACACCTAAGAAAAGTTGAAGGAAATAACTCATAAATTAAAAGCAAAAATTAATGACTATAAAACAGGGAAAGCATAAACCTGAAAAATAAATTGAAGAGCCAGTTCTTTGAAAAACTAGTGAAAAGTAGAAAATCATAATTATGCAAAATAAGAAATAAGATGGGGAAAGGAAGCAACTTATTGTTTGTAAAATATGATTTGTATATCAAAATCTAAGAAAATAGACTGAAAATTCCTATTGACCATTGGCAAATTTGGTTGTTGTTTGTATACAAAATTCACATTAAAAAAGTGTAATGGGAAAAGCACATTTACAATAACAACCCATAAATAAACTCAAGAAATGTGCTAGAATTTTATGAAAGGAATTCTAGTATATGAAAGAAGACTTGACTAAAGAGAAAAGCATCTTGTGTTCCTGGAAGGGTAGATGGAATATTACAACGTTTCACCTACCCCCGAAGTAATCCTAAACTTAAAGCAAGTCAATTAAAAATGACAACAGGGGTTTTTGTTTTCATTTTTTTTTCTTTTTTGGGGAAACTAAGTAAAGTGATTTGGAAATTCAAGAGAAAAATTAAATCTGCCAAAAGAGTAAAAATAATTCTGAATATAAGAGCAATGAAGGGAGATAAGACATGCAGACTTCAAGACACATTTTAAAGCCAGGATATTTATTTATTTATTTATTTTTAAGATTTTATTTATTTAACAGAGAGAGATCACAAGTAGGCAGAGAGGCAAGCAGAGAGAGAGAGAGAGAGAGGAGGAAGCAGGCTCCCTGCCGAGCAGAGAGCCCGAAGCGGGACTCAATCCCAGAACCCTGAGCTGAAGGCAGAGGCTTAACCACTGAGCCATCCAGGCACCCCAAAGCCAGGATATTTAAAACAGATTGTTACTTGTATGTGAATATGCAATCATTGATAAAAGATAGGAGGTCTAAAAATAAATTCAGCTCTCTCTCTTGATAAGAGTTTGGGTTACAAAAGTATATGCATTTGTCAAAATTTAGTGAATGTACGGTTAAGATTTGTACATTTCATTGTGTAGAAAATTTATTTGGAAAGAAAAAATCTATGAATGTGTTGGACTCTTGTCCAATGACTTGCATACTAAAGTATTTGGAGTGAAGTGTGCTGCTGTCTGCAATTTATTTTGAAAAAAAAAATCAGAAAATCAGATGGCTTGATGACAGAGGGTTGCATATACGGGAAGTTTTATAATTATATAAAACTATCTCAAGCAATTGCTTGAAAATGTCATAATAAAATGTTAGAAAATAGGTTTAAATGTATAGAGATTTAGAATACAAGAAAGATGGAAGTGCAAATCTTTTGGTTATTACTTTAATTACAGAATGAAAGATTTTTGTCTCCTATTACAATAGTTTTAGGAACCGGAATGTTGGTTGGTGAGAAGGGCTGGGTTAAGGGAACAAAATTACTCCTGGGGTGACTCTCACAGACTCTGCCGTGTTCCCTGGTGTTCTGCCTCGGGAGGCTGTGTGGAAGTTGGCCCCACTTCCCATGAAGGCTGTCTGTGGGGCAAAAGCTTTCCCATTGGGAGCCATGTTGGCTCGTGAGGGGAAAAGAGGTCCTCAGGGACAGCCCACGTTCAAAAAGCTGAGAGGAAAATGCAGTCACCGTATCAGAGCAAATACACAGGCCAAGGGTGGCTCTGTCCTTTGAGCATGGTTATTATTCACTCCTTTGAGTTTTGTTCTTTTACAGCTAAAAACCTTGGGATTTAGAACAGTTTATTCAGGAGTCTGGAGAAATTCATAAAGTGCAGTTATTTGTCTCCTGTGGTTTTGTGCTACCCAACCCTATATTTACAGTTCTGGAAGACGGTGGGGGATGGGGTTGGGAGAGGAGCATTATTCTGTTGTTTTGTACACAGTCCAGTCCCCGGCAGGAGTAACTTCCCCACCACGTGGGGAGAACCAGCCAGTCTTCTTCAACCTTAAAGATGCCCTTTGGCTCTGATGGGTACATTTGGGGCTCCTTTTATTTGGGGTGTGGGGATGGGAAAAGGTGTATATATTTTGGTGGTAAAAGGGAAATAGCAGAGATTTGATTCTACAGTTTTAAGATTCCTCAGGGAAGGGAAAGTGTTAAACAGTTTACCTAATATGTTTACAACTGAGTATGTTTCCTCAGTGTATTCTTTATTTTCTTTTTAAAAGATTGGAGACAGACAGATACAGAGAAAGAGAGAGCATGAGCACTGGGAGCTGCAGAGGGAGAGGGAGAAGCAGACTCCCTGCTGAGCCAGGAGCGTGGTGGGGCTCCAGCCCAGGACCAGGGGACCATGACCTGAGCCAAAGACAGAAGCTTAACCATCTGAGTCACCCAGGCGCCCCTCCTCAGCATACCCTTCAGTGAAAATACCATCTTCGATGTCACCCTTTTTTTGCCTCAGAAAATTACCATTTGAAATACGGAAATGCCAATGCATAGTATCTGAGAAAAACCTTCTTTGTCTTTTAGTTTAAATTGACTTCATTGACAATATCTGCACTTTTAAAACCCCACACCTGCTGGAGTACTGCTGGAAACAAGCACTGGAAAGCTTTCAGTGATGAAGGTCACCGAGCTCTCACACATAGTTCCCACTGGACATTATTTCCATGAGGTATGAAGTATATAATTAGCAAAGGGTCAGCAAATAAGATTTTCAAGAATGTGATTAGAGAAGCGGAAAATCATTTCAGGCAAGAATGTAAAATGTGGGTGTTTGGGAAAGGAGCAGAAGCTGACCAGGGATGAGCTGGACCACTGCAGCTGCTTTATACTCTCTTCATAGACTCACATTCGAAGCTCCAGTCTGGGCTGAGTGCCTTATGCTCCCGCTACTTAATTCTCACGATAACCTTATAAAGCAGGTCTTATTATTTCTGTTTTACAGATAAAGAAACTGAGGTCAAGAGAGTAGTGTTGGCCTAAAACATAATTTTCAAAAAGATAAAATCAGGACCCTCGGACAAATATATAAAGGACCTGTACCAAATATTTTATTGACTTATGCACTAAGGAGGGGAAAAGAGGTTTGATCATTTCCAAGAGCATAAAAAGCATATTTATTGGTAACAACAAAAAATGCCAGGATGAAGATCGCTCAGCTAGATATAGCACTGGTTAATGTCCAGCAGGCCATCGAGATATAGGGTTATCAGCTCCTTTGGACAGAAATCATTTCCATCTCTACTGGATGAAAATTTACAAGTTGAAAAGAAAAAGAAAATTTACAAGTTGGCAAGTGAATTCTCTAAGGATGGGAGCTCTAGCCAACAGCAAAAATGAGATGAACAAAGCACAGGTCTCAACAACCCCTGATGACCGCCGTCCCTTTATACTGAAAGGATCTGCCCCCACCTGTCTGCTTACTTCCACATCTGGAGAATCTTTCTGGCAGTCACCTGCTCCCAGGTCCCGCAGATATTTGCAGAGCGGAGATTCAAACCTCTATCACTGTGACAGCACCGCCTGTAGAGTCAACCCTCTGCTATGGCTCAGCAATGAGGTTTTTAAATTTTTATTTATTATTTTATTTATTTATTTATTTATTTATTTTTTATAAAGATTTTATTTATTTATTTGACAGACAGAGATCACAAGTAGGCAGAGAGGCAGGCAGAAAGGGAGGAGGAAGCAGACTCCCTGCTGAGCAGAGAGCCCGATGCGGGGCTCGATCCCAGGACCCTGAGATCATGACCTGAGCCGAAGGCAGCGGCTTAACCCACTGAGCCACCCAGGTGCCCATTAAATTTTTATTTTTTAAGAATGTTGGATTCCATGAGATCTGTGCAGGTAATTCTCTCTTACAGCCAATACATCTTTGAAACACGAAGATTCTCTGGGTGCTGAAACCATCCAACTCAGACAACAATATCAATTCAAAGTAATAGCACCTTTTGTTTCTGTTTTAGTGGAGACTGCTGAGGCCACAGACTCCAAGAATAAGAGGAGTTCCATACTAGGGATGACCCTGACATGGCACTTTAGTTTTTACTTCTGTCTTTATCTATATTAAAACATTCAAGAAATAGATTTAGGCTGAAAGCATAGTCTGTAGTCTGCTTTGCAAGGCCATGGTACTGGCAGCGATGGCTTGAAGTTTAGGGAATATGTGTATCATGGCCTAAGAAATGGACCCATAAATGCTCACCTTTGGGCATCCTTCTATCAGCCTTTTTCCTTAACTTCTTCTACACTTGAAAGTAGGCTATGAAGGGGCTCTCACATATGATCAGTGAACACACCATGTCACAAATTATATAGAATCACCAAACATGTCAGGTCACCATGATGAGGTCATGGAGACCAAGAAAGGAGCAGGGAGTCAAGAGGTTGACTGTCAAGTCAGTAAAGGCACTTCATTTTCCATGCATGCCTGCTGCCATCACCTCCATTCTGTCCAGGACCCAGCCTGTCCTCACTGTCCGCTCCTGGAAGCTCTCTGATTGCCCCAAGCTGCTGCCTGCCCCTGGGTCCACGGCCATGTGGATGCTGTTGCTGTGCTGGGGGCGGGACCCCTACAGCACATGCGCGCACAGTTTTTCTTCTGAGTCTCGCCTCTGCTGGTGCACATGTTCCGCTGTCCCATCGACTCTGATGAAAACCAAGTTCAAAGATGACATTATTAAGAATTTCAAGACACAGAAAATTAAACCGAGAATGGGGGCCTTCTTAGCATGGAGTCCTAAATAACTGTGTAGGTTGCATGCCAAGAGGCTGGCCCTGGAAGGAACTCTCAGGGCTCTGGAAATGCACACAACTTAGTGATTTCCCTTGCTTACTCTCTCCACATCGTCTCTCATATCATGAAAGCTTTGTTCTGATGTATTTACCAAGGAACAAATATTTAATATTTAGGTAGATGAGGATAAACCTACAAGACTAAGAATAAACAGCAGTGGGAAAGGTCAGAGGCGCCTGGATGGCTCAGTGGGTTAAGCCACCCACTCTTGATCTCAGCTTAGGTCTGGATCTCAGGGTGGGGAGTTCAAGCTCCAGTCTGGGGGTGAAGCCTACTTAGAAAAAAAAATTAAAAAAGGGAAAAGTCTGAAGACTTTGATGCCACGGAAGCTGAGAGAAGAAAGAATTTCAAGAATGATAAAGTCACCAATTGGAGTCAAGTGACACTAAGAGGTCATCAGTAAGTAAGATCAAGACTGAAAATTTTCTACTGAGTAGCACCATGAAAGTCATGTGCTATTAGGTCTTAGGAACAAGTTGTTTTAATGGAAAAATGCAGGCAGAAGCTAAATCAGAAGTGTACTGTGGAATGAGTGGGAGTTGAAAATGGTCTCCTGCAACCCCCCTCCCTTATGTTGTGGCTTGAAGATTAAGAGATATCCTGTAAGACAACCCTCGGGAATGATTGCGGCTACATGTGGGTACATGTACCAGGGAACATCTAGTTTTTTGCCCACATTGCTTCTCATTTCTCTTTATGTCTGCTTATCAGGATTTAAAATATCAGATACCATGTACTGGGAATGTACTATGTGTTAGGCTGGTGCTCAGTATATAATATCCATTTCTCTAATTCTGCAACAGCCTTGCATGCTATTTCTCTCACTTTCTAGGTGAAAAAAGAGACTCATAGTCCATGTAACTTGTTGAAGTTCACACAGCGATTGCCAGAGCTGGTGATCAAACCAGATCCCAAGTCCCTCCTTCTCCACTATCATAGTGCCTTTTCTCTGACATGCAAGAGTCCCAGGGAAGAAGATCAAGTAGTCTGTAATCCTTTGTTGCCTCTAATTCATTCATCGCAATAGATTTCATACATTGGGCACCTCAGATTGGTTAAATCTTGCTTATTACATTCTGTTGCATTTGCTGAACCTTTTCATTGGACGTTGCACAGACAAATTTCTCCACACAGCAACCCAATCAAGGGAAGTTCATAATATAGGAAAGTCCCACCCAACCTGTCAAAACCATATTAATCAGAACCATTGTAAGTGCGCCACACTACTCTCCGCCCTCGTTGATAGTCCTCTTTCTTTCTTTCTTTCTTTTTTTTTTTTTTAACATTTTATTTATTTATTTGCTAGAGAGGGAACACAAGCATGGGGAGTGGGAGAGGGAGCAGCAGACTTTCTGCTGAGCAGCGAGCCTGATTTGGGGCTTGATCCCAGGACCCTGGGAAGGTAGACCGAGCCACCCAGGCATCCCAATAGTCCCCTTCCTTGGTGAGTAATTAACCGCCACCCTGCTCTGAGTCTCCATCATTTCTTGTCTGTATCATTACAATAGCCCCTAACAAGTCTCTCTGCTTCTACCCTTGCTCTCAGTCACAGCAGCCAGAATGAGACCTCAAAAATATAAGTCAGATCATGTTATGGCACTCTTAAAAACTTTCCACTGGCTCCGTTTCACTCAGGGGGAAAAAAAAACAACATTCTAACAATAGCCAATAAAGCCTCTTTACTACCTGCCTGAGCTCTTCCCTTAACTGCTGTCCCCTTGCTCACTGTGCTGAAGCCACTCTAATTCCTTGCGGTCCTTCAGTTCTGCCAGGAAAAGGCAGCCTCAGGATCGACCTAATTATTAACCTTAGTCACCCTTACTTTTTCTTCTTTTCATAGCACTTACCACCTTTCTGAATATAACTCTGGTAGGGCAGGGATCTTTGTTCATTGATGTAGTTCCTAAGTGCTTGGAGTGATGTCTAGTAGGGGCTCAGTAAACCCTTCTTTGAAAAAACAAAAATTTTCAGCTTTGTTACTATTTTGCCAGGCATCTCTCTCAATCCTGTTTCAGTTCTCTCCCCTTTTTTGCCTTTGGGGGTCTGGGGTTCTTTTCTAAACCTTTCCTGTTTCAAGAACTAGTTCAACTTTGAAAAAACTGAGGTATAATTCACATAATATAAAATTTACTCTTTTAAAAAAGTGTATGCTTCAGTGGTTTGAACAAAACCCATGCAGTCAGTGCTGCCATCTATTTCCAGGACAAGAAAACTCCATATCCTTTAGCAGTCACTCCCCATTCCCATACCAATTCCCTCCACCCCACACCCAGCCTGAGCAACCACTAATCTACTTTCTGTCTCAGTGGAACTGTTGTGGACATTTCATATAAATAGAATCACCCAGTAGAACTTCTTTTACATAGCATGATATTTTCAAGTTTCAGCCATGTTGTAGGGTGTACCAAAACATTCTTTAAATGGCTAAGTAATACTACATTGTGTGGCTCTACCACATTTAGTTGATCTCTTCATCAGTTTATGGGCATTTGGTTTGTTGCTACTTTTGGGCTCTTACGAATAAGGCTGCTATGAACATTTGTGTACAGTTTTGTTTTAACATCTGTTCTCCATTCACTTGGGTATACACCTAAGAATGGAATTGCTGGGTCATCAGGTAGTAGTATATTTAACATTTTGAGGAATTGCAAAACTATTTTTCAAGGTGATTGAACCATTTTACATTCCTATTAGCACTGTATGAGGGTTCTAATTTCTCCACATCTTTGTCAACACTTGTTATTGTCTATTTTTTTTATTTTAGTCATCTTAATCGGGTGAAGTGGTGAAGTGGTATCTTATTGTGGTGTTGATTTGCATTTCCCTAACGGCTAATAATTTTAGTATATTTTCATGTGCTTATGGGACATTGTACATCTTTGTATAACAAAATCTGTTCAAATCCTTTGCCCATTTTTAAATTTGGTTATTTGTCTTTTTATTGTTGAGTTATAAGAGAATTTTAAAAAAATATATGCTGGATACTAAACCATTGTCAGATACACGATTTGCAAATATTTTTTTCCCATTCCATAAATTATCTTTTTCCTTTATTGATGGTATTCTTTGATGTACAAAGGTTTTAATTTTTTTGTTTTTTTTTAAAAGATTTTATTTATTTATTTATTTGACAGACAGAGATCACAAGTAGTCAGAGAGGCAGGTAGAAAGAGAGAGAGGAGGAAGCAGGCTATCCGCGGAGCGGACAGCCCGATGCGGGGCTCGATCCCAGGACCCTGGGATCATGACCTGAGCCGAAGGCAGAGGCTTTAACCCACTGAGGCACCCAGGCGCCCCGAAAGGTTTTAACTTTTGAAGAAGGTCAATTCATGTATTTTTTTGAATGTTTGCATTTTATGTGTTATATGTATGAAACAATTGCCTGGTTTACACCTATGACTTCTTCTGATTTATAGTTTTAGCTCCTGTATTTAGTCTTTGATTCATTTTGATTTAATTTTTCTGTATGGTGTGGGGTAGGGTTTCACTTTGATTCTTTTGCATGTGGAAAACCACTTGTCCCAGCACCATTTATTGAAAAGACTATTTTTTGGCTCCCCTGTTGAAAATCAGTTGACCATAAATGTATGGATTTATTTCTGGATGCTCAGTTCTATTACATTCATCTCTATGCCTGTCCTTGTGCTTGTACCACCATTCTTAATTACTATAGCGTGTAGTATGTTTTGAAATCAGTAAGTGTAAGTCCCTTGTATTTCCTTTTCAAGATTGTTCTGATTATTCAGGGTCCCTTGCAATTCCATATGAATTTTAAGATTAGATTTTTCCATTTCTGCAAAAAGGCCAGTAGTATTTTGATAGAAATACACTGCATCTGTAGATTGTCTTGAGTAGTATTGCCCTCTTTAACAATATTAATTTTTCCAATTTGTGAACGCAGAATGTCTTTCCATTTATTTAGATCATCCTTAATTTCCTTCAGCAATGTTTTGTTAGCCTTTAGTTACAAGGCTTGTATGTCTTCGATTAATTTTATTCCCAAGGATTTTCTTCTTTTTGATGCTATTGTAAATGTCATTTTTTTCTTAATTTATTTTTCAAACTGTTCATTGCCACTGTGTAGAAATACAACTGATTCTTGCATGTTCATCTTGTATTTTGCAAAGTGGCTAAATCTGATTATTTTTTCCAGCAGGGGTTTTATTGTGTGTGTGTGGAGGGGGGTTCTTTAGGAATATATATATAATATATTATATATTTATATTTAAAATTATATTTGTATTATATTTAAAATTATATTTATAATTATATTATGTATAACAAATATATCAATTAATTATATGAATTAATTAAATGATTATATATTATATTATATATAATATTAACAATCATGTCACATTGCAAATAAAGATAACTTAATTTTTCTTTTTCAGTATGGATGACTTTTATGTCATCTTCTTGCCAATTTTCCTGGCTACAACCTCCAGTACAAAATTGTATCAAAGTGTAAGAGTAAACGTTCTTGTTTTGTTCATGATGTTAGTGGCAAAAGAGTAGATGCTTCCCCTCTAAATATGATGCTAGCTGTGAGTTTTCTGTAGACTCCCTTTATGAAGAGGTTGACGAAGTTCCCTTTGGTACCTAATTTGTTGAGTGTTTTGTCTTGAATCAGTGTTGGATTTTGTCAAATGCTTTTTCTGCATCTATTGAGTTGATCATGTGGTTTTTGGTTTCTTAAGCTGTTATCAATATGGTGTGCTACATTAATTGGTATTTGAATGTTGTGCTGACTTTTCATTCATGGGTTAAATCCCACTTGGTCATGGTATATAATTCTTTTTGTATGTTGCTGGAATTGGTTTGTTAGTTTATTGTTGAGAATTTTTGGACTTGTATTCATTAGAGAGATTGGTATGTAGTTTTCTTCTTATAGTATCTTTGGCTTTGGTTTTGAGCCAAAAACTATGAGGTCTACTGACCTCATAGATTGAGTTGGGAAGTCCTCCCTCCTTTTCTATTTTTGGAAAGAGTTTTTGAAGTATTGGTGTTAACTTTAAATATTTGGTAGAATTTGCCAGTGAAGTTCCTGTTCCAAAACTTTGTTTTGTGAAACATTTTTTGATTACGGCTTCAATTGCTTTTACTTGTTTTAAGTCTATTCAAATTTTCTATTTCCTTTTGAGTCAGTTTGGGTAAGTTTATGTCTTAAGAGGAACTTATCTATTAAATCTACCATGTGCAGATTTAGCTACTATAATTCCAGACAGTAACAGTTAAAAAGTGTGAGAAAAATGAAGAATTCTGATTTATCTTGAATAAAGACCCAAACAGTTGACTTTTTAAGCTTAAGTACCCTAGAAGAATCTAATGTCACTTTGATAATAAGGTATTTGAGAACTAACTCTTGAAGAAAGTATGCAAAGTAGAAGTATAAAAGGTATGCCTAAATGGTATGCCCTATGAAGAAGATTAGAAAATGTTCAAATATGGGCCTTGCATTTGTGAGTTCAAGGTGAATTCAGTCTATTAATGGATAAAACATTTTTCCTGAATAAATGTTATAGGGTTTTTTTTTTTTTTTTAAATTAACTGAAGGTATACCAAAGAGATGAGATTCTAGACTGAACCCTTTTCTGAGATCTGGGCATTTCATGTTCATTGAGTTAGTTTTTTTTCTTTTTTCTCTTTCTCTCTCACTTTCTGTAGAAAACAAAGAAAAATAAAAGAGTTATAAAGTAATTCCTCCTCAAAATTCAGTTGAAAACAATAGTGTTAATAATAGTCAATTTTATGTCAAAAAAGAAAGCTGAGGACAATTGTAGTGTAAAAAATTTTCATACATCCTATTTTCAGCTACTTTGGGAAAATTGTTTTACACTAGTATAGATATATATTTGTTTGTTCTTTGTGGGGGTAACTCACTGCTTCTTTTTAACATCTTTTTTTTGTGTGTGTATCTTAAGATAGCATATTCATTTGAATCTATTTAGTTAAAAAAATACAGTATTTAAGTGAGATCAATTAATCGCCATTTTTTCACACTATGTTTATCTTGTGCCAACTAGCCTTTTTTAAAAAGCATAATTATTTAGTATTGAAAAAAATACGGACTTTAGCAGGGATTTTGTTACATAGAACATAGTCTCTCTTCTTATTTGGTATAGCCAGTTGTTTTTAAAAAATATTAAATTGTAACATTATATGTTAATAATAAATAAAAATAAAAATAAATTGTATATAGAGAAAGAGAGATGGCAACTTGATTTAAATGACATAACAGGGGCACCTGGGTGGTCTGTGTGTGGCTCATGTCATGATCCTGGGGTCCTGAGATCAAGGCCCCACATCAGACTCCCTGCTCAGCAGGGAGCCTGCTTCCCCCTTTCCCTCTGCCTGCCGCTCCCCCTGCTTGTGCTCTCTCTCTCTCTCAAATAAATAAAATTTTTTTTTAAAAAAGTAAGTGACATAACATAAACATGGTGTGTGTAATCATTCAATAAACATACCAGATTATTGGCTGCATGTCTAATCTGTAGGTATATGACTTGAGGTAGAAAATCAAATGTTCTTGCCCATGTGGGTAGTAGCATCCTGAATTCATATACTGGGGATTCACTCTGACTGAGGCATCACTGCAAATGGGAAAGTAGAAAGATGAGGTGTTTTAGGTATCTTAGGGAGGAGTTCAGACTTTTATTTTCTAGGAGAGGGGGAACCATTAGTGGATTCTGATCAGTGGGTGTGATGTGTTCATCTCCAGTTCCCTCTTGGAACTCTGTGGAAATGTACTCGATCAGGCAGGTCTTCTCTTTCAGACGAGGACACCCTTCATCTCGTGGTGGACATTTTAGGCAGTTTGTGACAAGGTCATTTTGCAAAACTTTTCCATGCAGACCCAAAAATTAAAGTTATTCCAGTGAGAATCTAGAGCACAGTCTAGGTCATGTTATATAAATCAGGTTGGACTTTGAAAAATGGAATGTCCTATTTTTATGCATTGCTAATAAAAACAAGCTTATGACTGCTCTCTGAAAATTCTAGGCAATACCCCAGCCTTTTGTTGTTTTAGTTTCTGGTATATTTGTATTAAAATGTTCTGTTTTTAGAATGGTTCAGAGCAAGGGACACCACTTAATTTATTTTCTCTTTTGCATCCTGAAATGTAATAAACATCTGTATTTCACACAGCTTTTTCATTTTATCTTTACAACACCTCTACTGGGGATAGATGTCACTATCCTCATTTTAAAATTAAAGTGACTGATGCACAGGTTGAGCAACTTGGCCTTTCTTTCAGAAATAGAGTTGGAATTTGAAGCCAGGTCTCTCCAACTCCAAAGTGTTTTTTCCCCCAGTAGATCACCCTCCCTCTTTGATAGAACTTGTCTAATTGCAATGTGTACACCTTTCCTCAAACATTTCCTCCATGTCGTCTGAAGTCATTGAGTGAATTACACATCTGTCCATCTCTGGTCTAGGATAGCTCAGCTTTTTGACTTTAGCTTATGTAGCCACTAGATTCTTCCACAATAACAGGATAAAGAGCCAGAAGAGCTCTGTTCTCCAACACCTGACATCACTCCGCAGACAATTGGCAGTCAGGAGAGCGGCAGCTGCCACACTCTTCAGATATCTCTCTATTTAAAGTTCAAAGAGACGCTGGATGACAACGACGAGGAGGTGAGTGTGGCCCTGACCAACCCACCCAGCAACAGGAAGAATGGCTGAAAAAGGTAAGATCTAAGGCATCAGACCCTCCTGGCAAGAAAAGTTCCCAGCTCTCTGGTTTAGATTACATTCCCCAGTGTTTAGTATTTCTCAGTTATTCTGAAGAATGTGGTATCACTACAAAAGGGGCACTAACCACCTACATTAGCATGGCTACAAAAAATGCATTGGATGTACAGTTTATAGACTATGTCTATATCTTATGTGTGCTTTTAAAAGGATCATACAGAAGAGCTTAATTTGTTCATGCCTTTTCTTCAAAAGATGAGTTAGAAGCCAGATATTCTCCGGGGTTGTGCTAGATTGGAGGTATTGTGGTTCTGTGGGACCAGAATTAAGGACATCTGACTTCTTTGTCAGATCTGCTACTAAACAGCTGTGCGAGCTTGGGGAAGTCTGTCCACCTCTCTGGACCTGTTTCCTGCACCTGAAATGAAGTAAATAAAATGGGCTTTGTCATCTTCAATATGCTTCATATCTGAATTTCTTTTTTTTCTGCTTTTAAAATATGTATTATATTTAAGAAAAGTGATTGAGTCTAATATGACAAAAGGGACTGAATATATATGGTATCCAAAAAAAAACCCCACCTTTTTAAATACCTCCAGGAATTGTTGCTTTTAATTCAGACAATAATCTCAGGAGATATAGAGTATTATCATCATTTCCGCTTTACAGATAAGGAAACTGAGGCATAGCCAAGTATAGTCACTTCTCTGTGATCACATACTAGAAAGTGGTGGTGCCAGGTTCTGAACCAGACAGTCTTGTTTCGGAGCACAGTGCCCTTAAGGATACTTCGAGATATAACCCTTTGGGCAGGCTCAGGATTGGACAGAGAGGAGCATTTTGAAATCACTCTTCATATTTAAAAAGAGGTTTTGTGCTTGTTTGCACTATAATGTAAGTGACCTATGTGAAATATGTTGTGTTCTTATATATTCCTGTTTTTTTTTTTTTTTAAGATTTTATTTATTTGAGAGAGATTGAGAGTGAGGGAGAGAGAGCAAGGGGGGGAACAGAGTGGGCAGGAGAGGGAGGGGAAAGACTCTCAAGCAGACTCCACATTGGGCGTGGAGCCCGAAGGGGGGCTCAATCTCACGACCCTGAGACCATAACCTGAGCGGACACCACGAGTCCAACACTTAACCAACTTGAGTCACTCAGGACCCCATATATTCCAATTTCAAAATGATGCTACAGATTATGACAAAACTTAAAATAGTTGTGTTAAAATAACACAAATGCAGGTATAATTTGAGTGTGAAAATGCACAGTCAATTGGGGTGTCTGGGTGACTTAGTCGGTTAAGCATCAGATTCTTGATTTCAGCTCAGGTCATGATCTCAGGCTCATGATCTTGGGGTCGTGAGACTGAGCGCCAGGTGGAAGTCCATGTGAAGCCCCGAGTCTGGCTCTGCACTGGGTTTGGACCCTGCTAGGGATTCTTTCTCTCCCTCTTCCTCTGCTCCCCTCTCGTCTCTCTCTCTCTCTCAAAAAAAGAAAAAAAAGAAAACCCACAGTCAATTCTATTGTTTTACAAAGAGTAATAAATAATGAGACATAGACTTATGTACTTTTAAGTCTTTATTTTATGTGAATTTTAGAATTATATTAAAATATTCTTGTATAAGATATTTATAAATGGTCCATTATAATATGGGCATTAATTTTTAAGTTCTCTGAAATTGGGAAAAATACTAAGTCATATATATGAACAGTTCAAAAAAAAGCACTGCTATGTACTTCTGCTATAATGGCACCTTAACTCATAAAAAGTCTTTCATCCAAATGAGAGTAAAGGGCATATCATAATGTTCGTTTTATCCTTAAAGAAATACCACATGGCAGGTGAAGAGAAAGATTTTTCCATTTAGTGGTTAATGCTTTGTTCAAGGTCACAGCAAGATGGAGAAACATGGAAAACTTGTTGAGTTTGCAAGAGTTAGGGGATATTCCACCATTTTTGGAAACACAGATTTAAACTATTAAAATTCTCTTAACTGCACAAAGTTTGCTTTTATAAGAGTGCCTCCTAATTTTAGAAGTGTCTCTTTTCCTGATGATTTTGTTTTAATAGCACTTAAAAAAAACTTCACATTTTAAAGTGATGGAAATTGTAATAGGCACGCAATTGCTAAGAATATGTGTTCTCTTTGTTAGCTGATGGCGTACAACCTAATTGTGCTTTTCAGTTAAGAATATATCTGAGTCCTTAACATGGACACATTAATTCTATATGATGTCTTTCTGTGCTCATCTTTATTTTTTTGTGTGTGATGTGTGTGTGTGTGCAATGAATATTTAAAAAATGGTAATTTTAAAAATTGCTTTCTTCAGATAAGGGTACAGATAGAAAGCACAGGAGCAAAGATTGTTTTAATGTCTTCTCTGTGGGTTGGATCAGAGTTGGTTGCTCTATTGAACATAGTAACAAAATAGAATCTCTTTCTCTAGTTGAGAATGATCATATATGGTATAATGCTTTTCTTTTCCTATGATACTGACGATTAAAGTCAGTATCAACACGTATTAGATTATCAAGACGAAGAAGAATTTTTGACACCTTTCCCTATGTTATGATTATTTAGTTTAGAGGAATTGCCTCAAGAGTAGTTTTCCATTGTTTCTATGTAAACAGCTGCTCTCTGTGTTGTTGGACAAATGCAGGAATGCGTTTTGTATACATTAAACACACACATAATGATATTTGATCCTCACAACAACTCAGGGAGGTAGATATTACAAGTTTCATTATCTCTACAAACAGGGAAGTCCAAATTCAGAATGGCCCAAGGTCACATAACTGTAAAAGGAAGACCTATGGTTTGAACACCACAGGTCTTCTGTTTCAAATAGCCAGCTGACTCCCATGGACCCTTTGTAGAACAGGAGATAATAATCCTGTCTGGGAATGACTCGAGTGTGTATGTTTTTCTCTTGATATTTTCAGATTCCTTTTATTCTCTTAATTCAGAAGATACAATACCAAAATTACCTACTTAGTCTGTTCTTTCTTTTTTTTTTTTTAAAGCAGAGTCTCCATCATCCCGCCTTCTGGTCCCTATTCTTCTCTTGATTGGCTGGATTGTGGGCTGTATCATAATGGTTTATGTTGTCTTCTCTTAGAAAGGTAAAGTTTTCAGTAATTGAATATGTTTGTTCAGAAAGACCCTACCTTACTCCAGAAATAAATCTTTTCTGTTTCACTAATGGGACATTTTATCATGCAGGCAAGAAGACTTCAGAGGGACATCAATTAGAAGAATTAAGAAAAGCACAAACATGACAGATGATTAAACGTTTCTCATGCAAATACCTGCAGTGTTTCACATCACTTCATAAACTTGGATTTGTAAACTGGTATTTTGGTGTGCATAAGAATCTCTTCCAGAACTTTTAAAATATTCCATCTATGAATAAAAAACGATAAGAAACCTGGGGGTTGGAAAAAGTTCCAAACTGTGACTAAAAGGGCTTAACCAATAGGGAGAAGTTTGGTAAATTAAATTATATTAAAATTTTTTTAGGTTATTCCTTCTTCTCCCCCCAAAAAAACTATAAAAAAAAAATGAACTAGAGATAAGAAACGCTAGTTCACAGAAAACAAGATGTAAATATAAACTTGCCCTTTACCTCTTTTTTTTTTTAATATTTTATTTATTTGACAGACAGAGATCACAAGTAGGCAGAGAGGTAGGCAGAGAGAGACGAGGAAGCAGGCTCCCTGCCTAGGAGAGAGCCCGATGTGAGGCTCGATTCCAGGACCCTGGGATCATGACCTGAGCTGAAGACAGAGGCTTTAACCCTCTGAGCCACTCAGGCGCCCCTGCTCTTTACCTCTTGCTCATAATAAAAGAACTGTCATTGAACCTGCACTGGAGAACCATGGCTCACCTCTCAGCTGGGAAAAAGAAAGATGTTTAATAATATATATGTTGGTAAGGTTGTGGGGACCTTACCAACTCATGCTCATGTACGGTCTTTAGAAATTAAAATGGTGCAGCATTTTTAGAGGTGTTTGACAGTCAGTATCTATCCAAATTAAATATGCATTTAACTTCTGACCCAGCTATCCCTCTTCTCAGACTATTGTCATTTCCACAGATAGACACTGGTAAAAATGCAAAATGGCATATACTGAAGCCTATTCATTAAGGCATAATGTATCACAGCAAAAGCCTGGAAACAAGCCAAGTGCCCATTCACAGGAGACTGAGGGACTAAACTGGGCTCTCCCCACATAATGTGCTACTGGGGCCGCTGTGAAAAGGAATGAAGGGGTTCTCTGTATATTGATGTGATGTCATCTCCAGGTCAGAGTGTTGCATGAAAAAAGCCAGGTACATGCTGCCTTTGTGTAGAATGGAGGGCGAGATCAATACGCACTTTCTGATTTCCAGGGCTCCATATTCTTTTCTCCGGCACTTGAACACAGAAGGTAATGCTTTTAAGCACCCATACAAATGAATTTTTCTATAATAAGTATTTTATTTCCACGTTTCCACATCCACCCTGATCATTTTCTCAGAGAACAAAGAACGCTTAGTGCAGTAAAGAGAACAAAAGTTTTGGAAGTCAGATTGTTTTATCCTAACTCGGGAGTCCTTTGAATAGCTAATTAATCTCTCTAACCTTAGTTTTCGCAACTATAAAAAAGGGATAAAAATATTCTCAGGGGTTTGTTGTGAGGATGGCAGTGTTTTCTAAAGCTGCTTGATCTGAATGGATGGAGTCATTGTTAAAAATACTGATTCCTTAAGCTCCTTCCCTAAGAGCTCATTTTCGTAGGTCTGGAGAAAGTCTATTTAAAAAAATCAATTAATTCTCCACGCGATTTTTATTATCATAGAAGTTTGGAAAACACTCTTATAACATATGTGTGTATGTGGGCATTACTCCCTGAAAACCTACAGACACTGGTTCACCATAGTTTATACTGGTAAGTTTTCGGTTTATTGCTGCAGCAAAAATTCAGCACTTTATTATGTAATATTACGCTGTATTTTTTAATTACATGAATTAATGTCACAATACATCATAGTATCTGTCCACTAATTTTTCATATATGTGAATTTTATTTTCTGTATTAAATTTAAGCCCTTTATGGGTAAATCCATTTCTTATCTTTCTGACTTATAGACTATAGTTCAACATAGGCAACTAATAAATATGCATCAAGTGGGTAATTATTTCTCCCTACAATATTCACAAATACACAATGTTGGTGTTCTACGTTTGAACTTGAAAGATGTTGTTGAAGCAATTGAAGCTGGATTGGAATTCTCAAAGAAGGGACTGGTGATCTATAATAGGTCCGAATAGGTGACTACATATAAATTTTACAAGGCATAGAATCTTACATGCTTTTAAGTTTCTGCAGTCTTCAGTTTACCATCTATCAAAGTACAGATATAATTATTTGAGAAGAAGAGCCTAATGAGTTAACTGTTCCTTAACACCATTGATGGCATGACTGCTCAGCCTTACATCTTTACCCCACCCACACTCAATGCCTTTCCCCACCCCGAGACCTACCCTGATGTCAAAGCTGAGAAATACTGCTTTCCTTATACCTCTGAGGATGTGAAATTTAATAAAAACCTTTAAAGAAAGCTGTTTATTACCCCCTGTGTCTGGGAAAAGTGATAAATTCCATGGAGTTTTAAAATGTCTAAGAAAACTCCTTATGACTTACCAAGCCTGGTAGAGCTGAGGATGTTCCAAGGATAGATCCTAGAGGAGAGATCCCTGTGCACAGATACATTTTTAAATAATAGCCACCTATCGATCTTGTAATTAAGTAAAGCTTAATCTGGGGCACCTGGGTGGCTCAGTGGGTTAAGCCTCTGCCTTTGGCTCAGGTCATGATCTCAGGGTCCTGGGATCGAGCCCCACATCGGGCTCTCTACTCATCTGGGATCCTGCTTCCCCCTCTCTCTCTGCCTGCCTCTCTGCCTACTTGTGATCTCTGTCAAATAAATAAAAAAACAAAAACAAAAACAAAAAAACTTTTTTCTGAGAAAATTATTTCCTAGTTTATTATTTATTATATTTATTTATTATATATTATATTTATTTCTTCTTATTTATTTATTTATCATTTATTATATTTATTTCTTATTTGTTTTATTCACTCTCCTTCATTTTTGCCAATTGCAGTTTGTCAGACATCCCCTTTGCCTTTTTCTTCCTTTTCTCTTCTTTTTTGGACAAGCAGAGTAGGTGCACTTGAAACATAAATACACATTAGCTGACAATTCCTTTAGAGGAAAGAAAATAATAACAAAAGCAGAAGAATGATATTTTGAGTTGGTAATTTCCGAGAGAATGAGATGGATGAATGTTTTACTTTGATTCCATTCTTCTTTGAAAGCGATTTCTTGTTTTGCAGAGTGAGATGGGTATGCAATTTCTTAGAAATTATCTGAATGAATCATGAGTGGATACAGAGTGATGGTTTTTTGGGGAAGGACAGAAATATTCCAGGGCTTTAGAGTCTGGCCATTATCTAAGATTTAAGGCCATTTTCAGTAATTTCCTTGGGCTGTGCATATACGCCCTTATAAATTCAAAATTCCAAATGACACAAATATATATCTGATGGAGTTATTTTTAGAGCTTATGCCTGTGAATGTTAAAGGAAATAGGATATTGATTAGAATCGTGATGCTGAATGAAACAGGGTCATGGAGAAATTGTTTTGAGTTATAGGTTACCTGCTCTGTAAAATTGGTCCAAAAGTAGAGAGTAAATGGAAACAGGCTTTTAAGTGGTTTGCATATTGATGAGTTTGAGGCCTCTCAACTGGCACCTTATTTATTTTCTCCCATCTCTACCATGTGAAGGTCTACTTGGGACAGGGTGCGTTAGGATTTAGAAAATGCAATCCTTCCAACTAATACATCTGGCGATCTCCTCAGGATGTTATAGACATTGGGGATAGTTTTTACCTATCTCGCTAAAGCTAGAAACTTGCTTTGGAGCCTGTTGGCAATCGATGGAGAGATTGCTTTGGAATCAGAGTATGATCACCTCCGCAAGCATCTGGCCAGATTCATCCAAAATTTGTTTTTCCCTTTGCTTTCTGCTCTTAGTTTTTTATTTAATATTCTCTCTCCATCTCTTCCAATTCCCCTGCCGTATAGAATCAGCACTTCCTTCTGGTCTCAGTAACCTGTGTGGAGTAATGAGATCACCCTACCAGCAGTAATTCCAACTTTGGCTCTCGCACCCTCCCGGTGAGGAAGCTGGATGGGCATATACATACGTCTGCTGCTTTAGTCAGCACTTCTCCTCTGAGGGACCCAGCAGTTTCTTACAGGCGCTGCGGGTTTCCCATTTCCCCCATCTCTACCACAGCAGCCCTCACAGGACCTGTATATGCTGCTCTGTGGGCAGGTTGCTGTTTGTGGAGTTCTGCAGCAGGACTGCTTATGTCACAACATACCTCAGAGCTTAATGAACTAGTTCTTTTAGTTTTTATTTTCAGCTGAGCCTCTCGCTCCCTAGGACCTAAGCATAGACCCAGGGCAGGGCCAGATGGACTCAAGTGGCAACTGCCATCCTGAATTCACTGTCACTGTGTCAAGTCCCTCTAGCCTGGCTTCTTCAACAAAAAGGAGTTCTCCCAGGGGTCTCCTCAGGGTCATGTAAGCGGACTCTAATTTCTTTGCCATGTCAGGATGCCAAACATGCTGAGAGTTGTTTGGATCTCACTGCCACCCAGGCAACATATCTGGGTTCTAGAGTCTTCTGACACAAAGAAGTAGCGTCAGTGATAATTTAAAACAAAATACTGCTCTCCGCCTATCATTTTGATTACAAAATGTTCACCATGGTAAGTGTAATAAACTCAAGGTAGGATGTGTGATAATGTAGGATTCATGAGACAGGACAGAAGGATGTTCAATGGATGTAGGTCAAGCGAATAAATGAATAAATGAATGAATGCCTGAATATTACCTTTAACCAAACAGCTTCATGAGATATATCAAGAGTGTGAAGGCCCTTACTACATGCTCAACTAATGTAAGAGATCATTTTTTCATTATTAATATCACAATTTTTTTCATTACATTTTACATACATTCTTATTTTTTCCACTCAACAACTCTGTGAAGTAGAAATTATCATCAATTCCATGCTGAAGATAAGTAACCTGGAGTACAGAGATGTTGAGACTCATTCATGATTGTATAGCTAATGACCGCTACAGCCAAGACTTGAACCTGTATCTTCTGATTTCAAATTACAAATTATTTTCAACTATACTGTATAATCGCCAAATTACAAGATTCTTTTTGAATTATACAATAAGATGCAACAAATTTCAGAGGAGGAAATCTCCAATCTATATTTAAAGAATTGACAACTACATTTGTTTCTTCTAGGCAACATTTTATTTCCATGCCTCTTGGTCTCCACATTTAAGTCCCATGGACTGACATCTGTCATCTCCTTCAGTTTTCTGTTAGTTCAGTCCCTTTCTATGTAATGTTGTCAGGTGTTTTATTTCTGTTGTCAGTCCCTTGACATAAAGGGATCTTTGTACCATAGAACTTAAGGTCCTTAACCCATATATCTGAGCTTCTTACTTTCATTTCTAGCTCTAAGCCAGCTTTGCACATTCTGTTCTGGAAAAGAACTACTCTTGGCCCTAGCATACTCCACCCCCTTTCCCAACACCTAAATTTATATAACTGCCTTCTTCTAGACTTTAAAGTTTGGCTCAATGTGAGCCTCCTCCAAGAAGCAAAGAGACAGGGAACTTTAAGGCTTTCTCTCTATATCTGCAGATAGAGAGAGCAAGTTAAGGGTTTTAAAAATTTATTTATTTATTTGACAGAGATCACAGAGAGAGAGAGGCAGAGAGGCAGGCAGAGAGAGAGGAAGAGAAGCCGGCTCCCTGCTGAGCAGAGAGCCAATGTGGGGCTCAATCCCAGAAACCTGGAATCATGACCTGAGCTGAAGGCAGAGACTTCAACCCACTGAGCCACTCAGGCGCCCCAAGCAAGTTGAGGGTTTTGAGGTGTTAAACGTGCTGTAGCAATAATCACACAGGGGCTTGCAAATAAGCCTGTAATCCCTAGATGTCAAGGTTTTTTAGAGGCTTGTATAGTTCTAATAACAGTTACACGTGAAGAGGACTATCATTAAAAGAGACATCTGTGATAAATGACCTCTTCTCCTCAACCTCAAACCTCAAACACTACAGAAGAAAGTAACAAGCTCCGATCCCCTTCACCTAACTTCTGTGTTGCTCACTTCTTCGGAGGGAATCGCTATCAGCAATTTAGTGGGTATCGATCCCAAATCATTTCAATGTGTTTACCGAACAGTTTACACAATATGGTTGTAAAAGTGATTTCTTATACATTATTTCACTTGATTCTCATGAAAGGTAGGTGTATCCAGATGTCTGAAATGAGATTTGTGAAGGCAGATGTGCTCAAAGTCTCACAGCTGGTCACCAGCTCAAGCAGAACTTGACCCAGGGCTGCTGTATAGTCTTTCTGTGACAGATGCCAACTCACAGTGTGTGTATGTAAGATTGATTGAAAGGGAGAAAACTTTGGCCTCCTGTAATAAATGACTTAGTCTTATTTATGGTGTGGCACGTATCTATATTGCTTATATTTTATATCCCATTAACTTATCTGTTCATGTAGTGAAAGCACCAAACAGTTGTGCTTGTTGGGAGATGCTCCAAAGTCTCCTCGTCTCCTCCTTCTTCTTCACGAAGGCTGAAGCTGATGTATTCATTTTCCTACCAACCTTGACAGTGGTATACAGCGAAGGTGGTGTAAAGTGAAGATGAGGCAGGAGCTCTAAAAGTCCAATTGTCTGGTTGTCTGGTGCATGCATAGAATGTGATGATTACCAACTTTTTAAGTTTAGAGACTCCACTTCACAGTCCTGGGACTTAGATATGATGCAGAACATCCCCAAAAGCAATCTTTTATGCACCAAAAAAATAACAAAGTACCAGGGAATAAATTAAACAGATGAAAAAGGTGAACTCTGAAACAACGATGAAAGAAACTGGTACAGCCACTCTGGAAAACAGTATAGGGTTTCCTCAAAAAGTTAAAATCAAACTAATAGGCAATCCAGCAATCACATTACTGGGTATTTACCCAAGAATACAAAAAAACAAAATAAAACAAAACAAAAAAAACCCACTACTAATTCAAAGGAATACATACACTTGTGTGTTTACTGCAGCATTAATTATAATAGCCAGGATATGGGAGTAGCCTGTGTCCATTGATAGATGAATGGATTAAAAAGAGGATATAGATATATATTGATATATACACATATATAGATACATATATATTATACATATATATATTATAATGGAATATTATTTAGTCATAAAAAAACATGAAATCTTGTCATTTGCAGTGATGTGAGTGGAGCTACACAGTAGAATGCTGAGCAAAATAAGTCAGAGAAAGACAAATACCATATGATTTCATGCATATGTGGAATTTAAGAAACAAAACAAATGAGCAAAGGAAAAAAGAGATAAACCAAGAAACAGACTCCTAACTATAGAGAACAGACAAATGGTTACCTGAGGGGAGGTATGTGAGGGGATGGGTGAAATTGGTGAAGGGGATTAAGGAAGGCTCTTGCTGTGATGAACAGTGGGTGATGTATGGAAGTGCTGAATTAGTATACCACATGCCTGAAACTAATACAATTCTGTTAATTATACTGGAATTAAAATTTTAAAAAACTTAATTAAAAAAGTAATCCTTTAGAAGATTTTTTTTTTCCTGGAGCTGGAGCTTGTTTATTGGGTGGGCACCAGGCCCTCCTTTAGAAGATTTTTAAAAAATCCACACCTACATAAATTCAATTTAAAGAAAAGAGAAAAAATAAATCAGTGGCATTTTAGTGATGATTCCCATCCAGGAATCTAAAGAGGTTTAAAGACAATAGCAGCAGCAACAGCTCATTGCTCTTATAACTTATCTATAGATATTGACAAGGAAAACATCTGAGAAGAACATTGTGTGGTGTGTTAGCATGCCAGGTGAGAGAAGCCAAGTAGAGACCAAGCAGAAAGCAAGGCTTTGTGACACATTATCTTGAAGAACTCAGACCAAAGTCAGGTGTGAGGCAGAGCACAGTGTTACATTTTCAAACCATATCTGACTTCTCTTTGATGTCCCATTAAGATAGTTAGCTACCAAGAAGCATTTGAAATTCATTGCCTGAAATCATTGTGCCTGACAGTTATCAACAGGAATTTCTCTTTTTAGGAGAAGGCCCTATTCCAGGTATTGAAAGCATTGTGCCCTTCTGATTACTCATCTTAGTCTAAGAAAACAGTGATGAGAAGTCCAACTCAACATTCAGCCCTGGAAAGACTGTTGGAATTCCTCTGCCCTTGAGATCAATGGTGCATGTGTTGGTGACTATCTGTAGAAGGACTTGAAGAATGATGAAAACTTAAAGGCTCAATAATCATCAAACATGCTGCAGTTAATTAGACTGATTTCCAACAAGACTACTTGATGTGTTATGCCTTTTTGTTTTTTAATGTCTGGCCCATCCATTGATGATAAATGATCATAACAGAGATTTAGTTTATTTTCTAGCAAACTGATAAAGATTTTTTTAACAACCAGGCCAAAGACCCATGTGTTATGAGTCATCTTTGCAACTGAGTGTTGAAAATTACATTGTCTTCTGGTGTCGTCAACATAGAGATTGGTTTCTCTCAAGTCAATGTATACTGTATTTATAAAATCCACCCTCTCAAACTAGCTTTCCAACTTGTCTTCCTATATCCTTCCAAATCGTATTTATTACTTTCCAGTAATTCCCTGATACCATTATTGATCGCACTAAGTTTCTTCTGAGGGAATTTTGACCATTTAGTAAAGAACATGAAGCTCTGTGTGTATAGATGTGTAACCTGAAAAATAAAGCTGGTAGGCAAGTTTGCTTTCTCTTAAAACTATTTCAAATATCTGGATATTTCTTACTCTAGTAGTTCTCAAAATTTGGTCCCTGGACAAGCATCACCTGGAAACCTGTTACAAATGTACATACTTGGACTCCAGGACTATTCGATCAGAAATATTGGGGGTGGGGCCCAGCGATGGTATTTTAACACATCCTCTAGGTGATTCTGAGGCACACCTGCTCATACTGGGAACCATGTCTCCAAGTTGTCTAACTTCTCCTAAAACTTCATCTCAGCTTGGACACGTATCAGTAACAACCTGACACAGTTTTTTTTTTCTTTAGATCCATGAATTTTTTTTTTAATGGCTGTCTCTTTTTGTGTGTGTGTGACATGTTATTTATAATTAAAAAAATTTTTATTAACATATAATGTATTATTAGCCCCAGGGGTAGAGGTCTGTGATTCATCAGGCTTACACACTTCACAGCACTCACCATAGCACATACCCTCCCCAATGTCCATAACCCAACCACCCTCTCACTACACTCCTCCAATCCTCAGTTTGTTTTGTGAGATTAAGAGTCTCTTATGGTTTGTCTCCCTCCTGATACCATCTTGTTTCATTTTTTCCTTCCCTACCCCCCAAACCCCTTGCCCTGACTCTCAACTTCCTCATATCAGGGAGATCATACGATATTTGTCTTTCTCTGATTGACTTATTTTGCTTAGCATAATACCCTCTAGTTCTATCCACATTGTTGCAAATGGCAAGATTTCATTTCTGATGAATCAGTATGCTGATGGCTGCATAGTATTCATATATATATATATATATATATATATATATATATATATATACCACATCTTCTTTATCCATTCATCTGTTGATGGACATTTAGGTCCTTTCCATAGTTTGGTTATTATGGACATTGCTACTATAAACATTTGGGTGCATGTGCTCCTTTGGATCACTACATTTGTATCTTTAGGGTAAATACCCAGTAGTGCGATTGCTGGGTGGTAGGGTAACTCTATTTTCAACTTTTTGAGGAACCACCAGGCTGTTTTCCAGAGCGGCTGCACCAGCTTGCATTCCCACCAACAGTATAGGAGGGTTCCCCTTTCTCCACATCCTTGCAAGCATCTGTCATTTCCTGACTTGTTAATTTTACCCATTTTGACTGGTGTGAGGTAGTATCTCATTGTAGTTTTGATTTGTATTTCCCTGATGCTGAGTGATGTGGAGCACTTTTTCATGTGTCTGTTGGCCATCTGGATGTCTTCTTTGCAGAAATGTCTGTTCATGTCTTCTGCCCATTTCTTGATTGGATTATTTGTTCTTTGGGTGTTGAGTTTGCTAAGTTTTTAATAGATTTTGGACACTAGCCCTTTATCTGATATGTCATTTGCAAATATCTGCTCCAGTTCTGTTGGTTGTCTTTTGGTTTTGTTGACTGTTTCCTTTGCTGTGCAAAAGCTTTTGATCTTGATGAAGTCCCAATAGTTTGCTTTGCCCTTGCTTCCCTTGCCTTAGGCGATGTTTCTAGGAAGAAGTTTCTGCGGCTGAGGTGGAAGAGGTTGCTGCCTGTGTTCTCCTCAAGGATTTTGATGGATTCCTTTCTCATACTGAGGTCTTTCATTCATGTTGAGTCTATTTTTGTGTGTGGTGTAAGGAAATGGTCCAGTTGCATTTTCTGCATGTGGCTGTCCAATTTTCCCAACACCATTTGTTGATGAGACTGTCTTTTTTCCATTGGACATTCTTTCCAGAGATTAGTTGACCATAGAGTTGAGGGTCTTTTTCTGGGCTCTCTATTCTGTTCCACCGATCTATATGTCTATTTTTGTGCCAGTACTATACTGTCTTGATGATGACAACTTTGTAATAGAGCTTGAAGTCTGGAATTGTGATGCCACCAACTTTGGCTTTCTTTTTCAACATTCCTCTGGCTATTCGAGGTCTTTTCTGATTCCATATAAATTTTAGGATTATTTCCTCCATTTCTTTGAAAAAAAAAATGGGTGGTATTTTGATAGGGATTGCAGTAAATGTGTAGATTGCTTTAGGTAGCATAGATATTTTCACAATATTTGTTTTTCCAATCCATGAGCATGGAACATTTTTCCATTTCTTTGTGTCTTCCTCAATTTCTTTCATGACTACTTTATAGTTTTCTGAGTATAGATTCTTTGCCTCTTTGGTTAGGTTTATTTCTAGGTATCTTATGGTTTTGGGTGCAATTGTAAATGGGATTCACTCCTTCATGAATTTTTTTTTTTTTTAAGTAAAGATTACAGGGGCACCTGGCTGGTTCAGACAGTAGAACATGTAACTTTCAATCTCAGAGTTGTAAGTTCAAGCCCCACATTGGCGTGGAGACTACTTAAAAAAAAAAAAGTCAATGTTATGGATGAATCCAGCTCTAGTTTACTTATAATGAACACTATATTAGTCCATTCATTGATAATTCAGGAGTCATAAACTCATGTGCTTTTGGGGACAGGTAGGTAGCATAGGTGATAGATACAAAACCAATGCAAATTAGAGAATGGTGACAATTGTGTTAACAAATGGAGCATTCACTCCAGCTCACATCATTGAAGTTCATATTTAAAAAAATATTATCTGGTAAAACAGACAATATTGTAGTTAGTAAGACTTATTTTATCTATTTGTATATTGTCAAGAAAAGACTTATAAATAGTGGCTTTTATTCCGATTGCTGTTGAAATTACATATATTTAGATCTATATGAACCCCAGAGTAAATAAAAGAAAATAAAAATGTACAGTACAGTAAGATTCTTTTCTTTGTGTTACACTTTAGGAAATCAAAGTAGGGTCTACAACTAGGTTTAACGACTTGTGCAGACTTTGAGATCTTTTTACAATGACTTGATTTTATTTGCTCGTCTGATTTCACTTAGCATTAAATTAAGAAGTATATGGAAGAGCAAATTCAAGACAGCTGCTACTTGAAAGAGAAAGCATAGAGAGGCAGTGAAACTAACATAAAATATACTTTTTTGATCTACGATCACTACTATACAGGACTCTTGGGCTTTTGGATGAAAAGCCACTGTAAGTAAAGCAAGTGTTACTGATTTCCTTTCACCTAACGAAGGTTTTGAAAAGGAAATGGTATATCTGGTTTTCTCCCCCATCCAAGAGGAGACATTAGCTTTCTAGTTAGCATATTCTTCACCTCAAAACTTGAAAAATAGATATTTATTTCCTTCTAGCATAATGAACATATTTGTTTTGTTGGGCTTCTGGAAACAACACTATAAAATGAAATAAAATTTAAGGGTAGGCTTTCTTTTCTTGTCTTCCTCCAAGCAAGATCATCTCTGTGTTTTAAAACTCATGTTCATGTTCATGTTCTTTTTTTTTTTTTTTTAACTCATGCTTATGTTTTCTCATGACAGTGAAATGCTTTATATCCTGGTATTTCAAATATGAAGTAGATAACAATCTAAACATTTACCTAAGGAATTGGTCACTTTAGAGGTGAAAACCGAATCATTCATTTCTGAAGCGTGTCTTCCTTCTGCCGTTCACCCTTTCAACGCAAGCATGAGTTGTAAGCCGGAATGCCTGCTGGGAGCAGGTGAAGGAAGAGAGTCAGGTGAGACTATGCCTATTTGGAAACCAATGCCCCATCTGAAGCACAAAGCTGCCACTCAGCTGGAGCAGGTTTGGCATGTGAAAACTTAAATTACCAGATCTTCCCATTTTTTCATGAGAAGCTAAAAATTATCCACGTTTTAAAAGTGAAATTTCTGTATTTAAAATACTCGCTATTAATTTTTAAAAATGAACATTTGGGTCAGACACAATTCTCTGTGGTTATGCCCCAGAGTTCCCAGAGACATCTTGTTTTCTGGAGCTACTGTCCAGATGCTCACTGGCAGATGGCTTTGCACAGAAGACCTGGCTGGTGTGGTGCCCCTTGCAGAGACTAAACTCTTACAGCTTTCAATCTTCGATACATTTTCATATGGGCATTAGAAAGGTGACAACCTATCCCAGTTTGGATATCTATGGAATGGGAGAAAATATTGGGAAACCATATATCTGGTAAAGGGTTAATATTCAGAATTTATGTATAGGGAACTCTCAAAATCTAGCAAAAAACCCAAATAATCCACTCAAAGAAGGGCAAAGGAACTGAATAGATATTTCTCCAAAGAAGATACACAAATGTCCAAGAGGAATATGAAAAAGAGCTCAACATCACTAATCATCAGGGAAATGCAAATCAAAACGACAATAGGATATCACCTTACATCTGTTAGGATGGTTTTTATTTTAAAAATTAAAAAAAAAAAAACAGAGAAATGTTGGCTAGGATGTGGAGAAATTAGAACCCTTGAAGCTATTAATGGAAATACTAACTGGTACAGCCACTATAGAAAACAGTGTGATGCTCCCTCAAAAAATTAGAAATAGAACCCCATATGATCCGGCCACCTCCCTTGTGGGTATATATCCAAAGGAATGAAATCACTATCTCCAAGAGGTATCTTTACTCCCATGGGTATTATCACAATAGCCAAGACATAGAAGCAACCTATATATCCAAGGACAGATGAATGGATAAAGAAGATGTGGTGTACACATACAATAGAGTATCATTCTGTCTTCAAGAAAGAAGGAAATCCAGCCACTCGTGACAGCATGGATGAACTGAGGACGTTACGCTGAGAGGCATAAGTCAGATATAGGATAATACTACATATAACACTTAGATGAGGAATCTAAAATAAATAAACTCAAAGAAGCAGAGAGGAGGATGATACTTGCCAGGGGCTGAGGGAAGAGGGGAACAGGGAGGTATTAATTAGTCAAAGGTTGCAAAGTTTCAGTTTTGCAAGATGAATAAGTCCTGGAGATATACTGTCCCACATAGGTCCTAGAGTTAACAAAACTGTATTGTCTATTTAAAAATTTGCTAAGAGGGTCAATTTCATGTTAAATGTTTTTTTCACCCACTACTAATAAAAATAAAGAGGACAAAAGAAGTGATGGATATGTTTATGGCATAGATTGTGATAAAGGTTTCATGGATGTATACTTATCATCAAACTTATCAAATTGTTTATGTTAAATATACATAGCTTTCTGTATGACAACTATAGCTCAACAAAATCATTTAAAAATCACTGAATTGAATTATGATTTTTAGAAGTAAGCAATTCATAAAAACCATAGAATTATTAACTTGAATTACATGAAGTTTTAATGTTCACCTATTCTAACTTACAAAAATGGTAATTAAATATGGGAACATATCTTGAATTTTGAAAATGATTATTAAGCCTAAATAATCAAGTTTTATTTAATATATACATTGACTTCAACAGAAAGAATTTATATGAAAGCTTCTAGGGATTCTGATACCATTTGAAGATTGATCCATACTCTAGGCATTTGAATGTGTCAGGTTAAATTCAATTTAATAGCAATTTATCATGCCTCTGCTATGTGTCAGATACTGTTCTAGGTGCTTGGGGCATATCAATGGATAAAACATCTTTTACTTTAAGATTTACATTGTGATAAGGAGAAATAGACTATTTGGATTTTATGGGTTTTTTTCTACTAATATCTTTCTTCTGCACCAAGATCCAATACAGAATATAACACAGGAACCAGCTATCATGTCTCCTTAGTCTTCTCCAATTTGTGCCTTGTCTTTCATGACCTGACCACTTTTGAGGAAGAGTCAGGTATTTTGTACACTCTGTCGCAATTTGATTTTATCTATTTTCCTGTGGCTGTGCTAAGATTCTGGATTTGGGTGATGACCAACACAGAGATGATGAGCTATCTATCCTATCAGGGGGTACATGATCTCAAAATGACTTATTACCAGTGATGTGACTGTGATTAACTGGTCAAGAGGGTATCTTCCCGGTTTCTTTAAAGTGAGTCACTAGGTCTAGTCTATACTCAACCGGTGGGAATTAAGCTCCCCCTCCTATAGGGAGAAATACCATAGAATTTGTGGACAAATGATAAAATCACTATAGTAATTAATAAATATTTGGGGGGAAGTACTTTGAGACTATGTCAATATTCTACTTTTTTTTTTTTTAAGTTTAGCATTAATCAGTGGATCTTGCCTGCAGAAATCATTACTATGGCATCTAGTGGTGGTTTTCTGTTGCCCTTATTCCTCCCTTGTGAGGAGGATTTGTCTCTTCTCGCCAACATATTTATATATTTCATTATGTATTTATAGTACTATGGATTCTCAGACTTCTCCTCTTTGAGATATAGTTCAATACTACTATTATTTTATTGCTGAAACTGTTCCAACTTTGGCCATTGAAAAGCTTTCAGTCTTCTTCCTGTTTGAAGTATCCCCATTTTCTACAGTGCTTCCTTACTTTCTGGTGCCACAAATGGTTCCAACCTTACCTTGCATTTTCTCTATCCCAGCCCCAGAATCAGCCATTTCCCCAAGGAGCTCTGGTACTTTAAGTTGGAGAATGATATTTAGAAACTAGGATCTGGGCACTAGATAGACCCATGACTATTGGAATGCCACTGCTTCCTGATCCTCCTTGCAGACGAAGTTAGGACCTACATGTATATTACTAACCCAAGTTTCCTTTGCTGCTGTAACAAATTGCTGCAAACTTAGCGACTTGAACAACATCAATTCATCTTACAGTTCAGGAGGTCAAAGGTCTAAAATCGATTTCAATAGGCTAAAATCAAGATGTTGGCAGGTTCATTTTACTTTTGGAGGCTATAGGAGGGAATTTGTTCCCTCATCTTTGCCATCTTCTACAGGCTTCCTGCGTTCCTGAGCTCATGACCCTTTCTTCCATCTTCAAAATCAGCATCATAGCATTCTCAAATCCACATTGCATCACTGTGACACTCTACCTTTGTTGTCACATCTCTTCCTCTGACTCTTTTAAGGACTATTGTGATTACATTGGACCCACCCCAGGTAATCCTCCCCATCTCAGGGTTCTAACTGTAATCACATCTGCAAAGTCCTTTTTTGCCATGGAAGGTAACATAGTTACAGGTTCCAAGGATTCGAATGGAGATATCTTTGCAGAGAGGCCACTCTTCCACCGACCACTTCACATATGAACAGGTACTAGATTTATGTATGTATTTAACTGCCTGCATATATGCTAAAATAAACATGAGTTCATACTGGTCTCTGGATCTATTTTGATAATAGAACCAACTTGATTTCCAATTAGATTGGATGTGAGGTATGAAAAAAGGAGAGAAGTCCAGGATCACTTAAGCTTTTGACCTGAGCAATGGGAAGAACAAAGCTGGTATCAACCATGAAAAGGAAGGCTATGGGCAGAACTGCTTTTGCAGGAAAGATCAAGAGTTTATTTTTGTGGAATGGTGAGTTTTAGATTTTATTAAAAACGAAAGTGGAAGAGTTTGGATATAAGAGTTTAGAATTTTGGAGGAAGGTTTGAGCTGGAGATAAAAATTTTGGAGCTATTACCATATAGATTGCATTTCATGCACAGAGGAGATCACTAAAGAAGTGAGTGTAGATAGATAAAAGGTCTGAGGACTGAGCCCTGGCATTTCCAACAGTAAAAGATTATAAAGAAGAGTCAAATGAAGAAGAGGGTATGTTTAAAAAGGTAGATTTTAGCTGCCTTAGTAATAGGATAAATCAGAATAGCTCTGACTTGGGAAGATGTTTTTATGATGGATATGTAATTTTAAAATGGATACCAAATACCAGTAGGAAGAATACTGGGTATTAAGAAATAGAGGGCTATCATCTTAAAATTATCACATCAAATAAACTATTTTTCTCCATCTCAACAGAAATCAGTACTTCTATACTTGCCTCTTCCAGAAGAAAATTGAGTGAAAACGTCTCCAAACTTGTATTTATCATTTATCCCAACAGCTAAACTCCTGGTTCTACTGAGATTTATTCTAATCCATTAGCACCAAAAGCGTGAGTTATTGCAGAAACACTAGACTTTGACTGGTCTTAGTATCCACACATCATCTTGTTGTTCTGTTCAACTTTCTGGGTGGCACACAGTCTTAGAAGAACTAAAATATGAGGCAGCTAGTTCCTCAGCTTATTAAGCAATCCAATTTGATTTTGGCTATTGTATGAAGAAGATAGGGAGAAACCACCCTTCAAAGACAATTGCTTCAACTTCTATAAATTCTTTGAAACTCAGCACATTTTCTATGGATCTGTAGAGATATGAATCCTTATTAACAATCTTATTATTCTCCAGTTCTCACAGTGCCAATTATGTGTCTGGAAACACACGCAAAACAGTATTAAGGGTGAGATTACAACAAATAATCCTTTCCACTTCAGTCTAAAAATATCCATTCCAGGGTGGAGACCTGCAAAGTCAAAAGAATTGCTGATTACAAAATGAGTCATAACATCGGTCCATTGATTGGAGATGTAGATGTAATTTCCTCTTAAATTACATATGGTTTGCAATTTAGCAATATTAGATTATGACAGTTGTTTGAGTTTGTATAGGTACTTTTCTATTTAGTTTAGCAGCTATCTCAGGAGGCATGTACTGACTATGGGGAATCAGCATAAATTCAGATTGCTAACAGAGGAAGCTGGGGCAGAATCTTGCCTCAACTAACATTTAAGGCTCCTAAAATTACTAATTCAGATACTGGTTGCTGGGTATATTTTAAGCCCAAGACAATGTCAAATGCTTTCCAGGCATTGGTGAATTTGGGGTGTGTGATGTGTGCGCGTGTGTGTGAAATATGTCCCTCCTAAGGGAACTTGGATGATTCCTTAATATTGGCTGGTGTATGCATGATTCTATTAGAAATTATTTTTTCCATGAGGGATGAAATGAGTAGGGTCAGTGCGTGTAACAGAAGTGCCACATTTGGCAAAAGTGAATGCTGCCTTTCCAGGTCTTTCTTTTTCTTGAGCCAGAAGATTATACAAACACTTAAGAATATAAGACTTTTCATACTGTCTGGCAGCCTAATACTTGCAGTTCACAACAGTGAAATGACAGAGCCACAGGAATGGATGAGGAGGTTTTAAAAGAGAATGAAGCTTTTTAAAGTCTCTATTTGGTGTTAAGCTGCCTTTCCTTTTGTTTAATTTAAAGACAAAGATTCATGGCTCTAGTTGAGTGTACTTTTTTAAAAAAAGATTTTATTTATTTATTTGACAGACAGAGATCACAAGTAGGCAGAGAGGCAGGCAGAGAGAGAGGAAGAAAGCAGTCTCCTCGCTGAGCAGAGAGCCCGATGTGGGGCTTGATCCCAAGACCCTGGGATCACGACCCGAGCCAAAGGCAGAGGCTTTAACCCACTGAGCCACCCAGGTGCCCCAAGTTGAATGTACATTTTTTTTAAAGATTTTGTTTATTTATTTGACAGAGAGAGATCACAAGTAGGCAGAGAGGCAGGCAGAGAGAGAGGGGAAGCAGGCTCCCCGCCGAGCAGAGAGTCTGATGTGGGGCTTGATCTCAGGACCCTGAGATCATGACCTGAGCTGAAGGCAGAGGCTTAGCCCACTGAGCCACCCAGGTGCCCAATTGAATGTACTTTTAATGATACATTAATAAGCTCTACAGACAGAGCTTTGTTGTGTGGGATACTCACTTTTTGATACCAAAGAATGTCTATGAGTAAATGTTGAAAACAATTCTCTTCAACTAAGTTGGTATATGTGTAATGCTATGGCTATCCACCTTCGGACAAAGTTGGCCAATACTGTATTTGTTTGCAAATGTATGAAAATACAGAGTTTCTGTGGTTCTGTGTCAGGCAGCCCATCTGCACAGAGGTAACCTTGGGATTTCACTATTACTTTCATGAGCTGGTTGAGTGAGTGAAACAGGGGAGGGTGAGTTACGTAGGCACCTCTTTTTATTTGTTTTCTCTAAGTCTAGCTTGAATGAACTACAGTAAAAAAATGAACTAGTAGATGAAGTAGAATAATTACAGATCCAAATGAGGTTCCTATGCAGAATTTTCATGATTTAGTTTCATGTACTTTAGTAATGGTTGCATGGAAAAAAAAAAAAGTTGTCATGGTCATGTAAGTTTGGGAAAAGCTGAGCTTAATAAAGTGGAATAGATTTCTTTGCTGAAAGACTACTCATAATTTTTTATATGATAATGTCCATTTTTAATCTCTACAAAAGGGGTACACAATGTATGCATATCTTTATCTACATACATAGATATAGATATGTGTGCATGTTTTTAAATATATATTTTATATAAATAAATATATATAGATACAAATAAATAAATATAATACACAAGAATACATATATTTTATATATAGTATATATTATATGTAATACAGTATGCTTTTAAAAAAAATAGCTCCTGAAGGAAGTTGTGTACCTCACATCTGACAAGTAGTTGAGTCATTAGCTGGCTGTGTGATTTTATTTGAGAGTCACTTAACCTCTTTGGGCCTTATTTTCTTCCTCTGTTAAATTAAGAGAGTGAACTAGATGACTTTTCTGGTCTTTTGAAGCTCTAGGAACTAAGTCTTCATTTTGTGGAAAGATATAATTAACTTTGTAGATGTCGACCACAAAATGTATACTAAATATCACCAGTTTTTCTAGATGATAACTCATGGATCTACAAACCATGTATTTACCTAAACCCTTCTTTTAGCTGTGAATCAGCATTTTAAAATAACATGTGCTTACTGAGCTGACTTCTTCCACTACTTGGCTCAAAACAGAATACTTAACTGGCCTTTCCTAGTTCTTATTTCCAGTGTTTGGGGGTTAAGACTGTGCCAAGAAGTTCACACTGTTTTCAGCTATGACTTTGCCACAAAGCTGGTCTGTCCTAAATTCCAACACCTGAGGCCCCGGGGGTTTTCCCTTCATTATCTTGAAATCAGTTCTCTTTGGTCCCCCAGAGCACGCATTAGCACACCCAGAGGCATTTCCCGAAGTAGACTAACACCCTTGGTAGGTCTGTCCAAATCATTTACCTGCCCAGGAATATCTGATGCTGGGGTATAGAACAAACAATGTCATTTCCTGTGGGGTGAGAGGATAGGATGGAATCTGGATTCATGTAGGTGTAGGCAGTGTGGCCTGCCTTCTCAGTGGCTCATAGGACAAAGAAAAGCTCCCTGTCTGGACACCACAGCAGTACCGTAGAAAGCAAAGCGGAGTCTCTCATGTTAAGCAGGAGCCTGTGTCAAGTTCAAGGTACTGCAGCCACAAGGTTTCACCAGGACCAGTATCCATTGATACCCCAGCATGGATAATGAGCAGAACCATTATCTGGTTATACCAGATAATGCCTATAAAACAACGCCTATTAAATCTCTTTAAAAATGGGAGGATTTTTATAGCAAACTGTCCGACTCTTCAGATATGACCCCTTTCTGACCACTTGAAATGGCAACGCCAACCAAGGCTCTGCCTGTGTGATTTCCAAACAGAACGGAGAGCGTCCCCTGTTTGAACATAACAATGTCGCAGGAATTCTCTGCCTTTAGTGTCTGCGGTTCTTGGTCATGTCACTTGGGAGAATGGAGAGGTAGGCCAGACAAAGAGTGGTGGGTAGGAAAGCAAAGTTTATCGAGCAATGGTACAGAGCTCCCAGAGAGGGAGAAGGACCAACAGTGTTGCCTCTGGAGTTTTTAAGTTTAAAGGTTTTTATGCACTCTTTTTCAGAACTCTTAAGTAATGAGGGTGTGCTGAGTTGTGCCAATCAGAGCTTTGGTCAGGTATCTATCTATTAGGTTAATGTCAACGTGCTGATGGTCTTTTTTGCTGACATCTGGGGGTTTATGTCTTAACTGCTCCTTGCCCATGATATTGACAAATGCTTGGTGGTTAATTGCCTTATTTTAGGATGTTTTGCAAGAGTCATTTCCACAAAAGCTGCAGAGCGTAACGCTAGTTTGGTCCTGTCTAAGCTCAAAACAGCAGGTCAGTGCTGTTTTATCTTGGCTGTCCTGACTCCATGTTTTCTGGCTGGGGACCTAGGCCATGGCTACCTTAGTGTACAACTAACTCCTCATGGTACACCATAAATGCCCAGAGCTGACCCAGACCAGAGGAGGCCTGATCTCAACTGCATGCACACAGACTGACTCTGCCTTTGGTTTGTTAACTTTCTACACCCTTCTGTGATCTTGTTTGTTGTGTGGTTGTCTTCTGTTCTGCTCTGTGTGCTGTGTAAGAAGCCAAATTTAATCACATGGTGAGATGTCATTGGGTTTGGAATCCCAAACCTGCTTTATAATTGTGATTAACTTTGCTTTATGACTGAATAAAGCTGACATTGTGAAAAGATACAACTCGTGTGAGTGCCCTCATAGCAGGGGGGTCACTTTCTGGGGTACAAAGTGCTTGTTTTGTTGTTCTTCTATTGGTGCAGCCACAAGATGTCATTCTTTTTGTACATTTCCCCCTTTTGCTTAACCATTTCCTGGGACATAAGCATCTTTGAGGTACTCTCCAGTCTTACTAGTTTATGGAAATAACAGATCAAGATGAAATAGATGGATATTGTCTTGCCAATATCAATCAAAATGGATGAGCTGTCTTAGTTGAGAGGAAAATTATCCGCAAAACACAATGTTTTCGTTTATTTCCAGAAATGGCCTCAAAAATAAAGCTCAGAAGAATCTCACAACAAAAACCTAAACTTTTTAAAGAAGAAAGAAGAGGGAAGAGTTAAAAATGCTTCTCCAAAATACTGTATGTCTTAATATTTTTAAGAAAAATGGCATGAATAAAACGATGGTATTGATTCACCTCTTTTGGAAAAACATGTATAAATTTATGTTTTGAAGAGTACCAGTTTGTGGTAGACCAAGGAGCATAGATGTTTAGCAGATGACTGTGATATTGATTCAAAACATTCTGCCTCCTTCTAAGTGAGAGCCAAGAATATGGTCTAGTTTGTAGTTCTGGTTCTTTTTTTTTTTTTTTTTTTTTAATATTCACCCCCGCCCATCCTCTAAGGAAAACAACAATACATATAATCAAAAGGAAAAATTTCTTCTTCTGTTCTTTTTTGGGTCAACTCATGATAATTAGAAGAGAATTTCCAGCTGTATTAAAAAAAAAAGGAAAATTATATTAATAAAATGCTTTCTTTCTGCATTGCCCACACACTGATTAAACTGTCCAGGCCAATTTGTGGGGTAATCATGACCTTCTAGCCTTCTCAGAATAGCCTACGTGTGTTCCCCTTTGTCCTAGAACAATATCCTAATCTGCTGGCATGCTGGTTTGCTATTTCATCAAGAAGGCATGCTTGGCTTTTCATAGGATTGCATACAATGATTCCCTTCCTGGGAGTAATGACCCCCAAGCCTGTCCTGATCTGAGTAGTGCGGTGTTTCTTGGAAGCAATCCATTATTTTTTGTCCCGATATAATGTTCAGCTATTTGTAGTTTTCTTGTTTACTGCTCTCAATAGATCTTCCTTGATCTGTGTGAGAAACAGCTATCTTGGGCCTTCTTCTGAGTTTATGAGTTGGATAAGAAGGAGTAAGGTAAGTGTGGAAACAAGTTGCAAGAGTGGCCCGAGGCAAAGCTAATTTGTGGCAAAACTGTTAGTAGCTAGATGGAGGGAGGGGAGGAGGAGGTTTCAAGTTCCTTTCTAGAATTTTCTCCTGCCATTTCCTCCAAATTTTAAGACACATACACACACATGCACGCACACGTGCAAACACTCTCTTCCTTGCTCTCTCTTTTTTCTTCTCCATGGTCTCTCCCAAATCCTCTTTTTATCCTCTCCAATCTTTTTAACATTTTATTTTTTTCTCTGTGATAGCTAGTGGTAATAACAGAAGGGATGCTTCCTCTCATATTATTTGCATCTGCTACAGAACTGAAAATCAAAGCCTTGAGATCTCTGCAGAAGCAGAGGAAAAGGGGCATAGTAGATTTATTACTGGTGTCAGTATTTGTTATAAGAGGCCCAGATTTGATGAGACAATAGATCACTATTAAAATTAACTCATTGCATACTGAAGTGAGCATCACACAAATCTGCAGCAATGAATTTTTTTTTAAAGATTTTATTTATTTATTTGATAGACAGAGATCCCAAGCAGGCAGAGAGGCAGGCAGAGAGAGAGGAGGAAGCAGGCTCCCCACTGAGCAGAGAGCCCGATGCAGGGCTCGATCCCAGGACTCTGGGATCATGACCTGAGCCGAAGGTAGAGGCTTTAACCCACTGAGCCCAGGAGCCCCTGCGGCAATGAATTTTATCTAGAATCACCTTTCAATACTATTCTCTGGTTTGGAAGTAGCGGGTAAATGATTTTATTAGGTAATGACCTAAATAAAAATTTCCACTTTCCTACTCTCTGACACTACATACATGCAAACACTTTTTGCTTTGAAAATTCCCTTTGTTGGGCGCCTGGGTGGCTCAGTGGGTTAAGCTGCTGCCTTCGGCTCAGGTCATGATCTCAGAGTCCTGGGATCGAGTCCCGCATCGGGCTCTCTGCTCAGCAGAGAGCCTGCTCCCTCTCTCTCTCTCTCTGGCTGCCTCTCCGTCTACTTGTGATTTCTCTCTGTCAAATTAATAAATAAAATCTTTAAAAAAAAATAAGATACACAATTTTTCAAAAAAAAAAAAAAGAAAATTCCCTTTGTTAATCTGAGAAGTTGTTGTTGCTCTTCTCTTTAGAAGTTAGTCACCGTGAATTAGAAGTAGAGACTATGAGAGCGATTTAAGACTATGTGGCGTAAGGTAAGGATTTTGACCCCAGCATTTAAGAATGGTTCCAGAGAGGAATATTACTTTCCTAGTTGAGAAACATGGCCTTTTGGCAGGCAAAAGCCAGTGCTCATGAGCTGATAAAAATGATCCCAGTGCACGCTGGGTTGTCTCCCCAGGTGACAGGAGCAGCTGTTGCAAAACCCCAGACCTTGATTCCTGCCAGACCGCAGGCTACTGAGCCCAGAAAACAAAACTATGACTCATGGTGAACACTCACGGCCCTGGGGTGGCTACGGCCACTCATACGCATGCACACACATGCACACACACACACATACACACACAGTGCCATGGGAACTTGGACTCTGTTACCTGACTGTCCACCTCCTGGTAAGGATGCCACCCCCAGCTGTTCTTGACAGGATCCAAAGACATTTTGGGAACTCCTCCAGCTCTGTGAAAAGGAGTGTGTGTCTTGGAAAGAAAGCCACACTCTAAAAGGACCTGTTTTAATGTCCTTGTATCTCCTCGTTACTCAGTGCTTCTGGGACTCTGTGTTTGGGGAAGATGCACATCTTGAGTCTGATTCTTTCCTTGAGAGTAGGTCAGGCAATCTTGGGGTTCTTTCTGATCCCCAAGATTGTGTGGCAGCCTTCAGCATGCTATAGCCATGATCAGAAAAGTGGGTCCACTCCAGCTCTGTGATTCTCTGATCAAGGGCAGATGAAGACCCAGTTCTTGGATCCAAGACTAATATCTTGAATTTTAAAGATTTGGAAGTCAGTGTCATGTACTGGAAAATGACACAGATGGTTCAATGTCAGCCTGGAACTGGAGACGTAGGTCCAAATACTTCCCAGGCGCAGGCAGTTAGCACGGACAGCAGAAGCAGGCCACAGCCTGGCTGGCGGGTGGACAGGAATTGGCGAGGTCCGTGGCAAGCCCTGGGGACCAGGTCTTGTCAAAAGGAAAGGGGGAGTCAGACGATCAGCACTAGCTGACTGTACCCCATGAAGAGATGGGCTTAAGGTTTGCTAGCTCGTCCAATTTCTTGTAGGAGAAGCCAGAGATCCAACTTAGTAAATGGCACCCATGAGGTTCAACTATCAGCCACTAATTTCAGTTGTAACAAAAATAAAAACAAATTGCTTTGCGGTTCAAATAAACCAATGCCGATTAGCTACGAGCTGTCAATTTTTGACCAATGGTGCAGGAAGATATTATAATAGAAACATTCTTATTAATACCCGAAATGGGATTTTCTGAAACTCTGCACTCCTACCAACTGAGAAGACAGAACACCTAAGCCTAACTCTGAGTTTCTGGGTATAAAAGCACGATGGCAGTGCCAGGGTGAATATTCTCTGAGGGGTCATTTCTTCCTTAAAAATTCATGCGAGTTTTGCATTCTTCCCCATAATACATTGGTGTTTACCTCAATACAAAATTTTGTTCTTAATTGGTTACCTTTGTGCCTAGACTGTAACACATCTTCAATAAATATTTGTAAAATGAATGAATAAAATACAGTTGGTAGTTCTGGTAGCTACGGTCTGTTGGTTTTCTGTGGTTTCATGCATTCCTGTGTGAGAAATGTGTCCCAGGATATGAAGTAACATGGTTACTCAGTCGGTAGGTGATGGGGTTGGTGGTTTTCCATCTTCAGGCAACGTTGTTCTACTTGGAGCTCCTCACCAAAATCCACCCATGAATGATTTCGGTGGGGTCCTGAGGTTGCAGCTCCCATCATTTGGGTTCATTTTGTAACCTCCCCTTCTCCTCACTCACTTTCCCTCACACATTTATGAAGCACCTACTGTCTTCCAGACAAGGGGGTAGAAAGGGAAATAGACACTTTATAATCCAACATAGGAGCTGAACTCAGGGGTGCAGGGGTGGAATCTGGGGCATGGGGAGGTATGTGTCTGAGTCACCTATTCCATCCTCTTCCCTTTTCACAGATTCCTACAGACGTTACCCTTGTTTATCTATTGATGCCGACATTTTTTTAAAGTTTATATTTTTAAGTGGCCTCTACACCCAACACGGGGATCTCACCTGCAACCCCAAGATCGAGAGTCGCTCATTCCACCAACTGAGCCAGCCAGGCGCCTCTACTGGTTCATAAACTTAGCAGCTTCAAACAACAGCCATAACTTATTATCACGTCTCTTGGTTCCAGAGCCGACTGGACAAAGTTACTCAAGGGCTCTGCTCTTGCCGTCAGACAGACAGCACGTCTAGAGTTCTTCGCTCTACAATTTTCCTCTCCTTGATGACCCCTTCTAAAGGACTTCTAATTTTTCCTGCCCTTCTGACTCTCCTCACCAAGAAAACCTGTTGGCGTAATTCTATGGGAAGTCCTCCCCCACACGCTAAAATTGAGGAGCGCCCTGAATCAACAAACTACGTCACCAGCCAGTTTTACTTGTCCTCATCACCTGGTGCCCCCGCAAGGAAGCATGTGAAGAGATCGTTAGTATTTTTCGTATTTTTAAAATCTCAGGCTCCTGGCTTTTAGTTAAAAATGTTCACTCCGGATTTCAATTTTTTGGAAGAGTTATGTCAGAGGCTTTCCCAATGATGACTGTGGTGTAGGCATCTCAAAGCTTGTCTCACTTAATTGGCAGTGGCTGAGGTAGGAGTCTTCATGGAGGCCATTGTCCAGAACACCTACAGGCTACCTCTCTGTTAGGCTTGGGCTTCTTCACACCATGGAGCTGGGTACCGAGGTCAGACATCCTGAGAGGGAGAGAGCATGTAGAAGCCCTTTTTCTTTTTCTTACTTTTCCTTAGAAGTCCCATGGTTTCACCTTTGCTGCACTCTCAGCCAATCAGGGCAGTCACGAAGTTCTGCCCTGTTTCAAGGGAACAGGACACAGAATCCACCTCTTCATGAGAGGCCTCTCAAAGAATTTGCAGGCATGCTTTAAAGCCACTAAAACTTCAGCTCTTCTTTTGTGTTATGTTCTTTAGGAATTATCTTCTGAAGGAAACTAGTGGCAGCCTTTCTTCAACACCACAGTTAAATTCTCAGTATGGCTGATGATGTCCTCCTCCTAGCTCAGGTCTCAGGTGGCAGATGATGAGGACAGCAGAGCTATGGTGATTGTCTTAGAACTGGAGGTCTGGAAGGGCCCTGGGCCTAGTCCCATATGTGGGCTACACATGTTATGTAAATTATTAAAATTAGAGACTCTTTAAAGCTAGAGTAAAAATGGTGAAACTTCTTGGGAACATCAGTTAACTCAAACACTTCAAAAGAAAAAATAATTTAATTAATAGGAGTTTTTAAATATCAGTTTTAAAAAAAAGATTTTATTTATTCATTTGAGAGAGAGAGAGAGCACAGAGGGAGAGGGAAAAGCAGACTCCCTGCTGAGCAGGACCCCCCCACCCCACATTCCCCCAACAATGCAGGACTCAATCCAGAACCCTGAGACCATGATCTGAGCTGAAGGCAGACACTTAACCAACTGAGCTACTGAGGTACCATAAAATACCAGGTTTATATTAAAGCCAATAACCTGAATTTTAAACAATGAAAACAATATTCAAGGAAATGTTCACTTGTGTGTGTGTGGGAGGGTCCCTTGCAAAAATTTGCTCATTTGGTTTCCTCTTCTGTAACATTTGGCATTCTCTCTGGAAGAGTTGTGGAAGCATGAGCTCTCTCACGTTACTGTGCAAAATCAAGATGGGAGTGTTTGCTCTAAGAGGAAAATTTGAGCTTAGGTCTTACTGATGATAACATTATAAGATTCTTCATCAGTCTCTCTTTCAGGACCCTGGAGCGGGAGAACCTTAGCTGCTGCTGCTGTGGAGTCTTGGTTACTCAGGCCCAGGGCTGAGCCCTACCTATCTGGGCCTCTGTTAGTTCCTTTTTCCTCCCTGTCTCTCAGCATTTCTACTTTTGGATAGTACTAGATGTGGTAGCTACTGTTGATGGTGTTGTTTGCTTGCTATTTCTCAAGCCTTCTTTTCTATTTCCTCATGAGCAAAGGAATTTTCCTTTTGGGCGAGTTCTGCCTGATTTTATGTGGTCTCGGCGGTACCATCAAGCATGTGTTCTAACCCTGCCACTCTCTCTCAGTTCTGACCCCCTTCCTTGACCACAGATCAAAACATGTAAAGTAAACGCCAAATCTGGAAACCACTTATGTTCGTTTCTTTCGCTGCTGTAACAAATTAGCATAACTCTAGTGGCTTAAAACAACAAAAATTTATTCTCTCACAGTTCTAGAAGCCAGAGTCCAAAATTGGCATTGGCACTGCTGGTTCCATCTGGAGGTGCTCAGGGCGAATGTGTTTCTTGCCTTTTTCTGCTTCTGTAGACCACCTGTATTCCTTGTCTCGCGGCTGCTTCCATCTTCAAAGCACATTGACCTAGTCGAGTCGCTGCTTCCAGAATCACAGTATCTTCTCTCTGACTCTGATTCTTTCTGCCTCCGTCTTCTGAAGATCCTCGTGATGACATGGAGCCCACCTGGACAGTCCAGGATACCCCTCGACCCCCATGGCAAGGTCCTTAATTTAATCACGTTTGCAGCATCCCTTTTGCCTCATAAAGTAACATATTCTCAGGCTGCAGAGATTAGAATGTGGGCGTCTTTGGAGAGGGGGCATTTTTTTTTTTTTTTTTTTTTTTTTTTTTTTTTTTTTTTTTTTTGTATACTACAGCATTCTTCTGGGAAAGTCATCCATCCCAAAGTGGACATGTAACCTAAACAGGAAAATTAAATCTTTCCCTGGGATTATTATTAGGATAGGAGGAGAAGTTATTTTTCCTGGGAGTGACTAATCTTGACGAAAATTATGGTGGGGCTGCTGGAAATCCTCTCTCCAGTTACTGGATGAACCTCATGTGAAGGAGGGCATGAAGCCAAGTGATTGAGAACTGTGGCCAAGAATATGGAAGCAAAGGGCAGTGATGACCATGTTTGAGCACCTGTATCCAGCTATACTTGAACCAGGCCTACCCATAATTTCCCGGGCGTGGGAACCAATAAGTTCTCTTTTCTGCTTTGAGCTGAGTTTCTATACTAATGAGTTTATATTTTTTCTTAAACAATAAGAAGGAAAAGGAGATGAGAGCCAATTCAATTATTTTTCTGTTCTTTTTCAGGGGTATGATAACTGTGTTTGAATGTAAATGAGGTGAAGCTGTCAAAATAAGTCTTTATAAACATCATTAGGTTTTATTTTCTTATGTCTATACTCTATCAAGCTACAACAGAGAATTAGAAGCTAATTATATCAAAAAATATGAATGTGACCGCAACTGGTAAGTTACTGAAATAATAAGTTTCTTGACTTTTTGCCGCTGTGTTCTCATTTCCAGAAGGAAAGGAAACAAAAGAACGTTTGTCTTTCACATGAAGCCAATTCTTACAGGCTTCCTTGTCTAGAGGGAAGCGGGTGGATTATGTTAACAACTTGTTATCTTTCAGTCCTGGAAATGTTTGTTCTGAAAGGTTAGGTCCATTAAGAAATTATCATTGGCTTGTCCTGAGAGGATGTAGTTACAGAAGCTGGTGTTTAAAGAAAGAGTGGTCCAACTTCAAAGGGAAGGCGGAGAATCGTGGATTATATTGGCCAAATTCCTTCAGGAGGTGAAGGTTCTATCCATTCCCTTGAATCTGGGGGGCCTATGGCTTGTTTTGATGAACAGAATATAGAGGAAGTGAAGCCTTGTTAGCGACAGTGCCAGCTCCCTAGAGGACAGCTTCTCCTTACTTATTCTTGAAATACTGCCTCTTAGGACCCAGACACCATGGAATAAGTGTGAACTAGAACACTAAGTGACAAGAGGCTGCATGATAACTGTGTTACCATGAGGAAGAGAGGAAGAGAGAGGACCAATTTGGACTTTCTAGTGTCAGTAGTGCTCACATATGAAAGCAATTGCTTGGGACTCCTGGGTGGCTCAGTCAGTTAAACATCTGCCTTTGGCTCAGGTCATGATCCCAGAGTCCTGGGATGATATCCATGTCAGGCTCCCTGCTCAGTGGGGAGTCTGCTTCTCCCTGTCCTTCTGTTGGCTCCCCTGATTCGTGCTCTCTCTCTCTCTCTCAAATAAATAAAATCTTAAAAAAGAAAAAGAAAGTAATTGCATGAATGTTCCCAGTCAATACCACTTGAAACAAAGATGAGACTTTCCCATTGAGGTCTGCCCGAATTGAATAATCATGGGCAATGTCTGGTTGTATTTTAAGCTATTAAGCTTTGGGGTTGTTATGCTGCAGAAGGTGACTGAGACAGGTAGACTGCCGAAGATTCGGAATAAGTGATCGACAATGCGTAGCATGGTAACTGAGACTTTCATCTTGTTCTGTCTACACGATGCACTTTTCTTTAATGCATCCTGTAAGTGGTAGAACCTCGTACTGGAGAATACCACATGGTTGTTAGGAAACTGACTGCCAAGTGCCAGTCAGTGGGAGCTACGAAGAAGGTTTCCATGGCCTCATTTGGCACAGATGGTGAAGGATTCCAACAGGTTGGAACTTTGGGAAAGTTTTTTTTTTTTTTTTAATATTTTTATTTATTTATTTATTCAATTTTAATCTTTAAAAATTTTTATAAACATATAATGTATTTTTATCCCCAGGGGTACAGGTCTGTGAATCGCCAGGTTTACACACTTCACAGCACTCACCATAGCACATACCCTCCCGATCTCCCTGATATGAGGAAGTGGAGATGCAACATGGGGGGTTAAGGGGGGAGGGGAAAGTTTTTTTAACAGGACAAATTTCACCTTTGATCCTTCTTGCCCATCTGGCAGATGTCAGGATAAGAACTCTAGTAGTCGTCTAGGACCATGAGACAACTGTGTGTGAAAATCATGTGCTAAAAATGGCTGAGCAGAAAATTGGAAGGGTCCTAAGAATTAGATGATTTTGTGAAGCTGCCATGTCTGGAGTCCTTACTTCCAGATTTCTTTCCCTTGATGGAATAAGTGTTATTTCTTTTATTTATTTATTTATTTATTTTTAAAAGATTTTATTTATTTATTTGTCAGAGAGAGAGTGAGCGAGAGCAAGCATAGGCAGACAGAGTGGAAGGCAGAGTCAGAGGGAGAAGCAGGCTCCCTGCGGAGCAAAGAGCCTGATGTGGGACTCGATCCCAGGACGCTGGGATCATGACCCGAGCCAAAGGCAGCTGCTTAACCAACTGAGCCACCCAGGCGTCCCTAAGTGTTATTTCTTTAAGCCACTTTACGTCTCAGTTACTTTTGGCTGAAGGCATTTCCTGACTGATATGTTCAACAATGTGACCAAAGCTCTAAGTCATTAGCAGTTATGAAATGAACCATATTTAACATAATTTACCAAAGTCAAGAAATAAGTTTTGCCTACCTTTCTTTCATGTAGGAGATCTTTTAGTAACAGGTCTTTGGAAAACAGTAGCATAAGAACCCATAGAGACTTTACAGCCAACCAGGTTTCTCTCACACACTAAGACATTGTGACAAACCTTGTGATCTAAGTAGATGTAAATCTGGGTTTGAATAGCTCCTTCTCCTCAGACGGGTGACTTAATCTCCTTGAACTTCATATTCCTTATGTAAAAAATGGAAGTAAGACACCTCACTGAGGTTTGGGGCTGATTTAATGAAGTGCCTCATAAAACAAATAACCTTGCCTGACCCATAGGGAACCCTCAGTAAATGACAGCAGTATAGATTGTGCCTAGTGGAGAAAAAGGGGAATTATACAGATAACAAAAAAGTAAGAGCAGAGGGACACTAGTTGGCACAAAGAAAAGGTTCTGATGTTATAATGATCTTCAAAGCTCTTCTTTCTGCAGTCCGTCATCTTCCCAAGGAGCAGTGATAACATTGATAGCAAGGAGATACTATCCTTAGCAGGTTATTAAACTGACTATTCAACAAAACGCCCAGTTATCTGCTGAGAATTTGAAAACAAAACCAAACCTCAAACCTGGGCAGTTGTAAAGAAAAGAAACCAGTATGAATCTTCATTCACTTTTCATCTTTAAATTCACTTCAAATCACTTTTCATCCTGAGGAATTCATTGAGGGAAGACCAAGCAGAGAAAGATGAGATAAGAAGGAGGCTTTTAAAAATAGGCTTCTTGGATCCAAAATAATATCTAAAGAATGAGTGTAAATTAAGTATATTAAGATTAAAAATTTTTGTTATTCTGTCTTCAAATCATCAAGGGTGATAGAAAGAGATGCTGATCAATCATTTTCCTCTCCCTTGAAAGATTTCACAGAATAGCTCCTGAATACACTTCCTGAGTACCCTGAAAGTAGTTATAAAATATCTCTAAGCCTCAATTTTCTTAACAGTAAACGACTCGATCCATAATACCCACTTCACATGGTTTGTGGAAAGCCAAGTGAAAGGTTAAGTTTTGGGAAGTGGCCACACTTTCAAAGCTCCAGGAATATTCATTCCTTTCTCTTTTCTTGGAGTAGGATTTAACAAAAAGAAAGTGATCCAAACTAAAGCCAGATAGATCATTTGTGGAAAGACAAGAATTCTTGATTGTTGGGGTGACGACTTTGAAATTGAGCTTCAGATGGTGTTTGTGGATTACTGAGACATTTGGAGAGATGAAACACATGGGCGTCCTTTAATTAAGATGAATACAATGGGTTGGATCCAGTCATTTCTTTACATTTTTCCTAGCTCTGTGGTTCTGACCTTGGTTTCTACCCTTTCTTTTTTCAGGCTTGAAGTCAAAGTTCCCTAGATTCAAGTTCACAGACTTTGTGGACCTGGGTGCATTACAATAATTCGAGAACTTGTTATAAAAATAGATCCCCTCGTCTCAGTTCTAGACTTTTTTTTTCCCTCCAGCTCTAGGGATTTTGATTTAGCACTTCAGGAGTGGGGCCTGGAAATGTCACAGAGACAGAATTGTATCAAATTTCATTTGAGGTTGTTCATTTAGTTATAATAAAAATGGTTATTTTCCTTTGAGTCTCATGTGTAATCTTTGCTAATCATTTGTCTTAAATTTGTAAAAAAAAATAAATAAATGGAAAGCTACAGCAATATTTCCTTAACGTAACTTAATATTTTCCCTACAAAGCTTTCTACATCCATTTCAATCTAGTTACTATTGACTCAAAGACAGAATCTCAAAAACAAATTTAAATTTTCACTTCCATCTGTGCACAAATCAGTAGGTACTTTCCTAAACTCCTTTCTTCTATGAATTTTAGCATGGAAAATAATGAAACCACTGCATTTAGCCAGATATCGAGAATTCATATTAAAAGATCCTAAAAAAGCGAACTTTTCAGTAACTGCCACTGGTACAAGTGGGTAAATAACTGGAAAAAAAAACAAGTGTTGGATCTCTACCACACACTGTACACTGGTATAAATTCCAAATGGATCAAATATTTAAATGTGAAAAAATAAAGCCACTTAATTATTAAAAAAAAAACAGGAATAATTTTTTTTTTTTAAGATTTGAGTAAGGAAGGTCTATCTAATGCCTCAAATTTCAGATGCCAGAAAAGATTAGGTAAAAATTGAAAATTCTACATGGCAAAGAAAAGACCCCACCAGAAATTTGTTAAAGGACAAACAGTAAACTTGGGGAAAAATACTTCAGCTCAGGGGCGCCTGGGTGGCTCAGTGGATTAGGCCGCTGCCTTCGGCTGGGGTCATGATCTCAGGGTCCTGGGATCGAGTCCCGCATCAGGCTCTCTGCTCGGCGGGGAGCCTGCTTCCCTCTCTCTCTCTCTGGCTGCCTCTCTGTCTACTTGTGATTTCTCTCTGTCAAATAAATAAATAAATAAATCTTAAAAAAAAAAATACTTCAGCTCATGGTATGAATGAGAACTAATATCCTTCGTATATATAGAATTCCTTTAAATGAAAAGTATGTATAATTTTTAAAAACTGGCAAGGAATAGGAGCAGATACAGAGAAATGTAAATGGTCCGTAAAATTTATGATGTGATGTTCAAAATAATAATAATAATAATAATAATAAAGTTAATAAAAATAATAATAAAAAAGTTGAAGCTATATTGAGATAACTTTTCTCACCTAGTGGATTTGGTAAAAATCTAACTTTACCTTCAGGCATATTCATCTCTTGCTAGTGGGAATGTTACTTGGTACAAGTCCTATAGTGGGCAATTTGACACTATCAAAGTTACAACTGTACTTACCCATCGAGAGGGCAATCCCCCTTCTGAGTATTTCTCCTACAGATGTTCCTTTCCTTGTGCATGTTGTGTGTTTGAGGGTTTTTTTTTTTTGTTCCAGCTTTGCTTGTCAAAATAGGCCAAGTGTCTGTCGAGGGAGGATTAGTTAAATATCTCATGTGCATTCAAACAGTGGACTACTTTGCCCCTGTAAGCATGAGGATACCTTTCACAGACATGGAAGACCTCCATGATATGGTTCCACAAAGAAAGAAAGGCCTAGAGCAACCTGTTAGGCTGTTTTGTGTAGGAAAGGCAGGAGCAGAGTGCATATCTATATAATCTTGTATTTGAATTAAAAATTAAAAATCTTTGTTATAAATAACTAATAAGACTGTTTTGCAATCACCATGTAGCTAATAATTTTATTTTAAAGAAAAATGTCTGACAATAGTTTTTTGTAACATAGGTGTTACTGATGAGGCAGGAGACATTTCATTGTATTCCTTTTTATACTGTTCTGTTTTACGCATCAGAAGTCTTTATCACCTATCTAAGACATAAAATTTAAAGGCTTCTGTGGTTAGGACGCCTGAGTAGCACAGTCTGTTAAGTTCCTGACTCTTGGTTTGGGCTCAGGTCATGATTTCAGAGTCAGAGATTGAGCCCCAAGTGGAGCTCCATGTCAGGCTCTGTGCTCAGTGCGAAGTCTGCTGAGACTCTTTCCCTCTCCCTCTGTTCCCCAACCTTCTTGCCCACATGTGCTCTCTCTCTCTCTCAGATAAATAAATAAATCTTTATTTTAAAAAACAGGCATCTGTGGACAAGCAAGAATGAGCAGATCTCATTTGGATAATTAGCATTTTATTTCATTTTATTTATTTTTAAAGATTTTATTTATTTATTTGTCAGAGAGAGAGCGAGAGAGCATAAGCAGGTGGAGTGGCAGGCAGAGACAGAAGCAGGCTCCCTGATGAGCAAGGGACCAATGTGGGACTCAATCCCAGGATTCTGGGATCGTGACCTGAGCCAAAGGCAGACACTTAACCAACTGAGCCACCCAGGCATCCCAGTAATGAGTGTTTTAAATAAAAATAACATTTTGGTCAGAGGAAAGTGAAGGAAACTATAGACCATCCTACACCAATCACAAGATGAAAACTCCCTGAGAACATGGTATAAAAAACAGACTGCAGGGGCCTTTGGATAATTTTTTTCCAGAGTGAGAGTGGACTAGCCATGAACCATGTGTGTTTAAGATTTTTTTTTCCATTGGAAGAGAGAAATGTATCCATTAAAATGTTATTTTAAATAAACTAAAAACCACAAAGAAAAGGTGTTATTAGTCCTCAACTGTATGTTTTGGCACAAGTAACAAAAAACCCTTTTCACGGTGCCATAATCGGGAGGAAGCGGGCCTCTGACATGGGTTTGGAGACTTAATAATGTCACACAATTATTGACACTAATTATCTGATTGGGCTGAAAGGTCATATGCAAATCTTTAATAGTCAAGTGATGAGAACTGCTTTCTAAGCTCCTAAAAGGTGCTGAAGTAACTCAAGCCAGACAAGCTTAGTATGGTCAGGGGGTTAAGAAAGTCCCACTCTGACCATTAGAATCTCCAGTGAATAGATTTTCTCAAAGATTATTGAAGTGCTTGCTAATAGCCATTTTTAAAGTTAAAGATATCATAATAACAATTAATATGAATATGGGAGTTGAATAGTGTTATTTTAAAGGGTGTTACACTTTCACAGCCGCAGAAAACAGGTAGCAGTTTCTAAGGGGTAGGGGCCCAGGAAATTCAAAGAAATTTCTTTTTCCATCCTCTTTTTTTTTTAATTTATTTTTTTATTTATTTTCAGCACAACAGTATTCATTATTTTTACACCGCACCCAGTGCTCGATGCAATCCGTGCCCTCTATAATACCCACCTCCTAGTACCCCGACCTCCCACCCCCCCGCCTTTTCAAAACCCTCAGATTGTTTTTCAGAGTCCATAGTCTCTCATGGTTCACCTCCCCTTCCAATTTCCCCCAACTCCCTTCTCCTCTCTATCTCCCCATGTCCTCCATGCTATTTGTTATCCTCTTTTAATCCCTGAGAAATCAGTCTTCCTTGGGGATCTAATAACCCACCATGAGATCATATTGAGCAGAGGAATTTGTAGAAGTGGTGGGTAGATATGCCCATCATCTCCCAAATATTTACTCCACCTGATGCTCAATATTTCTTCAAGAAGGGACAGATTCTTCTAATGTCATTATTAGAGAATCCTTTGAATGTACATTCCCCTGGAGGAGGGAATAACCTAACCTTGCTGGAAAATAGCCTTGCTCGCATTATCAACAGTAGCCAAAATATGGAAAGAGCCCAAACGGCCATTGACTGATGAAAAGCTAAAGAAGATGTGGTCTATAGACACAATGGAATATTACTCAGTCGTCAAAAGAATGACATCTTACCATTTGCAATGACATGAATGGAGCTAAAGTGTATTATGCTAAGTGAAATAAATCAGGGAAGACAAATATCATATGATTTCACTTATACGTGGAATTTAAGAAACAAAACAGATGAACATATGGGAGGGAGGAAAAGAGAGAAGGAGACAAACCATAAGGGTCTCTTAATGACATAGAACAAACTGAGGGGTGATGGAGGGAAGTGGGTGGGGGATGGGCTGGATGGGGGGATGGGCATTAAGGAGGGCACTTGTGATGAGGGTTGGGTGTTATATGTAAATGATGAATCACTGAATTCTACTCTTGAAACCAATGGATGTTAATTTAAATAAAATTTAAATAAAAAGAATATTTAAATAAAAAGAATTTAAATAAAAAGTACAAAAAATAGTAGTAATAATGCATTTAGAAAAACAAAAGAAATAGCCCCTCTCATCCTGGTGATGGAGGAGTAGAAGTTACATCAGTTACAAATTAACAAAAGGGTGGAAAGTAGTCTTGCTTAGGGTGGCTAATCTTCCCTCACGCAAACATACATTTCTTACCCGAAGGACAATCATCATCCTAGAATTTACATAGTCTATCTATTCATTTACTTATTACTGATACAAAAAGAAGGGTCTGTGTTGGGGATGAGAATATAGGGGGTTGAGAGGCAATGGTTTTACAATGTTTTTGGAGCCAGTGTTTTAAGACTATGGACTTAAATTCCACGTATAAGTGAAATCATATGATATTTGTCTTCCCTGATTTATTTCACTTAGCATAATACACTTTAGCTCCATTCATGTCATTGCAAATGGTAAGATGTCATTCTTTTGACGACTGAGTAATATTCCATTGTGTCTATAGACCACATCTTCTTTAGCTTTTCATCAGTCAATGGCCGTTTGGGCTCTTTCCATATTTTGGCTACTGTTGATAATGCGAGCAAGGCTATTTTCCAGCAAGGTTAGGTTATTACCTCCTCCAGGGGAATGTACATTCAAAGGATTCTCTAATAATGACATTAGAAGAATCTGTCCCCTCTTGAAGAAATATTGAGCATCAGGTGGAGTAAATTCGTAACACTTATAGAGACATCTCATACCTAAAGCAGATTCAGGCAGAACTGAGTGTGTGCAGTGAACTCACACCCACCGGCCCAGCAGCTCTCCTTTCTCCCTGATGTCTCTAGGCAAAAGGTGAGCATTTTTAAAAAAAAAGATGTATTTATGCATCGAGAGAGAGAGTGAGAGAGAGCAAGAGAGAGAGAGAGAGTGCACGGGGTGAACAGTTTTGCAAGAGGGATGAAACGAGCACCTCACGACTGGATCCCTTCTGAACAGCTGCCGCTCACACCGCGTGGCTGCTTCACAAGATCCCGAATGTTCACTTAGTGGCCTGGTCATAGATGTTGACATCCAGTCTCCAGGATTCCTGCAATGGCCATGATGTTCCACAGAGGCCAATGGGACAGGGGTGGGAGACATCCTGTCTGGCACCAGGGTTGCCAACTGAAATGTTTACTAGAGCAGATGCCAGCAAAGTGCTTAAATGAACTGGCACAGGGGGGACGAGGTGAACTGCAGTGCGCATGCTCCATGGAAAGGACTTCGTGGGGCGTCAGTCCTAGCTGCTGCTGCCCAGCGACTCCCATTTTTAAAGAGAAGCCAGATATCTGTATTTTTATGAGATTCACTAACTCAGTTCTGTAATATTTACGGAGCCCAACAAAACATGCATGTGGGCTGGGTGTCCATTTGAAATTTCTGATTTAGTACTATGATTTTATCTTATTTTTAAAGATTTTATTTATTTGACAGACAGAGATCACAAGTAGGCAGAGAGGCAGGCAGGGATTGGGGGGTGCGGGTGGGGAAGCAGGCTCCCCTGCTGAGCAGATAGCTTGATGGGATGCCATCCCATGACCTGAGCCGAAGGCAGAGGCTTTAATCCACTGAGCTACCCAGGCGCCCCAGCACTCTGCTTTTAGGTCTTTCCTAGTCTCTCAGTCATTGACCAAGGTTATCGGGTTTTGTAAATATTCATTCCATATAACTGACATTGGCCTTATAGAACAATATGTGCAACAGAAGAGGAGTTGAGAGAAAAATAATAAGGGGATCCAAACAAACACCATCCAATTTTAGTATATGTGCTGCCGAAGCGAGCACAACAAACACCATCCTATAAGGTGCACTAGTTATAGTAATAGTAACATTAAAAATATGCATATATTATATTCATTTATGATGAAATCAATCACTCACTACATTACCTCCGGTAAGTAACTTAACTTCTGTTTCAATTTCCTCGTATGTCCAATGGGGATGTATTAGTACTGACCTCAAAAAGTTGTTGTGAAGACTAAATGAGATAATGCGTATAAAATAATTTGCAGAATTTATGATATAAGAGGTTGGGGGGATCCAAAAACACCATCCTTCTTCATTGCCTGAGATCTGAACCAGTTGAAATATAATAAAATTCTTCCACAGAGACCTAAATATCACCACTATCAATGGGAGGGCTAGGTTGCAAGTCATGTCAGCTTGACCAACGAAATGGACTTACTAGCTGCCTATGTCCCATTGTTGGCCTTGAAACAGTCTACGAGAGAGAAATTTTGCTTTCAGGGGAGCACTTAACCCAGGGCACCAACTATCCCTGGTCCAGATGCGGAGGGAAAAGAGGCTTCCTATCTTCGTTGGCTCCCACCTCTGGTATATTAGATCTATCTAACTGAGAAACATTGTCCAAAGGCTTCCTGCTAACAAGAGTTCTCCCGCTCCTGTCAAGGGTGGGTGGGACAAGAAGCCAGGGATATTGAGGGGAAATCATCTTCAAGGAAAAAGGTAAGGGAGTAGGGAGGGAGTGCTTTCCCTAAGATTTGGTAGGTGGCACTTACTAGAATGATCCTGAATCTTCCCTGTGTTAGCCTGTAGATGAATTGCAAGATGAGCCTTGCCCAGATATAATCGGTGCATCCCCAAATTGGAATTCAGCAAACTGTGTTCTGTAGGATCCAAAAGAAAAGCGGGGAAAAATGGATTCTGGGTTCAAATAATTTGGAGAAAATGCAAATTACAGAAAAAATAGATTTCTCCACCATGGGACGTCTTAGAGTTTTCTATATGCTAATTTGTACTTGACATGGTGATAAATATGTAAAATGAATGCCTCTGTTTCAGACTTATTTGCGCCAGGATACTTTTCTCCTAGCATGTTTATCAACATTCCAGAAACGCTGTTCTGGGCATGATGGTTAGGGAAATGCTAATTTAGATTAATTTTAAATCAACCAATTTATCCAAATACTTAGGAAACACATTACCTACAGCATATTGTATGTCAGCTTACTATAGACTTACACCAAGAAAAAAAAATGAGCACACGGAAAGCAAAGCAAAGTATACTTTATTAAATGCTCCTGCCTTTAAAAACATTGGGGGTTTTTTGGTGTGTTTTGACTCAGAAAGGCAAATAAAAGTGACTAAGCTAATTCTTTCTAAGGCAAAGATTTATTCTTTTGTTCAGTTTGGGTTGCCAGTGCCTTTGTCATTACTAGCTAGGCCCTCCTTCCTGCAAGTGAGCTGGTTTCTGCATGTGGGCCACGATGTACACTTTTTGGAAGGAGGGGCGATTTGAATTTGGGGTCTGTCACATGTAGGTTTCTAATTAAAGCAAAAGATTCTTTAAAAAACAAACAAACAAAAGACTAGTTTGTTTGCTTTCCTCCTAAAATTTTCTTTATAACAATTTAAAAAATAGTTTAAAATTATCTATAAATAATTAAAAATAATTATAATAATTTAAAAATTCTATAAAATAATTTTTAAAAGCCACGTGCCTCCAATTCCTTTATAATTCTTGTTCCAAATGCTCTACTAAAAATGATTTGTTCAAACATTAACTTCTGAATGTTTTTGGCTTTATTCAGCCAGTTTATTTCTGCTTTGCACTTGGCAGGTATAGAAGTCTAACCAGTTTCTAAAGCTATGGATAGTTGTTCTTGCATTTTCTTTGTATTTTATATTTCTTTGTATTTTATGTTTATATTTCTGTGTATTTTAGCCTCGGTGTGTTGTTAATAAGAAATATAGCAACTAATATTTACAGTGTGTGTGCCAAGCATATTATTTCATTTGATACTCACAAACATCTTCTGAAATAGATGTGACTGTTTTGCCCATTTCACAGATGGGGTTTGGGGTTTATAGAAAGGCTAAGCAGTTCCCGAGGCCACCTAGCTTGTCCAGAGCAATGATTTGATGGGAACTCAGGCGGTCTGAACCCCATTGTCTCCCTTAACCACATGTCCAGCTTAAGAGTACTTGGAGATACCGTTCTTAAAACCCATCTGGTTCTTGAAGACTTTTGTAGAGTCATAAATTTGTATGAATCCAAACATACTTTGTTTACTGTTCACATGAATGAATCTATATTTGCTAACTCCCGGGGCGCTCTTAATAATTTAAAAACCACAATGTTCAAACTGTCCTGGGAGGAAAAGATTAATAGGAACAAAGAGTTAGCGGATGCTGTTTAATTGGGCAAGCATGAAAGGCCAAATAAAAAAGAGAAAGACTAGTTCTGTTATGGACGGGATGTTACATCGCCGGGAATGCGGACTGTCTTCCTGAAGGCATAAGTGGAAAAGGATGGGACCGACGCACGGCAAAAACCCATGCCATGTAGGAACATCAAGGAGACTTTACAACTGAGGCCAGGGTCAGATAAAAGCAGCAGAAATGCTAAGGCCTCGGATATCTGAAAATTGCTCTCAAAGTATTTGCCAGAACTAAGACTTATCATACGTAGGGACCTTTGCAGATGTGCCAGAATTTACACTTTGTCAGATCTGAATTCCTAAAGGGCACGTGATCACAAGTGAGGATAAATGACCTCTTCAAATGCAGAGAGGTTCCTTCTTTCATTGGGATACATTGGGATTTTTTGTTTTTCCTTCTTTCTGTTGTTACAGCTTGAGAAATGTCCCATCCATGTGAAACAGATTATGCTGAGTGAAATCATCTGAAAGAATATTAAAGACACATTGCAGCTTTGCGTGGCATATTCCTTACTTTGGGGGTGTGAGAGGGAATTAGAGTTCATGATCTTAATAATCTTAATAACACTCAGGGATGAGTATCAAGTTTGATCTTTCAGGCAGAATTTCAAATTATGCTCTCATGTTCTCTTTCCTTCCCTTCCACCCCTGCCCCATTGAGAATAGAGGTTTTCAAGTAACCTTTCTTTGAACCTGTACCAATGCTACCAGATGAGATAACGACATGCCTGAAATGGAGTTTCTACCTCCACAGACGTACAGTGGCATGGAATATCCCGCACTCACATCATGTGAAAGAGGACTGTGAAAAAAGCTCCAATAGAGACTTGAAACTTGGTAGAACCCAGAGTCGGCAAAGTCGAAGTTGGCCTGGGGTTCTTAGAGATGTCACAGAGGAAGAGACTTCTGAGTTGGTGTGAAAGGATAAGCAAGATTTTTGACTAGCAGAGGAAAGTAGTAGGTAGGAATTTCAAGTTTAAGATTAGCTTCACTCCCCAAGGAGCAGTGGGATTTGCAGGTAGTGAAAGGTTGCATCTCCAGTTGAAGGATGCAAATCTAAATCTAAATGAAAGATAAAACAACACACAGGCGCTTTTGTTTTGGTTTCAGCCTGGGGATTGCTAGTTTTCAATCTTTGGGTTAAAGATCAAAGGGCATGAGCCCACCGTCAACAGATCCCCTCCACCACTTGGAACTTCAGCTCAGTTTTTTTTATTACCTTTTTCTTAAAAGGGAAACAGAAAATCAGGTACCTGAGGAAACTTAGCATAAATGACAAAGGCTAAAAAACACACAAAAAATAGATAACACTAGGAAACCGAACATGAGAACAGAGAAAGACAAACTACCATCACTAGCTTGAGAGAGATAAGAAAAGATATTGCATCTTTGAAGCATGAGCATGATGCTCTTATAACGGGAACATTAAAAAACCCAACTCTCAGAAATTAAAAAGTACTGGGATGCCTGGGTGGCCCAGTTGGTTAAGCATCTGCCTTCAGCTCAGGTCATGATCCCAGGGTCCTGGGACTAAGTCCTGCGTCAGGCCCCCTGCTCAGCGGGGAGCCTGCTTCTCCCTCTGCCTGCCATTTTCCCTGCTTGTGTGCTCTCTCTCCCTCTGGCAAATACATAAATAAAATATTTTTTAAAAAATTAGAAATATATAGCAGATAAAAGAAAATTTTAAGATGAATGTTATAAAACAGAGAAGAGCTCCTATAAAGCAGACTATTAGTTTTCTAGGGCTACCATAACAACGTACCACAGTCTGGGTGGCTTAAACAACAGAAATTTATTTTCGCACACTTCTAGAGTCCAAAAGTTGAAGGTCAAATATCAGCGGGATTGGTTTCTTCTGCAGCCTCTTTCCTCAGCTTGTAGATAACCACCTTCATGTTCACATGGCGTTCTCCCTCTAGGTGTGCCTGTGTCCAGATTTCCTTTTCTCATAAATACCAGCCACATTGGATTAAAGCCCACCCTAATGACCTCACTTTAACTTAATTGTCTCTTTAAAGATGATATCTCTTTGAGGTACTGGCCAGGAGGACTTCAACATATGAATATTTGGGGAACACAATCTAGATCATAACACAGACCAAAAAGACTTAGAAATAGAAAACTGGAGAGAAAAGTCAAGAATGGTAGAGAACTGGGAAAGAAGATCCAATATTTGAAAAATATGAGCTCCAGAATAAAAGAACAGAAGAGAAAGAGAGAAGAATAAGTCACCAATGAAGAAATTTAAGAAAAATTTTAAAACCCAAGTTGCAAGACTAAAAGGTGCTCTATAGCAAGAAAATGGATGAAAATAAATCCACACCAAGACAATTATCGACAAATTTTAGAATGCCAAAGGCAAAGGAAAGACCCCATAAAAATGTAGATGGAATAGTACAGATCATAGATGAAAGACTATGATCTTTCATAGATGAAAGACTAGGGATCAGAACACTTTCAGGCTTCTCAAAAGTGACACTGAGAACTAGAAGAGAGTGGAGAAGCGCCTTCAAAAATTTGGAGAAAGAAAATATTTTCTAGTATGAATTCTGCATTAGGCAAGTTATAAGTCAAATGGACAGCAAAATATAAGCATGTTCATGTAAGTAAAGTCTCAAAATTTAATCTTTTCAGTACTCTTTTCCAGAGTTTCTTGAGGTTATATTCCACCAAAATTAGAAAGCAAACAAAGAAAACTACAGATAGAGTAGTTGTTCTCATTCTTGTCTATCCACTGGTATCAACTGGAATGCTTTAAGAAATACTGATTTTTGGGTCCCATCTCCAAAAGTTCTGAGTTAATTGGTCTTAGACAAGACAGAGGCATCAGGATTTCTTAAAGTTATGCAGATAATTTTTATGTACACTCAAGGTAGACAAAGAAGAAACAAAAAACAGGAAGGGACTCTCCATGGTGATAGAGAAGAAATTCTCCCAGTAAAAAAAAATCCAGAATGAGATGCCTTCACAAATGTTCTACCAAACATTTAAAGAAGAGGTAGTACTTTTCTTCTCAACCTATTCCCAAAAATAGAAGGGGAAGGAAAACTTCCAAACTTATTTTATGAGGCCAGAATTACCCTGATATTGAACCCAGAGAAGGACACTACAAAAAAGAGAACTATAGGTCAATATCTCTGACTAACATAAATGTAAAAATCCTCAACAAAATATTAGCAAACTGAATCCAGCAATACATTAAAAAAAAATCATTCAACCACAATCAAATGAAACTTATTCTCAGGACACAAGGGTGGTACAATATTTGCAAGCTAATCAAGATAATACATCACATCTACAAAAGAAAAGATTAAAACCATATGATCATTTTAATAGATGCAGGAAAAAGTACAACATCCATCCATAACAACCTTCAACAAAATAGGCTCAGAAGGAACATGCCTCAACATAATCAAGGTCATATATGAAAAACCCACAGCTAATATCATCCCCAATGGGGAAAACTGAGAACTTTTTCTCTAAATTCAGGAACAAGACAAAGATGTCTACTCTCAACACTTCCATTCAACATAGTACTGGAAGTCCTAGTCCTAAAAGAAAGGAATAAAAGGCATCCAGACTGGTAAGGAAAAAGTAAAACTTTCACGATTTGCAGATGACATGATACTCTATATAGAAAACCCTAAAGAGTCCATCAAAAAACTAGAAATGATATATGAGATCAGTAAGGTCACAGGATACAAAATCAATATACAGAAATTTGTAGCATTTCTATATACTAATAATGAAATAGCAGAAAGAGAAATTAAGACAGCAATCCTATTTACAATTACATCAAAAATAATAAACTACTTAGGAAGAAACTTAAACAAGGAGGTGAAAGACCTATATTCTGAAAACTATAAAACACTGATAAAAGAAATGGAAGATGACACAAATGGAAATATATTCCATACTCATGGACTAGAAGAATTAATATTGTTAAAAATATCCATACTACCCATGACCATCTACAACTTTAATGCAATCCTTATCGAAATACCAATAGCATTTTTCACAGAACTAGAATGAATAATACTAAAATTTGAATGGAACCACAAAAGACCCTGAACAGCTAAAGTAATCTTGAAAAAGAACAAAATGAGAGGTATCACAATCCCAGATTTCAAGATATATTACAAAGCTGTAGTAACCAAAACAGTATGGTTCTGGCACAAAAACAGACACATAGATCAGAATAGAGAGCCAGAAATAAACCCACAATTATATGGTCAATTACTCTTTGCAAAGGAGGAAAGAATTTGTAATGGGAAAACGATAGTCTCTTTAACAAATGGTGTTGGAAAAACTGGATAGCTACATGCAAAAGAAAGAAACTGGGATAAGGATTAAACTCAAAATGGATTAAGGACCAAAATGGATTAAGGACCTAAATGTGAGACCTGAAACCATAAAACTCCTAGAAGAGGGCTTAGGCAGTAATTTCTCTGACATAAATTATAGCAACAATTTCCTAAATATGTCTCCTAAGGCAAAGGAAACAAAAGCAAAAATAAACTATTGGGACTACCTTGTAATAAAAAGCTTTCCCACAGCAAAGGAAATAATCAACAAGAGTAAAAGAGAGCCTATTGAATGGGAGAAGATATTTGCGAACAACATATCCAACAAAAAGTTAGTATCCAAAATACATAAAGAACTTATACAACTAAAGACAAAAACCCCCAAATAATCCAATTTAAAAATAGGCAGAAGTTATGAACAGATATTTCTCCAAAGAAGGCATCCAGATGGCTAACAGACAAGTGGAAAGATGCTCAACATCACTCATTATCAGAGAAATGCAAATCAAAACTACAATGAGATATTACCTCATACCTGTCAGAATGGCTAAAATCAAAAACAAGAGACAACAGGTATTGCCAGGATGTGGAGAATAAAGAAAACTTTATATACTGTAGAGAATGCAAACTACTAAACAGTACAGATGTTCCTCAAAAAATTAAAAATAGAGCTACCATATTATCCAGTAATTATACTACTGGGTTTTAATCCAAAGAATACAAAAACACTAATTCAGAAGGATACATGCACCCCTATATTTATTGCAGCATGATTTACAATAGCCAAATAATGGAAGTAGCACAAATGTCCATTGACAGATGAATGGATAAAGAGGATGTAGCATATATACACACAATGGAATATTACTCAGCCATAAATAAGAATGAAAGCTTGCTATTTGCAACAGTATGAATGGAGATAGAGAGTATAATGCAAAGTGAAATAAGCCAGTCAGGAAAAGATGAGTACCTGATGATGTCAGTGATATATGAAATTTAAGAAGCAAAACCAAAGGGAGAAAGACAAACCAAAAAATAGGCTCTTAACCATAGAGAACAAACTGATGGTTACCAGAGGGGAGGTGGGTGGGGGGGATGGGCAAAATAAGGGAACGCCTCATGATGAGCATTGAGTAATGTACGGAAGCATTGAATTGCTATATTGCACACTTGATGCTAATGTAACACTGTATGTCATTTATACTGTAATTAAAATTTATTTATTTACTTAAAAATTTTTTTTAAGATTTTATTTATTTGTCTGAGAGAGGGGACACAAGCAGGGGGGAGTGGCAGGCAGAGGGAGAAGCTCGATTGGAAGCCCGATGAGGGTCTCAATCCCAGGACCCTGGAATCACGACCTGCGCTAAAGGCAGATGCCCAACTGACTGAGCCACCAAGGCGTCCCTGGAATTAAAGTTTAAAAAAAGAGATCAGTATTGTGATGCATTGCAGATGCAGATGGTGTGTTTCAGACCACCCCATAGGAAGCTCTGCACTAAATTCTCAGTATGTTAGCCTTTTAAGCATTTAGTCTTCTTGTATCACCAATTCTTAGCCAGGTGTCTATCACATATTGAGTACCTAATAACTGTTGTTGAGTTGGTACAAACTTATTCCTAGGGCTGGTATCTTGAACCACAAATTACTCCTATTATGAAAAGCAGAAGCTTTGGGGGAGCTATAATAAAGCTTATTTCCATAGACCATCATTAGAGATCCTCACTGTCTCTCTCACAAGGCACCTTTTCAATCTGACCTGGAATTATACTTGTGAGTTACCTGGCATATCACCTAAGCCTTCTGGAACTTACTCTGTGTTCTTATACATGTCTATCCTTTCTTGTGTGATATCCTCAATGCAGGATCTCGTTCATCTCATTTTTGGCCTTAGGAAATTTGCTGATGCTTTAAAATCCAACTAAATGTCACCTTCTCACTTAAAGTCTTCTCCAAATGACTCTCTCCTTTTTATGTTTTTCTAAAGTACTTTGTCAATAGTCTGTAATGGAGGTTTTTAAAAATCCTGTTTACAGCTGACAGTATTCTTCTTCTTCTTCTTTTTTAAGATTTTTATTTATTTACTTGAGAGAGAGCATAAGCAGGAAGGAGAGGAAGAAGTAGGCTCTCTGTGAGCAGGAAGCCCAGGGGGCTTGATCCCAGGACCCGGGGATCATGACCTAAGCTGAAGGCAGATGCTCAACTGACTGAGCCACTCAGGTGCCCTAACAGTATTCGTATTCTTCTTTTTTTTTCTTTAGATTTTTAAATTTTAATTATTTGACACAGAGAGAGTGATCACAAGTAGGCAGAGAGAGGAGGAAGCAGGCTCCCCACTGAACAGAGAGCCCAATGCGGGGCTCCATCCCTGGACCCTGAGATCACGACCTGAGCCAAAGGCAGAAGCTTAACCCACTGAGCCACACAGGCACCCAGCAGTATTCTTCTTACAGAAGAAATTGCTTTTGTTTAGGATAAGGTCTTGATAATCCCCCAAATAGGTAAAAGGAGAGCAAAAGATCTGGCATTAAAAAAGTTGCCCAACTGCTGTGCATGAGACGTGAGCAGGAGTATGCAAGTGCCTCGAGTAGGGGGTGGCATTGTGGGAAATGATAGAGTAACTGGCAGAGTAGCCTAAAGGGTTAGGATAGGGACTTCGATATTGCATTTTAGGATGTTGCATCATTATGGTACATTTCTGAAGATTTAAAGATAAATAAAGATTTAAGATAAATATTTTTTATAACAAATTATTTTTAATTAAAATTAATAATAAAAATTTATAATAACAAATCATAATAATTAATGATAAATGATTATTTTTATAATAAATTAGTTATAAAAATCATTATTATAAAATGTATTATAATATATTATTATTTAAATATATCTTTAAAGATAAAGATAAAGATAAAAATAAATAAAGATAAAGATTTAAAGATAAAGATTAAGATTTAAGATAGGTCTTTTAGGGGCACCTGGATGGCTCAGTGGGTTAAAGCCTCTGCCTTTAGATCAGGTCATGATCCCAGGGTCCTGGGATCAAGCCCCACATCAGGCTCTCTGCTTAGCAGGGAGCCTGCTTCCTCATCTCTCTCTCTCTCTCTCTCTCTCTCTCTGCCTGCCTCTCTGCCTATTTGTGATCTCCCTCTTCAAATAAATAAATAAATAAATCTTTAAAAAATCTTTAAAAGATAGGGCTTTTAAATGTGTGGCATACATTTAAAAGACTAATGGATGTAAGCTTCATTTTAGTCCATTTGTCTTTGGGGAGGCACATTTGGCTTGAAAGTGGTCAAAATAAAGGTGCACTCAGAAGACAGAGTAAAAAATAAGGCAGCAGAGCAGAACATGGAGGCTGACGGTGTTACGAGTTATGGGACAAACATGGTGATTTAAGTCATCTTCTCTAGATCTCAACGGACAGCAAAAGCCTTGGCTGCTTTCTGGGTTGCAACTCATCACAGAAGTTATCTATAATCCATTTTAGATTATAGATGATTATAGGTGATGTGTATAGTACCTGGGGGTCCCACTGAAAACATGGCTGCCTCTGCTGTAGTCATGGATCTGAGGCAACTCAGAGAAGGAGAGCGCTAGGCAGAAAAGCAGTGTATGTCTGTGATAGTCATTGTGAATGTCACCTACTGGGCTCTTACTCCCGTGCTATACATTGTACTGCTATTTGAGAGATCTTATATAGGTCTAGCCATCACAATATTCCATAAATTTCTTGTAGGAATGTTACACTTCTGTGAACTCCCTTTGCCTTGAATGCAAGTTTACGAACAAGCTCGAGGGTGGGTTTTATGAGGGCAGAGATGGTACCTGTTGTGTTTAGCACCATATCCAAGGACAGTGCCTGGCCTGCTCTATAAATAAAAGAAATATTTGTTCCAGTAATGAAAAAAAAAATTAACAGTTGCCCAGTAAATTTTTAACTAGTTTCTTGAATAATGCTTTCTAATGACCTGGAACTGGAAGAAATGTGATTGGCAGCTGATGAGAAATAAGACACAGAAAATACAGAATGTGCTGATCTGTGTAACCTGTCTTTAAAGTTGCTTTTTCTTTTCTTGGTGCCAACTAACCTCATGTGATACACAATGAAAGCATGGTTATCTTAAATCTGTGTTGGATGCTTTTCCAATTAGTTCACAAGTGAATTTCAATATTTGCTAACAGATTGAATTGGGTCCACTAAGACACAACCTTGCTTTCTGTGCTATTTGAATTCTATTCCCTTTGTGCTTTAAACCAAACTAGAAATGCATATGAAAGTATGATCTGAGTTGGGTTGTTGGAGTATACTCCTAAAGGTTCCAGGGAAAGGTGTCTAGGAAGTGTATCCTTGCCCGTTGCTTTTCATTCCCCAGGTTTTCAAAATCATAACCAGCCTGTACTTAGCTGAAACTTGGGACTGAGTTTCAGTAGTTTCTGGGCAGGATCAGTTTCCTCTGCGACTTGAAAACACGTGTGTCAGTTTCACATGCATGAATCTTGAAGCACACAGTTCCAGGAGGCATTAACATTACTTCCCAGACTAAAAGCTTTTATCTTTATGAGCAATTAATGTAATTAAATACTTGGTTACATCTGATGGCCTCATTTTCCAGATACACGATCAGAGTAGAATAAATACATATCGATCAAATATTGCATTACTTTTGCCCTCTGAGTTTTTATTTGAGTTTTCCAAGTAATTTTAGTGTTATATAATTTGCAGCTGTTCTCTTGTTGCCCTATATACTATTAGTGTTTTCTCTTTTAGTTTCCAGGGACATCCGTAACAAAGTGCCATGAACTAACATTAGCTCCTTCTGAGGGCAGTGCAGGAGAATCTGCTCCATGCCTTTCTCCTGGCTTCTGGTGGATTGCTGACAAATGCTGGTGTTCCTGGCTCATAGATGTATCACCCCAATCTCTACCTTCATCTTCATGTGTCATTTTTCCTATGTGCATGTTAGTCTTGGCGTCCAAACTTCCCCTTCTTCTAAGGCACCAGTCACATGGGATTAGGGCCCTCCCTAATGAACTCATCCTAACTTGATCATCAGCAAAGGCCCTATTTCCAAATAAGGTCACACTAACAGGACTGTGGGTCAGGATTTCAACATCTTTTGGGTGGACACAATCCAGCCCATCATGGTTGCACAGCACTGTCAGGGACTGTTGTAAGGCAAGGTGAGTAAGAACTAGAAATTTCTTTGAACCTTCGAGCTGGGCCCTGAAGGGGCAAAGTACAAGCCCTGGAGGGAGAGAGACAGAACACTTCACACGCTGTGGGAAAAGAGATTTACCGTGATTCCTTTGATTGCTGTCTAACACTTGAACCAAACACAAATAGAAAGGTTTTTTTGAAAGAGGTAAGTAGTAAAAAGGAGCTGAATTTCAGTCCTATCTCTGCTGCTTTTCCAGCTAAGTAAACCACTATAAGCAAACCAACTTCTGGGAAAGCCTCTCTCTTGTTGTCTATAAATGGAAGATCTAATAGCTAGAAGCTTCAATGAGATACTGTATGTAAAGTACCCCAAATTGCATCTATAATTTAGTAGAGCTCAAAAATAGGTCTTCCGGGGTGCCTGGGTAGCTCCGTGGGTGAAGTGTCCAACTCTTGATTTTAGCTCAGGCCATGACAATCAGGGTCATGAGATGAAGCCCCACAGAGAGCTCAGCACTAAGCATGAAGCCTGCTTAAGATGCGCTCTCTCCTTCTCTCTCTGCTTCTGCTCCCTCCGACCCCTACCCACTGCATGCCTTCTCTCCCACAGGTCTTCCCTATCCTTTTCCTGCCATGGGAAACCTGTGCTTCTGTGCCCCAAGACATGGCTACCAGGCACAGTTCTGTATGTGAGGGCTGGCCAAGGCCAGAGGGAGGGTACTGAGGAAAGTGATGGGTGACAAGGGTAGGGCTCCAAGAACTTTACTTATGCCTTAGAACATTACTGATGGGAGGGGGGAAAAAGATACAAGAAACTACACAAGATTAGACATAAGAAACAATGTCTTATGAAGGAAATGGAGAGAGAACTTTGAATCTAGGTACAATGGACCTCATTCAGTGAGAAGAAATAAAGCAAGCCTGGGGCTCTGTTTGTTACGGTTCACAGTGACATACCATTCTCCTTATTTAGTCACACTGAGACTTCTCAGATTTCAGTGAAATACATTGTTAGACTTTAGACATCATCTAGCCAGCTCCCTCAATTTAGAAGAGAAATTAAAGCATGTAGAGACTAGGCAACATGCCTAAGGTCACAGCCTCCTTCATGACAGCTTCCCTTACCTCCAGTCCCATTCCCTTTCCTTCTGGGGTTGTTAATAAGCAACAGCAATAAAATCATTTTAATTTTCTGATTGTCAATTTCTCGCTCTAGACGTATAAGTGGGATTTGATTTTCTGCTTTCTTTTCCCCACTTCTATCAAAACGGAGGTTTTGTTGGTGTTGAGTTGTTCTGTGGTTGAAGCTTGGATTATTTGAAATAGAATTCATTACATTGGGAAGCTTGAATCTTTTCCTTTCCTTGCAATTCTTGTTCTTTTTTTCTGTAAATAGTCTTCTTGACATGGTTTATTACTATGTATTCCAACCATTCCTCTAGCTATTCTTACCATTTGATTTTGATTTTCATTAACTACCAGGTGTTAGGCAGCTGCTCTGCTCATTTTGGGTTCATCCTAATTTTCGAGTTCCTTCTTTATTAGCCTGGGCTGTTTTGTAGAGGCTATCTTTAATGGCTTGGCCCAATTTCAAATTACAAAATAGGTTTTAATTAGTTAGATGCTTGCCAAATCCAGTTGATTTCAGAATGAACCACGGTTTTAAAATATTTTTCACTATTTTTCATCACTGGCCTTATATGATGACTTTATTTGTAATCTTGGATTTAAAAAGAAGTTATCTCATAATGATCAAGGCTGGGGAATGCCAAATAATTCTAAATTTGTTTTTCATGGTGCATAAGACACAGGCATTCAAACAAAGGAATTATTATGTTAGTTTTGTATTTCCTAATGTAGCTGGTATCTTACAGAAATTTATTGTGCACATACCCATTATTATTAGTTTCCAGAAAGCAACAGTCTCTATCTTTCCCCAGTAGAACCAAGTAATAAATAACCTTATTAGCCACCAGGTCAACTTGTGGTGATAGACATTTTGGAAACCTATGTGACCACAAATATTGTTTTATTTTGACTGTTGCATAGTGTATTGGTAAGTCTATTAAAAATTTCTTGGATGGGGTGCCTGGGTGGCTCAGTGGGATAAGCCACTGCCTTCAGCTTGGGTCATGATCTCAAAGTCCTGGGATCGAGCCCCACATTGGACTCTCTGCTCCATAGGGAGACTACTCCCCCCCTCTCCCTGCTTGCCTCTCTACCTACTTGTGATTTCTCTCTCTGTCAAATAAATAAATAAATAAAATCTTTAAAAAAAAAAAAATTTCTTGGATTGACGAAGTCTTCACCAATCCACTTCACCTGCCCTGACCTCTCTACCTGACTTATCAAGGAAGATGTGGAATCCTAAGTAGTGAGCAGGGTAAATTGGTACCTGCCTGGCTGGCCTGAGTCTGGGTTGGGGAGCCATGCATTTTCCTGCTCTCTATTCAGATCTCTGGGCATAAAATCATTTGGAAAAAGTGCTCTTCTTTTCACAAATTCCTCAGTAGTGTCTACAACTGGGTTGCCCTTACAGGTAATGGAGCAGATATATATACTTTAGCAACAGTTCTCTGTGGAGAACTCATGAAAGATAGTGTGAAATATTGGTTGCGCAACTCCCTGATGTTTTGTAGGAAGGGTTCAACCCACTGAATATCTTTGGATTAGAGACCAATTAGTCTGATAACCCATGTCATTTTTAAGGTATCTGCTTCCTCTTTTCTTGTACCTCAACTAGTATAATGTTTCCACATACCATTAAATCCCCTTTCAAATCTCTAGACACATTTAAGTATGCCTCACTTGCTCCCATGATCACATTCTGAGAACACTCAAGAACCATCAAGTTTGCTGAACCATGTTGCTTGACTACCTCTTGGCCTCCTCGTCATGTTAGACTACCCTTTCTACCAATCCTATTCTAGCCTCTACAGTTTCCCAAGTGAGTGTAGTGACTCATATGGTCACTATTTTTTAAAGAATAGAGTGTTCTAATATATGTTCCATTCCCTGGGAGCTCCCAGGAAATGGAACTATATGGAACTCATATAGCCATATTGGAATTTCTTTGGTGAGAATGTGTAGAACGATTCTTTGGAGGACTATATTTATCGATATAGTGTTTTTCTTTGGTGAGAATGTGTAGAATGATTCTTTGGAGGGCTATATTTATCGATATAGTGTTAAGGTCAATAGAATATTTTAGGCTTGAAAATGGTTTTGGCTCCAAGCTTGAAACTCATGGAAACTCACATAAATTATATTTCATGTGGAATCAAAGTATATTTCAATATGTTTGATATGAAGTAGGGTGAAATTTCTGAAAGTAAGGATATCCAAAGTCTAGGAAGCTTTTAAAATGCCTTGGTTTTGCCCTGCATGGCTCCCGCAGCCCACCCAAAGCTGATAGGCCAGAGCTTCACCTCTGTGCCATTCCATAGCCTGACTATTGTTGATAACTCTGCAATAAACACCAGGTGCATGTGCTCCTTCTGTATTTTTGCATCTTTTGAGTAAATACCTCGAAGAGCAATTGCTGGGTCATAGGGTAGTTCTAGTTTTAACTTTTTGACAAATATCCATATTGTTTTCCAGAGTGGCTGTACCAGTTTGCATTCCCACCAACAGTGTAAGAAAGTTCCCCTTTCTCTGCAACCTCAGCAACATCTGTTGTTTCCTGTGTTGTTAATTTTAACCATTCTGACAGGTGTGAGGTATTATCCTATTGTGATTTTGGTTTATATTTCCCTGATGTTGAGTGATATTGAGCACAGACGTCCAAGTTTTGCAACTGTCTCCAAGAAGCCAACCCCAGATCACCTGGTCTGGAGGCCAGAAGGCTTTAAGATCAATTTGTGTGATAGAGTGCATTAACAAAATGAAATATTAGGATCATACAATTATTTCAATAGATGGAGAAAAACTATTTGACAAAATTCAACAATGATTTATAATTAAAAACTCTCAACAAAGTTGGTACTGGTGGAAAGTACCTCAACATAATGAAAAGGTCATATATGTTAAGCCCACAGCTGACATCATACTCAACAGTAAAAAGCGGAAAGCTTTCCCTTTATGATCAGGAGCAAGACAAGAATGCCCAATTTTTCTACTTCTATTCCACATAGTATGGAAGTCCTGGCCACAGAAACTAAGCAGGAAAAAGAATAATAAAAGCTATCCAAATTGGAAAGAAAGAAGTAAAACTGTCACTGTTTGCAGATGACATGATTTTATATTTAGAAAACTCAGAGGACCCGAATAGATATTTTTTTTTTCAGAAAAGATCTACAGGTGACCAACAAGCATATGAAAAAATGCTCAACATCACTCATTAACAGGGAAATGCAAATCAAAACCATAATGAGATGTCATCTCACACCCGTTAGAATGGCTACTATCAGAAAAAAGGAAATGACAAGTGTTGATAAAGTGTGGAGAAAAGGGAGCCCTCATGTATTGTTGGTGAGAATGTAAATTGGTGCAGGCACTGTAGAAAATGTGGAGGTTCCTCAAAGAATTAAAAAGAGAACTGCCATATGCCCTTGCAATTCCACTTCCAGGAATTTATCTCCCCCCCCCCAAATGAAAACACTAATTCAAGAAAAATGTCTGCACCCCTATACCCGTTGCAGCATTATTCATAATAACCAAGATATGGAAACAACCAAAGTGCCCATCAATGGATGAAGGATAAAGAAGATGTGGTGTACATACATACAACAGAATACTATTCAGCCATACACAGAATGAAATCTTGCTATTGGAGACAACATAGATAGACCTTGATGGTATTACGCTAAGGGCATTAAGTTAAACAGGGAATGACAAATAACATATGATTTCACTTAAATGTGGAATCTAAAAAACAAATAAAAAGAAACAAAACAAAACTCATAGATAAAGACAACCAGTGGTTGCCAGAGGGGAGTGGGGTAGAGGGGTGGGCAAAAATGGATGAAGGGGATCAAGAGAAAAGAAATTTTAACCTCTTAACTTTCATAAAATTAGGGCCAATATCGTAGAACGGGGGGCTATCCTGAATCCTTCCTATCTGGCATATGCTACAGTTGATACTTCATGGCATCTTCCACACGATTGCAGGGGACTGGGAGTTTCAGTGGACACCAGATTATAACTGATATGTTTAGGGCTGTTGGCTTCCAAAGCTCTCAAAATGACTGCCGTGGAAGAGACTGCGAATACTCATGACTAGGAATGAGCTCTCTACACTTCTCAGTCTTGTGACTAGTTCTGGTCAATAAAATGTGAGTGAAAATTTTGGCTTTCACTTCTAGCCTTGGGTGCTCTGTGTGATTTCCCCAGGAGCTCTCTCTATGTCCCCCCACCTAGTCCATCTGGTGTGAAACAAAGAATTCCAAGATGGTGGATAAAAATGCCAGAAGGAGCCAGAAAACAGTCAAGAGTCAAAGAAGAACACCCAGGGAAAATGTCCAGCTGCACCAGATATCAGGTGAAGAAGAACAAAACTTGGATTGCGCTTTCCAGTTTGGGAGAATCTTCATTATAGGGGCTAGCATTGCTTACCAGGACATGTTCAACTGTCCTTGGAATTTTATTTGTTTATTCATCTGAGTATGAGCTCTGGGAGTTAGTATGAGAGAAATGGCTGCCAAGGACAACAGCAAATTTCTTTATTTTACTCTAATTCTCTTTTGTCATATTAAATCCTGAATAGGACCAATTTCCATACTGTCATATGATTTGTAGTGTATGACATCTCAAGTTTAAGCCCACAGTTTCCTTCTTGATATATGTTAATCTCTCAGTGGCTGCAGGGTCCCTGACATTGTATTATATAGTTTCTCTGGGCACTCATATACAAATATTTAAATTTTGTTTCTTCCTTCCAGAGATGGATGACTTTCTAATGGCTCCTCCTATTTGTTAGTACACAGGCTGAGCTGTTGTAACAAGCAGACCCCATCCTCCTAATAAAATGCACTCAGACTCAAGCCAGATAGAAGTTTCTTTCTCATTTAACAGTCCAGAATAGGCCCAGAGTGAGCCTTCCCAGGGACCCAGAGTCTATCTGTCTTGTGACTTTACCTGCCCAGATTGAAACTAGCTCATCGACACATCTGTATGTTCCTGGATGTACTATGGAGTGCAAGCACTCTTTAGATAATAAGATCGGGAAGCTGAGTACTTCGCTTCTGTTCACATTCTATTTGCTGTAACATTATGACATGTCCAACCACTCCTGACCAGAAAATACAGTCTCTAGCTGTGTAGCCATGTGCTCACAAAACTCAAAAATTCTGTCATAAAAAGGAAGAAAAAAAGGAGAATGGGCACTGGAACACAGCAGTTTTTACCTGACAAATCACACTGGGACATTAGGCTACATTTCAGTGTCCAAAAGGGATCTGATTGTTATATTCTGTACTACTGTATAGTAAGTATCTTTGCAGAGGAAAAGCACGGACATTCCTTGAAATAATAATCAATACATTTGTTATCATACAGCAACCTTATATTTTTCTCATTTATATTAAGCAACGAATGCACGGATAATGCCCTTTCCTGCAATATGTTTCAAGTGCCCTTTTGTGAGCCTCCATTGTATTTACCCTAGGATCTGGGGAGTCTAAAATAATTTCTACCAACCAATCAGAGCGGTCCCAGTGGTAAACAGATGGCACACATATTCAGGCGTCAACCAGCTCAGTATTAGCCCTGTCTAGGGGCGGGGCAGGCTCATCAAGAAGTTGTTTAGAGTGAAATGAAGAGCCTAATGAAAGGTAATTATCCTAAGGGAAGTGAGAGATGAGATTTTAAAGTTTTTTGGCAAAAATAAGATAAAACATAAAACAAAGGGAAGAAAAGAGAGAGAGAGAGAGAGAGGGAGGGAGACAAACCAAGAAACAGACCCTTAGCCATAGAGAACAAACTGCTGGTCATCAGAGGGAGGGTGGGTGGGGGATGGGTAAAATAGGGGAAGGGGATTAAGGAGGGCACTTGCTGTGATGAGCACAGGGTATTGCATGGAACTGCTGAATCACTATATTGTACAATTGTACACTATATTGTACAATCACTATATAGTACAACTGAATCACTATATTGTACACTATATTGTACAATGTGTGTTAACTACGCTGGAATTTAAAACAAAATAAAATTTTTAAAAAGTTTGGTTTAGGAGAAAGGAGATCCTTTCAGTACATTATCACCGAGCATGTTGCCACTAGTTCTGATTTGAGTCTTATGTCAAGAGGTCTGCAATAACAAGGCAAGTAAACACTGTCAATATATCTTTATTTGTTGTATAATGAAAGCATGTATTTTTTATTTATATTTTCCCCCTTAAAAATAAAAATCTTTGTGGGAGGTGGGAACGTAAGGTATCAATTACATGGTAGTTGCTGCAGCAGAAAGATTCCGCGCTGGAATCTCTGGCAGTAACAAGTAAGAGAGCCCGCAGCTGGGATCCCCATGCCCTCGGTGTCCAGCGTCAGCGCTCTGGGAGCCTTATTACTGGGAAAAGGTGGCCATGTCTGTCCCTTTCATGGGGATTAGCAGAGCAGTAGCCCCCTTTGTACATTAGGAATTGGCATGAACAGGAAAAGTTTTCGGAGAAACCTGGGGCCAGAGAGGAGAGAGTTCTTGAGTGGTTGAGTGTGCTTGCCTTGGTGTGACAAGGAACATGAGTGTGGTCCTCAGAGGACCACAGAATACATTTGGGAGGAAGTTGAGATCTGGAATTTGTTCCTACATAATGAATGGAAGTTAAGACAGAGGGAAACTGGGGGGGCAGAAAGTCTCACTTTATAAATGAGTTAATGTTTTATAAATGGTTTATAAATGGTTAATGTTCTTAATCTGTTGTGTACAGTGTTTGCGGCCTTATCTAACAGAGCTCCAAGCCTGCTGCCTCACTGCTCTTGGACTTGTCATTGATTTGCCCTGATTCCCAGAAGAGGGAGGGGCTCCCACACAGCATCCTTTCTCTTCAGGGAACAAGGGATGCTGAAGTTGAAATTAAATGAAACTCTTCCCTAAAATATCCTCCTCGCTTTTCTCTTCAACTCTGTTTCTTTTCTGTTTCCTTGACCTCCCTTTGAGTACCATTGGCTACTTCTGATTCAAAGCTCCACAACAGACCTAGAACCACACTATAAGCAAGTCTCCCTTGTTCTGGTCTTCTGTTACAATTTTCTTTTTTTTTTTAATAATTTTTTTTAAAGATTTTATTTATTTATTTCAGAGACAGAGATCACAAGTAGGCAGAGAGGCAGGCAGAGAGAGAGGAAGGGAAGCAGGCTCCCTGTGGAGCAGAGAGCCTGATGCAGGGCTTGATCCCAGGACCCTGGGATCATGACCTGAGCCGAAGGCAGAGGCTTTAACCCACTGAGCCACCCAGGTGCCCCTGTTAAAATTTTCTATTCTAATGATGTCTGCTTAGCACTAGCCTTGCCTCTTAACTTTAACCTTTTCATTTAAATTCAGTTATTCAACACATCATTAGTTTTTGATGTAGCATTCAATGATTCATTAGTTAGTCACATATAACACGCACTGCCCATCATATCACGTGCCTGAATAATGTTAATCTGGCAAAATGTTACATAAGTCACTTTATAAAATGATTCAAAAAAGGGTTTGAGATTGGCTTAGTTGGAATATATTGGAAATATTTTGACAGGAGTGTTTGGTAGTAGAAGGATTGGGTACAATGACATACACTCAACTCATGGTCTCCAAACCGGAAAGAACTTGATTGCTGCACTGTCTGGATACTGCACCAAGCCCAAAAGGTACTATGGTGAAGAAAACAGACATGAACTCTCGTGTTGGTTCCTAGGTGGCTGGTGTCACATTAGCACAATCCCCTTTTTTGACAGAGAATCAGGCTTTAAATTTCAAATGCACTTACAATGTGTAAGCTTTTTAGTCTGGAATTCTAGGTCCCCACAATTGGGCCCCAAACTACTTGAGAAGTAAATTTTCCTCTGGTTAATTGTAGACACCCCCTTCGGCTCTTTGAAGGATTGTCCCATTTATCAACTTTGACTCAAGTTGTTCTCGTCTCTTGGAATTCTTGCCTTGATATTTTCTCTTTAAAAATCTGTCTGTCTTGGGGCACCTGGATGGCTCAGGTTAAACATCTGCTCGTTCGTTAAACATCTGCCTACAGCTCGGGTTGTGATCTCCAGGTCCTGGTATCAGCCCCACAAGGGGCTTTCTGCTCAGCAGAGAGTCTGCTTCTCCCTCTGCCTCCGCCTCTCCCTGTCCCCCACCCGCCCCACTCATGCGTTTTCTTTCCCTCTCAAATGAATAAAGAAAATCTTAAAGAAACCTATCCATCTTTAAAACCTGGTTTAATGATGCATCTTACCGAATATAGTCTCATTCAAACTCCTTTATCATTTCTGCCATGACTAGACCCTATATCATAGTTAGTCTGATGTCAGTTAACCTCCTCAAGTTAGCATTAGTCCACATGTTGCCATTGCATAAATCAGAGGAAGGCACCTCTTTCTCAACACACCTTACATTCATAGATTGGAAAACTGTGACATGTTAGAGTACTGAGAATATTAGAGCCATCAGTGAGAAAAGTTACAAAACACAAATCTGTTATATCTAAGACAAATAAGAAGTCCCCTAGATTGTGTTACTTCAGAAGACCCCCCTGGTTTCACTTATTAGGTTTCACGCTGCCTTTGGTCATGGCCAGTGGGTGCTGGTAAATGATAAACAGCTGGATCTCTGGGAAGAATCCATCAACCAACCCATCAACCGAACAGCCAATCCTGACTTGCAATGTTGGCTGATCTGAAACTTCCAAAGTGGTATCTACTGGCTCACAAAGTTCATAAAAATGTAAGAATCAGCTCTTATCAGCTGGTCATAGCTGGCTCCCGCATACCACAGGCTGGGCTTTGTTCATCGATATTTCTTTCTACAGAACTCAGCAAGAATGAGGAAGTCATGAGCAATGCACATATGGGACTTGTGGGTATTGGGTGTTGAGAAATAAGGAACATTCTTGGTGTTGCTACCAAGAACAGCACGCACTTGCCAGTGTGACTATCTCCTCTTTATTTTTAATGTTTGAGTTCTGGGGCAATATGTCTTTTTTATGACATAGCTGAAGTGTAAAAGTTTCTGAGAACACAGCAATTCATTAGCTTGCCCTAAGGTAGAAATAATACCTGTAAATAACCTTTCAGGAAAACCAATATGCCAAGTGCACTAAAATCTCAAGGCTGTTTTATGATTAGCACTTCCACGGTCCTGGGTTTCTATTTTCTCAAAGCTTTGCCTAAACAACTTCTATTTTAGTTACTTTAGTGGATAAAGCCATAAATATTTTCCTGACATATTAGTGCTTATACAGGGAAGGCCCTGTTGGTAGATAATTAGTTTGCATGCGGAGATGAAACGTGGGTGATAGGCAAGGCTTGTTAAGTATCAAACACCTAATCTCTGAAAGGTGAATTATGTTTATTTTATAAAGGCCAGTGTTTCAGTCTTTGCATGAGTGAATCAGGTATGACATCGTATTAGTGGAGAATAATGAAAATTTGTATCCAGTTATTTCAAACTGACGTCATACCATATACTTCACTACCTAGTAACAGATAATAGTTTAAGTATTCTTTGATTTGATAAAGTCGTGTGTATTTGCCATTAGAAGATAATATCTGAGTGTAGCATAATATTCAAAAACGTTTAAATTATTCTGAAGTATTATGTAACTTGCAATATTTATTCCTACCGTATTTTCTACAGCTGCTATAACAAATTACAATCTGTTTGTGGTTGAAAACAACACAGATCTATTATTTTACATTTCTGTAGGTCAGAAATCGAATAGGGGTCTCCTAGGGCCAAAATAAATGTGTCAACAGGGCTGTGTTCCTTCTGAAGGCTCTAGAGGGGAGCCTGTTCCCCTGCCTTTTCCACTTTCTAGAAGCTGACTGCATCCTTTTGTTTGTGACCTTCCTCCACCTTCACAGTCAGCCACAACTGGTGGAACTCCCATCGCTTCACTCTGGCCTTGGCTGCCTGTTTTCGTTTTTAAAGGCCCCTGGGTAATCCGGGATGATCTCGCCCTCCGAAGGTCCGGTAACTATGAATTCTCCTTTGCCCTGACATATTCACAGGTTCTGGGGATGAGGAAGTAGACACCTTTGGGGACACACATTCATTTACATTTTCATGTTTACTTCGGCGCAAACGAAGTTTCGAAGGAGTTCGACAGCTTCCCCAAGGTCTCTGGGCCGACACCATTTTCTGAGCAAAGTGAAGAGGACTTGCCCAAATTGTTTCCCGTGGAATAACCGTCTTACTCAAATCTTCAATTTTGTTTTGAGTGTGTTCTTGCTTTCACTCTTTACTTTTGAAGAACTCCTCTGCTATTTAAAGTTTGCAGGTTTTGTGCTTTTTCTGTTTCAGGAATGTCTAGTGAGGAAAATGGTTTAAAAGGGATCAAGTAAATGACTCACCTAGAGCAACATGAAAGACAGCACAGGACGAGGAAAAGACAAAATTCTAGTCTTTTAGCTAAAAGCCCTCATATTTTTAAAGACCTACCGGCTTTATCAGTGTCAAGAAGTCAGAGGTAGACCATCAAGGTATTGGGGAGCCAAAAGCTTGCTGTGTAGCCATTGGGCTGGTCTTTGCTTCGACCTTGTGTGTCCCTAGGTCTCTCTGGCTCTCTCTGGATTCAGATTTTTTCCATAACACTGTGCCCTAGTTCCTCTGCACGATGATCTCTTTCATCATCTCCAAGGAGTTTGGTTTGCAAAATATTCCATCTGCCTGCCTTCTGGTTTTGAAAAGGCTTTGATCTTAACTCTGATTTTGACTCTTAGACAATGGAAATTCAGAGAAATCGTTATTTGCTAAATGTGATTTAGCAACAGGACTGGAATCAGAGTAGAATTCCAAGTTTCCAGGAGTGGGAGTAATATCCTTATCATACAACTTCTAGCAAACACAAGAAACGCACAGGATTCCTTTCAAAGTGGAGTGATAATGAGAAAAGTTTGAAAATAGTGTCGGATATCTGAAGAAATAAGGGAAGCTTTTCTTTCAAGAAATGCTTACAAGACATGTAAAAAAGCTAACAGTGAACACGGGATAGCTGTGTCAACAGTCTCACAGGGCACAGTCCGTCCCCTTAGCAGTATCTGTCTTCGCTGGTGTCAATGTGGACTCCTTATTCGTTGGTTAGCTAATTTTCTGCAAGAGATACACTTAGCCACTATACTTCCTTGCCTTCTTCTCCAACTGACAAAGTCCCATCCATCTTATCAAGTGTAACATTTAAGTGTTACTTCTTCCAGAATGCCTGGCATACTAGGAAAGAAAATTTTTCTGAATTCTCCGAGTTTGTTTTCTTATTATCTCTTGGCACATCCCACATTCAGCTGCATTTGTTTGTGTACAGTTTTGATGTCTCTACTATATTAAAAGGCCAGCTGTCTTATTTATTTTTATCTTCTAGTGGGCCCAGCAAAAGATAAATAGGCCTTTTTATGTGTGAAAAGGTGCGTGATGCTTCATCAAAGAAGAAGTGAATGGATACAGTGAACAAGTGTAGGGCCAGCCAAAGACTATCACTTCGTCTTGTTCTTCTTTTCCAATTATTTTTATTTTTGCTTCTAACACAGTACGTTGAACAGCAGATGTTCTAAAAGTATCTATAGATATAACTTTAAAATACTTAATGTCCTTTTAAAAATCACAATGGCTTTTGTAAAGCCATAGAAGTAATTGGAAAAAAAAAACCACATTATTTTTCATTTATTTTTCTTAAAGGGTGTGTTTTGGGAATTATTAGCTACAAATGAGTTTATTTGGATGGGCTGAAATGCATTTTATACTGATATAGAGAGTTTTGATAGTAAATTTATGTAGATTTTGGACTTATACATACCCTGGTTTGGTCCCTGGTCTTATCATTTACCACCTGTGTGAATTTGGGCAAATTAATTAAACTTCTGTGAAACTCAAATTCACCATCTGTAAAGCAGGGGTACCAACATTACCTCACAAGTTAGTTATATTAAGTGGAAACTCTATACATACGTTGCGTACGTATGGTATAATAATGGTATTATTTATACCATTTATAGTAATGTACGTATAATAATACATATGGTATAATAATTGTATTATTTCTCTTCCTTTCTACCCTTCTATTATTGACTTTAAGTCTGCTTAAATAGTAAATCTAAAATGCATGTCTTCATTTTGATCACACAGAATTAAAGTTGGCACTTATTCAAAATTTAATATGTACAATCTGATCCAAACTGAGATGTCTTATAAAGCATTTAAGAAGCATCTAGTGTTACCAGTGTTCTGGACATCTGCTTCTTTAGCTTTCTCTCTTAGGAATGGTGATTTCTTTTCTTTTGGAAAGTTACTCTTCTCTGAGGATAGGGTAAGGGGATCAATGATCATAATTTCTACAACATCACCACTTCCCCACGCCCTCTCTAGTGAAGTAGACATGTTTTCAAAATGGGCTTTTTCTCTAGGATTTTCATTGGGTTTTCTCTAGGATATTAAATGTGGACTATAGTTAGATCCCGTGCTTCCTCTGTGAAGGAAGCAGCTGAGCCTGGGCATGGTCGACCATCACGTCTTTCTTTTGGAGAAAGGCAGCTGGCAACAATAAGGTAGGCACATGAAAGAAGGCCCGATTACTCAGACATGCCCCCTGTTTGGTACTGTGGATCAAGAAAATCTCTAGATTTGGCTAAACTAGCATGAGCGTGATCTTCATCTATGGCCAAAGTCAAAAAGAAACACATGGAAGCAGGGAGTTACCTCGGATTCATTGTATCCTGCTGTCTCCTCCCTATTTAACCTTTAAATTTTATTATCTGACCCCCAAGTAAATCATGGTGCCTCTCAGGTAACATTTAGGTCCAGTCCCTATGTAATTTAATGGATACTGTTTCAGTCATAGGCTATAACCTTAACCTTGGCCATGATTTGGTAGATGGTAGGGTGTTGTATGGCGGCAGACCCAGTGGGAGAGAATGCCAACATTAGCATCCTCAGGGGGAGTAAAGACCCAAAAATCTCTGAAGCACATGGTTTGTTCTCAGGGAGCCATTCTGAGCACAGTCAGTGGAAGGTCTGAAAATTCCCTTGCTCTGTGTCAAGCGGTGTGTATCAAAGCCACCTTGGGAAACAGATCTGGCTTATTGTGGGGGAAGGAGGCTCCTGACCAAAATCTACTTCACTGCATTCCTTGGGTCTAAGTTGCCTGAGTACCAAACTGGATAGTTTCTTAAATAAATGAACACATCTTAAATTCAAAGGAATTTGGTTTCTTTTTTCCTCTCCCTTCCAACTTCTCTCCCTTATTTCTTCTTATCTTCCAAGTAACATTTTTTTTTTTTAGGTGACTTTTAAGGTGTAAGGTTTTTACCTTAGAGAAATATGTAAAATACAGAGGAAAAAGGAAATAAGAATCACCTATAATACTACCACTAAGATATTCCCTATTAATTTCTGGCACATATTCTTCCAACTCTTTTCTATGCAACAATATTTTAACATAATTGAAATGATAATGTATTTCTAACATTGCATCCTCTTCATGTTTTCTTTGAACAAATCTAAACATTTTCTCCTATTTCACTTTTTTCTTCCTATTGCTTTGATATTAAAGGTAGAGCTGCCATAAACATCTTAGCATCGCCTCTTTGATGCCGAATTTCAGGAGACACAGAGCATTGATAGCATGTGTTTTGAAAGATTTACACCAAGGTAAATAGATAATCTGGATACTGTACTTGGTCCCATTTTTGTCTTCCTGCATACAGAGAAAACTTTTCAGTTGCATTATAATTTGATATGATCAGAGCAGAGATGACAACCAAGTGCATTTATAGGAGTTAACAGACGTTAACACGTCTGACACCTGAAAAAAGTATCATTAGTTTCTCGGGAGGAAGGAAATTCAGAAATATAAAACTTGGTCACAATTGCTAGACTTCCAGTCTTCCCGCACTGTTCAAGCCGAGAGCCCATCATTATTTCTGGCAAGAGTCTATGCTCATTTTTCTGCCAGGCTTCTCCTGCACAGTCTAGAGGATCTGCTTTGTTGAACAACAAAATAGAAGCACAGTAGTTTGGCTACAAAGTGGAAAATAACAGTAGTATTTCTCACGTTTTAGAGGAAATGCAAAATACAAAGGAGTTAAAATTAAGACATTGTTAAAGAAGAGATTAGAATGCAATATACACGTGCCACTTTGACAACAGTCACAGGTGGCTCCTCTCTTCACCTGATTAATCAAGTCCAATCCTTCATTCAGCCCAGGGATGGTACACAAAGACAACTTGTGTTTCTACCTAAGTCATCATCTGGTTATGCCTCTGACTCTGTAACACTTGGAAACCTTTTCACTGAACTTTTGCAAAGAAATCAGACCAGAAAAGCATGGTATGTTTGGAAGAATGCAGTGGTATATGCAAGAGAACATTGGTGAAATAGTTTATATCCTTCATTTTTAAATGAAGCCTGCAGGAAGCGTAAGATGGCAGGGACAAAAGCTCCATTTTGGCCATAACATTTTTCAAGGGGAGGCTGGAATAGGCAGAAAAGCAATACTATGAAAAATGTTTGTTTTTATTTTGTATTTTTGAGACTGGAACTGATAAACTTTCAGATTTTCCATCTTTGACGGGGTCGGGGGGGGGGAGTCTTCTTTCCAAACTAACAGGTATTTTCTACTTTGAGAATTCCCTCTGTGACAACAGGAATAATAAAGGCTTTAGAGAAAACTAGTAAGAACAGCATGGACCCAAATGAGATCACACTTTAGTACTTGTCTTTGAGATACAATGTGGTCTAACTAGACTCAGGCAATTACACGAGAGTTCTGAAATTATCTTATACATTGGTTCTTCACTGGGGGACAGGTTACGAGCAAGGAAGTACTGTACACATTCTCCTCTTGTTGAGAACTACTGATAGAATCTTCTTTTATTTCATGTGGGAAAAGCAAAGGCCCAAGAGAAGGGATCAAATGCCCAAGGTCACTTTGTCATTAATGGCAGCTAATACTAGAAGACTCTTCTCCCAGGATGGCATCGTTTCCACCTCACATCCAGAACCCACATGGACACTGCAGCATGGAGGCAGATTCCTTACCAATGAGAACTTCTTTCTCTGCTCATTCCAGAGTTATATTGGCTCGCAACCCTTTGTGTCTCAGCTTCTCAACTCTCTTCTTGACCAGAATTCAGCCACGATGAACTAGATTTATGTGTGAGATTACAAATAGGCCTCACGTAGTGGAACAACTCCAGGTGATTGGAACTCATTGAGAGACCCACACAACTCAACAACGATGCCATATACAGTTAGTAATATCCTCACGTGTGAGGGAGGGGGTAGGTATTGGTCTTTTCACTTGGGTGTACCCCTTAGTCCCAGGAAATCTGACATTTCTAGACACAGGAGATCCAGGCATTAGAAAGGCCTTTTCTTTCTTTTTTCCCCAGAAAATTTCACTCAAGTCCTTCCATAAAGGATGGGAGACAGACGTTTTAAAGAGTGGGGGAACTTAGTATCTTTTCGTAATTTATACTAGTTGTTCTTCAGCTGCTCTGACAGGATAGAAACTAAATGATTCAAAGACAGTTGTTTATTTCAGAACTGGACACTCCTATTGCTCTAACCACCAATCTTACTTGTGTTTTCAGTTTCTTTAAGGAAATATATCCATAAGTAGAATCTGAATTATCCATAATAATGGTAGCAGTGATATAAGAAAAAGATAAAGCTATCCATGTCTAGTTTAAAACTGTATTTTCAATATTTATAATAAGTTGATGAAATATTTGTGGAAATGAGCTCATTAAAATCTCAAGTTAAGAAAGATAGGTAAGTGCAATTATGTAGGCTCATAACTGCACCATTTGTAACAGCCCCAAACCAGAAGCTTCTCACATGCCTATCAACAACGGAATGGACGAATAACCACACAATAGGATAGTATTGAGTAATGACACTGAGAAACCCATAGTCGAATGCAACAATACAGATGAATCTCAAAATGTAACACTGAGTGAAAGAAGCCAGATACAAAAGAACACATGCTCATCGATTAAAACTAATGTATGAAATTAGGAGTCAGGACAGTAGTTGTCCTTGGAGGAAGGAAGTGGTGGTTGGAAGTACTAAGGACTAAGGCACTAGTAATGTTTTGTTTCTTAAAGGTGCTGGTTGCAGGGCTGTGTTCAGCCAGAGAAAGTTCACTGAGCTGTAACTCATGTTTAATGAAACTTTTGTGGATACACTATATTTTCATAACTTTTAAAAAAGGTAAATGGGCATTTTTCAAGAAGCAAAAACACAAAACATATTTTGAAGAGTAGTTCCCTCATTTTCATTTTTTTAGGAAAAAAGGGGAAAATGCCTCTTTTGTAAACTATTAATCAAGTAATGAAATTAACCAAACGAGACAAAAGGACAGGGAAAGAGAAGGAGATAAAAGCCTCAAGAGATAAATTCCTGTCAGGGACTAGACAGTGTCCTCCCCGAACTCTATGTGAGTTAGGGTTTCAGAAGCAGTCTGTGTGAGGTGGGGAAGCCTCCCATCTATATTAAGAAATGCACTTTCCAAAGCTAGACAGCTGGCACAACAGGCTTGGTGAATAATGGGCTTATAATTTCAATTTATTATCAAAATATTTCCATCAGATGACACACCTGAAAAGATAAGAAGATGCAGAGCTCCACAGACGCAGTGTTGTCCTTTTATCATAGCCCTCAGGAACAGAGTTTATTTTGAAAATCCCGCTTTAGACAACTGTCCAATGACAATTTTTAACCCAGAGTTTGTGCTTAAAGCTTTTGATCAATATGATTGATAAGTTTAAAAAGTCCCAAATCTTCCTGTGTACATCACTTTACAGATCTTGGTCCATAACTATTCATCTGTCTGAAACGTCAGTATTACATGATTACTTATAATAATAATTACTTAGTCATAAATGTAGTTAATAATTAAATATAAAAATTATTATTTATACATTACTACAAATCTCTTAAAAAGATCAAGTTTTGAGAGAGAGAGAGCTAGAGAGAACAAGAAATTGCTTAGAAAATTGCAGGGAGCCCCAAGAATCTCAGTATTGGTGAAAGCAGGTACAATGAAAACCAGTTTCAGACATTCATTTTAGCCCTAAGAGTAGCTTAAAATAAAATGATCTCAGAATGAATAACTGATGATTGGCAAAATTGGTTTAAAAATTACTTTAAGTCCCAAGGCCCCAAGATGTATAAGAATTCTTTGGAAGAGTTCTGTAGGAGCGAAATATTGCAAATAAAAGTAAAGATAAGTAGTTAGGCAATGTGCTTTTAACCCTCATGTCACAACTGTGCTGTTGGAGCCAACTGTATGCTTCAATCTCTTTAACTTCCCTTTGATTAGAAATCCCAGTCTACATCGAGTGTTAAACACTGTTTTCAAACTGGCAGATCATATGAAAAACAGAAATGAATGGTAATATCTTCAGAGATCAAGCATTATTTACACAGTGAAAAGTGATTGATTTGATAGACACCGGACCCCCCCTCCTCTCTCCACACCTTTTCCAGAATAACCTAACTTCATTTCTAATATGATGCTCTGTCATCTCTGTGAACTAACCCCATGTAATTACAATGACCTCTGTGGATAGAGTTCCCCATTTCTGTGGTGTTGGCCACAGAATCTAGCCAAGGGCCACACCGCTTTTTCTGAAGATCACCAAACTCGGCATTTCTTTTCTGGATTCATGTATGAATTCTTGCGGCAGTGGAAGGCCTCTGAAAACTCGGGGGAGTTCTGCAAAGTCCCAATAATCCTGTGAAACAAAAAAAAGTCATTGTCAGCATTTGATACTTAGGCCTATGCCATGTAGGAGCTCTACAGAATTTCTTCATGTAGGCCTATCAAGGGAATTTGGAATTTACAGCCTGAGAGGAAAAAAAAAACATTCTACTCATTAACAGAATTTTTAAATGGACAGGCAACAACGTACAGGAGCACAGATTTTGAAGACTGTGTGGCTTGAAGCCTGGTTATGAGTTGTATTTATTTAGTGCCTCTGTGCTTCAGTTTCCTTTCCTGTAGGATGCATATAATAGTAACCTGCATCTTACTGTTGTCATGGGGGAGTTAATTTAGAAACACCCTATGCATGTTGTAAAATAAGTGAATAGTTGATATTCAGAATTGCAGTTATTAGAAGAGGAGTTTGGTCAAAAATAACATCACGATTTTTCAGTACATCTTGGAGGGCTCACATGATAAATATAATAGACTTTAAATAGATATTTGTTGATCTGATCTAGTAAGGAAGATCATTCTTTTCTTTTTTTTTTTTTCCAAAAGAACTTCATAGGTACCAGAAACTGGATTCAGCCTGAGTTAACTGGAAAGGGCTGGCAAAAAGTCAACATCTTCTTATCTCTGACCTCAATGGGCAAAAACAACACTGACTGACCCACTGTCGGCACCAAGCAGCATTTGAGAGGAGAGAGAGGTCAGTACAATGATGCAGAAGTCATGTTTTCCCATAAACCCCAACCAGCTCCCTTCCTTCTCTTTCAGCTGGGACCATCCCACCACACCCACCTTGGGTTGAGAGGAAGGACAGGGAGGCAAATAGACGAGAGTGGTGGGAAGACCTTGGGCAAGGGACAGGAGAGTATGTTCTAATTACTGAGCTCTCCATACATGGCAGGTGTGCTAAGTATAAATCTTGGCAATCTTATCTCCTCTGACCCATTCTCCACACAGCAGAATGATCTCTAAAGTTTAGGTCAGATTCCCTAATTCCCTTACTTAAAAATTTCTAAGGGCTTGAATGAAATTCAACTCCTCTCTATGGTCTCCAATGTTCTGATGGTTCCAGCCTACCTTCTCGGCCTCCTCATAGTATGTTTCTCTTCCTGTTTCTCATCAGGCTCAAACTACACGGACCTACTTTACAGCCATCAAACCAGCCATTTCTTTCCCTCTTCAGGGTCTTCTGTTCCTACGGACCAATACCCTGGAAATTACTGCCAAATGACTCCATGATCTACTCCTTCTCAGCTTTCTTGCCTCTTCGCAAAGGCTTTCTTCAAAGAATGTCCTAATTAGTTCCTCTCACCAGCAGTAGCCCTATCAGTTCACAGTGATTTGTTCTCCTTCTTGACTTTGTGACATCAGCTTACACTGTAATCGGAGAGCAAAATCCTGTGCATCTCTGGCTCCCTGCTGCCCTCCACGCAAAGCCTCACACAGTGCTTTGTGTATTGTAGGACTCAGCACATACTTCCTGAAGAAACGAGCCTGTCAGCTGGTCATGGTGATTACAGATATAGGAGGAATAGGACATTACGAAGAAAAACACTGCTTAGCATTTTTGTGTTTATTTGCTACTATGGACCAACCATGAGAAAAAGCAAACATTTCTTTTCTTTATCCCCATTCCAGGAAAGACCAATCTGTATCTAATTTCTAAAAGTCAGACTTCACCACATCAACCATCTCTCCATTCCCAATATCACAACTCCCCTATCCTTCAGGGAGAATGTAAACTTTTTGGTTGCATGGTTATTTATTTATTTATTATTTTATTTTATTTTTTTAGTACTCCTATAGGAGTCCTAAAGATTAACAGGAGTCTTCCTGGTACGGGAGTGTTGAGGTGGGGTGGGGGCCAGATCTCTTAATCCCCCTGAGATGGAGAAGACAGACCCCCCCCAAAGGTGAGGAGGGGCCCAGAATGGTGGGTTGTATGAATGACAAAGACATGCTTCCCACTGTGAGCAGGGCCCTGAGAAGACCTCTGAGAGGATGGCGAGTAATATGGGGCAGACTGAACTTCAAGGGCAGTGGTTCCTGAGGCCCTTGCCCATGACCACCAGAAGGAAATGAAGCTGCCTGACTTCAGATGAAGCCCTTGAACTGCAGAGATATCAGCAGGGCCATGGCAGGCTGGAGATAACTGGAGGCTAATTCCCTAGTTTCTGGGTCTTCGGATTCCCACACAACCCTAAAAAGGAACACACTGAAAACTACTGAAATGTCTTACCTCCAAGCTTAGGGTGGGAGCTTGGAGATTGAATTAATTTGCTATAATAATGATGATGATGATGATGATGATGATGATGTGTCATTTCTTATATCTGAAAGCCCAAGAACAAATTCACTTGATGCTTGGTCAAAAGTGGTCATATATGTAGGAACAAAAAGACTTTTTTATTTTTAGTAATCTCTAAACCCAACATGGGGCTTGAACTCACAACCCCAAGATCAAGAGTCCCACGTACTACCAACTGAGCCAGCCAGGCACCCCAAGGAATAAAAAGATTTTTAAATATCAGGAATTTGTATTGGTCTTTAGTCTGTTAAGTTTCTAGACTCATGGACTCTGAGACAGAGAGAAACCTTGTTTCTTTTAATTCAATCCCCTTCCCACTTCAGGAAGCCCTATGTGCTGGCTGAGTGACAATCATCACGGCAGTCTGACTTGTTCCTCAAATGGAGCAATAAGCTCCTTGATGGACAGGGAAAGCATCTGGGATCTACATACTGGAAGAAAAGCTCTTTTCTGTTTTCATTTTATTAAACTTTTTTTTTTTTTAAAGGATTGTATCTTAGATATAATCATATGGGGACAAGTACTGCAGTAAAATGTCCAAACCCATGATTTAATTCTACATTTGTTAAAAAAAAATGAGGGGAATGGAAAAAAACAAAACAACCCACACACCTCTAAGAAGGGATGTCTTCACAAAGCACCCACGGCTGTTAGCCATGTAGCAACACTCAACCTAATGCACACTGACCTCTCCATTTCCGTTCCAGCTCTTCTCTTTCCATCCAAAGGCTTCACCTAAGATCACTTGGTGCTGAATAATTAGGTCAACCATGTACCAGGACTTCACTGACCTTCCTAGGATTCTGATTACTGTCTTATTGTTTACATTAATTCTTTGGGTGGATGACATAAATAATCTATTTCAGAAAGTGGATACATTATTAATCAAATGAATCCCTTATCTTAAGAGTGGGGTCATATTTCATTAATATTACATAAAAGACTTCCATGAATTTCATGCTATATGAAAACTGTACAGTGTTTGTGTTTATAATAACAAAAGATAAATGACTTTTATTGGTTATTTCTTAAAGTGATTTACTTGAAATTTTGACTTTATTATATAAAATGTTTTATTGTACTGTTGTTGTTTATTCCCTTGGCAAATAATCACTTGTTTTAAAAACATCTAAGGGATATGGAGCTGAACTTCAGCTGACCAAGAAGACTACTCCTGATTATACTTAACTGGATTTTTAAATTACTGAAGGAGCTTTTTGCAATTAATTGGTCTTCTGACAACCCTTTGTTACTTCTTTTAAATGAATGACTTGGTTACAAGGTTAACTAGCTGCATTCATAAATATACTATCCAATCTTTATCCCTGTTTTTCATGATTTTGTTAAAGGAAGGTCCCATTGATCAGCACATGCTCCACTATAAATTCACAAAGAAACAAATGCCTGAGTGGATTCCCAGATGTGATCTGAAGATTAACATTTACAAAATATCAGAGACAATGTTAATATTTAAGGCAAATAGAGGAAACATTAGTATTTCAAAGAGAAGATTTAGCATACACATACTAACTAATGGAATAACAGGGAACAGAATCACCATATTACCAGAATATGTCTACATAACACACCAGAAAGAATATCTTACAAGTACTAGAACTTAAGCTGTGGAAAAAATATCTTGTTTTATTAGTGGTGTTAGTTCTATGAAGTCCCCTTTTATTCTGAATGGAAGATAATATTGAGCAACTTAAGCATCTAAATGAGCACTACTTTTACTATTTAGTATACATTGGTATCACTTTGTCCCTTTGGACATGCTTTAAAAAATGTATCAGACCCTTATATACTGTTGAGAAGTATTACATCTGGATAACTTTAGAGACACATCTGTAGATTAGATGGCCCATATGAGCACAACAACCATTCCAAGTGGGGACAGCGAACAGAAACTGAATTTCCAAAAAGAAGTCATTTAAATTGTGAGTTCAATTTCTAGCACATCAAGGAGAAATGTTTTTATTTTAAACACTAAAGTTTTAGAAGTTTATCTGAAGTACATAAGACTTTAGGAGGAATAAAACAATTACAGCTCAGACCTAACAAGTGGTTTTAGAGATTCAGCTTTATGTCGAGTATAATTTGCCCTCTGTTTTCATACTGTGGTATTCAGGCACAAGGTTACAAAATCTCTCTCTACTTCAGAAATGTTTCTACACAAGCCACTATGCACAATTTCTCAATAGCAATTCAGCGTCTATTAGATTTTAAGGCTCTTTAAAAAATATGTTTTACTTTGTACAGCCAGGAAGCAGCCTGTTTCCAAAACTAAATGTAACCTCAACCTTTTGCCAAGGAAATCCCTTTACCTCCAGAGAAAATAATAATTTCCTTGACAAAAGGTTGGCATTCCATTTACCCTTTTTAAAAAACAACACATACTTTTCATACAATAAACAAAAAATAATCAGAGGCATCTCTTGCACCAGAACAAAGAACGTTATAAATAAAGCCGCGAATAATTTTACATATTTTATAATAAAATAATAGGTATTTTTACAGAGAGCAAATTTTATGTATTTATAATATAGTTGTTTTCAGTTTAAAACTGAGGGTAGAAAACAGTTACATATTTACCTATATATCATTTAATCAGTGATCAGTTACTGACATTCTGAATTATCCAGACGTAAGAAATGGGCACAAAAATCCCCTGACTCTCAGGTAATAAAAACTGTTGCAAACTCCATATGTTTACTCCTGGGGATTCTTATTCTGTTCAGACCTTTTTTTTTTTTTTTAAGATTTTATTTATTTATTTGACAGACAGAGATCACAAGTAGGCAGAGGCAGGCAGAGAGAGAGGAGAAAGCAGGCTCCCCACTAAGCAGAGAGCCCAATGTGGGGCTCCATCCCAGGACCCTGAGATCATGACCTGAGCCGAAGGCAGAGGCTTTAAGCCACTGAGCTACCCACGTGCCCCTGTTCAGACCTTTCTTATCTAAAAACAATCCTAGCTCTAATTTTCAAACTTATATATATATAATATATATATAATATATATAATAAATATTTTTTCTATATTAACACTAACGCTCTTAACTTGCAGGATAATCCTAATGTAAAATATCTAGAAAGTGAGACACAGAGGTTAAATAACAACTTATAAATGGCAGAGCCATGGGTGGAACTCAAGTGTTTCTTACTTCAAAGCTTGCATTCATTTTTCTTCCACCATTCAATTATAAGGATCTGCCTCCTGAGCTAATCAGAATGAAGGAATAGGATGGCAAAAGGCAGGCTATATAGTAACAGAAAAGAGAACGAGGGAAGAAACAAACAAACAGGAAAACCCTAATAAAAAGCCAAAATGAAAAGTCAAAAAAGCATCACCATATCCCTACTGGTGGCTCTTTAGTGTAGAAATAAATAGCTCTCCACAGTCTAGCTTTTGAGGATCTCTCTAAGCTAATAAATACTAAAATGCCAACTAATAGTCATAGCAATAGTCTGTGTCATTAAGAAAAAAATGGTGGGTTTTGTTCAGGATACAGTGTTAATAAAGCAATAAGGCAGAAAATGTATTTTAAACAGAAATTTTAATCCAGCGGTTAAGGTAAAAATGTTAATACTCAAGGGACAAGTTTTAGTTATCAAAAACTTCCAATCTGCAAGCCCCATTCTCTCAGGATGTACCAGGTATTATAATAATATTACTTACACTCATTAGGTTTTTGCACATATATATGCTTTAGCTCATGAGGCTATAAAGGGAAGAGCTCTGACCAATTAGACTGTGATCATGGTTTATGTGAGCTTATAAAAATTGCCCTCTGTGCTTCAGAATGAGATTCCCCTATTTTCTCATCTGAAGACTTCAGTAAGGAAAAAGACAACTTCTAAAAATGAAAACAAAAAGTTACTTAGATAAACTGCAATGGGAATTAATCCAGTGACTTTTGCTGCTCATTATCTAAAAAGAAGTTAATTTGACTTTTCTAGCAAGACTGAATTTACCTTGGATCACATACTTAATGGGCGTACAATAAGCAGTTGTTGAATGAATGAAATTTGAAAGAACGGTTAAGGCAAATTCTAAATGATGGTGATTACGATGGTGATACTAGAACAGGCTGAGTAAACTCTTTAATTTGTAAATGTGCTCTTTTATTGTTTCATAATTGAATGTGGTTTTTCCCCAGGAGTGAATGATCCAGGCAGTATGTGTACATTCATTTTAGGAAGGGCTTTTAAAACTCAGCCCATTAATTCTCTTTTATTCTCAAACTGTTTTCCAAACCACTCTACGAAATTTTAAGTTTGTTTTTTTAGAATTCCTGCCTGAGAAGTATTGTTGATCAGTAAATCAGTGATGAAATGTTAATATTATGTGGGAAGGGGGAGCATTAATAATTCAGTCCTAAATTGGATACACGGGGATCCAGGATTTAACACTGGAACAATGGTTAGAGTGATTCTCTTTCGATACAATGCTCTCTTAGATTTTCTCATCTCCAAAGGACTTCAGATCTCTTCAAACTCAACCTTTCACTCTACAGAGCATTTCTCTCCAGCATCCTTGATGGGCTGTCCTCTGACCTCTCTGCTTCAACGTACTCTCTTCTGGAGTTCTGGGGATAACTATGTTATGTTGGAGAACCTCTAATTAAACCACATTTCTCTTGGGACACCTGGTGGCTCAGTGGGTTAAAGCCTCTGCCTTCAGCCCTGGTCATGATCCCTGGGTCCTGCAATCGAGCCCCCGGGCTCTCTGCTCAGCAGGGAGCCTGCTTCCTCCTCTCTCTCTGCCTGCCTCTCTGCCTATTTGTGATCTCTGTCTGTCAAATAAATAAATAAATAATCTTAAAAAAAAAAAAAAACCATGTTTCTCTTTATACATTGAACGGAAATCTTTCTTTGGAAAGGCTACTCATTGGTGCTAGGCCTCAACTTTTCATAGGCTCTTAAAAATGTCTTTGTGCTAGCTTTAAATAGGGCCACTATTCTCAGGCAACATCTTTGTTGGAATCCATCAAGCACGAAGCATAGGTCACGTACATTCTGAGGCTAAGAGCAGTCAAGGTTCTGCCTATGTAAACATGACATTTATCCTGCTGTGTTCTGTTGATCCTATCCATGACCCTCAAAAGGAAAAACAAACAAACAAACAAAAAAAAACCCTGGTTTTCCAAATTTTACAGTCAGAGTTACAAAAAGCTAATTTCGGAATGTGGAAGTAATGGAATCAAATGTCGGAACAGTTGGACTGCTGCTCAAATCCACGCACCTGAAATTCCCTGGACTGTGAACATCTGTTTTAATGGAGTTGACAGCATACTCTGGCCTGTAGGTGCCACACCACACCTAGGGATAGGAACAGAAAAAGGAACTTAGTGTGCTTGGGTTCCGTCAAAGAGTATTTGTGTACGAAAATTAAATTGGAATTCTGCATTTCTCAACCATTTACTCTTCAAATAATGTTCAGTGATAGGCAACCAAGAACATAATTACCATTAATATGAGCTGATAGTGTTTTATAAACAGTAAAAGTCAGTCACGTCAAATGCTCTGCCACAACTGATTAAAACAAGAAAACTCAGCATGCAATATCTAACTAACTATGAAATTGTAACTCAAAATGATTTTCGTATCTATCAATCAAGAAAGATACAATACCTGGGCAAAGTTCAAGAAGAATAATTGTTTGTGGTTTAGGTCAAGTCCAGGAAGTAATTTTTCTTCACCATTCTTTTTAACATAATTCTGATAGGCCTAAGCAGTTAATGAAATGGAAACATGATGATTATAATTTTCTAAATTCATGTATAAATATGTGCAAAAGACCATCCCACCCCCTGTAATAATCTATTTGCATATGGCAACCTACAACTGGTTCATGGATTAGAAAGAAAACCAGAATTTATTTACAAATGCTTTGAAAATGTCAATGATCAGAAAGTGTCAGTTGAATGAATGGATCACTTATGTAAATGATAAAAAAACTTATCTAAACGTCATTCTATAGATAGATGGATAAGTCTTGCCAGGTGGAAGAATGAATTGCCAAGGAAGTCATTCTGTAATTGCCATATTTAGCTCAGTTACTACTCTTAGCAAAAAAGATTTACTCCTGACTTTGAATGATTCATGCCAAAAATCAAGGGATTCCTTAAGATCTCTTAAAAATTAGTATCCTATGATTCTAAGCATGAAGATGAGTAATTGTGGTGGCACCCCAGAAGACAAGGCAAATGGACTAACCCTCAGTTACATTAGGAAGAAAGAATTTAGGTCACTTGGATGTCAGAAAGTGTCTTTAATTCTTAAGGCTCTATGAATACTATTGAAAAATGCAGTTTTCTTCTACTAAACATATTTAAGGAATTTACAATAAACTTTCTGAGATGTGTTACTTCCAATTTAATACAAAGGAAAGTGATCAATTAGATAAGCAGAAGATATATTTCATGTCCTCCTCCTTGCCATTAACACAGATTAATTGAGTCTCTATTATGTAAAGATACTAGGAACATGGGGAAGACTTGAGCCTGCTCCCTCCTGGGAGCTCACAATCTAGCAAAGGGGACAGGGTATTAGATGCTATGATTTCATGTATAAAAAATTATAATTTGCCGGGCACTGGGGTTGCTTAGTCATTAAGCATCTGCCTTTGGCTCAGGTCATGATCCCAGGGTCCTGGGATGGAGCCCCACATAAGACTCCCTGCTCAGTGGGGAGCCTGCTTCACCCTCTCCCACTTCCCCCTGCTTGTGTTCCCTCTCTTGCTGTGTCTCTCTCTGTCAAATAAATAAATAAAATCTTTAAAAAATGATAATTTTCGTCATTATAGTAAGTCTGTACTTGTTTTAGGTGAAGATCGTCATGGAAGTACCATCAATGCATTTTTTATAGCATTTTTACAGCAATGATTTTTAATCCGTCTGAATTTTAGAAATAACTGCGGGAGAATGAACAGTGCCCATGCCTTCCACTTCCAGGCAAGATGAGTGAGAGGGACTGGATTCACCTTTCTGCTGCAACAACAAATGATGGGCAAAATATATGTGCATGACACTGGACATCAGGCATAAAAGAGAGTGATTGCTCTGAGATGGTAAACAAATAATTTAAGCCCTATAAATGTCCCAGCTTATTGCCTTAAGCATTTCCAGGCTACAACACAGGGAAGGGAAACTCAACTGGAGCCCAAGGGACTGCCTGAGTTGAGAAGGAGCTGAGAGTTCGAGGACACCAAGGAGAGGGTCCTAAAGAGGAGAAAGCTGTACAGGACAAAATCTCTAGAGATCAGATGGGCACCTCAAGATTCACCCAGTAGGTCTTGCCTCAGCAGTGGAGAATAATTGTCCCTAGACTGAGCACTACCCTAGCCCCTCTAACAAGTTATAAAAGCAAGGTCCAGAAGGATCAAACCATTTCTGAGGAATTTAATCATGTCCAAGTATAAAGCTCAAGAATATCTGTAGGAAAATAAAAGTACCTAGCATCCAACGAGGTAAAATGCACATTGCCTGGCATTTAGTCAAAGTATTGCCAACCATTCAAAGGAGCATCACTCTACCAGGATTCTGCTGGGACTCACTCTTTTGTCAACTTTGTAGGCAGTTGAATCTTCCCAAACTCACACTTTGATCATCCATGGTCACTGCCAAGTTATGGGCTCTACCTGTCATCTCTCCCACAATGCTCTGAAGCTTACCCTTTCCTGGCCCAACCACTGCCTCCTCCCCTCTAATCCATACACTTCTATGGTGGGCAAGTAATCTTATAACCTCATCCACTGCACAGAATACTCCATCCGTCCTTGTCTTAGAGAAGCCTGGTTTTTCCTGGGGCACGTGTCCCCTGTACCTTCTCAAGCAGATGGTGTTCATTATTCCAAAGCAGATGGTGTTCATTATTCCAAATGTCAACTACCTCAGCATTGGAAGAAACACTCAAAACTACCCTCACTCCTTGTTGCTTCCAACACCATTATTCCTCTACTCATTTGTGAAAATCCCTACTTTTTTTGTGCACATGGCATCAACTAGACCATCTTTTAATCTCTGCTCCAATTATCAAATAATGACATATTTTATGGAGGGTTCACAGCTGTGTCTCTAACACTGAGAATAGTGCCAAACACACAGTAAAGTCCTCAACAAGTATTTGTTGAATCCAAGAATGAATGAAAGGCTAAATGAGCTTCTAAGGGATGTTCCATCGATACACTCCGTTGGGTGTAACAGTTTGGATGACCAGAAGGCCGTGTGTTGGAGCTGTATCACTTCAGTCTCTCACTGGGTCATTGTAACTGGACTGTGGTTATCGTCCCAAAGATTGCATCACCTGCTGTAAAACTGAAGGTCCTATTTAATACATTGGTCAATGACTGAAAAATCCTTTCGAGGAGGCCCCTTTTATAAAAAAAAATAATATTTTAGAGCTCATTTCTTAGAAAAACGTTGCTTCCTCTGTGGAACTTGCATGCCTCCTCATTTCTGCTGATATAACATTCCAGGTTTCCTCTTCTCAGCTTCTCAGAAGCCTAGACTGTTCAGCTCAGTCATAACCATACTGCTTTTTCTGGCTAGCACACTTACAATCCCCTTTTCCCACGTGTATTTTCTACTTTCTATTCGTTGTTTACTGCCTACATTATATGTGCCTTTTGCAAAAGGCTTTAAATGAATGATTAAATAGGATATTATCACTCCAACCACTAAAATGGGAGAAAGTGTTATTACTCACTCTGTATGCTTGGCCAATACCTCCATTATCAGCAATATTTTCTCCCAGCGTATTAATTCCGTTGAGCTGTTAAGAAACAAAAGATGCTTAAAAATCCTTACCTGTATTCGGATTGTTAAGAAGGCATCAATAATGCACTTAAGACTGGATTTGTCCATTCTTTAAAAAGTTAAAAACAGAAATCCCATATGATCCAATAATTTCACTACTAGGTAATTACCCAGGGGAAATAAAACTACTGACTTGAGAAGATATATTTATTTACTGCAGCTTTACCTTAGCTAAGTTATGGAAGCAACCTAAGTGTCTTTGGATAGACAAATGGATAAGGAGGAAGTGAAACACGTGTACACATATGCACAATGGAATGTTATTCAGCCATAAAAAGGAGATCGTGCCGTTTGAGACAACGTGGATGGACCTAGATGGTATTATGCTAAGTGAAATAATTTAGACTGAGAAAGACCAATACCATATAGCTCCACCCATAAATGGAAACTTAAAAAAAAATGAATAAGCAAACAAAAAGCAGAATCAGAACTATAAATACAGAGAATAAAATGATGGCTGCCAGAGGGGAAGGGACTATGGGGAGGGGCAAAATGGGTGAAGAGCAGAGGCAGATACAGGCTTCCAGTTATGGAATGTGTAGGTCCCCGGAATAAAAGCAGAGCATAAGGAATGCAGTCAACGATACAGTAATAGCAATGTATCAGGAAAGATGGGAGCTACTCTTGTGAACATAGCACCATGTATAAACTTGTCAAATCATTAAATTGTACACCTGAAACTAATGTAACATTATATGTCATCTATACTCTAGAAAAGAAAGCAAAAGTGGTAACAAAGACTGAATATATCTGAAACTTTTTAAGAGAATTCCAACGTACGTGCTGTCCACCTGCTAGGTCCCAGGAGAAGTTTCCATACTGGTACACCATGCACTGGGATTGGGCTTTAAAATTATTTGCTGACTGTTGAGTCCACCAATCAACGAGGTCTCCATCCTTGTTAAAATTCCTGCCTGTAATAAAATGATTTAAGTAAAAGGGGAACTCATTACATCAAGAATTGTGGTTAAGATATCTTTAATTCAAAAGGTACGGACTTAAGATTGGATATATCCATTCTTTAAAAAGTTAAAAACAGAAATCCCATAGGATCCCACTCAAGTGGGCAGGTAATGAGAAGAACTGTTCCCCTTTCACATCCCGTGTTGATGAAACGTGGACTGTGAGGGCCTGCTTTGCTTGTGGGCCTTCGTATTGATCCAGGCTTTGTACCCACGTGGTTCCTGAGACCTCAGCCGAGGCCACCAGTTAAGTCACTCCTGAAATCGTGCCTTGTTTCTCTTGGATGGTTTTCATATGGACCAAGTCTGTTTAATTTGATATTTTGAGACTGAAAAATACTATTTTTATTCTGCATTCATTTCATGTCTCAAACCCCTCATGAGACACTGCGGACTCAGAATTTCCCTCTACTTCAAGCACAAAGAAAGAGTCACTTTTTCTCCTGGAGCTTTCCTGCTAACCCTCCTCGATCTTTCCTTTTTCTGAACATTATCTGCCACGTTTTAACACTTCATTTTATCATCCTTTTAAATAGTTACTTACGATATAGTGAATGAAAAGAAGGCTACAAAGGAAAACTACTTGGCCTCACATCCTGATTCCACGTTTGGAATTCCTAGGTTTGTAACTTTGAGCAAGTCTTTCATGTGCCTCTACTTTTTTCCATTAAAAAAAAAATGGAAGTGGTATTAGTACCTACCCATGAATATTATTATATGCTTGAATTAACAGGCATGTAGTAAGTCCTTTCCAAAACTGTACCGTTCCTGTCATCTTTTCTTTTTATGGCTCTAAAGTTAAGTCTAGTTAAGGCTTAATTATTTTCTTTCTGTTATTTTCTTCCTATTGTCTCTCCACTCGCAAACCAATTTTTGCCATAGCTTCAACTATCACTTCTCTATTTATCTCGTGCTTTTTTCTACTTCTATGCCTCTCAAATTTCAATGAAACTCTAAATCTATTTTTGCCATTTGAGGCAGCATATAAACATTTAAGTGCCCATGATTTGCAAAGTCCTGAACTAGGTAAAGGATGAAAAAAAAAAAAGTTCTTCCCGTCCGTGAGCAGTTTAAGTCTTATAGGCACCTTTCTTTTACTTTTTCATTATTTTACATCTGGTTTAAAACATGGACCCTGTCCTCTAGAAGTCCAGATAGATAATATGTAATCATGAAATAAGAGCAAACATTATCGTTGGTGTTAACAAACACAGTTATCTTCTAAATGTGAATATTTGTGTTACTTTGTCAGAGTGCAAAGCGCACACTGCTTATCTCACTACTAGATATTTCTGATTTTCCTAAGCAACAATTTAGAAGGAACACTGAAAGTATGATTATTAGTCAATGGTACCCTTTTGATTAAATGTGTTCTCATACTGATCAAGTACAATAACACTGTTCAAGTTTATCAGGGTGTGTCCCAGCCAAAGGAAAGTGTCCATGGTACTTTACCATTGTCATCGAAGCCATGGGTGATTTCATGTCCTATGACCATGCCGATACCCCCATAGTTTAATGAGTTAGACTGATGGGCACTGAAGAAGGGAGGCTGGAGAATGCCTGCTGGGAAGACTACAAGGAAAGAAGATGGTTAAAAATGATTTGTGGCATTCTTCTCTGACGGCAGGGCTGGGCTGGGCTTTCTGCCTGCTAAGCTACTTTCCAGTTCATCAGTTTGACTTAATTGTATACAAAAGTCTTCTTGTGATGAAACAAGAGTAGGTCTTTTATGATTGATGACAACAAAGAGTTCATCCCAAAGCAGCACCAGGATCTATGATTTGTAATCATGATTCACTTGTATAAGTGATACCGTATAATCACGATATGAGCTCTGCTAAGATTGTTGTTTGCTCTGAGGAGTTTAGAGCTAGGAGAAATTACCATCTTCATTCAGAAGAACTTTTCCCACTGCAAATATTTGGAAGGAACAGTTATTTAATAACACAAATACTGCTTTTTTAAAAAAAAACCACAAGTATTACTTTTAATGTCATCTCTAACATTTTATCATCTATATTAGCTTGTTAAATAAACAGAACTACTCGATCGAAGGCTTCTCCCAACCACATTGACCTACGTTATTTCCCACAAGGCATCTATGGCTATTTATTTCCTTCTTCTCAGTTGCTGTCTTTCTTTTTCTTATCCTCACCTGCTCCAGCACCTCAAATACCAATCCTTTGAGAACAGACACGTGTGCACCTGTAAGTACACTTCTTTACTTGCTGAGTCCATTTTCTTTTTTTTTTTCACTCATTATCTCCAGCACCTAAATCTAGAATGGTGCCCGGAACAAAACAGGCGCTTAGGAAATATGTTGAATAGGTGAATTATCAATGATAAATGAGTGAGCCAATGAATTTACCGTGGTGTCCCAGAGACGACTAAATAAATAAATCACACTTTTTTTTTTTTTATGTCCACCTTGACATCTGCCTTATCTTGGTTAGCCTTCTACACTTAGATGTCTCACAAACTTTAAATTTCATGTGTCAAATATCAAACTCGTTTTCTTCTAAGCCATCACTCTCTTGACTTTATGTCTGCTAGTGGCATTTGAAGGGTCTCAACCACCTGGCACGACATTTTCTACTTATCTTAGACACCTATTTTTTTTAATTTTTTAAATATTTGTTTGTTTATTTATTTATTTATTTTTACCAAGTCTTAACACAGTCTACTTAGGAAAAGACGAGGTCATGCATCTTCCTTCCAGGAGCATCATCTTCTGTTTATTTCCTCCTATCAGCCTTATTGCCATCATCCCACTTCATATTATCATTCCTTGTCTTAAGAATTACTTGAGGGGCGCCTGGGTAGCTCAGAAGGTTGGGCCTCTGCCTTAGGCTCAGGTCATGATCGCAGGGTCCTGGGATCGAGCCCCACATTGGGCTCTCTGCTCAGAAGGGAGCTGCTGCTTTCCCCTCTCTCTCTGCCTGCCTCTCTGCCTACTTGTGATCTCTCTGTCAAAAAAATAAATAAATAAAATCTTAAAAAAAAAAAAAAGAATTACTTGATTTCCTACATGATCTTTCCACTTCCTGTCTCACCCAACTATAACCTATCTTAAATCTAATCCATCCACATCCAGATTAAAGTCTAACTCTGGTCAGGGGCGCTTGGGTGGCTCAGTGGGTTAAAGCCTCTGCCTTCAGCTCAGGTCATGATCCCAGGGTTCTGGGATCGAGCCCCACATCGGGCTCTCTGCTCAGCAGGGAGCTTGCTTCCCTTCCTCTCTTTCTGCCTGCCTCTCTCTCTGCCTGCCTCTCTTGTGATCTCTGTCTGTCAAATAAATAAATAAAATCTTAAAAAAAAAAAAAGTGTAACTCTGGTCATTATCACTCCCCTGATTTAAAAAAAAAAAAAAAAAAAAAAAAAAAACCTTCCAAAGGATCGGTTTGGTGCTTTCTAATTAAATACAGCATCTTCTTTCTGGCCTTTGACTCCATGGTCTTCTCCTACTTCATCTCTCTTATGCCCCCTCCTCCCCTCTTAATGCTCATACTTAGCAATTTCATCTTTCATGTTTCAAAATCCTAGTGTCTACTGAATTATGTTCTTAGCAAAAAAAAAAAAAAAAAAAAAAAAATCTTCAGTATCAACACCCATCCATGTAAAGCCCTAAGCGATCACTATTTGGGATTCCAAGAACACAAGAGAAGTCCCTGACCTTAAGAAATCTAAGATCTAGTTCAAATAGTAGCAAATGTTGTTTCTTTTTCTTTCCAGTGAGGAGAATATGGCAGCACCTCAAATGGATTTCAAAAGATAAATATTAGATATTTATAGAAGAGACTTTAAAAAACATGCTGGACAATTTAAGTGCTCTCCAGAAACTTAAAAAAAGAATCTGGAAAGTTGCCACAACATCCAAAATGACAAAATAGTTAGAAAATAAATATTGCTGTCCTTGGAGAATTTTGATGAAAGTTATACCTCACATGTAGCTGCTTGAGTTATCAACAGTGCCAAGAAATTATTTTTAGCTTAAAGTATTAAAATTATGTGCAGTACTTTATTAACTTAAAGTGAATACTATCTCCCACACTATGTACTTTGATTAAAATCCACCCTTTATATAAAATGTTCTTATGAAACGTGCTATCAAGACTAAACATTAACTGTAAAGATCCTGCTGCTTAAATTATATCCTAATATGTCACTCTTCAGGCAAGTGATAAGATTTTTATGGCTCATATTAATTACTAGTCTTCAAGTTCAGCTTTGCAAATTATGACTTCCCCTTTTACACTGTCAGCTAAATCTCAGTGATGAGGACTTCCCCATAGCCTACTGCTGTTACTAGTAGACTTCACAACTGTTGATAACAACCAGCTGCTTAGTTGTACATTTTTTATGTTCACGACTGTCAACAAGTAAGTTAACTGAATAAGTCATTGATCCATACCACAAAAAATTCTGTTCCTCCCTCCCGTGCCCTCAATTCCCTGGTTTGGTTTGTTAAGGCTGCAAGCAATTCAATTTCAGAATCTTTGATATAAAGGTTGAAGACATTAGGTAAGATCAATATTGGGTGAAGAAAGTTAAATATTAATTTTTACGTTAAATGGAATAGCAATATGTTTTGAAACATTTGCTCTTGATTTTAAAGTCTGAAAATAAGACTCCTAAGAACGAGGAAGGTACCTTTAGAAAAAGTTGTTATTTCAAGGTAGTCAAACACCAATAGGCTGAATACACTAAATGATCCACGGAAGGTTTCTGGAGTCGATGGGGCAAATGTGTGGGGAATGAGAGACAGTGAATTCATCACTTTCGGTATGCCTTTCCATACGGGAAGGTTTTTGTTTGTTTGTTTTTTGTTTTTAAGATAAATTTTTTTTTAAAGATTTTATTTATTTATTTGAGAGAGAGAGAGAGAGCGAGCATGCACATGAGCCAGGGAAGACAAAGGAGGAGGGGGAAGCAGACTCCCCGAGCAGGGAGCCGATGCGGGGCTCGATCCCAGGACCCTGGTATCATGACCTGAGCCAAAGGCAGCCACTGAACAGATTGAGCCACCCAGGTGCCTCTGATTTTTTTAATTGACATGAAATGGCAGGGGTGCATAAAGCTTAGAAAATAGTCTACTTGTGTGAGTTGTAACAAAAAGTCATTGGAATTGAATTAAAAAGAAGAAATTATTAATATGAATAAATCCCTATATGGCAATAAAACAAGTTCTTTTTTTTTTTTTTTTAACCATAGCATAGAAAGGCCAAGCCCATGAGAAATTGTATGTGATCTAATTTAAACTATTTGTGTGCAGATGGAAGGGTCATTTATGAGACATATGCTAATTTTTTTTAAAAAGATTTTGTTTATTTATTTGAGACAGAGAGGGAAAGAAAGAGCACAAGCTGGGGAGAGGGAGAAACAGACTCCCCACTCGAGCAGGGAGCCTGATGTGGGGCTCGATCCCCTGACTCCAGGATCGTGACCTGCGCCAAGTGCAGATGCTTAACCAGCTGACCCACCCAGGTGCCCTGAGACATATGCTAGTCTATACCAGTTCTAATTCTGTAATGCACAATATCAAGATTAAAAAGTTGTGTATCTATGTATATAAACAGACAGGCAAGCATACACACACACACACACAGAGCTACAAACTCACTTTTATCAAGAAGAAAGATGGAGGTCAGGATCTTTAATTATCTTTTAGTTAAGACTATCCCCACTTTGAAGATTTAAATGAATTGTCAGAGAGAAAACGTACACATGTCAAAGATTTCTCCTCTTGCATGACACTTTCCCTTCTTCTGAACTGCTGTTATTAGCACACATAGTTTTTCAGATTTCAAGTTTCTATCTGATGATTTATCTTGAGAGTCTTTAAAAGGTCTTTCTTACTAAGAATGTTTATTGTAGCCAATTCTTAATTATTCAGAGGATAACTATCTATTGTGTGAAATGCTAGGCCACTTTTATCTTCTTTTTGCTTTTGCTGTGTGCGTCTTTGGTTTGAGGGTGTTCATTTCAAATTGAGAACATTCTGTCTTCTCTGATCAGGGAATCTCCAAGGCAAACCAATTTCAAGCTGGCTCCAGGGATATGGGATCATTCAGAGCCAAACAAGGTACTGTCTTGACCTGAAGTGGGTGGATCTGCTCCAGAGAGGGGCTGAAGGGATGAACATGCCAGGGTGGTCCTACAGAGGGCCTTCTTGTTGGAATGAATCATCATCAGGTCTGATAGGATCCAGGGTCCTTCCTGAACTGGATTAAAATGAAGCTACATCCCTTAGTCTATCCTAATACAGACAAAGGCCAGGCTGTCTCACTTTGCCTTGGAATTTCACTAAAAGGTCATTCTGCTTAAGATTCTCTCTGTTACCGTCCCCCTCACCGCCCCATACACGTGCATGAACATGTGTGCATGCTCTCTCTTTCTCAAAAAACAAAACAAAAAACAAAGTGAAGCCTCTTCAGAGAGAAAGGCACTTCTAAGAAAGGGTCTGAATGGTTTCTAGGAATACCTCCCAAAGGATAGACTGCATGGTTCTGAGTTGATCATTAAATAGGCTCTGGTAGGAGTTTAGGTTATCATTGTACTAACTAGGAAATGTATTAGCCTAGACTTTGAGCTAATTGATTTTAAGAGGTGCACATGCCTTCTTTCGTATTTATACATTATATAAAGAAACTTTTCTGATTATTCATTTTCATGTTATCTACCAAAATAAATTCCAGATGGATTAAAGAGTTACTCCAAAAATAAAGACCATAAAAATACTAGAAGAAAATGTAGATAGTTTCTTACTTTAACTCTTCCTAGGTTTAAAAGCAATGGGGAAAGCTATAATCAATCTTTAAAATAAAATAAGGTTATAATTTCATAAAATTTGTTTTTAGCCAATGATAAAAAATCTTTCAGGATTTTTCATCATTTCTAATCTAATTAGTAACAGAGCTCAAGAAAAACAAGGCTCAGGGCAGACTCTAAAATGAACTCTGAGATGTTTATTTTAGAATAATGCTGAAATTATCTTCCCTTTTGATTCTTGACCACACTAAGAAGTGAAGGGCTAGACTTCGTGTAACTGGAGAAATTGACTAACCAACTTCTGTTTAGTACAACTTTGGTAGTACTGAATCTGTTTGGTGCCTTTCTATGTATTTAAAATCCTTGGGGGGAAAATGGGTCCATCTATGTAATACTTAAGAAAGAATTTAAAAATCTCAAGGTCTTCCTAGGAAGAGAATCAATATACTTTTGTTATAGTAAGCCATTTAGTTATATCACTCACTCACTTAATAGTTTCTACACAGATTCCTACAATACTACTCTTACTGAACATTTTTTTTCTTTTTTGATTAAAAGTAATCAAGTAAATGTAATTTCACATGGTTCAACTTAATATAACCAACTTTTCAGATTTCTGAGAAATTTGGAGTTGTCTAGAGAAACAGGTGATACAGATAGGGACCATCCCCAGCAGAGCCAGTGTACAAAATTGCCAGGAGAACCGGATCTCTGCAAAGCTGGTTCTTGGAACCTTAAACTCCTTTAAGATTCTGATGCTTAGAGAGTCCTACAGTCAATATAACTTTATGGAGCTATAAGAGATGTTTAAAAAGTTTTTAGAAATAAAATAAAAGCACTTAGACATCAGATAAACCACTTAGCCACAAATGAGAACACTGCAAAAGAAAGAAAACCACTTATGTAATTTGTACTGACTTAAAATTTGCTATTATAGTGGAAAGAGGTACATGGATGCATTTACTTTCAAGTAGTACATTCAATAAAGCAATCACTCAGCCTCAACTGTGCTTTTATGGGGAGCACCAAAAACTGGTCATGCAATCAATGCACTACAACTTGGTAACAACAGAGAAATATTAAAGAGTTATTTAAGAATAGGCCTTACCTATCTGATTTCTGCCTGAAGAATAAAATGCATTGACTACAGCTGCTCCGCTTATCCACCTATGGAAAACATAAGAACTCGTTACAAATTGTACTATTAGTCTCCGATTCAATGGGCTCACCACCATAAAAGCATTATTACTATTCCAAGGCCAATATTAACTTTCTGTTTGAAATATGATCAACAAGTTAAAATTAGCTCACTAGGTGAGCCATCTTGTTCAAAAGTATTTCTACTTCTTGAAAAATCAGTATGTATCCATGTCTGCAGTCCATTACCTCACTTGTATGAATTTTTCTGGAGGTACCTCATAGTACAAAACCCATTCAGATGTACCTTTTTGGAAACTGCAAATGGACTGACATAATATTGAAACATGTTTACCTTTATGTTTCTAATACTAGGTAACTATACCAACCATTCTGGAGTATTTGACAGGATATTGAACTACAAGTTGTTAAAATTTTAGATTCAAGTGTAATTTTTTTTTTAATTTCCTAGTTTATTTAGACACTGAGATAGTGTCTAAATAAGGTATTTAATTGCAGGTAATCTGCCTCTGACTACTGCCATGTTAAATTATTTTCTTTTAATGCAGCGTTCCAGCTAATTAAGCAAAGGCATGCATTTGTACGATGACTGCAAAATGAAATCCAGGTGGTTCTGAAGTAGGTTTGTCTGCCTGTTTGTCTGTGTAGGTGCCAATGTTCCCATGTCTTTCTGCTCAGATGTTATGATGACTGGATAACAAGAATCATTGTTGGAATATTACTCAGCCTTAAAAAAGAGTTAGATCGTGATGTTTGTGGCAATATGGATGAACCTAGAGAGTATTACGCTAGGTGAAAGATGTCAGGCAGAGAAAGTTCAGATGTCACATGATTTCACTTCCATGTGGAATCTAAAAAACAAAACAAATTAACAATCAAAAAGCAAAACAGACTCATAAATACAGAGAACAAACTGGTGATTGTCAGAGAGGAGGCGCATGGGGGCATGAGCAAAATGAGTGAAGGAGAGTGAGAGGTACAGACTTCCAGTTATGGAATGAATAAGTCACTGGGATGAAAGGTAGAGCATAGGGAATGTAGTCAGTGCTATTATAATAGGGTTATATAATGACCACACTTGTGATGTGGATAGACGGAGTTGCGAAATCACTATGTTGTACACCTGAAACTAATGTAACATTGTATGTCAACTGTACTTCAATAAAATAAAAAATGAAATCATTGTTAAGCCCTTTTTTTGCAACAGGATTAATACCCCCATCTTAATAGAACATTACATATATCTCTATACAGTCATTGAAAAATGGACAATACGCGACTTCAGATAACCTCTTACATGGCAGCACACATGCATACACTTAAAACAATCCTATATTATTAGCTAATGGCTTCATTGTACTTACATCACTTTCAGGACAACAATTAATGGGCAATTATTATCCTATTTATGGAAGGAGTTTAGAGTAATCAGTACAATGAGATTAAATTAGAACACTTTCCAGACCCTGCTTTGCAAGGTAAGCAAGACAAAGTCAGCTGCCCACGTCAGTACTTTAGCTACAATTTCTGTAACTATTGCAGGATGTCAGATTTGAGTCCTATTTTGATCTCTTAAAAAGAACCGAGAGAGCCATATATAACAACTGTCTGATAAATTCTAATTAAGCATGGGCTTTATCTCCAACAACATGATGAAGATGTCCATATAAAAAAAATTGGGGAATTAATGGGGTGCCTGGGTGGCTCAGTGGGTTAAAGCCTCTGCCTTTGGCTCAGGTCAAGATCCCAGGGTCCTGGGATCAGGTACTGCATTGGGCTCTCTGCTCAACAGGGAACCTGCTCCCCATCCCCCCTCTGCCTGCCTCTCTGCCGACTTGTGATCTCTGTCTGTCAAATAAATAAATAAAATCTTTTTTAAAAAATTGGGGAATTAAAAAAATACCCAGGCAGCATTTCTGTAAATTCTTCTTCTGAAAGAAAGTAAGTTTGACAACAGGGTAGATGGTCGATCAATGCCGTTTCTTTAGTTTGATGTCACCGTCATTCTAAATAGAGAAAAACATTTTCGAACAGGATGGTGTGACCGATGTATCATTTGTTCCAATTTCATCACAGCTGAGTCATCAGTATTTTAATTCCTTGCAGGTTGAGGATTACAAGCATATAGCTGTATTTATTTTAATTCAACTCCACTCGATTTCCATATGATTTGGGACGACTCACAATAAAAACATGCAAACCCGGGGGTGTTAAGACTAAAATCAAGAGATCTGGAATTATACAGAACAAGTAGATTTTGTTTGTGTGACCAAAGAGTATTACAAAAGGAAATACTTATATAAGTAAAATCATGCTAAGGAAAATTGATTTTTCGGAACTATGTTTACCTATATTCACACAAGTATCACAACTCAGGTTCAAGTAGGGTTCTAAATTGTCTGGCAAGGGGACAAAATGGACAATGGGCTCAGGCTACCCCTGAGGACAAAGAGCATTCCTTACAGGGACTCCTTAGAAAGGTATTTCTGAGTGTCCTCAAAAATCCTGATAGCAAATATGGCAGTAGATCTGATGCGTAAATAGCTTAAAATTATTAACTTTAATTGTTATAAAATTGATTTAATGTGTTTCCAGGTCTCAGTTGTTTTAAGGCTCAGTTTCCCAATTATGAACTGATTTAGTAGCAATATACTCTGCATGGACTTTTGCGGTAATCACAAGTAATATGCCAACTGTTTTGTTCTGAACTCAGGCACATGCTAAAAACGAAAGACAAAATGTGCCATTCCAAAATGTTTTCTCAAACTAAGTAGACTGCAGAGGGAAGGAGTTAGATATATAAAACTAATGTTTCAGACAGCGGCAGAACTCAAAAGCAGGGCACAATAACGTTTATATACCCTTCTCATGTTTATTCCTTTTGTAAAAATAAATGCCATACCTTTGTTTTAGCACTTTTCTGCTCTTCTGTTACATTACTGCGAGGGGTTTAAGATTGCATTTTGATTCACGTTTATAACTTTGCAGGAGGGAGTGTTTTACATATTAAAATGTCCATGGTGAATTATATTTTAAGAAAATACGTAGCTATTTATGATCACAGAGTTCTCAAATAAAATTAGAATTACGACAGTTAGTTTCATGGAGCACTATTGTGTAGTGTTTGTCATTTCTTCCTTGAGAACTTACACAATGCACCGTCAGACCACCCCCGCGTGATTACCCAGATTCAAAAGCACAGGGCATACTGTTCTGGGAATGATAGGAGCCTGAATACTGTGTTCAGACCACTATATCTTTTTTTTTTTTTTTTTTTTTAAGATTTATTTATTTATTTGAGAGGGAGAGACTGAGCATGCATGTGAGTGAGGGGAGGGAGAGAGAGAATCCTTAAGCAGACTCCCTGAGTGGGGAGCCAGGACACAGGGCTCAATCCCAGGACCCTGAGCTCATGACCTGAGCCAAGACCAAGAGTCAGATGCTTAATGGACTGATCCATCCAGGTGCCCCTGGATCACCACATCTTAAATAAAATGATGATGACAGCTAGAGGTTCAATGTCTAATACATCCAGCCAGTTGTGAAATATCTCACTATGTTAAAGTGAAAGCTAAACCAGAGCAAAGAAAATACTTTTCAAGTTAAATGATGATGTAACAAAAACTGCCAGTTACTCTGATGTGGATGCAGCCTCAAAGTTTCAGGAAAAGCTTCCATTTATGGGACACAGAAATTTGATGGGGAATAGCAGCACAGAAAAGAGAAAATGCTCAACAGAAGAGAAAACAAAATGGTGGCGCTTCTTGCCTGAAAACACCGGACACTGCAGGTCACCTGAAAATACCTTTCAAAATCCAGACCAGACCCAGACACTAGCAGCGTCCCGGAACAGGAACTGGACCGGAGAGACGAAGTAGTACCCTGTTCTTTGATTTTTCTTCCAAATCTCTGTGTATAGGGGTTTGGGTATGTGGGGTATTCAGTGCAGAGCAGGAAAGCAAGAAAGAGGAAAACTTAAGTTTTAATTTTGGAGCCGTAATTTTGTCAGGTGACCTGATGCTTGTTTGGGAGCACTCCACCGAACAAAGAGCAGCATGGCTCTCAAAGCCGAAAAGTGTGGATAGGAAACATGACCGAAATATCCTTGAGAGGGGGACCAGGTGTTTCTCTTCTAACTCTTATTACCCTGAAGAAGTCAGGCGGTGAGGAAAGGAAAGCACAAAGACATCATTTTTATAGCAAGGAGGAAAGGCAGACGTGGACAGGCTGATCCTCCAGCCTTTTGAATGTAACAAACCCACCGGATTGCAAAAGCACCTGGAGTGAAACTCCTCTTTCACCCGCTCATGTGTAACTTTCAGACTTAAAACAACAAAACGGTTAATGCCCCTTTCCCTGAAAGTGTTCGGTTTCCCAGCATCTAGTGGTCCCAGAGCAACTCCTTCAAAGTCAGCCTCTATTTTCCTCAAGTGCTCCTGGAAAGGAGAATTCTCATTTTGAAGCCACAGTAACCACTGTAACCCTTCACATTTATTCATTGTCTCTGACCCAGCCTTCGGAGCGTCCCGGATACTATCATTCATCTTTCAAAGCAGTCACAGAAGACAGATGACACTTCCAGTTTTCAGGTATAGAAACTGAGGCACAGCATGCTTTTTTGACCTTTATCTAATACACTTATACGCGAAGTGACTCTACTCGGAAAGGAGTATGTAAACTAAAGGGAAAGGGGAGCTTCTCATCTTCCATTACAACCCCCTACTTCTGAGCCGTTGATCTGTGCAATATATAAAATTTCAGGACCATGATGAACGCCATTACCAAAGTCTTTAAAAATGTAAGTGCTTTTCATTTACTTATCTTCGATATGCACAACTCACTTTTATTTATGTACACTAGCAATGAACAATCCAAAAAGGAATTAAGAAAACAATCCTATCTACAGTACTACTAAGAAGACTAAAACACTTTGGCATAAATTCTACAAAAGACGTGCAAGAAGTGGATGCTGGAAACTACAAAACACCATGGAAAGAAATTAAGACTTAAAAACGTGGAAACGATATACGGCTTTCATGGGTCAGAAACCTTAATTTTTTTTAATTGAGGAAACATTAACATATAACGTTATATTAGTTTCAGGTATATAATAGAATGCTTTGATATGTGTATACACTGCAAAATGACCATTACAATAAATCCAGTTGCCAGTCACCATACAAAGTCATGAACATTTTTCCCCCTTTTTCTTGTGGTGATTTTTACGCTCTTGGCAACTTTCAAGTATGCACCACACACTATTGACTATAATCAGCATGCTGTACATTTTCTCTGTGACTAATTAATTATCTTATAACTAGACATTTGTACCTCTTAATCCCTTTCTGTCTATTACCCATCTCCAGCCTTCCTCTGTACGGGCAAGCTCCGTTCTGTTCTATGTATCCATGAGCTTTGTTTGTGCTTTTTTTTTAAGATGCTGCATATCAGAGAAATCAAACAGTATTTGCTTCTCTCTGTCTACCTCATTTCCCTTAGCGTAATACCATCAAATTCCATCCATGTTGCCAGAAATGGCCAGATTTTGCTCGTTTTTATGGCTGAGTAATTTTCCACTGTGTGTGTGCATGTGTGTAGATGATGTATATGTATAAATATACACATTCATACACATATATGTACCACATCTTCTGTATCCACTCACCCATCAATGAACACTTAGGTTGCTTCCACATCTTAGCTCTTCTAAATAAAGTTGCCATCCATACACAGGTGCATATATCTGTCTATACTAGTGTTATTATTTTCTTTGAATAAATACCAAAATTGAAATTTCTGTGTCATACAGTAGAGTTCCATTTGTATTTTTAGGAAGCTCCATACTGTCTTCCATAGTCGCTATACCAATTTACACTTCTACTAATTCCACTACTAGTGCATGAGAGTTCCCCTGCCAGCACTTGCTGTTTTTTCATCATTTCATTTCCGTCATTTCAACATCAACAACTTACTGTTTTAATCATCATTCTAACAGGTGTGAGGTAATATCTCATTAGGATTGATTTGCATTTCCCTGGTTAGTAACATTGAGCATCATTTCATGTGCCTGTTAGCCATCTTGTAGGTCTTGTTTGGGAAAATGTTTATTCAGATGCCCTCCGTACTTTTTTATTGGATTGTGTATATATACATACACATACACATACACACACATATAAATAATTATGTATGTATTTTGGATGTTAACCTCTTATTGGATAAATGATTTTGAATATATTCTCCCATTCAGTAGGTGACTTTTTGTTGTTTTAATGGTTTCCTTTGCAGAAGGTTTTAGTTTGATATTGTCTTTGCATTTGGAGTCAGAGCCAAGAAAATCATTCCCAAGACCAATGTCAAGGAGCCTACTGCCTAGGCTTTTTGATAAGGATTGCACTGAACCTGTCAATTGCTTTAGTAATATAGGCATCTTAACACCATTCATTCTTCCAATCCAGGAGCATGGAATATCTTTCCACTTATTTGTGTCATCTTCAATTTCTGACATTCATGTCTTTTCAGTATACAGGCCTTTCACCTCCATTTCTCTCTTGAGTTTGGTGAATGTCTTTATGACCACTACTTTTAACTCTTTATTAGATAGGTTACTTAACTCCATTTCAACTGAGACTTTTTTCCTGAGGTTTTAACTTGTTCTTTCACTTGGAACATATTTTTCTAATTTCTCATTTTGTTCTACACTGTTTGTTTCTATGTATTAGGCAAAAAACTGTTGAAGGAGTGGCTTTGTGTAGGAGAGGAACCTTATTGTTCAGCTTTGCCCTAGGTCTTTGTTGTCTTCCAACCTTTGTAATTATCAAAGCAACTTGATTTATTCTTCATAGATCCCAGTTGTTGATGGTGTGCCAAGACCTGTCCGTGCTTCAAAGGGAGGAATCTTATTTAGTACCCAGTTTCAGGTTGATGGGAAGACCCTCAGGCAGCAATTTCTAAAGTGTGCAAGTATATACAGCTTTGAAGGACAAATAATCATAAATCCTGCTGGCCTCTAGACCAAATGATCTGCAGGCGTCTTTGGGCTACAGTTACAAAAACTGGGACTCCAGAAAAAAGTGTGTAAGCTCCTTTTGGGGAAGTACTGGGGAGATGTAGTAGAGGCCGAGGGAAAGCACCAAAGATGGCGTCCCCCAGCCTACATTCTCTGCGAGCACCTCCACAGCCTCTAGATTTGTGGCAAACTTGAAGTCTGCCCTTTAGACTGAAGCTCCAGGATAACAAAATGGGTCTTTTTCCATAGGAATACTGGAGGTGTGTTTCAATCTTTGGTCTATGTAGTGCCCTGGGGTGGTTGCCTACCAAAAACCATCTCTCAAACTGTTAAAGTCCTGGGGAATCCAGGAACACAGGCCCTTGGCCACCAGAGCCAGCTAATTAAGAAACACCTCTGTGTATACTGTATCTGGCTTCGGCAAAGCAGTAGAATGGCACTCTGAGGTAGGCTAACAAGGCATAGCTGAGGCCCCTAGTGTATGCTATCAAGGTAGAGAGAGAGCAAAACTGGCACCAACCCACGCCTCTGTCACTACAGAGTCCCAACAGGCCCATGCCCTCTGATAGATGTGGTAAGATTAGCAAATGAATTTCCTTCACATAGAGACTAGGCCCTTTTCAAACTTCTACTATTGTGCTGATCCCTGGAGAGAACTGAGTCTGCAGGTGAGCCCTTTAAGGGTGTTACCTCCATTCCCTCCAGCCCTTTGCACCTCTTGGATTTGAATTCCGTTAGTTTTCACAGCCAACATCTTTCCACTGCAGGTCTCACGGGCTGGGCTGCCTGATGTGGGGAACAAACCCCTCATGCCTCAGGAAGAAGCTCTGGATTTATGAGATCCCTCCTGATTGGGGGTCACCGTACCCGGGATGGGTTTCTGGCAAGATCACCTATCTCCCTCTCCCATCCTTCTCAGTTTGGGCCTTTTACTGTTTGTCATGAAGAAGCTGCCCAGCTAGTTTCTAGGTCTTCCACATGTAGCTGTAGATTCAGTGTGTCTATGGAAAGAGGAGAGTTCAGTAGGATCTTACTGTGCCACCATCTTGGACTGCCCCTTTGAAAGTGCTCCTTTTAAAACTGCTTCAAATTTAGGTTTCCCCCTTACCCTAATGCACTTCAGGATGCAACCCCTACACCACATGAAGTCATTCTAGAAGACCATCATGACCACACTATAATAACAGCTACTTTTTAATGAGCATCTAACTTATATGCCAGGCACATTATATAATATATAATAGAATAACCCCATAAGGCAAAAATAGATATTACTTTCCTCAGTTTATAAAGGAATCATTGATGCTCAGAGATAGTATGCAGGTTGTCTAAATTTACACAGTAAGTGGCAGAGCAAGAATCTTAACCCACAGCCCCCCTTCCCTCACCTGACTGCAAAGTACAAGCTCTTTCCACTGTTCCGTAAAGGGCAATATTTTTTACCCAAAGGTAAAAGCACAATAGGACCAAAGAACCCCTTTAAACTATTCACTGTTGCTGCATAAGAGTTGTTAACTTTAGTACTCATCTGATTATCGGAGAGGTGAGAGCCAGGACTCCTATTCTGACATGACACTGGGAGAATTCTTCACTCCTCTTTCAACTCAAGGCCATAGAAATCACTAACCTGGTTTTCTTCCGGGAAGTCAACCAATTGCATGTGTTTCTAAGTTTGGCAACAAGGCACACTCTTTTTAGTCTTCAATAACTGTATGTGTGTATATGTACAGATGCGTGCTACCTCCACTTTGTGATATACCAAATTCAGAGAAATTCCCAAATTGAGAAATACATGGGTGGGTGGATCATTTCTGTCAGAATTTTCTTTTAGTGATGATTTTCCTAATTTAGAATAATCTTGGGATCTTTCAGGAAAGAACTGAAACTTCTTCCTTCCCATATAACCCTTAGCAACGCTATAATTTGACATTATTGTCTGTCTAGCTCATTACACAGTAACTCCATGAAGGCAGTGATGTTCTTTTTTTTTTTTTTTTTTTAAATTGTAGTAAGAACACTTACCCGAAGATTTATCTTTTTAACACATTTTACCACACTGAAGTTGACAATACATTACTGTAAACTGTAGATACAACGCTGTACAGAAGATCTCTAGAGGTTATTGATCGTGTTTAACCTAAACTTTATACCTGCTGATTGGAAACCGCTCTCTTCTCTAGTCCCTGGTAATCACAATTCCATTCTTTGATTTTATGAATTTTCCTACTTTAGATACCTCATGTAAGTGGAATCATGTAGTATTTGTTTTTCTCTGTCTGGCTTATTCACTCATCCATGTTGTTGTATATCGCAGAATCTCCTTCTCTAACTGGTGTTCCATTGTTCGCATATACCATCTTTTCTTTATTCATTTATCTGTCAATGGAAACAGGTTGTTTCCATGTCTAAGCTGTTGTGAATGGTGCTGCAATAAAAACGGGAAGGCAAATATCCCTTAAAGATCCTGATTTCAAGTCTTTTGGATATACATTTAGAAGTGGGCTTGCTGGGTCATATAGTAGTTCTATTTCTAATTTTCTGAGGAACCTCCATATAGTTTTCCATAGCAGCTACACCATTTTGCATGCCTACCAAAGATGTGCAATGGCTCCAATTTCTCCACATCCTTTACCAACACTTGTTGTCTTTTTTGTCTGTTTTGTCATAATCATCCTGACAGCAGTGATGTGTGAGCTCACTGTGGTTTTGATCCACATTCCATCCCTACTCAGAGATGTTGAGCATCTTTTCATTTGTCTGTTGGCTGTTTGTATGTCTTCTTCAGAGAAATGACTATTCAAGCCCTTAGCCCATTGTTAAATTGGCTTATTAGTTCTTTTGTTAGAGAGTTTTAGAAGTTCCTTATGTACTTTTGAGATTAACATCTTTTTAGGGATATGATTTGTCCATATTTTCTCCCACTTCATAGGTTGTTTTTTTCATTCTGTTGATTATCTCCTTTGCTACGCAGAAACTTTTTAGTTTAATATAGTCTTACTTGCTTGCAACTCTATCTCTAGGGCTTAGAATAGTGTTGGGAACATGAGAGGCACTCAATGCGTCCTCCAAGAGAGAAGAGCCTCTCTTCCTGAGATGCTGGGGGTGGGGGGAAGCACTAGGCCTAGGTGAGGCACTGGGGCTATGCAGGCTGTAGACAGCCATGACCACTAAGAACTATGACCAATGGAACATCATCCCCTCAAGATGGCAAACTAGTATAAAAGTTCCAGAATTCTTTTGCAAAATTCTCCTAGTTTAAAACGTCAACCTTTAAATTATTGAATTCTCTTATTTCCCCTCCCCCTCTAAAAACCAAACCAAACCAAACTTTCCTGGGATGCTAATTAAAAAGCAGAAATGTTTTACCCCTATCACAGTGAGCACCGAGTAATGTATAAAATGGCTGAATCACTACACAACCTGAAACGAATAGAACACTGTATGTTAACTCTACTGGAATTCAAATTTAAAAACTTCATTTTAAAAAAGCAGAAGTGTTTTTACTGATAAAATGTGTTTTGCTTATGGTCCTAAGGCACACTGGAAAAGCATAAAGCCTGTCAGTTTAATGGGAACATACAAGATGGAAAACTAAAATTTTAATCTATTACAACATGCGTAGAACACAAGCATCTCAAGGCAGATATTGCCGTAGGGAAGGAGAATGATTTGTTCAAGTTTGGTCTAGCTTAGTTATTCTGTCTTTTTGGCTCAGTAATACTTGATGAGCCAAATAATCCTTTTTGTAAACCTTCCCCACATACCTACACTCATGGAGATTCATTTGTGTCTCAAGAATCTGTCACTCTGCACCCCCACCCCAGACAGTTCCTACCAACTCCCTCTGTACCACCTCATTTACCCATATATAATTTACATAATATATATAATGCACACATACATAATATAATAGCCTTGCATGCTCTTTTTCTTTGGATAACCAAGCTCACTGATACAGGACTTCATGAAAAGAAGTCTGACTCTAGAAATAATTAGTGAAGGGGAAACATCAGAATAGTTTTTTAAAAAAATATATTAATTTATTTATTTTGTATTTTTTAAAAGATTTTATTTATTTATTTTTGCAAAAGAGAGAGCACACACAAGGGGAATGGCAGGCAGAGGGGGAAGCAGGCTTCCCGCTGAGCAGGGAGCCCAATGCCAGACTCGATACCAGGACCCTGGGATCATGACCTGAGCAAAAGGCAGATGCTAAACCGATTGAGCCACCTACGCGTACCCAGAAGGGTTATTTTAGAAAGAAGTGAGGTTCTTCCCTACCTCTGGTGACTATGTTCCTTTTCTCCTGAGTGTCTTGATGTACAGAAACCAAGGAGGAAAACTTCTTGGCTCTTATCAAACCTTCACAGTTAGGGCCATAGAATTTTAATGCTGGGAAGAACCTTAGAAATGTTATACAGTCTAAATCAACCCACTCGTTTTATAAATCAGGTAACTACATGCCTTTTAAAGGGCCACAGGTAGTAAATGGCAGCCCCAGGACACTGAGAGAGTTCATGACTCACTGCAGTGCCAAAACGACGATGTCACTTCACAGGGTGCCAACCTCCCCGCCATGTTTGGTGGGATTGGCCTTTCAGGAAAAACCACAGACAGACACAGCTGTTGGGCAGCCAGCCTCAGGAGGACCAACCACTTGTTTTAGGGACTGACGCCACCCAACTAGTACAGACTAGAAAACAACAGCAGGCTTGAAGAAATAAAGATAAAGACAAATGAACCAACCGTTTTGTTTTGTTTTGCTTTTTGTAACTCCTCTGCTCTCTTCCTTATTAATTTAAAAGCTGACATGTTGGGGGGCCTGGGCGGTTCAGTCAGCTAAGCATTTGCCTTTGACTCAAGTCATGCTCTCAGGGTCCTGGGATCAAGCTGCCCGGTCAGCGGTGAGTCTGCATCTCCCTCTCCATCTGCCCCTCTCCCTCTGCTCCTGCTCTGTCTCTCACTTTCTCTCTCAAATAAATAAGTAAAATCTTTTAAAAAAGTAAATAAGTAAGTGCTGACATGTCCCTTCCAGAGAATGTTTCATTAATACTTGAAGGTTTAATTGTCATTTTAAAAAAGGTGCTGCGGAGCCTGGGTGGCTCAGTGGGTTAAGCCTCTGTCTTTGGCTCTGCCTTTGGCCCAGGGTCCTGGGATCAAGCCCTGCGTCAGGGTCTCTGATCAGCAGGGAGCCTGCTTCCCTCCCCCCCCCCCGACCCCTGCCTGCCTCTCTGCCTGCTTGTGACCTCTCTCTGTCAAATAAATAAATAAAATCTTAAAAAAAAAAAGTGCTCTCCTAGCACTTTGTTTCTCTGCAACAGCACCAACAAAACTCTGCCTTTTATCAGATTTAACTGTTACTCAGTTGCTTCTTTCCCTAGATGGTGAGGTCCGAGATGTAACTGTTACTCAGTTGCTTCTTTCCCTAGATGGTGAGGTCCTAGATGGTGAGGTCCGAGATGCGGGTCCACATTTTATTCCTCTGTATCCTTTATAGTGCGTAGCACAGTGCTTTGCACACGGCAGCTGCTCAATAAAATGCCTATGGAACTGGTTCCTGTCAATGTCTCTGTGTTTTTATTTTGATGCATAACAGTGGGAAAGATACAGCAATGAAATAAGTCTTAGTAGTTTATGGTAAGTAACTCCGTGGTTCAGTGGTCATGACTTACAAACACTGCCACAGAACAATGATATCACAGAAAGTTCTATCCTAGGAAATGAATAAAATAACATCAAGTCTAAAAACAAGAAAGGGAGTTCTTTTTTTGTTGTTGTGCATTTTGTTTTCTTTTTTGAGTTTTGCTAGCTCTATTGACTCTAATTGAATAATCATGTTACTGGAAGTAAATAATTAGAGATCATATCTAATTAACTTTGCCAGTAGATATTATATTCTCCATTGAGCACTATTACTATCTGATAATATGACATATTTGAAATTCTTTACAAACTGGCACCAAAAACCCAGAGAACATAATGTTTCAGATAATTTTGGAAATACTAGGCACTCAGAAACCGCATGAACCAAGCTTTTTTAAAATTTAAATCCATGCCCTTCGCAGTTGTCAGCTGCTCAAATGGGCAGAAGGCTATTTTAGCGAAATGATTAAATCAGGTATTTCACAGACACACTTCCTGACTTTCTCAATTTTTTTGAATCTGTTAAACAGTGATAACAGCAGAAAGCTGTTGTTTAACTTCACTAACTATGATGGTAAAACGGTGGGATGTGACAATCTTTATCTTAGCGGCTGAGTCAACTTCATCAGCACGATCACAAACTGGCTATCATATAATTTATGAACCCCACAAATACCGAGGAAAGGTCTATATTCTAGTGTTCCAACTCTAGAGACACAAATATATGGTTTTGCTTTCAATAAGGGCTAGCACAGGCACGAGGTGAAGAGAAAAATGCAAGGGGGTACTATGAATAAGGAAGGAATGTTCCAGTTGAGTCCAACAATGTGTAGGTTTCTGTGAGATGAACAAAGGCTGAAAGGGTGGTCCCAGGTAACGAACAAGGAGGAAGAAAACATGCAGCAATGACTGAAAGTAATTCCTATGGCTGGAGCTTTGGGCAACACTGGGCGGGGGTAGGGGAAGAATCTCAAGGAATTCTAGAGAACTAGTGAGAGGAATGCAGAGCCTTGTACCTGTTTTGTAAGACAGGCAACAGGTATATACTGAAAGGTTTTCATCAGGAAATAATAGGACTCGATCTGTGTCTTTAAAAAAATTCTCTAGGCTTGACACAGGACCAGAGCATGGGAACACATCCAGATCTCTGATGTCAGGCTCAGGGGACCCTTCTAAAGGAAAGCTCCAGAAGCATTCCCAAAGGAAACGAACAATGTTCACTGAGTAACAGTGCGCAGATCTGGAATTCTTGTCCAGCAAGAACCCATACCCCGCTCCCAGTCTTCAGAAAGAAATGGCCTCAAAACTGGAGAACGATTCCATGGTATTGCAGGTTTGGTTCAAGACCTACAGAGCAAAACTCAAGAAAGCCAAACAACAGCAATTAGCTGGGGCGGAAGTCAAGACCAGCTCTTCCAAGAGAAATATGGATGCACCTCCGGTATCCCCCAGTGGTGTCTACCCTGCTTCCCTGCTTTCCACAGATCACCAATTCCTTCCTACCAACTCAGCACATGCTCCAATTTTAACGCTCTCCCAGACCATTCTGTTGGCAACAAAATAGTCCATTTTGGCTGCTGCCAAGATCCTAACATCTCCTCCCTTTGTGCCATTATGGAATCTCAAATTCTTTCCAGAAGCTTCACTGCTAATTTTATTGGTTCTTCGTCTCCAAAAAGAACTTCATGAGAGAAGCTAGACACAAAACATCACATACTGTAATGATTTGCAATGGTTCCCATACAAGAGACAGACATAAGATCTACATAACATGGATGCATTTCAAAATCATCTCTGTGAAAGAAAAAAGACACAAAAGGGCCCACGTGGTGGAACCGAGTGGAAAGAGGTACCAAACAAAACTTACGGGAATGGGGATGTTACATGTTGTAATTAGGATGGCAGTTACCTGCATGTATAAATTCAAACAAAGACATGGAACTATAACTTTAGTATTATGTACACCACAAAAAAGAAACAACCAAGGGAAGGACCCAAAAGGTTCTACTGAGCTATGCATTCTGCAGATGCAACATTCATTGAAATAGTGTAAGGGCACCTGGGAGGCTCACTCAGTTAAACATCTGCCTTCAGGTCAGGTCGTGATCTCTGGGTCCTTGGATCAAGCCCTGCATCAGGCTCCCCATTCAGCAGGGAGTCTGCTTCTCCCTCTTCCTCTGCTGCACCCCTGCTCATGCTCTCTCTCTCCCAAATAAATAAGTAAAATCTTTTTTTTTTTTTTTTTTTTATTTATTTATTTATTTAACAGACAGAGATCACAAGTAGGCAGAGAGGCAGGCAGAGAGCGAGAGGGAAGCAGGCTCCCTGCTGAGCAGAGAACCCGATGTGGGGCTCGATCCCAGGACCCTGGGATCATGACCCGAGCTGAAAGCAGAGGCTTTAACCCACTGAGCCACCCAGGTGCCCCAATAAGTAAAATCTTTTAAAAAATATATTGTACAGGGGTTTTACTTGTGATTATTGTAGGGTAAGAGGACTCGGGAGAAAACCAACACATATGATGAAAGGGAATGAAAAATGCAAACTGTATTACCAAACGATTACAGAACTTTGGACTCTATTAACTTAAAAGGAAAATATCAAGTAATAATTCAACCATTTTTAAAATCATGAAGCATCCTTCTGGTGTCATATGGGTGCAGGTTATATTCGCTATTTTCAGAAACACTACCTGACAATATTTCTCTGTAGATATTTTATACAGTACTGGCAATGATTAATTGTAAGCATATGTATTTTTAAAGAAATGAAAATCTCTAGACTTGTAAGAAACTTCTCAGATTATCAATTTACCCATGAATATTCTTTTTGGTGACTTTTTGTGGGTTTCCAGAAATAGGATTTCACAACCGATTATAACACAAACCATATGCACCCATTCTCCTTCCTTCTTTGCTAGCGAGGGCATGACATTCTCCAGCCTCTGCAGCCTTATTTTTAGCACCAGACAATACAACATTTGCTGCACTATAAACTCCAAAGTCAGCAAAAGAAATCAGACTCTCTTATGGGGTACCTGACAGGTTCAAAATGCTCTGTAGGGATTGAAATGTATCGGCGTTGTCGTTTAGGAATTTTGTCCAACCTGTACTTGGTTTAACTGGGAACAGAACAGCCTGCCATCAGACAGTCCCCTGTCACTTTGTACCTTTCCCAGCACATTTCCTTTCTGGTGGTAGAGCTTATTATATCATGCCTTTCCTACCCTCTGCTGTGATGATGTAATATAATATAATCAAAGTTCACCTTCAATCTCCTAGTTCCCAATGATACCTTGACTGAGTGTTCTAAAATATTAATTTAATAAATGAATAAGTGAAAAAATAAATGAACACGCGAATAAACCAAGCAACTCACTGGCACATTATTTTTGTTCATTACCACACAAATCAAGTTAGTATGTTTATTTTTCATTTGCTCATTCATTCATTCATTCATTCGGTTTCAGCTGAAAACTTTCTATGCGTTCAGCACTGTGCTGAACAGGCAAAAGGAATGAGAGCCCCTGTTCTCCAAGAGTTAAGAGCCTGGCAAGAAAAAGTCAACATGAGCAGCTCTAGGGATCTAAGTGCAGAAACCCATGTGGGTAAATATGTTAACCACACCTAATTAGTTGAAAACTCGAGGCTGAACTAATGTTAATGTTCATATGAAGCACGAGTGCCCCTAATAAGCAGAGATGAAGAGCATTTGGAGGCAACTCCCATGATCTCCTATTTGGCTGCCACAAGGCTGAGGGTGTTACACAGAGCAGACTAGGAAGGGGATGGGGCTGTGGATGACTGACCCAAGGAAAACAAGTGGGCACTGGGCTAAGACCATTCTCAGTACCGCAAGTGCAGTGTCACAGAAGGCTTGTGGGAGCGCTGGGTTACCTAGGCTAAGGCATTCCTGAGGAACTTGTCGACAGAGTAGAGGAGATAGGCAGTAAATGAGAGAAAAACGAAGAAATAGGGTAGCCTGAGGACAACTTCATAAAAAAATTTTATATTTTCTTAAATCTTTGACCCATGTCTAGTATGACAGTCTTAGAGGTGGAGGTACTCACTCCGTTGACAGACGTTGCACTTTTTAAACATTATTTTAAATCGACTTCTTTTTCTTAACCCAACAATGAGAGGGACAAAGGCCCTTTTCTGAATGAACATACAAGAAACGAATATACATACTCGTCCTTGTCCACCTTTTCTCGGAGCTTCTTTAGTTGTTTATTTTGGCTGAACTTCAAGTTTTGAATTATGTTCTCAAAGTATTCATCTTCCTTGTAGTTCAACTATATTACATAAAAGATTTTGGGAAAAGTAATCAAAATTTTTGCTAAAAGCATAGGGATATGTTCTTAAACGTATCAGTTAATGAAGTTAACAGACAGCATTAAAACCTACCAAAGAAGGATTGAATTCTCATTAGCCTAGTTCTCTATCCCAGGTCACTGGTGCTCTAACTCAATCACTACTTTAGCCTATTCTTCTGGAACTAATCAATGAAACCAAGTGTCTGACAAGCTTTCCTATATTGACATTAGCCCTTACATGATAGGTGAGACAAGAGTCCATTCTTAATTTAGCGCCTACTATGTACTGGGCACTGTTCTTAGCACTTTATATATATTACGTTTTTAATCCTTATAATCTTACGAAGATGGGCTGGCTATTAGCACTATTTTAAAGCTGAAGAAACTAAGGCAGACAACTAAGTCACTTGCTCAAGTTGGTGAGTGGAGGAGCTGGGATTTGAACCCAAGTAGTTGTCTGTGAGTCTTTGCTCTTAGCCACCTGACTCCTGAGACAAAGACACCGCCACCCCCAGGCCTCACATGCTGCAGCCCGTCCATCTACAAGAAGAAACAGTCAAGCTTTTCTACAAATGGAAAGAGACGAGAGGACACTGTGGCTTGTAAACCCGCATGGGAGGGATCAATGGATTAGTAATCACTGTCATCCCCAGGTCTGGGCAAGAATCACCTTACTGCCGCCTGGGTTTCTAGGGAGTTGCAGGGACCACAAGGAGCGACAGGACCCTCAACTGGGTCTGAAATCAACAGCGTTGTGACTTGAATTGATTCTGTTCTCTTTTCACTGTTACATTACCAGAGGGGAATAAAACTGCTTCTGGTTTTCAAACAGTAGGATTTTGTTTTGTTTTATTTTATCAATACAGAGGCATGACCTGGTTTTTATCCCATGGAGGAATAATTGGAAAGTGGAGGAAAATGGAGGACTTGACTTTTTGGGCTTATACGAGAGGAAATAAGGAGACCGAGTGCTGCCTGTTGCTCAACACTCTGATGTCCGCCCTTGATGCATTTCAAAGGACACGAGATTTTCCCACTACTCTTCAGTGGACTATATGGAAACCGAAATAACAAAACCCAAATATGAACCAGGCCGATGAAACAAAAGGCTAAAACTAAAATGCAGTTTTGTCTTCAGCGTAAAAGGCTTTATATAACGAGACCTTCGGGTTTAGGCCATTCTACATCACTTCTGGCACCCCACAGCTAGAAATGACATTCCCACCCACCCTAGGTATCACCAGCACAGTCTTCATAGAGACCTACCTCAGCGTATTCACTGTTCAGTTTATTTTCATTTGTAATAATGTCATCGGGATAGCCAATTCTTTCTTTAATGGCTAGAGCCTAGGAAAAATGAAAACATTGAATGTAAGGGTGATTGTGTAACTTCCAAATGCAAACATTATAATTTGCCATGACTAGCGATCGAATAATTTGATCCATATTGCTTACAAAAATAGTATTTGACAACACTTAGATAGAGATCTTTGAAATGGTTTCTCACTGGAGTCCAAAATAAACGAGAAACAGTTCCAAAATTTTGCTTCTAATACCCTATTTTCATAGGTTCCAGCTTTCCCAAAAAACCAAAATGAAAACTGACAAGGCATCATTCCACATGTATTGTACTTCTATGAACTTTTTCTCTGAAAGGCTTTTTTTCTTCAATTTTATAGGAGGGCTAATATTTAGAGCTTCCATTCTAGCAACTTATAATTTTCTTTCCACTTCACTGACTTAGCTCAGAAAACAGATATGGGTTTACAGCTTTAGTACTAATATTCCTTCTGAATATTGAGTCCTGGAGTCTGTATGTTCTCTTTTGGTCTCCAAACCCAGTGTACCTACCTTCCCACAGTTAAGTGAATGGCATTATTTAAATAAATAGAGAACAGGATTTTCCTTGTTATACCAGCTCACACTGACCACTTGCTTACTACATTTCTAACTTTTATTTTTATTATTTTAGAATTGTTTACTTTTGTTATTTCATTATTGCTATTTGTTTCCTATTATGATTTCTATTTCCATTTTTTTATTTCTCTCATTTTTCTCAAAGATATTTGACTTTTGATTCTATCATATTATATTGTTCTTAAATAATTTAATTATGTTACAAATCTGTTTCATAAGCACAGGATTTCCGCAGCAGATCAGACAGGATATGTGTCAATAAGTCAGTTTGGCCAAGTCCGATTTCTTGTAGATTTCCACACCACTGCCCATTACAAACAGCCTCCTCTTGAAGGTTTTTTACTTTCTAGAAGACACTTCCCCAATGAGTGTTCTAAGAGGCACAAACTCTATAGAAACAGGTCTACATAAAAAGGATTTATTGTCAAATACTTTGGGTAAATACTGTGACAAAAATGTTAAGCAGACTTCTTTACTGCAGTCTAACGTGTAATGAGTATTAGATACGGTGCCTGAAAATCATACCCTAGGAGCATGTAACCTAGTCTAAGGTGGGGGCAGGGAAGCCTTCCTACAGGAAGTAATTTCCTAAATTCTTTGAGACAGGGACTCTTTTTTTATGGAACTACTTATGGGTCCAATGGCTTATAATACCACCTTGGGAAATGATGATCAAGCTCAATCCAGCTGGCCACATCAAACAGAACCATGTCACAGAGAGCCAGAACACAAAAGGAGTAAATCCAGCCTGAATGTCAGGACCCAGTCAGTGATGGATAGGTAGGTATATTGCAGTGCATAAATTTCAGACCTAACCCAGCCACAGCTTTGGGATAGCCGAAAATGGCAGTCCCTTCACATGATTTAATCCTGGAAAACAACTAGACTACAGCTTGGCTTTCATATTATAATAGGTTCATAAAATCTTTCTTTATCAGTTTGAAGAATGGTCTGTTCTTGCCACCCCAACTGGAGTGGAATTATCAGACTGTATGTGAATACTACTCCCAAAGCATATACAGTTTTCACTGGACATGTTCCTCTTAGTTTTATACTTATCAAGACAAATAATCATAGTGAGTTTAAACCCAAGACTTTCTTAAACATCTGACACCTCTGTTCTTATGCAAGATATTAGGAGTCCCAATACAGGTACACAATGGGGGTAGAGAGGAATAGTTACACGAAGGCTCCCTCAATATCTCTCTACCTGTAGAGCACCATGTAATACTCAAGTAATACATCACCTTACCTTTGCTTGACAGAAATTTAGAATTTTTCTCACTAGGTCATATAAAAATCTAAATAAGGCATGTTTTCAAAATTGAGCTGGAAATCTGTGATTAAAAATTGGAAGGATATTTTTAGGCTTTGGTAGAATCCTTTTGGATATGTTGTATAAAAAGAGAAATAGTATGAATCACTGATAGTATTTTTCAGATAGTTATTGTTCATACAAGATTCCTTCTTATTTTCTGAAGAGTCCTTTTTAAAAAAAAAAAGGAAAATTGGGGATATTTCAAAATTTTGAATTGAATATGGAGAGTAGGGGTTTTTATTATCTCAAGATAATAAAAGGTGTAAATCACAGAAACAAATCTTTATCCACGAAAACTGTTCCTGGAAATGACATCTTGAAGGAGATTGCTTTCATTTTATGGAATCCCTGAACTTCCTTAAAAGTTCATCTTTTCATGTAAAGAAATTGTTTAATAGTTAGTGCTGCCTTTTAAAATTAATTAATAATTTACCTTTTCCTCAGCTTTCTTTTTTGTTTCAGCATCCATCCAAGTGAGGTCATCTAAAGTCTGAATAAAAACCTCACGGATCTGTGTAATCAAATCCTCAACCTTAAACCACAGAAACAGAAGACAAATTTAGGACATGAATTACTTTTTTTGGTAACACAAATTTTAAAAAATAGGATTATAAGCTGTCTTTACAGAACTCAATAACATGTATTTATAGACAAACTGTGACATAAACACATGGATATATGGGGATCATTATATTTTTCAAGGATTCTTGCTACTACCAACACTAAGGATTAAACAGAGTCTTACACACACCTTAATTAAAAAGTCATCTTTAGAATGTAATGGTTTCCATGATCATAAAAGAATTCACATAAAACAGTCATCACTGTTAGTAGTTCAATTAAGCAAGAAGTAGTATTTTAATAAGTTTCTTTCACTTTAAATTCCATCCTCTTCATTTCAGTAACAATGAAAAATGAAGTATATTTTTTTAGTATCTCAAATAAACCCTGGCTTACTTTCAACATTTTTCAGAAAACACTGATTCTTGGTCAATCTTGCTAATAGAAGAATTTACAAATGTCTCTATCAACAGAACATGAGTGGGCACCGGGTATACACTGCTTCCAGAAAATGGACAATTGGTTTTGGATCAGACAATATTAAGATTAGAAACATAACCAGACCCTTGGGAGAGTGAGGGGGAGTCACTAAAAAATAACAATAAATCATGATTCCAAGATTTTTCTGCCAATCAGTAAAACTTGAGCCAAATTTTTAACTATTGTAACTGCACATTGAGGCAAGCCACGAACTGATAGGAGTGTCATGCTGAAAACATTACCACATGTTTACTCTCTCCAGCAAATGCTGCTTCCACATACAGCCTTCCCACAGCATTTTCCATATTCCCATTGACATAGTTTGCACAACGTCTCCATGTTGCTGTTTCTGATGTTGTGCCATAAAGGGCCTATGGGTAAGAGAAAGGAAATGACATCTGACCACAAATAGATGGCCACAGCAAAGGTGAACACACATTCCACAGGACTCTTTTCTTTATGTCCCCTAAGTTCTTGCAAATGTTCATTGCTTCTCTTCACAAGGCATGTTGTCCTCACCCATGACAAAATGTAATCCAATTGGACTGTTTACTTATAAATAATCCAAAAATAAGGTATATTTTCGGTAGCATGTCCCAGTAGAACTTTCGGCTATTACAGGTGAATATCCTTCTAGACAGCTTTAGAAAACAACAACAAAATGCCCTCCCCTCAAAACCAAACAAAAAAACATAATAGTTCCGACTGCATAAACATAAACATGAAGTAATGTTCAGTTTATGTAACAGGGGAGAAATCTGGTATACAAGGAAACACATTCCTGTTTTTTAATGTTTTAGCTGAACTTCCAGTACTTAGAAGAGCTGTACATATATAAATTTAAGTACTAACGAGGGGATTAACTGAAGTAAGGGAAATTGCGCGAGATGCCATTTTAACATTCTTTAATTTTAAAAATTTGCCCACATTTTGTTTCAAAGAGTAAATGCTAAAAATTTCAAATAAGCAGTTATTTCCTTTCCATAACACCAACCAGTACATTTGCCAAAATGTCTCCTTCTATCCCTCCTGTCATCTCCCCTCACTATTGTTTAAATAGTGAAGGTACAGCCTAATGAAAGGCCTTACGGTTGCCCCCAGGTAGGCGCACTATCAGTGGATTGTCTACATCAATGTAGTCCATCTGTCTGCATGTCTAGTGTGCTGTATATAAGCACCTGACAGTCAAATTATCTGAAATATATACCCTTGCAATTACTTTCAACACAACAAAAAACCAAGCCAGTATTCTCCCACAAACTGCTCCCATAACCAAATGCAACTCCTTCCAGAGAAATTGAATCTTGGTGCCAGAGCAGGACAAAGCCCATAAAAGCTGGCTTTGCTAGGCAACATAGCCAAAATATGGGCAAAGCAGCCAACACTTGGCATGTTGACTCCTGGCAAAGTTCGCCACATTCTAGCAGCGTACATGGCAAGCCTTCATAACCATGTACTCCTTATGCTTTAAGTCTTAAGAAAAGAGATTTTTTTCTTCACCTTCCGGAAAGCATTTCTGGACTCCTTGTAGGTTCGGCTGAGGCTGCTTACACGATCCATTATGAACTGCCAGGACATTAAATTTTGAAGATCTCTGTATAAAAAAACCCACCACCCAGCAACAGAAAAGATGAGGCTGCAAAGCTTCTAAAGAGTGATCTAAATGTAAATTTTGAGGACATAGGCACGCTGACATACCTACCTGGCAGAATATTTGGTAAGAATGAGCTTAAGTTTGGTTAAATATTCTGGAGCATAAACCACCACATCTTCCTCATTTGCAATATTAATATTCACAGTTGACATGATTTCATTTGTGAAATTTGACCAGCTGAATGGCTGGAAAAAAGCAGGCATGAAACATTCAGTAATTGTGGATTTGCCTTCTTGGTTCTAAGACTCAATTATGGTCATGGAGTCAGACATGGTTAGGGTGTCAGTCGCCTCATTCTGTAATATCACAATGGTCAGTCTGATATTTGCTTGGAATTTTTCCTCCATTGTTCCAATCAGTTTCTGAATTAAAAAAAATTAGTTCTGTAGCATGATTATTCAGATAGCAGCATTAAACTAACCAACCACTTCCAATCAGTTTCTGAATTTAAAAAAATTAGTTCTGTAGCATGATTATTCAGATAGCAGCATTAAACTAACCAACCACCTAAGAGCAAAAGCAAAGCCTCTAAGGATAGAGAATATACAGCTAGAAATTTAGCTCAGTGTTGCCCATCTTGGTCTAACTCACACACACAGAAAGGACATTTAGCTTTAAAAATAAAGCTTCCTGTAGTGCCTGAGTGGCTCAGTCATTAAGCGTCTGCCTTCCGCTCAGGTCATGGTCTCAGGGTCCTGGGATCGAGCCCCACATGAGGCTTCCTGCTGAGCAGGGAGCCTGGTTCTCCCTCTCCCACTCCCCTTGCTTGTGTTCCCTCTCTTGCAGTCTCTGTCAAATAAATAAATAAAAATCTTCAAAGACAAAAATAAAATAAAAATAAAGTTTTCTTGGTTTACACAAAAATTTAAATGGGTATAAAGTGTTTATCTTTTAATAGTGGATATAACAATCCATTCAAACACCATTAATACACCTCAGCGGAGATCCAGCTATAAACAACAGCATACTATTGTCATAGGGGAGGTATAGTAATGTTAGAGATACAACACAAATGGTCCAATGAAGCCGAACACCATATCTAAAACTATCAGTATTGGGTCGATAGGCATGCAATTTTTACACTTTGGAGCTGCTAAAAGATGAAATCTTGTATTTTATTCTCTAAATGGGAATCGTGGTTATTCAACCAACAGTAGATATAAGAAAAATAACACAAACATTTGCGATTATGCAAATCTTGCTAAAATGCCACATTTCAGTGTTTGAAAAGTTCACACATTTGTAAGGATATAAAATATTGATAACTTATTAAGTATTAATAATTGCTTTTCTCAATTTTCTTTGGTGGTTTGGACCAATCTTTCAAAACCAGATTTATGAAGCCCTCATTGTATTAAACAGTTCTATGTGACAAATTCCTAACAATAGGTCATGTCTTTACAAACCTCCCCCCCCTTTTTTTACTGTAATTAGGGCCAGAGAGAATTCTATCACTGAATGTGATAGTTTATTGATTTTTCCATGGATCTTGCTTCAGTTCCCAATCACGTGCATCAACTAATACACAAAGATACATACATAGCCCCCCCAAAAGATTACTATATCCTAGCTAATGAATTACTACTATTCATAATGGAATTTATGAGCCAGATTTTTCTCCTTATTTCTAGTGTTCTATGTTTCCATCATTGCTCTGAACATCTAGGTTCATCGCCTTGATGAGAATATGGCAAGTTCTATATATAAATTATCCTTTTTAGGACTTCAAAAAAAATCTAGTGATTTTATTATTTGACTGTCCAAGTCCAATGGCTATATGATTGTCTCTCAGAAGGATTTTCCATTTTAATGTTTTCCAAATCCTTTGCTACAACAGTTTCATTGCACAGCTGCCTTGAAAGGAATTTTACCTTTGATATTCACTCTAACTCAATATAATACAATGACTTCACATAGGTCTGTGTTCCTTTTTCCAGTCTTGTCATGAAATCAAATGGTTGGTGTCATCTAAATTCATTTTAAAAAGTTCAATCTATTTCAATAAATAAGTTATCACTGAATTTTAACAAACTATACCTCACTATTATAATTTTGGAAATGGCACAATAACAGAGAGCACGAAACTTGCTACTTACCTTCCCATCGATCTCTAGTGAGAAGTTATTCTGGATCTGGGCTAATGTCATTTTGTTATAAAGAAGCATGGGGTCATTTCGATCTTCAGATTTAGTTGTAGCCTACGGATTTAATTTTTGATCCTTATTTTACAATTATCCATTCTTATTTTACAACTAAGAATACTTCAGAAAAACATAACTCTCTATGAGGGGAAAAGAAATATGAAATAGGTACAATATAAGTTCTATTTTCTACACTTGTTTTATGGTTAAAATAAACTCATATCAATGAGAAAAGTGAAATTTGGGAGATTTTAAGCATATTCAATAACAATCATCAAGATTTGGCTACCGTGTTAAGTATAAGATACTTCAAAAATCTTTTCATACTTTGACAACTGCTGACCAAACACGGGCAGTGTCCACAGGCCTCCTTCCTTCTAAGGGTCATGGTCAGCTCAGTCATTTCTGTGGTTGTTTTATATGGTAACTTCCTCAAATACAATCACCTGCAATGCATCTCTCAAATATCCTCTCCCACTTCCTCATTGCTACCATTCAGTATCCCAGTTAATATCCAGATAAGAAAAAAAAAAAAAAAAAAGAAAAGAAAAGAAAGAAAACCATAACGATTTCTGCAAGAATTTCAAGCCAAGTAAGAGAAAAATTTCCTAATACAAAGCATGGTTATCTGAGGAGAGTGATAGCATCTCCTACCTTTGTGACTGTCCTCTTATCCTGCCTAGACAGTATACTCTACACTCTACAGCATTAGACTCAACAGTTTTATTTACTTATTTTTCACAGAATCAAAAAAAAATGCAATAACAACTCCCCAACTAGCAGCTGAAATAGAATAAAAGCAACTTTAAAGTCAAGAGAGACCAAAGGTAGCTTAACATGGGAGTTATTTCTGGGTTACAGTAGCCCCTTTAGGTTATTGATTTATTCACTACTTTAAAAATTATTTATTAGGGGCGCCCGGCTAGCTCAGTCGGTAGAGCATGAGACTCTTAAAAATTATTTATTGAACATATGAATGGAATAAAAAGTTGGATAATGCCAGAGATACACAGGTCATTTAAAGAAGACTAAGACCTCACCACAACCTAAGTCTAAGAGAGGAGAAAAAAACACAGGTGCAAATCATTTTGAGGTAGGATATGCCTATCAGAGAGCTGAGGCTGATCAAAGGAGAACATGGTCTGGGAAGGTGCAAGTGGCAGAAACCCAGGGCAATACACTGTTTTCCTCTAACTCTTCCATTTCCAGCACAGAAACACCTGTAACCCACCCAACCGTCACTCATCCAACCATGGTTCCAAGCAAAGTCTGGTTCTGACTGGAGATTTGGGGTTTCACGTAGCTCCGGGAAAGCTAAAATTGCCCTCAAAGATTTTTAGTCTTCAAGATTCTGATGGCAGTGGCAAACACCAGGGGGATTCAGGAGCACAGACTTGTCTGCAATGTCAGGGAGAGCCCTAAAGATTCTAGACTAAACCAACCGTGGGTTTAATCAGTAACCTTAATGCTGCTTAGACAGAGTTCACTCCTCGAGACTGCAGACTCTGTCAGAGGAACATTGGACAAAAAGGTGCCAATTCAGACTTCAAGGGTTCATTGGGACCAGAAGCAACTCAGGAAAACACGCTCTGGGCTTTGCTGTTCCTGTCAGAACCTCTGAGCCAGCCTGGCAGTTGGAACTTGGTCACACTGTGTGGTCACATGGTAGTGTTCAGGGACTAATATTAAGCAGAGGAAGAGTCAATCTCTGTGATCACCTTAAACTTTAAAATAAAACAAAGCAGAACTATACACACCAAAACTAAAATAGCTTTGTGGAATAGTTAGCCATCGCATGTGCCCTGAACCTCGAGGACATCCCACCAACCATCTGACTGCAAATAGTTAAGCTTTTGGTATAATCCACTTATCTTAGGTAATTAAGTGTAACTAGTTTAATATTTGTCGAACTTAGTTATGTCTCCTGGATGTCAGGAACTCAGTTTACTACAAAATTCTATAGTTTCAAAGGTTCTCTTAAAGTCAATGATTCATTTCTGAGCTATGCATTTTTACCAGTTGTTGAAAAAGTTGCACCTTTTTACCTTTCCAATATGTTAGAGAGGAGAAAGAAAGAAAAGAGTGGGAACACAGGATGCCTGGGTGGTTCAGTCAGTTGAGTGGCTCAGGTCATGATCTGGGGGTCCTGGGATCCAGCCCCATGTGTCTCACGTCTCAGGTTCCCAGCTCAGAGGGGAGCTTGCTTTTCCCTCTGCCTTCTTCTCCCTCCCGCCAGCTTGTATACTACCTCTCATCCACTCTCTCTCTCTCAGATAAAGAAATAAAATCTTAAAAAAAAAAAAAAAAAAGAGTGGTAACATTATTCAATGTATCAGAGAAAATGTGTTTTACATTGGCAATTTCTTTTTCCAATTCCATAATTTTCTTCATTTCCAAAGAAAACTGGTTTTCATCGATGGGCAGTCCTTTCTCCTTACGAATCAGTCTGGCCACAGAAATCATAAAATCTACATACGCTGTACAAGCCTGCAAAAAATACACAGCAGTGAATTGCTGGAGAACATTCTAAATATTTATCATGGTAATTTAACTTAAAATTTATTTATAATTTTTGGTAATACTTAAAGCATAATAAAATAGAAGACCTTTACTAAATCCTAAAATAAATGACCTACACAAATTCTTAGAAAGTCAACATGTGGGGCACCTGGGAGGCTCAGTGTTGTTAATCCTCTGCCTTTGGCTCAGGTCATGATGTCAGAGCCCTAGGATTGAGCCCCACATCGGGCTCTCTGCTCAGCGGGGAGCCTGCTTCCTTCTCTCTCTCTCTGCCTGGCTCTCTGCATACTTGTGATCTCTCTCTCTGTGTCAAATATATAAATAAAATTTTAAAAAAAGAATGTTTAAAAAAAAGTCATCATGTATCTGAATTAAAGCGGAACAAAAAACTATCACTTTGAAAGTACTAAGTAATTCATAACCATTTGGTTGGGGAATTCTGTCATTTTCAATTTTTAATCATTATTTAAAATTGCCTTACTAAGAATACAGTTGCAAAAACACTTGATAAGTAATAACCTAGTAGTTTTTCTTAAATAATAATAAATTCCTTTCCTGAATTCCATCTCCCAAGTTTTCTCTGCTTATATATATCTTATATATCTTTTTCAACTGTTCATGAAGAGAAGGCCACAAACTCACATACACACAGGAAGGACATCTTTATGTCTCTTCTGGCCAAGCAGTTGTTTTTGTTTGTGTCTTGAGTTGTTGTTGTTCTGTGTGTGTGTGTGTGTCTTTGTAAATAAGACTGTGTTCTCATGAGGTCCACAAACCTGGAGGTTTTAGTTAAGACTAGAGATGCTCACCTTAATATGTTAATGTAAAATTTCTAGATTTAGATATTGGCTCTTTCCTAAGGACCTAAATTCTTTCCATTTTATCTTCACATGCATTTTAACTTTGTGAGGTAAGCGATAATCTAGTTATATTATTAACCTCTTACAGAATATATAAGTGACTAACTCAAACTAAGAGTAGCATCAACACCAGGAAATTGAAGACCACTCCCGTAATCTCAATCGTTGCTGTTCAACCATTATTATCCATCAGCAGTTAAAATAAATTATGATCTCACCTTGTGAAAATTTACTCAAAATTCAAGTTTCTAGCACCAGCTTAACGACAAGACAGACAACCACAACTGGGGAAGTCATGTCACACAAGTGTAGGATTAACGGGCACATCTATGCTTCTAATACTCATTCCCGGGGTGAATACCAAGGAAGGTTATACAGTCCTTAACACCTTATAGTTTCAAGAGGGTTTATATTGATTATTATATTGATTATATTGATTATCAGTGAAAGGGCACACTTACATTCACTATGAGTATGAAAGGCCCATCTGAATTTATAGCAACTATCAAGAGGATCAAACATAAAACTTATAGGGAAATATTTTATCACACAAGATGTACAGGTATTATCAATTTGAAAACCAAGAAGACAGCTTAAGGTAAGGTTTAGTTACTGGCACTCCATGACCTTCAGTGACCTTTAGTAAGTGCTAAGTAAACAGTTCCCCAGGGAGAGGGTTTCCTTATTCTCGGACATCCAGCCAGCATCTCTATGCATCTACCTGCTGCTCAACTGAACTGACTGTTTTCAGCTGTGGGCCTGTATTAAAACCCAATTACAAAGGTCGCAGGGATAAAAGGATGTTTTTATGCATATTCTCACCACGTCCATTCTTTTCCTATTAAAAGGTAATCAGAATTCTTCTTTCACTTGGAAGTAAACAAATCCGTCTGAGTTCTTATCTCCCGGGACCAACTATTCCAAACTATAAGCATGCGGTGTTTGGAATTAACTATATTTCAAATTATATGAATTCATCTGCATTCAGCAGGGAATTACTACCATGAAGGAAACGGTAATTTGAATTTTCCAATAGCAGTCTGCTGAGATTTTGGTTTTTCTCTTCTGTGGGCTGCATTTTTGTTAACGAGGTAAGAAAGCAGTAACAAGAATGCTCTCCTGCATGCCATTGCCCCCGTGAACTGGTTCTACTCCAATATCTTATCTTTATAGATACACTTCAAGACTATGGAACTTGGCAAAGGCAAGCACAAGAACTTCGGATGGTGCTTCTCGTCCGCCAAGCAGGTCCAGTTTCTCAGAAAACTGGAAGCACAGGCTCTGTCAGCAGCTTCTGGGATACTTGACTCTTTAATACAGCTACACGGAACACACCACTTCCTTTAATGAGCTCCATTACCTGGCAACTATTCCAATGTAACTGATTAAAACATGTGTCTTAGTATCTTGATTATCTTTCCTGGCTTCCAAATTTATCTCGTAGCTATCAGAACCCAGGCTTACTCCTGCTGTTAAATATATAAATATATAATTTATATATAAATATATAAATATAATTGATATGTTAATCATACAAGGTATGATTCTCTACCCTAAGGTTCTCATTTTCTTCCTTGAGATACTTTGTAGATATGCCAAATGATAGTAATTGTCATGATTTGGGGAGAAAGTAATCAACATATATTTTAACACCTGAATAGTGGGTTGACTAGGATATTTTTAAAACTGAAATTCAATTTTTCTATTTTGTCACTGAGAGAGCAATTAGTTACTAGGACAAGGTCTGAGTCAACCACCTTGACAGTCATAAGGTAGTTTTTGTTGAAGCCTTCATATGGAGAATCCTTGGGGTGAAAAAGAATCCACCAAAATACCTACATGGCCCTTTGAAAAATTAAGACATTGTAAATCCCAATTCCTATAATAGCACGTTCAAAGATGACCATTGGTTTTACACGGTTTTATGGGAAAATCCATATCAGTTTTGTGACTTTTTAAATAACACGCTATCAATGAGATGATATTTACTAATACCCAAGACCATGAACTGTCACTCTAAGTAGAACTATCTTCGCTTTGCAGGACCAAGCACTGATATTTAAAAATTGGCTCTGTTCAGAAATTGGGCTTCTCCTGCTTGGATTTTGATTGCCAAAGAGAAAGACAGCAATGATCTTTGACTCCTGTGCTTTAAACTTCAATACCTTTGTTTATGAATAACAGCAAGATCTAGGGATGAACAGAAAGCTTTCCAGTTCGACTGGCTGATATTTGGGTGCTTTGGCATGATAACCACCTAAGGACCAGGAGCTTCACTTCTAAAGATTCTGTTCCAGGACACCCTGCTCTTCCTGATTTTCTGCTTTCCCCTTTCTAGGGAAGACACATGGAGCGTAAGGTGCCTGAAAAGTCACAGAACTGTGCTCTTCTTAGCCACTAATACCCGGGGATTTAAAATGTTACACAGAAAGTTTCCTGAAGGAACACACAGGGGACATCAAGCAGGAAAAATAGGTTTCCTACCAAAAAGGTCTACTGTTTGTTTGTTTTTTTTTCCCTGTTTAAACATCATTTTCAGGGAGCACGCAGCGGCCAGCACGTGGAGACTTGCTCCCCAAAGAGGGACGGCAGAGATCCAGAATCACACAGCCGTTTCTGGGGACCAGAATGCATAACGAACCCCTGGTCTGAGCAGGAGAAACAAAGGATCAAGAAGATCTGTGACGGACCCGCCCAGGGACTCCTTGGAGCTTTCATCAGATTATTCATGAGGAGAACCTTATTGTATAACTTCTGAGGAAGTCTTCTTGAGAAGAGGCATGTAGTTCCTTTTATAAACCCGATTTAATCCATCTCAAAAAATTCTCTCGTCAATGCCACACAGCCAAAATGAGTCTCGTCATATCCACCAAATCTCGAGTTTAAAAGCTCAGCTTTAAAAGTCTCAGCTGCCTGTGCAAATGATGAAGTAGTGGGCATTCTTAGAGGATGGGTGCCCTGACTCAGAGCTGGTGGGAATCAGGAGTTACTATCTTCCCTCACTCAGGTCTGCGCTAGAAATCCCTCCCATGCACTCGCTTCACATCTCATTTCTACTGCTGCTCCAGTTTGCTACTGCAGAAAAATGAAATCACTCCAAACTCAGTGACTTAGAACAAAAATACTTTCTTCTAAACACAATCATTATGAAAAATTACTGAGTATGAACTTATAATTTAATAAATTGTATTAAAATAAAAAATAGGAGTGCCTGTGTGGTTCATTCATTAGATGTCTGCCTTCAGCTCAGGTCATGATCCCGGGGTTGTGGGATCAAGTCCCCCATTGGGCTTCCTGATGGGGAACTTGATCCCACTTCCCCATCTCCCACTCCCCCTGCTTGTGTTCGCTCTCTTGCTGTATCTCTCTCTGTCAAATCAATAAATAAAATCTTTGAAATGAGGTGAAATGAAATAAAATAAAATAAAATAAAAATAAAAGCTCCTTTATGTTTTGTTAAATACAGATACCTGGGCTAGGTAAATCCTCCTGACTGTTAGTCACCTGGTGCCCAGAAGGGACAAAATGAGGTCAGCAGTTTCCCCTTTAGGATCTGTGTTATCAAGTCAGCCAAGTAGCAGCCAGTGATCTTTTTAAAAATCAAATCAAAGTACATCTAAATTATCAACCCACCCCATCCGTAGTCATTCACCTTATATCATATCACCTTGATCTCTTTCCTTTATCACACTACTATCTGCATTCATCTTATTTCCTTAAATTATTTACTTCTTTGTTTTCTATCTCCTCCCATCAGAAGGTGAGTTCCAGGTGAACAAGGACCTTTTCCGCCTTGTTTCCTCAGCATCTCTCCTGCCTAGAAAACTATCTGTCACATAGTAGAAGCTCAATAAATACCTACCGATTTAAAAAATGAAGTTAAATTTTAAGTATATTAAGTAAGCTTCCTTCACTTCCCTCATCAGATTCTCAGCCCAGGGCTGGAACAGTTTCTCTCAGCATGTTTTGGATGAGCGGGCAAACAAACTCCTCTCTGGCTTGCACCCGCTCATCTAAAAGTCTGCAAACCTCAGCCTGTGCTCCTTCCTTCTTTCCTGCTCTGCATTTTCTCTTATCAGACACACAGACCCTGGATCATCTCTTTCTGGCTTCCAGCCATCCTGGCCATGCTCCAAGTCCTCTATCCTTGACATTCAAACACCTCCATTCTTTATAAACCCTCAGTTTTTCTAAGAATGTTCAATTTCTTTATGCCTCCGAACAACTTCTCCACCATGCCTCGTAGCACTATCTTCCTGCTCCACCTTCTCTGGCTCCCAACCACTAGACCACGGGTTCCCTCACTTATCTTTTAGCCCTGAAATGCTCTGTTCAAATAAATACCTTACTGATGTACAAGCAAGTAACATAAATTGTGGTGGATAATCTTGAAGTATGTAGACGTGAAGGTGTGGCCCCAAAGAGCCCTGCCATGGACACGCATAAAGAGGTTAGGAAACCACTACTCTGGCTGATTCTACTTTCTCAGAGAGACAAACACAGAGCATAAACGTATCTATAGCCCAGTTACACTCTGATATTTAGGGCTGCTAACATACAGATTTCTTTACAAACGAGGACAAGGTAACAATTAGCCTTGATAATCTAAAGAGGGAATGGAAGGGAAGCTTTGAAAACAATTCCAATTTATCCCCAAATACAGAGTTCAGAGACTCTTCTGAAGGTGTGTGATTACTTAAGAAAATTCAGGCCATCATTCCTTTCAGTGAATCAATCAATGTACAAAAGAACTTTCTCATATAAGGCTGATTTCATTGAAAAATTCTGTGGAGGGCATAATTATTTTTTACAGGTAGTGTGTATCTTTCATATTGTTTTCCTTGCATGAAATTTATACCCTTGGAAGGGATCAAACTGTTTCAAATCTTGCTACTTCTGTCCTTTGACATAGTAGTGTGTCATTCAAATTAATCACAGCAGGCTTCTATTGCTTACAATTAATATTCTTAACTGACGCATGGATCTTTTTTTAAGATTTTATTTATTTATTTAACAGAGAGAGAGAGAGATCACAAGTAGGCAGAGGAGCAGGCAGAGAGAGGAGGAGGAAGCAGACTCCCTGCTGAGCAGAGAGCCCGATGTGGGGCTCGATCCCAGGACCCTGAGATCATGACCTGAACTGAAGGCAGCGGCTTAACCCACTGAGCCACCCAGGTGCCCAACACATGGATCTTTTAATCTGTGAGTTTAAGCAAGTCATTTTACTTCTTTGGGTCTCTGTTTCCTCATTTCTAAGATAAGGATTTGGACTAAATCCTCTAATGTCCCATTTAGCTCTTCAAGTCTGTGCATGAGTAACCTTAATTATTAAGAAAATACAGGATCCTGGGGTCCCTGAGTAGTGCAGTCAGTTAAGCATCTGACTCTTGGTTTTGGCTCAGGTCATGATCTCAAGGTCATGAGACTGAGCCCTGTGTCAGGCTCTGTGCTCAGTGCTGACTCTGCTTGAGTTTCTCTTTCCCTTTGTTCCTCCCTTCTGCTTTCTCTTTCTCTCTCAAATAAATAAATAAATCTTAAAAAAAAGAAAGAAAGAAAGAAAGAAAACATATGATCCTGTCATGTAAAAAATAAAAGAATATATATCTCTGGCTTCTATTGCCTGAGAGCACATTCTCTCTTTAAGTGAGAGGGAAAGTACAGAAAATGAAAAGGAACAGAGGTGTTTAAAAGTTTAAAACAACCAGAGAAATACAATATGTATTTTTCAAGATATAACACTTAAAACTGTCAGAATAAAAGCACACAGTAAGTTTGAAAGGCAGGAAGGTCTTTTAACAAGAGAAAAATAGGTTTTGTCTTTGAGGAAGAAGGTAAGAAATAGTTCTTGAAAATAAAAATGTATCATCTATTTTCATTACTCAGTTGTGTAAAAAAGACAAGGCATTTTACTGTTTCCAATGCCACATAATTATCACAAAACAAAAACTCCATTTGGAGGGTATCAAAAGCAAGAAAAACAAAACAAAAACAAAAACAACTAACAAAAAAAAAAACAAAAGACAAAACCAAACAAACAAAAAACACCAAAAACATGAAAAAAACAAAAAACAAAAATCAAAAAAACCCATGCTTCTATGAGACAGAATGGGTGGGCTTTCTTAGTAATCGTCCTGTTTCCATTGTTCATACTAAGTTTGGCTTCATATGGAGGCAGATGCCCTGAAGGATCTGGATATCCCTGAAAGAGGGGTCAAGGAGGACCTGAGGAAATGGGCTTAGGTAATGATTTGATCAAAATCTGTGACTAGGGTCCTTTTGATCAGAGGGGGTGTGACCCTCCCTCATCCCCAGCCCCTGAAGCGCATCTGCAGAGCCAGACTCCACAGTAGAGTTTGAAAATCATTGGCTAGAGGCACAGGCAAAGAAGCCAGGCTCTCTTGTCAAAAATGCAACACCTTTCTTGGTAAAAGTTTGGTCACCTCATATTAATCCTCAAATTATTATTGCCAATAAAATGAATTGCCAAAATAAATTATTGCCCAATAAAGTTATGCCACTAAAATGATGTGGTATGCAAAAATACGGGACCCGCAAAGTGTGTGAACATATCTCAGGCAAGCTGAATGTAGCAGAGAAAGAACTGGAGAGTAAAAATGGAGAACTTGAGGAAAAGGGATGCACGGTTTATGAGATGCGTGTAAGACGCTTGCTTAGAAAATACAGTCCCTTAAGTGGGTAGGAGAAGAATAAATGAAACAAGATGGGATTGGGAGGGAGACAAACCATAAGTGACTCAATCTCACAAAACAAACTGAGGGTTGCTGGGGGGAGGGGGTTTGGGAGAAGGGGGTTGGGGTTATGGACATTGGGGGGGGGTGTATGCTTTGGTGAGTGCTGTGGGGTATGTGGACCTGGCGATTCACGGACCTGTACCCCTGGGGATAAAAATATATGTTTATAAAAAATAAAAAATTTTAAAATAAAAAAAAAAGAAAATACAGTCCCTCAGCTACTGATGTTCTAGAGCTCACACCTGCCCCCAAATCAAGGTGAAGAACTAGGCAAGACCTCGAAGGATTGGGTGCTTCTAGCTTCCTTTTCTTTCCTCTCTTCCCTGCCATGTTCCCCTTCAACTGTTCATCCCCATTTTCATCCCCTGATTCGTTTAGTAGTCACTCGATAATTCTTAAGGGTCAGAATCTGACCTGGATACTGGAAATAAAGCAAAGAATAATCAAGACATGCTACTGTTCATTACTTTTACAATTTCCCAGGGGCAAAAAATGACTTTAAATAAAGAAGTATCCAGAAACCCATGTAGTACGGGAACATCAAGGTATCTTCCTCTACTTAGAAGTTTCAGGGAAGGCCTTCATAAGTAAGTACAGTTTAAGTGTCAATTTAAAAGGTGAGGAGAAAGGAAGGGGGCTGAGCAAGCGGTAGAAGTGTATGGAATGTTCCAGGCAAAGGGAAACAGCATATATAAAAGCCTGTAAGGGAGAAAATCAATGCAGACCAGTGATACACTGATACAATGATATTAAGACTTCTTCCAGCTTTATGACTTTCCCACTAGAAGTTATTTCGTTAGCCTATCCTTTTCACCATTTTTTTTTTTTCATGAAGCAATACAGCCCTGAGGAAAAAGTCCTTATGGGGGCTGACTTTTTTCAAAGATAGCAAGGTAGTGTGAGAACTATACCTGATAGCTGGCTAGGGATGCAGAACAGAAACTAAGTGAGGGATGATGGGTGGAAGTGACTGGGAGACAGGAGCAAACATCATGGGGGCAGTAAGGAAAAAAGTGGAATTTCTTCCATGGCCACACATACTCTCCCCCCTCTCCCTGCAACCCTCTTCCCCAAATATCAGATTTAAAAATATATATATATTTTATTTATTTATTTGACAGAGAGAGAGAGAGAAAGAGATCACAAGTAGGCAGAGTGTGGGGGGGAGCAGGCTCCCTGCTGATCAGAGACCCCCCGCCCCCACCCCCACCGACAGGGCGCTTGATCCCAGGACCCTGAGATCATGACCTGAGCCAAAGGCAGAGACTGAACCCACTGAACTAACCAGGCTGATATTTTAAAATATCAGATTTTCAAGGAAGGGGAGGGTCCAAAAATATTCTAGTAATTACCCATTTCCAGGATGACAGAGTTTATCCTAATATGCCAACTTCCCTCAACTGGTTGCTTGAGCTGGAGCACCGAGTTGAGAAGTATTCCAGGGACTGAGGTTAGCAGGAATGGGCACAGTGACCAATAGCTCTATTTATGGAAGCAGGACAAGGCAGCAAGCATGCTATGTGTTTATGAGCCTAGTCCAGATCATCAAAGGGCACCTCATTTGAACCGATGACTTCCAGGCTGTAAATGCCAGTGCTGCTGGGTTTTCTTTACCACTTGTTCATTTAAAGAACCCTACAAGCATAAATTACTATTTACAAAGTTGAAATGACATAATGGAAGGAGCTATAGACAGGGACCAAAGTTCTAGCTCTGGTTCTACTACTGTTTTTCTGAGTGTTCTAGGGCAAACCTCGGAGCCTCAGATTTCTCTCCCATGAACTTTATAAATTTTTATGACTCATTCCAGGTTTGATCACCAATGTGTTGTTTGACTATAGATACTATAGTATCTCCTGGCCCAGCAGATGCAAACAGTGGCAGGACTGCTAAATGCCTTTGATGCCCAAGATCCCCTTCTGCCTTTTAGTAACAGAACTTGACTCCTCGTCGACCAAATTTTAAAGAGGCACATACAGGGCTTCCCAGCTGAAGACTACATTTCCCAGCCTCCTTGGCACTTAGTTGTAGCCACATGACAGTGTGCTAAGCAATGGAATGCATGCACTTCTGCATCACTTACACAAAGAGAAATCTCTTCTCTTTCCTCTGGCATGAAATGTGAGCATAGCATTGGTGAACCAACTCTGTACAAGTAGACGACTATTAAACATGAGAAGAGGTCAAGGTTCAAGCAATAAGATGGTCAAGGAAGCTGTGGCCCAGCCATCTCATGGAGCAGAGCTTCCTTCCCCACCTGACTGCCTGCCTCCTACTGTACTATAGGAGACAGAAATAAGCTTCTCTCTGGTTGCAGCTTCACTATTTTTAGGACTCTGTTACCGTAGGTTGGCCAGAACCCAACTAACTTACAAACTGAAGGGCATACAGGGACCAGAAAGGCAATACAAGTTAGTGGTCATCTAAATAAAGACTTCTTAAATCTGGAGAACAAATGCCCAGTGGCAAGACACAAACAGCCTAGTCCAACTGCTACTACATGGGAATGCAGGCCGAGGGTTTCCAATCTTACTAATTTATCAAGAAATCTGGATTCTCGAGCAAAATCTTATAAGTTTAAAAAAACTGGCAACTAATCCAAAATTTAAAAACACAAAGAGGGATGCCTGGGTGGCTCAGCGGTTAAGCATCTGCCTTCAGCTCAGATCATGATGCCAAGGTCCTGGGATCTAGCCCCACATCTGGCTCTCTGCTCAGCAGGGACCCTGCTTCTTCCTCTGCCAGCCGCTTCCCCTGCTTTTGCACTCTCTCTCTGACCAAATAAATAAATAAATAAGTAAAAACTTTAAAAAGAAAAAATTGCAACAAAACTTCAGGTTATATAAAAATGCCTCTATATAGACTCAAACCTCTGATGGCCAGTGTGTGACCTGTTCTAGACGATGAGATAGCACTGAATTTAAAATGCATAAAGACAGGAGCACCTGGGAGACTCAGTCAGTTAAGCCCCTGTCATGATCCCAGAGTCCTGGGATGGAGGCCCACATCAGGCTCCCTGCTCAGCAGGGAGTCTGCTTCTCCCTCTCTCTCTGCTGCTCCTTCTGCTTGTGCTCACTCTCTCTCTGTCAAATAAATAAATAAAATCTTATAATAAATAAAATGCACAAAGACATCCCTCATCTCAAGAGAGAGCTTGTCTCTTTGGGGGGGGGTGTGGAAGTAGGAAACTTTATCACACTGGTATCAGAGTTAAAGTACCAAAAAAATATATTTTTAGGACTGGAAAAATCTGAATGTTTTTAGGGCACAATCTTAAATACGAAAAACATTCCAGTTGATGATGATGATCATGTAATATAATGAGTCAAAAATTTCTCAATCACCCTCAACTCTGGAATAGGAAGTAGCTTGAAAAGCCTATAATAGCTGCAATCCACACAGTAACTAGATTATCATAAACTCTAAGACCCCACCTCCCTTTGACTGTCTGTGCTACTAATTGTGGCCTTTTATAATACACCTTCTTCTTCATTTCAGTGTTGGTTAGCCACTCAAGAAGAAACTTTACAGTGAATTTAGTCCCTGCCACTTGAACTTAATAATAAGGCAAACTAAATTTTGGCGTAAACATATTTACCTAATTGTTTTCGTTAAGCGGTAAGTTCAGACATAACCCATATATTGTAACCTATCAGGATCATCAAATACAGACTTAACCTTACCTCTGAGTTACAAAATAATCACAAGGAAAACATTTAGAGAACTAAGATCTTTTGCAAGTATCTGATAATGCATAACATAGCTGAGTGTATCTTGTGTTGTTTTTTACACCAGTAAGCATAGGCACACGGGTGTAGTGGGAGCACAGCAAGGCTCGGAGACAATGTGAAATACCCCAGGTGTCCAGCAGGTTTCTGTGTTGTAGGAAGCCCCATTGACTCACTGACCAGCATTAGAGTCAGAAAGCTGCGAAGGTTTTGTCTGAACCCAAAGTGACCGATCTAAGCAGTTCCCTAAAAATCCCATCCAAGAGATCTGAACGGGTACTCAGTTGCAAAATGTGTCTCACCACGGACCACTCCCCGATCCTGGCTTGGCACTGCCCTAGATCATGATTCATCTGCTTAGTTCTCAAACAACTCAATTTATAGAGGAAATGAAACACTTAAAATTCACTTTTCAAAATGGGTCATCTGACTTCAATAGCAAGAATCGAGACACAAATCTGGAATTGCAAGTTTCCTTATTTCTCAAGAGACGTTCATTCAGTCTGCTGAGAACATTCATTCAGTCAAAGGAAGCTTGCTATCGTGTGTAATATTGTCTGTTCGGAGTGAGGAACACAGAAGGTGAAGTTCCCATCTGGCCTTAAGTCTTTGTATTATTTGTAAGTTTACACCAATTGTTCCTGTAGTTTTCTGTGTTTGTTTGTTTACCTCTTCGTATATCCCAGTGCACTCATAGTAGTCTCTGGAGGGGAGGCCAAGTCGAGGCTGGTCAATCTATAAAAAATAGACAAGGAAGAAAATAAGCCGTTCAGTTGATGTCGGACAGTTGGGACAACATAAGCATGTCTATCTATGTATGAACAAGATCCTAGTGTTCTTGCGGCTAATAGGGGTAATAATCAGACAGTGAGTGACTACAAATTAGGCAATGGTTTCAATACCACCTGGAAGTGTTACTCTGATGGACAGTTAGGTCATCTGGAAGATCATGTTGCAGGTATTTGAGGAAAACCAAAGAAAACTTGAATGAAAATACACTGGGAAGGATTTTTTTTTTTAATGTAAAACGGATGGGGCAGGTGGACAAAAAAATGTTACAATTTAGGACTTGCAATTTCTAAATTACAGATTTACAGGACATTTGGCTTCCTGAGATCCTAATATGCTCTCCTAGGGGGCATTCTCTTCTACTCTCACCCTTAATGGGGATGGAAAAAAAACAAAGAGTGGAAACCTCTATAGTAACCCTAGAACGGTTTGGCTAGGGCAAATCTTGCCAGAGATTTCTTTTTTTTTTTTTTTTTTTGACACTCCCCACCCTAGGAGGATAGAGGAGACTCCTCCTCAGTTCTCTCCTGCTCTGCTCAAATCCGGGCAGCTCTGTGTGTGAAAGAGAAAACAAGGCTCGTCTCTGGTGTGCCTGGTCCACTGTTTTCCAGTAAGAGCCACTGGAACACACTCGCAGTTCTGTGGGATTGCTTCCGAAGCACTACATGGTTAGATGACGGCGGGGCAAGTGAGAGCATGGATGGATTAGAGTGAGGAAGCCAGCAGCTGAAAGAGCCCAGGACAATACGAAAGAAACAGAACCCAGAGGATTGGTATGGAAAGAACCTTCTAGAGAGGGCTCAGCCCCCTTTCCAAACTCCAAACTCCCCCTAGGGATTCTCTTCATGGTGATCTTGGGGGATGCTGGCACTTAAGAGTCAAAGGAGTGAATTCTGGAAGGAGAAAGGGGTTCACCGTAGAAGAGAGTTGCGTTCAATCCCTTTTATGATTTTGATAAAAATGGTCATAAAGATTTATGCAATAGTGACATAAATATGAATCTTTTCATACTTGCAACTTTTGGGGTACTTTCTTTTAAAGGAAATAAAATAAAAATTCTGTAAATGTTCCAGTCCATTCCAAACATGCTCATTAAGCATTAATTTCATCTTGGGTGGTACCTTAAGTAAATGTAAATGAATGGCTTACATGAGAAAAAAAATTTAATAAATCCATTTTAAAAGAATATTTTATTTACCTTCACCAAAAGAAAGTTCAGATACTCTTTAGTAACAACTAAAATTGTATTCAAAAACTTTTTTCTATGTTCTTTTTGGAAGCAATTAGAAATTTTTGGTTTCTAGACTTGCATTACTTATGTAAACCAAACTATGCTCCTTTCGTGAACACACAGAGAAATTGGATGTTTTTTCTAAGTAGGAGCCCCTTTCATCTCTTTATTTTATGAAGAAAGCAGTGTCTAGACCTACAGTAGCAGAAGGGAGAGATGAATGTCTGAAACACAGCACTGAGAAAATACTTTCAAAATTGGGAATCCAGGTACTGGGGACAGAGCACGAATTTATTACTATCTTGTTCATGCAGATCAAATGAGAATATTCATTATTCCTAAATATCAGTAACAATGTATGTAGATGTTTTGTTACAATTTAGAGATAACTTTGGCTGTCTGCCACACAAACTTACATGAATTATGTGGTTCACAGAGTTCTTATCATCAGTGCCAACAAAAAAATTAAGAATGACTTTTTTCCCATATTTAGAATTTAGTTGTGCAATAGCTTTCTCAGCTGTCCAAGAAGTACCTAAAGCAATGAAAGGTGAAGTATATTTTAGAAGCTTTAGTGCATTAATATGATACTATAATAACACAGATTTGACATGGAAATTATTTTTTAAAAAAGAAGGAAAATTGCTTTACCATATGTTTGTTCCCAGTTTTCTGTTGCTACCGGCCAATCATATATATCTGGTAACAGACTGAGTAGAGGTTTTCCGCCTCTACTATCAATGGCAGCTTTTGAAAACAATGAAAATAAATTCATTATGAAATCTTTGCATTTGGGGGCACACTGTTAAGGTGATAAAATGGAGAGCACTTACATTCATTTATACAAGATCTGTACAATGTTTTTGCTTTCTGTACTGCTACTATATCTTCAGTTTTGGGTTCCTGAAGAACATCTGAAAATAGAGCATTTAATAAACTACATTAACATAATTTCTCATTTGCAGCTGTAATTAACATTTGCAGTGCAAAGGTACAGGAAAGAAGCTTGCTTTTGTGTATGTTCCCTCCTTCCCCATTCTAAACCCTATAGGAAAAGCTAAACCCCTTACTAAATCATTATTCCTAGTGCAGAACTGGGAGTTGATTTCATTAGCCAAGTTAGATGAAAGTCTTTTTGATGAGATTATCTTTTTTTGTGAACAGTGATGTGTACTGCTCTGCCATACATAAGTTACTTTTTTTGAAATTGAGATTAAAAAGAAATAATAATACAGAGGAATATGGAATTTAATACAATAGTCTTCCTGATGGCTGGAAATAATTATCTTTGTGTGATTGTACTGCTCATGCTCCAAATAAACCGACTGAATTATTCTACTTGTTTGCATGTTTGAAAATAGCAAGAATTGTGTTTCTATGGAGTAACGTCTAGAAGAGGGGAACAGGAGATGGAGGAGAGCAGAAGACCAGATGAGACTTCCTCAGCTTACTGGGGAGAAGGTCTTAGCTGGGTTAGAATAAATATACCTTCTCTGGGATGCAAACACAGTAGTTCAACACAGTAATGACTCAATATTGACTTCAGCCAGGGCCAGCATGGAAAAACAATGGAGATGGCGTTTAGTGGCAATCTACTTCTTAGAATGTGAAATGGCGTAAGATACCATCTCTAGGGATGACAGAGCTTCATCGTACGCATACCCACACATGAAAGCAGGAATGTGGAGCTGCCAACATATCCATTTCAGTGTTACCACCCTCAGAGCGACTTAGTGGTGAGCCACAAAACTTGGAGGGATTATGGACTTTAATCTTCTGTGGCATTCTCTGTAATGGCTAAGAGCCGTAGCTTTAAAATATGGATATATTAAGAGAGAAATCTTTGATGCATAGACACAAACTCCACTAACCTTTCAAAACGACTTCTAGTTCATCTCTTAAAATGTCAAAGTTACTGTAACGGGAGCTGGTCTCAGGAATGACGTTGCGTTTCAACCAGCCTCCACAGGCATATTTAAAAAAGTCTGTACAAGGCTCAGCAGTGGCATCCATGTTCTGGATCAGTCGAGCGGCTGGAAGACCAGAGAAAGAAGGAGATAAAATGAAGGGTGTATTTCTTAAGTGTTTTGGAAGGGGGAATAAGAGCCCTGTTGTTTCTCCTTCATCATCAAGTCAACTGGACTGATGGTCCTTTTTCTTACTTAGTAACTGTCACTTGAAGAGGAATGGTGACTATCTACGTGGAGTCCTCTTTTCCTTTATTATAGCTGCTTGGGTTTCTTTCTGAGTGAGAGGTCTCGGTCCTCCTGTCCTACATCTCACCCCCACCTCCAAAGAACTGATGTTCTTGCTAGTTCCTATCTCAGATGAAAAAAAGAATACCCGTCTGCCTTAGCCAACCCAAGCCTGGGGCTGACACAAGGTGGTTCTTCACTCTAATAACTGAAGCTGTTGCCTCTACTCCTCAGGTTTCTATGTCTCTGAGACTCCAAGGGCTGTGGGATTGTTTTTTGTTTTTAAGTAATACCAACACCCCACGTGGGGCTCGAAGGCACAACTCCGAGAGCAGGAGTCAGGTGTCCATGTGGGACTGCTCATGGATTTCATCATTTTAGGGAGGATGTAAATCTGCCGTTATTACTTCTTGGACCTTGCTTACAAAATTTTTGCAATTCAAATTTGACATCTGATTTGCATTTGTTTATGTAGAGTCTGTCATTATAAAATTGGTTTTGAACTAAGCTTGTTAGCTTTTCTTATGTCCACTCTTTCATCCTAGAGAACCTCGATGAAAATGCAAATGAGCCAACAGCGAGGATCAACAGTGTGCAAAACACTGACTGTGCTGGGTGCCCCAGTTAGAAGGATGTATAAAATACAAATTACGGCTTAAGGAGGGTATTACGTACAACGCCCCCAGTTTCTAACACCTGAATAGTGAGAAAACCTTCCCATGGTCCTCCCCACGTTCCTTCTCCTACAAGTTGAACTGTTCTGCGGTGAAAACAAAAGAGCAATTGAGAACACAGTGGTATCGAGAGAGTGTTAAGTTCTCCAAGGAGCTTTTGAAAATACTGTGCTTCCTGAAGAAATTAATTAATTAATTAAAAACCTCCAACAATCGCTGAGGTGTGCGGATTCTTTCCAACTGGGAATGGTTCAGTTTATCTTCCAGCTGAACGTCCACCCCGCTCCCGTTCTCACCACCTTCTGGGTGTGTTTGCTTGGCGGCCCCTTCGGGCTCCATGTCTCTGACGCCAAGCCCTGGGTCATCTCCAGACCAGTCCTCTCTTGGACTCCTGTGCTCTGCTGTACAACATGACCCCCATCGTGGCCTCCCAGGCTGGAGCCTTGGGTAAAACTCTGCTTTTTCCCCCTGCCCTTTGGGCTTCTTGGTAACCCCTCTGCCTCTTTTCTGTACTCTTGCCATGATCAGTTTCTATTTTCACTCAAAGTCCCCCAACTACTCAGGGTGCTAGTACCCTGTCCCTTCTTGAATATATTCCCCACGCCCTTCACAGATGAAACTTCCCCAAATAACACTTTCACTAGTCACTCTTTCACTGGAAAATGTCAGTGGCTTGACACTGTCCAGGTTAAATTACGAAACTCTTTAAGTTGACCTCTAAATCTTTCAGAGACTCATCAAAAGTCTCTCTCCGCCTTCTCTCTTTTCCTCCCCCCTCTCTGTGTTTTCACACAAACTCTCTGCTCCAGCCAGACAGGCTTGCTGCGTGTGCCACAAACACTCCTGTGTTTCTCCACCTGGTGCTGCTGTTTCTCCCGCACTGCCCCCCTCTAACTTCTCTTCCTTTTCTTCCCAAACGCTACCCACTATTCAGGGTTCAGCGTATGTCCCATCTTTTCCCCAGAGTTCCCATGACTCCACACTTGAGGGATTATTTCTCTCTCAGGACTCCTGAAAGCTCATGGCCTCACTCAGTCCTGAGTGCTCAGATGAGGTTTCTCACTGTGGACACCTACTCCGTCTTCCTGACCAAGTTGATGAACTTAGCCTCTTTGTATTCCCATCACCTAGCACCTCATAAAAGGCGTGCATAAATGGTTGTGTGTGACCACCCTACTGAGTCACCGTGAGCCCCACTCCCTCCTCCTACACACCTCTTCCTCTGCCCCTGCGGGTCAGACCAGTTCTCATCTCATGGCCTCCAGTCCGCCCCATCCTTGCAATCAATGTCCACTGTTTCTGCTCTCTTTCGGGCCCTCTTTCTCTTAGGCTCTGCCCAGGCCCTTTCAACCAAGTTACAGCCCCAGGCCTCTCCCCACTCCAATCCATCCAATCGGACTGGCTCCTGTGCCAGTCCGATTATTGCCGTAAGATTTTCGCATGCCATTTCCACTCTGAGGTTTTCAGTATGTCCTGTCTGCATTTATAATAAAATCCAGAGAAACATATAAATATATACAAATATATAATAAAATCCACACCTGAAACTAATGTAACACTGTATGTTAATTACACATGAATAAAAAGAAAACAAGCAAAATCACAGATGGAATAAATGACTCAGAGAAATTTTATAAAAGAAAAAAATCCAGATCCCACAGCATATTGTCACTCTGACCCGTCCAGTGAGGCGTCTCTCTCCCCACTTCCTCACATGCGCCACCTGCCCCAATTAAATGACCCTGTTCGGTTTCTGCTGTGAACACCTTACAGTTTTCGGCTTTTGTAACTTTGACCATGGTGCTTCCACCCCTATTAAAACATCCTTTTTCATTTTTTCATGTTTAGAGATTTGAGGCGTTTTCAAGGCTCAGTTCAAACTGTCCTTCCTCACCAAGGACTGTCCTTACAAAATCTGTATCAGCTGCCATAGTACTCATTTTTGTTGTTCGAAAAACCTTGATCCCCTCCCCTAGACTGTGTGGTTCTGGGAAAGAAGGGAAAGCACTTTCCAGGTCTCTCACAGAGCTTCAGGTCGCATTCAGTCAAGACCTGTCGATAAAAAAAACTCTCACCTGAAACGTCAAGTAGAGATTAGAAAATCGACGTTAAAAAGGTAGAAAAAGTAATTCCCTTAAACGTTGAAGGAAATGAAGAGATGACAACTGGGGGAGTGAAAATAAAGGCCCTCAACACTGGGCGAATTACCCTGTTAAAAAGGGAAAAAAACCAGAAAACTGGAGCCTGAAAGAAGTATGTTCTAAGCATACATTTTTAGCAATTTTATGTAACTCTTATCTTTTAAAATACCTTTAAGTACTTAAACTGAATGTCGGAGAGGCAAGTGCCATATTGCGAGCACTTCCATCTCTTCCCCGCCAGGGAAATGGCTGGTTTGTGTCCTAACACCTCCAGGAGCAACGAACTGGAAGGGCAGGAGAGCCGTGAACGCGTACTGAGCGAGCCCAGTGAACACGGACAGCAACGGGCAAGTCTTCCTGCCTGTTTGGAAATACCTCACGCTCTTTTAAACACCCTGAAGGTGTTTAATAGGAAGAGCCGTGGCTGCCCTGGGCTCCTGAGCCTGACCCGCTGCCCTATGAAAAGCCTCTACACATCTCCCGTCTCCCACAAGGGAAACAAGTGCTCCTTCCCCGCTTAGGGGGAATTCGTCCTTGACACCCAGTGAAACGACTCATATCTGGAAAACAAACCAAAGAAGCGGCGTTCCGACAATTTGTGAGGGCTGGTGCAGGCCAGAGGTAGGAAGTGGCAACTTTGCCAACTCCTTCCTGTGGCACTTTTTAAATCTCCCTTTGACCAGAGAGCTCATCTGGGCATGGGTGCTTCCAATCACTTCAAAGAATGCTCTCTGTTCTGGCGAATATTTGGGGGCCGTGGGCCAAGGCAAGTCATGGGCTAGCACTTTTATGCCGGGGCTTTGATCAAGCTTCCTTTAATCTCTTATCGTGGGTTTGATTCTCAGTTTGCACCGTATCCTCCGGACCTCCTCTGGGCTGACTTTTCTTTGAAGTCAGCGGCAGACCTGTGGGTAGAAGGGCTGTAGGAAACAGACACACAACTGTCAAACTGGTTGTAATTGTTTCTAGATTTTGCACTTTGTTTTGAATTACTCAGCCTCTCCCCAGAGCCACACCTGGGCTCTTCAGATGTTTCCTTATCTGTGTGTTTCTGACTTCTGAGTAAACAAATGGGGTTTAAAAACAAATAAAATTATTCACCTTCCTCATCAGACACAGAAAATGATGTAGTAAAGGTAAACGTATGGACACGGAATGGTGCTGACCAGATGTCTGTATAAAAGCACAGAAAAGTCTAAAAGACATTTGCAGCAGTTATATCTGGGTTGGCGGATTATGCATGTGTTTAATTTTGTCTTAGTTGCTTATCTTTATTTTCCAATTTGTATTAGATTAACATGCATTGCTTTTGCAATAAGAAAAAAAAAAGCATTTTTTAATTTAAGAAAATAGTCACATAAAGACAAGAGAAGTAATCTTCTATTAATAATGAGCTTATTTCTTATGAATGACAATTCCAAATGTTCTAGGCTGATAATATATGGCATACCATTTTTTTTTTCCTAACTAATCTTCTTGTTACATTCTCCCAACTTCCTTGACTATAGAATTTTTAAAACCAGCTCAACTACCATCTGGGAAGTTATTAATTACTGTATTCATTACCAAGAGTCCATTGTGTGGGTATGGATTAGAAGATGCTGTACAAGCTGGGAAAATGTTTGGGGTCCTTAAATCAGGCAGACCTGTTTTGACTCCCCGAGCTTCACCACTTTTTAGTTGTACAAGATTAAGTAATTTCCCGAAGGTCAAGAAGCCAGTAAATGATGGAGCCCCAGGCCTTGTACTTAGGCTCCCACCGCTCTGAGTGCCCCACCTACTTCCCTCCATATTTTGGGTAGACCAGATGGGGCTGTGTGAGAAGCAGTGATTTGCATTCTCTCCCTTTCTTCTTTTCCACTCTTTCTCAGTTGCCCTTTATTTTCCCCTTGCCCTCGATTTCCTCCCCTCCCTGACACTCAGTAAGCATGGCTTCCCTCTTTCCCTAATGTCAGCCTTATCACCAGCACCTAGCCCTGGGTCTAAGGTAGGAGAAAGCATCAGGACTGGGAGGGTCTGTAGTACCCAGGAAGACGGAAGAGGTTAAAACAATAACAACAACAACAGATGAATTCTTCACAGCAGGGCAAGCAGATAGGCGAGTGGTGTGGAGCCCATTTGTACATCTTCTTGAAGTGGGCATGTAGCAGGATTCCTACATATAATCCACCGGACTCTGGAGAGTGAAAATTCTCCGGGTTGTACGTGTCAGAGCAGTTCGTTTCAACCCTGGCTAATCATGTGAGTCACCAGCATTCAAATGCCCAGGATTCACCCTGATCAATTAAATCAAATCATCTGGGTGGTCTAGGCATTTTTTTAAAGGCTTCCCGAGTGGTTCTAATAAGCAGCCAGGGGGAAATCATCAGATTAGAGAACAGAAACACATGGAAAATGAGGACAAGAGAATCCAATATCCAATTGGATTCAATACCCAATCCAGTATCCAATCCAACATCTGAAAGTAAAGATGGTCTCATACTTGGATGAACCAGGCATATCTCGGCTTGCTTTTCCAGTCTGTGTGAACGGGCTCCCATCATGACAACCTATTCTAAGTGCACTTCAGTCCCTTATAAATCCCTGGCCCAGTAGTGCAGGAAGCCACACAGGAGTCTCCTGTGTACAAGCCCACTCCTGCCCTCCAGGCCTCCACTCTACTCTATTGCCTTTGGCCTGCACGACCTTTCACCCCAGACCAGATCCTTGACGGAGCTCAGGGTGTAGGGACTCTGTGAAACTGCCCTCCATCTGTCATTGTCCTGGAGGAGTCCCAAAGAGACTCCTGGTGCCTCCAGGTAAATAGCTGACTTATATTTTACCTCCATGTTGCCCGCTCCCAAGAACCACAAGGACCGATGGGCCTGGCTTAGAGGAGACTATACTAGCAAAGCCTGCATTCCATTCAGAACTATTTCTCTTTGCTGATGGACAAGGCTTTGTTTAAGGGACCTTTTAGCTGAGTTTGACTTTACTCCTCTACGGATGAGTTCTCGCTTATCTCAGAATGCTCCTGGGCCTTTCAGGTGACAGACCTGGGCACAATCACCCCACCAGTGGCCAGACATGATTAGAAATGACAAAATGGGGGCACCTGGGTGGCTCAGTGGGTTAAAGCCTCTGCCTTCAGCTCAGGTCATGATCTCAGAGTCCTGGGATCGAGCCCCACATCGGGCTCTCTGCTCAGCGGGGAGTTTGCTTCCTCCTCTCTCTCTCTGCCTGCCTACTTGTGATCTCTGTCTGTCAAATAAATAAATAAAATCTTAAAAAAAAAAAAAAAAAATGATGAAATGCCAGTTACACTGGAATTTCTCTACCTGTTACCTCAAGAAGAGGAGATCCTTGGTCTGCCTTTGGATGCCAGTGGCGTCCGTGCCATATGGTCCCCCTTTCCAACCTATATACCCTGTTTTGTTTTTTTTAATTTAAAGATTTTATTTATTTATTTATTTATTTATTTATTTATTTATTTAAGAGAGAGTGAGAACATGCCCATGCACACATGGGGGGCAGGGCAGGAAGGGGCAGAAGGAAATGGAGAAGCAGGCCCTGAGAACATGACCTGAGCAGAAGGCAGACGTTTAACTGACTGAACTGCCCAGTGCCCAAAACCTTGCTTTCCAACAACATCAATAGTTTGCTAACTGAAAACAGGATTTTTGGCACTATGCACAAGAAATATTTCAATGTTTATACATATACATACCCTAAAGGCTAGTTTTCTGGTCCTGTGTGTGTGTTTTATTTTATTTTCCTTTTTAATGTGTGTGTGTTTTAAAGAAATTTCTGCATGTGTCAGGTGCTCCTGGGGATACCGTCAGTAAAATAAAGGAAATCTAAAATAAGTACAATTGTCACAAGTAGCAAATAAATAAACTGGATAACATAAAGCTTTGTGCTATGAAACTTTATTATGGACTTAACCTTATTTAATGTTGGTTCCTACTTAATAGATCACAGATGCTTTTCCATGAGAATGAATTCGTGGGAATTATGAATATGGTCAATTCTTTTTATTTAATGCAGTTTGTTGTAAAGTCACAACCAACACTGAATTAGCAAGTAGAGAGTCTTGGGGAAATACAGGGTTAGGTTCTTAAGAGCCTTGGATTATACAGCATTTTCATCAACTGATCAATACATAATCTTATTTTATGTGTGTTTTTATTTAATTGAAAGACATGTTATTTGATATATGTCATTGGCTATTAATACTGAACTCCCAGCTGATAGATAGCGCTATAACTCATGATGGAACAAAGCTTATCTAACACAGGTTTTTTTCCTTGTAAGGCATAACACATCTTTCTGGTACTTGGAAACACTAACAGCCCTTCACCACTATGTCTGGGAGCCATTTTAAACCAGGAAATTACCAACAAAAAGCACAAAAAATATGAAAAATACGGCACTAAACAGACTGAGAGAAGGACCTTTGCTTATAGTCCTTGTTGGGGACACGCGTGGAAGATGACTCACATCTTTCACCAACTGCTCAGGTCTGCAAATGACCTCAAAATCACCACAAGTGTTGATTCTGGGGTTACAAATAAATTTTAGCCAGTAGGTGAGTTAGCAAACAGGGGATTTGCAAAAAATTAGGACCAGCTATACTTCTGTTTTTTCTTTGAGGCTTTTGAACTATCCAGGAAATGTACAAAACAGGCAACAATATTAAGTGGGAATGGATTCAATGAACTTCATCCTCAATTATTAAAGTTATATTTTAGGGTCAAACATTTTAAATAGGTTAGGCATCTATGTACAACGTAAGTGACACATCTGATTCTACGAAAAGATTTCTTTCATGACCCTCTTACTCTGCGTGGGGCTAAGGTTTAGGAAATGGTACATGAACAAAACTGTTTTCAGCTTCTTCTCTCCAAATCAGCCCAAACTCTTGGCTTTTTGACTCCAACCACATTAACATTTTCATTTCATTACCTTAAAATGACTATAATCAGCCTGGATTATAACTGTCCTGGAAGTGTCCAGAAGAGGTCAGAGAAATGTTGGGGTACCCAGGAACAAATGCTCTTATAAAGACCTTAGGACACCCATTTCTGACCCAACCTTCTGTCCTAAATGTTTGCTTTATTAATAGACACTATGCCTGATATTACTTACTAGGCAAATTTGACAAGTTAAAAATCTTTTTTGACAACATGCTGAACATATTGCTGACCTCATTCCCCTGCTAATACCCTCCCCTCGCCATCCCCCAGCCAAAATTAAGGCAAAGTCAGAACGTTTTGAAAGAACACAAGGAAAATGCAATGTAATCACAACGGGTCACAAAGGACTCCATTCAAAAGGCAGTAATGTGGAAACTAGAATCTAGGGGACCATTCCTGAAGGGAAAATGACTGAAAATTAGCAAGCACACAGACTAACGCTAATAAAAACCAAATGGTTTTCATTACAAACATTCTGGATTCTTCCACGGTCCACTCCTCACTTTTAAATGAAATCCTTGTCCCCAAATTGCTTTTGTGATACCTTGGTTAAAGAAAGGTTGGGGGTGGGGTGGATGAGTACTTCACGCTGAATGTTCTTGACTGCTAGTTTATCATTTAATCAACCACTTCCTATCAACCCCTAGCTGAGTTCCAGCTAAGCCAAGGTCAAGTCTTACACCAGTCTAAACGGTCAGCACCAAGAAAAGCCCTCACTATACATTTGTTCAGCAACTGTCTGTGGATTTATACAGGTAGAGGGAATCACAGTGAATTTACTGAGAGCTGCAACTCTCAAGAAAGGAGACCAACTGGGGCACATGGCTGGTTCAGCTGATAGAGCATACAACTCTTGATCTCAGGGTTGTGAGTTCAAGCCCCATGTTGGGTGGAGAGATTACTTTAAAAAGACAAAAGAAAAGAAAGGAGACATATTATTTTGTGTTTTAGCTTGAGGAATAATTAGTTTATAACTATTTTATGTATGCATGTGACTGATTTACCTTAAATATATAGACAAAAACACACATGTGTGCATGTGCACACTTCTAAACGGTTAACCTGGAATCCATCTGTATCAGATTTACAGGGACAACCTCACTATCGGATTCATACATAGAGTGTAAAATATAGGATCTTCTTTTGGGTTCAGCCAAAGAGGCTCAGGTAATACTACTACTACTATTACTAATAATAGTCAATGATTGACATGTGTTAGGCACCAAGCACTTCCTGCTCTGGAGGCACTTTTCTAAAATCCTTAAAATTTGTTTTCCTTAAACTGTATATTTTGTTCCCATTTTAGAGCTGTAGTAATTGAGGACTGTTGTTGAGCAACAAAACCAAGGTTTTGACCTCAAGCAGTGGTGGACAGAGTCTGAGTTCTTCTGTGATGTTAAATTGTCTCTCTGGCTTTAAATTGTTTTTCCTTATTAATTTCTCTGCACAGTAAGATGTAATTACCCCTGTTTCAAGGAAATCTAGGCACAGAGTGGTTACGTGTTCAAGATCACCGATACGACTTTAGATAGAGCATAGGTCTAAACTTAAGCTGACATTTTTAATGCAATATCATTCTTTCATGTCCAAATAACATTAAAGAAATTTCAGAAGCTACACAGAGAGCAGAAGAGAAGCCAAATTAAATTATATGGCAACCAGTTTTGGGGGGTGGGGTCTGATGAACAATTAAGGCTTTAGTTGCTCTATAACATGAGTATAGCTACATGAATTCTTTTCACCTCATTTGGCCCTGAATTTTAGAATTTGTTGAGATAATCACAGAAATCTCAAGTCTAATGGACCCACAATAATAATCCTTTTTTGGCTCTTCTCAAATTAGTGAAATTCTTCAGCCTTATCTTATAGCCCATTTCAATGAATGGCTCACAGCCAAGAGATGACAGTCAACAATTTGCCAATAGGGATTCCTCCAAAATTCACAACCCAAAACATATTCTGTTAATAACAGAAAGCCCTGAAACTGTGTTACAGTTAAGTTAAAGTGCCATATGTCTAAAAATAATTTTTCTTTTCCAGGTCCAATTTGCATTTTGAATCCTAAAAGATTCTTTGCTAGCAAAAAGCTATTAGCGATTCTACTGCAATTTAAATACAATATATCACTTAAAATAAGTTATCAGGGCTGCATGTTGATTATAATGCTAATGAATAAAAAATGCTCCTTTTTGAAGAAAGATACTGAAGGTGATGAGAAAGGCTAAGCTGTTTCCTCAGCAACTCCCGACAGGCAGATAGCTCCCTGGACGTTGGCAGGTTTGTCCGAAGAGGAAGCAGGGAGTTTACACACCCGAGTTTCTCCCATGTAAGCATTTTGTTATTTCAGGTCATGTTATTGAACAAGAATGATCAGAGCAACTTCACTAATAGGTAATTACTAAGAACAACTCAAAACATTCTGCCTTTGCCACCAAATTTGATTAGACAGTGGTGCAAAAACTCGCAGCAGCAGGATAAGCTGGGTCATCAGTGCTTTTAGAATAATGAAGTCAGGGGTGCCTGAGTGGCTCAGTTATTAAGTAAGACTCTGCCTTCAGCTCAGGTCATGATCTTGGGATCGAGTCCCGCATCAGTCTCCCTGCTCAGTGGGAAGCCTGTTTCTCCCTCTCCCACTCCCCCTGCTTGTATTCCTTCTCTGGCTGTGTTTTTCTCTGCCAAATAAATAAAATTAAAAAAAAAAATACTGAAGTCAAAATCAGTTATGAAGTTTCTTCTCTAGTAAGCACTATTCAATTCAGTACATGTAACAAACAGCGCTCAGGTGACGTCAGGTTGTGTTTGGCTCCACTTCTGTTTTTTAATGAATAAATAGCCCTTTTATATTATAAAAGACACAGAGGATTATGCTCAATCATTTGCCTTCTCAAAAAAAAAAAAATTCTCCTCGTGGAGCATGAAAGACTCTTCATTTCATCTTGACAAATATTTTTGAGTCCCCCTATACATCGAACACTATTCGGAACTAAATACACCACAGTGAATAAGCAGGTAGTAATCCCCACCCTCAGAGCTTGTAGATTTTCTTCTGAAACAACACTGTTTCTTTCATAATGTACATGAACTCCTCTAGTGGAACTGTATCTAGCCATGCCAGACTAGAGGCGGACAAGGAGAGCCGGGCTAGTGGTAATGTGGGTCCTAGAGAGCTGGAAATGCTTCCCTTAGTAGGAATCGAGGTGGAAATTCTCCCAGAAACAGGAAAAGAGTGGGAAAGGGAAATACCTCCAGAAACTGTTTCTGTGCTGACCTGATTCTAGATTTAGCAAGGTAACTGAAACAACGGGGAAGAGAGTGACTGTCTTTGCTGCCAGCAGAGGAGACAGATGAGCAGAAGGGCTGAACTCAGGACCCTTGGCAGAGAAAACACAGAGCCAAGAAATCCGACTTCTGTCAGCAGGACAAAGCCTGAATAAGGACACACCTTTGCCGCCATATTGGTGTATCGGGTTCCCTGACAAATCACTTTGACTGGAGAACAGCGGTTTTGTGCCTTCAAGATAAGGAATCCGAGAATAAGTATAAGAAAATAAATAAATTATTTATTTATTTATTCAACCAATATGTATGGATAACTTACTATGTGCCCCACACCATGCTAGGTGCTGTAAACAGAATGATAAGTAAGTTGGAGTCAAAGCTTTTATTGCAGTGGGCAAAACTAGACATTGGTCAACTAACTACAAGTGAGATGTGAGCTACAGGTGTTTAGGGAGTGCTGGGAGTGAAGGAAGGATTGGCTGGGCAAAGGAGGAGAGAAGGGCATTTCATTCATTCATTCATTCATTGGTCATTCAACAAATACCTGAGTCAGGTACCAAGCTGTTCTCCAGGTTGAAAAGGTGGGTGATGGCCTTGACATGAGGGCTGGAGTGTAGAGGCTATGGGTGTGGAAAGGTAGGTCAACTTCTGATAAAAGGGTGCAGGATGGATAAAGACGAAGAGCTTCAGCACCCCCGGAGTGCTGCCTATCTTTGACTAGTGGAAGCAAAGGGATGGGAACTAATAAGCAGGAGCTTGGCCTTTGTCACCTTGTCCTGTGAGGGGGAGGGATGTGATTGCGAGAAAGCATTGACTTGTGTGGAGCCTGCAGGAAATGGCCAGCCTTGTCCTGTAAGTCCTCATCATGGGCATGTCATGGAGAGAGCTTTCCTTTTATTTTCAATCTCCATGGCTGGTCACAAAGTTCTAAAGCATCTCTTGGACACATGCCCTGCCAAATCAGCTCATGCTTCTCTGAGCTCTCGCTTGGATGGATCTTCTCCATGAATCCAGAGATCTTGTGGACCACAGACATTAGGCTGCTGGCTGGCCTCCTCTGTGTTTCATACATCACGACATCATTTGTATGACACATGGTGAGGTGAGAGAGGGAGCCTCAGATCATCGACGAGGCAAGATAACTCAAAGTATATTTCACAGAATATAAAAGCAATAATAATTGTAGGTACGCTCCCCACCCAAAGCAAGGAATCTAATCCCAATACTTTGCATGATGAGTAGATAATGGACGTTCCAAAAGAATCCTTCCTTCTCAGTTAAGTAAGTCTTCTCATAGTAAATTATCCATCTGTTATTTAAAAGCTTTGAAAAGCACACATGTACTCTATCAGCATCTTAAAACATTTTGATACGGCTTCTTTTTTCTGTTACTAAGCTGGAAGTAAAAATGACTTTTATTGTTCATTTAAAGTCAGATAGGCAATATCTGAAAAAAATTTTTAACTTTTCACACATAAATTGTGTGATTTTCTTATATTAAATAAAACAAGATAAAAACCTGATTCCATCAAGGTTTTAAAATTAATAGGTGTGGTAGTTGATGGCTGAGGGAAAAGGAGGATCCTTGGCTTTCTGCGCTGACAACCAAGATTGGTGAGCTGTTCCTCCCTCGGTAAATGAAGAAACATTTTCTTCCATGTAAACTGTTAGTCATGTACATAACTGGGCTCAGGTAGAGAAGTCTGGGCCAGTCTGAGTCTTATTTTAGGTAGATTACAAGGGTCAGCAACAGAGGGAATTCCCAGCAAAGTGCAACGGAGGGATGGAAACCCATAGCCAGTTGTGACAAAGGAGCCATAACCAGCCGTGTGATCCAAGAAAGTCCGCGAAGTTCTGGCAAAAGGTAATGAGGTTAAGAGCTAAGCTATGTTTCAGTCCCAGAAGACAGGGAAGGAAAAGCAGAAACTGGGGAATGACCAGAAGTGAGGTCCCAAGGGACAAGGTTAAGAACCCATGTAACTGGAGCTGGGGTCAGAGGCAGCTCAGGAGGCATGAGACAGAGCAAATTTGGAGTCAGAGCCACTGACTGTAACCTTAGTGAGTGCTTGGGCCTGAAATGGGTCTGACCCTGCCACACGGGCCCTGCGTGGAACACAACCAGTTGGTAAATCTTGCAAATGTTCTCACTTCTTTTCTTGGTTTTAATTTTACTACCAGAGCTAAAATAGATCGGGTCAAGTTTCATAGTGTCCATTTCTACTATCTTATAGTCCCTTTTAAAAGATTCATATTTGCATGGATAGGAGTTTATGGGGGCTTTCAAGGTACCACGTGTGCCATTTCTTCTCAACATATTGTTATATCCTTGCTACAGAATAATATAGATAGTGCTCTGAGAAATTTTCTGTTCAGTTAATGACTTTTTATATATGACTTCCTTTACTTGATCCACTCAAATATAATTAAATATTATTTCTCTGAACAAATACAACTATTAATATTTTGCTCCTTGGCTTCCAAGTTAGTGAGACCATTAATTGCTATATACATATGTTTAGGCATAATGAATTCATCTGGCTTCAGACTAGCAGAGGTATCAAAACAACCTAATTTCAGTCCGGTAATTTCATTATACCAGAAAATTAAGCCCATGGATTTAACAAAAGCTTTCTTTTCAGGAAGTATTTTTAAGTAACTACTGGATCCTCAAGCACATCTTATTATAAGTCTATAACGATTCGGGAGTTCTTTAAATAAGAATTTCTTTGAAGTTCAGGAAAGCCTTGATTAACCCAAGAAACTATTTAAAGATACGGGTTGGGCCATATCCATCATTTTATAGTTGACTTGCTTGTTTCTGCTTTAAAAATCAAGCACAAAGAAACGGATGCAGGGCTGGCCATTGGATGCCTGCTTATTGATTTCAATTTGACTGAACAATGATCTACTCTGTCCTGTGGACTAAACCTCCTCCCCATTTTTTTTTAGCTTCACAGCTAAGGTCCTACTACTGTTAGACTCCTCTGGACTAAAGTAGGATCTTCGTTTTTGTTTTTGTTTTATTCATTTATTTGTCAGAGAGAGAGAGAGAACACGCGAGCGAGCGCACAAGCAGGGGGAGCAGCAAGAAGAGGGAGAAGCAGGCTTCCCGCTGAGCAGGGAGCCTGATGTGGGAATCCATCCCAGGACCCTGGGATCATGACCTGAGCCAAAGGCAGGTGCTTAACCAAATGAACCACCCAGGCACCCCAGGACTAAAGTTTTTTTAAAAAAGATATTTTTGGGGTGCCTGTTTGGCTCATTTGGTAGAAAATGTGACTCTTGAACTCAAGGTTGCAAGCTTGAGCCCCACACTGGGTGTAGAGATTACTTAAATATAAAATTTTAATAAGTAGATACAGGGTATCTAGGTGGTTTAGTCAGTTCAGCATCTGCATTTGGCTCAGGTCATGATCCTAGGATTCCAGGGTCCTGAGATTGAGTCCCATGTCAGACTCCTTGCTCAAAGGAGAACCCACTTTTCACTCTGCCACTCCCTCTGCTTGTGTTCTCCTTCAAATAAATAAGTAAGTTAAATCTTTAAAAAATAAAGTAAAATAAACAAGATTTTTAAAAGATATTTTGATTTCTAAAATGTGACAAATCTGTTTTGGGTTGTTTTCATTTTTTTTTTTTTAATTTGGAAGGAAGACCGTGCCTGTGAGAAATGTTTAAACAGACACTTTGTCTTAAGAACTCACAGATTCACTTGGAGTGAAAAGATAAGTAAACATGAATTCATTAATAATTCTGTCAAGTGGAGCTCAACAGCATCAGGCCAGACAGGTGGCCTCCAGCATTTCCTCTCACTGGTTGCTACTAAGACACTTGAATTACGTAATTACATATGACAACACGTAAGCCCAAAGCCCTAACCTGTGCGAACTAACTTCTAGATCACCTGTCCCGTCCTAAGACTCAAGAATCTTCCTCTTGTCAGCAAATATTTACCTCCATTCAAAAGGAAATCTCCTGAAAACTCATCTCTGTGAGGGGAAACGGGATTAAAGGAGCATTTTAAGTGTTTAAGTAATAAATAAGTATTAAATGAAGAATTTAAGTATTCAGCTCTAAGCCCACTCGCTGAGTACTGCCACCAACTCTCTGCTTTAACCAAAACCCCTCCTCCTGAAGCTCCCAGGCCCTCCAGCATTTCAAGACCCGGAATGGCACAAAGAGCTTTCTCCTGTCACTCCGAGTAGCATCCAAATCATCACTCTTCACGGGCTTTATTTAGGCTTCGGCCAGTTGGACCATTCCAGCCTCAGCTACCGTATTTCTTTAACTTTCTAAACATTAGAAAGACGGACACCTCACTGAGTCTCTCCCTCCATGAAAGTTCGGCCATCTTCCCAGGTAACATCAGGCCTATGGAGACCACCTCCATTCCTCCTCAGCTAGAGAACTTCTTAAACTTCTCAACTGCCATGACCTTCCCCTCCACTTCACATCAGTACATGCATTTTTTATGGTCCCATTCTGATGCTGCCATCACCCAGAATAGTTCTGCCTTCGAGATCTTCAACTCGAGTAATCCTATGCTCTGACCTTCTGATCTGCAGAACTGTTTCCCTTTCTTTATTCCCTCTACACCTGCCCTTGAACTTCACTGAGAACTCACATCCCACTCTATTTTCCCTTTGCCTTCATCTTCCATCCAGCCCACATCCTGTAGTGCCATCATTTAAACCATCATCTCATCAAAGTATTCCATTCCCCTGCCCTCTGCAGGGAAGCCTACCCGGAATCCATCCAGCTGCCCTCCTTACCCTTCCAACTCTAGGCTGAGATATTTAATAATGTATTTTATATATTGATGGATTGACTGTCTCCTTTTTTATTGTGAGCGTCTTGTGAGCAGGGACTTTGTGTTATTCACTTCCACATCCTCAGCAACTAGAGCAGTGCCCAATAAATATCTGTTGGAGATATTATCAGTGAAAATCCCCTAACTGCCTGGTTTCATGCCATTTCAAATAATGGCCTTCAGTTTCAATAGGGTTATCAGTCTTGTGCACAGCCTTCCTACATACTTGGCCCTGGTTAGCCTTCCCTTCCCCTCTACACACTGCCCCTTTCCAGCTTTCAATACTCCCACTTTCTCCGCCAGCTTTTGCTTCTTACTTCGCAGCGGAAAGTGAAGTAACGGGATGGTGGGTGACATGCCTTTCTAACCTTCCCAGCTTTCAGATGCATTTGCATTCAGACCACCATTGCCTCTTTTCCCCCTGGCAAGAGAGGAAGAGGGGGCCCTCCTCTGTCTAAGAGGAGTCCTGACATCTTTCCCCTGGATAGGTCCTCCCTTATGTTCCCAGGAACAAGACATACCAAGTTTCCCACCTTCTGCCTGAAATTTCAACTTTTTCCTCTCTGCTTTCATTTCTCATCTTATCAACCTTGCAGCTGCACTTAACTCCAGCGATCTGATTTTTAACATGCTCTCTTCCTTTTGCCTTGGTGATTTTACGCTTCACTGTTTTTCCTCCTACCACCCTGACTTCTCCCCTCCATTTTGACTCCTCCCCCTCCAGCCTGACTCCTCCCCCTCTATCCTTTTTGGAAATCTTCATTCCCTTACCAGCAAATCTCAACCACATCATGCATATGCTGATGGTTCCTGAATCCTCATATCCAATCCTAACTTTGCCATGGAAGGCTAGTATCTCAAGTCTACACTGGCTCAAAAGAGACTTTTTACTGCATGTTAAAATCTGTCCATTTTCTCCACCCTGTTACCATTCAAACCCAGGCAACGATTAGCTCTCATCCCAAAAAGTGGGCAATGGAATAATTTCCTGCTCACAGACATTCCTGACTTATAGTCAGTGATCCTTCCCAACATGATCAAGCATGCTTCATTTAAAACCCTTCCTTCTGTAACTTCTCAGAGCTATTAGTAGACGGTCCAAACACTTTAACATGCACTACGAGATCTTACACCTGCTCATCTCTGTGCCAATACCCAACACTCCCCCTTCCCATCCCCACGTTCACATCCCTATACACACCCTCTATGACATAGCCCTACAGCTATTCCTTCGGTTCCTCCATCTTGCCAGTCTCCCCCTCACACTTGGGACACGGAAATGATATTCCCTCATATGGGTAAGTCTTCGCCTCCACTTTCGCAGGTATGAGCTAGCCAGCAGGCAAGCTTGAGAATGCTACACCTCCGCTTAAAATCCTCCAGATTATCCCTGTAAGATATTTCTCTGTTTTCTGTAGACTTTAGGAGGAATCACAACCCATGTGGTACATGATCAGGCTCCCATTTACTTTTCTAGTACCATGACTTGCTAGCCTAGTGCATCCTTCCAGCCATCATGAACCACATTCAGGACCTAAACTCACCAAGCCTTCTTCCCTGGTGTGCTGCATCTAGCCTGTGTTCGTGCTCCATGGGTCTGCCAGTCTCTGACTATCCTTCAGCCCTTAGTGGGTGCCATTTCCTCTTGAGAACGCTTTCCTGGCCCATTACAATCACTGTAGCTGCCCACTCCCATGACTAATCTGGTTCAGGTGCTCCCCTCTCTGCTTGCCTCTGCCATAGAGCTTATCCAAACCATTGGGTCATTTTGTTTCTTGGTCTGTCATACTGAGTGGACGACCACTTTTCTAAGGACAAGGTGTATCTGAGTTCACGTTCCTGGGTGTCTAGAAAAGGGTGCAACATTTAGAAGGTGCTCGCTTAATGTTTTGGGGGAAAAATCAACAAACGAATGGACAGATGAATGAGTAAATGAATGAGCAGATGAGGAAAGATGTGGTTCTGATGTCTCTGTGAAAACATTCCCACCCACATCATTCCCAGGACACTTGGAAGGATGTGCTGGTTCAACTTCAACATTACTAGCGAATAGGCCCAGTGCCTCAGCCACTCTAATTTAATTTTCACAGGGTGGCACAGATTGAAAAGCACCTGTTAAAGGAATTCGTTGGTTAATATACCCCTCCTTTTAAAAACACGAACATTTGTGTAATTCTTATGTACCTTAATATCAACTGATTTAAAATGTTAAAGTGCTTTTCTTCCTGACACCTAACAGAGACCACTCCATTGAAGGAACAGGAACTTGGCCTGAGTATTATTTTTAAAAATTTTCCCAAATTATCCTAATAAGCACCCCGAGTTGAGAATTTGTATTTTTCAGCATGCCTCAGACTTTATTGCACACACTCTTCTGCTGGTTGCTGATGGTTCCTGAATCCTCATATCCAACCCTAACTTTGCCACATATATTAAGATTGAAGCTGCAGACTCAGTAGGTCTGAGGTGGGGACTGAGAATGTGCCCTTTTGCAAGTTTCCCGGCTGATGATGATGCTGATGGTCTACGGACCAGACTTTGAAGAGCAAGGATCTGGTTATTCTCCTACTGCAGCATGTCTCTGGCTTATTTACTTTTAGGGGGTCGATCCATGGCAAGGGAAGGGCTAATGGTGAGAGTGTGCCAAGGCAAGCGTAGAGTAACTATGTATTCAAATCAGTGTACCTGTAGGTAGGTCCTGCTTTATAGGAAATTTGGATCTAAGCTCCCATTTTTCTGACGGTGCTCGTTTTAACTTCTTTACAGGCTGACCTGTCAACCACTGAGCTAAGATAGAGCACAGAAATCAAGGAAAGTGTTAATAAGGGATGACAAATTTTACCTGAGAATATCTAGAGTGTACTACTCTTTACTTTGTCTCCCTCTCCTTCCCTCTCTCTTGACCACACTTTCATCTTTAAAAATACATTGACTGTAGGGGCACCTGGGTGGCTCAGTGGGTTAAGTCTCTGCCTTCGGCTCAGGTCATGATCTCAGAGTCCTGGGATCAAGCCCCATGTAGGGCTCTCTGCTGAGTGGGGAGTCTGCTGCTCCCCCCCACCCCGCCTGCCTCCCTGCTTACTTGTGATCTCTGACAAATAAATAAAATCTTTAAAAAAAATACTGACTGCTTTTTGACTCTCAATAAGTAGCTTTAAACAGTGTATCTGTAACTTGCATGAAAAAAAGCACATTAAATGGAATATATCTGTGCCTTATACCTAAGGGGCACCTCCCCAAAGGATGTGTAATGTGAAATGGGCTGTCATTAGTCTTTGCTGTTTCTCTGTGAAATGAGACACTATAATTCCAATTTTGTAGATAAGGAAAATAAAACTCAGAAAGCTAAACTTACTTAATTAAGATCACATGCTAACAACACAGGATGTGGCCAAAACTTGCATCCTAGTTCCCCCATGCTACGTTGGCTTTAATGGAAAAAGAGATTGTGCCTTAATTATTCATAACACTTGCATCTCTTTGAAATATAGCTTACTATTTAACAGCCTTTCTTCTATACATATCTATGGCTGGAATTTGTCTATTTTCTATTCATCTAATTATTAACATATTGAAATGAATACAAAGTGGCCTTAGAAGGCCACATAAATTAATTCCTATACAACAGATGACAAAGAAAAAGGAGGATAAGAATAATGCTAATGTATCAGACGGCATACAAAGAAGTCCTATAATTACAGGGTAAAAAAAAAATTTGACTTTTAGTAGCAGTCTGGGGGAAAATGGAAACATTTTGGAGAACCCTGTATGTGAAACCAACACATTTTAAAGCAGGACTCTCCAGGGTAACTGCTCCACGGCAGACCCCGTATTCTGACCTTGATTCAGAAATGGCTGGTCCACCAAGCCCTCTGATCCCACCTGCATCCCTGACTCCCTCTGAAAGCAAAACCCCGGCTCATGCAAACAACGCTTCCAAAGTCCGATGCTGAAGTAATTTTAATTTCCTACTTGATTTTCTGTTTCCCAAGACTTTCATCAACATTACGCTCATAAAATCCAAGAATAGATACTCGCTCAAACAGAGATGCTTGAGTGAGGTTATTTGGAAAAATTTGGTAGCCCCTGAAAATGACCCATAACCATTCTGAATTGCAGAAATGGGACTAAATATTTAATAGCAATCAGGAGATCAAAATAAAATTACCTATAGACGGACACTGGGGAGATGACAAAAAGGGGTGAGGGTAGTTTGGTTTTGTTTCCTTTTTTTTTTTTTTTTTAAGATTTTATTTATTTATTTGACAGAGAGATGACAAGTAGGCAGAGCAGCAGGCAGAGAGAGAGAGAGAGAGAGAAGAAAGCAGGCTCTCCGGTTAGCAGGGAGCCTGATGTGGGGCTCAGTCCCAGGACCCTGAGATCATGACCTGAGCTGAAGGCAGAGGCTTTAGCCCACTGAGCCACCCAGGCACCCTTGGTTTTGTTTCTTAATGATTATATTAAGTTACAACTTGCATACCATAAAATTTGACCAAGACTTTTTAATAAATTTATACAGTTGAACAAAACCATCACCACAATCCAACTTTAGAACACTTCCACCTCCCAAAAGACTCCCTTGACCCATTTGCAGCAATCCCTGCCCCACTCCCAGCCCCAAGCAATAACTATCCTTGCCTTGTGCCTTTTGTAATTTTGCCTTCTCTGGAAATTTCATATAAAAGGAAGTGTATAATATGCCAGCTTCTGTGTCTGACTTATTTCACTTAATATAATGACTGAGGTTCACACGTACTGTTGTATGTGTCAACTTTTTATTGTTGTGTGGTATTCCCATTTATGGCTGTACCATATTTTGTTTATTCACCTGTTGATAGACATTTGGGTCTTTTCCAGTTTGGGCTATTATGAATAACACCATAATGAACAATCACATAAAAGTTCTTGTGAGGACATGTGTTTTCATTTCTCTTAGGTAAACACCTAGGTGTGGAATTGCTAGGTCGTATACAAAGAGTGTGTTTAAGTTTTTATGAAAATCACCAAATGTTTTCCAAAATGATTTTTACATATTCAGTTGTGATGTCCTGAGGTATTTTCCACTCACACCAACATATATGATGGCTCCAGTCTCTACATCCTCACTAACACTTCATACTGATTTGTTTGTTTGTTTTTATTAAGCCTTTCTAGTGGGTATGAGGTGAGGTTGCATTGAATTGAGAGACTATATTCCAGTTTTCAGTCAGTCAGAAACAGGCTCAAGAGCAGCCTCCTCCACTCCACCACTACACTGTATCTCCTCTCCTAAATGATCAGAGGAAATGAAGTCTTTCAGGATTCAAAGGTTTGGGAATTTTCCCCTCATGATTTTTTAATTCTCTATTTTTAAATTTCCCTTCAATAATCTATGAATATTACCAATTTGATCTTCCTATTATATCAAAGGGTTACTGGAAAGCACCTTGCTTTAGCCTATGGATTTGGTGATGAACAGAACAAAGGAAGACCCTCGAGCCACAAGGGGTCTTCCCATACCTCTCACTCTACCATGTTAAGTGTATAGCTAGGGTCCTCATCCCAGCCCAAGCTACAGTTTACAGACACTTTCCTTCCCATATAGGTAATTTTCATAGCTGTAAAACAAACCTTAGGATTCCAAATAAGCTTACCAGGCATTGCTAATTTTCTTCCCCTTTAGCCATTTCATTCAACTTACCTATGTTTTCCATGCCTTGGCCATGCATTAAGGAGGGAAAAATGGCAGTGCCCTCCTGCTTAAATTCTACCCAGCAGGTAAGAAAAATATGTTACATATGTTTGTATTTATCACATAATTGATTCCCTTCTTGGAAAGGATTTGATTGACAGATGCTAATTATAACCAGAGAATTTTTAAAGAGAGTATTGCTACACAATTGTCAGGAGAATGGTGTCAGGAAAGCTGCCCAAAGCAAACTGTCACATGCCACATTTAAATTAACAAGGCAGCTTCAGCTGGCTTTCCAATAAGATACCTGCTGTGGAAACCTGCTGTGTTCTTACTGCCCAGAGGATTTTTTTCCACCTTAATTACATAATGAAATAGCCTCATCTCCTACTCTAAAAGGCTGCCACGCACCAGGTAGCCCTCCAGAGTCCGTCTGATGTCTTTCCTGGACTGATCTAGTTGTGCTATGTTCCTTCATGGAGACTTCCGGGCTGTTAACAGGCAAGAAAGGAGAGAGACCATGGCCAATGGCGAGCCAGGGATTCCCTGTTGCTTCCAGGAAAAGGTCAGCTGACGCCAAGACACCTCACCTAGGGCATTACCAGAATCTGATCCTTGCAAAAATGATCAGGAATTTGAAGGTTCATATTCAGAATATGAACCCATTATCTCACCATGCTGAATCTATCTTTCAAGTGAACAGAATGCCTCTTTTCTTTCTATTAATAATTAAACACTCATCAAAAGTTTGCTTGGTAGGGAAAAAAAAAAATTTGCCTGGTGAGTAGAGAATTAAAGAGGAAAGGAAATGAACAATTCTGAGAGGTTTCATCCAGGTCTCCATGCTCTGTGAACCAATCTCTCGGGTCTACCATAATTATGCAGCATACAACCTACACAACTGTACGGACAGTCTTTTTCTCTCTCTTGTGCATCATATTGCTCATGTATCTTAACTTAGCTTCTCTATCCCCTGGAGAGTCTAAGACAACACTGTTAATATTTGCTTCTTTAGACCCCTCAATTCCAGGTTGTATTTGCTGTGCTAAAAATCACTGATGAAGATGTTCAATGTTCTCAGTAAAATAGTTGGTTTCTGGATTGAAGAGAGATTTATTTACTCTCCTCCTTCTCAGTGTGGATTTAATTATTTCAACGCTCAGAGAGTCTTCTTATGCCTCTGAGCATTAGGTTCTAGCAGGAGAGGAGGCAATCTGCTTTCATATGTACAGACATAGGGTATTAAATGTTGGAGAGACTCCTAGTCTCCTTTGAGACAACATGGAGAATTGGTCATGAGTATGAGTTCTGGAACCAGGTGCCTGGGTTAGAATCCTAGCCCAGGTTCAATCATCTGTAAAAATAAGATGTAATGGTACCTATCTCCCAGGGTCATTATGAGAATCAAGGGTGTTAATATGTAAAAACCGCTTACAGTAGTGCTAGACACATAAATAATCAGTGGTAGTTATTATTATTTTATTGTATTATATTCTAGTATTATTCGTCTGTATTCTATTATTATATTCCTCTACAAATCCATGTAACATAACATTCCTTCCCTACATCTCTATAATACGTTCCTCAATTTATTTTTTTTTTTATTTTTTAAAGATTTTATTAATTTATTTGACAGAGAGAGAAATCACAAGTAGGCAGAGAGGCAGGCAGAGGGAGAGGGGGAAGCAGGCTCCCTGCTTAGCAGAGAGCCTGATGCAGGGGTTGATCCCAGGACCCTGAGACTATGACCTGAGCCGAAGGCAGAGGTTTAACCCATTGAGCCACCCAGGCGCCTCTACATTCCTCAATTTAGTAATGAAGAGGCAGCTTGGTGGGAAACATCCATGTGTGTAGGTGGGCGCAAGTCTGAATTCTTCAGAGATAGCCTTCCAGTAAGTAGCTACGGAGGATGTCTTGGTTCCCTCTGACCGCTATAACAAATTACCACAAACCTAATGGCTTAAAACAGCACAAATTTACTATCCTGCAGTTCTAAAAAGGGGTATCAATGCAGCATTCCTTCTGGATGCTGTAAGAGAGAATCATTCCTTTCCCTTTCCAGCTTCTCAAGGTGGCACACATCCTTTGGCTTATGGCTGCTTCACTCCAACCTCTGCTTCCTGAACTTCTGGGCTTCTATCTCCTTCTTTGTTTCTAATGCTCCTCCTGCTCCCTTCCCCTTAAAAGAATGCTTGTGATTACACAAGGCCACCCAAATAATTCAGGTTAATCTCCCTCCTTTGAGATCCTGAATCCAATCTGCAAAGTCCCTTTTTTCCAAATAAGGTAACATATTCACAGGATCTGGGGACAGGAAGTGGCTATCTTTAGGGAGGCATTACTCCACCTACCACAAAGGGAAAAGCACTGGATATCTCTGGAGATCTTCAAGCCAATGGAACCTACTCGGAGGTGACTCTACCATCCCAAGGGGACCATGGCAATGTCTGGAGACAATTTCTGGCTGTCTCAAATTTTTGGCTGAGAGGGCAATGGTACGAGACATCTAGTGAATAAAAGGCCAGGGGTGCTGCTAAACATCCTATAATGTACGGGACAGCCCCCTCCCCCAAAAAGAATTATCCAGGCCAAAATGTCAACAGTGATGAAGCTGAGAAGCCTTGATTTAAAGCATGTGATTCCTTGAAATCTTCTGAGTCAGTAAGGCTTCAGCACAAAGGAAGCCAGTTTCAGGACTTAGAATCACATGGAGAAGTTTGAGAGATCACAAGTAAACTCATAACTCCATGTTTTTGACCATCTTAGATGGTAAATAAGAGATGAATAATATTACTCATGCTTTAATAGTAGGGTTTTGAACACTGCCTTAACTTGTTATTTGTTAAGTAGTGTTTGTTTTATTTTGGGTTTGGTGTAATCTTTCATACTGATACATTTCATACACACACAAATTATCTTTAGGTATGTGTTATAAACATCATTTGAGTCTATTATAGATATTTAAATTTACAGATGCTCAGATTTAACATACCTAATACCAAATACACTTCAAGATATCCATGGCCTGCAAAATTTCAGTTTTGCCTTAGTATGACTTGATTTCTATGTATTGACTTCAAAGGATCGAAGAGTTTGGTTTTTTTGTTTTGTTTTCCCCCTGGCTTGTCATTTATTTATTAATTTTTTTTAAGTCAACTCTATGCCCACTGTGGAGTTCAAACAACCCTGAGATCAAGAGTCGCACGCCCTACCGACTGAGCCAGCCAGGCACCCCCTGGTTGTAATTGAAAAGTGTCCAGTGATCCTTCTGAGTGACCCAGAGAGCAACAGGCACAGCCACTGTCTACTTGTGAGCTGTTGTGGTGATGTCCCATCAGGTCATTCCTATTCAGTTTACAGAGCTGGTTAGCCTGTGACGAATCTTATAAGCAAAGTATCAGCTGTCTTCCAAGAGCTTTATTGGCTTCATAAAGTCAACCTTAGCTCCTTTAAAGATGTCTGGTCATATCTGAGTCTCTGCATGTTTCTCTCAAATGCGACATTTCAGTCAAAGCCTGGGCCTCATAACCAATGTTTCCAATTAGGGCCGCATCAGCTCTTTGAGGGCAGTGGGGGCTCTGGGAGCCTGTGCAGCACACTTATCACTTGCCCTGACACCCTCATCCATCCGGAGAACGATTTAAGCTAGAACCAACTTTCACTGAAAGTGAGCACTTTGCCTAGAAATACCTACTTTTCCACTTCTCTAGAATTCCATGCTTGTGTCTGAATTCCCCCAGTCTTTTAAAGTCATCTAGAACTGTCAAGAGGAGACTTTATACTCTTTTCAACATCTTTTTCCTCCCATCTTTCTCTTCCCTTCCGTCCACTGGACTCTGCCCTTTGCCTTTCTTTAATACTCTCTTCTGCCCAAGAATTCCTGTAGAATTTTGTTAATTTGCAGCAACTTCTAAAAATAGCAGTTGTATCTTCTATGGCGGAAAAGGTTTACTAACTAGCAGGGGACTGTGGGCGTGTGAGCAGGCACGAGTGTGAATACTGTATCCACGAGTGTGTGTTTCATCTTCATTTCGTCTCTCAGGAATAATAGTAACTATAAACCTGGAAGTATTCTAACAGTTTGTAAACAGAGCTGAATAAAAACAGAGTTATTCAGCAACTGACGCTATGTCTACTGTATACGTTTCTCTGCCAAGGAACAGTTTTGGAACTGTTTTACATCTGGAATGATTTCTAACCTCCCATTAAAGGATACATGTCAAATATGTCTTAATGAATGGAGGTTTGCTAAACACTATTTTAAAAAGCTGAAGGCCCACCCCTAAGCAGTAAGTCACATCTAAGAGTCCAGATTCCAGGTATCACATTGCTAATTGTGGTAGGTACCCCGAGGGGAATCTGCCCAGATCTCTATGCCTCCCTAGTGAAAGGACTCCATTTCTTCAAAAACAAAATAAAAAAGAAAGAGAAAATGGAGTAAGAAAGAGAGAAAGTGTGAAAGAATCTATAGCTTAAGAAACTTAAAAGACATGTCAAGTGTATTAAGGACAGAGAAACTTGGAGACAGTCAGAGGTTCACAGGAGACAGAGGGTGACAGGTAAGCAGGAGGTTCTCGAAACAGGAAGGTAATGAGCTTATAGTAAAAGCAGCTGGTAAAGAGAAAAGTGGGGCAGGGTTTGGAGGAGGAGCAAAAGGTAAGATTGACAAGTTAAGCACACACCAACTCTGGAACAGTGACCCTGGACATCTCCCAGCCAGGGTATCTGTGCAGCCATTTCCTGGGGAATAAATAAACTTCTTTGGTTTCTGGGAAAGCCTTTGGATGGGCAAGTCCCTATTAGTATGTTGAGCAGCCAGTGGCTAATGTCCCAATCAGGCCTCCCTCCAGTCATGCAACCACATCTTAGGTGTCCTGCCAGCACACATGAGTTCCAGAACGACTACAGCAATGAAAATCTCAAAAAACAATACAGAAAAGCAAAGGGCAAATATTCAGAACACAAGACTACCACCTAAAATCCTGAGACAGTTTCTCATCATTATTTTGCAAAGGACAATGAAGATCAAAAACCCAGATAAAACCATCTAACAGCAAATGGTTCAAAATCATTTGGGACAGGTTATTTCTCGGAGGAAATGTAAACATTAGAAAGGAGGTTTAGACTCTCCTGCCAAAGGAGACAAGAGGTAAATGCCGTGTTCATATCCCAGGGTGTGGTGCTCAGCTGCGACCTTTCTTCTCCTTGTCAACATGTTTTTCTTTTATGCACCACAGTCTAACCGATGTGCTATCTCAGAACTCCACATGCTTTCTCTGTTCCCTTCTCTGACTTTACAGACTACATTTCACTCCCTTCTTGGTTCTCACTTGCTCACGACCTGCATCGAGAAATCAACATTAACGATACGGCCACGCTCACCAGTTCAATGGGTTGATTTTCTTTCTCCAACCACGGGGCAAGCTCCATTAAGCTAGAGATATAGTTCTCTATCATCCTACCAAACACTCCAGGTATGAAAAAAGTAAGTTCTTTTTTGGAATAAACTAGCTAATTAATCTACTACTTATATTTAGATTCTCCTTGACTATAAATAAATGAGGTATAAGGAATAAAAGTATAAACAAGGAAAATGTAGGGATGCTTGCCTATTAGCATTTGATTTTTAAATGCCATCCATTATTTGCAAAACTTTTAAATTTAAAAGCCATCTTCTTACCTGATTTTATGCAGTCTGATGACTTACAAATACCATCTAGAAAAAGAAGGAAACATGCATAAATATTTCCAATATGGTTTTCTAATTTCTCACTACCTTCTGTTCTCTTAAAAACTGCCAACTAAATAATCAATTCCATCAAGCAAGAGCTAAGAAACCCGAGTATTTATATCATTGTCAATAGCTAGAAATAAATATACAGAAATAAAATTGGCAAATCCTAAATTTAAAATTTTGATAATGATGATAACAGTGCATTAATTGTATCATCTCTACCCACTAAGACCTAGGTCTATCAGATTGAAATAATCAGCCCTTTTAGTCTGATAATCTTTTTTTTCTTCCTATTAAGGAACCAATCTTTTCTAACCCTTATTGTGAAAAACTTCTAAGACTCAAATTAGACCTCTTAGATCCCTGTGAGCTCCTTTACATTTTCATTGACACAACAAATTGCACTAATTGAAGTTGGCCATAAAATTGTGCACACCTTAATTAAATAAAATTACACATTAGAATCCTTCTAACATAAGCATGAGTACACTAAATATACTCGGCAATTAATAACTTAGCTCAAACATGACAGACATTGTACTTTAGTCCGAGTTCATTGTTTAGACATAGCGATGTGACATTTTATAAAGGAATCTTTAGACCACCATCCTTCAGCATCCCTCTCTTTAACACATTCATTTGGCAGATGAAAAAAGCATCAGATGAAGACCCCACTCTTGTGTGCAGGTATGTGCACACAAGTGTGGTAGTAACTCACCATCATAGGTTGCATAGAGTGCGATCATCGTTGCAGCAATGACAGTAAGGAGCAGGACAAGGACCGAGAGACTGATCTCCAGGGAGGTCCATCGTTGTTTCTTTGGCCTTGGAGTACTGATATCCGTTATATCCATCTGACTTTCTGATCTGCCCATCACCTAAAATCTGTAAATAAAAAAAAAGAAAAAGGTCTTTGAATACCACTAATAACAAATAAATAAATAGAGAAAAAGAAGAGGAAATGTATATACAATTTTCCATAGGCTTAATGTGGCTAAATAAAAGTAAAGAGTTAATTCATTTTAAATAGAAATAAATTGTTGTTGAAAGTCAGAATTTTGATTCTGAAAACAAAGAGTACAGAGCCAATGAATCAGACATGACAGGTCATAATCAATCCATCTTTCTCTCTTTCTTTTTCTTTTTTTTAAATATATATATATGTATCACTGATGATCCAAGCAAAATTAGACAAGAAGTCTCAGCTAAATACTCACATAGGACTCCTCTGGCAGTTCATAAGCAAATAACTGCTGCACCATCATAAAGCAAAGTTTTAAACTCACCCTTTTGAACTTTGGACAACATCAAAGGTGAATTTTGTATCTTGCGCCAGTGGCTTCTTTATAAGCATGGAAATCAATGACTAATACTTTGAGGTTTTGACTAAGCAATAATTTGAAACATGAATACAGATAAAAACAAAAAAGGAACAAACACTTGTGAGAGTTAATTTTTAGTCTTAAAAACAACTTTTATTTTACAGTTCAAAATTATAGCTACTGCTGATGTGGGTATCTATTAACTGGTTAGGCAACATTCTGAAAATGGTTACTTGTTAAGCCCAAAGTCAGCGGTTTACACTCAGGGATGAAAGATGTTACCCTTAATCAATGTTTCTTTATGCGATGGAAGAAGAAAAATATATATATAATTTAAAAAAATTCTACTTATTTAATTAAGTATTATTTAATTTGTATTTAAATTAATTTTTAATTGTATTTATTTAAGATACTTATTTAATTTGTATTTAAATTAATATGAATACTTCTACTAAGAGCTGACATTTATTGAGTACGTCCCATGTGTCAGTTCTTAGTGCTTTATACTAACTGATTTCATCTTTGTAAGGTGGCCACTAATATTCCAATTTTGTACTTAGGAAACTGAAGCACAGAAAATTCAGGTAATTTGTCCAACTACACAACTAGTAAATGTCCTTTACATACAACACATTTGGTCACTGCTTGAAATAGAAATATATCATCAAACAATAAAAGCTATTTTAGATCTTAGTGCCAGAAGTTTTGAGAGAGGGGGGAAGGGAAATCAAAGGCATGTAAGCCGAAATACTAAATTTCATTATGTTTCTCTTAGAGGCCTTGTGATTTTTTTACTGACCATCCACCAAAGCCCAGACTTCAATTTTTCTGCATGACTGTAGAAAAGAGCATCATAAACTGACAGACTAGCTGTTTATAGTTTGATACAAATTAAGCATATAATTTAGTTCCTAGATGAAGTGACTGCTCAGAAATACCCCTAGAGTTAAAGAGCTTTGTTGAATACCCACAATCTCCTGTGAGTGTGTTTTGTGGAAACTGAGGCACAGGATAAAGTTGAAATGGAGTCTATATTTGAAGTGTGGCCTGGAAGATCTCGCTGATAACTAGGAATTTAATCTCTCCAGTGAGTTATTAATAAGTGAACAACAAATGGACTTTAGAGTTCTGGATACAAAGTCTTAAGCATGCTGTTCTCTTGATTACACGAGGCTATAACCAAGGACAGACTATCAAATAAAAATATTTTATTAGATCATGAAAACTGTGTCTGCTCAATAAGAGTGGAATGTAATGTACCTGAATGTTAAAATGTCTTACTTAATGGTTATGTAACTCATGTTGGCTTAGTCTCACAGAGCCTGGGGTTATGATATGGAATTGCATTGATCGTGGTCCTTGGAGTTTTAATAGGGATGGTGACTGGGGAAAGAAAAGATGGGACCAAATTTAGTACTTGGACACCATACAGAGAGATTCATAATAAAAAGAATAATTTTCCCAGTTTCCCCAGAAGAATTCAAGAGCAACCCAAAGAGCATCTGAATATTAATCACATTTCCCTTTCTGGAGCATGTATCTTCCTGTTCTAGTATTTCAGAGACAATCTACGGAAGAGTATTTCTCAAATAATACGATCCACTTCTCCGTTTGGTTCTTAGAAACAATAATCAGTTTCTCTAGGGCTACGAACAAGGGCAGCCACAGGGTTAAATTAAAGCTGCTCTTTGGCACCACCAGGCTTCCAACTAGCAAGAAAACTAGTAGGTAGGCATGTCTGTCTTTCTCCCTGCTGTGTGACTTTTTCTTCACATCTCCTCCTTACCATGGAGATTGGGGTAAGAGGCAGCTGGGCTCCCAATGGTTGTACACCTAAGCCCACAGAAACTGTTATAGGGAAATAGAGGCAGTGACCAAAACTGCTAGTCCTTTTACTGGCATCAAAAAGGTATCATCTTTGAATCACCTGCAAACTCTCCATCTGCCACCCTTGTAAACGCTCTGCGACGTGTTTTTTGCTCCTAAGTAACACTTCTGAACAGCACTGAGCAAAAACAGAAATGAGGCCAGTGTAACTGCCTAGTTAACCTTGTCACTCATGTTCAGATATCTGTGGTGGACTCACTATTTTCTTGTAAGAAAACAGGGGTCAGAATCTCAAACACAGGATGGAAGATATCACCAACTCCCAGTCACAGAAGAGCCACCTCAACCACACCCAACTGCATTTTAGGGGAGGGAGGGTTGGGGTCAATTGCACAAAAGAATATAAAAAAAAAATTTATAAAGTTGACACAGTTCCATATAAAGTAGGATATGCCAAAAAATACCTAACACGTTTAAAACACTGCATCTCAATGTAGTGATATGGTCAGAAAAACTTAAACCAAAAAGTAGACACATCTCCAGGAAAGCATAGAGATCTAGGAGATCTAACCCAAAAAGAAATCTGTGAACTTCAGTTTAACAACATCCCCCAAAGAATAAATGATTATTTTGCTTAAGTAGAAACTGCATTTCAAAGCAATATAACACAGCAATTCCTTTATCAATTGAGAACAGGCATCACTTCATGACAGAGTCCAATCAAAGACCCTACAGGATAATAGTTTTGTTAAAGGGAAGCCTATAAACCAAAGTGATTTTCCTCTTCACAGCACTTTACCACGCTAGCATTTCTGCAAGCCCCTGAGGGTACACTACTGAAACAGTTTGTATGATGGAAACTGAGGCACAGGAAGCAGTAGAAACAGGTTCCATATTTAGGCTGTGGCTGCAGAAGCTGAGCAGGCTCAAGAGAAATCATTTCCTTTTTTTGCCAGGACATTAATTCGTAGGTGTTCCCAGGGCCCGGGGTACGGAGTTCCGGACACCAAGTACCAAGCACATCACTCCCATATGCAGTGTAGCTATTCAAAAGAAGTCACAGCTTGGAGTTCAAGAAAGTCTCGGACAAATTTCTGTCTGCGCTGGAACCCAGAAAGAACGCAAGAGTGAAGACGCTGCAAGCTTTCCAAGCCGATCTGCCGATTAGCAGGTTCTAAACGCTGACACCGCAAGTCAGGTTAACTACTTTTCAGTTTAATAAAATTACCATTTGCATCACCTATAGGGGAGGAACAGGCTCGATCAAGTGGCTAAAGAGGAATGTTTGGCTGCAATTATCCTCGTTTTCAAATACAAATAGCAAGAGACCGATCAGGTGAGGAAACTTTCATCTACAAAAGAACTCCCCTCTGCTCCCGCCCACCAACCCTCGCGGACACAAGCACGCTATCAGCATAAATTATGTAAGGCAAGATGAAGAGGTAGGATAACGAGAGATCTTCAGGTTAGGAAAAGTAAAAATAGAAAAGTGAGTTACAAATGAGAAGAGAATCCCACAGAAAACAAACCTTCCCTTAAAGGGGGGGGGGGGAGAAGAAAGAAAAAAGAAAAAGAAGAAGAAAAAGAAATCAGTGTCTCTGCAGCCGAATGGCAAATTCCTAGCCCCCAAATCCGTCCCCCTGCAATTCGGCAGCGCTGATCTCGACAGGCGAACACAACCCCCGGAGGCAGAGGCTGCAGGGAGCTACGGCAAGGAACCTGAGGAGTCGCCCCGACATCACTCGCAGAGCCCTCCTCCCAGGTCACCCTCTTTGCCCCTTTGCCTCACTCTTCAGATCCTAGTTGCGGCTCCTTCCCAGGGCACGCCTCCCTCGCCCACGCCGCAGGGTCCCGGGCGCTCGGTGGCACCCGACCCGAGCCTCCGACCCTGCTCCGCGCGCCTCCCGGGCAGCCGCTCCCCTGGGTCGGCTGTACCCGCCCCGTGCCCGGCCCGCCCCGTGCCCGTCCCGCCGGCTCCCACCACCCGCGCGCTCTCGCGCCCTTCGGACCCTTCTCCCCAGCTCCCAGGTGCTGGCTCGCTCTCCCGGGACTCACCAGTGGGATTCGGGAGAAGTTGGAGGCGGCTGAGCAGACACATCCCGACCAATGAGCGCGCGGGGCCGGGCGTGGGGAGCCCCGCCGAGCGCCGGTCGGTCCGTGCGTCCGCCCCAGCGCGCCCCGAGCGGCGCGGGCTCCGGACTGCGGGCGGCGGCGCCGGCGCCGAGCCAAGGCCGGACTCCCGGGAGGTTCCGGGCCCCGCGGCGGCCGGGGCCCGGGGGAGCGAGGGGGAACCGGGCATCCCTCGGACCCGCGCCCGGAGAGACTCACCGTGGCCTCTCAGCAGATCCTGCGCCGGGAGTTGGGCGGCTGCTCCCGCCTGCGCTCGGTCCAGCTTCGCCACTTGCACATCTCCGCGCCCCGCGCGTCTCGGCGCTCTCACCCCCCCTCCGCCTCACCGCCGCAGGACGAGCGAGAGGAGCAGTTCTCTGGGTGACCTGAAGGTTTCCGCTAGGTCTCCCGAACCCTCTCACATCTTGTGTGGGGGGCGGGCGTGCGAGTGTGCGAGAAAGCACCCCCCCACACACACCTCACCCTTCCCAAAAGGGCTTTGCCAAATATTCTTGGAATTGCTCAGCTTCGGGGCTTTCAAGAAAACAATACATTGCCTCTACGAGATTGTGTAGTGCTGATGAAGGTTCTGTTGCTCTCCCTAGTCAACCTGAGACAAAAATGATTCGGTTCTCGCACGCAGTCTTCTTTCGCTCATCTTTCTCGCTCCTTCTCCTGCCTCTTATCCAAGCTTCCTTCCTTTCTCATTTTTTAGGTTCTCTCCCTTCCTCTTTTTTGTTTTTTGTTTTTTCTTTCTTCCCTTTCTTTCGTTACCCCCCTCTCCCTTTTCCTTCTTCTTTCTCCTTCTCTATTTGCTTTCTCTCCTTTTCCTTCTCTCTCTTTCTTTCTTTCTTTCTTTGTCAGCCCAAAATGATGTCAAGAGCTATATTATGTACTGAAACCCCCCACTCCCACCTCCTGACTCTTGGGAATCCAGTGATGTGTATATCTGAAGGCTTGGGGATGGGGAGTGGGAGAGTAAGGAAAAATGGGCTACAATGTGTCTGCTCTACCTACTAAAATTAGTTATGTGTCTGGACCCTTGTCATTTTAGTGGAGTCAAGCAGCACACCATTTTCATGTAAGACATGCAATTCCTTCTCAAGGAAGTTTTAAGAAAAAGAGAATACTTTTTGCACAGAGGCGATTCCTTTATAAAAGCTGCCTTTAGCAGTTTTAAGTGTCAAGAGCTCAGAAGAACTAGACCTCCCCTATTGGTTTTGTTGTTGTGCTTACGTGATTTTTAGTTCAGTTATTCAATGCCAAACACGTATGAGTAGCTTTAACAGTGATCTCTTTCCTTTTTCGAATCATGTCTAATTGCAAACACAGAGAAACACACACACACACACACACACACACACACCCCTGGGAAGGTCCTACTGAAATACAGGTGACTTTTCGTGAACTTGCAATTATCTGTTTTTAACATCAAGCGACTGTCAGATTTTACATTTTTTACGTGGTAGAGCTGAAAGGCAGGGAGAAAAAGCGGTACTTGATAATAGTAAATGGAATACAATGGAGAGACATTTTTTCAAAAAGTTAAAACAATCATTAAATAATTGGATTAATATAGGTTAATCTAATATATAGGCTTCAAGAGTACTCTTGAAAGCGTATCTCTATGCTTTACTCTTTCTTGGTGCACGTGTTAGATGCCACTTAATCCACATGCAATCCTAAAATACAGATACAATTGACCTACAAATGAGCATAAGGAGCTTGGCTAAGTAAAAACCATCTAGAACTGTTTCAACTGGAAATGTGAACCCAGTTCATTCTTTTTTTTTTTTTTTTAAGATTTTAGTTATTTATTTGACAGGCAGAGATCACAAGTAGACAGAGAAGCAGGGAGAGAAAGGGGGAAGCAGGCTCCCTGCTGAGCAGAGAGCCCAATACGGGGCTCAATCCGAGGACCCTGAGATCATGACCTGAGCTGAAGGCAGAGGCTTAACCTACTGAGTCACCCAGATGTCCCTCATTTTTTTTTTTTTTTTAAGAAGATTTTATTTTTAAGTAATCTCTATACCCAATGTGGGGCTTGAATTTACAAATCCCAAGATCAAGAGTTCCGTGTTCTACCCACTGAGCCAGCCACGTACCCCTAAACCTTGTTTATTTTGATTCAAATGCTGAGTTACTGATATCCTCATTATACAGAAAGTCCTGAAGCATAGATAGGTGAGCTACTAAAATTCACTGTGTGAAAACCTAGATCTTCTAACACTCCAGTGCTTAATTTTTATTACTGTTCAGTATAATTACCAAAATGTTATTTCAACCTTACATAATCAACAGTGAACTAAAAGGAGTTCAAAAAAGTCCTCTCTTTTTTTTTTCCCAGGTAGCCAGTCCTCAGTTCCTTCATAGGGATCCCCATGTATTAAAAATGTAATACATTTCTTCTGATTAACATAATAATGAATGTTGGGGGGGGTGCCATGGCCAGAATAATCCCTAAATTTGCATATCAACAGGAAATGCAAGTCGAACTCATGCCCGATCTTAAGATGTCTATTTAAACTTTTCAGGCTACATTTTGTTTTCCAATTTGCACAAAAATTTTAAACAGGAAAAGTTCTTTTGTAAAGTAATAGAATATCCTTGTAGTTCATGAATATCTTATTACCAGTAGAAAATAAGGCAGTCTGATTTGTGTATAGTGCCTCTAAGCTTATAGCTGAAAGTTGGAAATAAAGGTGATTCACTTAAATTCTTTTAAAAATTAAAGATTTGTTAATGAGAACTTTTCAGACTGTTCTGTTATAGCATATATCATATATCATAGTTTTAGTCCTGTCTTGTGGCTCGAAGAAAAACCCTATAGGAAGCCAATTCAAAGATCCACTCTTGGTAAGAATATTTTACAAGAAAAAAAGAGTGGTTACAGAGTACACAGCAAAGGAAAGATGGCATGGTTAGTTATCTTTAGACTGTCTTTCAGCTGATAGTCAAGTTGTGTTTCCCACAAGAAATCTAATCTCATTAAAGTTTACCAGAAATTTAAGGGCTTTTATCAAATATGCTAAATCCCTTCCCAGAAGGAGGTTATACAAGTCTGAGAAGATTTCTCTTGTAAGGAATCTAATGAAAAGCCCCCAGGTTTGATGAAACTCAGAAAACTGAGATTTACAGAGGTTGTTCAAGATCATTCAATTTGGGGGGTTATAAAAATGGAGGAGAAAAAAGTCAGCCCAGCTACCATGCCTAAGTTATTAAGCATGGAATGCTTTGGTTCAGGCAAGTTGCAGAATAGATCCTTAAAAGCTGATCTTATATGCAACACTTACAAATGCTTGATAAAAGTCTTTCTTTTAAAGGCCCTCTAAATGCACCACTGAGCCAGCAAGAAAGTGAAGGAAAAGCCAAAATCATAGAATTCAGCCAGGAATTCAGCACGGCTTATAAGCACTAAAAATGGCCCTGCCCGGGGGCATCAACCTACCTCTGTAGGCCTCACCAAACCTAGAGCTGCAGTATTAACAGGACTTAGAAGTGCCAGGGACTTCGTAGGGAGCGGGTGAAAAGTCAGGTTAGAACTCCTACATAAAGCTGAGCCCACTGAAAAGAAACATCGGTAGTGCAAAGGTGAACTAGAAAACAGAAAAAACAGAACTCAAACTCCATTCCCACTTCCTCCCTTGCCTCCCCACGCCAAACATAAATGTTTGCTTTTTGCAGCTTGACTTAGGTAGGTGTATTTAGGCCCAAAACTTCTGGTGCAAATTCATAACCAGACTTCAGACGGACAGTAGGGCTAGGATTTAAACTAATTATGTGGCTTGAAAATTCCCAAGTTAAAAATCTATAATAAAGTGGCTTTATGTGAGTCTATGCCAAACAAAAACTGAGAGAATTATTATTACTTAACTTCTCTAAAGGAACTTACTGAGAATGAGTTTATAAAACAAAATGATACTGAAGTAGGGAAGCTGAAGGGTCTGCATTTTAGAACGGCCCCATCCGTCTCTGCTGTTGGTCTACCAGGCCCCATTTACTCATGTTCCATATTTTGCCTCTGAATCAGGCAAAGAAGCTGTATTCCCACTTCAAGGGGGAAGCAAGAATGTGAACCGTTCTCTGAATTTTGTCCTAGGCCCCAAACACCTGATAACACCTAAGAGGAGCCAGATCCCAAACATTTTCCAAACAAATCTCAGCTCGTGTGGCATCAATACCCCTATCTTCGGTAATTCATGGAATGACACCTACTGTTCACCTGACACTCACCTTTGATGGGAGCCAACCACAGATTCCTATGTACCCTAGACTCTTTTCCAATATAAACCCCTAGTCCCAAGCAGTGATGAGATTCATTCTCTTTTCCTTTCTGAGTCTCCGGGGTGTTCCATCTGCTATTCTCTGGCAGTCACCCTATTCAGTAAACTGTTTTCACTTTCTCGGGTGCACATTTGATTTCTATTCTGTGTGAAGTCGAGAACCTTCTTGATAGGTCCTGTGGGACCCTCCCCCGGGTTTGTCGACTCAGCCTGCCTGAGTTAATACTAGATAGATCAGATATTAAAGAAGGAGTGGTAAGCAAAGAATATAGTAGCAACATAGATAAATCTAAGCAAACATTTGACTAACAAAATATCTGGGCACACAGATGGCCAACAGACACATGAAAAGATGCTCAGCATCCCTGATGATGATCAGGGAAATACAAATCAAAACTACAATGAAATAAATACCCAGTAATGCAATTGCTGGGTCAAAGGGAACTCTATTTTCAACTTTTTGAGGAACCTCCATAATTGTTTTCCAGAGTGGCTGCACCAGCTTGCATTCCCACCAAGAGTGTAGGAGAGCTCCCTCTTGGGGTATTTGCTCCCAAAGATACAAAGGTAGTGATCTGAAGGGGCACCTGCACCCCAGTGTTTGTAGCAGCAATGTCCACAATAGCCACACTATGGAAAGAGCCCAGATGTCCATTGACAGATGAATGGATAAAGAAGGTATAGTATACACACACACACACACACACACACACACACACACACACACACAGGAATACTATGCAGCCATCAAAAATGAAATCTTGGCAATTGCAATGACATGGATGGAACTAGAGGGTGTTATGCTATGTGAAGTAAGTCAATCAGAGAAAGACAATTATCATATGGCCTCACTGATATGTGGAATTTGAGAAACAAAGCATAGGATCATAGGGGAAGAGAGAGAAAATGAAACAAGATGAAACCAGAGAGCCATACAGGGGAACTGGGTGATGGACAGTGGGCAGGGTATGTGTTGTAATGAGCATTGAGTATTATATAAGACTGGTGAATCACAGAGCTGTACCCCTGAAACAAATAATACATTATATGTTAATTAATTGAATTTAAATTTTAAAAAAAGGAAAAAAAACTCTATGGTGAGATATCACCTCAGACCTGTCAGAATGGCTAAAATCAACAACACAAGAAACTACAGGTGTTGGCGAGGATGAGGAGAAAAAGGAACAATAGTGCGCTGTTGGGGGAATGAAAACTGATGCAGAGCCATACTCTGGGAAAAAGTATGGAGTTTTTCCTCAAAAAGTTAAAAATAGAACTACCCTCTAATTCAGCCATTGCACTACTAGGTATTTACCTGAAGACTACAAAAAATACTAATTCAAAGGGATTTATGCACCCCAATGTTTATAGCAGCATTATCCCAATATGAAAAGAACCCAAATGTCCATCGAATGATTAATGAATAAAGAAGATGTGATATATGTATATAATGGAAAATTACTCAGCCATCAAAAAGAAAGAGATACCTAAAGGGGTGCCTGGGTGGCTCAGTTGGTTAAGCGTCTGCCTTCGGCTCAGGTCATGATCCTGGAATCCTGGGATGGAGTCCCACAACGGGTTCCCAGCTCAGCAGGGAGTCTGGTTCTCCCACTGACCTCTCTCCTCTCGTGCTCTCTTTCTCTCTCAAATAAATAAATGAAATCTTAAAAAAAAAAAAAATAAGAAACCTAAGACTATAGAATGGTTAAAAGCAAAATGATGGGTAAAGATACATCAAACAAATATTAACCAAATGAGAACTAGTGTAGAAATATTGTAATCAGACAAAATAGACTTAAATTTGACCCCCCCCAAAAAAGAATAATCAGTTGAGTAGGGTAGTACAACTCTAAACTTGATTACATCGGGGAGCATGCATTTAAAAAAAAAACAAAAATTACAGAACTACAAATTAAAACTAGTTATTCACCATGATAAGGATGATTTTAATATTCTTTTCTCAATATTTGATAAATCACATGCACAAATCAGAAAGGACATAGAAGATCTGAATAACAATACTAACAACGTGTCTAATAGAAATGCTTTGATCATTTCACCCAAGAATTGGAGAATACCCACTTGTCCTTGATAATTAATCTTATGGAAGCTGTGGGCTAAATTTTGGGAGAGGGAGTTTCTACAGCAGTTTGTATCTTAAGGCCTCTTTCCCTTTTTTTTCTGTTGAGAATTACCTCCCTGAAGTTCGTGTTTCAAGGAGATGGCCTAGATAAGAAGGTTAGAGTTAGTTTAGCTTAGGGGAGAAGACCAAACAAAAAAAAATCCTATCAGGTTCTGAATAACAACTTCTAGTTTGATCAACAATTCAAAAAAATCGTTGTTTGTTTGTTTTTTTAAATTTTATTTACTTATTTGTCAGAGAGAGATCGAGTGCACACAAGCAGGCAGAGGCAGAGAGAGAAGCAGACTCCCTGCAGAGCACGGAGCCTGATGGGGGACTCCTTCCCAGGACCCTGGGATCATAACCTGAGCAGAAGGCATTGGCTTAACCAACTGAGCCACCCAGGTGTGCCATCAAAAAAATTGTTTTAAATATCCTTCAGTTTCAGCTGGGAAACAGTAAGTATTTCTGGCAGTACTAAACAGCACCTTGGACTTCAGAAACATCCACAAATTGAGTGCAAAAGCTATTTTATTTTTCTCTTTTTCAGGTAGTGATAGTGATGGGGGAGAGCTAACTCTGGTGAGAATCCTCACCCTTAGCGGGCTTCTGCCAGTTTTCCTAGGATTTCATCTGCAGGCTACATGTGGGGTTTAAAGCAGAGGGTGTAGCTCTGGTATCTACCAGAATTTGGCAAGGTTTTCTTTAATTTAATTTTAGTTTTCCTGAGCTGTTTAAGGGGATAACGTAGCAGTTTACTGGATAATTCGAAAGAGTATCATCAGCTCGGGGAGGGGTCCGTATGGAGGTCTTCCTTTGACAGTACGCGCAGGGGCATCCGAGAGACCTCTGACTTGGTGAACTTCCGTTTATAGACTTAGAGTCTCTTTAGAGTGGAAGGACGACTTAGAGGATAAATGATAGAGAGAGTGCTATACAGGAGGAAGGAGGGGAGCAGAAGGAGTGAAGTCCGTCTTTCGTTTTAGGTACTTCTTGTGTCATTTTTGTGTGGGTGATTTTTTTTTTTTTTTCAACGCAGCTATTTTGGAATCTCGAAGCCTTTTGAAGCCTTCTGCATACCAATTAAAATAGGTATCTCATTCTGTTTGTTTAATTTGGGAACACTATTTTTAAGTGCGCTTCTTAAATGATCTTATCTAATGGGAACACTTCTCATAATGGCCAATGTAATGTCCCTCCCTGAGGGCTGGCCACAAGTTTGTAGGACCCTGACCACAAATGGAATTAAACCCCTACTTTTGTCCAGCCATATTTTGGAAATCCCAACCTGACAAGTTACTATGTTCTCAGGAGACAAAAGGTTTTTTGGCAAGATTCTGTCATTATTGTAGATATTTCTAAGTTCCAGGACCACAGCAATTAAACATCAAATAAGCAGGTGTGCTGGAAGGTGGCACACTTAACCTCCTTAGACTATATGACTTCCATTCTTCTTTGGCTAAGCCTTTGGATCTCTTGGAGCCAAACTAACGTTAATAAGGATGTGCCACTGGGATGGAGATTGGGTGGTGTTTCAGAATAAGCCTCATTGCTCAGAGATTTTCTTAAGGTTGGCAGATGACCTAGGGTCACTCTAACCTGTCCTGGGACCGCTTATCCTAACCTGGGAGTCTTTAGCGTTAAGGAGCAACCACTTTAACAGCTTTTAAGTGCTCAATCCATGCCCATCAAATTTGTGCCTTTTTATCTTCCAAGAGTCCCATGAACACTAGCCTTTACTTAGTGGACCCAATCTGATCACAGATCCAGTCCAGTTCTTAAGTTGGACCCAGTCCAGTGTTTAAGTTGAACGCAGTCCAACTACCAGGATTCCCCAATGTGGAATCTAGGGGTTGGGGAGGGGACTGAACCAATGGACCCCAAAGAATGGGGATTTCAGACTGATTGCAAACAAATGGGGAAATCTAGCTGCCACTAGCAGTTCCCAATATGGCATCTGGGGCAGGATTCCAAACAAATGTAGAACTGCCAACTAAGCCACCAGTAGTTCCCAATGTAGAATCTGGGGACAGAATCAAGGGTTGGGGTTTCTAGTCAAATAGGGAACTAACTGGAAAGTTAATCAGATAGGTAGTTTCACATAAAGAGAGTGGAGCCCAGAACTGAAAGGAACTTACCCACAGGCCTCAGAAACCACAGAAATGGTTAGAAAAACTGAACTCAAAGGGCTCTCAGGTTACCACTCCTGTTTTTCTTGTTGTCTCTGAAGCTATCAGGAGTTTGCTCTGATGTTTGCCACTGCTGCCACCAAATCTGTTTTTAAAAAGTCAACTGTGGAAAGTTGAAGATCTAACTGGCTTTATTAGATGAGTCATGAATCAGGCAGCATCCCAGCTAGCAAAGGAAGAGGAGCTTCAAAGAGCAGTACAAAATGGGATATCTTTATGGGCAAAGGGGGCAGGGACAATGGAAGAGTGGGTTATGACATCTTCCTTTGGGGACTGGAAGGATCTATCAGGTGGATTACTTCATGACTGCTTAAACCAGATTGACTGGTTTAAGATTACATACCTGGGGAAGGTTGTAGTTACATTAGATATTAAGTCTTGGTTTGCTGAAGTGGGGCTTAGCACAAGTGACTCGATTTGGGGACCTATTTCTTCTTTTTTTTTTAGCAGTATGTATAAGAGAATGACCTTGCAATTAGGAATCATTTCAAACCCCAAAAGGCTCAAAACATAAAGAGTTGGATATGTTTAGTTACAAATTAAATTCTTTCTGTTTGCCAAAAAAACTTTGTAAAGAAAATAAAAAACAGTGCACTAAGGAAAGATCTACAACATATTCAAGTGGAAAATTATTGGAATATTAAAGCCAGACAATCCCCCCAAATGGATAAAACACAGACATGAAAACAAAAGCTAAGTAAAAATGACCATAGCCTATAAGAAGGTACACAATCTCATTAATGGGCAAAAATCAATTAAAACTCCAAAATAAACCCAAGTTTTATTCAACCTGACTTCTTACACATCACTGGGAAGAGTATTACTTTGTACAATCTGCCAGAAGGAAAAAAAAAATGTAAAGTTGTCCTTGAGGCACCTGGGGGGCACAGTTGGTTAAGCATCTGACTCTTGGTTTCAACTCAGGCTGTGATGTCAGGATTCTGGGATCCTGCCCCACATTGGGCCTCCATGCTGAATGTGGAGTCTGCTAAAGACTTTCTCTCTCCCTTTCCCTCTAACCCTCCTGCTCATTCTCTCTCGCTCAAATAAATCCATAAAATCTTAAAAAAAAAAAAAGTTGTTCTTATAAAAAGCAAATGATATTATTGGCTGTCTTTTCAATGGGATTTGGGGCATTGCCTAGCACAGAAGTAGGAAAACTTACTCTGTAAAGGGCCAGATAGTTAATGTTTTAGACTTTGTCCACATACATTTCTGTAGCATATCCTTTTTTTCCCCCTTTAGAACTCCTTAAAAATGTAAAAAAAAAAAAAAAAAAAAGTATCATAGTTTGTGGACTCCATAAAAACAGGCTACTGACCATTATTGGATCTGGCCAGGCAGCTACAGTTTAGGTATCCCTAGCTAACAGATCCCCCAGGATAAATCCGATTTATTGGGGTGTATACCTTGGGTGGCTTTCTACTGACCTTGCTATTTTGCAACTGTAAAAAGGTGGCCTTTAGTGGAAACCAATAGTAACACAAATGCATTTGTTTGGGAATTTGTAGGAAAATGATAGCAATGGAAATGATTCTTGTTTAAAACAATGCCAATAAATATTTTCTGGCAAAGACACTAATGATTTCCATTGAAAAGATAACCCCAAACATATCATTTTATTGGCTTAGGCCAATAAAAGTTTGACAGGCCAATATAGATTTGGGGGGAAAAAAAAAACCAACACACTTTAGCAAAGAATTTTGGAAAACATTCGCATTATCTGGAAAGTCAAAAAAGCACATGATTTACAATCCAGCAATTCTACCTGCAGATACATATTCCAGAAAAAAGCTTGCACATGTGCACCTGGAGATATGAGCAAGACTTCATCACAGCATCATCTATAATAATAATAATAATGAAAACCCCTAGAAACAACACAAAAGTCCATTGATGGGAGAGTGGGTAAAATATTGTAATACATTCATAAAATGGAATACTAGGATATTACACAGAATGCGAAATGAGCAACGGCAGCCAAACAAATCAGTACGGATGGTTCAGAAAAATCATGTTGAGTGAAAAAGCAAGCGAATCTCACGCAGGATTGTATAGATACAAAGAAAACAAAAGATATGAAGATTTTGTCATCAGGGAAGCCACGGATTAGTGAGCAAGAGAAATGCAAACAAGCGTTTACAACAGAACATGGCAATTTTCATAATTGAGTTACATACAAAGTTCATCTGATACGTGATAGGCAACCTTTTACCACTGGGCATATCAGAATACTTCATCACTTAACACATTTTTTATTTGATTTGAGGAATTTGCTAGATAGAAGAGAGGATAAACACATTCAAGACAGAGGGAACATAGAGAACATTCTCTTTGTCTTGAATATTATATGAGATACATTGTAGTTTTTTGATGATTTCAGATGGTTTAGTATTGCTGAAACACAAAAGGCATGGGGAGGGAGAACAGATTGGGGGCGGGGGTGTATCTAGAGAGAAGGCTGAAGAGGTAGGGACCAGATAATGAAGAAATTTGTACGTGCTGCAAACTGTGTACACTTTGTTGCAGATGATAGAAAACCATAGTGGAATTTGAGCGAGGGATCAGGAAGGTCAAAATTGTACATGAGAACGCCCAGGCTGCATTGCTGGGCATGGAAAACATGGACATAGGAAGCAAAAATGTAGGCAGAGACATCTATTAAAAAGCTAGTGCAATGATTGTTATATAAAATGTTTTTGAAGGCACCTGGGTGGCTCAGATGGTCAAGTGTCTGCCTTCGACTAGGGTCATGATCCCAGGGTCCTGGAATGGAATCTCTCATTTGAGGGGAGAGGGGCCCCTCCTCCCTGCTCCGCGGGGAGTCTGCCTCTCCTCCCTCTCCCTGTACCACTCCCCCTCATGATCTCTCAGTCTTTCTCAGATAAATAAATAAAAATTAAAAAAAAAAAAGAAATGTTTTTATGATAACTGAATGATCTAAGGCGATGAAAGATTTTCAAGGAGGTGGAATCCACAGGATTCGTGTTTTTTTTTTTTTTTTTTTTTTTTTTTTTTTTAAATATTGAAGGTAAAGAAGCAGGAATCTGGATTGAGTCCTGCAGTTTGGGGCCGTGAGGTGAACCTGCCATGTCCTGAGATAGGGAACAGTGAGTAGTGAGCAGTGACAGGATGTCAGACATCTTGTTGAAATCGTAGAACTTCTCTCAAGTGCTAGGACATAACAACGGGATGTTCATTGCTTCTGGCAGGTCAGCAAAATGTCTGAATATTTGTTATGGGCCGAATGCAATAATTAACTGTGACGATGGGACCCAGAAACATTGTAACTTCGAGTCTCAGTCACCAAACAGTTTTCTGATTGGTCATAACTGATGGACTGAAAATTAAATTTCAAAACGTGGAATTGAGCCTATTCCCTGCCTAAACTGTTCCATGTGCTCGGATTCTGCAGGGCAGGAAAGTCCCTCCGGGGACACGTTGCACTTTCCCCTCACATGAGGACGTGACTAAGCTCAACGACAGAGCCCAGAGCCGCAGAGCGCGTTCATCCCCCCACATTCCCAAGCAGCTCTGGAATTCCTTTACTGACAAGGTATAGAGAAAGGGCAAGAGTGCGGATTTGGCAGCACGGCTTGTGTGGACAGGCTCAGCATTTCTCAAACCTGGAACCAGTTCTAGCTGGGAGGGAGGGTTGTCTGTGGCGGGCACTTTGAGGATGCCCATCTCCACATACTAAGGAACATGTGCGTCTGATTCCCTCCCATTAGACCTCTCTCATGCATTTCCTGTGGACATCTGTGGCAAGAGCAAGGAGTTGAGTACTACACAACAGCGGCAACAGGAAGAACCCAGATTGGGGACAGCTGTTCATCCTTGGCACGGTCTACCTTTAAATTTCTGGTTCTTTCTGACTCTGACCTTGAACGGGTGTCTGTGTGTTGTGTGTGTGTGGGGGGGGTGTTGCTGATTACAAATAGTGGAAACTAGGACAAGCAAGATGAAGAAAAGAGATGTGGCTTCCAAGCAACCTCTGAGTGGAAAGGTTTGCATCTTACCTTGATATAATTACATGGTAAACGTGATCAATTCCCAACTGCTCTTAGATCCGTAGTTTCCAGGAAAACGGCCAAATGAAATAGAAGTATCTTGATTTTAGACTTTGACGGTTTCTACTTTATGCCCCCTAGCAATTCATTTGCAAAGATAAAGTTTATCTTTAACGCTGTCATTCTTAATCCTTTCCGGCCAACAGTCAGCCATTCTTACCAGCCCAGATTATCACATTTACCTACATTCTTTAAGTCCAAATGAAAAGTGTTTTTTTTTTAAATTCACCCTGATCTGTACAGGCAGATGTATGCACAGAGTGGCTTTTAGTGTCCATTTTTAGTATAATGTTTAAAATAACTGAATGCGAAAGCCTAAGCAAAACTCACTGCTGTCAGTAATTGTTATAAAATCTTTTCCAGTAAAGTGCTTTGGGGATACTATTTCACAAGTTTGTTCAGTGGGCATTGATACGTTTTAACTTTCGAAATTAGGCCAGAAAAATGAAAGAAATGAAAGTATTAATAGGATCCATTTGACTAGAGCAAAATTTATGTCATTGAAAGCTCCAAAAATATTGAACAGTGTGCTCAGTCTTGTTTGTGCTGCTATCAAACTAGTTGTATTATTACAGGAGGGTTATTGTCCGTTCCCCTAGCCCACCTGTGATATCTATGGTTATTGGTGGAGGCGGCAATTACACTCCTGGGGGAAACTTATCTCTTCCTGTTCTCTCTGGTTATGCCCATTTCCTGCTGCTTCTGGAGCTAGGGAGGGAGGCAGGTCCCAATAAGGTATTTCTGTGGGGACTGGCTGACATCACAAAGATAAGGGATAGGTTTAGTCACATTCTTTGTAAACTGAGCCACTATCAGGGTATTAAAATAGCTAAAGGTAATGGAGCCTATCCCTAGTCTGTTAAACGGACAGTATAGCTTTTTACTCATTTGAAACTCAATGAATTTCTTTCTGCTAAGGAATTCAGGGTCAGATTAATTTCTCCAGTAACTCTTTGAAGTAGGTGTTAATAAAATTAAAAAAGGTTTCTCCATAAAGTACAAATTTTTCTCCCCCTTTAACAGCTCGGATAAATTGCTAAGGCACAATTTCACATCTAGCAGGGAGTGATTAATATTACGCTAAAGTCTCAAAGAAAAAGGGTCAGATGAGTACTCCTCAATGACAAGGATGCTCACAGGCCATCCAGATCACTCACTTGCCTGTTCAGCCTTCTCCTGGGTGTGGACAAGCCTCTCCCCTCTGAGCTGCCCTGCTCTAATCCTCTCCCCTTGTTACGGAAAACCCTCTTGAATTTTAGCCATTATTTCTAGCCCTGTGATTTTTAAAAAAATCCCTAATACGTGTATTTCCTGAACTTTCCCTTCTCAGTTCCACAGCACTGTGCTAATACTAATCTCTCCCATCCTTTCTTCCCTCCTTGTATCTACCGAACAAAGCGTCTTTACTCCTCTTCATCTCCCTACCATTTATTCCTTGATTGTGCTTCCCCATCCTACTTTATAATTTCATGAGGCTTCTGGTCTCATGGCACACAACTAACAAATCTTCATCAATTAGTCCAGTGCATTTCTTCAGTGGCAGACCCACTTTTCCCTCCATTTGTGGGACACTTCACATACTCATGCTACTGGGACCCAACAAATTTTATGGAATCCGCGTTGCCCAAGTTCATCTAGGCTTGCCACATCCAAATGGTCTTTAATGACTTCTTTATTACTGTCCATATAGTAAGTTCTCACGTTGTAACGTTTTTTTCTGTATAGGATCTCTTGCATTCTTTCCCTACATTTCATTCCCAAAGCCAACATTAACCAGCATGAATTCTTTTCTCTTATTTTTCCAGGATTATTATATCAATATTTTAACTATTATCCTTACCAAAAACCCCCCACAATTTCGTCTTTTCATTGTATCAGTTCATTGTTTACTATTGTCCCTGGTTGATCACCATGAATCAAGGAAGAATTCTCCCCTACAAATTTAAGAAGAAGCATGGCCTTTCTGACACCTTGCTTTTGGACTTCAGGCCTGGAGCTGTGGGACAAGAAATTTCTGTTGTTTTAAGGGACCAGAGGTGGTATTTTGTTAAAGCAGTCCTAGGAAACTAATACTGATATCTAGGAGCTCATTAAGTACATTGGGGGGAAAAAATCATCCAGATATAGGTAGCAGTGTGTTCAAAGGCATAGGGAAGTGGAGAAGTACCCAGAGGCATCTTATCAAAGCAATTGAGTTGCTTACAGGATCTGTGTAGGTCAATGAATAATATGAATACATTATACAAACAGTGTGTGCTGTTCCTACACTTGATCTTAGCCAAAAGGCCGAGAAGCGATGTGTGTGCTGTTCCTTATTGTTCCACACAATGAGTATGTGCCTGAGAATGAACAAAAGAAATGAAACACAAAGCTTAGCCTCTTTCTTATTTTTCCTGAGCCTCTCTTCATTGAGTGTTTTGTCAACGGTTAATACAGTTGTGGAGAGTACTTTCAAAAAAAAAAACAACCCAACAAAAAACAACATAGCCTCTATACATGAACTGAACACCTTATCTGGTTCTCAACTAAAGAAACAGGAATCTAGGGGCACCTGAGTGGCTCAGTGGGTTAAAGCCTCTGCCTTCAGCTCAGGTCATGATCTCAGGGTCCTGGGATTGAGCCCTGCATCGGTCTCTCTGCTCAGTGGGGAGCCTGCTTCCTCCTCTCTCTCTGCCTGCTTCTCTGCCCACTTGTGATCTCTGTCTGTCAAATAAATAAATAAAATATTAAAAAAAAAGAAACAGGAATCTATTCCAATATGGACAAAACACTGCATATATTTTAATTTATTTAATTTATTAATCAAATTATCATTAATTTATATACTTATTAATTAATATATTATAATTATATATAGTTAATTAATTTATATTTATTGCAACATTATTTATAATAGCCAAATTATGAAAGCAGCCAAGGTATCCATCGGTAATGAATGGTAAAGAACAGGTAGTATATACATACATACATATTGTATGTATATACTACAGGATATTATTTATCCATAAAAATTAATGAAATCTTGCTGTTTGCAACAACAGGGATGGAACAGAGTATAATGTTAAATGAAAAATAATTAGTCAGAGAAAGACAAATAACATATGATTCGACTCATTGTGGAATTTAAGAAACAAAACAAATGAGCAAAGAGGAAAAAAGAGAGGGAGAGAGAAACCAGGTTTTTCACTGCAGAGAACAACTGTAACCTTAACTGTAGAGGGGAGGTGGGTGAGGGATGGGTGAATTAGGTGACGGGGATTAAGGAGGGTTCTTGCTGTGATGAACACTGGGTGATGTATGGAATTAAAAAAAAAAAAGGCCTCAAAGACGGAGGGGAGGGTATAGGTCATCAACAGACCAGCAATTTTTATTTTTTTACCATGCCAGTGTAATTCTGATACAGCTTAACAGAGCTTTTTTTTTTTTTTTTTCCCCCTTTAACAGTTTATTCATGTATGGTACTTTTAAGTATAAAAAGAACTGTCACATATATTAAATAGCTACATATATTCACTCATATCATATAACATGTACGTGTGTGTGTGTGTGTGTGTGTGTGTGTGTGTGTCTGTATACTTACAGTGGGGAAACTGAGATAAGGAGAAATCAAGGAATTCTCTGAAGTCATAGAACTAATAAAGGGAAAACCAGGATATGAATTCATATATTCTAACTTCGAATTTAGCATTTTTCCAACTTGAGTATGATGACTGCCTATATATATGTGATTTGCCAGCACAGAGTTCCTCTTCAGGGAAAATTTTGCTTTCCAGGCAACATTTGACAATGTCTGAAGACATTTTATGTGAAGGGGTACAGGTGGCATCTGGTGGACAGAGGCTAAGATCTGAACATCTTACAATATGCAGGACATCCCTTCAGAAAAAGAGTTATCTAGTCCAAAATGTCAGTAGAACCAGGGTTAGAAAATTGTGATCAAGCCTAATGACTAATAATGAATATGATTACTACTATGCTAAGAAATAATTATTCCTAAGCAGTGTTTTATTTACCCTGGAAATATCCCTGATTGAGTACATAGTAATTCTCATCTAACCAATGAGGAAACTAAAAGGGAGAGATTAATTTGCCTCAGACAGTGGCAGGGCTAAAACTGAAACACAGGTATTTGTTGCTAAAGGGTTTACTTTTAACAGTACATTCTAACTATCTCGCTGACAGGAAGGTCATCACATGATAAAATGGGATTCTAAATAACTTTCTGTTAAGGATTATTTTATGCTGGTTGCCTTTGCCTGACAATAACTATTGTATCCTTTATAAGACAATGGTGTGGTATAAAATTTATGGAGATCAATTTTAGTTGGCAGAACAAAATCAATCATACAATGAACACAGAATCATGTTATCCTGACTGAAAAATAAATGTTTCTGCCTGATTTATACCTGGGAGAACTAGAAATGTAATTTTAAAATCCTTTTACCTCTTTTAAGATAAAATTTATAAGGGACTTCTGTGATCACTCAGCAGATTTTATCCACCTATATCATTGGTGAGAAATTTTTTTTTTTTTTTAAAAATGACAGAGGGACCGTAGGAGTTTGAATTAAAAAGTAGCCATCAAAAAGCATTCTGTATAATTTGGAACAAAATTTCCACCGTGACAACAGAAAAACAAAGGAAGAGAATGTGATAAAACGGTGAAGAACCATGGGGCCAAGATCCAGGAGAAAGGTAACTTAGGAAAGGAGCCCTCAGTGTGGGGCACTTTCCCCCTAGGATCACGTATCAGTTCTTGATGAGGTCTGAGAGCCTGAGATGGGCAGTGTTTCCACAATTACTACAGCAAGAAAAGAATAGAAGTGGCTAGAGTTTACCAAAAGAAGGAAACTAGTAAATTCCTCAGTGCTTTGGGTTGGAACACCGAAAGGATATACCTTAAGGAGTAGGGTTTACTGAAGACCATCAGTGCCTTCTAGCATAGTTTTTTTTTTTTTTTTTGAGGTATTATTTATCTGTCAGGGAGAGAGAGAGAGTGAGTACACAAGTAGGGGGAACAGCAGGTAGTGGGAGAAGCAGACTCCCTGCTGAGCAAGGAACCCAGTGTGGGACTCGATCCCAGTATCCTGGGATCATGACCTGGCCAAAGGCAGATGCCCAACTGACTGAGCCACTCAGGCATCCCATACTTTTTATTTATATAGCTGTTTTCCACCTTGGCACGTATGTTTCATATATTATATGCAAAGATACTTTTATAAGGCATATCTCAAAGTTGTGAAAGATTTGTAGATTGTCTTAAGCTCTCCCTACGTCAGGTCTCCTCCCCAACCCACCACCATTTTGCTCCTTAGGACCTCCCCTCCAGAGCAGCCACTGGTGCTGGCTCTCTGGGAAGGATCTGAGGATCTAGAATAATGAGACATTAGAGCTGGAAGAAAATATTAGATTCTCTTATTCAGACCTCCTCATTTATAAAAAAGTACATTTTATATATGTATATATATACATACATATGCGTATATATATGTATATATAAAATATAAATATAAATATAAAAATATAATATATATATAAAAGTACATTATATATATATTTTTTTTATAAAAAAGTACACTAAGGACCAGAGAAGCCAACATACTTGCCCTAAATTACTTGCACTAAGATAGAAATGCCTGTTGAGAATTAGTAAACTGTCATAACCGTAAGTATTTCACTTAACACCTTAAGGAAGCTTCTAACAAAAGGAAAGGACCTTTAATAATGGGATTTAGCTTCTAGCCAGCCAAAGGGACATTTGCAGATCAAAGAGGCTGTCTCACATAGATGAAATTATATAATTTTGTTGCAACTTCTCAGAACATCATTTTTGTCCCCAGACTCCCAAAGGGCAGGTATAAAGGTCTATTCTTGGAGTCAGTAACCTATGATCTCATGGTCCAGTGTAATTTTAGGTGGCACAGAAAGTATCTGTGGCCACATTCTGCCCTTATCCTTATCACTCAAGAGAGCAGTCAACAGATTAAGGACTCCTGCTTTGAGACCCTGGGTCTCATGTCCCCAGGACCCAAATCTATTCAATGACCTTTTTACTAAATTCTTACTCTTTTTTTTCATTTTATTTTCTTGTGTGTACTATACTATGAGTAAGGAGAATTTTTGCTTCTTTCCTACATATGTATATGCATGATTTTTTGTCCTTTTTTAATTGAATTTACTGCCTATACATTTTCATTTACCTAGAATTTAAGAATTGAAGAATTTTTACACTATTGATCTAGTTTTGATTTTTTTTCTTAAGTATTTTATTTATTTATTTGATAGAGAGAAAGAGAGAGAGATCACAAGTAGGCAGAGCAGCAGGCAGAGGGAGAGGGAGAAGAAGGCTCCCAGCTGAGCAGGGAGCCTGATGCAGGACTCGATCCCAGAACCCTGGGATCTTGACCTGAACCAAAGGCAGACACTTAACTGACTAAGTCACCCAGGCACCCTAGCTTTGATTTTATTGAATAAATCCTACATTTTATCATTTAACATACTGGTAATTTATCTCAGATGGTGGCATCTTCATTCATAAGTGAGGTAAGACCTGTAGTTTCTGTTCACTATGAGAGGCAGGCGTATAGTCAATAACTTGCCTTCTAGAACCAACTCGCTTGGGTTCCATGGCAGTTCCACCATTTACTAATTGCAGGATCTTGGGGAAGTTACTTAACCTATCTGTGTGTAAGTTTTCTTACCTGTAAAAAGCGATAATAATAGTATCTATTTCATAAGCATTTTTGTGACAATCCAATGAATGTATATTCATAGAATACTTGCAATTGTTCTCATTATACAAAAAGCTCTTTATAAGCATTAGCTATTTTAATGTCTTTCTGGCCAAGTTTTGGTATCAATATGCTAACCTCATAAAATACACTTGGAAATGATCCTTCTTTTTCTATGATTTGGAAACACTTAAAAGGCAGAACAATTATTTATTCCTTGAGGATTTGAAATAACTCAGTTATGAAATCACCTGAAATCTACATCCTTCGGCAGGGGGTGGGGATAGAGTGACAAGTTCATGTTTTCTTTATCTTCCTGGAGTAGTTGTGGACATGGGTGATTTACTGGAAAAGTATCCTCATATTTGAAAAGTACTAAGATTTTTAAAAATGTATTAATATAGGGTTATTGTTTTTAATCTTCTCCTAATGAGGCATAAATGTATTTTTTCATTTGTGGCCTTTTTAAAGAGTCAGGTTATTATTTTTTTTTTATCAACTTATTCTTTATTTGTCCTTTTCCATTTAATTCTGGTATCATCCTTTTTTTTTTTTTTAAGATTTTATTTATTTAATTGACACAGAGAGAGAGATCACAAGTAGGCAGAGAGGCAGGCAGAGGTGCAGGGGGAAGCAGGCTCCCTGCTGAGCAGAGAGCCCAATGTGGGGCTCAATCCCAGGACCCTGAGACCATGACCTGGGCTGAAGGCAGAGGCTTAACCTAGTGAGCCACGCAGGCACCCCTCTGGTGTCATCCTTTAAAATTGTTTTCTCTTCTTGGGTTTTTCTAACTTGCATTAAATGCTTTAGTTTGCTCTTTGGTACAATTTCAAAGTGTGAAGAAATGGTTGAGAGATATTTCTTCTCTTTCTCTTTGTCTAACAGGAACACACTCTATTTACATGTTATTTGTTATGATTCCATTATCATTAATTAATTACTTTATTCATTTACAAATGTTTATTTAGAACTAGACATTGTCCAGGGTGCTGGCAGTGGGTATAGGGCAATGAAGACGAAACGAAAAGGGCATTGTCTTCAAGAATTTAAAATGCAGTGGTTAAATGAGCTTTGAGGAAAGGGAGACACTCTTCCTCTTTCTTGGATCCGAACTGGTAGAATTCCGCTACCTAGCACTTGGGGTCAATTCTGATCAGGAGTCTTTATTAAAAATTTCGACAACTTTGACAAAGTGGTTGTGGTATTAAGGAGGGCATGGTATGGAGCACTGGGTGTGGTGCATAAACAATGAATCTAATTTTTTAATTAATTAAAAAATTAAAAATAAGTTTGAAACAGCAACTGCAAACAGGAATGAAAGAACATTTCAGTATGGCAGCAGGAGTCAAATAAATAGATACATAACCAAGCCAGAGAAATAGAGGTAGAATGTAACAGGCGTGGTGAAGATTCCTTCCTCCATGCATCTCATGAGCCACAGGGGAAGAGAAGATGAATTCTACCCTAAAAAATATCACTGATCTTCAACTCTTCCCTCCCTCCTCCCTTCCTACATACATAGTCATTACAATTTGAAGAAAAATGAATGAAAAAAAATGGCAGCTCGTGAATCCTTTGAGAATCTGAAATCTGAACTGCTATGCCCCAGCACGCCAGAGTCAGGCAAGTTCCCCAGGGCTCACCCCGGGAGGTGAGCTGGGTAAAGTCCGAAAAATTTATAATAATCATCCAAACTAATTGGTCTCTTGAAAGTGTTTAGGGACCTAGTATCAAGGATGCTGAATGAGAAAATGAGATAAAATCTTCTGAGGGAAGAGACCCTTGGAGAACTGCAGGTGAAACCAATCAGTTTTCTTCACTATGAACCAATGCCTTACAGTTAAACACAAACAAACAAACAAAAAACCTGAGTGGGAGGAGACTGCGAATTACAGCTGGTAAAATAGGGTAAGGGAATTGAAGGTCTCGGAATCTCTATTTGAAGTTGCTGAGTGGGGAAGAATAAACTGTATCTAAGAGTAGTTCCATGTTAAAAAAGAAAAAAAGCAACAAGAAACAAAACCCCCAACTCTGTGTCCTGACTGGGAGTGAACTAAGGCCTTGAAGTCTTAAAAAAAAAAAGGCAAACCAACTTTTTCTAATATTTTTTATGTAACACACATTTAGAAAAATTTGTAAGTTGTAAGTGTTCATCTCAACAAATTTTCGCAAAGTTAAGACATCTGCACAATTGCGTCAAGAAATGGAATGTTGCTAGTGCCTCTGAGGTCTCCCAGGGAGCCCCTTCTAGTCATGTCCTACTCATCCCAGAAGCATCATTATTCTAACTTCAAATTCCGTAGATTAGTTTTGCCTGTTTTTGAACTTCATATAAATGGAGAATTCAAGCAGTTGATTCTCTGTTAATCTGTTTGGGCTGCCAGGAAAAAAAAAAAAAAAAAGTACAGTAGACTTGCTGGCTTAAACAACAGAAATGAGAAATGTACTTTCTTACAGTGCTGGAGGCTGGCAGTCCTAGACCAGGGTTCCAGCCAACTCAGTTTCTGGGGGAAGCTCTCTTCTGGGCTTGCAGATGGCTGTCTTCTTGCTGTGTTCTCACATGGCAGAGAGAAAGCAAGTTCTCTAGTGTGTCCTCGTAGAGGACACTGCTCCTGTCTGGTTGTGGTTCCAGGCTTATAACCTCTTCTAAAGTTAATTGACTCGGAAGACCAAAATTCAGTCACAATGGGAGTTAGGACTTCAATGTATGAATTTTGGGTGAACACATTTAGTCCATAACAGATTATCTATTTTTTGCTCAACATTGTTTGTAGTTTCAGTTTGTTCATTCTTTTTACTATACTATATTTCATTATGCTAGCATATCACATTTTCCCCCATTTTATTTTTATTTATTTATTTTTAAATATTTTATTTATTTATTTGACAGATCACAAGTAGGCAGAGAGGCAGAGAGAGAGAGGAGGAGCCTGATGTAGGACTTGATCCCAGGATACTGGGGTCATGACCTGAGCCAAAGGCAGCCGCTTAACCAACTGAGCCACCCAGGCATCCCTATATATGTCTTTTAATGAACACCTGAATACATTTGGAGAGCACACAAATATAATACCCTTGTTGGGTATATATCTAGAAGTTGACTTGCTCGGTCATGGAGTATATACATGATTCAGGTTTGGCGGGTGGATACTGCTAAACAATTTTGCAAGATGGTTGAACTAGTTTATATTAGCAATTTATGAGATTTCTGATTATTTTAGATCCTTGCCAACTTAGTCATTTTTATTTTAGCCATCTGTTTATCAGCCAAAAAATACTCACTGAAGCCTTTAGCCCATTTTCATGTGTAGTGGATTTCTAACTGATATAAGAGAGCACATAGGCAAGGTCATCTACCTGCGATTGTTCATAGCTGGACTTCATTCTTCCCATTTGTGCATAATGAGGGAATTGAGGGTATTTGTACCAAAACGTTATGGGATAAAAATTTGGTCTTTGTAACATGGGAGGAAGACAAGAAGAACATACCAACATTGTTCAGGACCACAAAATAATAATCATTTAAAAAGGAATTAGTATAAAAAATTCTAATGAATGAAATAACATCATTAAAAAAAAAAAACACCAAGGCCAAGGATATAACAGTAAATTGCACACTGCATTAGGGCTATTCTAGGGCTGCCATAACAAATTGCCAGAAACTGGGACATTTGAAACAACAGAAATTTAATCTCTCACAGTGAGAATGAACTTCTGGTGATTGCTGGCAATCCTGGGCCATCTTTTCTATCTGTGAACCTAGGAAACCAGACAAGTTACCTGCTTTCAAAATATAATGATAGGTCAAGCATGGGATAGACATTACCATTCCCAAGGAAGAAATTGGAAGGAAAAAAGAAAAAAAAACAGGCCAGTAGTTCTAAGCAAGTCTGAAACCCAAGAGAGCAAATTCCATTAGATTCAAGGCCTGGAAATAATCATCTAAGTCTTGATGCTCTGCCTTCTGGGCCTAGAGCAGTGGCCTTAGCCTCTCTGGCCTCTTTCTTTGTATCTGTAGCTCTGCCCTTGGAACCAGTTTGTTTTCTTGAAGGTTAGCGTATATTTGCAGCCAAGCTGCTTATCAGTTATGAGAGCCTTCCTTCCTTCATTTTTGCCCCATCTCTGTCCCTTTTTAGTCAAGGCTGGTAGTGTTTCTGCAGGTATAACATTCTCAGAAGCCTTGTTAGTCTCCCACATAGTTCACAGCAGTCTATGCCATCATACCAGAAAGTCCTCCACCGATCCTTCTCATTATGATTGGGATGAGATTTGACCCATGGGTTACACACCTAATCCATTCAAAAACAGGTTTTCCAGAATCCTTGCTCCTGCCTTTAGAGTATACTCTCTAGGTAGCCTGAGAATTTTCCAAATCCTCAAATTCTGGTCCTTTTTTTGCTGAATAGCTTCTTTCTCGATTTATCTCTTTCCTTTCACATTTGACTATCAGCTTGAGCAAGGAGACACTAGGGTGAACCTAACACACTTTGCCTAGAATTATCCTCAGCTAAATATCTAAGTTCATCACTTATAAATTCTAATTTTCAGCAAACTCTAGAACATAACTCAACCAAAGTTTCTGGTGTTCCATAACAAGAATGATCTTTCTCCCATTTGACAATTACATATCCCTCATTTCCTCCTGGGACCTCACCAGAAGCAACTTTGATGTTCATGTTTCTTTCCAATATTCTGTTCATGGTGATAGATGTATTCTCTAAGATGATAGAGTCAGTCAATTAGGCGTCTGCCTTCAGCTCAGGTCATGATCCCAGGGTCCTGGGAGAGCCTGCCTTTCCCTCTGCCTGCTGCTCCCTATGCTTGTGCTCTCTCTCTCAAATAAATAAATAAAATAAATTTTTTAAGGCGATATTCAGGAAATTTCAGATTTCCTCAGATTTTACAGTGACACAATCTTTACTGAGTTCTGAAGGAAGAGTTAATAAAAAATTTTATGCAAGCCTTGTTATGTAAACACAAAGGTAAAGGTATCTCTTTCTATTTTTTTTTTTTTTTTTTTTAATTTTTAACTAAGCTTTATACTCAATGTGGGGCTTACTTCACAACACTGAGATCAAGAATCCTAGGCTCTACCGACTGAGCCAGCCAGGAGCCACTGAGGCAAAGGTTATCTTTAAACAAATGCAAAAATCTCAAGAAATAATCTCACTATAGCCCATCTCCCCCACCTATCACAATGAAAAAACTCTGAAGAACAAAAGAAACAGAAGCAGATATGTGGTCAAAGAGCAAAAACTGAGTGAAATGTGCCACCGGGCATGAGTTTCTCATTTATTTATGAACTTATCTTTCCTTTGTGTCCCTGCTCTAAGAGTAGGCCCCACAGAAATCAGGGGAAAGGGCCACCACAAGCTGAAGGGTGTTGTCTGAAGGCAAGTCCTGGCAAGGAGAAGAGTTTTTCTGCCTGGGTTCACGATCCTACGCAGGTATCAGCCTCCCTGCTGATCAACCTGCACATAGCAAAGCCTTCAAGAATGGAGCTGAGCTTTGAGCCATATGCACAAGTCTCACCTTCACCCTGGAATAATGCCTCCCTGGAACAATGTCTACACAGGAAAGACCCAAACAAAGGCTTTAAAAGATCTGATCTGAAAACTGGACCACTCGAAAAATTCTCATACCAACCCATGAATGCATGGGCCAGACCTTAAAATGATTAGCAAAATCTCAAAATACTAAACTGAGATTGGAATTCCCCACTCACAGAAATGAGACCGAACTTACTGTTTAAGTCATATATATCTTTCTCTGGAGAATTACAACAGGGCCTATAGTCTATACAACATAACTTTCGCAATGACCAGGATGCAATAGAGAATTATTCCATATACACAGAACCAAGAGTATGTGTCTAACTCTCAGGGGAAAAGAGAATGAACTGCTGTCATCTTCAAGATGTTCCTAGGTAGTGAAACACTCAGGGTCTTTCATGCAACTATTATATATTCTAACTATGCAACGTGATGTAGAGACACACTCCTAAAAAGAATAGAATGAGAGGAAGTCTCATCAGATAAGTAGAATCTATAAAAAGGAAATAAAAGGAAAATTTGAAATGATAAATATAATAAATAGATTAAAAAGGAAACTTACTGATAGTCTCACAAGTTGAATTGAGAAGACAGAGGAGCAATTCCATAAACTTGGACGTAAATCAATAGCAATTATCCAACCTGAAGAATAGAGAGAAAAAAGACTGGGGAGGAAAAACAAACCAATCGTTTCAGCTCTCATGAATGAGTGAGACAATAGTGAAAGACCTAGCCCCTAAGTAGAGTCCCAGAGAGTCAGTACAAGAGATAAAGAGGCACGAAAAAAGTGGCTGAGGAAAAAATGGCTGAAACTTCTCCAATGTGTTGAAAGTCATAAATTTATAGATTCAAGATCAGCAAATCCCAAACAGGATAAACTCAAAGAATACTAGGGAAAATAAGGGAAATAAGAAAACACTTTAGAATGAATTATATTTGCTCGCTTCAGCAGCACAGATACAAAAATTGGAACAATAGAATGAATTATATTTAAAAGACAACAAAGCAGAATTTATGAGAAAAAGCTGTGCTAAGAAGAAAACTTACACTTTCAAATGCTTGATATTAGAAAAGAAGAAATCTGGAATCAATGCCTAATATTCCGCATTAAGAACCTAAAGGAAAAGCAAAATAGATCCCATAGAAGAGAGGAAATAAAGAAAATTAACAAAATCAAAAGTTGATTCATGGAAAAGACCAAAAAATGAACACTTCTTAGGTAAAGTAACCAAGAAAAAAGAAAAAGAAGTTAAATTGTCATGACTGGGAATGAAAAAGAGGGGCACTTTCGTGGCTTAGTTGGTTAAACTTCTGCCTTCGGCTCAGGTCATGATCTCAGGGTCCTAGGATCAAGCCCCATGGCAAGCTGCCTGAGTTCTGCTCAGTGGGGAGTCTGCTTCTCCTTCTGTCCCTCACCCAGCTCATGCTCCCTCTTTCTCACTCTCTCTCTCAAATAAATAAACTCTTAAAAAAAAAAAAATAAAGAATGACAAAGAGATTAACACAGAGCCCACAGATATTAAAATGATGATTTTTTAAAAATCTCAAACTACAGCTTCCTGAAAATTTACACTTTTACTGAGATCTTCTGGTAAATAAAATGTCACACTAAATTTGTGCTAAACATAACAGCAGTACCCTCTGAAAAATCAGTTCAAATAGTGTCATAGATAATTCCAACCTGATTTAAAAGTATTTCAGTGGCAGGTGTTGGCTGGTTCAGTTGTTAGAGCATGTAACTCTTGATCTCAGGGTTGTGAGTTCAAACCCTGCATTGGGTGTGGAGCTTACTTAAGTAAAATTAAAAAAAAAAAATTCAGTGAATAGTGAAAGAAAGAAAAAATTTTCAGGATGAATTCAGGAGAAAAATGATATCAAAATGCACCCCCTTCCCTAAAATACAAGATACAAATATCTTCTAAAATTTTGCAAATATCATTAAGTAGTCGATTAAGGAATACTTACTTCTTGACCTGGTGAGGTTCATCCCAAGAACGCAAAGATGTTTACACATTAGAAAATTAATTAATATAATTACTCATTGGCCTAAAAAGAGGAGAACTGATTATCAATTTTATCCTATTCAAACAAAGATAGTTGAAAAACACCCAGCATAACTAAAGTACTTAATGGAGAAACCCTATAAACATTCAAAATAAAATCAGGATGAAGCCCAAGGATTCCCAGGGTTAACAATATTATTAATATTTTTCAGGAAGTAATAGTGAATACAAATTAAACAAGAGAAACAAATAGGAAGCATAAACACTGGAAGGAAAAAAGAAAAGAGAAAACAGGGAAAAAAAACCCCATCATTTGTAGGTGAGATGATTGTCTACCTTGCAAATTTTAAAGAGCCACACACAAGGGGTGCTTGGGTGGCTCAGATGTTTAAGCATCTGCTTTCAGCTCAGGTCCTGATCTCCAGGTCCTGGAACGGAGCCCCACATCGGGTTCCCAGTTCAGTGGGGAGTCCGCTTCTCCCTCTGCCTCTGCCTCTCCCTCTCCCTCTGCCTCTGCCCCTGCTTGTGCTCCCTCTGTCTCTCTCTCTCAAATGAATAAATAAAAAATCTTAAAAAAAAAAAGAACCACATAAAAAGAACCTTCTTAGAATTAATAAATTTTAGCAAGATGTTTGATTTCAAATTAATATATAAAAAATCAGGACATTTTCTAACAGTAAACAGTAACATGTTAGATAAAAAGAAAGAAAAGATCCCATCACAATGGTTACAAAAGACCAATACAAAATGAGAAATGTATAGAATTTTTAAGACTTTTATGAGTACATTTTTGAAACTATTGACATTGATAAAGAAAATGATACCTCATTTATGGGTAGATAAGAAAAATGATCAATTAATGTTAATTCAATTTACTAGTTTAAGCCATTCAGTCTCATTAAAACACAGAAAGGTTGGTGGCAGGATTAGACAAAATGTTACCAGAGTAAACTTGTGAAAGTAAACATATAAGTAGAAAAAGGACAATCCTGGAAAAGGAAAGTAATAAAAGAAAACTGGTCTACCAGATAATAAAATGTGTAATTAAGTTAAAATACCTAAAAGAGTGGGGCACCTGGGTGGCTCAGTGGGTTAAAGCCTCTGCCTTCGGCTCAGGTCATGATCCCAGGGTCCTGGGATTGAGGCCTGCATCAGGTTCTCTGCTCAGCAGGGAGCCTGCTTCCCTCTCCCTCTCTGCCTGCCTCTCTGCTTACTTGTGATCTCTGTCTGCCAAATAAATAAATAAAATCTTAAAAAAAAAATACCTAAAAGAGTTTAGTACCAGCAAAGAAATACACCTAGGAAACATAATAAAGGACCCAGTGATTGGTGCAACTATTTATGGGAAATTAGCATATTATGAAGGTGCCATACATATCAGTGGAGGGGGAAAGATTCATAAATAACACTAGAAAAATTTGCTAACAGTTTGGAAAAAATAATATGAATAAATTTGGAATAAATAATACAAAATTTTTTCTAAGTACATCAAAGATTTTAAAACATAATAAAATTACTAAAAGAAAAGTTGAATAAATTTATATACCATCTTGTTATGGGGAAGCTTTCCAGCAGGACACCAAACACCAAAGCCATAAAAGTTAAAAAAAATTATACTTACAAGAAAATTCTAAGCATAATTTTGTAAAAAAAAAAAAAATTTAAAAAGACTAATTTGGGAAAGTATTTATAACAGATAAATTTACAAATGGTGATTTTCCAAATGGTTTATGCAAATGGCTACATGAAATGAATGCAGAAAAACATACAAATATATGTAGAAAAACATGTGAAGGTGATAAATACTTAATGGTAAAAGAAATGTAAATAGCCAAAAACATGAAAACATACTCACTTTCATTCCTAATTAAAGTCAACAAAAGCCAAAAATGGTGATCTTTTTCACCTTTCAGATCGACAAAATTAAAAAGGTTTGCTATCCAATGTTGGGGAGGGTATGAAGAAATAGACGCATTCATACACTACTAGTGGGAAAACAAAATATACTACCTCTTTGAAAGGTAATTTGGCAACAGTTAAAAAATGTGAAGTTTCAAACTCTTTTTGGTATATAATGTAATTTGTGTAAAACATTAAACACATATATGTGTATAAATTTGGGTGTGTGTGTATCTTTCTCCTTCTCCCTGAAGGATCTGTAAGAAACTGTTCTCATCAAGTTACCTTTGGAGAGAAGGACTGTGCATGAAATGGGAAGAGAGACATACTCTTTATATCATACACAGATTTGTTTACAGATTTTTCTTTTTCTTTTTAGACCATAGCTCTATATCTTTTAAAAAAAATTTTATTGGGCACCTGGGTGGCTCAGTAGGTTAAGCCTCTGCCTTCAGCTCAGGTCATGATCTCAGGGTCCTGGGGTTGAGCCCCACATCGGGCTCTCTGCTCAGCAGGGAGCCTTCTCCCCCCCCCCCACCTGCCTCTCTGCCCACTTGTTTTTGTTATTTTTTTTTTCTCTGCCCACTTGTATTCTCTGTCTGTCAAATGAATAAACAAAATCTTAATTTTTTTTAATTTAAATTCAACTTAATTAACATATAGTATATTATTAGTTTCAGAGGTGGACTTTAGTGATTCATCAGTTGCATATAACACCCAGTGCTTATCATATCATTGCTCTCCTTGATGTCCTTCACCCAGTAATCCCTCCCTCCCCACCTCCCCTCTAGCAGCCCTCAGTTTGTCTATATCTTAAAATAAAAGGAAATTAACCAGGCCCCTACCCTTTACACCCTCACAAAAGATGACCGGTCTGATGGAAGGAATTCCATTACAGAAATTCTCAGCAGCCAGACTGCATCCTTTTCTCTGAGCTTCTCTAACAGAAGCATTTGAAAGAGCAGTTGGGAAAAACTCTCCGTTCCTGAGTGCGCACATTATCTCAGTGAAGATGAAAGCCAGCCTGGTCATTAAGACAGCCAACTCCATCTGACTAATTTCTCTAAACTCCTGAATTGAAATACTCTTTTGTTAAAATAATCTTTTTGAGCTAAATAGAGTTCTTGTAAAATGACAAAATTCAATTTCAAGAAGATTAAAAGAAGTGGTTCAATAAAAGTTTAGAAACATTTAGAGTGTTTATCTCTTTCCTTATCCCAGATTGAGACAGTACGATGCTACTGACCATCTTTTTTTCTCTCTGATTCTGAATGACCGTACCTTTTAGTAACTTGATACTTGGCCTTTGGGTCTTTGGCATTTAAGATGTGGTACTTGAGAATTTAATTTTTTTCATTTTCTTTAGCTCTTTGTCTTCTATTAAAATTGAACTCCCTCTTCATTGTTTTCATTCATTTCTCTAAGATACCACACTAGACACTTCTATTTAAATAGAGACCCTGTACTTTGAAGACAACTTCCAAAAGGGCTTGGGGTAGGTTCATATGCCTTACATACTCTACAAGATGATCTGCGCCACCATTTCAAAGGAAAAGTCATGGTTGCTGGTCTTGATTACTTTCCCTTATTAGTTTTATTTCTCTCATGGCAAAATCCTTCTTTTCTCTGAAAACTAAATTAATGGCTCTTTTTTAATATATAAAACAGTTTTGTGTTGTAAGTGCAACATAGCCTTCTGCTACCCTTCCATGTAATCCCTTCTGGAAATTCTCTGCAAGAGAAGTAGTCAAGAAACCAAAGACACTGACCTTTGCCAGGTGTTTGGCTTTGTAAGACCTTTACTCTGGAATCAAGTTTAAGGACTTCACTGCCTCTATATTCAATACCACCTGCCCATTCATTTTGTATCACATTGCCTGCTTTTAAATTGTTTTATTACTTAGACTGTCTGGGAATGTTTTTTGGTATAATTGCATGTTATCTGTTTTGTTCATAGATTGGGGGCCAATTTCCCATGATGTCAATGAAGGTTGAGCTTCAGAGCCCCTGTCTTGCCTGGAGCCCCTGTAAATGCAGGAAGTTTCTAGAAGCTATGGAGTATTCAGGGTGAAGAGGGGAAAGCCGCTGCCATCCGGAAGCCTTAGCATGTAGGCATATGTAGCAATCTGCTAAGAGATATCTTAGAAGAAAGGGGCCTGAATTTCCAACGCCCAGAAAGTGGTTGAAATTTTTCCTCTTATTCCAAATAAGGATTGACTACTGTATTCCAAATAAGTATTCCAAATTATTCCAAATAAGTATTGACGACTACAGCTAATTTTGCTTCCATGACTTGTAGGTTATTTTTCTTCAAGAGGGTCTGCCAAATTATATTCACTTAAGGTTCTATAAATCCTGAGTCTGTCATGACTCGAAGGTAAGCCTGCGAAAAAGGCCACATTGCTGCTTTCATTGTGGTAACCCCCAAGACCTACAACAGTGCTTGGCACATAGAAGATGCTTCATAAATCTTTGCTGAAAAAATATTGAGATGAGAGAGCTCCAGAAGAGCAGTCCAAGATTGCTGATCTAGGAACAGATATGGCTTATTTCAGGAGCTGTGGAAAGTTTAGTGTGGTTGGAGCCTGGAATGATAGGGAAGAGAGAGAGAGATGTTGGAGCCATATGCAAAGTCCAGAAAATTCTAGGAACATTGGAATATTTTAAACATTTAGACATGACTGACTTCATATTATTATTTTTTTAATGACACGAACATCTTTTTTTTCTTTTCCAGTTCCCGTGTAGTTAACATACAGTGCTATCTTTAGACATGACTGACTTTAAATAGATGCCCTTGGTTGCTGCATGGAAAATGGATTGCAGGGAGAAGCAATAGTTAGAGCAGGTCTGCAGGGGAGTGATGGTGGGCACACAGACCACAGTGACAATCAGAGAGGAAGACTGAGGTAAGGAATTCGGGATGGATATGGGAGATAAAGCAATAGCATTTTCTGGTGGACTTAATGTGGAAAGGGAGTAGGAGAAAGAAACAGTGTTTCATGGACTTTTGTGTTGAGTAAGTTGCACAGTGAAGGGGGAAGTGTAAATCTAGAGAGGTCTACAGAACACCTAGTGTAACCATGTGCTTTCTTTATAATAGAAATTTACAACTCAATGGCGGATTTCCCTAAGGCTTTGAGACACAGATGTAAAATAAACTAGCATCAGTCTTGCCTTCAGGTTTTCTCAAATACAAATTCTAAACGGTTACTCAAAATTTCTAAATCGTGACTTAGAAGACAATATGGAGGAATCAAGATAAAATTAAAAATACTTGTAATTTTTCAAATGTATTTCATTTCAAATACAGATCTGAAAAATGGCTGGCTAGTCTTTCTTTTTTTGAGATAATTTGGAAAGAATACTATAAGGAAATCTTAGATATTTTTACCCAGGTTCTCCCAAATTATCAACATTTGCTGTATTTGCTCTAATCTGTCTCTGTCTGTTTTGCTCTTACTCTCCCTGTCTTCTAAGTTTATATGCATATATATATACATGATATATCTCATGTACATATACACATATTTATATGTATGTTTAATATTATGCTTATACATTATTCTTTTTTTGAACCACTTGAGAGTACGTTACAGACATGATGTCCCTTTGCCCCAAATACGTCACTGTGAATTTTCTAAAAACCAAGCAATTTTTTTCCACAACCACTGTAAAATCAAAATAAGGAAATTATCTTTAATATAACACTATAATTTAATCAATCAAGTTTATAGAGATTCCTCTGGCCATTACTTCTAAATTTAAAAATCTAGCTTAGTATCTTTTCCCAACAACGTTATTGGAAGACAAGTGGGCATTTTAAAAATGAGAGGTACTTATTCAGTATCAGCTGACTGAATCTCATTTCAAATTTATGATTATTACCCTCAAGAGGACCCCTGGCACCACCGCTTGGCAATTCTACTCTATCTCCCTGATCTATTTAATTCTCACTCTCTCATTTCCATTTTTGTTGCGTTGCTACAATTTTCTTGCTTCTCTTTACTCTCAGCTGATGATCTAGCTTTTTATTTCACTGAGAAAAGAGCAGCCACCAGAAGAGGACTTTCACACGTTCTCCCCACAAAGCCTATCAAACCATCTTGTACCCACATCCTCTGCCTTGTTTTCCAGCCACTATGAAAAGGTTATTTTTCCTCCAACTCATGCCCTCCCCCCTTCCTTTTGGCACTGGGTCTGGTCCCCATCCTCAAGTGTCTCCTCCAGCCTTTGGGTCCTGTGGGTTTCTCTCCCCGCTTTTGAGTCATGAATATAGTCTTCGTTATATTATCCCTTGACCACTCAAACCTTCATCTCTCCCTACCACCATCACTCCCAGCTCCCACCCATTCCCATTCCCCTTACAATAAACACTGCTAAAGAGTTGTATACACTCACTGCTTCCATTTTTTCTCCTCCCATGGGAATTTGAGCCCACTCCAGTTGGGCTAATTTTCCCCTACATTTCCACCACAGTCATTCTTACCAAGATCATCAGTGACTTATGTTGCCAGAGTCAATGATCATTTTCCAGTGCTCACCTCATTTAATCTACTGCAGCATTTGACACAGTTGATCACTCCCTCCTTGAGACACTTTCCTTGCTTGGCTTATACGTACGTTACTCCTTTCTTGTGGTTTTCCTCTCTCTCTCATTGCTTCTTTTCAGTCTCCTTTGCTGGTTCTTCCTCATCTTTCTGAGTTTTTCTTTAGATCTTTTCCTCATGTGGAATATGAGAGTTGGAAATTTGTTTTGTTTCCTCTATCACTAGCACCTGGAATGATGCACTCAATAAATGCTTATTAATTTATCAGTCATATAAAACATAAAAATACATTATTTTTGTAATATATGCTTACTTCAATAATATCTTAAACATTAAACATGTTGATATTATATGTACTATATAAATTATTATATTATTAATATTAATAAGCACACAAATATTGAATGAATGAATGGACGGATTTACTCTTGAGGTGTTATACACACATACATATTTTATGTTTTCTCCCTTCTTGCTGTGGAAGTTTTATTTTCCTCCATCATAATTCCCTGAAACAATCATCTGTCTCCATCGTTGCCTGAATGTCTTCATCCGAGTCAGCAAATGCTTAGAAGTGCTGTCACAGTTCCTCTTGGAGCCTACTGTAAACATAAAAAATCCAGTCTGGTTTCTTCAGCACTGTTGTGACCCACTGTGTTTTGCCATTCTGCTCGACCCAGAACTGCAGACAGCCACCCTCTAAGTGATTGGATTTGGCAGGAAATAGGAAACCTGTTTCTTATCCTAGATGTAAATTCAAACTTTCTTTGGTTGTTGTTTTAGGCTTGATTTCCAAACTGACCAAGAGACGTGGACCCATGGGGTAAAATGGAAATTGCATGCTTTTTAAAGTTCTTCCAGCTTTGCTGGGAAGGACCGAAGAGGCAGAGGGTACTTAAATAATAACTACTGCATATGTTATTAAGACTCTAGGGCTTTAGTTTAAAAATAAGACTCCCAGTTCACCTTCATTTGTGCCTTAACAAAAATTTCAATTTAATTGAATCATATTCTTTCATAACCTCCTCAAGTCTAATCAATCACAGATCTCAAAGGCAAGTACAGAAAACCCTACAAATTGTTGGCTTCCTTGTAAATAATGAGAGCCCTTTATGAACCAGGATTTGTACCTCTTCTGAAGAGAGATGGACACCAGGAGGCCAGGGAAACATTGTTTCCACTCTCTTGCTCCTAAAATCAAACTGACTACTGTGGTCCTTGTTTCTAATGAGGTTTTTGGATGTAAAGTAGGATCCTTAATGATTACCAGGGGATTTCCACCAGGACAGGAAAAGCAAATCTGAAAGGAAAAATAAAACTTCTGCCACATGTCCGGAACTCAGGAATTTACTGGTGACAAGTTTCTCTGATGGCTGGGGAACATACTGGCCCAAATCCTTCTTCTCTTCCTTTTTATGATCTCTGCCACAACCCTCTGGTACTTGCTAGACAGGTAAAGTGTTCCTTTTTTAACTCCTCTCTGAAGACGGGGTTCTCAAAACTTGAGTATTACTTGTTGAGAGGAAGATGTGTTTCTTAGACAGAATTTCAGAGGTCATCTTTCTTCTTGTGGACATTCTAAAAATCTGCAGCCTGATTCTTTAAAGCAACTGGCCAAGTTTTCGATATATTAATTGAGGTACTACTCTAATGTTGATGTTGATATCTTTGGTTTAAGGAACTTCTTCCCATGTAAGTGCAATTAAATTGCATATTACCTCAAAACTATTCTGGCCCAAGGGAAGAAAGTTGCATGGGATTTTTATTAACATTTTAATTAGCCTTTTGATGGCTACTGACCTCTTAAAGATTTTTTTTTTTAAACAGGACAAAGGTATAGCTGTCCATTGTATTCACTACAAACTAAATCTTATTTTTGAAGTGCCCATAGTTGCCGTATAGAAGCATGTTTTTATTTGTCTAATCCACTATTTCAGCCTTGAATAATGGATAGAATGTTTTAACATCAATAGGAAAATGTTAGGAGGTAAATGTTGTCTTTTGATGTTGTAATTATCTTTTATTTTATCTTTAAACTTTAGAAAAAGGCTCAAATGATCTATATCCTCATCTAATCATGAGTTTTAATTTTATTGGTATTTATATCAATAAGTATTTTAGTATGATTGGTTAAAATTCCATTACAATGAAGCTTGTTTCTACCACAGTTTGAATAAATAAAATTTGGGGGGGAAATATATTAGTTTGCAAATAAGAAAAAGCTTGATATAATAGACTTAGCCTCGATGGTGAACAACATTGTTTATTCTAACATCAGCCATATGTTAAGAGTGTCTACTATTTTGCTGCTTATCATTCACAGTGGGTTAGTGAGACACAGTAAAGAGGAAATATCTAATGATCGTTTTACTTGAGCTTGACTTCTGATCCTGAACTTTCAAGACAGTCAATTCATTTAGAATAATTGTACCTCCACTTCCATTTGTTTCCCTTTCTATAAAGTGTGGATAGCCTTCTTTCAAGGATGTAATCAGGTATTAGGCTGAAACACAGAAAGCAGATAGAATACCACCTGGCCCACTGTACAGTCCCCTTGCTAATAATGTGCCAGCCACATGTATTTCCTTGCTTCTCCTCATTCCTGTCTTTAGACTGCTCTCCTATCCCCTCTACCTCCAGATCTTTCCAAGGCTGGCTCCTTTTCAACCTCCTCAGGTAGTGAGGGAAGTAACCACCTAGACTAACCCCCATCCCTAATTAGTCCCAATATTACACATCACCCCATTTCATGGTTCTCATAGCCCTTAACAGTAGACACAATTACCTTATTTGTCTGTTTATTTGTTTATTTTCTTTTTAAAGCTCTTGGAGAGTTGGGATATTGTTTGTTTTTCTTTTCCCCAAATCCCCAGAGACTGGAGTAGGGAGTGACACATAACAGACAACCAAATGAATGAATACATGGTTGTTGTCACCCCTTTCCTTCAGCTGAGTCCACTGGCCTTCCAAAAGAGCAGCAGAAGCATCTTTTTAGTGTGGCATTGGCCCACGCATAAACAGAGAGCTAGAAATTAATAAATAAATAATTGAAAACAAGACAAGGAAGTACATCTCCCTTTATTTGATTGTGTTGATGAGAAGTAAAAATATACTGTAGGTAAAAGATTCCTTTATTCATTCACTCGATACACCTGTTATGTGAGCACCTAGTTTGTGCTAAGGATTGGGCTAGTTAATTGAGGTTAAAATGTTTAAGAAGAGAGTTCATAAGTAAAAGTCCCTAATCTAACTGACACAGTAAATCATTTTGTTGCCTTTAAACTAGCTATACCTTTATGCTATCAAAATGCTAAAATGCTAGATAAGCCCAGGCCAGGAGAGTTTGTGGAAGAAAGCCTAAGGCAAAGAAATCTTCAGTGTAGTCACATTTGAGCTGGACCTTGAAGACCCAGGGGAGGTTTTCAGGGTAGAGGAAGAAGGAAGGGCATTCAGAGAATGCAACTAGCAAGAGCACAAGCCCAGAAGGGTCCTCCTCTTCCTGGGTGGCGGGGATAGGGAGGTGGTGGAGAGGAATCAGCCAGTGGCCTCAAAGGTTAAATAAGTGCAGTGGGGCGGGGGTGGGGGGGGTGGGTGGTGGGAGATGAGGGAGTTGGGGGGAGGGGGGAAATGGCAAGGCTGGAAAGGTAAATGGAAACCAAGAAGAACCATAAAGACCTTGCCCGGGGCTTCAACTTTAAACTGGAGGCAGCAGAAAGTATTGCTGGATCTGCATTTCAGAAAGGTCATCATGATGACTATGCTGAAGAGGAAGGGCTTTCCAGAAGAGAGAAAAGAGAGGGAGGTAGTCAGAGGTTACGGTAGGAATCCTGTCTCTGGGCCTGGGCAGGAAGCCCTGAATCAGGGAAGTTAAATAGTGACCTTCAGAGAAAAGAGATGGACTTGAGGCAAATTTGGTGAGGTAGCACTGCAAACCAAAGAAGATTCTGGAAATGGCTAAATATATTGATGAAGAGTAGGATGACAAAGAGAATACAAAGAGGAGACTTCAATTTTTGGAACATCGAAGGGGAGGAGCCTGTAAGGATCTAGGCTTGCGGACCTACTGGGAAGCTTAATATCTGAGTGAATGTTTGTTGAAGTTCAAATCACCTCCAAGTGGTCAGACGGACAGAATAGTCTGTTGTGAACTTGTTTCACTGGAGACATAAAGGAGGAAAGAGATAGGAAGCATCATCAACATGCCCCTGGACATATCTGTTCCTGTAATTTTTTTTTTTTTTTTTTAATCAAGCATCACACCCAGACATTGGTGACCAATTAGGTTGTTACTTAAGAGCCTTACTTTTCCCCTAGGGAAGCAGGAGTCTGATTCTGCCTTTGCCCTTCAACACAGTGATGATAACAGCAAGTTTGATACTCAAATAAGAATCATTTACTACTTGCTGACTATAATCAGGAACTGGGGTGAGCTCTTTCCATGAATTAACTCATTGAACCCTCATTTTATGAAGTAGGTACTATAACTGTCCTCCTCATTTTACTGAAGGAGAAACAAAGGCACAAAGAGGAATTGACCCAAGTCAGTCGCACAACCAGGTGGTGGTTGAAGTGGGATTTAAACTGTGGCACTTGGCTCAGGGCAAATTTTCACCAGTCAGACCCGTCCTGCAGCAATAACTCCAGACCCTGTGGCGTGTCCTCACACCCCTGCCCATGCTGCATTTTGGAGTGATATGTTCTTAACCTCTTCAGTTCTTTTAGCCACCTGATTCTTCAGGCTGGTGAGCTGCAGGGGTCTCCATAAACAGACGCCGGGCTGGGATAGTGCTGCTTTTAAGGACAAAACCAAACAAACACCCCCCAAACCCTAGACGTTCAAATCCGCAGAGTAACGATTTCTCCAGAAAGAAGCATGGGGCAGGTACACAGTGGACACTAGAGGAAGGACACTACATATTGTCCGGGGCTGCACTGGCCAGACGGGCAGAATCTGCCCTTTCTCTTCACCCAGGCTTCCTTTTGAGATTGCCACTGTCTTCATGGGTTGCAAAACTCTGATACCTGGTGACTCTGAATCTCTCCAAAAATCTGACTCCACCTGGTACCTACATCGCCTCTCTGTTCACCTACATGTTTCCCCCAATTCCTGACTTACTGGGCACCCCGGGGCCAGGTTGCAGAAGAGCAGATCACATGCCCATCCCAGTTTATCAGTGAAGCAGGGGCATTCTGTCCCTACTTTCCAGTTTCGTGTATGCTCTCTGTTGGGAAGCAGGGGACCGCCATGGCTGGGTTGCAGATTAGAAACACCTGGTGCTGTGTGTGCTCAGAGCCTGGAGCAGAGATAAGAGGCTCACAGATATTCTGCGGAATCCTTTTTTTATTTTTTATTTTTTTCAGGAGGCTGTATTGTCATCAGTCCCTTGGACCACACCTAATCAGCCCCATCTTCTTTCTGCCAGACAGCCTCCAAATATTTAGTGACAGCTATCATATTCGGTGGGTTTGTTTCTCCAAGCTGAGAAATCCCACTTGGGCAGCTGTCTCTCTTGCCGCACGTTTTGGAGTGGATTGATAGTCCTTCCTGGGCTTCCAAACATACTTGCTGCAATTCCCCTCGACTTCCTATACCAGCAGTAAGACCGTTTTTATTTATTATAGAACGGTTTCTGCATTTATGGTTTATATACATATCAATATGCAACTTCATAAGAAAAGTATCCTTGTGGCAAATATCCCTGTTTCTATGTCACACTCACATTCTGAAGTCCCTTAACTCAAATCCCCAAATCCGAGTATTATCAGTGCAGAAAGTGTTAACAGAATAGCCACACATAAATCATACCAGTTATAAAAGAAGAAAGTGAAATAGTATTGATATGTAAAATTAAGTCTGTGTTCAAGAATGAAATTCACCTGAGTAAATTTGAAGATCTAATTGGCTTTATTAGGCAGTTCATGAATACTATCCAGGAGTTGTCCAGGATGGAAGGTTTCTCTAGGAGGGAGGATGGGGCAGGAATGTTGTGAGCAAGAGAAGGATGGTTCTAGGCAAAATCATCTTCCTTTAGGTGGTAGAGCATCTTCCTTTGAAGGACAGAGAGGGTCCCTAGTTTTCTTTTTAACACCTGAATGACATTAATACTGTCCTTTGTTTGCAACCTGATTGCCTTCTCTCAAACTACTAACTAGCCTTATTTATCATTCTTAGGCAAACAACATGAATCATTACATATACCAAATGAAGCATGGCAGAGGAGTGTGTGTGTGTGTGTGTGTGTGTGTGTGTGTGTGTTGGGGGGAGTGTTGCAGATTAGGAACAGCATAAAGTGAAAAGCTCATAGCACAGAATATATCAGTGTAGATAAGATTCCAAGACTCCAAGTAAATTGGAACAGTTGATAATAATTAAGAAAAAATAAATAAAAAGAGGTGCCTGGGTAGCTCAGTCGGTTAAGTGTCTGACTCTTGGTTTGGGCTCAGGTCATGATCTTGGGGTCATGGGACCGCCCCACTTCGGGCTCCATGCTCAGTATGGTATCTGCTTCTCCCTCTCCGTCTGCTCCTCCACCGGTCAGGGGCACACTCACTCTATTTCTCTCTCAAATAAATAAGTAAATAAATGAAATCTTAAAAAAATAAAAACAAACAAAAACCAAAACCTGAACTATTCAGTCAAGAGCCTAGGGACTATAAACTCCTTCAAATTCACATACAATATATCGTTGTTTATGCCTTGCATTTGTTACTAGTCACAAATCCTCAGCGTGCCTCTGGCCAGGCCACTGCGGGCGCAAATTCCTGGACAATTCTTGAACAAGACACCCCACTCCTCGATTTCCAGCCATGACAATCAACAACCCCAGTTCATGTTCAGTGTGGGGGCCACATCATTGTTCCTAATACTAAAAACCACAGGGCTTTTCTATTCCCACCACATTCCACAGAGCTCCGGCTCTTGTGAGCTGAATAGTTTCTGAGAATGCCTTTGTGTTCTTATCTCAGTGTCCTGCGACATTGTAAATTCGCAGCCTTGCACACTTACCCCCCACAAACAAGCAACTGAACTGTCTTTGGAGCAGACTTTTACTTTCTTGGCATTCTCAGTCCCTGCACATGATCTCTGAGTTCCCTCATGCCATTGCCTGACACCACAATGTTCCTTTCCTCTGCTGTAGCCCTGCTCTCCTGCCTGGTCTTGCTCAGAACACCAACCCTAGCTGCTGACAGAGGGATTCTCCACAATTCCCTTCACCTGATTCTGACCTTTTCCCCCCAGGGGGAGACAGTAGCAAATATCTCACAAGTCATCCCCTGTGATGCATTTTATGAAAGGACTTTCACTCTTTTATTTTCATTTTTAATCTGAAGCCCTTTTTTGTTTTGCTTTTTTTTTTTTTTTTTTTTTTTTTCAAGACAAAAATATTATTGAGAGACTCAAAATGTTAAAGATATAATATTGAGGGGCAGACTTGGATGCTGGGGACTAAAATCCTTATTCGGTTCCTCCCCTGACCCATACTGCTCTACTAAGGGACCCCGAAAACACTTTGAAGAGGGACAGCTTAGCAAACACGGTATTAAGTCAGTATCAATCTCCTTTCTCTATTCCTTCCTCCTTCCCTCCCTCTGCTCTCTCCTTCTCATGTCCATAAGGCTCTCTTTTTAGTTTACAGTCTTCAAACTTCCCTCTGGTTCATTTCGAAAACAATTTTTTGGTCTTTTCTCTGTTAAAGGGTCCTTTAACTTCTCCTTTGTCTACAAAAAACACTGATTTTACTGCGTTCAGAACATTTGTCTGTGTTTCCATCCAGAACTTTTACTTTTTTCAGTAAGCGTTTAGTGAACCCTTACTGTATTCTCAGTCCTAGAGGAGCAAACATCCTTACTTTTGGGTGGTGCAAAACAGATGGTGAGCACAATCAATAAGTAAGTTATTTATTAGAAGTTTATAAATAGTAGAAAGAAAAACAAATTAGGGTGGAGAGGGTTGATTTATTGCACTTTGAAGGATGTGAGCAGTGACGAAATCTAGGGTAACAGCATTGCAGGGAGGGAGGGAGGTGCTCGGGGCAAAGGCCTCGGGATGGACACACATTGGGCTTGTTGGAAAAACAGCAAAGAAGGCAGAGTGGATAGAGGGGAGTGAACAAAGCTGAAAGCAAGAGATGTGTTCAGAGGGACAGAGGCCAATCTTGTGGGGTCTTATAAGCCAATAAAAGGACCTTGGCTTTTGCTGTTAGTGAGGATGGGAGTCCCTGGAAATGTCTGATGATTACATGCTCTGGTTTATACTTTTCAAGGCTTATTTGGCAGCTGGACATGAAGAGATCGCAGTAGGGCAAAGGTAGAGTCAAGGAAGCCAGTTAAGAGACTTTTACTTTAGAAAGTCCTTGACTCTTCAATTTACATAGTTGACTTCTTACTGTATTGCAGGCACTGAGTTAGGTGTGAGGGGGGAGTAGTGGGGAGGGACAGGGGCGGGGAGTGGGGAGGAAGAGGATGATGGTTACCAAGGCTCAGTAATTTCTTTGATTGGCCGCCTTCCACACCAAAACTCCCTACTAGTTTGCAGACCTATTTGTTCTATACATTCAACAACTCTATAATTCTTTAATCCTGTGTTCTGCCCTGTCTTCAGGGCAGAGATGCAAGAGCTAAGTCTGCCAGGGTGCGCCCAAATCCAAGATGGTGTCCTCAGGAGAACAGGAAGTTTGAACACACGGAGAGACCCCAGGGCGTGCGAGGGGCCAGCAAGGCAGCCACTATCTGTAAGCCAAGGAGACACACCGCAAGCGAAACCAGCCCTGCCAGCGCTTTGGTCTTGGACTTCCCGTCCTCCAGAAATTTAAGAAAATAGATTTCTGTTTTAAGCCACTCGAACTGTCGTGTTTTGTTAAGGCAACCCTAGGAAATGAATACAATATAGTAAGGAAAAGCAATCACTTGGATGATGGAAAATTAAGAGGACTTTAGGAGTATTGAAGGTAACAAGGTAACACACCCCCCCACACACACACACATATAAAGGGAAAATGAAATTAAAGTGATGTCTTGATTACTGCATCTTAAAAACATCCACATGGAACAATAAAGTGTATTAAGTGTCACCCTACAATGTCACAAAACCTTTTCTCAGGAAAGTTAAGCAGCTTGCCCAGTGTCACTCAGCAAGAAAATGGCAAGAGCCAGACCTCCTCATCTCACTTCAGGTTCAATGCTGCTTCCCTGCTCGGGGAAAACTTGGCACTGCAGGTTTGTTCCAATTAACATGACAGACGGCACACTCCTATTTACTGTGGAGTCCTATCTAGTTTATGCCCCTCATTTGGAGCCATTTTCCCGGAAACAACAACAAAGCAGTGAACCCTATCAAAGCAATTTTTCTCAGTGTGGGTGGCTTCTGAAGGGCTTTGTGTGTTTACACTGTAAGGAAGTGCAACGCAAAGGCCAGATGATAGGAATAATTTTCACCTACGGAAATCTGTTTAACTATTTAACGAAGGGGCTTTTTCACTTGTGGCAGAAACAAACACAGCTAGACCTACTTTACTTATACCCTCTGCCTTCCTTCCTTACAAAGCAACGATTGTGAACCTTGAAACAATTACTTAAATATATGTGTGTGGGGGTGGAGGATTTGCAAATCAAATCACATAGTTCAGCTAAATATAGCCTTTGTCAGGAGAAGTAATTTGTGAGCAAATAAAAATCAAGAACTAGAATCCATTGCGGACCATAACACGGAAATAGTGTGTATTGTGCTCAGAGAAGTTCCAGACTGTGACCCTTGTCCTTGAATCCAGACTGACCCAGGGATGGACAACTCTTGAAAGAAATCACCACAACATCCCAAGTGGAGAGGTCGTTCTACCTTACAGTGTGGTTCTTCAAAAGGTGAAAATAATCTAATCGAGCTGGAATGACTTTGGGGTAGAACCTAGAAACCAGAAAGTTTAGTGTTTTGTGAGGGAGTCATGCACACTTGCCTGCAAAGAAGTGACCTGTCCTCTGCTCAAGGACACCATTACCTATTATATTACTATTTGTGCAGATGAGTATGCATGAAATATCCAATACGCATCCAATTTCCTTTCTAACTTATCAGCGTTTCTGAGCAGTGGTGGATCCCCATTTTGTGAATCAGCTTCCTCTTCATGAATGCTGTTTTCTTCAGAATCCCAGTGTCCCAGTCTGAAGTTGAATCTGTTGCTCGCCATTTTGAATTTCATTCAGATACAGTTTTTCCTCAATTCTGTGTGCGTTTCTATGTGCACTTGCACACATGGGCGTTAGTACTTCTCAATAGATTGCTGTCTCTCCATGTGGGCATTTATGTTTTATTTGGCCCTTGTGGGTCTTTTTGCACTCTTTATTATCACGTATACAAAAGTAGTGGCGGACAAATACATCATCGAAACTCTGATAATCAATATTTTCCTGTTTGAAAAATATATGCGCTTGGTTTGTGTAACCAGGCCTACCCTGGCTGGGTGAGACCATATACCCTTGCCTATCTTCTCACTAACAATGTTAACTTGACACCAATAATTATAGCAAACCGATAAATACAGTATAAACTTTCAAATTCAAATGTGGGAGGTGCTTCCTGCCTAAACATAGCATTCTGAAATATTGCATTATTCCATCAGGGGACATTTACTGAGCCTCCCTACTATGAACAGGATGAGTTTTGGGCACTCAGTGGTAAATAAAGCATGTTTCTTTCCCTCGTGGGTTTATATGTTAGTGGGGAACTAAGCAAACAAATGAGAAGGAAATCAAAATAAATAAAATAATTTCAATTTTTAATGAGCTCTGTGAAGCAAAGAGAAAGCATGCAGGGTTTAGATTTTATGCTCCATGAAAGGTTTTTATGGTGAAGGGTAACAGAATACAATTTACATCTTAAGAAAGCCTCTCGCTGGTTCCCTAGTGACAATGGTTTAGAGGCATAGGAGTGGGAGCAGGACAGAGTTGGAAGGCTGTGTAGTAATTTGGGCACAAGATGAAAGGTGACTTGGTATCTAGGGGATAGAAAGATGATTGAATATGGAAGCAAGGGGATGAGAGACAGGGAGACATCAAGATTGCTGCTGGGGATCTGGCCTGAGGACCTAGGTGGATGGGGAAGCCACGTATTGAGGGTGAGAGAGTTTACAGGGCCTGATTTGATTGCACTGAACATGTTGGAGTTGAGGTCGCGGTGATCAATGACACTGAGCTGGCAGTTGGGTCTGTGAGCACAGAGTTCACGGGAAATGCCATGGTGGGAGGTACAGAGTAGCGTTCATCAGCATACTTCTGGGAATGGTGACCTCAACCAGGGAGAGGGAAAAGGGAAGAGAGAAAGAGGAATCAAACAGCAAAAAGAAAACTCTCTGGAAAGCATGTGGTTTTGAGAAGGAGGAGTGTCCAATACTGCCAAGAGGTGGATGAGATAAAGACAGAGAGGTATCCTGGAGCCTGAGAGGTGCTTCTGATTCCTGACTTAATATGTGAATAGCAGTAGTCCCTACCTCACTGGGATTTTGTAAGGATTTAAGGACTTCAGGCACATTAAGCCTGTAGAGGTGGGCCTGAAACGTATCATTCAACAGACCTTTCTTGGTACTCACGGTGTGTCAGGCACAGGACTAGGTGCAGAGATCTGAGAGTGAATGAAACCTCTGTCCAAGTGGGCAGAGAGAAGAGGCAGAAAATGAGCAATGGAGTCTTGAGGATTATAAAGAAAAATGAACACCATAAAGGGGATGAGGAGAGCACAATGTGGGTGAATCATCTTATTTTATTTTTTGAAGATTTTATTTATCTATTTGAGAGACAGCGAGTGCACTCAGGGTGGAGGGACAGAGGGAGAGACAGATTCCCCACTGAGCAGAAGCCCCCGGGGGCTCGATCCTCGGACCGGGAGATCATGACCTGAGCCAAAGTCAGACGCTTTACCAACCGAGCCACCCAGGCACCCCTGGGTGAGTCATTTTACATGAGTAGTCATGGTGGTAAGGAGCAACACTTGCGACTATTTGGGGTGATGGGCAGCCCTGGCAGAGGGAGGAGGCAGGAGATCCCTGGTGTGTTCAAAGGGCAGGGACAGCCTGGGCCAGGGGGAGAGGAAATAGGATCAAAATCACAGATTTATGATAACCATTATTTGCATTGGCAACAAGGACATCTAAAATGACTTGACCAGATTCAGTGTGGTAGCGAGTATACAAGCAGACTGAAGTAAGTAAGAAGACACTGATGGATATGAGAAGAGAAGAGAAGTGGAGCTATGAGAGGAGGGAAATGTTGGGGGGCGGGCATCGTGCTCATCAACTTCTGATTTCTTATCAGCAACTGAGAGGAAGAGAAGAGGAGGAATGAAGAGGTGAAATGGGTCTAAAATCCTGTTTTGTTTTGTTCCTTTGAGTGAGGGCTATTAGGATCCGTTCCTATGCTGATGAAAAGAAGCTGCTAGAAAGAGAGGCTTGTGAAGGGAGGGAAGGGTGAGGGAGGGAGGGGGTACCACCTTGGGAAGGTGCAGGACAGAACCTGACACAAGGGGAGGGGCTGGCTTTCCCAAGAGGCTGGGCAGGAGGCAAGAAGCAGACCCCGCAAGGAGTCTGAAGGTGAGGTGCTGGGAAGGGTAGGGAGGCTTCCCCAGAGGGCTTCTGTGGAGGACACACGGGTGCTAGCTGCACCCACCAGGAGAAGAGGAGGAGGATTTGAAGAGAAAGGGACGGTCGGAAATGTTTTTTCGGGAGGTGGGAGACAACGTTCTAGGAAAACATCCAAGAAATCGCAGAGTCCTATTGAATACCCTTGGGAGGTTTCAGATCATGAGATTAAAATGAAACGAGTTAATATAATTTGCTTTAATCTTCTTTGACCAATCCCCCACCCCAACCAGCTTCTCTCCAGTTATTCATGTATCTTTTCCAAAAGAAATCATAAAGTGGCTGGTGGCGGCTGGTGGTGGAAGTGGAGGGTAAGAATTTAGACCATGGGAAAAAATAAACAAAGGTAGAAAAAAAAGCAAAAACTCTTTTAAATTGTTGATTTTGTTTTCATAGAACACGGCATGCGTACTGCTTTATCCACACCTTCCATGAGTATTAATTAAAAGGAACTTTGGTATTTAATCAGCAGCTGGCTTTGTTCTCCTCGGGTAGCTTGAGGAGCATTACCATATGTCTTGTGAAGATAATGACATTCTCCTTTATTCAAAAAGCACAGACAAAACTACAATATTGCTGTTGTTTTTTGACATCCGGCAATAAGTCATCTGGTCAGCCGATGTATATACCTACCAACACCACAATGGGAAGGTAGGCATTGAATAGCTGTTACAGAGCTCAGAAATTTTACCGGTTAGGATCAAAGAACATGTGAGGTACTTCAGGCTGGTTTTGCCCTCACTTTGTCACATATACATACAGGACATGCCTATTGATTCTTGGATTAACCAGCACATGTACTTTCCACATATTGCCCGAAAGCAAAGGTGAATTTCCAACATTTTGTTGTCATTTTCAAAGCAGATGCAGGAGAATCACGTTCGCTGGGAGAAGCTCAGGATATGCTGAAACGTTTCTCCGGGCTGAAAAGAGAAAGGACATTGAACTCATAAATTAGCTACAATTACGCCTTTGTACTATGTCACCAGATTCCATTAGATGCGTATCTTTGTTACCTCACAGGCTCATTCCTCACTGCTGGCAAATTTATTAGACATACTACTCAGAGTTATAAAGAATAGCATTAAAAAAAAATTACTATGTTGAAGGGATGGAAATCCCCTTCATTCGCCTTGTACCACATGGAGCAAATCCAGGTGAATAACGTAAGTTGATCCAGAGGGAGGTTTAAGCACAGTTCAGACTGAGGAGCAAGAATAAAGATGAGAAATAGGCCTGCATTTCACTTCCTGCTTCAAAATTAGTCTTTTCTGTTGTCTTCCCTAAAAATCCTAAACACCACCCATTCTTGCCTTCACTCTCAGTTGCTATACATCAAAGTTTCTGAATTCTCACCCCCACTCTCCAAGATTCAGTCAACCTTAAGTTTAGAATTATAAGAAAAATCGAAGTAAAGCTGCTATGTATCCGATTATGTATTCTGGAGCTTTGTTTTTAAGATTGGCTACCTTGGAGAGAGAGGGAGGAAGCAGGAGCTAGGATGGACCCAGGAACAACAGAAGAATATCAGACATGTTGTTCAGGGGAAGCCTGGCATTCTAAGGCTGTGGTAAAGCTTGTCTGTCGATCACAGAGGCGTTCCCACAGGGTGGGGGCGTTCCCAGTGGAGGTTGGACTCCAGTGGCCATCTCAGGCTGTTACCAGTAGTGGTCATTTGGATGATCCTTCTGTGAGTGCATGGAATGGTCTAGCCCTCCAGAAGGAAGAGTGGGGTAGTCATTCCCCTATCCCTGAGGGCGAGAGCAGGGGCTGGCACCAGCACTCCAGGTCAGAAAAAATGTAAGAATACCAAACCGGAGAACCAGATGGGGAGTGAGGAAGACTGTAACTCGGGGCACTTGGACACCAAAGTTAGCTCTGTCAGCTTGTTTCTTGTCTGTTGGGCATAAAGAGAAACACAAGGAGGAAAATAGGAGCCAGGAAAGTTTCTAGATTATTACATTGGTTTTATATCAAGTCACAAAGATTGTAAGAATAAATGCAAATAAATGCAAAACAATCTCTTTTCTGTTTCATCATTGTATTTATTGCTATGGTTTAATTTTATAGAGAGATACTAACATATATTAAGGACCTTATATAGCCAAGAAACTTGAAGTAGTGTGACTTCTCTAAATCCGAAATGTGCTACTTTGGTTTTACAGAAGAGAAACTGAGGTTCACAGAAGTTAAATGAGCTGTCTAAGATGACAAGTTACATTGTGGAGCCAGGACCCAGAACCTTGGCCAATGGCCGTGATTCTTCCACGAAGCCACGTGGACACTTTCATCTGGTCGTGTTTACTGGTTTCATTTTTTCACGCACCCAGGGTGCCTATTAATCGACTTCATTCAATTTGCAAGAGTGTCTGCTCTACTGTTTGGATAGTCTGTGGGCCGCAATGACAGCTAGGATGTCCTTGAGGCAGAAGTGTCCTGCTGTGTCTTCAGCCTCACGGAAGCCAGTACCCCAGCCACGTGGCTACGACCCAAGGGTTGACGCTGCCACACTTCAGAGCAGTTGACAAATTGCTCACAGCTGTCTGGGGTGAAAGAACTCATCTCTGAGAACTGACATTTTTCTCCTTCGTTTTTTAAAGAGACAAGTGTGCCTCCTTTTCCTCTTCACTTCTCAACGACTGATCTGCTTTGAAACGGTCCCTGCGCATGCTGGTTTGTCTCACCAGCGTCTTCACGCTCCTTTTCTTCTCAGACTTAACCTCCGTTTTTAACCAGGACAACTCACTCCATCTATCCTGTTTCAAATGACACAAAAGAAGAGATTTCATTACATCTCTGCCGAAGCGAGATACTCTGCCACTTGGAAATGCTTCTCGATTATTGCATTTAATTGGAATGGGTGGCCCGTTAGCGCGGATGGTGGAAGGGAATGACTTCTGCCTCCAACATGAAAATGTGTTGTGTGAACTTCTTAATGTGGATGACTTATCTCATGATTAAGGTTAACGGAGGTCAGTGGTTTTCAGAGTGTTGATATCAGGAACCACAAAGAAAGCTAACTTAAATATGGGAATATAATTAATAAATAGATAAAAGAGAGTTTTGAAGATCGCCAGCTCTAATGAACAAATAGACAAGATCCTAATTTGATTCTCACCCAGTGCTCACACTAACCTTGAAATGCCACTCATGGGGGTGTCAGTTTACCAAGACAATCTTTAAAAGCTTGCTAAATAAAAATTGTTTATTTGTGGCATTTTTTTTTAATTCCTCAAAACTGCTGCTGCCACAGGAGACCAAATTTCTTTTTCTTTTTTTTCCCAAGCTGGTTATTGTAAAGTATCTAGTTTTTAATTTACTCATGCTGTATAAAGTCTACTAAACCACAATAATTTATAATTTATGTGGCCCACAACTGAGTACAGTTTAAGGAACAAATTGTCAAGAAGCCACATGACAATAATTGAACTATTCTGTGTCACACTGTGAATTTCCAAAGTACTCAACAATTTGTTTAAAAAAAAAAAATGTTGTTTGGACCACATCAGGCATTTCCACCTCTTTTTTGTTTGTTTGTTTGTTTTTTTCTGAATGAGCTTTTAAAAACCTCAGGATTCCTGCAGAAATAAAGTTTAAAAAATTTCAGCAGATTGTAGTAATTGTAACTGTGCTTAGGATAGTATAATTCTAGGCAAAGTAACCTAACCTGCCTCACAAAAGAGGTCACACTGCCACACTCTACAATGAAAACGCAGTGCCAGTCACTCAAGAGATTTAAAATTTTTCTAGTAGTCCTATTGAAAAAAGGCAGATGAAACACATGAAGTTAACTGTAGTAATATTTCACTTAACCTGGTGTGTCAGAGATATGATCATTTCAGTATATAAATCAGGACCCCACCCTGATAATCTCACTTACCTGTTGTTACCTCCTTAAAAGCCCTCTTTCCAAATGCAGTCACCATTAGGGTTAGGACTCAACATATTAAACATATTAAAACATATTAAAAATATCAATATTTTTAAACGTTAATGAAATATTTTACTCCATTTGTATTAAATTTTTGAAATTCAGTGACTGTTTTACATGTCTGGCATCTCCCTCTCAGTTTGGAGCAGCCATATTTCAAGGACTAAATACCCGTATATTGCTTGTGGTTGCTGTATTGGACACTGCAGGGTTATGCTGATTGATAGTAGAGGTAATCTGTTAAAATGAATTAAGAAGTTATTCAGAGCTCGTCCCATATTAAACATTTTTAATACATTCAATTTTACTTGATTCTACTCTATAAATATTTCTCTCGAACAACTGCTAAATTTAAGACATTCTGGGGCCATGGAGTCTAAATATATTAAGGGAAATAAGCTAATTCCTGCCCTACGAGGAACCTGCTGTCTGGTGGTAGGCAGAATTCCTATAAACTGTCCTAACATTGCCATCGATGAAACTGTGCCAATAATAGAGCTGGGCAATTTGATTTTATGTCTTCCTTCATCGTGGGAAACATCCCTTTTGAGGACATACACCTCCACATATTCTGTGTAATGTAGAACCAAAAGAAAAATATTCCTGACCATATCTTTGCTCATGTGTATGGCAAGAATGATGATAGATTTTCAATGTGCTTTACAAATATCTAAAAGGTTGGGTTAGAATAATATAATGATTAATGATAAATAAATATTTCTTGGGGCACCTGGGTGGCTCAGTTGGTTAAGTGTCTGACTCTTGATTTCAGCTCAGGTCATGATCTCAGGGCTGTGAGACAGAGCTCCACACTAGGTATGGATCCTGCTTAAGATTCTCTGTCTCCTTAAGATTATCCTTAAGATTCTCCCTGTCCCTCTGTCCTTCTCCCTCCACTATCTTTCTCTCTACTGCTCTCTAAAATAAATACATAAATAAATAAACAAACAAATAAGTAAATAAATGTTTAAAATAATTCTCTTTATTTTTCCACATTTTTATCAATTTATTTTATGCATTTATCTAATATTTTTAATTTAGAAGTTTATTAATAATTTATTAGGACATTCTAATCAAGAAGTAGCAGACTACCTGATGGGTAGGTACTGAACCAAAATGTATTGAATTAATAAAAGAGCGCTTTCTGGAAAACATCGTGCTGACTACCATGAGTAAAAAAATAACTGGACACAGATCCACTCTCAAGATACTTACATTTTTAATAAGAAAAATGAAACATTCGGCAACTAAATATTGCCAGGTAGGAGTTGATCCATGTTGTGAGAGAAACAGGAAGGTGCTATACCTGTTCATCAGTGAGAAAGGGAGCAGATGAGAATAAGTATTATGTTTTGAATTTCAAAAAAAAAAAAATCCTGATATTTCATTTGAAAAAGTACAAAAAATAAATATATTATTTGAGCCCCTTCAGACATCTACTATCCCCTTTTTCTTCCTTAGATGACCCTTTTCCTTTCCTGCTTTTCCTGCAAAGACAATGTTTAAACAAAGGGGGATGAAGGGGACTTCAAGTGTCTTCACAGTGTTGAGATAAAGCAGCGCTGTTATGGGCTGAATTGTCTTCCCATTCCCAATTCAAATGTTGAGCCCTAACTCTAATGGTGACTACATTTGCAAAGAGGGCCTTTAAGGAGGTAACGACGGTTAAGTGAGATTATCAGGTTGGGGTCCTAATCCAACAGGACTGTGTCCTTTTAAGAAGAAGAGCTATGGAAGAGCTGTTTCTCCACACTCACGCAGATGAAAGGTCATATGAAGACGTAGTGAGGAAGCAGCTGTGGACAAGGCAGGAAGAGAGCTCTCTCGGAAACCAACTAACTCTGATGGCACCTTAATCTGGATTCCAGCCTCTAGAACTGTGAGAAAGTAGATCCCTGTCATTTCTAGTACCTGTGGTCTTTTGTTATGGCAGCCCTAGCCGATTAATACAGGGCCTTTGGAGGTAGGTGTTAATGCTGACTAGTAGTGGCAGTTTACACGGGTTTACTTTTCCAGAATGGCGGTAGGGCGTGGTGATAGTGAGGGTATCAACCTTTGATTCCTGGAAATGCTGATAGGCACTGACTTTATTTAGACTCTTTGCTCTATAGATTTTATTTCACCAGCAGCATGTGTAGAATTTTCAGAATGGCTATCTCAGGAAGGAGAAGATAAAAATGAAAGCACAAGCTAGAGAAAGAACCAAAGGGAAAGCTAGTAAAAGCTTGGTTCTTGATCTACAGGGGCTTATACAAAAGATGTGTGATAGCCCAGACATAATGGTCACTGCTTATAGCAGCCATGCTAAATGCTAAATGACTAGAAACCTAGAGTCTTGATAAATACCCAGGCAACACAAAACTATGCTTAATGGAAAGCATTTGTATATACGAAATCTCTGTTTAATAGTGACATTTATTGAGAACTTATTATATGCCAGCACTTGGGCCAAAGGCTTTACATATTTCTGTTCACTGACTCCTTATAGGATGCTCAAAAGTGAGTCACTATTAGCATTCCATTTTACAGACGAGGCCTAGAGATCTCTAGAAATTTGCCCAGTGTCACAATATCGTGATACAACTAGGACTTAAGTCTGTCTGACTTGAAGTCTGAAGTCTTAGCCACTGCAAAATACATTCTTCCAGAAACAAACGAAGAAATGAAGAATATATTTATTCTCCAACTAAGGTAGCAACATTTGGCATCTTTTTGCATAAAACCAAGCATTTTTAATTTGTTATTTGGATGATTGTAATTTTAGCAGTTGATGCTTAACTTTTCTTTCAGCAGTATATACTTAAAAATTTTACGGGCACCTGGGTGACTCAGTGGGTTAAAGCCTCTGCCTTTCGCTCAGGTCATGGTCCCAGGGTCCTGGGATGGAGCCCCCCTTGGGGCTCTCTGCTCAGCAGGGAGCCTGCTTCCTCCTCTCTCTGCCTGTCTCTCTGCCTACTTGTGATCTCTGTCTGTCAAATAAATCAATAAAATCTTTAAAAAATTTACAATTAAAGAGGAATGATAGTAAAACTTTGCTAAGTTTTGGGCACATAAAACAAAGGGAAAAAAAATAAACCTAGCAATAGGAAATTTTCTCCTGGGATTTTTTTCAGGTTTTGCTGTTTTATCAGATGAAATGTGGAACATTATTTTAAAACTCCAAGGCAGAGTGAAATAACTTGCCCACTTATCAAAAGAGTTTCATGTTTAAATTATATCTTTTTCAGAAATCAAACTCTGGGAAACAATGTTTCTAAATTTCCATTTTTTAAAATCGTCTTTAATGACTGGTCTTGAAATCCTTATTGGATCCTTTCAAATTCTTTTTTTTTTTTTCCCCAGAAGGGTATGCAGTTATAAGTTTACATGTACTTTATCTGAGTTTCGTTTGAGGATTTATCTCAATAACTTTGCCAGGATTTCTTTTTCATATCCTGATTGTCTTACCAAACTGAGGGAGAGCATGGCCTATCCCCTGATTACCCAGAAAGGAAATGGTCAGGTTGGTTTCAGTCCATTTACAATATGTTGTCAAAGGGAAAGAGGAAGCTGGCTATTAAAGACCGTTTGAGGAGAGTGCTATAAATTCTTCAGACATTCAGAGGTAGCTTATGGAATTGGAGAAATTCCTACCACAAACACACCATACCAATGATTTTTGTAGTACCAAGTCTTAACACCATACATAAATATCCTCAAACCTAATCATAACAATACCCAGGGACAGAAGTAAATTGACAAAGGAAGTAATTATCTTCAACTTAGCCTAAATCACTACTTCAGGGTGTAGGTATTAAAGTACTAACTATGGAAATAAGCAAAGTAACTAACAAATAAAACTCTTGGCCCCTTAAATGACCAACATTTCCTCAAAACTATTCTGTTGAACAGAAGAAATGTTTATCTCCTTTTCAGGATCTCATAAATGGGGGAAATAAAACATACCTCACCTTCTCCGTGAAGGGTCACAGTTGGTGGTCCTGAGAAGGTCTACACCAAGGAGACTACTTCAGTGTCATTTAACCTGAATCTTCTTGGGGTACAGAATTTTTTAGGATCCTCCTAACAGCATTCTCTAGAACATGGCTAGATAAATGCTACTTTAACCTTATCTTTCTGACTCTCTTTAAGGAATATTGGGTCAAAATACTAAATGAATGTAACCAAATATTTTCCTTTTCAACTTTGGTGGCTTTTAGTTAAAAAAAAAAAAAAAAGTGACCCAGTGGAAGTAACTATCAGAATTTGACTTCCCAAAGAAGAACTTTGTTCAATTCCAAAATTGTTAAATCAGTAAAGGAATGTGTCCATACAAAACAGTATTTAAAAAACATACAAACAACAAGACATGAGCAGAGAAAGGAAACTGAGCACTTAGGAGCTGGATCACTCAGAACCTTCTAAATAATGTGACCACTCACTCAGAGCAGGATACACCCATTGTCCTTGTGTAACTATTAGTAATGTAATGTTCTCTTCTACTTTCTCTCTCTCTCTCTTTTTTTTTTTTCAAAGATTTTATTTATTTATTTGACACACAGAGAGAGATCACAAGTAGGTAGAGAGCAGACAGAGAGAGAGAAGGGAAGCGGGCTCCCTGCTGAGCAGAAAGCCCAGTGTGGGGCTCAATCCCAGGACCCTGAGATCATGACCTAAGCCAAAGGCAGAGGCTTAATACACTGAGCCACCCAGGCGCCCTCTCTTTCATTCTCAAGAGTATCTTGGTACTGACAGTAAATGATATGGCCACATGTCACTCTAAAAATGTGATGACTCTGTCATATGCTCAGGATTCTGATTGTCTCTCTCTGGGGAGGTGCAATGAGGCCAGTACGTAAGTGTTAACCTAAAATGTTGGGGCCTCAGATGAAAGCTGGGAAGAAACTTAGTGTGAATGGCCTTAGATTAAGTCCACCGTCAAAACTGCAAATGGCCAAATGATAATTAAGAGAACTAAGTGGAAATTTAGTTAAATTAAGAAGTCTATTGGTTAAAGAACTAACAAATGGGGGGAGCATTCCAACCCCAAACTCTGTGTTTGTCAAGATACTTTGAAATTATGTTCATCAAAACACAAAATTCATGAACAAATGAACCCCTTTGTATTTATTAATTTTTTGAAAAAGTGAATAATTTAATTTTCCACCTCTGATTCCCCAAACTCAGCATTTATTCAGGCGGGCTGGAGATAGGCTGATCTGGGCAGGTGACAGAGGCTTTGTTCTTGGCAGTTCAGGATTCCAGTGTCCTAGTTACCAAAGGAGAGTCATGAGATGATTTCTTTGCCAGAGGTGATCACCCATATGATTAGTTACCTTAAGCTGATTTAGAGGTTCATTTCATCCTTGGTCAACATAGTTACTTTCCTGAAAATTCAGACTCTTCTGTAAGAGACCTCAGCCCTGCCTTTTGGTTTAATTAAAACTACATGAAAGGTAAATAAACATTAGAGGAACTCTCACACTTTGGTTATTTTCCTTTGTTGTGCCATAATCAAAGAAGGTCATAAAAATGTCTAGGGCAGTGGAAGCTTTCCAAAATTAAATTTGTGGAAGGTTGACTATGAACACATTGTACTTCCTTTTCAGCCCATGTGTGGGTCAATCAAGAGACTTATTTAATGTCAGAAAGTCATGAATGATGAAGACTATGGCTTTAATTCTTTTTCTTCTTTGACCAGGCTTCCATTCTTCAAATAAACACAGAATGGAGATGACACAGATATTCCAGAACTTTTCCTGGTATTTTGGGTGCAGCAGTCATCACTGGGGAAATCTGAGCTCAGCTGGTTGTCCAGATGAGTGACTTTAGGTATCAGATTCTCAGCATTAGCGATCAGTCACCCTCAAGGTCATAAACTATGTAGATGGACCGAAAGGACATCTCTTATAAAATGGAGGTCTAAAAAGCCTGTTCACAAAGCCAAGGAGAAAAGGACATTTGTCTTTTCTTTTTTTTTTCCTCTTTTCTTTTCTTCTTCTTCTTCTTCTTCATCTTTTTTTTTTTTTTAAGATTTTACTTATTTATTTGAGTGGGGACAGGAAGAAGCAGACTCCCTGCTGAGCAGTGAGCCCAAAAAGGGGCTAGTCCTGGGACCATGGCCCAAGCCCAAGGCAGATGCTTAACGACTGAGCCACCCAGGGATCCCCATTTGTTTTCTTTTTGGACAGCATGGCTGTTAAGATTGTGCCCCTACATAAGAGCTTTGATTTTAGTGAATGAGAAATTCAGACAATAGAAAAACCAAAACCCAAACCAAACAACACAAGAAAAATATAAAAGAAGTTACCTCTGACACCTCCTCCCTTATCAGACCACATTGGATGCTCATCAAGTGTATGTTGATTCTTTTGAATCCCTATTGCCACTGCCATAGTTCACAACCCCTCTGTTCTTGTCTATACTGTTAGAATGGCTTCCAGCTTTGCCACTGGACTCCACTTTTCCCCTTCTCCACACATCCTTTGGCATTTCACTGGAGATATTTTTAAGAACAATTTTGATGTTATTTTCCTATTTATAGGAAATATAATTAATATTAATATAATTAATATTAATATTGTGACTAGTACCTATTTAAAGCAAACTACCACATAGTTATTTGATGTATCACCAAATTCTTATTTGGTGATACACAAATATATAAAAATGCTGAGGTGACTCTTTCTTATCATTTAGACTTTTTCTTATTATACCTTTAAGCTCTTTTAGACTCATTTGTCAGATTGTTATTATATGTCACTCCTATAAATGCATAGAAGGAAAACATAAGCTGCAGCTATGCTCAATGACAATTACATCATCAATCCTGTTGTGAGTCACTATCCACTGAAAGATAGAATGTCATGTCAGAATTGTCAAAAAGTGAAAAACTTACATCTTAAAATCAATAAAATATGTGAATGCTTATCATATGATAACAACAATTGCACTTTTTGGTATTTACTCAAAAGAGTTAAAAACTTGTACCTACACACAAACCTGCATGTGAACGTGTATAGCAGATTTATTCATAATGGCCAACACTGGGAAGCAACCAAGTTATCTTTCAGTAGGTGAATGGGCAAAAAAACTGTGGTACATCCAGACAATGGAATATTAGTCAGTACAAAAAAGAAACGAGCTATCAAGGCATGAAAAGACACGAAGGAAACTTAAACGTAAATTACTAAGTGAAAGAAACCAATCTGAAAAGGCTACATACTGTATGATTTCAACTCCATGACATGCTGGAAAAGGCAAAACAGGAGCTGTGGATTAGTGGGTCTGTAAAAGGATCAGTGGTTGCTGTGGGGTTGGAAGGTGATGAAGAGGTGGCCCACAAAGGATTTTTAGAACCATGAAAATACTCTGTATGATACTATAATGATGAATACATGTGTCCACACCCATAGAACATACAACATCCAGAAGTGAACTGTAAGGTAAACGATGGACGTTGGGTGATGATGTGTCACTGTGGGTTCATCAGTTGTAGCCAATGGACCATTCAGTGGGGGATGTCAACAATGGAGGAAGCTATACATGTGTGGGGGAGGGAATATATGGGGAATCTCTGTACCTTCCTTTCAGTTTTGTTGTGAGCCTTAAACAGCTCTCTAAAAAATGAAAGCTTAAGTTAAAAAAATGCTGAATGTTAGTTTCATGCACACCCTCCTTCCAAGCTCCCCCGCCTTTGACTATAGGTAAAATAAAGTCTGAATCCCTTAGCTTGAGACTCAAAGATGCTTATTTTATAATCTGGCTCACAACTAACTTCTTAATCTCTTTTCTTTCTATTTCCTAGTGTGTCCACCTGTACTTTCATGTTCCTCTGCTTTATGCCCATTTCCTTCCTTCCCTGAAATCCTACATTTGATGTCTCCTTCTTTGTTTTGCCTCTCCACTCTGACATGATTGGTTCCACCCTGCGGTCCTCACGCGGCATTATCTGCACTCTGACAGAGGGGGATTTAACTCATCGCTCTGTAGTTAGTAGAATATATATCGGTGGCCATATCTATGGTACCTGAGCAAGGAGATGCTTCCTAAATTCATTTTGACTCAACCCATTCAAGAATAAAATAGTAAAATACATACTAAGCATTCTACCATCACCACCACCATCATCAACATCATCCAAACAAAGCCATAGATCTATATTACTTCTGATAAAAATGGATTAAAAATAGGCCTTGCTCCTATAAGTGACAAGGTTGCTGTTCAATATTTTCTTTTTCCTCTGGGGCAAACTTGCTGGGAGAGCAGGAGTGATGCTCAAATATCTAGATGAGGAGCAGGATCAGAGGGTTCTTGGGCTGCCTCGAGGTCATGGTGTTGGCTGGGCAGAGACTTTTTCCGATAGATGATGAACTGGGTCTTTCATGAGACTGAAGTCAGTCAGGGGTGAAATCCTTAGCAAGGAGACCAATACACCCTCCACTCCTCGTTCCTCTAAGGTTATTGCTCTGGAATATTGAAAACTGCTGTGTTGCTTCTTTTGTGTGTGTGTGTGTGTGTGTGTGTGTGTGTTGCTTCTTCTTAAAGTGTTTATTCCAAGGGCTGCCTTCTTCTGCTTGTTGAATACTTTGGATTGTTTTCATGAAACAATCCACAGAAATATTTCCCACAACAGTTCACCTCCCTGGCCTCTTTGTGCATAAGGAGGACAATACGTAGTCTGTAGTCTTTGTCTTGTTTTAACCCATGAAACGTTTTTTCTCCTCTCTATTTAGAAGCACATAAGCCAGTATCACATAACTGAAGTTAAACACGAGTAGCATTTGATTAAAGCTGGTGTGGCATTTTTGAGAAAAATGTGCTTTTTTAATGAAGCAGCTAGAATATACACACCACACACTCAATTGCATGTTTTTGTGATTCGCAGAGAATTATTTGAGGTGTTTCCTGGCAATTTGTACTAATTTGTTCATTATTTATAGTACTCGTTATTGTCTCTGCCAGATACAATTTCATTCTCAGTGGCACTGAAAACATGTTTTGAATAAATCTTGGCAAGAATAAAGGCATAAATACTTGAACTTTGTTCAGTCAAAACATAGCTGCATGCTTCACTTGGAAGCTAGTGTACTACGGCAGCTTCAGATGACTCCCCTGGTTTTATAGTAGTGTTTCTTTAAAATAATGGATCTCCTTAAGTTTGAGGAGTTAGCTGGCAGGTTCCTGGAAGTATCTAAGAAGACGGAGGAGCAAGTAAATGAAGGCTAGTGAGGCGGTTCGTCTTTGACACTCACCATTCCTATCGAAATACATTCCTGTTTGTGCATTCAAAGTAGAAAGCTCTAGGAATTAAGAGTTCGTCTTGTTTTCAAATATAGTTATTTGGGAAACTTCTTTGAAAATGATATGTGTATTTATTTGAGGCATATACACTGAGTCAGAATTCGTTAGGATAAACAAACAACAACAGAAACGGGGCTGGTTCAGCTGCTCCAATTATGTCAAGGGTAATCAGTGACACGGCTAATTTTAGAACTCGTGTCTGAGACTACTATTCACTTGATCCTGTGTCCTCTCACTCTAGAGTCAGAAAAACCTGTGGAAAATTGCTATCACCGCCACATTTTCAGTGTGATGTGGGCCCTGTTGCCGGGGGATGACGGCTGCCTGCGTGTGGTGGTGGGTCAGGCCCCATCCTGTCAGCTGAGGGTAACAGCCATCACCCAGCTCTGGGCCAGGAAAAGACCAACATTGCTTCCTTCAGAAAAAAACAATCTTCTAATAATCGTTTAAATAAGCAGGATATTTTTGAAGCACACTTCTGATTTATTTCTCATTGAAGGCAATATGAGATTTAGTTCCAGTGATGTGACATCTCAAAATAGTCACTTTTCTCCTAGCTTACCGAATATTTGTGGATTTGTTGAATGGATATATTTCATTGACCTCTGTAGGCTTCCAAGCACCTCATGCGGGTCCTTACGCATGGGTATATCAATGATGGTTGAATGACATTGGTATATATATATATATATATATTCCTTCTCTCTCCCCTTTTCCCTGCCCATTGTCCCTCCCTGTCTCTCCACATCGTTTTTTTTTCCCTCTCCTCACTTCTCTCTCTCTCTCTTTTTTTTTTAAATAATAAATAATTTTCCCAAAGCCATCCGGCTGATTACCCTAAAACTGAGTTTATTATGATTTCCTCAACAGTTTCTCAGTACATGTCACATTGGGCAATTCTTAAGAAAACGTCACTTCGCCACATAAAGCTCAGCTTTATGCAACTCTACAGTAGAAACTATGTAAATATTTACATAAATCATTATATGAATTTTAAAGTTATAGAGCACATCCATATAAACTTGGTATAAATCCTTAGAGTTAAGATTTTGGTTCAGGAACCTTCTTAGTCTTATTGATAGAACAGCTACTGTGGCCAATTTTCTGCTCATTTGACTACTTCATATTGTCAGCTAAGTAAACAGTTCTGTTGACCAGGCCAGTGACATCTGTTGTCCCTCTCCATATCCAGAGGTCCAGTGAGGAGAATGTAGAGAACTATTTCCTACTTAGCTTGTGGACAGATCAGTCTAGGTATCATTTCATGTCCCAGAGCACTGACTGATGATAACATGAGGGGCTAGGGATGCTCTACTTATATTCCTAGAGAGGTTTAGAGATAGATGACTTGTGGAAATCTCAGAGTTGAACAGGGATTTGCATCTGTACAAACTCATGTTCAAGACACAAAGGTATTCGATAAATAGTTGTGGGTTGAGTGACTGACCAGGGACTTAAAAGTCATGTTCACTAGATAGTTTAGAAGAAATGTAAATGTTTTGGATTACACTTTTTTTTTAATAGATTTTATATATTTTTTTGAGAGAGAGAAGAGAGCACGAGAAGGGGGAGGGTCAGAGGGAGAAGCAGGGACCCCATTGATCAGGGAGCCCGACACCGGACTAGATCCTGGGACTCCAGGATCATGACCTGAGCTGAAGGCCATTGCTTAACAAACTGAGCCACCCAAGAGGCCCTGGATTACACTCTTAATGTTTATTGTTTGCAGTTAATTTTTTTTAAGATTCATTTCTTTTTTTGAAGGAGAAGGAGAGAGAGACAGCACAAGTGGGAGGGGCAGGAATAAGGGAGAGAGAATCTCCAGCAGACTCTGTGCAAAGCATAGCACCCCAATGTAGGGCTCCATCTCACGACCCCAAGATCATGACCCCCAAAACATGATCTGAGCTGAAACCAAGAGTTGGATGCCACCCAGGCACCTTTGTGGGTTATTTTTCTTTTTATCATCTATGGCTTTGAGGACTCTGCAGACAATAACACTTTACATGTTCACCGTGCTTTATACTTTATACATCACATCGCCACTTATTTTCTTCTTTAATTTTCCAAAACCATGTGAGGAAAGGTGCTGTTTTCACATAAAGAGCACACAGATATGAAGTTTATGTGTTTTAGTAAAAGTCCTCTAGAATTTTGTCTGTTTGGTGTCGTAGGACCTTAAGAATTTTGGTGTCACTGTACATACATATGTATATCTTTTATTGGCAAAGAAGTTCTTATTCATCTATCATATAAAGGCTTGTTCTCTCCAACCAGGCAGGGTGTTAGAGTGGGAAAGATAGGAATTTGTGGTCCTGAATTCTGGTTCCATTACATATTAACAGTGTGATCCTGGATTATTTATTAATCTCACTGAGTCTCATTTTCTCATGTAGTAATCATAGCAATTATCCTATGTAGTTCTTGTCAGGATTACATGAAATAATATGGTTAAGGAGCCTGGGTTGCAATTGGCATCAAGAGAGTCCATTTCCCATCAGAATTACTCTGCTCCAATGCATCTAGACTTTCTTTCCCAATATCTGTGTTAATGAATGACACTCTTCGGGAGATAATTAGTTACCAACTCGGTGGATGGCTTTGAAAATTAGAAAAGATAACTATTCATTATTTGGTCCACGCCAAAATCCAACCTGCAGCTAGGACCTCATGAGCAAACACTAAAGAAGACCACTCACTTGCAGACTTGGGGCAGTTCATTGTTTGACCACTGAGGGAAGTCTTAGGACTCTTATCTTTCTTACATCTCTGAGAAACTGGGGCCTACTGAGACCCCTCTCAACATTCAGATCTAGCCCTATTCTGGCATAATCATGCCTCAGTTCACTCACCTGGTGCAAATGGAATAAATTTAAGTCATTAAGCAAGTTGACCAACTATGGAACTCATTGGATTTTACCTTGGGGAATATCTTGCTGATGAAAAATTCTCACAATGGTAGGAGAGATCTGATTGTAGAAAAGAATTGATATAAAGTTTAATAGAAAATACTCTCTTACATTTTATTGATGGCTCTGAGGAGTCATCAGTGAAGTTTCAAGCATCAGTGGAAATATAACAATGGTATTACTGAGTGATTGGATTATGAGTGATTTTTCATCTTATGAAGTGGGTGCTGTCCATCAGTCAATAGATTAATCAATAATACATGTGGGAATGATATACTGTTTTGAGAATTTGGGGGCGATAGAATAAAATCCTTCCACTTAACTCTTAGGAACTGCTTTTGTCCAGCTATGATCTGATCCTTTTCTGCTCAGAAGTTAGATTTTCTTTCCCTGAAGCAGCTCTTTCTGCCCATCCATGGGTCTCATCAGCACAATCTGTAGGATTTATATGCAGCTGGCTTTCTCTGTTTTTACTTTTGAATGGGTAGATTATTTCTTTCCAGCAGTTGAGTGTTTTTTTTTTTTTTTTCTGATTGACCCAAAATGGGTGCAGATGTGGTAAGCACATGCTAAAAGTTGTTGAATATTATTTTCACCCTGAAGAAAGGCCTGACATAAGCAGTTTCAGATTGTGCGAATTCTTCATTTCACAGTGGCCTTCCAACACTGGTTCTGTTGCCAGTGATAACAGAAACCAAGGAGAGGCCTTGGGAGGTAAACCGCAGATTTTCTTATTTTCCAAGTATTAATGACCTCATGTATTCCTGGGTGTGTGAGTCTGTGAAATGCAGAGGTGTCAAATGAAGTTTTGATTTTCGGAATTCGTGCTGGGGGCTAAATTACAATGTATGGTGTTTTCCCTATGCTTTTTCCTTTATTTTTCAGTGTGTGCTTAGAGATGCCAATTTCTCTTACCTGCTAGTTACACCAAAGATAGTCTCTTTGTGCCAATTCCAAATTCGGAATTTTTGTTTAGTTCTTTCTCATACCTTTCTGTTAGCTGCATGGTATATGGAAGAGCCATTAAACTGGGAATCAAAAATCTGCACTTTCCCTCTTGTGTGTAAAATGAATATATATTATAAATATGTAACTGCTGAAAAATAAGATAATGTGCCTTCTACCCAATACAACTGCAATCTTATTGCTCCTAAATTGTTTTTCAATATTTATGGAAACATATTGTAAAATAGCATTAGTGTGACTACATTTTTTTTTTTTTCCTTTTTGGTCTGGAGCCTAAAGTTATACATTCCAGAGGTTCTCAGAGAGAATGTTTTCATGTTTCCCCAGATAAATTTTTTTTTTTAAACCTGGGGAAATTAAAAACTTTCTTCTTGATAGAAGATAGTCAAGGACTTGATTGAATTTGTATATTTCTTTATTGCCTAAACACCCAAGAGCTAGATTAATGCATTCATTTCATTCATTCATTCATTCATTCACTTATTTAAGAAAACAAGTGCTTTACATGCCAGGTACTTGGCCAGAAATCGGGGATCCAGTGACAATCAGAGAAAAAGTTCCTGCTGCCATGTTGTCTCCAGGTTAGTGTGGAGATGGACAAATTAGCAATTGCCATAAGACGTTGGAGGAACACCTGAACTTAGATTTGGGGGTCAGGGAAGGGTTTTTGAGAGGAAGGGGGATTTAAAAAACAAGTAGGCATTTTCCAGGTCTCTGAATTGTTGGGAAAGGGCAAGTAGAAAAGAGGGGGATGGTGAGCATCAGATAGCTAATTGCTTAAGTCTACATTTGGAATGAATTAAAATAACAATAAAAGCTGGTGGAAACTTACTCCATGATTATCATTAGGTTCTTACAAGCTTATTGGTCAGTTCTAAGGTTTGCTTTCTTGGAACACATAAAAAGAATTTAATAAATTTCCCCTTAGGGGGAGGAGAAAGTTAATAGACCACTAAAAGGGCCCAATTTACCTCCCAGGATTAGATTACTCAGAGTTAAAATAGGGCAATTAAGATGCAGAAGCCCTGTTTAAAAAGCTAGAAAGTACACTCAGGGCAATGCTAAAAGACCAGAGTCCTTCAGAAAGCACTACAGTTTGTTCAATGCACTGAAACTATAATTTCTCAGGAACCTCATACGATGGTTTCAGCTAAAAAGAAAATGAAGCAAGTCAGGCTGATTCTGTTTTTCACTGTCAGACGCAGTCTTCATTAGATTGTTTGGTTTGGCTATTGCAAGGATCAAATTCATGTTGTAAGAGGAAAATCAAATGATCTTTCTGAAATATGTCTTTAATTTCTTTTGCCAGCTCCAAATGAATGAGTCATGTTGATTCCATATTACAGAGCCATGTTCTACACTCGACTGCTAACGCTTAGTTAATCCTTCCTGATTATTTGGCCTATTTTCCTAATTTTTCATTTGGACTGCCATGCAGGGTCATTTCTCATCCACCTCAGAGTCCAAGTGGATCTCTTGGTGGAGCTGATTCTGGATGCCATGACGTTCCCTTAGCATTTTGTCTATTGGGGATGTAGAGTCACAGAGGACTCTACATCCTGGATGATCCAATCCAGGTTCTAAACACTCCTGGTCTGGGAGGGGTTTGGAGTTCTGCAAGACCTTTAAGATGCTTAAATGTCAATTTTAGGACTGGGGCATGGATTAATTTAAATTATATCAAAGATAGCAGATGCTTCAAGCAGTTCTTCACACTTGGGATTTATTCATTCATCTAAGGCATATTTGCTGAACATCTGTTATGCACCAAGCACTGTTTTAGGTATCACATAGTGAGGCTGAAAGTCTAGACATATTGGATTCTGAGTCGGGATTTCAGTATCACGACACAAGTTCTACTGATCTTTCAAACATGGCAGAGACCTGGCTCTGCCACTCAGCAGCTTGGTGACCTTCGGCAGATCTCTTCTCTCTGAACTTCAGTTGTCACATTCTTCAACTGTGCCTAACAACAACTACATTCACTAACTGGTGTGACCAGCAGAGCAGAGGGAGAGCTGCTTTGTGAGTTCTGGTCTCTCCCCCTTCACCTGCCAGGTACTACCTTCTAGAGCCAGCTGAACCACTGGGCAGCCATGGATATTCCCCTCAGGAGTCACTTCACAGACTCCTACTCTTATGTCAGGCCTGATCTTTAACAGGACTTCTTCCGGAAGCCTTCCTTGGTGTCCTCTGTGACTCTACATCCCCAATAGACATTACTATGGGTCCTACACTACTTCTGCTATATAGCCCTGAGAGTGATTTATCATGACAGATGTTTGATCTGTCATCTGTTTCTCTGCTGGAGTCTAAGCTTTAGGAAGGCAGGTCGTGTATCTGCTCTGCCTTACGGTATAGCCCCAATGTTTAACACAGTCCATTTATTATTGTTAAATGCATGAATGAATGGCTGTATCCTCACAGACCTGCTAAAGAGGAGTTTGCAAACGAGACCAGAAGGGAGCACACTCTACCCATATCGGTTGCTACGTGCTGGGACACCTGCACTTTCATTTTAAGTTTCATAACCATGTCATGTGGCAAGGGTTACTGGTATTTTGCTTCCCATCTGCTGTAGACAATGGGGTTCAGAAAGTCGTCACTGTATTTGCATGGCCAGAAAGTAGGAGATCCAGAATTAGAACTCAGCTCAATTTGATGCCAAACACTTTGTTCTTTCCATTAAATCACAGCATTTCTTAGCACTGAGAAATTCTTCTGCAACGGCAACTGTGGAGGGCCACCTGGAATTTGATCTTCATGGGTGCCTTCTCATATAGTTTATTTTTCATTTTTATCTGCTGCTTTGCTCTTATCAAATAAAGATAAACAGCAGCTGCTACTGGTGCTGTTGATTGGGATTGCTATTTGAAAATGAAATCTTGGGCATCTGTTCTTTCCTGTTATATTTTATTACAGGAAAATCTATTTTGTTTTTTCTAATTATTTTTTTCAAAAGGTAATGCATGTCTATGGTAAAAATGTAAACAATATAAAAAGGTATTTCTTTTTTTAATATACAGTAGCATACTTACTTGTCTCTGTGTCCTTCGCTTTTGTCAGTGAAGATGTCTTCAAGATTATTCCATATCGGTTCATGATAATACATATTTCATTGTTTGAATAATTGCATATAATTTCATCTTATTTGTAACACATACTTGGTAGGTTTAATCATACGATAATGATTCAAAAAGTACACTAACATCAGAAGTTGCCCTATTTACCTGGTGAGCACAGTACTAAGTGTTATCTTAATGAAGATAAATTAAATCAAATAGAATTCTTATAGAGTAGGAAAGTATAGTTTATTTTTCCATTGAAAGAAATAAAATGCTTAAAAAGTTCTATTCCTTCTTTTGTTAATCATTGTGGCCAAGTATCATTTAGAGTCACAGAGTTTTAGAGCCAAGAATTACATTAGGGGTGAGTTAGTGTGGTTTTAAAGAAATGAGTGTGTGTGTGTCCATTTTTCTTGAAAATTAAGCATTTACAGAGGCAAAATAATATCTTGTTTGCTGAGCTTTGGCCTGGAATATCATAAGCATCATCATCATTATCTTCTTGCTTACAACAGTCTTAAAGGTGGGTACCATTATCATACTTATTTTATAGGTGGGAGACAGAAATGCAAACTCTGATGCTAAATCCTAATGCTTATAAATATGGCACACCATTTTGTCTGCCAGCTGTAAAATGACTCAACTTCAGAAATGGTCTCAGTGCCCACCTGCTTAGCCCCAAAATTCAACCTTGAAGGTTCCAGAAGCAGCTCCTCCAAAACTTTAGGATTTTTCAGAACATATTTGTTTTTGTTTTTTGTTTTTTCCAACATTGTTCATTTATTTTTTTTTTCAGTAATTTTCAGAGATAGAATTTAGCAATTCATCAGTTGCATATAACAGGCACTTCTCGTTACATCCCGTGCCCTTCTTAATGCCCATCACCCGATTATCCCATCCCCTCACCCACCTCCCCTCCAGCAACGCTCAGTTTGTTTCCTAGAGTTCAGCATCTTATGGCTTGTCTTTATTTCAATTTTCATCTTATTTTATTTTTCCTTCCCTTCCCCTATATTCATCTTTTTTGTTTCTTAAAATTCCACATATGAGTGAAATCATATAGTATTTGTCAGAACAGTGTTTAAAATGCTCACAGAGGGCACCTGGGTGGCTCAGTAGGTTAAGCATCTGCTTTCGGTTTGGGTCATGGTCCTGAGGTCCTGGGATTGAGCCCCACATCAGACTCCCTGCTAAGCACCCCCGCTCTACCCCCCCCTCCACTTCCTCTTGTGCTCTCTCTCAAATAAATAAAACCTTTGAAAAATTAAAAAAATAAAAACAAAAACATTAAATCCTTACAGAGTCTGTGCCCCTGATTAATAGTCAGCCACTACTCATTGGTATGGTTTTGAAAATATTAAAATACTCTGAATGTTCAATAAATAATCCCATGGGACCCAGCTACTCTCTGAGACATGCTGGTTGTTATGGTCTGCTTTGTGTCCTCCTCAAAATTTATATGTTGAAGTCCCAACCCCCCTACCCAGGACCTCAGAACATTTAACTGTATTTGGAGATAAGGTCTTTGAAGGGGTGATTAAGTTAAATGTGGGGGGTTAGAATAGGACCCTAATCCCATCTGACTAAGTCTTTCTAAGAAGAGGAAGAGACAACCAGGGCTCTTTCTCTCTCTCCATGCTTGCACAAAGGAAAGGCCACCTGAGGACACAGTGAGGAGACTTGCCATCTACAAGCCAAGGAGAGAAGCCCCAGAAGAAATCAAATGTGTTGATGCCTTGGTCTTGATCTTCCAAGCTTCCAAAACTGTGGGAAAATAAGGAACTTTTGTTTTAGCCACCTGGTCTTGTGGTATTTTGTTAATGGTAGCTTGGGTAGATTAGCACACTGGTCTCTTCATAATCTGGAAACTGAAGAGTCAATGCCTGGCAACCAGCAGAGAGCCTTCCTGAGGGACCCTGCTCTGGTTGGTTAGCCCAGGTATCTGTGCCCTCCCTAGGAATGGACATATTGCTTATTGGCAACAAACAAGGCTGCAGGGAATTTTCTTGTACATGTGTTATATGTTCATTATATTTGAGTACTCATTTCTAGAAATGAAATTGCCAGGTTGGTTAATTTTAAGAATAACTATGTGTATATATATATTTTTAAAGATTTTATTTATTTATTTAACAGAGAGAGAGAGAGATCACAAGCAGGCAGAGAGGCAGGCAGAGATAGGGTGGGGGAAGGAGGCTCCCCAAAAAGCAGAGAGCCTGATGCGGGTCTTGATCCCAAGACCTTGAGATCACGACCCGAGCCGAAGGCAGAGGCTTAACCCACGGAGCCACCCAGGTGCCCCAAGAATAACTATGTATATTTTAACATTCTTCATAAAATACTTAAAAAATATTTATCTGGGCAAACCTGCATTATGGAAGACATTGGTGTACTGTTTGAGCTCCTTCTGGCTTCTGGACATTAACAGATACCTTGCCTTTGAAGAAAAAAAAAAGTTTCAAAGTAGGAAGTCTTTCAAACACATTAGAGAGAAGGAGTTTGATATATTCCACCACCTGAGAAATGAAATCCAGAGCCACAAAGGGAGGAAATGTCTGAGCAGCTATGACAATGGCGCCAGGCGTGAGCAAAGCCACAGAGCACCACTGCTGAGAATAGAGGCTTAAAAGGATGCCTTTTCCCTTGGGCATCCTTTGCCCACAAAACTTATCCATGGTGACAGTTTACATTATGCTCATTCCTTCAGGAATAATTACTGTGCCTCCATGTGGAAGTTTTCTCATTCCAAAGAAGCAGGATCATCCATCATATCAATGTGATATGGTTTTGCCAGATGCCAGATGAATTAGCAAATGGTATTCAATACACACATTCATCAATTCTGACTAGTGCTTAAATAAAATCATAAGGGTACAACTTGGGAAAATACCAGTGGGCTTTCAACATATTTTAAAAAATGTTCAGACAGATAGATGGTCCTTTTAGTCACTTAAAAATTTTTTAGAATTAAACTAGCTTTTGTCAAAAAACTAGGTCTTCTTGAATTTCAATTGAAAAAGGCCAGAGGCAGAAATTCTCAGACTTGAGAGTATATCAAAATCACCTGGAGGGTTTGTCCAAACACAGATTCCTGGGCCACACTCCTCCAAATTTTACACTCAGTAAGTGCAGAGTGGGACCACCATTCTCCATTTCTAAGTTTTCAAATGGTCACTCTTTGAGGTGTGTTATTCTTTTATTTTCTTTGTTTTAATTTTTATTGACATATAATGTATTATTTACTTCAGGGGTACAGGTCTGTGGTTCATCAGTTTTATGCAACTCACGGTGCTCAACATAGAACATATCCTTCTCAACGTCCATCACCCAGCTACCCCATCCCCCCCCCCCCTTCCCCTCCAGCAACCCCCAGTTTGTCTCCTGAGATGAAGAGGTGTGCTATTCTTGATGAGCCTTTTACAAAATTTAAGTCACATCTGAATCACCTAGGGATCCTTTTAAAATGCAGATTCAGATACAGCAGGGGCTCAAAATTCTGCATTTTGACAAGTTCCCAAATAATGCTGATGCTTCTGGTTCATGGGTCACACTTTGAAATCAAATTTCTAGACAATGTGTAGCTCATTCTAATTGTTTGACAGTTTGGGAGGTTCCTGATTAAAAGATAAAGGTTATTAAGGGAACGTTTGGACTTCCCTCAGTTTCTCTGTCCAATGTTAAACAATGTTTGGAAACTGATTGCCAGGCCTTTTACTATAACTTGGCCATGATCCTCTCATCCAGGAAGCATACCCAGTTTGACCCATTCTTGACACTTCCCCACGTTGCCGAGGCCTACTTTCATAGGGTTTGCAACTACATGCCAACACATAGAAACTGGTCATGGAACATTTGTGCTACCAAAGAGACTGTGGCCAGACACTGAGGTTTAGAAGAGATAACTAATTTTCCGAAGACACAAAGCCCAGGGCAAGTGCGCTACCTCCTCTCTCTGCTCAGGAAAGATAGGATGGTGGAGATGGATTTAAAGGCTGTGAAAGGGAAGGAGGGAGATTCCTTGAAGGTTTGGTGCTGGTGACTGTTTTCTAGGAATGTGCATGGCCCTGTTGTAAGCTGGTGTTCCAGGGTGGGACAATTACCCAGAGACCTAATGCCTCCAGCTCAGGGCTTTGAATGAAGAAAGTAGAGGTCTCTCAGTTTCCAAGTCTCAAAGCAAAGCCTCCAGGAAGGACTTTAGATTTTAATCGTCGGATTCCCTGACCCATCCTCCATCCTATACTTCACATACTGGTTATATTGTTGGGAACTGAATCACAGAACCACAGAATCTTAGCGTTGATAAGAACTTTAAGAGGCTTTTCCTCCTCTGAGATTGATTCGTCACTAATAAAACTCACAAGAGATATGTTTGTAACCCATCCATCTCTAAGATAACATTTGCTACATGAAAGAACACTTACATCCAAAATCTGAGGACTCTCTGACAGGTATTAACCCATCTCAGAAACCGAACGGGAAGTTTGATGAGCATCGACTCAGGGCTGGGGGAGATGAGACATTTTGGGAAACATTTCACCCAAATAGGGAAAACTCTGAGAACGGACTTGTACCACTATTAACATTGCAACTATTAGTTCTGGATTCTCTGAGCTGGTTTTAGATTCAAGCATTCTATCTTTTATACCCACATCTCCCTTGGTTTCCAAACTTTGGATTGGAAAATATAGTACACAGCTAGGGAGCTCCCTGTCTCTGGGGTTGACATCTTTCTGTCCTGATGGATTCTGCCTGCCGCATTGTCCTGGATCCCATCTCTGGGCTGATAGCTCCACTCTCCTTGAGGCCTCTAGCCTCAGAATCCAAGGCCGGGGAAGCTTTCTGAGCCCCATGCATGTAAGACCTGCAATTTTTGTGAGTTCAGAAAGGTTAGCCCATAGCGTTACAAGGAATAGGATACAGACTTTGTTTTTAAAAATTTTTTGTTACTTTCAAGTATCATCAGTAAATCACTTAACCTCTTAGGACTTAAAACAGACCAGTAAGACTTAAAAAATTCACAGCCATTCCCCAAATCCTAGTTCTTGCAGGTCCCCTGTCTTTGTAATCTTTTGTAAAATTCTGTAATTAAACTGTGTAGGTAAACTGTAAGCAGATATTAATATGTCCAAGCTTAATATTTTCTAATGTATATAATAAAAACATAATAATTCATTATTTACTCATTCCTTAGTGGATCATTTATTCAGTGAGCATTTGTGCTATTCTGTACCCACAATGTTAGATACAATGGATACAAAAACCCATGAGGCATGACCTTTCCCCTGAAGGAACTCACTGTCTGTGGGCGAGGTAGGCATTCATTTTTCATTCATTCATTCCAAGAATATTACTGAATTTCTCTCAGGCTCCAGCCACTGTTCCAACCACCAAGGAGCTTACATTTTCATGGTAATGACTGGGGGGAGAGAGAGGAAGGAGACAGACAATAAAAAAGTGGACAAAGGGCGCCTGGGTGTCTCAGTGGGTTAAGCTTCTGCCTTTGGCTCAGGTCATGATCTCAGGGTCCTGGGACCGAGGCCCACATCGGGCTCTCTGCTCAGCAAGGAGCCTGCTTTCCCCTCTCCCTGCCTGTCTCCCTGCCTACTTGTGATCTCTCTCTCTGTCAAATAAATAAATAAAATCTTAAAAAAAAAAAGTGGACAAATGACATCACATTGGGTATTTTAAAAAAAGGTAAAAAAAAAAAAAAACTCTGGAAAACAGCATGGAGATTCCTCAAAATGTTGAAAATAGAACTGCCCTATGACCCAGCAATTGCACTACTGGGTATTTACCCTAAAGATACAAACGTAGTGATCCAAAGGGGCACGTGCACCTGAATGTTTATAGCAGCAATGTCCACAATAGTCAAACTATGGAAAGAACCTAGATGTCCATCAACAGATGAATGGATCAAGAAGATGTGGTATAGGGACGCCTGGGTGGCTCAGTTGGTTAAGCGGCTGCCTTCGGCTCAGGTCATGATCCCAGTGTCCTGGGATCGAGTCCCACATCAGGCTCCTTGCTCAGCAGGGAGCCTGCTTCTCCCTCTGCCTCTGCCTGCCATTCTGTCTGCCTGTGTTCACGCTCTCTCTCTCTCTGACAAATAAATAAAAAAATCTTTAAAAAAAAAAAAAAAGAAGATGTGGTATATATACACAATGGAATACTATGCAGCCATCAAAAGAAATGAAATGTTGCCATTTGCGACAACATGGATGGAACTAGAGCGTATCATGCTTAGCAAAATAAGTCAAGCGGAGAAAGACAACTATCATATGATCTCCCTGATATGAGGAAATGGTGATGCAACATGGGGGCTTAAGTGGGTAGGAGAAGAATAAATGAAACAAGATGGGATTGGGAGGGAGACAAACCATAAGTGACTCTTAATCTCACAAAACAAACTGAGGGTTGCTGGGGGGAGGGGGGTTGGGAGAAGGGGGGTGGGGTTATGGACATTGGGGAGGGTATGTGATTTGGTGAGTGCTGTGAAGTGTGTAAACCTGGCGATTCACAGACCTGTACCCCTGGGGATTAAAATATATGTTTATAAAAAATAAAAAATTAAAAAAAAAAAGGTCAAACAAACAAACAACCCACAACAAAGGAACTAAAAAACATTAAAACAAGGTAATGGAACAGGGTGGTCAGAGAAGGTGTTGCTCACCAGTTGGTAACAGCAATGAGACCTGAAAGATCAGGTGGTGTGATGGCCTGGAGGGAAAAATTCCAGGTGGAAAGAATCAGTGGTAGAAAGGTCCGAAGTCAAAAGAAACCCTCTACCTTCCAGAGAGCGAAGTCCAGGGAGTGTGAGAGTCAGGACACTGGATGGCAGTGGGAAGAGCTAAGACAGCACAGAGAGTCTGGGAAGGATGGGGCCCGTGACAGATCACGAGGCCCTCTCAGGGCAGTTTCCGCAGAGGAGATGGCTTTTGCAAAGCCTTGCAGAGTAGGAGCCGGCAGTGGTTGGTTCTAGGATGCTTCTGAGACTCCTGCCTGAAGAGACGGAGGCAACGAGCGGGAAGGGAGCTGGGTGGGAGAGGGAGCTGCTGGCTGGGGCCACATTGCCGAAAGGCTGCTTGTACTTCTATGCATTCCCGTCAGTGAAAAGGTCCAAAAAACAACTTACATGCCTAAAGATACAACTTTCTGATGATTTTACATAATTAGATATACTTTGGCTCAGTCCTTTTCTGAGTGATCACAAATTCCAACTTAGTAAAGTCTGCATGAATGTCATTTTCACATCATTATACCCTTTTGTCAAGGAAATTGAGATCTATGCCAAAAAAGCTTTTTCCTTATCAAGATTATCTATCTTTAAAAAATATAGTTATGTGTGTGTGTTGTGCGTTTCTTCTTTTTAATAGAGATATTTAGGGATAAGGAAAAATAGTGAATTTATTCCTCTTGGTCAGTCCTTCCTGGTAAGGGCTGTGGGTTCTCTAAAAATGTTACCTACTTTGAGGCTGGAAATGATGTAAAGATATTAACACTTAAAAAGGGATTTAATACAATATAGAGTTAAGTATCAGAAATATTCTTGTGGAAGTGTGTGTATGTGTGTGTGTGTGAGAGAGAGAGAGAAAGAGAGAGAGAGAGAACGCACAAGCAAGCAAGCAAGCAATTCTGATATTTTAAGACAACAAATGATCCAAGTGTGTCCGTGGGTTTGAGGACCACTACTGCCCCAGGATTGAACTCTTCCTCTTTCTTAGGTTCTCAGGACATCTGGGGCTTTATGGATAAAAATGACATGAAATGGAGCTCATTTAGTGTCACCCTAAGCCATCTGATACATTCAAAGGTCTCTTTCACATTCTGAGAACAATGTGATTCTGGATTTGATAAACCCGCTTGAGTCTGTGGACCCACCGACAAAGCTAGTGTTGTCTGCTCCTAGCTCTCGCACACACAGGTGAGGACATTGTGAAATAAGTTTTATAATTACTCAAAAATGCATTTGTCTACGCTTCCTTGCATCCCTAGGCAGACCCTCAAAAACTTTATTTTTAAGAAGATTTCAAAACTTGGCATTTTCGTGAATTGCCGTAGTGTTTGTGTTCTTTAAAAAATAAGTTACATTCTTATGCATAAGTGAAGGTTAGGAAAGCATGTAATATTTTCTCTCATGCTTTATCTTTCAATAGAAAGATTAGAAATATAATACTTTAAATTCAACTCAGGTAGCACTTTTTTAAACCAGTTATTTTAGGAACCAACTTTCTCATTCTATCCTTTCTGTACACATTTGAATTACTTTTAAATTTCCAAATGCACGATATTCCCCAGAGGTTGCCTTCGTGGAGGATGGAGCCTTTTCCAGTTAACCTGGCTTCGTGGCTGAAATTGTTCAATTTGTTTAAGATGGAGCCTGAATTAATGCAGTGAGTGGATTATATATTACTTAAAATTCAAGACACAATGCAACCTTTTCAGTTATTCAGGGCCTGCATGAGTAAGTGGAGTAAGTAGAGTAAATGATGTGACATATGATCTGAAGAAAGATGCTAAGAGACACTCCTTTCCATTCCCTACTCCTTTTTCTCTCTTCAGGGGCCAGAATGTCTCTGTTAGAAGGACTTTGTGCCTGGAAGTATGAGATCAGAATGCAAATACCTATAGAAAGTGTGAAACGCAAAGCAATGATTAATCTAGGACTTCTCTGGAAATGTCGTCCTCAGGTTACTTAGCAAGAACTTGGGGCTGAGGGATAATACTGGCAAGTGTCTTATTTATGAGAATAGTTGAGGACAGGCAAGTCCTAATTTCCTTACACCCCTTTTTAAATGTATGCGGGGAGTTGGGGAGCTTTAAAGGGAAAAAAAGGATTGTTGAAGTAACTGGTCGAGGAATGAGATTTCCTGGTGTGTCTGTTTGACTTGCTTCTTCCGGAGACTTTTCCACTTCTGCACATTTGTTCCAGTTCTCAGATGGCCCTTTCTGACCTCCACCCAGCCTCTCATTTGACAGAGAGAGAAAGAGAGTGAGCACAAGCAGGGGGAGAAGCAGGTGGAGGGAGAGGGAGAAGTAGAGTCCGCCCTGAGCAGGGATGAGTGGGGCTGGATCAATGCATACCTCTCTTTCTCTTTCCCTCTCTCTCTCTCTCACAGTTACAAGGGTTTGTTTGGTTCTCTCTCTTGCCACATTGTGAGCTCTTCAATGGCTGCGATGAAGTGTCCTTTATTCTTTGGAGGACCTGGCATTGTCAGTCAATAAACATAGAATAAATTCATTTCGGTGCTGCTCTTGGTTGTTTCCCGACTTGTTAAAGTAGAAGATAAACATGGCTAGATCATCTTCCATTCCAATAACTTTACTTCTTTTGTAGGCTTTTTAGTCACTACTATTTTTTTCACTCTGAGTTCCTCTCAATCTTTATAAAATTGGAAATTGCGTGTTTAAAGTCTAATATTGTATTCATCACTGTCCTCCAGCTCTCTGATCAACACCAGCCCTTTCCCTTCTTCAACACATTTAGAATAGGTAAGTGATGGCTATTCCCTGCTTGACAGAGGCTGAAAACCTCTGAAAACCTCTGACTCCTGACTTCTTTCACTTTCGAGGCTCTGCTTCCCTCTTCCTTTACAAGAGACCTTCAGCAGGCTATTCTGCATTTCGTTCATGCCCCGTCCTTTGAGAGATCATCCCATCACGCTTCTTTTCTTTATATCCTGCCACTCTAGTGAATTCCCGCCCCCAGCATGTAAATACACACAAATCTCTTTAAATAATAATAATTAAATAATAAATTAAATAATAAAAATTCTCATAATCACATTGTTCTTATATCACTGTTCTTCCTGGATCTTTGTTGAATAAAGTAATAGTCATTACTTATAATCCTAATCTCAATTTTCATTTACTCCTAAACTACTGAGTCATCCATGATCATTGCCAAAGTCAATGTTCATTTTGGCCTTTCATCTTACTTTTATCCTTACTGCATTCGACTGTATAGGCCATAGCCAAATTTTTGGAACTTTCTGCTTTTCTTTGTTTATAATTCCCTGACCCTTGCTGATTTTCGCCTCCATCTCTGGCCAGTCCTCTGAGCCCACTCTATGAGCCTTTCTTCTTCCGTTTGCTGCTTCAATGCTGGTATTTTCCAAGGCTCTGCTCTTGACTTGCTTCTTTCCCAATTTGTACACTCCCCAAGGGTAATTTCTTCATACCTGCACCATCCACTCCCAGCTATGCCAAAGGCTTCTCAATATCTGTTCCCATCCAGATTAAAATCAGCATTCCCAGATGTCCCGTCTGGAGCTCAGGAGTCATCTTAAGTTTTTCCTTTGTCGTTGTCTTATTTCTAATGGTTTACAACCAGTTACAGGGTAGAAGCTGAAGCTGAATAGTGTCCTTCCCCCAGTTTTCTCCAAAAGAGTGGATGCAGCTGAAGAGCAGTTTCTCTCTTGGGGAAGAAACACTGCTAGAGACTGATCAGGTCCAGGAGCACCACGTTTGACCCCGCCCCAGTGAGGATGGGGGACATGGGTGAGGTCTTTGTAGGATGTGTTCTTCCTCTCAAGACACCAGTGAGGATTCCCAGAGAGCCACCTTCTGGCCATATATCTCCTGTCCTGTCTCCTCTCTCCCACTCCCGTACCTTCTATCTTCTCTTTCCTTCCTCTGCCTCCTTCCCTCTCTTTACATGTGACTTTCTTTACACTGGAGAAAACCTTACATTTTTGAATGGACCAAAGGTAGATGGTCTTTTGCCCTGCTTTTATGGTAGATTTTTAGGATTGAACTTGGTTGGTAAAAGGAACTCCTCTGAGGAGGGCACAGCTCATCAAACCTTTCTACTAGGCTTTTGGGTCAACATCCCCAGATAGAAACTAAGGGGTCATTTTTATTTTGCGTTGTTTGCTCTATTTTCTTCTGGGAATTATAGAGGGAGGTAGGTAGTCAAAACAGGATTCAATTATCCAAGGGTCTTTGGTCAATGTAGTTTTAATGTCAGCACCTCTCTCTTCCCCAGCAACCACCAACTGTTTTGATTCCACCTCCTAATTATTCCAAGAGTCTGTTTCTGGGCTAGAAAGTGCAAACAATCACAGTTCTTTTATAGCCCTCATACCAGGAGGTGCAGTTTATTTCTCTAGCCCTTGCATTGGGCCCGACCTGTGACTTGCTTCAGCTCATAGAATGAGGCCGAGAGTGTGTGCATTCTGAGACGGGGTCTCAAGAGGGCTTGCATAGTTCTTCTCGGTTTCTTGGAACCCTGCCTTTGCCACATGCATAATTCTTGGCCAACCTGCTGGAGGATGAGAAATGACAGGGGTCAGAGAGGAGGTCACCAGAGTTACCTTAGATCAGCCAGTTCTCAGCTGCCAGCTCGCTGACCACACAGGCGTGAATTAGCCTGCCGAGATTGGAGTCTGGTCCCAGTTGGCAGAATCCCAGCTAAGCTCAGACCAAACTGATGACCTTTGGAATCATAAGCTAATTTCTCAATCTCAACATCACCGACATTTGAGACTGGAGGCTTTTTTTGGGGTTGTCTTATGATGCATGGTTAACAGTAGCCCTGGCCTCTACTCACCCATGACAGTAGCACTGTGTCTGTCTAACTGTGATAACCAAAACTATCTCCAGATACTGCCAAATGTCCGCTGATGGTGGTGGTGGTGGAGGGGGAAGGTACAAACACCCCCCACAGCTGAGAAACACTGAGCTAACTCAATTATTGTGGCTTTAAGTCTCTAAGTTTTAAGAGGTAGTTAGTCATATAGAAAAAGCTAATTAATGCAATTCCTATCTTTCTAGCTCCATTGCCATTGTCTTAGGTCAGGTGCCTATAACTTTGTTTGCCTAATCAGGCCTCCTACTTCCTGTGGTTTGTTCCTTTAATCTGTCCCACATATTTCCACCGGTGGTTAGACAAATAAACATTCAAACACAAATATGACCATATCATGTCATACTTAAATAAACTTCACTGGTGTCTTATTGCCTACATGGTACGAATCCAAACTCCTGGCATATAAGTCCTTCATCATCTGGTCTCCCTGCAACAAATCTGATTTCCCATCTCTCCCATACACAACACGTTTTCAGTATTGTAACACCATTTGCTGTTCTGGAATGTGTCTTACCTTTTCATGCTTCTGTACCTGAAAGCTAAATTCAAATAATTCAACTCCTGTTATCTACCACCTGTATTCTGGAGGATTTTATAGCAGACAGCTAATTGTTTTCTGTTAGGTTTTTACATTTTTTGTGGCAACAAATCTTGGACATATCCAAATCTTGGACAAATCTTGCAGCAAATATACATATACCCATGTATAATTACCTACATGCATGCACTTACATTGAGAGAAAATCTGGTGAGATTGGAACTCAAATTTCAACACTTTCCACTTTGCGGACCTTGGTGGGTAGTCCTAAAAAGTATTTTATTAACTCTGTAGCTCTTTAGAACATATCCTGGTATAGTAGATATTTATTTTATTAGGCATTCATTGTGCTATTTTATCTTGATTTGGTAAAAACAACTCAAATTCTTTTCAGAAAATTACCTTCTCCCCCAGTGTTCAAGACTAACAGAATGATCAGTCAGGAGGTCTTGACCCTCTCTAACTAAGGTGTAGGAATGTGACTTAAACTAGGCGAATCACTAGCACTTCCAGAATTCTGACTTTTAAGCAGAATGATGCAAAATCCTTAAAACTGGTTGGAGCTTCGGGGTACCAGGTGGCTCAATCAGTTAAGTGTCTGCCTTCGGCTCAGGTCATGGTCCCAGGGTCCTGGGGTCGAGCCCCTTGTCGGCTCCCTGCTCGTGGGCAGTCGGCTTCTCCCCCTCCCTCCACCCTTCCTTCTGCCAATCCCCAACCCCTCATGCTCTCTCTCTCAAATAAGTAAATAAATAATCTTAAAAAAATTCATTGTAGTTCCCTCATCCTCCTCATCCTGTGGTGGCTGATTGACTCCTATATGCCTAATTCCTATTATTTTTCAAGCCTAGTGCATGCTTTTCTTTGTTTTGTTTAAGCTACTGTGATCCTTTTAATACATTCTTTTTCTGTGTTTCTTACTTGGAGTTGTTTCCTATTACTTGCAGCCTAACAACCCTAAATGATACCCCAGGTTACCTAATTTATTTTTCTCACACTAGACAAATAATAATTAAAACATGGGATGCCTGGATGGCTCAGTCAGTTGGGCATCTACCTTCAGCTCAGGTCATGATCCTAGGCTCCTGGGATGGAGTCCTTTATCGGGTTTCCTGCTCAGTGGGGAGCCTACTTCTTCCTCTCCCTCTGCCTGCTGCTCCCCCCTGCTTGTGTGTGTGTGCGTGCTCTCTCTCTCTGTCAAATAATTAATAAATAAAATCTTAAAAGAAAATAAATAAAGCAAAAATAAATAACTATAGTCAATGTGTCTTTTATGACCTTAGATGTATTAACAAAGCTCCCATTCCTTTTCAAATGAAAGTTAGTTTTTATCTCCTGGAAGTATAATCCAAATACAGATTTATTGTAAAACTTCATGCCACCATCTGAATCCTTTCTTGGTCCAAGGAAAAGCTGGAATGCCATGAAACCAATAATTCCGTAGTGCAGACCCCCATGGGTCTAGAAGTCCCTGACTATGATATGCTAGATGTTTGGGATGTATCACATTCTGAAGCTAATTCTGATTATTTGGCATTTGTATGAAGTATTTACCCTTGAGTTTTTTTGGAGTAATGACAGTAATACCATCCTCTTAAGGACTTGGAAAGTTAGTACTGACATTCATTCAGATGAATAAAGACAGTATTAGTGTTTTCCTTTGACCAACTGTTATTATACAGTTGACATCTTGTGACTTTTTGAAAGAGTAAATTGTAACTTATTCATTTTTTTCATACATGAACTTAGCCCTTACCACATTCTTTTTTTTTTTTTTCTATTGGAGGAATCTCCTTGAAAGTCTATTCCCAATGATATGTTATTGCTCTAACTAGTTCTTGTATTTATTTTTAAAATAATAATATTGAATGAATTTGAGATATTTGATAATATATGTCTTTGAGTAAATCAATGTGCATTTCCCCAAACCAGTCCATTTAATGAGTTTATTATATCTTTGCTACAAACACACACACATATATATTCACATGCTTCAAGTATTTATAAGATTTATTATGAATGTATCAGAAATGGGGAATGAGGCAGTATAGAGGTTTTTTTGTTTTGTTTTATTTTGTTTTTAATTGTATGTTACTTGTGTTTTAACTCCCCACATACAAGTAGAAACAACTCAATGAGTTTTCTTCTTCTGGCCTACAATGGAACTCTACTGGACTTGCTTAGAGTTTTGAGAGACCTGAGGATGTCCTCTTGAGGTAGTTATTAGTACTGTTCTCCTAAAGCTTCCTATTATCTCCTGTTCTAGGTACATGGGGCTATTACTTCCCATTGTGGCTCAGTGGGGCTTTGTGGTTAATTTTGGTTGATAACTTTTATGCAGAAGGAATGTATGTTACTTACAGGAAAATCACTGAATCGCCAACATGAGAACTTCTAGTGTTCTCTCTCGCTCTGGCACATTTGAGATGGTAGAGTGCTCCGTCCGTGTGATATGCTGGTGCTGTATGAGTGAATACTGTGAGTAGAGTAGGTAGACATGTAGATTGAACAAAAAGGAAAAACCATAGTGTTATTAACCAAAATGATTTTGTTTTTGCAGCAGAATGTGGCTTTTCCTGCCCGATATACCTCTCCATTTCTGAAATGTGGTTCCCCTAGAATCTCTACCATTTCTTCTAATGATTAACTATGTTGGACAAGCAAGAAGAAAAGCAGAAGTTCTGTCTCTCTTGTGAATATCTAGAGTTTTCATCTTGGCCTTCCATAGATTTTTTGAAGGCACACACAACCCTCCTACTTCTATTTCTACCCATTTCCATGATCCATAAATCACCTGAAAGCTTGAAAACATCTTGGGTAAATTCCCATTACACAAAACTCCACTCCCAAAAGATAGAATGGGGGGGGGGGGAAGAGTCTGCCCTCAACCTCTACCAAATTTCTTTTTATCTTTTAAAATTCTTTCTTCTCATCTAACGAAATTTCTAGTACTCCAATCTGTTTTATATCTTCTTGCAAAAGGAGAAGAGGGAGTAGTATTTGCCACCTTTACTGATCCTCAAATTTAATAAATACTTTGCTCTTTCCCTCATTCTTTACATTTCTATCACTGTTTGCTTGATCTTACCGCCTGCCATGTCCTTACCCTGGAGAAAGAGTAAGTAAAATGGGGAGGAGGACACAGCACATGCTTTCTCCAACATTTTTTCTTCCAGCATAAGTCATACCCTGATTAAGAAAAACTTGCTCTTAGAACTGGTAGTCACAATGAGACTGTTCTGATCGCACTGATGAGATTTGAGAGAGCTAACCTGCAGGTTTTGTGATTCTAGAGGGGTTATACATCTGCAAGTTGACAAGAAGGTTAAAGAAAGCTTCTTTCTTCTATTCTTTCTGTTTAGCTGGAGCTAAGTGGCCCAACAGAGACCACTGAAAGCACATGAGCAGAAGGGAAGTGTAGGTCTTGGGTCACAGGTAGTGAATGAAGGAGAAAACAGTACACAATCTGCAATTTCATGCCACAGTGGGACAACTGAGATGTTTTATTTTGAAAATTCAGGTTGAAGTCTCTTTTGGGGAAAAAAACAACAACACTGTTTCTGGGGAAAAGTAAATTTCTTTAGGATGTATTATTTTTTCTTTTATAGCCTTTAAAATTTTTTTAATCTGTTGCATCTATAGAAAACCAGTCTTTTTTCTTTTTAAAGATAATTTGTTTGAGAGAGAGAGAGAGCGAGCATGTGAGCGAGCTGGGGGGTGGGGGAGGGGCAAAGGGAGCCCTAGAGAGAATACCAAGCAGGCTCCATGCTGAGTGTGGAAACTGACTCAGGACTTAATTCCAGGACCCTGAGGGCACTATCTGAGCTAAAACCAAAAGCTGGATGCTTAACAGACTTTACCACTCAGTTGTCTCCTTATTGTTATTTTATGGAAAAAGGTGGTATAGAAATAAAATTAAATAGTTCACATAACTCTGATTTACTCATTGAACTGCCAGGAGTGTTTTGTAGGAAAACATTCTAAGACTCCGGTTTGACTCAGTGGTGACTGAATGGTCATGATGGCCAAGGGTTTGGGTGCTCTAAATTTGTCATCCTCATTCTAGAAAGTACCTAAGGGAAAATGTCTTATATTCTTGTACATCAAGGAAGAAAAGGGGCATACTCTGTTCTCAAAATATAATTGTCTGTTTTCCACTTTAACACCTCTAGAGAAATAGTTAAATTGGACATTTTTGTCTCCCACAGTTTTTTTTTTTTTTTTCTCCAGTCCAGAACTTCTGAAAGCTGAGCTCTAGGCACCATTGTGTGGTAAGAGTGTCTTTGAAGCTTTCTCAGGAGAGTTTTTGTTTGCCTGTTTGTTTTTACTGAAATCTCACACAGATATCCAGTACAAAACAAGCAACAGTGGAACTATTTTGTTTAAAGAGGAAGCAGTGATCTAAGACCCAAATTCCCTAGACCCCTCCCTCTTGCCCTTTGGCACACTTAAGGATCTACAGGGCTTTATCAAATACAGTTGGAAACTCCAAAAGTGACCTGTGAGCCAGACAGACTTGAATTAGAATATCTTGCTTGTTTCCAATTATGTAAAATCTTGGACAAGTTGTTAGCCCATTGAAGCCCTGTTTTCTCCAACAGATTAATAGAGGTTAACAACCCTTAATTTGCAAAGTTCTTATGACATTGAATTGAGAGGGCAGAATGTGATAGATGCTCAACAACAGTGATTTTTTTCTCTCCTGTTTGAAGCTAAATCCACTGTAAAGTATCAAATTCTTTATAACAATGGTTAAAAGTAATTTCTTGCCCAAATCCTTATAATATTTATAGATTACTATAGATTTCTCTTCAGGTTTTTGTTGTTGTTGTTGTTTTTCCTCAATCAGCCCTAATTTTGTGTTTTCTAAATTGTTGTTATTATTCATTCATCTGGTGAAACAGTGGGTAAAATATCATCCCCTTTATGTTATATTTGCCACATTCTCATCAATGGTAATATCTTACTTTTACTAATTCAAATAATCTATACCGCCTATAACCAATGCCAGTTTTAGAACCGCACTGTTGGATATAATTTAGCTGGCTTTTTTTTTTTTTTTTTTTTTTTTTTTTTTTTAGATTTTGTTTATTTATTTGAGAGAGAGAGAGAGAGAGAAAGAACGAGCAGGGGGGGGGCAGAAAGAGAAGCAATAAGGAGCTTGATCCCAGGACCCTGGGATCATGACCTGAGCTGAAGGCAGACACTTAACTAACAGACTGAGCCACCCAGGCACCTCTTAGCTGGCTTTTTAATAAATGGTGTCCAAAATAGCGTCTATAATTGCCTGATGTGTATTTCAGTAATTTTCCTCTTCGTAGAACTTTTCTTTTATATATACACTACTTTCATGAGTCTCAAGGTTATACATTGTTGTATCATGTGTACATGTGTTCTTGATGTGAAGAAAGGTCGGTGAAAATATAAAATTGTACCTTAAAGTACTTTTCTCTACATAAAACTAGCCCAAAGAATAATGGGATGCTGTTTGTAAAGCCTGCCTATTTCCTTTTCCTTCTACACCTTGGACTTAACTGTTGCAAGATGCTTTTTCTTCCTTCATCTTTCCTTCTTTTACCTTAGCCCATTCTTGGCATCTTTGCTGTAGTCACTAACTATTGCAGGTTTTTAAAATATTGGACACCATTCTGTGTTTGCAATTTCTGTTTTGCGTCCATGCCTACCCCTGCTTTCCAGTAGACTTACTTCTCTAACTGCTGTTGCTTAAATGTTAAGAAATGTGGGAAAGAGATTCTGTTAAGAAAGTTAATATTTTTTAGACTGATGTTAAAAACAATTTAGTCTTATTTATTTATGGATTTAGAAACTTCTGGTTTTCATAAGACTAGCCCTTGAAAAAAGTCCCATCTACATAAAAATGGGAGAGACTGGAACAGAATTTATGTAAACAACAATAAATTAAAAAAAATTCTATCTTTTTCATTAAGTAATAGATTATTTTAGTCTGAATTCCCTGCCTAAGGAAAGCACAATCTTTGATGCTTTTTGTTTATTATAATTTCTCATCAAAAGGGAATATAGAAATAAGAGATTTGGAGTGGCTTTGTTGGCCATGGTGACTACAATGTGAGATAAAATACCTCTATGCATAATGCAGGAACAGGAAGAGTGTATCAAAAAAATCCAGCTTCAAAAATGAGCAGGGAAAATAGGATGAGAAGAAAAAAGTTAGTTTAGAGTGAAATTATGAGATTGGAAAGACCTACAATGAAAAATTTTTAGCAACCAAAATCAAGTTTACATTCTTGATCCATTAGCTAAATCTAGAAAGGAACTCGACATTCGAATATGAGGAGATGCTTGAAGAGTTTAGACAACCAACTTTCTTTGAGTAGATATTTAGATAAAAGAAAATTAATGAGCATGTTTTACCAAAAAAAGAAAAAAAAATCTCCGTGACATAGATTTTAATGGAAGAAATGTATTCTCTAGAAAAACAGACTAAAAGGGTGCCGGGGTGACCCAGTGGGTTAAGCCTCTGCCTTCGGCTCAGGTCATGATCCCAGAGTCCTGGGATCAAGCCCCGCATCGCATCGGTGCTCTCTGCTCAGCAGGGAGCCTGCTTCCTCCTCTCTCTCTGCCTGCCTCTCTGCCTACTTGTGATCTCTGTCTGTCAAATAAATAAATAAAATCTTAAAAAAAAAAAAGAAAAGAAAAGAAAAACAGACTAAAGGAAAACAGCGGGAATTGTAGGTTGTCCATGACATGACTCTGTAGCTTATACATGAAGTGCCTAAATGAAAGCTTAATATAGTTTGCTGATTGTTGCCAAAGAGTTACCAACAGGTCTCTGCATCTTTGACCTAAAATACATTGAGTTTATTAAGGAAACTCAAAGTAAGATCCAAGCTGGCACAGCATTTCCGGGCCATGTGATCCAATGAATTAAACTTCAGTCATCACTTCCTAAACAAAGTGGAACTGAGGTTCTTCTGTGGGCAAAGTTTCCCTCTCAATGGTCAGAGTTGCCTTTGAAAGGCCCTGTGATCGGGCCCAAGGGAGTTTTGATTAGAGAATCACAGGAAATGTTTTTTCCACCTTCCAATAAAATTCAAAGTTTTTATAATATGACCATTCAGGCTATCTGTAACAGTTTTGCTTTAATAACTTATTTTGTATGGTGGGGTAAACAATTCTTTATGGTTAAGATAGTAAGAGAAAGGTGGAGAATGAAAAAGGAATGTGCATGTGTAGAACTACTTGCTAGGAGCTGGTATTAGTAATTATAGACTTTTTTTAATCCCTCTGCAATATAGTCGAGATGAGTCATTTAGCTGAGTATTTTGATGTTGCTTAATTAAGGAGCGAGTTGTTTACAAATTTATCCTGAAAGGAAAAAAGTCTTGTGGTTGAGGCCCTTCCACTTAGCAAAACACACACTGGCATTTTACTACCAGATTGGAAAACATCTGAGAAAGTCTCTCTCTGCAGTTTTAAAATTATTATCTTTATTTCACTGGTGAATTTTTAAATTTTTTTCTATATAAGTGTATTAATATTTCATATTTAAGTATTGTATATTTAAATATTTGTTAAAAACCCTTGGTCCTGGAATCAGGAGACCAGTTTGACCAAAAAGCAAAACAAAAACAAAACCAACCAACCAAATAAAATCCCTTCTAAGCTTGTGGCTTTCACTAGCACTTTTAGCATTTAGGAACTTCAACTCCTTTGTGAATTTCAAAAGTTTCTATATGAGACTATTTAATAAATGAGTTGTAGATTTTTTTTAGATCAGAAAAAATTAACTCAATTTTACATTAAGAAACTATGGAGAGTCATTAATACCAGAAAGATCATGGTCTTCTACAAAATTTTGATTCCCACACCCCAATTAATAAAATATTTTGAATCACAAGATTGATACACAATTATTTATTTATGAACATTATGGAATATACATGTAAGATCAGGTGAAAGTATGAGATAAAAATAAAGCAGCATTTTTAAAAGGATTTTGTTTATTTATTTGTCAGAGAGAGAGAGAGAGAGCACAAGCAGGGGGGAGAGACAGAGGGAGATGGAGATGCAGGCTGCCCATTGAGCAAGGAGCCCAATGTGGGACTCAGTCCCAGGAATCTGGGATCATGACCTGAGCAGAAGACAGGCACTTAACTGACTGAGCCACCCAGGTGTCCCAAATAACACTTTCTTATATTTAAAGGGATAAATGTAATGACCACAGATTGGAAAAATTAAGGGAGATTTAATGTAGCATTTTCTGTTACAGTTCTGGAGAGCTCTCTGAGGCAGTTTTGGGGGGTGGCACACCCTGTGTAGCTTTTGTGACTGAACAGATGACACATGGCAGGGGAGAGGTCGGTGCTCCCCCACCCACAGGGTGGCCCTCAAAACTCACTTGAATCAGTCACTTGTGTGTGTGTGTGTGTGTGTGTGTGTTTTAAAATACTGATGCCTGTTCTAACTCCATTGGCTTCAGTGAGTCTGATGAGGGAAGGGACAAGGCATTGGTATTTAAAAATACCAATATTTGGTATTGCATAGCAAAAATTCATAGAGCTGTTGAATCACTACATGGTACATTCAAAACTAAGGTAAGATTCTTTGTTGACTGTATTTTAATAAAGAAAAAAAAAAAACAACAACTTCTTGTTCCTTTATGGTTAAGATAGTAAGAGAAAGGTGCACCTGGGTGGCTCAGTCTGTTAAGTGTCTTTGGCTCAGGTCACGATCTCAGGGTCCTGGGATCAGGAGCCACACATCTCACAGGACTGCCTGTACAGCGGGGACCCTGCTTCTTCCTCTCCCTCTGCTCCTCCCCCCATTCGTGCTCTCTCTCTCTCTCATATATAAATAAAATCTTAAAACAAAAAAGAAAGCAAGAGAAACATAGTTTACACAAACAATGTGTGTAAAAAGGAACTGGTCTAAGAAATGGAGAAACAAGCCACTGTCCAATAAATAAAATAAAATAAATCTTCCCAGGAGAAGTCAGCATACAGCTGGGGTTGAGAATTACCACCCAGGACCCAGGGGAGATCCTTTCTCCTTGTGTGGGCTTCAGGGGCCGTTCCCAGCAGGAAGTGGCTACAGTTTCCACCTGCAGTGCCTGGTAGGACAAGGCAGTGGCTGAGAGGACATGGCCCAAGTGCTGATGTACGTGGTCGCATGTGATGGTCCTGTCCTGGGAGGTTATTTATATGAATCAGGAGAGGCAACAGCTATGCCCTCCAAGATGGTCCTCAGCCTGAGTCGCTCAGCTGAGGTGAGAGCCAGAGTGGCGTAAGAGCTCTGGTGAGTCCTCCGGAGAATGTCGCAAGGGCTGTGATCCTGAGTGAGCTGACGGGAACAAGGACTACCTCTTGCAGCTTGAATTAATGTCATTCCTATGTCATTAAGCCTTCCAGAGCCAGAGGACGCCTAGGGAAACTCAGGTTACAGCATTAATATTGAAACAATAACCAACTTTTACAGAGAGCTTCACAATTTACAAAGCTCTTTTGTGTATATTACGTTACTTGATCCACACTTCACCCCTGGGAGGTACTAGGGTAAATGCTGTTAGTTCCATTTTATAAAGGAAAATAATGAAGTTCAGAAATGTTAAATATTTGCCTGAGGTCATACATTATGAAAGGGCAGAGCCAGAACCCCAGCTTAGGTCTCTCAGCTCTCAACTTTTTTTCTTTTTCACCATAATTTGAACTGGTAGATGAGGCTCGGAGCTGTACAGAGGAGGATTCCTGTGAATTTGGGGGGTTCTTGATTTCCTTAGACATGGGGCAGATCTCTCTCAAAACTTGCTATTTTCGCTCTTCATCAGAGCCAAAGCTAATATTTAGCCCTACTAGTTATTCAAATGCTGAGAGGCCTCTTGCTTGTTTAGTAAACAGTTACGTTCCTGAGGCTCTCATCCTTCGCCCACCACCACCCCTACAACCCTAGTTCTTCTTCTGGCATCCCCTGACTTTCCCACCCATCCAACAATTAAGGGGTCAGCCCCTGGCAAAGTGAAGGCACTCTTGGCTCCGATTCAGTGTGAAAAACCAGAATGAGTGCCTGGGCTGTTAAATCAGTGGTTGCTAAATATTAGAAATATTACCCTTCCCCATAGGCGTTCACTTGCAAGTCCAGGTGTTTCACAAACTGATTTCATTGATAATAATAGGGTACAGAGGATGGACCCGCAAAGCATTTATCCATCCCCCCATCCTAAAATTCGTTTAATCTGTGATCAAGTGTTTCTGGATTCTGCCTCCTGAAAATCTCTCTGTGTTCCTCTACTCCTGTCATCACTTCCTGAATTCAGCTTTTTATCCCCTTTCACTTAGACTTGCTAAATAGTCCATCCTTTATCTAACCCCCTACTTATCCTGTCTCCAGACAGGGGACATGCTTACCCTGTCCCCAGACACTGAGCAGTAAAATTCAAATCTGATGGTGTCCCTGTCCTTTTAGGCATTATCAATGGCTGCCCTTTATCAATTGAGTTTTCCCCCACTTCATTGCTGCAATTAGCATATAACATTGTTTATATGCATATATATTGCAGAATGATTACCACAATGAGGGTTAATGGACACCTCCATCACCTCACCTGATTACCTCTTTTTGTGTATTTGGTGATAACATTTCAGATCTACTCTCTCAGCAATTTTCAAGGATCTAATACAGTATAGTTAATGAGAGTCACCATGCTATGCATTAAATTCCCAGAACTGATTCATCTTACACTGAAAGTTGGTACTCTTTGACTAACATCTTCCCATTTCCCTGACCCTCCAGCCCCTAGCAAACACCATTTTACACTGTTTCTGAGTTCGCAGGAATCTCTTTGACACAAGACCCTCTTCTCTGGTTCATGCTCTCTTCTTCAGCTTCATGGCTTGCTGGACCCAATTCTTGTGCTCACATCACAGGGAAATACCCCCAGTTCTCCAACTGATATACCTATAAATGTCAACTGATGGATACTGCTAGATGTTTTTCAAAGCAGTAGGAATCCTGAATCTAAATGCATATGCCAACTACCAAACTATGACTTTGTATCTGTATACTACAATTGATTTATTGGGGGCTGGGTAATCTGCAAGAATGGAGACATCATTTTCAGGAAAGGACTAACACTGAGTGAGTTCCGGCAAGTTTCTCTTTTATGTAGCAAGGGATTTTATATTTTTGTTTTTATTTTATTTTATTTAGAGGGGGACTTTAAACATCACTTGGCCATTTGAATAGTTAGAAACACATTAATTTCAGCCATTATTTGGGAATAAGCCTGTGTTATAACTAGTTTAATCTTTTTTTTTTTTTTTTCGTCAAGAGTCTGGTTTGGCAAATGGGATTGAGAAGGGCTCCACTCACTGAGATTCTGTGAAAAGCCACACAATAAGAGGAACCAAGAGAAAAATAGTTAAAAAAATTTCTCCCCATCTCTTAAATGATGTGAGGAATTCCTATTTTAGGAGCCAAAAAGAAAAAAAAAAACCTAATTTATAAGTGCTTGGCTAAACATGTAAGTCTTATAAGCATTTTATGGTTTGTTTTTGATACTTTTTAATTGCTAAGATGTAAACTAGGACATTTCAATTGTCTCTTCATTATTTATCCTAGCTTATAACCTTGAAAGAAACAGACTGTCCCAAACCATTTTTAGTTGAGCTGATATGTGTGGAATCTTTTCCTTAATGGATTTCAGGGTTAAGGGTGATGCTTCAAATCTCTTGAAAAAGCGGCAATACTTATTTCTAGTATTTTATCCATAGTTCAGGGAATAAAGATGTGTTTAGTCCTGTCCCTTCTACTCTTTGCACTGAAATACCTATATAGCCTCTCTTACCCTTCAAGTACAAACAAGGAATTATATGCCAGGTGATGTACAAGGCCATGTGTCTAAGCCATGTGTGCAAGAAGTGTGTACACTGAAACACACCTTAAGTGTGACAGTTCATAAGACATAGTTTTTAAAGTCTAGTCAGAAGGGACACCTGGGTGGCTCAGTGGGTTAAAGCCTCTTCCTTCAGCTCAGGTCATGATCCCAGGGTCCTGAGATCAAGCCCCGCCTCAGGCTCTCTGCTCAGCAGGGAGCCTGCTTCCTACTCTCTCTCTCTGCCTGCCTCTCTGCCTACTTGTAATCTCTGTCTGTCAAATAAAATTAAAAAAAAAAAAAGTCTAGTCAGAAGATGAATGAAGAAGTACTGAATGGACTAAAGAAAACTATTTATATATATATATTTACATTCTAAATTAAAAAGCATAACCATGTTTGTTTAAATTGTGAGAAACTTCACACAATTTCACAGAATTTAGAATATTAGGATCTGTCCTCTCCTATACCATGTGACTTGGTGAACAAGACAAGTAGTAATTTTAGTAAAAGGATACTAGATGACTAAGACTTATGATTTACCAGTGGAGAGATGCTGGAGGTAAGTTTCAAAAGGAGTTTGTTTTTTCATCAGAAACTTGGGTGAGGTGAACATGGCTTTAGTTCATGGGATTCCCATGTTGATATAGCACTGTTTCCTGTGCTAACTTCTGTACCTGCTCAAGGTGGATTTACAAACCACCTTTACTTAGTTACCTGGTTTCAGAGATTCTCCCTCAATGTAGCCTAGGGTTTCTAAATTAAAAAAAAAAAAAATCAAGTTAAAAGATCTGGCAGGTGTGCGTGCGTGTGTGTGCGTGTGTGTGAGTGTGTGTGTGACTTGATTTATACAGAGTTTTAGCATTAAATCACATTTATTCATAATATGGTGAATAATGTAAATGTAAATTAGAAGAAATAAGGTTATATAAAATTCGGATCTCATTGCAGCCTCTGGCTTTGAGGCATGAGTACATCTATTGCCTTCTTGCATGGAGTACTTTGGGAACCTCTTTCTCACTGGTGGCTAACCTCTTGGCTATTGTTGCCTGCTGGTCTTGTCCCTGCTTTTTGCTTTGTGTTTCTGTCCAATGAAAATGCTTATCTTGTTTTTGAGATGAGCTATGTTTTTGTTGTTGATGTGGTCTCTATTACCAATATATGTATGTTTGAGGTAGATAGTGTGTACCAAAGCCTTGAACTTACACAACCAGCTTGACTTGATGAAGGCTTCATAGGTGCCAGTGTTTTATAAACTTTTATGTAAAGTTCAATCAGTTATAGGACATCATATTGTCAGGTTTGAGAAAGAAAACCTAAAGCTCATCTTTTTGTGAACTCCATCTGGCATCACTGAGCATACTTGACGTTCAATAATGAAATCACTTCTAGGGTAGGAAAGGTCAGGAACACTCAAAGCATGGTTGACGAACTCTGTTGGTCGGTGAATGGCTTCTCGTCCAGTGCAAGGCGAGTTGAGAAAGTAACAGGAAGCACTGGGACATTTTAAAGCAATTAACAAAGTAATTTTGCATGTGTTGTATCTAATAATTTAAAGAATTAGCTTATATATATTTTTCTTAATTTCATTTTTTTAATACTTTACAAAACTGCTTGTAATGAATTTGAGGCACCTGGGTGTCTCAGCTGGTTAAGCATCACAACCTTCACTTTAGGTCATGGTTACGGGGTCCTGGGATAGAGCCCCACATCGGGCTCCCTGCTCAGCGAGGAGTCTGCTGCTCTCTTTCCCTCTGTCTCTCCCCCTGGCTCGTGCTCTTTGCTTCTCTCTCTTTGTCAAATAAAATCTTGAAAAAAAACCCAAAACAAAATAGTTGTAATGGATTATAAACTAATACAATAAGCCCTTTTACTAAGAGAGTTTAAAAAGTACTGGTTTACACTGATACTAATGCTTATTATATTTCATCAAATATGTTTCATCAATTTAATTTACGGTATTATTTTGTATATCACAAAAGAAGAAAACAATGCAGCCAATTAAGCTATACACAATGTCTCTATATAACTTAGATTGTTTATTTTCTATTTATTGGAAGAGCTTTTTTAGACTTTTAAATGTAATTTAAAAAAATCATTGATCTCTCATTTAAGTATAACAAGGAAAATATTAAGACAGTAACTTAATGAAGATATTTTTTAAACTTCTTTGCATTGAGTCCAATGTTTCTGACTCACTCTTCAACTTAGAGTTATTGATGTCTGTATTTTTCTACACTGTATTCCCCTCTGGGTTATCAAAAGTGTTGAGGATGTGGAATTTCTTTAAAGATTTTTTTGAGTATAATCTGTAGGTTGTTTTATTTTTTAATCCCCAAACTACTGATCTTATTAGAAATTATCAACAAATAGTTGTATGTATTTCAGGAACAAACCTATCATAACATTTCATGCTTGTATCATCCTTTCTTAGGTTTATAAAGCATTTTTGATTGTTGCATTGCAAGAAAACATGGAATTGTGAATATCCCTTCAAAGATGAACATCTACCTCTTTAGTACCAAATGTATATACAACAGCTTCATCTTCTTTCATGCTTTCCTGCAAACACAGTAACCTTTGGGTTTTAATACTGAATTATATTGTAATCATTTAAAAGACATTCAAAAAAGCAGTTAAACTCAACACATATAGTATCAACCAGATATTTAGCTCAACTGAAGTGATGAGAATATTAAAGCTAAGACTGAGTTCTATGTTCAGGTGAGGCCTGGCTGACATGATTGTTGTTTAGTCACAGATTGTAAAATGCATCCTAATATCACAGATGATGAGATGTGAATAAATATGTCTTTACATTGATAAAATATGGTAATTTGGAATTAAGAACTTCTAAGAGTGACCAGTCATTTTACCTGAGTAACTTAAAGACACATAGGTTCCTCATAAGTATTTACTCCTGGGGGAAGCTTTAAGCTTATCTAACTCATCTAAGTTACATTCTTTTAATTTAAAGGGGTATCTGTATGAAGACGGCAACATCCTATCAACTAATTCAACTGGCCAACTACAGATTTTACTATCTAAGTGATTTAATTTACCGAGTTACTTACTCCTAAGACAGAGTATATCTAGCCCTCCGTAACAAACATTCAGCACCTACTGTGTGTATGGTAGTAATTATAGCAACCTTTTAAGTTAGGTAGCTCTTAGTTTCCCCATCTGTAAGACAAGGCAACAAGAGCACAGAGAGCTAAATATGTTAGGGGCCAGGACTCAAACCAGTAGTGTATTTGGCCCAAGAGTTCAAAGCCTGAGCTTTTTTTAACTTACGTTATACTCTCAACAAGTGAAGTTATTTTGGCTACGTCTGTGGTTCTCAAAAGAGCCCATAGTTGATTTAAAACAAAACAAAACAATCCCCTAAAACTTTCCAGATCTTGAAAGCACGTAACAGGGGGAAAAACAGCAACTCTGAATTAAAACAACCAACCAACTGGGCTGGTCAAGACCTTGAATATGAGCGGAACCAGCTGAAGAAAATGTAGCCCATTTAGAGCCTTTATCAAGTCTTAATAAATGCCTTTGGCAAACAAACATAATCAGAACAAAAACTACTTTCCAGTACCACTGAAAGGAAAAAATGTTGGCAGGGACTATGGAAATGTGGTGATTAGTAATTATTCAGTTGAGGGGGAATATAAACTGGACTTACATAGAATTTGGATGCCAAGCAAAACTATTACAACGAAACTATAGAAGCCCGAATGTAAGCCAAAACTATTCAGACTATAGTGTTGCCCCACTATTTTATATACAGAGGTGAAATTGAATCACCACAGAGAACAAAGCAAGCAATGACACCAGCTATTTCTCAGAATGAAATCCTAATAAAAATGAAGCTGAGTTTGTTATGACTCAGTTGTCTGAAGTAGATCCATTTCCTCTTGCTGGAGGATTTAAATAGCAAATTCTTCCTTACCCAAAATATAGCACATGAAAATATCCACTGGCCAAATATGAATGAATCTTAGACTTCTCTGAAGGCCTTCAAATACAATGGATAAAGTAATTAAACTACAGGGGATTTTACATGTTATAAAAGAAGGCACTTACATTTCACAGAAAATTTAGTTTCCCATGAGTTAAGTGGCTTTCCAGATCATTTAATTAAGAGGTTTAATTAAGAGGTTGGGTTCCAATAGACTTGAAGTGTAGGTAATGGCCAAGTATAGATGAGTAAAATAAATGAACAAAAAGAATTTGGGATGATGACATAAATCAATACCAAAGATTTTATTTTACCAAATTGTTTAAACTAAGACTTAAATTCACTCCTATCAGTACTGCTTCTCTAAAAATCCTCCCATCATTTAGAAAAAAAACCACAGTGGTATATTAAAAGGTTTGGCTTTGAGAAATTTATTATAACTTTTATTTGTATTTTTAAATATTCAAATTATATTTATATGTACATATTATATATCATGTTTAAATTAGAAATTAAGACATTATAGTTTGTTAATTTTTGAAACCTATATTGGCCCAACAGTCTTCACTTGGTCAGTGTATTAGGATTGGGGGAGGTCTTCCTGCCAAAGGATGAGTTTTATCCTAGCATGGTTAATTTTATGTCTTTTTGGCTGGGCCAACATGCCAGATATTATGTGTGCACAAACTCACACACACACATACACAGACATCTATATCCTGCTGGTTCTGTATTTCTGGAGAACCCTGACTAATATATATCCCATGAAGGAATTGAGAGTGACGCTGTCATTCATCTGCTGTCTCCCCGCAAAATGGAATATTTTGTAATTTATGTATGCTCAGCTAAACGGACTCACAGAATATAATTATTTTAAACTAAAATCACCTTCACAAAATGGACAAATAGCCAAAAGAGATTCTCTCTCCTATAGAAAACTCAAATGGAGATTATATTAGAATCAAGCGCAAATAAAAGTCAATTCTTCATAACTATATTTCAAGGAAAGAAATAATCCTGATCCAATCAGATACAAGAAGTCTATTGCAGTAGTTCAATTATCAAGAAGTCTATTTAAAGCATGGATTTACATTAATGATGGACATTGCCCTAAATATATATAGGCTGGGAAATAATAATGCATGATTTTTAGAAACTACTCATGCAACTTGTAAATAAATAGTGGGGGATACATACAAAATATATTTTAATGAAATCAATGGTTATTCAAAAAAGTCTAGAGATTACTTCCAAATGACTGTCAAACGGAGTTTTGTTTTGTTTTTAATGTTGACGGTAAAACTAAATGAGTGAAAACTAATCTTCTCTCTTTGAAGTCAGAATAGTGGTTACTCTTAGAGGGGGTAGGTAGTGACAGGTGCATGAGGGCCTTCTGGTGCTGGTGAGATTCTGTTTCTTGATCTGGATTTGGTTACATGGGTGTGCGCAGTGCATGAAAGTTCATTGAGCTCTATGAACAGGCACTTTTCTTCATGTTTGTCAAACTTCATAAAAAATTTAACAAAAAATGGCCTCAAACCTGGAAAATGTATCCCTTTACAAATTCTAAAGGCACAACGAGGCTGACAGGTATATAAACCAATTTTGACTATAAAAGTGAGAACATAGGGAGCAATTACTTTATAACCATCAAGGAAATAAGATAGGACTTCAGATTGCTTGGAAATTTTGCATGCACATTCATGAGGGATATTAGTATGCTGTTTTCCTGTAGTGTCTTTTCAGAATTTGGTTTGAGGGTCATGCTAGCGTTATAGAATGAATTGGGAAGTGTTTCTTTCCTTTCAACTTTATCAAAGAAAGACTTTGTTTAGTAGCAGTAGTGTTTCTTCCTTTGATATTTAGGAGAATTCCATTTGGTAGGAATTTCAGTTTTTAACTAAAAATTTAATTTTAAATAGATATTGAGTAATTCCAGTTATTTACTTCTTGAGTGAGGATTGGTAGACATTCCATGATATTTTCCCTTTTATCTAAGTTAAGTTTATTGGCATAAACTTGTTCATAATATTCTTTTTTTTAAATCCTTTTAGTGTCTATAGGATATGTAGTGATGTCACTTCTCATTTCTGATGTTGGCAATTCATGTTTTCACTTTGCTTTTCCTTATCATTTAGTCTGGCTAGTTTATCAGTTTTGTTGATCGTCATAAAGAACCAGTTTTTTATTTCATTGACTTTCTCTATTTTTTCTGTTGTTTATTTTATTGATGTTTGCTTTGATCATTTCCTTTCTTCTGCTTAAGTTGAGTTACTTTTCTTTTTTCTAGTTTTTTTGTTTGTTTCTTAATGTATAAATTGAAGTTATTAGTTTGAAGCCTTTTTTCTTTTCAAATATAGTCATTGCTGCACTATTTTTCCCCTAAGTACTACTTTCGCTACATCCCATATTTTCATTCATTCAAAATATTTTCTGATTTTTAAAAATTTCTTCTCTGACTTGTGGATTGCCCAGAAGCATATTATTTATTTTCCAAATATTTGGGATTTTTCAGATATCTTTCTAATACTAATACTAATGCCAATCTAATTTAATCCCACTAAGGTTATCCAACATAGTTTGTATAACATGAATCCTTTCAGGATGAATAAAACTTGCTTTATGGCCTTGAATATAGTTTATTTTGGTAAATGTTTAATTTGCACTCAAAAAATGTGTATTTTTTTGTTTATAGTGGAATGTTCTGTAATTTCCAATTAGATCAGACTAATTGATAGTGTTGTCTCCTGTATCCTTACTGGTTTTTTGTCTTCTCATTATATCAATTATTATGGTTGGTATGATGTTATTGCCAATTATAATTGTGGATTTGTCTATTTTTCTTTAGATATTTATCATTTTTGTTTCATGTAATTTGAAGCTTTTATGAGATGCAAAAACATTTTGAATCCTAGGTCCTTTGAATGAATCAAGTACCATATCATTTATTAAATAAAACTTTTTATCCCTGGTAATACTTTTGTTCTAAAATCTGTATTATCTGATTTTAATATTAGTGATCAGGGCCAAGATGGCATGTATTTTCCCATTTTTTAACTTTTGGTCTAGTTCTGTTTTTATATTTAAAGTGGGTTTCTTCCAGGCAGCATATATTGGGGTCTAGCTTTTTTTTTTTTTTTAATCCAATTTCAGCCCTTTAATTGGAGGATTTATATAATTAATAATTAATGTGATTATTGATATAGTTGAGCATAAATCTACCATCTTGTCCTTTGTTTTTTATATTTCCATATGTTCTTTGTTCTTCTTTATTAATTTTTCTGACTTCTTTTGGAGTAATTTTTTTTTATTATTTCATTTAACTTTCTTATTGGTTTGTTAGTTATAACTCTGGGCATCTGTGTGTGTGTGTGTGTGTGTGTGTGTGTGTGTGTGTACTTAAGGTTGCTTCAGGGCTCAAAGTGTACGTGTTTAATTTATCGCAGTTCCCCCTAAATGGTATATAACTTCAGGCATAGTGTAAGAACCTCACAACACTATACTTCCATATCTCCTCCCCTCCTGGCCTTTGTGACACTGTTGTCATACATTTTACTTCTACATATATTATAGACCCCATACTATACTGTTACTATTTTTTCTTTAAACAGCCTATTATGTTTTAAAGACATTTAAATAATAAGATAGAAAATCTTTTCAATTACTTTTTCTATTTTTATTCTTCTAGTATTTTTCATTTCTTTGTATGGACTCATATTTTTATCTGGTGTCATTTTCCTTCTGCTTAAAAGACTTTCCTTAATTAGCTTGAAGAGTCTACTAGAAATAAATTCTTTCATCTTTTTTAAGTCTGAAAAAGGTTTTATTTTACTTTCATTTTGAAAGCTACTTTTCTTGGGTAAAATATTTTAAGTTGATAGGTTTTTAAAAATTTCAATCTCTGCTCTATAGTCTATAGTGTCTTCTTAGTTTCTACCACACCAAATTGAATTTTCCAGGCTTAAATTTTAAGGTTCATCTTATGAATTTAATTGAGTCCCACTAGTCCTTAAAAACAATCTTCAAATCCAGGCATGCCGTTTTCTTTCTTTGTCCTATGTTTATTCTCCTTCCTTTCTCTATCACATTACCTTAATTTAAGTTCTTATCTTTCTCATCCTTCAAGTTCTATTAAAAGCTTAAAGTGGGGGTATCTGGGTGGATCAGTTGGTTAAGCATCCACTCTTGATTTCAGCTCAGGTCATGATCTCAGGATCATGAGATCAGTCTTGTGTTGGTCTCCATGCTGGGCATGGAACCTATTTAAGATTCTCTCTTTCCCTCTCCACCCCTATCCCCACAACCTTGCTTCTACATGCATGTGCATGTGCATGCCACACACACACACACACACACACTCTCTCTCTCTCTCTCTCTCTCTCTCTAAAAAAAAAAAAAAGAAAGAAAAAGAAAAACCTTAAAATTTACTTTTGTCTTACCTTCTCCAAGACATTTTTCCCCTACTTATTTTGTTTCTCTTTTATCACAATCTTTTTTTAAAAAGATTTTATTTTTATATTTGAGAGAGAGAGAGAGAGTGAGAGCAGAGGGGTGCAGAAGGAGAAGAAGAAAGAGAATCTCAAGTGGACTCCCCACTGTGCCTGGAGACTGACTGATCTCAAGACCCTGAAATCATGACCTGAGCCAAAATCAAGAGTTGGATGCTTAACCAACTAAAACCCCCAGCGCCCCTCACAATCTTCTTTTATAGTTCTTGGACTATCAGAGTTTTTGTTCTTAATTATATAATATAGCTTTTTGTCATTGGTGTTCCTGGTCTAATATTGCCTATTTGATGAAAGCTCTTTGAGAAAATGAGTAATTTATGGTGTTTATGCCCTCTGTACCAGTCCCTTCCTATGCTTCCTGCCCCTCTCAGTTTTGTAGGTGTTTTTTAAAGACTTGATTAACAAAGGACTAAATAATCCACGGAACTGCATATATATTACCTTTGGGAAAGTGAAAGTAATTTATTAACAGGGTCAGAAGCTATACCAGGAAGTCCAACTTCCCCAGCAAAAGATTTGCATTCCAAATAGCAACATTGAGCTTTAAGGGAGGTTGGGATTGCTATCTCAAAAACTATGGTCTAGATTTTGGTTTTTACAATTCATCTAATGGTCAGAATGATCAAGTAATGAGACTCATCTTTCCAGCAGAGATTGTGACACTCATTTGGCCAGAACATTCTTTACTTGCAGAAGAAGGTTTGTTAATAGTAACAATATGGGCTATATTTAACTTCCCTAGGTCTCCTATCAAATTAGTTTCATGAGAGGATACAGGGTCTGAAATAATGAGACTTGTATTACATTCTCAATTTCCAGGTTTAGAAATATTTCTTTCTAACTGTGGGTGTCCCAAGTTAGTGTTATGTACACTCATACCAAGGCTTGCCCGACACACACACACATACAAATTGAATAGATAAGAATCGAATTATAATAAAATGATCATTTTAAATTTTCTGGGCATCATTTTAGTTTTCTAGCTATAATGTCCATGAACAAAGACCTCCTAGTAACAATCAAAATATTTTTGCATACACTAAAATTTATCATCAATGTCAGGTATATTTAGACAATTTTACTACCAATTTAGCATCAACAACCAGTTCTTCCGCGTTTATATGAACAGTGTTCTGATTCAATTCATGTACCTATTAAACTACTACATTACAATTCCTAACATAATGACTCATTATGTTAAAAAAATTGGGTTTACACCAATTTATTTGAGCTATATTTTAATGTACAAATACTGTACTGTATTATAATACGAGACATTTCCCCATCTGCATGTGGCCAGTGGTGTTAAAAATAGAACAACATAAGAACCCAACCCATTTATGTCAAAATAATAGGATTTTATTCGAGGTTGTCGAGGGAGTTATACAATTATGTTTAGATTTTATTTGGAAAATAAAATATGCTATGCAGATAGCATACAGTTAGTGTTCTTATAGTCTGAAAAATGGTTAAACATATTTGGGAAATCTTTCATACTAAATCCCTTTCCTAGAGATTCTTAGTGAACATTTATACATTAAGAATCTTAAATATTTGAATAAAAGGAAGATTGTATTTAGGGGCACTTGAGTGGCTCAGTTGGGTAGGTGTCTGCCTTTGGCTCAGGTCATGACGCTGGGGGCCTGGGAGCTCCCTGCTCAGTGGGGAGTCTGCTTCTCCGTCTCCCTCTGCCTGCCACTCCTCCGACTTGTGTTCAATCTCTCTCACATAAATAAATAAAAGTAAAATAAATAAATAAATAAATAAATAAATAAATAAAGCAAGCCTGTACTTAGCTTGGCATTTTGCAAGTATCTCAGTGAGTATAGATAACAAGTCTGTGTGCCCCAGGTTCAGTATTCTAGAGGGCTAGCTTTGGGAAACCCTGAGCTAGCATATTTATGTGAATATTTATTTCTTATCAGATGAATATAAGGAATTAACTCCCTTTTACCCTGACCTGAACACATGGGAAATATGTGGCTATGAAGGTGCAGGGCTTTACAGTCAATGGCATGTGCTTTACCTGTGTTCTGTCTGTTGCAGTAATTAATCATCCTGTTCAATATGTCAAATGACTCACTCTACTACACATCTCTTGAAGTTTCTGCCTAATCCCTTTCTTCTCAGAACTCATGCTCACCATAGCAGTGGGTGCCCATGAATTATATTTGTCTTACTTGACTGAAATTCCTAGCAGAGTTAATTAGATCAGAAAGAGACATCTGACCCAACCTAAACTTGTCCATTTCTTATGAGAGTTGAGAACTGGGCTCTGGAAGGGACAGTTAGTCTCTGTGTTAGATTGGAACCGTACCATAGTAACAGTCTGCTCTGTGAATTAAGTAGAGAAAGCCAGTTTTAAAAGGGACCGTGAAAAGAAGGACTCTTACTAGTTTCCTAAAAGTTTTTATTTCCTGATCTCTGACCCGTTCTGTTTTCCAGCCACATAACTGCCCTTAGGTTTTAGAAGACAATATCTCTGTACCCATGTATCTATGCATGCATCTAAATATCTATTATCTATCAAACTTCTGTCTTCCGAGCTATCTTGAAATGTCTACATACAAACTAATGATTCATTCACTCATACATTTTTTGGTTTTTTGATTAAGCTAACTCAAGTTGTTTAATATTTCTTACTTCTCCCAAACTCAACCCTATTTCTTTTAATCTCAGTTAAGAAATTCAAGTTAATTCAACTTTTCCAAACATTTTCACATTTACTGAATTCTTACTAAATGTTTGAAATGCTTTCTATGCCACTCTTTGGGAAAGATCCTTAACCACTTTTAGCTTCCTGAAAAGAGACCAGAGTAAATACATGTGAGGCTATATTCGTATTTATTCTTGAGATGGAACATAGGGCTGGAGTAGCTATAATGCTTTGCCAGGAGTATTTTTGTGGAGGCAGGTGCAAGAAGATTGAGGTGTCAATAAGAATGAAGGGTCAAAGATTTTACCCTACATACAAACTAAAACATCAGGTCTGAAAGAAAAGATTTTATTTTAGTAGTATCAGAAGGCAGAGTATCAAAATTATTTTGTGCCAGTCCTCCAAGGCCCAACTCCCACAAGACAATATGAAAAAGTTTAGGTGATACTGCACACATAGTGGGTTGCATCATCAGGGAAAAGTCTTGAGCTTAGAGAAACCTTATATAATGGACAATGAGCACGTCCACTTTTTACTCTGCTGGGAAATACTATCCCCATCTTCCAAGGCTATTTGCTAAATATCTATGACAGTCCAGAACCAAGGTAATCTTTGCTTACAGGAGTGCAGAATCATGAGAAACCATGAATGTCTTCAATGGGGAATATTGGTTTAGAATTCCTTCTTTGAAATTAAGTCTTGTAGAATAAACAGGCAGATCAATGGGACAAAAATAGATTGTTCTCTGTATAAGGATAGAGTTGAATTTTACTGCCTGAACTGAAAATTTTTTTTCTATTATTTTTGCAAAGCAATTCTGACATTGACTACCTGGAGTTAGTATGGAATTCCCAGGTTAAGGACAGAGTTATCCACAGTTCTCTCCTCACTTCACATATAAGGCACAGCCTCCAGTGCTCTCAGGTTACTCACACTTCTGACCAACTACAAATTAATAGGTTCCCACAACCCCCTCTGTTTCAACAATTTAGTAGAAAGATTCACAGAACTCAGTTGAGCACTCTATTTATGATTATAGTTTTATTATAAAGGATGCATATGAGAACCAGCCAAAGGGAGCAATGCATAGGGCAAAGTCTAGCAGGGTCCTCAATGTGAAGCTTACATGTCTTTAGAACACATCACACTTTTGACACATCAATGCATGATAAACAGCCAGGGAAGTTTACCCAAGCTTCAGGTGTCTAGAGTTTTTACTGGGTTTTCATTAGATAGGAATCGTTGCTTGAATCATTGTCCACTCCTCCCTTTCTCTGACGTCAGCAGATTGAGTTGGTATCATGTGGCTCAGAGCCTCAACCTTCTAATGATGTGGTTGGTCTTTCTAGCATGACCAACGCCCATCCTGAATCTAAACTAGGGTCCTCCATGAGTCACTTCATTTGCATAATTCAGGTATCATCATGGGTCCACCTTGAATAACAAAGATATTTTTATGACTCAGGAAATTCCAAGGGATTTACAGCTTCCTCCTAGGAACCAGAGGTAAAGGTCAGATAAATTCTCATTATATAACAGTTACCTACTTATTTTCCCAGATAGGTACAGCAATAATTTTGTAAAGTAAAAGAAGAAGAAGAGGAAGAGGAAGAAAGAGGAAGAGGAGGAGAAGTAGGAGGAGAAAATAATATAGAAAGGAAGGAAAGGAGGAAGAAAGAAAGGAAGAAAAGACTATAGGTTGGAACTGCAAGACTATAGATTGGAACTCCAATAAATTGCTTGATAAAGAATACATGGGGGGCGCCTGGGTGGCTCGGTGGGTTGGGCCGCTGCCTTCGGCTCGGGTCGTGATCTCGGGGTCCTGGGATCGAGTCCCGCGTCGGGCTCTCTGCTCAGCGGGGAGCCTGCTTCCTCCCCCCTCTCTCTCTCTGCCTGCCTCTCTGCCTGCTTGTGGTCTCTCTCTGTCAAATAAATAAATAGAATCTTTAAAAAAAAAAAAAAAAGAATACATGGCTTTCCGATTATTTTTCCACCTAGAACAATGATGTCTTCCATACCACTCTCTCTGATAGTTTTTCTCTCAGATAGTTTTTTCAAACAGATCCTACTTTTCTAATCAAGGCTATACATAGGCACTTTGTATTTTTATCATTATTGTAAATTGTATCGTCATTTGATTTTCCTATTGTTATTAGTGTATTGGGCTATGATTAGCTGAGTGTAAATCAGTATCTATGCATTTTAATAACTTAATTATTTCTAACAATTTTTAAAAGAATTCTTTTTTTTCTGTTTCCTATCCTTGTGCATAGTCAGAATTTCAGGAACAGCATTAAGTGGGTGGCAGCAAACCTCCCGTTCTCTTTGTGATTTTTATGGGCATTCTGCCAAAATTTTGTCATTTCATTGTCACGTGATTTTGATCTTATCCATTTTACATTTTGATCTTCTGTGTAACATTTCAATTAATGTCTTACACTCCATGGCCTAGTCTTGATAGAAGCACTACTGGCATTTTGGGTAGATTATTTTTTATTATGTGCCCTGTTTCACACATAGCAGGACATTTAGCATAGAAGATAACAACAGTGTCCCTCTGGTAATTGGGACAACCTCAAACATTTCCACAGATGTCCCTTTGTCCCCAAAGGGGCAGTAACTACCCTTTTTTGAAAATACCTGCTTTAGAAAATATAAAAAGGCCAACCCATGTTCTAGGCCTATGAGAAAATTCTCCTGCAGTGGCATTACCACATGTTGTAAAGGGCAAATGGATCTTGAATAGGATATATTTGAAGGTTTATTATACCACTTAATAGGATATTGAAAGTTCTGGCATCCAGATTTTTAAAATTTTTGAATTGGAAAGACTGTGTGTGACCCTTTAGGGAATTACCTTTGTTCAGATGCATCGTCTTGCACTGACCAGTGGCTCACCACTGTGAACATTTAGAACACACTCCTTCCTCCTGCTTCTTCTTCTTCTTTTTTTTTTTTTAAAGATTTTATTTATTGGGGTGCCTGGGTGGCTCAGTGGGTTAAGCCTCTGCCTTCAGCTCAGGTCATGATCTCAGGGTCCTGGGATCAAGCCCCACATCGGGCTCTCTGCTCAGCAGGGAGCCTGTTTCCCCCTCTCTCTCTCTGCCTGCCTCTGCCTACTTGTGATCTCTCTCTGTCAAATAAATAAATAAAATCTTTAAAAAATATATTTTATATGGATGGCTCAGTTGGCTAGGTGTCTTTTTTTAAAAATGTTAAATTTAAATTTAAATTAAAAAAATCTTTTAAAAAAATCTTTTATTTATTTATTTGACAGACAGACATCACAAGATCACAACAGGACCCTGGGATCATGACCTGAGCCAGAGGCAGAGGCTTTAATCCACTGAGCCACCCAGACACCCTTTCCTCCTGCTTCTACCCTTTCTTCTCAGCCTCACTTTACTCTCCACTTTGGTAGGAAGGTCTGTGGCTCCAGCCCACTGGAGCCTCATGGTTTCAGTGGCAAAAAGACATTTGAGGAATAAAGTTTTCAACAGTTCCAATTTATCTCCTTCCTCCAAATCAACATGTTTTCACTGTCCTTGAATTTAGGACCATTAGAAGGGTCTTAGCTTGGTTCAAAGATTGAATGGGCCAATGATAGCAATCCATTAGGTCTTTTTCTCTACTCAATTCTTCAACTGAGTAAGAAGCACTGGTTTCTTATAAATGCTTGGCCTTCTTGAATTTTGGATTTAATTTTATTTTATTCTGATTTATTTTCTGGTACTGATGGGATCATCAGTATGCTACACGAATAAAAGCAAGTTATGACAAGCTTTGTGGTTGAAAGTAATAGCACTGAACTTAGGGATACACTGAGTAAACGTAAGAGTTATTATGCTCGTATCATTGCTAACCTAATATATTTTAAAGCATATTATTGTTAAAATGTATATTATGTGTTAGAAAATTATGTCTTTGCTGGGACAGATGTATCTCTAATGACTAAATGTTACTGAGTCTGTGTGCTGAAGGTCTAAGTCAAATATTTAAAATTTATCTTTAAACAAAGCACATCAGTTGGCATCTTCTGCAAATTTATTTTTTGCATGCAGCATAAGGACTCTGACTTCCAAGGCCTTCATTAGAAAGCTAAAACCATTTTTTTTTTCCTCCAGTGATATTTTCCCTCTAAGAAATACATTTTAATGTCTTGGTGGTATTTTCTCTGGCTCTGTTTAAATGTTTAGTTCCCAATGATACTTTTAAAAATTGTATTTTTATTTTATTTTTTAATTAAAATATAATGTTGTTTCAGGGGTACAGGTTTGTGATTCATCAGTCTTACACGATTCACAGTGCTCACCATAGCACATACCCTTCCCAATGTCCATCACCCAGCCACCCATCCCTCCCACCCCCTTTCCCTCCAGCAACCTTCAAGTTGTTTCCTGAGATTAGGAGTCTCTTATAGTTTGTCTCCCTCTCTGGTTTTGTCTGTTTTCATTTTTTCCTCTCTTCCTCTGTGATCCCTTGTCTTATTTCTCAGATTCCTCCTATCAGTGAGATTCTATGATAATTGTCTTTCTCTGATTGACTTAATTCACTTAGTGTAATACCCTCTAGTTCCTTCCACGTTTTTGCAAATGGTGAGATTTCTGGTTTTTGATGGCTGCATAATATTCCAATGTGTGTGTGTGTGTACACCACATCTTCTGTTTCCATTCACGTGTTGATCGACATCTGGGCTCTCATTTTTTTATTTTGATAGTATGTCACGCTTCCTCACTTTTGATTTTTTTCCCATCCCAGCACTGCTTATGTGGAAATATTAGACATGATTCTTGTGCTCTTGTACACATAGAAGCTCAATGAAGAGAATTAAGAGACAGTGTAGCTTAATGTTTCTGAGTTCAGCTCCAGGGTCAGACTCCTTGGGTTGAAATAATTGTTCTCTGTGAATATAAGCTGGTTTCTGTGTTTGGGTTTCCACATCTGAAAAATGGAATTTATAGTAAACTTAAGCTTACAGTTTTCTTGGGAAGATTATATGTGTTAGAATACATGAAGTGTTGAAAGCAGAGATTGACTCAGGAAATGCTATGTAAATGTTTATTATTATATAACTTTAAATTCAGTTTTATCTTTTTCCTTACTGAACTTAGAACTATTTCCTTGTATCTTGACTTGCATTTTGCACAGTCATTCTGTGTGCTAGGAGAGTTTAAAAAAAAAAAAAATCACAGTTTTGTTAAGAAAAAGCAGTATCGGGGCGCCTGGGTGGCTCAGTGGGTTAGGCCGCTGCCTTCGGCTCAGGTCATGATCTCGGGGTCCTGGGATCGAGTCCCACATCGGGCTCTCTGCTCAGCAGGGGGCCTGCTTCCCTTCCTCTCTCTCTGTGATCTCTTCCCTTCCTCTCTCCTACTGTGATCTCTCTCTGTCAAATAAATAAATAAAATCTTAAAAAAAAAAAAAAAAAAAAAAAAAAAAAGAAAAAAGCAGTATCCATGGAACTACTATAATACATTTTAAAATTCTGCAATGTTAGGTTCTACCAGACAGACTCTCTTTAAATATCACAAACATTTTTTTTTTCTCATCCAAGTTCTAGAATGAAATGTCCAGTTACAGAAATCTAAGTTCCTTACAAAGAGGTGGTGTTTTTTCTTCAAACAGGTTCTTGTGAATGATTGTTATGGGATTCTACCTTTTCTCAGCTCTGAATCAGGTCAGCACCGAGTTTATGGCTAGATGTCCAGTACCTCCTCTTGATAAACCAGCTGTAAATTTTTCCAACATTGTGTATTCCAGTGATTTCTACAGGGTCATCCTCTGAGGGCACATTTGCTGATGAGGGTTTCTCTGTGTGACCCTATCCTTGCCACACCAATGGACACCTTTAAATACACTTGTCCTATGAAAACATTTTCTGTGCCTCTCTGTCAGAATAGAGGCAAGAATGGGTTTTTGAACTTAGGCAGAAAAAAAATTTAAGGAAGGTTTTCAGGACAAAAATAGGCTCTTAAGGAATACTTGGGGAGAGTTCAATTCCATTACTTTATTATGTTTTTTTGAAGGGCATACCACTGCCAAGATATGAAATGACCAGGAGGAATATTACTGAGGTGATGACAAACTTTTCCAGTAATAGCTACAAATGATATCATTTTCTTCCAAACCAAACTATGCAATATTTTTAAAGGGAGGCCTAGTAACACTGCAATATCTAGAGAAAAATAAAAAGGTAGGGAGGCATCCTCCCTAGTGAGTGATTACAACCCAGAGACTGCAGAAGATTGAAAGCTATCTAGATAAGTGGTTTAAGGTGAGAAGTTTCAGATGTGGAAAGAATGTTGAAGTGCCTGATAAAGAAAACACATGAAAAGAGGATATGTGATAAAGCTTTAAAAATTTAAGTATATCTTCATGTTCATTCAGTTAAAAACAAGAAACATTTAAAATTATAAGAGAATAAAAAGGCATTAAATCAAAACAATAATTTGGGATTAGAGTTATAAGGTGATGAGACATTTTCAGGGTGGAGAATATGAGCATACTGTTGACTTTATAATAAAACTACAAATACTTGCAATATAATATTGTTAGAACTGTTTTAATCAATAATAACATTGATATTTTTATGTTAATTAATGAGCTACTTGATGCTAATTCTGACTTCCAAAGTATAGTTAAAAAAGCCATATCTGATTCAGCTTTGAACATTTTAACTGTTATCATCAATAACTGTTAGGTAAACACTTTCCCAAAGGCTTTGTATCCACATTATTTGGGGAAAAATACAGCTTTGCCTACGAACAGGCAGAAAAGACTTGTCCAAATCAGGTGCAATAGAATCTCAATAATGAATTTCTTTATCAATGTAATGATTGACATCTGCTGCCAAAATGATGCAAAATCAGTCCCGTTTCATAATAAGCTCGTCCCTGCTGGGTGGAGCTGAAGAAATGGATTTCTTTTCTTTTCTTCTTTTTTTTTTTTTTCTTTTTATGGGCTTTTATTTAAATTCCAGGTAGCTAACATACAGGTTTGTATTATTTTCAGGTATACAGTACAGTGTTTCAATACTTGCAAACAACACCACAAGTGCCTTTCTTTATCCTCTTCACTTATTTCACCCATCCCCCCACCCACGTCCCCTCGGGTGACCCTCAATTCTTTCTCTAGAGTTAGGAGTCTGTTTCTTGGTTTCTCTCTCTCTCTCTCTTTTTTAAACCCCACTTCGTTCATTTGTTTTGTTTTAAAATTCCACATATGAGTGAAATTATATGGTATTTCTCTTTCTCTGATGACTGATTTTGCTTAGCATAATAGTCTCTAGCTCCATCCATGTCCTGAAGCAATGGAATTCTTGGGTCAACATTCTCTGAGGAGTATGTTTTCCCCTGACAAAGGTGTCTCTTGGTCAGAACAGTGACAGGAAACAGTTAAGGGAACAGAGGAGCAACCTGGGTGCCTCCTGGCAGCCCTTCAGGTCTCTGGGCACAGAACCCATAAGCCAGGGGACCCATGAAGCAATCTCATGCACAGAGTGGTGGAAAAGAGGCCAAATTCTGAACTTTGTAGCTTTTTCACTTTGAGAACTGTAACTGACTTTATAGGACTGCAATAAGCTTTTGAATTTGTATCATTTTAATGTTGCCAACATAAAACACACAGACACACATACACATACTTTTATTTGGTTTATATTCTCCTAATATCTATTCTATTAAATTATTGATTGTATCTTAACAATATTAATTTACTTAAACCTTTTAGCCTCCAATGTAATCATTCAAAATCTATTTTGTCTTTTCTTATTAATACATACAACTGGTTGAATCTAATTTTTTCTTATGCAGTTCATTTCATTTTTTTTCATAACTTTTCACTTAATCTTGTTCATTTTTATTCTGGTTTCTTATTTTACCTTTTTATCTGTTAGTATCTTCCTTCATCTTACTTAATTTTTAAAAATACTAGTTAATGGGGCACCTGGGTGGCTCAGTGGGTTAAGGCCTCTGCCTTTGGCTCAGGTCATGATCCCAGGGTCCTGGGATCGAGCCCCACATCAGGTTTCCTGCTCAGTGGGGAGCCTGTTTCTCCCTCTCCCTCTGCTGCTTCCCATTGTGCTTTCTCTCACTGTCAAGTGAGATATAGTTGACATGCAATATATGTTAGTTTCAGATGTATACTACAAAATAACATGATATTTGTATATATTGCAAATGATCATAGTAAGTGTAGTTAACATCTGTCACCATACATAGTCACAGAATTTTTTTTTTCTTATAATGAGAATCATGTGTTTATTTTAGAACCAAGGGAACAATGTACAGGAACGTACAGGGTATCCTTTCCAGTTTTCAAAAACCAAATAGTCTCAAACAAATAGGAAAATGGAGAATTTGCGACTGGGTCACACATTTCCTTTTACCTGTAAAGCCATACAATAGCTTTTTCTAATTGAAGTTCTATTTGTCCTTTCATAATTGAGTCTTCATTCTCAATGTAGAACATGAACAAGTTTGTTCATGGGGTCATAAGGAACTCACCAATGTTAACAGAAGAACTGAACAAAGCCCAAAGCAAAAGTACAAAATAAATGTAAAAACTACACATTAAGAACTGGCATATGGTTGAGACCCAATGAGAACTGACACACAATTTTCACCCATTCATATATAATGATTTTTGCAGATGCTAGTTAATGATTTTCACTTCTGCATTTTTCGCAAGCCCTGGAATTCATCAGATCTGGAAGCAAATGTTTCAACAGTTCCCAGAGAATTTCTGGCCTACCCATAGCCAGGAAGTTATGGGAGTCTCCTGAGGAATCCTGTTCTTGTAATAGTTACGGTCCGTTGTGCAAATTCTGAGAGTTGAACTAGGGTCAGCAGCAGCCACTTTTATTTGTTGCTCACCAAGTACCAGACACTGTGCTAAGCACTTTATATGCATCGTGTCATTTCTGTCTTACAACAGCCCCATTAAATAGATATTATTTTCTCCATTTTCTAAGGAGAACTCTGAAGCTCAGTTAACTTACATCAAGGTCACACAGCCAGTCAGTGCAGAGATGGACTAGAATCCAGGTCCTAAAGGCTTTATATATATATATATATATATATATATATATATATATAATTTATTTATTTATTTGAGAGAGAGAGAAGGGAAGAGAGAGATAGTGTTTGAGAAGGGGCAAAGGGAGAGGGAGAGAGAGAATCTCAAGCAGAATCTGCACTGTGGGGCTTGATTTCATGACCCTCAGATCGTGACCTGAGCCAAAATTAAGAGTCAGCCGCTCAACTGACTGAGCCACCCAGGCAATCGAGGCTATATTCTTAACTACCAGTTAATACCGACCTCAATAAATACAGCAAAGTTCTGAATACTTATTTAAACTCTAAGAAGAATCTTTAATGAAGAAAAACTGAGAGCTTTTCCTTTAAGGTCAGGAACAAGACAGGAATGTCTAGTCTCACTGCTTTTATTCAACATAGTACTGGAAGTCCTAGTCACAGCATTTAGACAACAAAAAGAAATAAGAAATAAAAAGCCTCCAAATTGGTAAGGAAGAAATAAAACTTTCACTATTTGCATATGACATGGTACTTTATGTAAAAAAAAAAAAAAAAAAAAAAAAACCCCAAAGGACTCTACCAAAAAAATTGCTAGAACTGATCAATGAATTTAGCAGTCACAGGATACAAAGTCAATACATAGAAATCTGTTACATTTCTATACATCAATAATGGAGCAACAGAAGAGGAATCAAGGAATCAATCCCATTTACAATTGCACCAAAATAATGAGATACCTAGAAATAAACTTAATTAGCCAAAGAGGTGAAAGATCTGCACTTGGAAAACTATAAAATACTAAAGAAAGAAATTGAAGACAACACAAAGAAATGGAGAGCCATTGCGTATTCATGGATTAGAAGAACACATACTGTTAAACTATCTATACTGCCCAAAGCAATCTGCACACTTAATGTAATCCCTTTCAAAATACAACAGCATTTTTCATAGAACTAGAACAAAGAATCCTAAAATTTGTTGGAATCACTGAAGACCCCAAATAGCCAAAGCAATCTTGAAAAGGAAAAGAAAACCTAGAGGCATCACAATTCTAGACTTCAAGCTTTATTACAAAGCTGTAGTCATCAAGACAGTATGGTACTGGCCTCAAACAGATACATAGAGCAATGGAACAGAATAGAAAACCTAGAAATAAACCCACAACTATATGATCAAGTAATCTTCAACAAAGCAGGAAAGAATATCCAGTAGGAAAAAAGATAATCTCTAACATATGGTGCTAGGAAAACTGGACAACAATATGCAAAAGGAAGAAGCTGGACTCCTTTCTTACACCATACATAAAATTAAATTAAAAATGGGTTAAAGACTTAAATGTGACACCTGAAACCATAAAAATACTAGGACACAGGCAGTAACTTCTTTGACATTGGCCATAAAAACTTTTTCTAGATCTGTTTCGTCAAGCAAGGGAAACAAAAACAAAAATTAACCATTGAGACTGCATGAACATAAAAAGCTTCTGCACAGTAAAGAAAACAATCAACAAAACTAAAGCCAACCTGTTGGATGGGAGAAGATATTGGCAAATGACATACCAATAAAGGGATAGTATTCAAAATATATAAAGAACTTATAAAACTCAACATCCAAAACCCAAATAATCCAATTAAAAATGGGCAGAAGACATGAACAGACATTACTCCAAAGAAGACATACAGATGGCCCATAGACACATGCAAAAGTGCCCAACCTGACTCGGCATCAGGGAAATGCAAAACAAAATTACAATGAGATATCCACAATGAAATGAACACTAGAAACAATGGGTGTTGGCAGGGATGTGGAGAAAAAGGAACTCCCATGCACTGTTGATGGGAATGCAAACTGGTGCAACCACTGTGGAAAACAGTATGGAGTTTTTCTCAAAAAGTTAAAAATAAAGTTGCACTGATCCAGCAATTGAGCTAATGGATATTAGCTCAAAAGAACACAAAAACACTAATTCAAGGGGGTACCTGCACCTCTATGTTTATGGCAGCATTATTTACAATGGCCAAGATATGGAAGCTGCTTAAGGGCCCATAGATTGATGAATGGATAGAAGAAGTGGTGTATATATACAATAGAATATTATTCAACCATAAACAAGAATGAAATTCCACCATTTACAACTACATGGATGGAGCCAGAGTATAATGCTAAGCAAAATAAGTCAGTTTAATGTTTTTATTTGAGAGAAGTTTGAAGTATATATCATATGATTTCAGTCATATGTGGAATTTAAGAAACAAAACAAATGATCAAAAAGAAAAAAAATGAGAAAGATAAAGAAGGCAAACCAAGAAAGGGACTCTTAACTATAGGAAACAAATTGATGGTTACCAGAAGGGTGTGGGGAAATGGATGGAATAACTGAAGTGGACTTACACGTGCTTTTTTTGGTAACAATTTAAAAAAAAATTAAGTAAATGCTACACCACATATCATCATGATGAACATGGGGTAATGTATAGAATAGCTGAATCACTATATTGTACACCTGAACCTAATTTAACACTGTATGTTAACTAATAGGAATTAAAATAAAAACTTAAAAAAAGAAAAAATAAAACCTGAAAAGAGCAGGCATATAAAATTATCAAACATTTTCAAGCTAACTTTGAATTGATTGGGAGATGAGCAGATGGCTATGGAAAAAGTTCTCCATTATCATAATTGCAGACTTATCAGCATCATTTAAAATTTAGTAACATATGGTACCATATTAAGATTTATGGGCCAAACCAGCATAGAAGCCATAGTTACCAACTGCAAATGATACAAGATATCAAGTGGTAAAGCCAAAAATTTCAATCTGTAAAAATTACATCAAGTGCAAAATATTAAAACTGCAAACATCACAAGAAGTTAAATAATCACATGCATAACTTTACTTTAGAACTCCAGGCCTGACCTGGCTTTAGCATCTTTGGGATTCTCTCTCCCTTATCTTGGCCTTTCCCTTACCCCTTTGTTGTCAGTCTCTTCCCTTCTCTTTTAATAACAATTTGCTCAAGAAACTTTTCTTAAATAAAAACTTTGGGGTGCCTGGGTGGCTCAGTGGGTTAAGCCGCTGCCTTCGGCTCAGGTCATGATCTCAGGGTCCTGGGATGGAGCCCGGTATCGGGCTCTCTACTCAGTGGGGAGCCTGCTTCCTCCTCTCTCTCTGCCTGCCTCTCTGCCTGCTTGTGATCTCTCTCTGTCAAATAAATAAATAAAATCTTAAAAAAAAAACCCATTAAATGTTACTATAATTCTGATTAAAATATGTGAATTCACAAATAGAAACAAAACATTGTTTGTGTTAACATCTTGGATTCAAGGACAGGGAGAAATTCCCTTAGCCTCTGGTTTTCACATTATGATTTACCAAATTCTAACACATTCTTTCTTATATCTCTAAAATAGAAAATTAACTCTTTTATTTAGGTCTCCGTTTCACTAGACTTGCACTCTCTCTTCCACATATCCACTAGCTTTCTACAAACCCATTCCTTTGATTTCATACTGGTCATGTCCAAGTAGGATGGTTTCCCTTTTCTACTATTGGAGGGTTGTCTTTGGAGGCTCTCTGGCAAGTAGCGTAGTTTATTTTCATTCAACCACCATTTATTGAGGGCTTTTAAATGCCAGGCCCTGTGTTGAGTGCTGGCTGGGGCATAAACACAGGAAAAGACACATGTTCTTTCCTAGGACACTTACTGTCAATGGATGAGCTTTTCCTACCTGACCAATTCTTTTCTGGTTCCCACAGTCCATCCAAACCAAATTTTCCTCACTGTTGCCCTGTGTGTTCAGTTATCCTTAGTTAAACCTGGAGACATTAGTTGACAGCAAGTCTGAATATCTCAGTGGAGTTTCTACCATACCCTTCTGTAGTTTTCCCTGGAAACTTCCTACTCAGAACATGCACTGCTTTCCACAACATCCTAACTCAGCCTCTCTGGCCAGTGTGCTCCTTGATGGTGTTTATTGTACCTTGCTGGCACCCGCTTCTTTCATGGAAGAAAGCAGATAATAAACAGTAAGTTAATATTCTATTGGGGGAAGATTTGCTACTTCTCTTTTTTCACCTTGAGAGCTGAAGAATTTCTATCTTTTTAGTGGATTGGTAGTAGTGAAACAAACTGAGAGTTGCTGGGGGAAGGGGGGAGGGAGAGGGTGGTGGGGTTATGGACACTGGGGAGGGTATGTGCTATGGTGAGTGCTGTGAAATGTGTAAGCCTGATGATTCACAGACCGGTACCCGGGGGGGCAAATAATACATTATATGTTAATTAAAAAAAAAAAAAAGGATGAAGGTCCTAGAATCAGGTGGCTTGGGCTTGAACAGCTGACTCTGACCATCCCTTCCCATAACCTTGGGCCACTTATTTAAATTCTCTGGGCCTCACTATCCTGTTCTGTTAAATTGGGTTTTAAATAGTGCCTACCTGTCAGGGTTGCTGGGAGGATTAAACGAGATCCAGCATATAATGGTCTTAGAAGAGCTCAGGTAAAATGTTAAATACATTATCTATTATTGAAAAGGATTCACATCTTTTCATGGCTTCGATGAAGATTGATGTGAACTTGGCTTAGGATTTGTTATAGTCCCCTGTATCAAGATCCCCAAATAATCAAAACACACACAAAAAATTCTAATGATTTGATCTAATATTTCCACTTGGGAAATATATCCTAAGGAATTAATCCAAGATGCAGACAAACTTAGGCACAGAAATATTCACCACATCAATTATTTAAAAGACCATAAAACCTCCTCTAGATGTACCTATCCCTTATATATTAATATATATTGATGTACTCATAAATATTATATTAAAATATATATTAAAATATATATTAAATATATATGTATTTAAATATATTAAAACATTATTAAATAGGTATATTGAATAAAAATATATTAAATATATTAACGCATAAATATACTTAAATATGTAATTAACATTTTTTCTTGAATTTCATTTTAATGAATGTTTATTATTTTATTTATTAATATACCATTAAATATTTTTTATTTAATAGATATTATTAAAACTCTCCACATAAACATTTTCTAATGAATGGAAATGCTCATAATGTAAGTGGAAAAATAGACTAGAAAATTGTATACATAATACAGGCACAATTCTGAAAAATTTATTTGAGCAGTTAACTTTTGGTGGTTAAGACTATGGGTGATCTCTGTATTTATCCGTATTTTAACCAATTTTTTTTCTGCACTGAACTTGTCAATTTATAATCTTAATGAAAAATACTTTTTAAAATGGACAACACAGTTTATAAAATACTCTTTGCAAATTTAAATCCAGTGGGAATTTTAATTTTTGTAAGTCCTTTGGGAATTCTAAAATGTTTGACAAAGGGGACTGCCTTCACTTAGTAGAAGGCTTTGTACTCTGTGAACATTTGTTTTGTGATTTTTGACATACCGACAGACTGGTTGACGAAATCTTAGTAATCAAGCAGAGCAAATGGAAAAATTACAAGCATTCTTTATTATATATATAAATCTTTTCCTAATTCCTTCTTTCTTTTTCTTTTATGAGGTTACTGGGTCTGACAAAAATTAGCACACTATATGTTATATGTTTTTACAGACCTAGCAACAGACATAAGGAAATGAAGACAGAGAAGCCTTGAAGGACTGAGGAAGGAAAATGTGAAGAAGAGGCCATCAAAAGCTATTGTGAAAGCCCTTTGAGCGATCATTGACAGCACACGGGACACGTGGAAGTTGTGCAATTTCCAAGGCCACAGAACGTGTCCTTGGAGAGTGAGGGGGTGGACCTAGAAAGGGGGTGAGATGAAACTTACTTGGCCTACCCCTACAACAGCTTCCTCACAATAAAACTCATTGGGCTTGTCATCATCCACTTGTTGAGACAAGGCTCAAAGACAGCACCTGAGTATTCTGGAATAAACCCAAACTGGAGAATCAGAAGACAGTTACAAAGTTGCAGAACCATTCCTGCCTTTAATCTTACTCAGAACCCAGAGCTCTACCTTGGTTTCTCCCCTTCCTTCCAGGAGTAAAGACTGCCATGTTCAGAGGACTGGTTTCCTTGGACCACCCCAACTGTGATGTGAAACCACAGCACTCTCTCAACATTCTCTTGTCCACCACTCTCATTTCCTGAGCTTGAGCTTCAAACCCTCACTGAGAAGTTATGAAAAGAACTGTTGTTGAAAGAAAAACCAGAATAGTAGCAGAAAACCTCCAGTTTTGGCAGGAAAAAATACAACAAATATTTTCAGCAAAGATGGCTGAGTTCTCTCGAGACTTTGGTGTCATTTGAATTCTTTGCCATATTTGTAAATATCAATATCTTTTTCTTTACTACTTTTTGTTTATCACCACCATCATCACCATCATCTACTATCTATTACCTTACAGTAGACAAATGCTTTCATGTTTATTACTCCATTTAATCTTCACAGGAATCTTATAAAAATTATTATCTTTTTATAGATGAGGAAACCAAGACTCAGAAATTGAATGATTTTTCCAGATGGTGACTAGAAAGTTACTCAAACTCGTTTTCTGATTCTTGCTCACCCACTTGAAAGGTCTTAAAATCGACATGCACTGTCATATTACTTGTCCCAAATGACAAAACCTTGAGGCTGACTTTATTCACACTCAAGTGTGTCCCAAATTATCGAAAGCTTTCTTTGGGCACCTTGGTATTTTACTTCTCGATGCTTATGACATGTAGGAGTCTGAATTGAACAGGAAGGAATCTGACATAGAGCTGTTGCTTGGGTTTGGGACATTATTTTAATCTATTTGCACTATGCCAAAGTGGCAGACTGTTGGCAATATTCTATCCTTAAGGATTTTTTGATATATTCCCCATAAATACACAGTTTTTCCAATGCTTACCTTTGACTGTAAAAAAAAAAGGGAAAAAATGTTATTTTAGGCCCAGAAGCAAAGACCAAGAAGGTTATGGCAAAAACTACATTGTCACAGTTCTCCAAATCTTACATAGAGCCCATAAACATTTCCAGTTCCCAGAGCCCATGTTGGCTCTCTTCAAAGAGCTCCAAGCCCTGTTTATAACTCAAAAAGAACTCCTTACCCTCATAACACCTTGGTATCAGACTCTGAAGAAACAGAGCTATCAAGTGTCAACATTTTGTGGAGAGGGGTCAAATTAGCATTTCCTCCTGAGAATTTTCTCTAGCTTTTCATGTGACTGGTTCTGGCACTCAAAGAAAACCAGGGCTGTTTATTATTCCTTAGACCTGGATGAGAAAGGACTCACCTCTCTTGCTCTCAGAGGATGGTAAAACTACTCAGTGGCAGAAGTGCAAGGGAGATGAAAACTCCCAACTTTGGCAGCCTCTCGTATTTTCCTATGTTGGCTTATTTAGTACAATACAAGTCTTAGAAGGCTGTAAAAAAGGGCTAGTGAAGTTGTATCAGTTTGAGGTTCCCTGGAGCCCGTTTTTATAGGATTTCACGTTTTAACCCACTGAGCCACCCAGGTGCCCCGGATTTCACGTTTTAGAGTGAAATATTTATTGAGCACCTTCTCTGCATTAGGCACAGCAGGAGGTAAAAAAATGACTTATTCCATTGTATTCTTCCTTCCCTAGACCTACCCCAAGAGCAAGTGATCATTCTATATGCTTCATTGATACTACTACTAAATTTGGTCCTAGAATTTACCAACATTTACCTTGATGATAGCAGTCATTCAAAAACATTTACTGAAGATCATTTAAATGCCAGACAATGTGCTAGATCTTGACATACTCTAGCCCTCCTACTAAGCTGTAATCAGAAGGCTAAGACTTACGTGGAAAGTACGTGAATTAAACTGGTATCATGTAGCTCTATTGAGCTAAAGGGAAGGTGGAGATTCAGGGAAAGACAAAAACGAGGATTCCAGGTGGCAGGAAATGGCGGGCGGTCTCTTCCACCCTAAATTAAACACCTCTCCAGGCTTTAGGTCTTTGCATTTTGACTCATGATTTAAAGTTCTTCAAAGGACAACCCAGTTGGTTTAGCTTGAGTCATGGACCTACCACTTGACAATAGGCCCTTGGATAGATGATCTCAGAACACACATCAGCGAAGTGGGAAGACACGCAGAGGGATGAGAATGTGTCATCAAATCAGACAACCCAAACCCAACAAATAACACTTGCATGGCAACACACAGAAACCTTTTATGTCTAGGTTCTGGAACTTAAGAAAGGGAATCCTTACTTTAGGTTTTCTTCAGAAGGATTAACTCTCTTCTGCTACCTGACTCCTCATATTCGCCCTGGTGTTCACTCAGCAGGAGTTTGGAAATAAATGCCCATAAACGCATTGCTGATGTGTGGTACTAAATTAGGCAGACAAAGAATGGGTAAGCCACGGAGTTCTTAAATAATCAATGCTTTTGACTTTGTGGTCATCTAAGGATTCATTTATTTTTTATCTGTGTGTCTGTGCTGAATTATGTAATTTCTCCAAGTAAAATTTTTTTTTCTTGTATTTCAGAAAAGTTCTTTCCCTCACCTCACAGCCCTCATTCTTTGGCACACTACAATAGTGACATCACTCAACAGCTTAAAGCCTTAATTTTCCCCACTTATCAAATGGGTGCTAGGCCAATCAAAGTAAAATCTCTTCTGGTTGATATACTTACATAGACATGTAAATCCTTATTTTCCTTCATAAATCTTAGCTTTCAGTCAGATTGCCCAAGGGGAAAAGAAAACTGAAAGTAGATCAAGTTTAACTCTGGTGCTTACCCACTTTTCTTTTTGTTGTTCTGTTTGTTTTTTCCTGTTCTTCATGCCATTTCCATATTAATCTTTTTCCCCTTAGAGAGCTCAAGAGTGTAAGAAATGAACAAACATTTTTTAGGATACTAAGTCTTAGGATTACAGACATTACATCTTGAATCTGACTTTTTTTTTTTAAGATTTTATTTATTTATTTGAGACAGAGAAAGCATGAGCAGGGTCCGATGCAGGGGCTCGATCTTGGGACCTAAGCTAAAGGCAGACATCTTAACCAACTGAGCTACCCAGGTGCCCCCTGAATTCCACTTTTATGCGGGTTCCTCAAATCTCACTGTAAATGTGGCCACATATTCTAGGGCCCATAACTGCGGTTTGGCATTCAACTATGAGGAAGTGGACATCTCCACAGAGCCCGTGAATCTGATGCTTTCATGAATTGTAGAGCCGGCCTCTTCCACGTTCTGGGGATTCAGTCACTTATTCCTCAGCAAGAAGGCGGATTCCAGAGTGCTTCACATCACGTAGTACAAACCACATCTGATTATGTGATACATCATGTGTCATGAATATGACTCCCTGGGCAAATCAAGACTCCATATCAGGTTATATTCATCTTTTTATATGGCTCAAAGAAATTTCTCTTCCTTGTAAATTTAAATACAAATCATTTTTTAAAATCCTTAAGTAAGTCCTAGTGGTCCGTAGACATTTTGTATTCCTTGCCCTTCTGTCTAGAGAAAGATTGACAAACCCCTACTCTTTTACCCTTAGGGTGCCCTCCAGATCTTTTTGCTCACTTACTCTCCTATCACTTGTGTGGCTGGTTAGGTTTCTCTATCTAAGACCAAGAGCCTCATTTTTGGAGTGAAGTCATTTTCCCAAATCATTTGATTTATTTGGAAAAATGATTTCACACCAAAAATTATGCCTCTGGGTATCTCTGGGGAACAATAGAATTTCCCCAGATGGGTATTCTATAAATATTGATAACAAATTTTGAATGTGACAGTATCTCTATTTTACCTGGCTTCAGTGAACTTAAAAAAAAACAAAAACAAACCCCAAAACTACTTAAATATTCTAGCACCCAACATCTGTATTATCTGTATTAAATTGCTTTTGTTAATAGTTTAAGATTCTAACACACTTAGGAGGACTAAAAGCAAAGCATAACCATTTTTAATAAAGAAACTATTTCAAAAAACATGAAGAAAATAAATAAAAATAAAAATTACTATATTGAATTACTATAAGTAAATAATAATTTTAATAATTTTTAATAAAATTTATAAAAATAGAGTAATTACTATAAATAAATAAAAATAAAAATAAAAATTATTATATTGAAATACTAAAAAAAAACTTATATGAAATAAAACTTACTTTAATTTTGAAAAATTTATTTTTATTTTTTACGATTATTTATTTATTTATTTGACAGAGAGAGAAAGAGCAAGCACAAGCAGAGGGAGGGCAGGAGAGGAAGAAGCAGACTGCCCAGTAAGCAGGGAGCCCTACATGGAACTGAATCCTAGGACCCTGAGATCATGACCTGAGCCGAAAGCAGACATTTAATCGACTGAGCCATCCAGACATCCCAATAATTACGAATTTTAAAAAGTATACTGAAATAGTAAAAGGAACACTAACGTTATCTTTTTACCTAGGTTCACCTCTTGTTATTGTCTTATCTCATTTTTATAAGATTAAGTGGACATGTTATTTTTTGCCTCTTCTCCTTTTTGTCCTAATTTTCCTTTGGAGAACTCTTATTTTCCAACCATGTAGTTCAGATGGTTGGCTCCTTCCTTGGCTCTATGGAGATTCCTGTTCTGGGCTTAGCTAATGAGGGCAGAGCATCCTTTTTCCTTCAGCGATTGGTTCAGAGATGGGCATAGGACCCAACTTAGGTAAGTTATAACCAATTGGCATTAGCCTCAGGACATTTTTCTGGAACACATGGGAAAGCAATCCCCACCCCGCCCCCCCACCGCCTTGGAGTTGTTAAGCTAGAGAATGCGAATTTGGAGCTGTTAGGAATCCTACCTCGAAGACAGACACTGTGATTCTGAGAATAAAGCCAACAGAGAGGAAAGGAGGACCGACAGAGAGAGACGTAGATTTCTAGAATCAATATTAACAAGATATTCAGCTTTGGAAGCTAACAATTTCCCTTTTTGCTAAAACCAGGTTGACTTGGGATTGTGTCACGTGCCACTCAGACCATTCTGATGGATCAAGAAGCTATGCCCTTCTCCAAGATTATAAGACTATTAAGTGTTAAAGAGCTCGGATTTGAACTGAGTTCTGTCTTAGTTCAGAATCCTACCTCTTCCAAGGGAAGAATATGCCTTTTGACTACTACCGAGAGCTGAGAATGAGGAGGAAAGAATTGCACACGTGCAACTTTTTAAAGAGTATTATTTCAGTAAACCAGTTTGGTTTTCAGAATGACTGGCACACATGTTCTTGCAGAATACCATGCTCTTTTTAAAATTCACTGAAGAAAGAAGGAAAAATCAAAATAACTTCCTGCATAATAGTTACAAATTAATGGGGGAAGACATGAAAGTCATAAAAAGTAAAACAGGAGAAAAAGACAAATTGAGAAGTTTGAGCATTTTAAAATAATGAAAAAGCACTGAAAATATTCTGTTTGAAGTAAAAAGTTAAAAGCCATGTCATAGAGGCACCTGGGTGGCTCAGTTGGTAGAGGATCTGCATTCAGCTTGGGTTGTGATCCCAAGGTCCTGGGATCAATCCTGCACTGGGAGCCTACTTCTTCTCTCTCTGCCTGCCGCTCCCCCTGCTTGTGCTCTCTCTCTCTGTCAAATAAATCAGTAAAATCTTAAAAAATAAATAAATAAAGGCCTTACCCTCAAACCATTGCTCATTTCTGGTGTTTCCAACACTATCTGAAGAGTGACCGGCCTCAGATCCTTTAGGTACATAACACTAGAGTAATCTTAGCTCTCTCTTTCTTGCCTCCATTAAAATGTCCCTAAATAAGTACCCATGATTCTGTTTCTAGAGACTGCTTTGCCTTTAATATCTCTGTGGGCTTGGGCACTTAAAATCAAGCCAGAACTGCTGCAACAATATTTTTGCTATCCTTCTGCTTTCAGGCAGGGGACATTGTCACCTAAGAATGTACTAAACCAGTGTTTTTTAAGCTATGGGCCTCTATCCACAAGTACATCACAGAATTAATTTAGTAGGACATGACCAGTATTTTGAAATGGAATGGAATAGAACAGAATAAAAGAGAACAGAAAGGAGTGTCGCAGGGGTAGGTATTGCAGTTGGACGATTTCATATAGACATGGGGATGAAGTAGTGATACAGGCATTGAATTAGAGCCAGGTAACAACGTGAATGTGTATGTGTACATGTGGGTCCTGAGTTGCCATAGAACCTATTTCTTTCAGTGGTTTATGAATAGAAATGTTTGAAAGCCAATGAACTGGACAGAGAAGTTATCAATCAAATCAACCAAGGAGAATATATTAACAAATTTTGTAGCTTGTGCAAACACTGCTATAGGAATCATCATTATCAACTACATCATTTTAAAGTACATCATTATAGGGGCGCCTGAGTGGCTCGGTTGTTAAGCGTCTGCCTTTGGCTCAGGTCATGATCCCAGGGTCCTGGGATCCAGCCTTGCATCGGGGTCCCTGCTCTGCTTCCTTTCCCACGCCCCCTGCTTGTGTTCCCTCTCTCACTGTGTTTCTCTCTGTCAAACAAATAAACAAAATCTTTAAAACAAAATAAAAATTAAAAAAAATACATTATTATAAAATATAAATTTGCTTTTGCACAATTCTCACTAGGAAAGTCATAGGTGATACAAATTTCCATAAGTTCTAGGGACTTTCACATGTTTCAAGGTTGGTCACCAGATGATACTTTCTGTGAAATGATCTTTATCTGTTATTAGTCTCGGAGCATTGCTTCTCTCCTCTTCTCTGCCAAACAACAACACTTCTTCCCTTCAGAATCTTGTTCAAACCATATCATCTCCACAAGACCGTGGAGATTTTCTCCAAAATATCGGAGAAAGTTAGCTTATACCTCATTTGATCAAAATATTTTTACTTATTATTAAAACAGAACATGTTTATGGTAGAAAATTTAGGAAAAAAAAAACAGAAAAAAAGTATAAATAGAGAAAGGGAAAATCATCCATGTTGATCTAGAAGTATCCATTGTTATAATTTTCAGTAGCAAGAAATCGTCTTCAGAGGGTCACAGAAAATTTTTCATTTTAAGGTGTTGAAAGGGGAATCATAATAATCTCTTTAGTGTTTTCCTGTTAAAAGCTTAAATAAAATATAATGTGTGCACATATCTTTGATAATTAAACAATTAATAATTATCGCTTTTGAGACTTAATTACAAGAAGAATAAGGATTTAACCAAGATTACCTGTGATTACCTGTGATTAAAGGACATTTATAAGAATCAATGTGACTTATAATAATGTTTCATTGATTATCTGAGTTAATTTCACTTTAATTCTGAAAAGAGTGTCACATAATGTTTTGGCTCAGAAAAAAATAAGATATACACAGTGGTTAAACCTGGTGATGTGTTGAAAAATTCGTGAAAACAAAACGTGGGAAAGGCTAGACTAAATCCTTCAGAGAAAAACAGGATTGGATTTATAACTCTAGTTCAGGTTTTCTATAGTCTTCCCCCTCCTCTCCACTACCCATCCTTCCAAATAAATTAATGATAAAGCTAGCAAGAACAAGAGTTTTTTCTTTAATGTGGATATATTTTCATTCCCTTATTTAAATATCATGGGAAGGAATTCTGAGGTTATGAATATTAAATTTTATGGTTGGTTTACGGTCTCATCCTTGTGTCTTGTCTCTGCATTTTGGGTCACATTTGAGCTCCCATTCACCTCAAATGGTGCTTTGCCCCCAGGCAGGGAACTGATGGGTTTTAGGAACAGAATGAGGGTTTGCCCCACTGGGAATAAGTAAAGGAAAAGAAAGTTAGCTTTTGTTGAAGAAAGCAAAAAATTTTGTCTAGAAGTTGGAATAAAAAAATAAAACTTTTTCAGAAATCTTTGTTATTTGATGTAGAAACCAAGGCAATGTTTGAAGTGAACAGTTTAGCAGTTTTTATTCAATGCCTTCCAGAAATAGTAGTATATATCTGTAAGCAGCACTGTCCTGGGGTCTCTGTGGTCTTCTCTGAAAGTCCTTCTTATCACAGGTCATGAAAATTTGTGATGGGAATTTAATAATACACTCAGAGTTTAAGAAATTAAGATTTCATCTTAGGCTTTCCTAGGGGGAAAAAGATTTTTAAAAAATTACTGCATACTTCAGCACATATGACCATTAGGGAACTGGAAAATCACTAAAGAAGTAGAAAGAAAATCATTTTACTATATCCACCCAGGAAGGTTCTGTAAAAGATAGGGCAGAGCCAGGTTTTGATTGGTTTTCTACCCAAACTAACAAAAGCAAGAACTCAGCCACCTTTGATGGGCATGGAGGTTAGTATCCAATGCTTACGGTCCACATTGTTTTCCATGGACTTTGCAAAAGATAACACTGCATTTCATCCCAGGCAAGTCTTTTATCCCCTAAGCCCCTGCCTGACTAGCCTCTTCCAGAGGAAAGGACAGAAGACAGCATCTGTCAAGCTGCACTGTTTGAAATTGCTTGTAGTAGGTAATAGGTATTTTAGATATGTTATTGCTTTACTCCCTACAATTCTGCTTTGAGGTCAACACTACTATCCACAGGAAGCTGATGAGAAAGAAGGTCAGAGAGTAACGTAATTTGCCTAAATGAGGGTCACTTGGCTTGTGTATTGGAGCTGGGGTTCAAATAAGGTCTGACTCTGGGGCGCCTGGGTGGCTCAGTGGGTTAAAGCCTCTGCCTTTGGCTCAGGTCATGGTCCCAGAATCCTGGGATCGAACCTTGCATCGGGCTCTCTGCTCAGCGGGGAGCCTGCTTCCTCCTCTCTCTCTCTGCCTGCCTCTCAGCCTACTTGTAATCTCTGCCTGTCAAATAAATAAATAAAATCTTTAAAAAAAAAATAAGTAAGGTCTGACTCTGACAACAGTGGTCAGTTCATCAAAAAACAAAAGTTATAAAGACATTCCTGAAATGTTTCCTCGGAGGTTCAAAATTAAAAGTAATTCACGAAGGGTGTTCAGGTGGAAAAGGGATCCCCTCTTTCTGAAAGGAAGGGGGAAGATGGGGAAAGCTCAATGGAGAAGATCAAAATTAATTACTACAATGAAGACTAGAATCAACTTTGTACAACATACCATCGACCTGGGACAAAATAAAAGCAGTGATTTGCCTCTTAGTGAAGAATGGCAAGATGTAGTGTATAAATGCAATAGTATTTTGGAATAAAAAAGGAAATTTAGAAATTCAAGGGAACATAGACTGTTGATTTTTTAAAAATCTTGGAACTCTTCATTGTAAGCAGTGTTAGAACACTTTAATAGTGTCTAACAAATCAGACCAAAATTATGATTCTGGGACTTTATTTTTGGTTAGCTGTAGGAAATGAATGCATGAAATGAGTTTTCTGAGTTCATTTCCTGATGTGCAGAGGTCCTCAGATCTTACCTTTTCACCTTGAATGTTTGCTCTGCTCTCTAAAGGACTTAGAGGAATTCATTTGGCCAGTTAGTTTATTATCGATAGTTCCTTCTCTCTGAGATTTAGACCAAATACAAGGAAGAAATAATTTTTTGCATCATTGAGTGAGCTTATTATGTATGTAAATAATCAGCATCTTTTTTTTTTTTAAAGCAACATTCACTGAAAGTCAAACCTTCATTAGATCTCTGCATAATTGATCCAGGCCACTTAGTTGAGTAAAATGTGCTCAGTTAGTCACTCCAGAGGCAGTCTCTTTCACTTGGAACAGTCTAGAAGTGAGGTTAACTAGGTTTACCTCATATTACTCCTGGACTCTGCATGTACAGTGATAAAAAGTCACAAAAAACTATTACTGTCTTTTTGTTTTTTAAGGATTCAATACTTTTTCTTTCAAAAATTTTATTTCCTTTAAATCTATAGTAGGGATCTAAAACACACAGCTGTTAAATAATACAATTGTTATAAAAGTATCTCTCAAAATATGAAAGAGTTGTAAAGCACTAAGTAGCCAATTCTTAAATGTTGATCAAAGCATGCTTAAACAATTCTCAATGCCACAAGTGAAAAACTGTTAGGGGAAAAAAGTTAACTCTCAAATAGTAATACATTGCCTTTTTATTGTTTTGTTTTGCGTAATTGCTCTTCATTTTTAAAATTCCTTTTCCAGCTATTGTTTCACTTTTTAATCAACTGACTGTTGCCCAAGAAAGGTACGAAAGACTTGGTTCAGTGAACAGGCTAGATAGGAAAGAAGCTTTGAAACTTTAATCAATCTTAGATTAGTTACAATAATGGACAGGACCGGGCTGGGATTAGTGTCACTTGCCTTGGAGCAAAATTTAGGTGGGCATGAAAAAACTCAATAATGAAAATATTATTTTATTTAATTTAAAACTCTATTTATTTATTTGAGAATGAGAGAGAGAGAGAGAGAGAGAGTGTGTGCATGAAGTGGAGAGGGTCAGAGGGAAAGCAGGCTCCCCGCTGAGTAGGGAGCCCCATGTGAAGCTCTATCCCAGGACCCTGGGATCATGACCTGAGCGGAAGGCAGACGCTTAATGACTGAGTCACCCAAGCACCCCTGAAGTGAGATTTTGGTATTGGTTATACTTACATGCAAACCTCTTATCAGCAGTATGTTATATGGCTTTGAGTTCTGCTCAGTAGAGAAATGTATATATATTTTTCCCAGATCACAATAATAATTCACAATATAAATGATGAATCTCTTCCTATTGTTTTCTTAAGAGATCCAAAATCTGAAAGGAAATACTGTCTTTTCTACTTGCAGAAAAAAAAAAAACAATGTAAACCTTAAACTTGCACAATGTCATATCTCAGTTATATTTCAATTAAAAAATTAAGTTGTTGAAAAAAAAATCCAAGAAAGCAAAAACAAAAACAAAAACAAAAAACAAGCCCAGAACACAAAACAAAACAAAAACCAAACTATAAACCTTATAAAATTGTGTTTGTTAAAGAGGATAAAAATATGGTCATGTATTATTGATTTTACAGAGGTAATTTTGGAGAGTATAAAGCTGGCTTAGCGTGTCCTAAAACATAAAGTTATTAGAGGAAATATTATTGGTGTCCTGAGCACAGAACAGTTTGACCTGGATCTTGAAAGCCACACAGCCTAGTTTAAAAGTGATAGGTAGGGGCAAAGCTGGTATTATTGCTGCTCCAGAGGGAAAGAGAATTTTAGCAGTGTTTTGCTCTTGAAGTCCGTTGACTGAAATGGAAGAAGAGTCTGAGAAGGGGACTGTGAAAGCAAAGGCTCAGTCGCATTTTCTTTCAGTCTAGTTGTCTGGCATAATAGTAGGTCAAACGCCTGAATGTACAGCATTTGAAACTAGAAACTTCTAGAACTTCCTGACCCTTTCCGGGCATTCACAATAGAGGTGTCCATGCTGTGATTCCAGTGGAAGAGAGACGGTCCGCCGACTTAGGTCGGTGCGTCGCTTAATGAAAGGAGAGAAATCTCTGGCTTTCCTGTGTTTTTAAAGAAGTCTCTGAAAATACTGAGCTGGACACTGAGAGGTTGTTAACTTCCCAGACCAATCTGCGTCATGTTAAAAATACTCAGGTCTGCGTGGTTGGTTAACTGCAGGTGTTTGGCTGTGAGAGTTGAGGAAGCACAAACATGAGCCTGGAACATTGCGGGGACGTGACTGGTCCGCGATGATTTGAATGGAAGCTCAGAGAAAACATCATTCATGACCAATTTATTTCCTTTTCAGAAGTGTCTCTGGGATGCCAAACATCTGGATGAAAAGCAAGAAGGCTCAGACAGTCCCTGGCAAAGATGATTTTCCTCATCCACCCAGTCATTCACTTATTCAACAAGTATTTATTGGGTATTTATTGTAGACTTTCCTAAGAGCTTCGGCAGGGAGGAAGTTATGCACAGATCCTAATGTTATTACAGACCTTAGAAAGAAACTGGAGAGTGCCACAAGAGACATGTAAATAAAGTATTTCACCTGAGCAAACTACTTATACATAGCTGGGGCACTCAGAGCCACCTTCTGGGTAAGAGCTGAGATTTGAACAGAATGTTTTTATTCTAATTGGAGTTAGGCTATATAACAGACACTCTTTCGGTGGCGAAGTGTAGACAACACAAGTACAACCTGATTTAAGACCCTGGGGAGGGCAGAATCCATGAGAGCACGATGGTTCTCATTCAAGCCACACGACTGGAATGCAGTGGGAGCGTTTTCTGTAAGATTGAGAAGGCAAGAGGAGTGGCGTGCTCGCTCCAGAATGTGAGGAGAGATTGGCTTATAAAGCTGGCATTTATTTAAGCAATAGGCTAAGATGTGATGCTGTAAAGGCAGGTGCAACATTGTAAATGTCAGAAGAAAGAAGAAGTAGTGAGTAGGAAGCTCCTGCAGGAGGAGAGGCCAGGGAAGATAAAGGGCTTGGATTTTGATCATGACAGTGAAATTAGAAGGGGTGGGTCTATATTTTATGTGTGTGTGTGTGTGTGTGTGTGTGTGTATTCTATTTTAATCTTTGCATTTTCACATGTCTTCTTTTCTGTGTCTCTGTGAACAAAAATTTTAAGGCAAACCGCTTGTGGACTCCCAAGGAATGAACAAACCCAATACATGAATACACGCTCTTACCCTCCTCTGTAAGTAAATCCTGAAGACACACCATAATCACTTTCAGAAAGAACCAACTTTGGTCAAATGTTTTAATTTTTTTCTCCACGCATCTGATCCTTATAAATCCAGAGAACTAATTAAGTGTTTCTCCTCTAATTAAAAAAAAGGAGATAAAAAAATATATACTTTAAGGACAATTTAATTATTTTTGGATTACCAAAAAAACCCCTACACATGGGTTGTTTTGTAAAAACTGGAAAGAAAAAACTCGGGCCTTTTGTCTTAAGAATAGGAAGTTTTATTTGCCAAGTATAAGGGAGTGTAGATGCCAAAAGTTTCAAGTTTCACTTAAAATTAAGTTACAACTCATATTTGAGGAAATTTGTCAAAAAACTGGCAAAATGTCATCATTGGGGAGAAAAAAATCAGCTTCTAACTGATGGAATTCTGGTACCTAACAAAATAACCAAAAGGATGGAGACCTGGTCCTTCAAGACTAACAGCTAAGCCATCATGAATTTCTGGAAAAAACAAACAAATAAAAAAACACAAAAAAACTACTTGCAAATGGGGGGAAATAATTTTTTAAATATGACCTTTCCTCACAACTATATAATCATAACCACATAGCTTAAATTTCTTAACTGTCAGATGCTTTGGTAAGGGCTTTGTAAACGTAAATCAATGTAATCCTTTCAACAGCAGTAGAAGGTAGGTGTATTGTTACTTAAAATTATTTCACTGATGAGCTCGGAGCAAGAGAGACGTTAAGTAACTTCTCCCGGTTTATATAGCCAGCAAGAAGTGGGTCTGGGATTTGAACCTTGGGATCTGATGACAAGAGCCAGGCTTTCATCTGGTTATTATGACGTGAACCACTAGAATACAAATGTATGTTTTCTGGAAAGAGCATGAGTAGTAATGATGGGTTAACCTCTCTCTGATGAAAAGGATTTTTGGCATTCCTTTGGTTCAATGCGGAAAGTTCAGTAGATTAAATTATGGGAAAGTTTCTTAATTCTAATTTATTGCCTTTATACCTATACTACTTAATCTTTTCTACGTCTCCGACTGCTTCAATTAAACAAAAGCTAAGGATATTCTTTCCGACTGCTTCAATTAAACAAAAGCTAAGGATATTCTCCATGCACAGAGACCCCTGCTTAGAGCTTCTGAAGATTTATGGGTCCCAATTAACTTAGAAGGTTAAAGCCTCATCTTTCCCTATAATATCACCTTCTTCGAAAATTAAATTTTGGTTAATTACCAGGCTGGAAGAGTCCACTGACCCTGCCACAAACTTCACTTATTTACTAGATGTGTTACTTATTAGATCAGTAAAACTGTAATGCTTAATTACTCTCGCTCTTTTCTAGATACAAAAAGAATTCATTGACTTGAGCAGGTCTTCATGTAGCGAGTTGATGTTTGAATCAAACTGGGTAATTTCATACGCCACTTGAAAAGTTGACCTGAATTTCAGTGATGCATTTGAAATTTGACTGTGTAAATGTCTGAGTCCGAGTAGCCAGGAGCTCTCAAACTCCAAAAGATATTAAACGCACGACTTGAAAAAGGTCTACCTTGTGTCACTAAGCCCTTGCTTAGTCTAGTTCTGTCCTGTGAGTTGGCAATGCAATCCAGCACTCCCTTGGCTGTGATGCCAAATCCCAGAATTGAAGAGCTATCAGCTTGACAAGATACTGTTAATTTCCCTTTCTCCATCAAGCGGGGGTAGTTAAGCCTGACTTCTGATATAGAATTGTGACCTTCCTAAATTGATACTGTCTTTCTGACATCAGGTCTTTCTTTCTTTTTTTTTTTTTTTTTTAAAGATTATTTATTTATTTATTTGACAGAGAGAAATCACAAGTAGATGGAGAGGCAGGCAGAGAGAGAGAGAGAGGAAACAGGCTCCCTGCTGAGCAGAGAGCCCGATGCAGGACTCGATCCCAGGACCCCGAGATCATGACCTGAGCCGAAGGCAGTGGCTTAACCCACTGAGCCACCCAGGCGCCCAGGTCTTTCTGACACCAGAAAAACCCAGCGTTGTTTTTGATTTTTCTCACTACATCCCAGGAGGATTACCAGTTCCTGCATCTGGCACACTCTCTTTGTTCCTCACCCTCCACTCTTGGTCATCCCTCATAGACGGGTGACCTCTAACTAATCATGAATCCATTCTCTCCATGACATGGTAATTAACAGCCAGGTCTTCCTCAGTGAGAGTCTGGGGGAGGAGCCACCATTAGCTTTGTCTTCACATATCCCTCACTCCTATTGCTCTATGTCTCAGTTTCATCTTCTGCAAAATGAGGACAAAACCATAGTGACCCATAGGTCTAGTAGTGAGGACCAAACGAGTTAATGCATATGAAAAATGTAGAACTGGGCCTTGCCTCTATCAGAATGTGGGCAGTGGTTGTCGCTAACAGAACTGGTAGTGTTTTTATTGCCCTGGCTTGAGCTCCGTCAAGAATGACGTGTGGCCAGTTTCCAGCTACAGTTAATGGAAGACTATGGTTAATAATAGCCAGTTTGAGAGGAAAGACTGAAACATATTTATTCAATAATTTTTGTGATATCCATGATATGCCGGGCACTCTGTTGGATGATGACAACTCCCGTGACTAATAAAGTCAGAGGAGCTGCGTTTAAAAATAAATAAATAAATAACTGAGAGTGTCACAAAAATATATCCAGAATATAATGTAATGCTTGCCTAGAAACTTGGTCAGTGGAGTGAATCGTATTTTCTTGTCTACCATGTCTGAAGCATCCCCTCCCCAGCAGAGCTCCTGCCCTTGTAACTGACAACACTTCCTCTGTGTTCTCTCCTCTGTTCTTTCTTGCCTGAGTTTCCCATGGATGACCGCAGTGCCTCCCTTGTTCAGAGCCATTTAATCATTTCTCAGACACAGTGAACAGCGACGCTTTGCTCCTCGGACCTTATTCATCACAGTTCTTGACTCTCCTATTGCTTCTATAAGTTGACTCAGTCAACTAATGGATTGGTTTGCTGTCTGAGTTGTGTTGGGTATTGAGGTAAAAAAGTGAATATTAAGCTGTTTTTGTCCTTTGAGGAACTTTAAAATTCCATGTGGAGGAGACAGATCCCAAAGCAAGACATCACATTCTGTTACAGGGAGTCTGTGTCCACAGGGTACCGAGCCACCCAGCGACAATACAGCTTTTCCTCCACCCCCCCCCCCCCGTTTCTCATTACAGCATGTACCACCCATTATGTGAAAACATGGTGTTCCTGACTCACAGTTTGTAGGAGTTGTACTCTGCGTTTTATATTCTGTTTTTTCCAGTACTGGTAATGGGATTGTACTGAATCATTTATTTACACTTTCTTGGCCAGTTTATTTTGACATATGCCATGTATTTACTGATGGAGGAAACACATGTAGTTTGTGAGTGTGGTGCAATGTTTTTCCTTTGGAAATAGAAACGAGAGACATCATGTAAGTTTTACCAGCTGAATAGTTACCTTGATGTCTTTCAGTGGGTCCCAAGTAGTTCTGCATTATCCCTTCTGGGTGTGTACATGTGCACACATACATGTCGTGGAGGATGGGGAGAACGTGATAATCTACACAGTGTACCTATTTGAATAGTATTGGGCAAAGGAAAACAAATTGCACATCACTAATTTGGATCCTTTTCAATGTTTATTACCACATTTATTTCTCTGGACTAAGCATCTATATTTTCATCAATCCTTAGTGTTTACTATAAGATAATTTCTTGTTTCAGGCAGTTTTAAATCAATCTGGATCTAGGTTCAGTGACTATTTCATATAGTGCAGGAATTGCTTTCACTTTATTGATTTTGCTCTGCTCACCTAGTTCTGGAAAACCTTTTTTTCTTCTGTATCCATACTGTGCCCGCAATTCTACCTGAGCAAGCAGCCCCACCGCAAGGCAGGGGTTTCCTCACAGTGCTCCTGATGGGTCCTTCACCCTCCCCCGAACCGTCTCTGCCCTTTTATTCTTGTCCATTTTGTTCACACTGTTTCTTCTGTCTGGAATATCCTCTCTCTTCCCTTTTCTCTGCCTAGAAAACTTCTCATCTTTCAAGGCCCATCTCAGATTTGGCCCACTTGAGAGGTCTTCTCCACCCTTCCCACACAGTGTGGGGGTTCCTGCCTGAGTTTCCGCTGCACTCTATACCAACCTTGGATGTGTGTAACCCCCATATCTCAGTACTTTAATGACTAATTTCTGTTTGATTTATTTTTTAAGTCAAAAAATTTGAACTCCATTTGGGTAGGAAACTTCAAGTCATTGACATTTTCCTTATACCCAATACAGTGCCTGACATATACAAGACTCTCAGCTATGAACCAAATGAATGAACTTCATAGTAATTTTTAAAGAACTATCAAGAAGAGTATTATGTGGCTCTTTCCTCAAAACTACACTCAACTGTGTCAAACATTGATGAGTCCTTCTTTGGGCTCCCACATTCTTCTGTAATATTGATCTCCATCTTTCTTTCATGTATTTGCTTTTAGTACTGCAAAGCATTAGCACTTGATGTGTTTATAGTTGCCTGGAAGTTTGGTGTATTAATATTTTAAGTACTTTTGTGTTTAATAGCCTCTCTTTCTCTAAACTAGACGCATCAGGGAGATAATGCTGAATGCCTTCTCAGTGCTCCTGTCTCTGAAAGGCTCTAGCTATTCAATCGTTTTTGGAACTCTTTTAAAAGCAGAAGTGGCTTTTTTAATTCTATCTATTAATTTAAGGGATGATTTTGAATCATGTTTTCCTGACCTAGTGGTTCCACATCTTGATTTTTTTGTCACCCAAATTCATGAATAAAGATCAGGACACTTAATTTTTCTCAGTCATCCTAACTTGTCATGATCTTCTTTTTCCAGTCAGAGCAAGATTTTTCTCCCAAGTTGTGATTCTCACTCTACCAACTCCTCCCTCGTGATGGAAGAAACTTCTATACATTGAAGGGGCTTTATGTATTCTGTTATTATTTTTAAAGCTAGATCTTGTCAGATGCCTGCTTTTTGTTCACAAAGAAGCCCTGCCATTTTCTTCTGACTATAATGGGGGTGCAAAATGATCCTCCAACCAAAAACATTAAAAAAACCTTTTTTTACATATGCTGATAGAGAATGTGGTCTCAAAAAGATTTCCTTTTGTGATAGATCAAACTCTAATTCATGAATTTCTAAAATTATTCCTTCTTGCTGTAGACATGAATTTCTAAAGGGAGTGTGTGTGTGTGTGTGTGTGTGTAGACATTAATTATTGACAGAGTGGGGAGTAGAACAAATCATGGAAAAATTCCTTTTAAGAATAATTTATAAACTAGAATTTAAATATTTGGAAGAAAATTAAAAAAAAATTTATATAACCATGTCTCCTTCCTTTTCCTAATCTTGTTTCATTATTATTTTAATGGTTTCTGCTTTTACTACTAATGCATGAATGTGCCTTTACTAAATTATCTTTTCACTTGAAAAATAAAAGCTGTGAAATACAAACACACTTTCAAGTAATAATAATAAGCTAATAATTATTGAACACTTATCATGTAACAGACACTCTAAGTAGGGATTTTCTCATTTTGGTCATGAATTATAATCAAAATGGAAACACTAGATGAAATAATTAAAAGCAAAGTAGAAGCAATACATTTATAAGGCATAGACATACTCTGAAAATGTCTTTTGTCTTAATATAAGCAAAGCTCTTAGTCTGTATTTGATCTTCAGTCACCACAGACAAATTAATCTCCCTCTCTTTTCTTGCCTTCAATTTAGACACAGAACATTAAAAAAATATTTAGGATTTTTGGGATACCATGTCAATCAGACTTTCTTGGTACCCCATAGACACTTAGGGAGGTTGTGAATAGTCAAAAGAAATCAGACCTAGAGAAACAAGGACTCATTTACTCACGCTATTTGTTAACTATTTTAACCCTGAAAACAGTATTTTTTTAAATTTTGAGTTTCCTAATTTCTAGTATAGCTAACATACAGTTGTATACTAGTTTTAGGTATATAATACCGTGATTCAATAATTATATTTATTTTTCAGTGCTCATAATGATAAGTATACAATTAATCCCATTCAACTATTTCACCAATTTTCCCACCCATCTGCCCTCTGGTAACCACCAGTTTGTCCACTGTAGTTAAGAGTCTGGTTTTTTTATTTGTCTCTTTTCCTCTTGTTCATGTGTTTTACTTCTTAAATTCCACACATAAATGAAATCATATGGTTTTTGTCTTTCTGACTGATTTCACTTAGCGTTATACCTTCTATATCCAACCATGTTGCTGCAAATGGCAAGATTTTGGTATTTTTATGGCTGAGTAATATTCCGTTGTGTATAAATACCACTTCTTTATCTATTCATCTATCAATGGGACACTGGGATTGCTTCCATGCTTTGGCTATTGTGAATAATGCTGCAATAAACATAGGGGTACTTATATCTTTCTGAATTAGTATTTTTTTATCCTTTGGGTAAATACCAGTAGTGAAATTACTGGATCATACGGTAATTCTTTTTTAATTTTTTGAGGGAACACCATACTGTTTTCCATAGTAGATGCACCAGTTTGCATTCCCACAACAGTTCATGAGGATTCCTTTTTCTCCACATCCTCACCAACACTAACTGTTTCTTGTATTTTTGATTTTAGCCATTCTGACAGTTGTGAGGTGATGCCTCATTTTAGTTTTGATTTGCATATCCCTGATGATGAGTGATGTTGAACACCTTTTCATGTGTCAAAATAGGCAGTATTAAGTTAGTACTTTGCTATTTCAGTCAGTCTAATTAGCAAGTTCATTATTTTTAAGCTTTTGGTGGTAACCAATAGTAAAAGAAGAAACAAAGAGAGGCAAAAATGTCTTCTCTCAAGGAATCTGAGATACTGAAGTGATCTTATACTTCTGAGGCAAAGTGACTTTACAGAGTTGGAAGTGAAACCCAGGAAGAGGCAATATCCTGCCAAAAGTTACAGAACCAGTTAGCAGTGGGTGAGGCTGAAGCCCATGTCTTCTGTCTCCTGTGCAACTGTCTGGACCACATACAATATCTTTTTCTAGAATTTCTCTTTTTCCTTTTGACTTCCTTATGACAATTATTTTATTTTATTTTTGCAACAACATGATACATTTTATTATTTTTTCTTCCACTTCAAGTTTGTATTGTTGGTTTCCCTATGCCTTCCCGCCTTTTGCCTTCTCTTGGTTTATAAAAATTCTCATTTTCCCTTAAGAATTGCTTGGTTTTTACTATGTTACTGACTTTGATTTACCTCTTACTTTTTCTATTTTCAATCAGAGACTCTGAGAAGGGGTTAGAAACTTTGAGATGTTGAATGTCAGTTGTCCAAATCAAATTCAGCCAAAATAACAACAGCCAAAAGCCAATAATGAAGAAAAATGCTCTTCAGCCAAGTATGTTCATCTTAGGTTTGTATTTACTATTTTTTTTTAGTGGTACAGCTGTTGCAGCTGAATCCTGTATGTTGAAATTTGGATGGTTTTCATTCTGGAAGACAGTGATAAATCTGAGAGTAGAATAGTTATTCCAATAAAAATGTTTTTTAAAAAGTATTATTTACATAGGAGAGAAAATAAATATAAAATTATGGGTTATTTATTGCTTTTATTTCACAATTTAGCAGTTAATTCCCACACAATCTTGTATTTATTCGCTGGCTACTTTATGTTGGTTCTGTGTTTTGCAAGTAGAGTGCCATAAGACACTACTGTGCTCAGTTTATATGCTAACTTTAAGGTTTAAAGGTACCGGTATTGTGTGTGGGCATGTAAAAAAAGACATACATCTGTTCAAATAAACTCCACTTTCTGTCTTGTCTAAATCACTTGTCAGGATCAAGTTCAAATAAGAGGGCAGAGACTGACCCATATGCCCCCTTGACTGAAGAAGTAGAAAGTGTTTCTATACACAAGAACTGAGAAATGGTAAGATTCCCTTTATCTTTCTCTGATTTCCCCATGGCGATCTCTTCTGACCTTCACCAGTGACCTGCACACGTGAGGCCCATGATGTAACACAGAGAGGTAGAACTAGGAGAAGGATAAAGGGAGGTTTGGGGGGGTCCCATTATGAGCACTGGCACTCGGTGTTTTAGTACCTATCCCCATCACCATTAAAATGCAACGGTTTGTTCAAGCTGCCTTGGGAAAATTTCAAAAACACAAAGCATGTAAAAGGCATTTAAAACCCTTCAGCTGGGTATGCATGTGTATTTAGTTAGTTAGGCCCAAAGAGGATTAAAGAAACCCAGGGAATGTTCACTCATCCTATCCAACTTTGCCATTTTGCAGCAAAGTGTCATTTCTGATCACTGGTTTAGTTAAACATGTGCACAGAACACACAGTTGTTGTCCAGGTTGATCTGAACAACATTTCCCCAAATTTCTGGCAGGAGTTACGACCAGAGAACAACATCCATGAGAAATTATACTTGGCCTACAACATGTTCAGTGCACAAAGGAATCCAGGCAGTGGGTTTAGCGAAAATGAGGGAGTGGCTGTGAAAGAAAGGTCACATAATCACCTCTCCTTTGTATTCCTTTCAATGACGATTTTAACAGGAATTTTTGTTTCCTAACTACCTGCCCTTAATAATGTCTTCTCCCCTCTTAATTGTTCATTCAAGCCTATACTACAGCTGAGTTAAAGAATGAATACTGAAGCATCTGAAAATGGATTTTAAATGGTAAAGTAAATAAAGAACAGTACATTGCCTATTACTCCAGTCCACATTGGTTTCTCCCTTCCGTGTCCTCTGTAATATTTTAATCTGTCCCACTATATCAATACTGATTGTCTGCTCTATTGTATTTATGCCAGTTCAAAAGAGAGAAGAGTATATAATCAAATAAGGTAGTGTTCATGGTTATGCTTTGTAAACTACCGAGTACTGTGTTGCGTATTTCAACTTATTTCATCTGTTACTTCTGGTTCTCAGTTTATGTCATAATTACTTTGAAATTCCTTCTTATCTAGCACCATGCTAGACAAAAGGAGGGTCTATATTATTGACTCACTTAATAGTAATTATAATTTTTGAAAATGATTCTCAACCATTGAAGAGCATACTGACCCAAGGCCAATATTCTTCAAAGATGACTCCATTCAGCCAGATACTGCTTCTGAGACAAACATTCAATTTGAAAGGTAATTCTTTTATTCCTCAATGCATGTTTCTTTTCCCCTTTGAATAAATCAGTTAGATTTTTTCATTTGAAAAGGATGATTATTTCTACATTGGTACATAGGTACCAGAGGTACCAAAAGGCTTTAATAAAAAGAAAGCAATTTAAAAATTGACTCTAATGATTAAAAATGATCCCTGAACAGTGATCTCCTTGAAGACAGAGACTCTTGGATATTATTTTTGAATGTTTTTTAGCACATAGCAAATGATGTTATAGAGGCTTAATTAAGGTATGTGGAATAAATGAATAGAGGTCTGATAGTAGGGGAGTACTTCTGTGACCAGGAGACCTTGGCTGTAACTATTGCTACTGGAGGAGAATTAACAGCATGAAAGCTATCTCAGCATCAGATAAAAAATAGTATGAAAATGCCATTTAATTTAGGACTCAGATGCCTGGGCTAATCACTGAGCATAAATTTGCCTATAATAAAAGGACAGTTCCTATGAAAATGATTTGTTAACATTCATTGCATGATGGAGGTTTTATCGCATAATACCTAGGTGTGCTCTGATAACGATATCCAGTTGGAATTGCTACCTTATCTATATGTAATCTTAATAATGGAAATGTGTCTAAATTAATTGGGGAAGATAAAGCACACACAGAGTAAAGAATGAAGAAACATCAGTGATGGCAGGAAAAATCTGTAACCCGAGATAAAGGATTTCTTGATAGTAAACCCAATAAAAAAACACGTAAAAGGAAACACTATTGTGCCACACTCCATCAGTTCTCTTTCTGTCCCCTCTACTAAATCCAGCTCCTCTTCCTCCTCTGTAACTGTCTCCCGAGGTTTCTACTCCTCCTTCGATGTGCTCTATTTATCCCATTTCTTACTGAAGCCGCCATGGGAGTTTGAGTCCAAGGGTGTTTGCAGCTCTATACAAGAAATTTCTGTTTTAACATCCTATTTTCACTTCAAATTTAAGAACAGAAAATCTGAACGAACTCACTTTTTTTATTTTTATTTTTTAAAATTATTTTTATTAACATAGGATGTATTATTAGCCCCAGGGGTACAGGTCTGTGAATCGCCAGGTTTACACACTTCATAGCACTCACCATAGCACATACCCTTCCCAATGTCCATAACCCCACCCCATCCCTACCCCCGCTTCCCCCAGCAACCCTCAGTTTGTTTTGTGAGATTAAGGGTCTCCTATGTTTTGTCTCCCTCCCGATCCCATCTTGTTTCACTTTTTCCTTCCCTAACCCCCAACCTCCCCTCACGCCTTGCCTCTCAAATTCCTCATATCAGAGAGATCATATGATAATTGTCTTTTTCTGATTGACTTCTTTCGCATAGCATAATACCCTCTAGTTGCATCCACGTCGTTGCAAATGGCAAGATTCTTTTGATGGCTGCATAGTATTCCATATGAACACACTCACTTTAAAATAACTCTTTTACCTAACTTCCTTATTTTCTTCTTCATTTAGTTACCTATTAGGGGAACTTGATCTTGTTCTTCTTTTATTTGCTATAGTCAAATTCTCTCTGAAACATGTATTTTTTTCAAATATGTATGGGAAATTTGTAGGCAAGGGGCACATTTACAAGAGTTCTCCTCCCTCAAAGCAGTAAAGCTAACCAAAAGAACTTAAAAAAAAAAAAAAGCAACAAAAATGATCTGTATTGGTCTTAACCTCATACTACAATCCTGACAATTATTATCAAGACACAAGTTCAATCTAATGTATAGTTTCACAACACAGTGCAACAAGTGCCATTTCTGCAAGTGTTGCAGAAGTTAAGGTGTAACAGAAATAAGCAAACAAATATGAAAGCACCCAATAATATGCACCAGCTAGAGAGGCATGGGCTATACGCATGAACAAACCATGGAAAAGAACAGAATTAGTTTGTCTTGAGCCAATTCTTCAACTGCACCTCAGCCAGAATTGAAGAAAAAGCTCTAAGCTAAGTGGCTTCTTACTTGGATGGACTAAGATTTAGAAGCAGGTCTGTTGCAAAGCAAACTTCAGACAACAAATGACCAAATACTCAAGGACCTAAGATCAGAAGCATGGAGTGTCAGTTTGGTTGACTTTTCATCCAGGGGTGAACACACGGAAGCAGGAGAACAAACATTTCCCAGAAACACTGTAAGTGCTGTTATGGTACCAGTTGGGCCCTCAACCAGGCTTATTGGATATGAGCCTGAGTTCCAACAATTTGGAGAGAAACAGCAGGAGAAATATCTTCTGACTAAGTCCCTAACTCCCTTTGGTCCTCAGGAAGATGAATGAGCACATGCCAATAACACTCACACTTCCATGTTGTCCGTGAAGAGGAAGGTCTGAAGGGAATCAAGGAGATGTCTTCCACACTGTTTTAGGGAAAAGAGCAGAATGTATAGATCTGGCCAGTCAAAGGTAAGGAAGTCGTATGAAAGAGAGCATTACGGGGCACTTGAGTGGCTCAGTGGGTTAAGCCTCTGCCTTTGGCTCAGGTTATGATCTCAGGGTCCCCAGATCGAGTCCCACATTGGGCTCTCTGCTCAGCGGGGAGCCTGCTTCCCCCTCTTACTCTGCCTACTTCTGATTTCTCTCTGTCAAATAAATAGAAAAAAAGAAAAAGAAAAGAAAGCATCACGTTGGTTTGCTCATTATTCTTGGTCAATACCTCTAGCAGTATCTGCTGTAGAAGGAGCTCAATAAGAATTTGAGAAAAATTACTATTGCAGAAGGTAGGAGTCTGGCCGTGGAAGTCAGAGATGGCTAGGAAGCTGAGATTGAGAACTTTTTAGCTTTGTGTCTCTGGACAAGTTATGTAAAGTTTTGTATCCTTATAGATAAAATTCAATCAAGAGTAATACCTATCTCACTGTGGGGATTATATTTAAGGTGTTCAGCACGTGACTCTGCTGCATATTCTCCCTTTGGTCCCCCAGTGGGATCTCTAATAACACAATTTTCTCCTCTTACCTGTCAGGCCTATGGTGTGGTAAGATTTGCCCAGTGTTGTTGGTCTCTGTAAGGTCTAGTTACATGAAAATTTCTTCAGTCTTCTGAATTGAGTTTAGTATCCTCATAGTATTTTGAGTGATACAGAGCCTAGAAAAGAATAATAATGAGATGAGAAACGATGAACTTCTGGGGGTAGTGCTGGAAGGCATAGACTTGGCAATGGTCATGGCACTGGTAAGCAGAGTAGTGCAGCCGTACGAATAGTGGTGCCTCGTACTGTTACTGCTGAGAGCAGAGAGACTGAAAGTATGACAGAAAATCTGTTACAGAAAAAAAAAAAAGTGCCTATATCAATATAGTATTCCGTAAGATGAGAGACCTTTTTAGACAATAACAGTTCTGTATTATCAAGAAAATTAAAGGGGAGCCTGGGTGGCTCAGTCAGTTAAGCATCTGACTCTTGATTTCAGCTCCGGTGTTGGTCTCAGGGTCATGGGATTGAGCCCCACACACCGGGTGTGGAGCCTGCTGAGGATTCCCTCTCCTTCTTCCTTGGCCCCTCCCCTACCTCTTTAAAAAAAAGAAAGAAAATGTGAAAATTTTTGATACAAACTATAAAAAATGTTGATATAAAATGATTAATTGATATATTAACCAAAAATAACAGTACTAAGAATGCAGAAAATCATTGTCACAAAATATGTGAATAAATTTTGAACCAGAACACATATTAGCAATCTAAAAATAGAATCAGTAATAAACCTGAGAACTTAATTTTATTTTTTTATTTTTTTTAAAAGATTTTATTTATTTACTTGACAGAGACAGAGAGATCACAAGTAGTCAGAGAGGCAGGCAGAGAGAGAGGAGGAAGCAGGCTCCCTGCTGAGCAGAGAGCCCAATGCAGGGCTCGATCTCAGGACCCTGGGATCATGACCTGAGCCAAAGGCACAGGCTTTAACCCACTGAGCCACCCAGGCGCCACTGAGAACTTAATTTTTAAAGTTCCAAGGAAAAACTTTTTCATGAGAATTAGAAAATAGATACTAGAGTGCCTGGATTGTTCAGTCAGTTAAGCGTATGACTCTTGATACCTGCTTGGGTCATGATTTCAGGGTCGTGAGATCAAGACCCATGTCAGGATCCGTGCTCAGTGGGGAGTCTGCTTCTTTCCCTCTCCCTGCATCCCTCCCCCTGCTCACTCTGTCTCTCTAAAGTAAATAAATCAATCTTAAAAAAAAACTTTAAAAAGATACTAGAGTCCAATATATGGATAGGTGATTTTCTAGAAAACAGAACAAAATATTTAAAGAAATATTAAAATTAAAATATTTTAATGAAAGGGCATGAACCTATAACTCATAAAGTCTCATTGCCCATGAAAGAGAGAGAGAGAGAGAAAGAGATGAGGCAGAGACAGAGACAAAAATGGAGTTAGAAAAAGAGGGAGAGGTTATCCTGGTGAATTATTGATCTTCATTACTTAAAAAGACTATTTATTATGCAAGTAAATAAATAATCAGACTTCTCACAAACAATTTTAAATATAAGAAAGCAACAGAATAGTGTTATTAACAAGTATTGAATATAAAATTGTGAACCAAGAATTAAATATTTAACCAAGTTTCTCATAGGTCAAAGCTTAGGAAAATAGGCTCAAATAATAACTCAAGAAGTCCACATGTTTCTGGTCTAAAAAAAAATTTGTTTGGACCACACACACACAACATGCATTAAAATAAGGAATTCACAAATGGACAAGCTAAGGAACTAAACTAATGACTACTGGTAAGTGCAAGGTAATAAACTTGCTTTAATTTCTTTATCTTTCATGGTAGAAACCAATAAATGTATCATTACTCTCAAGTTTTTAAGTGGAGAGATGTACTTAAATTTGTAAAGGCAACCGCTAGTGGAAAATGTTGGAGTCTGTCATCTTGCAGATGACTAGAGTAATGTGTGTGGATTTGGGATAGGGGTTGAAGATGTCAATGACACAGTCACAGGGGTACAGGAAAACAAAACACAGATTATATAGCAAACTATAGAAAACAAAAGAAACAAAAATAAGATGGAGCTTGGAAAAACAAATATGACTGTTTAGTAATAATTACAAATAGAATAGTCTTTTAAGAGATAATGATTCTTATTCAAAGAAGTAAAAGTGATGTGCAATCCACTTGTTTCAGAAAGTTTGAAAATAAAAAAATCATCCAAAGAATATTAAACAAGAAACTAGTAGGAAGAAAGCTAAATTCAACAACTTGTTTATGATGTACATTGACCTAGTTTTCTTCATGTTTCTCCTTCCTGGGGTCCACCGAGCTTCTTGAATCTTGGGTTTGTGCTTTTCATTGAATTTGACCATTATTTCATCAAATATTTTATTCTGTTCCCCCATTTTCTTGAGGACTAAAAATATGTATGTGTTAGGGCTGTGTAACACAGTTCACTGGAGCTCTAACTTTTGTTGTCTTTTTTCTCTCCATTTCCTTTTGGTAGTTTCTATCACCTTGACTGCAAGTTCTCCCATCTTTCTTCTGTAGCATCTAATCTAGAATTACAGTGTCATTTTTCATTTCTAGAATTTTGATTTGCATATTTTTTACATCCTTCATTCCTTTCATGTTCATGGTTTCCTCTACCTTCTTGAACACACAGAAATTTTAAAAACAAATGTTTCAATGCTCTTATTTAATTTTATTATCCATCTCATTTTGGGGTCTGTTCTAGTGACTTTCCCCCTCCTAATTACAGAGCTTATTTTCTTTCTTACCTTTTTGCATGCATGTTAAATTTTGACTGGATACTGGATATTGCTTCCTTTCTGTCTCTTGTGCTGAATCTCTCATTTTTGGGGTGGGGACTTTTTTTCTGGGGCTCAGTAAATTACTTGGAAACCATGGATACTTTCATATCTTGCGTTTAAGGTTTTCCAGAGCAGGTCCTGGACAGCCTCTAGTCTAGGACTTACTTGGCCCCACCACTGAGGCAAAGATTTCATGAGGACTGACAAATGCTGTGTGTATTAGGAGCCTTTCTGCTTGGCTGGTGGGAGCACAAACTATATTTGGCCCTGTTTGAGCTCTGGGGATTGCTCTGCTCATTCCTTTCCTGTTGTTCTTTCCGAAGTCTTGGGCTGTTTTCTTATACCCAGGTGCATATCAACACTGAGCCAAAAAGTTGAGGCGACCCTTCAACAAATCTCCCAGACTCTTTCTGTGCATCTTTCTCCATCCTGACTGTCTGCCATGAAAATTCGCTTTTATAAACTGCAAACTCTGTTTTTCCTCATCTCCACAAGACTGCTGGGCTCTAGCTTTGTCTTTTTTCTGGTACTATCCAGAAACTTGCTATAAGCTGGAGCACTCATAGGTCTAAACTCACTTGTTTTCCTTCTCTTATAAATCACTATGCTGGGTTGTTTGTTGTTCAGTGTCTGAAAAATACTGCTTCGCATATTTTTTATGGCTTTCTATTTGAACAGTGTGAGAGATCAGTCCCCATTCCTGTTATTTCATTTGGTACAGAGGAAGATGTCCTCATGCTAAATTCAGACAAACTTGAATTCAAGACAAAAGGCATTAAAATGGACAGAGTTATTTTTATTATCAGTGTAATCTTACAAAAATATATTTGTCTTATGTTTTTTGCACAGAATTAGTTCTTTCAGAGTTCCTGGATGGCTCAGCTGGTTAAGCTTCTGCCTTTGGCTCAGGTCATGATCCCAGGGTCCAGGGATTGAGCTGCACGTGGGGGTCTCTGTTTCTCCCTCTTCCTCTACCACTTTTTCTCTCTCTCTCTTTCCCTTTTTTTCCCTCTCTCTCTCTCAAATAAATAAATAAAATCTTTTTTAAAAAAAGGAATTAATTCTTTCATCTGTTCCACAAATGTTGACTATCTACCACGTGCCAATACTTTTCTGTTACTGGGCAATTAAAAAGAGAGTCAAAAAGCTGCTCTCAAAAAGTTTCTAATGGAATGCAGAAAGATATTAATAAATAAACACCCCCAGATAAAATGATCAACATTGAGTGTTGTAGAGAGAAGTAAAATGGGGTAATAAAATAATAAGCATCCATCAGATCAGAGATTTCTGAGACATTGCTAATTTCAGCTAAGATCTGAGTAACAAGAAGAAAACTGCCATGCGCAAAAGAGGACAAGGAACATTCTGGAAAGTGGAATAGTTAATATACACACTCTAACATGTGAGTGAATTTGTCTTGTCTGAGGACAAGACGGAAGGCCATTGTGGATAGAAGGTGCTGGGATAGGTCAGGTCAAATATATATTCTTTGTGAGCAGAATCAAAAATGTGGATTTACTCTAAGTGAAGTTTGGATGGAAAACTGTTAGGAGGTTTTAAGCAGAGGAACAGGAAGTTCATTCGGACTTTCATGTTAGATCTAATAATGGACTCAGAAGATTACTTGAGGGCTGATTTCAGTAATCCATGCAGAAGATAACTGTCTAGGACTAAAAGAGTGTTAGCAAAGACAGTGGGAAGTGGTAGATTTGAAATTTGTATGGAGGTAGCCTTAGTAAGATTTACAATTGAATTAGATGAGGAAACTCTTTTAATCTTTGGTTTGAGTAACTGGGTAAATGAGGAGAATGGAAGAAAATCTAATTGGGGGGTATAAAATAAAAAATAAGAACATAAAAAATAATGAGAAAGAGAGATACACACCAAAAGAATTTTAAAACACTTCAATTTTTAACTATCAAGAAAGAAAAAGTAAACATATAAAAAAACAGGTTCTGAGTAATATAAATATGTATTTAACTTTATACCATTTCAAAAGAGAATATATCTTCTTTTCAAAGGCTTGTGAGACACATACATAAATTATACGTTAGTCAGGAAAGGAAATGTTAACAAATTCTAACATATAGCTTCAGTACAGACCAATTTTATTGTAGCACAATAAAATTAAAAATAAACTAAGAAATTAAAATGAGCACTCAAACACTTGGAAATTTAGAAAGTATTTTCTAAATAATTCTTGAGTCAAAAAAGAGTACAAAACCACAATGTAAAAAGAAAAACCTTGTTGAAAATCTATATAATAGATATAATGAATCCAAAGATGTGCTTGGGAAAACCCATAATCTTAAATTTTTTCATTATTAAATAAGAAAAAAATAAATAAATTAGTACTCAACCCCCAAAATAGAAAATCGTCAACAAAATAGATACAAGAAAAACACTATACAGAAGTAACCATACCAAAAAGGAGGACTAAAAATGAATAAAATGATAAATCCAAGAGTAGCTTATTAGAAATGCTAAAAATATGTAAATTATGACCCAAGATAAAAATAAGAAAAAGTCATAGCATATTGGAAAAGATATTAACAAATGAAAATATACCCTATACCCAACATTATAATAAGTTAGAAACGTTGCTCTAAACACATAAATTCCTAGGAATATATGATATGAGACTTGAGTCAAGAAACAAAAGGAAAGGAGGAAGTTATAGAATAACTTTCCTAGCCACAGATAACTTCTAGGCGATATAAACTGTTCCAGAGCATAAGGAAAGAAAACAATCTCCAGAATGTTTTATATGCATTCAACAAAACTCAAAAACAGTGTTTTTCAGGGCACCAGGTGGCTCAGCAGGTTAAGTAAGCCTCTGCCTTTGGCTCGGGTCATGATCTCAAGGTCCTGGGATTGAGCCCCACATCGGGCTCTCTGCTCAGCGGGGAGCCTGCTTCCCTCCTCCTCTCTGCCTGCAGCTCTGCCTACTTGTGATCTCTCTCTCTGTCAAATAAATAAATAAAATATTTTTTTAATAAAGGCCGTATTATTCAATGAGAACAAAAAAGAATAAAATTTCAGTCCAGCACCACTTATAAATACTCATGTAAGTATCCTAAATAAAATGTTAGCAATTACAATCCAGGAAAACACGGAAAGTCTCATAAATTCTTGATAATAAATATTCTTTCCAAGAATGCTAGGTGATTTATGCTAGACAATCTATTGCTATAAATGACCATGATTATAATGAGCATGGAAGGGAGGATATTATTGTCCCCAGTAAGATTTCCCCAATAAGTATTTGTAAAAGTCACTATTTATTACTGATTTTTTTTTTAAAAAAGGTTTATATGGGTCATACCTCACACAACATATTCATGGTATATATATTTTATACATGAAACTATAAGTTATGAAATAAACCCAACTGTATGAGAATTCAGTGTGATAAATAAGACACCTGAAATCATGCTGGGGGGGGAGGATTAATTATGCAAAAAAGATGATGAAATGATAACTGAGGAGCCAGTTAGAAAAATAAAACATCCCCAACAAATTCTAAGTTGATCCAATGTTTGTAGAAAATTAAATCCTAAAATTATTAGATAATGGATAAGTCAAAAATTGTATATATTGTTGAGGAAGTTCCTTCCAAGCTTCCAAGCATATTGCATGCACTTGCACATGAGAGAGAGAGTGAGGGAGACAAAGACAGAGACAGAGAGACAGAGACAGAAAAAAAAAAGAAGAAAAATATAAAAACAAGGATGAATAGATCTTGACAGAATAAGAATAGAGACCTGCAGAAATACATGGATTTGAAAGTAACCTCAGGAGCCAGGAAAAATATTTGTAACATATATAATAAGTGAAGAGTTAATCTCTCTAATTTTAATGAATAGATTAACAATAAATTTAAGAATATACACACCATGATAGGAAAAAGGGAAAAGGTACTGAAAGGCATTCAAAAAGGAAAAGTGTAAATGCCAATGAATATTTGAAAGGATATTCCACCTTATGAGTAATCAAAGAAATGAAACTAGCAATGAGTATTTGAAGAGTGAAACACATAACAAATCTCAGAATTTTGGAAACCTGGTGACATTCTTAGTTGAAATACACATTTGAGCAACTTCTGTAACAGCGTTTAAATATTTATCAACTGTAAAACCCATCCTTTTTAGTCTGGCAATCCAACCACTATTCATAAAACCAAGAAAGTAATCCTATAGGAACGTCAACACTCATAAAAGGAGGGTGTGTGGTTTTATTTGGGTGTGCTCTGTCAGTTTTGACATCAGTGTCCCTGTATCTTCGACCAAAGAATTCCAATTTCCTTCCTTCTTTGTGCTCAGAAACATTTCAGTAAAAAAAAGTAGAAACAACTGAAATGTTTTATCAAGAAAAGCCAATGAAATAGGTACAGGACTATAAATGGAATGGGTGAAGTCAGTGAAGGGAATGAAGAGTACACTTGTGGGGGCGCCTGGGTGGCTCAGTAAGTTAAGCCTCTGCCTTCAGCTCAGGTCATGACCTTAGGGTCCTGCGATAGAGTTCCACATCTGGCTCTCTGCTCGGCAGGGAGCCTGCTTCCTCCTCTCTCTCTCTGCCTGCCTCTCTGCCTACTTGTGATCCTGTCTGTCAAATAAATAAATAAAATCTTAAAAAAAAAAAGAGTACACTTGTGATGAGTACTGAATAATGCACAGAATTGTTGAATTATCATATTGTACACCTGAAACTAATATACCACTGTTAATTATACTTCAATTAAAAAAAGAGAGAAGATCATTACTTCATTAAGATCAAGGATGGAAAACTTCACTGATATTGTTAAATTTTTAAAAAGCAGGTTAGAAGAACAGTATGTACAGTGCATTCACACAAACTGCAAGTTATATCCATGAAGAGGAAAATGTCAGGAAATAGGTTCATCTAATAATTTGTGGGCTTTTTGTCCTGAACTGTGGAATTTGGAGTGATTTGCATTTCTTCCTTGAATTATTTGATTTATTTTTTTATAAATACTATGCATTACGTTTATAATTACTAATGTGAAATATTTAAATTTAGGGGAAAAGAGGTATGTCTATATAACTTAATTTTAATGTGGAACAGAAAGAAAATAATTATGGAAAAGGCCTTCATATTGAGAAAATAGCATGTCACCAAAGTCCACAATTGTTTCAGAATGGAGAGAAGCTAGATTGCAGCCAATCGTTTAAGACTGTATTTATTTACTTGAGAGAGAGAGAGAGAGAGAGAGAGAGAGCATGAGCAGGGAGGGGGCAGAGGAAGAGGGAGAGGCAGAATGAGACTTCCCGCTGAGCAAGGACTCAGGATATAGGACTTGATCTCAGGACCCTGAAATCATGACTTGCGCTGAAGGCAGACATTTAACCAACTGAGTCACTCAGGTGCCCTGCTAGACCGTAGGATTTTTTTTTTTTTTAAGATTTTATTTATTTATTAGAGAGAGAGAGCGCACAAGCACAGGAAGACAGAGCGATAGGCAGAGGCAGAGGGAGAAGCCGGCTCCCTGTCAAGCAAGGAGCCTGATGTGGGACTCTATCCCAGGACACTGGGATCATGACCTGAGCCGAAGGCAGCTGCTTAACCCACTAAGCCACTCAGGCATCCCTAGACTGTAGAATTTTAAGAGAATAAGAGGAGGTAGAAGAGATAAATTTGGAACTTAGATTATTTTTGCTTTCTCCTTATTCCATTACCTCTTTTGTATTGCTCCAGTTTTCCCATCTCTTCTCTGCATTTTCTGCATTTCAATATGAATCTCCTCTCCTTCTTTACCTTAGAAGTGGCCCCTTGGGGTATGATACCTAGCTCCCTACTTCCTTGCTCACACTGCACTAAGTGATTTGTGCCGCTTCTTCGTAAAGAGAAGTGTAAGCACGGGAAGTGTTGATGTAGGTTAACAATGCACAAACTGGGGCATCTGTATGCCTCAGACACTTAAGCACCTGACTCGTGATTTCAGCTCAGGTCATGATCTCAGGGTTGCGAGATCAGGCCACAGGTCCAGCTCTGCGCTGGGTGTAGAGCCTACTTAAGATTCTCTCTCTGCCTCTCTAAACAACAACGACAAAAAATAATGCCCAAACAGGGTCTTGGATAGAAATACTATGCATTGGAGCACAAAATATACTGATTTAAATACGACTTTGTTGTTTTATTTTTTAATAGATCCCTACCTTTCTAACACTTTATGTTATCTTTATTTGTTTCTGTCCAGCTCCCGGACTGCTTGCTCTTTTTTCTTTAGCCTGCGGACTTTCATCCAGCTCCTCCACGGAACCCAGCTCTTCTCATTCTTTCTTTCCATCCCGGCTTCCTTCTTTTTTGCACCTATGTGACATAATAAAACTGGAGGCCTAGAGTTGTTCTTCTGAGTATACACTGTACTAGGTAAAATATGGTAATTGATTTTTATTTATAGTATACACTGCACATCAAAAAAGAACAACAAAACGTAAACTAAAGAAACAAGACCACACAGCGTCAATACGACTTCATAAACAAATAGCATGCACTGGAAATTGAACCAAGCAATGAATGAGTTGTTCTTATACTTTCGTCTTTCTTTAACAATGCTGATATAAGAATTACCGTTTTGTGGGGAAGGGTGGCTGGCTCTATTATTTGGTAGTAGTATAGTTCACCTTTTAACACTGGGGTGGGGGTTAGGAGGGTTGACCTTCCCCTCCTCCTGCACAGTCAAAAATCCCTGGGTAACTTTTGAGTCTTCCAAAACTTAACTACTAAGAGCTGTTGTTGACTGGAAGCCTTACTTATGACATAAATGGTTCATTCACACATATTTTGTATGTTACATGTATTTTACACTGTAGCCCTTCAAAAACCTAAGTTAGAGAAAAGAAAATATTACTAAGAAAATCATAAGAGAGGGCACCTGGGTGATTCAGTCGCTAAGCATCTGCTTTTGGCTCAAGGTCAGTATCTCAGGGTCCTGGGATTGAACCCCACCCTGGTCTCCCTGCTCAGTGGGGAGCCTGCTTCTCCCTTTCCCTTTGTCTGACCACCCGTGCTCTTTCTCTATTGCTCTGCTTTCTCTCTCTGAAATAAATAAATAAATAAATAAATTTTAAAAAAAAGAAAGAAATAAAATCATAAGGGAGAGAAAATAGATTTCCATAACTGTGCAGTACTTACCAAAAAAAAAACAAAAAAACAAAAAAACAAAAAACAAAAAACAAAACCAACCAAAAAACTGTGTGTGAGTGGCTCTAAGCAGTGCAAACCTGTGATGTTTAGGGGTCAGCTATAATTAGTTCTTATTTATAGTAAATCTTAACATTGTCTCTTCCCACCCTTCTTTCCTCCAAGTCCTGTTGATTCTCTCCCTCCAAGTTATGCTTTGAATCAGTTCGCTTCATTCCCTCTCCCATCACCACTCAATGTGTCTAGAGCAGAAGCCTCCCAATGGCCCTCCCCATCTTTAATCTGGATTCCCTTCAAAAGCTATTCTATACACAGTGGCCAGTTACTTTTAACAATATCTATATAATCATAGTAATCCTCACCTTAAAACCCTTAAATGACTTGAATGTTACTGAGAAAAAAATTAAAGTTGTTAAATTTAAAATTTAAATTGTTAACACCACCCACATGTCGCACAAGGTCCTGCATGACCTGGCCTGGGCCAGCTTCCCTGGCTTCCTCTCAACACTGTGTGAGTTACTCATCAACCTCCAGGCCCACGGGCCTTCTTTGAAGATCTAGATGTGCCAACTACTTCCTACCTCAGGGTCCACATGTCAGCTGATCTCTCTCTGTGATTCTTGTCTTCCCACTCTTTACCTGGCCAATACTTTTCCCTGAAGTCTTTGTTTCCTTGAGAAGACCTTCCTTTACACCTGTTGCAGATATGGTGGTTCTCTCGTTCATGACTGCCCCCCACCCTCCTTGGGTGTAGTCTCCTGACTGCATTACTCATTTGCTTTGCTGTTTGAAATCTGACTGTGATTTATGTTTCCCAAACAGAAGTGCTCATGGAAGGCTTGAATTCAAAACTGAGTTGACTGGAGAGAAAAGCAGGATTTGAGGTTTTCATTTCTCTGGAGCAGCTCAGGGGGTGTGGTTCTGGAGTCAGCAGCAAGAAGAGCAGCTCTCGGATTCTGGCAGAAATAGTAGCTCCTCTCTGGTCCCCCATCTGTGGTGTGGCCTTGGGAACGATTCTTGGCCTCTCATTCTGGGGTCTGAACCACTCATTCTGAAAGCTATCTAATACTGTGCGACAAGTACCTTTGTGTTTAAGCTGCCTAATACAGGTTTTGCTATCGATGGCTGAACCTTGACTGAAGCATGGTCCTTCCTCAGTCTAAGTAAGACCTCTCTTGTATCCTTTTATTATATTTGACACTTCTTTCAGAGTACTTGCCTAAGTTGAAATTACATATTTACTCATGTGTTGGTCTGTCTTAGTTGTTAGATCCCCAGCTTCATGAGAATACAGTAGGCACTTAACACAAAATTGTTGGAGAAATTAATAAAGCAAAAATGTATTAAGATTCTTCTTTGCTTACTGCTTGATTATCTGCTTTCCTTAGATTCTAGAACTCTAGATATGTTGGTTTGGATGTAACTACTATTGGCGATTGTCCTTATTGTTCCTTTTGCATCCATCGAAAGTAATCTTATATTATTTTATCTTGGCAATAAAGACTCCACCAGCAGTTACTTCTTGAATCTAATCTCATTACAATGACTAGGATTAAACTAAGTTTCCCTAACATCCCCTCTTGGGTATAAAAGAATGTATGTTGCAGAGAAAGTGGGTAAATAGTTGAGCACAAGAAATCTGATACAAAATTTGGACAATTAGATGAATGTGTTCCTGCTATACAAAGTCTTCTTTGGGTTGTTGAAACCCAACTAGAAGAAGAAGAAAAGTTTAGAGACAGGCAGAATTATTATTGAAATGTATTCTCCTCAATTGTATCATATGTCTTTCCTATTAGACAACTTTGTACAGATGTTTTATGTTAAAGGATGAAACATATTTAGATTTAGAAAATCATCCCTTATGCTATATATCATATGAAGGAGATCAGTGGGTAGATATCACAAGATGAAACAAAAGGAAATAAAGCAGCTAAATCATGCGAAGAATGAGCTAGCTGACTCAGAAGGCTCACCTTTCATGACTGGCCTTTATAAGTGTTCTCACATGCAGATCTAAGTCATCTTTTGGTGACTTTCAAAGAGAGCAAGGCTGCTCCTCTTCATGGACTCATATGAGCGAATGAAATATCCACCTGGAAACCAAGATGTTAACCTTGATTGTTCCTTTTTCTTGTGAATTCATCTGCTGCACCCAATTTGATCAAATTAAAATTTAATTCAAAAAATTAAAAATTAAAATTTCCCTTTTATTAATCCTTTTCTTGTTCTACTTTTATCAGTATTATTAAAACAGCCTCCTAATTGGCTTTTCATCACTAAAATCCAAATATTATCCCATTACTCCCTGCTTGAAATCCTTTAGTGGCCTCCCTTTTCAGTCAGGCAAGATACTTTATGACACCTGCTCATGACTTACCACTCCTCCACCCAAGCCCTCTTCCTACTATCTTCACTGAAATATTTTAATTTCCCAGAATGCACTGGATCCTCTCTCTCCTCCCCCTCCCCCAGATTTTTGCACACACTGCTCTGCATCTCTGATACTTGCTTTTCATACTCTTTGCTTGGCTGACTCCAACTCATTTTATAGGATTCAGTATACATATTTATTTTTCAAAAGATCTATTGATATATTTGAGAAAGAGAGAGAGTGTGTAGGGGGGTGGTCGAGGGATGGGGAGCAGAGAGAGTGAGAGGGAGATGATGTCAAGCTGACTACCACTGAGTGCAGAGCCCCATGCAAGGCTCCATCTCATGACCTTGAGATCATGACCTGAGCCAAAATCAAGAGTCAGATGCCGAAGGAGCCACCCAGGCACCCTCAGGATTCAGTTTAGACATTACTTCTCTAAGAAACCCTTACCAAACCCTAGTGCCTGGGGGTATATTTGAACCTCATAGTTCTCTAAAAATTCTATCCCCCATATAATTTATTATCCTGCTGAATTTGCCTCTTTACTTGTCTACTTGTCAATTAGGATTAGGTTTGGTCTAATATTAAAAAATAATAACTGTGACTTATGTTTACTGGAGGCTTATTTTTATTTGTGTAAAGGAAATCCATAAATGGGCAGTCCTGGCTGGTGTGGCAACTTCAAGGCCATCATGTCTCTAGGACACTTGTATCTTTCTGAACTGACACAGCACATGGTTTCTATCCCTTAGTTGCCACATGTCCAGGAGAATTCCTGCAATTACATCTGCCTATCAGGCAGCAGGAAGGAAGAGAAAGTAATGGGTAAAAGATGGACTTAGGCTGATTAGTTTCCTTCCACAGAATTTTTCCAAAATTCTCACACAATTGCTTAACTTACTTTTTATTGGCTATCCCTAGCTGCAGGTGGTAACTGGGAAATGTTACATTTTAAGTGGGCACGTTGATGTTTGCCTTTACACTGTAAGGAAGAAAGAAAGGAGGGATATTGAGTAGACAGCCAGCAATCACTGCTACCATGGGTTACCTCCCCTTCACGGATAGGGACTGTCCATTTGTATCATTTTCAAGCTTGAGCACCACACCATACACTGAGTAGATTGGTTCAGTAAGTATGGGCTGAGCCAAATACTTAAGTAGTTTAAAAACAGAAAGTATAATATTGGGCATACTAACAGACTAGATTGTGAAATAGAGAATCTCCAAAGTTTGTTTACATGAAACTTTATATATATATATATATGTATATGTATATAAAACAGAGAATCTCCAAAGTTTGTTTTTCAAGCTGTGTAATTACTTTTTATTTTCTAAATAAATCTTATCTAGAATCCAATATGAAGCAATAAAAGTGGAATGCGTGGGCTGGAGTCAAGCAGCTGCATCCTGACTTGCCCTCTCCTCTCCTTCTAGGTTCCCCAGGAAGGGCCCTGCACTGTCTTTTTGGTACTTCAGGGCTCCACCAATCACAGTTTTTTTTTTTTAATATTTTATTTATTCATTGGACAGACAGAGATCACAAGTAGGCAGAGAAGCAGGCAGAGAGAGGAGGAAGCAGGCTCCCCGCTGAGCAGAGAGCCCGATGTGGGGCTCCATCCCAGGACCCTGGGATCATGACCTGAGCGAAAGCAGAGGCTTCAACCCACTGAGCCACCCAGGTGCCCCCCCACCAATCACAGTTTGAAAGCAACTCGACCCAGGATCACACTAGCACAGGAGTCTCTGAATCAAGGTACTATTGTATCATCAGGAAATGATCAACCCAGATCATCATCAATAACAATTAAGGCAACTCTTTTGTCCCTGACCATGATGTCACCCATTCTTGGAACACTGAAATGCTGTATCAAAATGCTGATGTAAGGGAACATGGAATTATAACAGCAAATGCAAAACAGAACTTGGTGGTCTATGTAGAATACTCGAAAGTAAACATACAGACCTTTTCAATTTCAATTTAGCGTGTCCTCAAGATGTAGCTCATAACCTAGTCCACCCATAAAGTTTTCACAGATATTCCCTGACTACCCACTTCTAAACTAGATGTAGTGGTTGTGTGGAACTTGCTTATTAGATGCGGATCATAGAGCCAAGGGGAGATACAGAACACCGAGGAGTAAAGCTGGGGTGAAAAAATCAAGCAGACGAGGAAGCCCAGTTGTTCTTCAGATGGTCAGAGAGGTACAAATAAGTATGAGGTTAAAAGTTAAATACTAGTACAGAGCCAATGGATTTGAAAGGTAAGACAGGGAACACAAAGCAGCTGGAATATAGGGACTTTTTAGGGGCTACATGTGACCACTACTGTAATAGTTACAATTTATTTTAACTCTAATATATACTAGTACTTTGATATGACTTTTACATAAGCTACTCTCAGTCTCCCTACCAACCTTGAAAGAATGCTATTATTATTCCCATTTTTATCAACAAAGAAACTGTGTGTTAATAAAGATAAATAAATTCTTCATATCTTTGGTGGGAAACAAAGAGCTACGAAACTGTTGTTCAGTATGACTTATTCCAGTGCTTTTCTGTGTTTTTTCGCACACCAAGATGCTGCTCGATTGCTGAATTACAGTGCTCTCAGATAGGATCTTCCTCTCCAGTCACTTTGGCTAATGGCTCTTCAGAGAAGTGCTTAAGACTGCTTCTGTAAATACAGCCTTTAGGGTGAGGACTGCAAAGCTCGGTGTTTAATGGTAATTATTTCTATTTACTCTCACCTTATGAACTCAGAAGTCTGAAAAAACATTGACTCATAAATTGTGAAGTAATGGGTGCTAAGCAGTATTAGCACTTACTATTTTCATAGTACAGTCTATCTCCTTCCTTGATCATCTCCAAAATATGCCATCACATTCCTATTGGAAGAATTGCCTTTCATTGTTCAGAAAGGGTCTTTTCTCAGTGGGCCAAATGACTTTCTACTGGGACCCCTTATTGGGGATTAAATTATGAATTTAAATAGTAGTTAATCTAAGAAACAGGATGCTAAAAGTAGTCTTTTTCTCCCCAACCCATATAATTACTTCTTTCTCCTCTTACCTTTTCCTGTTTTCTGACTGACTGGATCTCCACCCCCATCCATCAGTAGAAACCAGGTTGAATTCAGCAGTGACTAAATGTCTGAACTATCTCATTGCAACTAATTCATTGGTTGCTGATTGACTGAAAGGCCAACTTCTCCCTTTTAGACTATTTCTGTAAAGTTCACCAGTGAGTAATGAGTCGTCAAAAGTCCATTGGGTCTCCTTAAAAGAGAGATAAATGTTACCAACATAGACACAGTTGCGCTGCATTTTCCTGGAAAAGTTAGATAGTTGTACATAGCTTTCCACAGCTCTACAGAACTGCTACTGGAGTGGTTCGAAATTCTATTAGTTTATCAATTTTCTGAAACAATCTTCTGGTTTGACCTTCCCAGGGAAGGAATGCCTGAGATCCTCCCCTACCCCCCATCTCTTTCCTTCCTCCCAGCCTTCTGGGCTCGGAGACCTTCAAAAGGGAGATGGCATGGGAACTAAGAAATAACTATCTCAAGATTTTTAAATTAAATAATTTGTTCAATTAATCATGTAACTTAAAGGAAATAATTTACCTTAATCTGAATTATTCAAATGTTTTAAACTTGATAGCTTGGGATTTTTTTGTTTTGGTTTGTTTGTTTGTTTGTAACTTCAATTATATGAATCATTGGTTCAAGTTATTCTGGGTGAGTAGAAATTGCCTGCATTTTTAAATCTAATAGATCCAACATGTAAGAATTTGATTTTAAAATCCTATACTAAATGAATTTCAAGCTCCTTTCAGGCAAAATGGAACAAGGAGAAAAAAGGACTCGTTGTGATTTTGAATAGTTCAGCCAAGTCCCCACTGGATTGTAGCTTTTTTTTGGGGGGGGGATATGATTAGCTAGTATTTTTCCATGTCTGTAATGATCTATGTTTTTAGATGCAATCATTTCTTTGGTTATCCTTAACTTTCAGCAGAGTGTTGGGCACATCCATGGGACTCAGTGAAAATGCACTTTGAAATTGGTTTTTGAAACTAAAATATTCTAGTGGGTGGATTAAATAAATAACATCTTTTACTGACTACTAGTAATAATAGCACGATATATCCTCATGAAACAATTAGAGTGGGTTTTGTTTCACTATGGACATTCTTAAGTGTAAGCAAATAATAGGTTATTTCCCATTAAGCTTCTACCTATGTTAAATACATCTTCAACCTTATGTTAAATACATCTGTTTCTTAATTGCCCTGAAAATCTCTCTCAGTTCGGGTGTTGTAAAATCTCTCTCAGTTCGGGGCTTCCCTAAAAATAAGCAAGAGTTCAAAATTGGCCACAAATAAGTGCAAACAATAAATTTAAAATGTGGCTCCCTGCCACCTTGGAATGTTCTTATAGTAATGGGAAGTGCTCTGTTCCCTCCCTTAACTCTTCTTTGATGGATGGCTTTTCTTGGAATATATTTTCCTAGAGAAATCTTTAGAATGGTTGTTTCCTTGAAAGGATGTGTGCTTTTGCTGGTAAATATTGATACAGGAAGAAGATGAAAGAAAGGTGAAGGACAAGAACGGCCCTGCAGTTAGTGTAGGGAAAGGCAGCAGGCAGAGATTCCTGTTTGCTGAGTCCCTATTTTGGCGAACTGCTACCATTGAACATAATTTTTACTCTGTTAGATGGTATTATTGCCCATTTTGTTGATGAGGGAACCACTGAAAATTAATTAAGCTGCTTCATTTCACCTTTCTTTTAGAGAAAAAGAAAGAGCTTGAAGTTAATAGATTGAAACAGAACAGTAAGTCTGTTGAGAAGGACCTCTGTGGCTTCTCTTCATTAGCCTCTGAACCCATCTACTCAGAGCTGGATCTCACTGGGGCATGCATGGGCCCTACACTCCAGCTTCATCTCCTTAAGTGATGTCTAATTAACAGAGAATTATGTCTTTAGTACCATAATCAGAGAGGAAAGTTTACCCCTAAGAAAGGCAGCACATAGTCTGCGAGTAACACTCAAATGTTAATAACAATTATACTACTGTATTTATCAAGCACATGTCAAACATTTTACATATAATTTCTTAAAAGTTATTATTTCCATTTTATATATGAGGCAATTATAACAGAGTAAATAATTATCACGTGGAATAAAAGTGTCAGTATTTGATATCAAGTCTGTATTCTTAAACGTAGTAGCAGTCATGTTTTGGTGTCACATGTGAAATTAAAAATAATTATTATTTGGACATTTATTGTTTGTTTTTTGTCTTTGTTTTTGCCTCATGAACCCAAAGGGGTAATGTTTTTTGGTAACCTTACCCTCATTTCCCTACTCTCAGCCCAAGTGCCTTCCAGTGGCTGAATGCTTTTTCAGAAATAAAAGTTGGCCCAGATTAGTCTACCACTGGTCAGCATGTCCCCCATCTTCTTGGCCATGGTTATGGATTCAAGATAGGTGTGTATAAAAATAAGAACCAATGAAACACAGAGCTAACATTCATTCTGGGAAAGAGAAAGTTTCCTGTAGATTTGATAGTAGGAGAGTGAGGTCTGTAGCTGCAGTTATTTTGTGATGATCAACTGAGTCCAAAGCTGCCATGCCCATCACCTGCAGTATGAGTATGAAGAATGGCGGCCCCTCTTCTAAGGCAGAATAGAGAGATGAATCTTGATGGTCACTTGTCCCTGAATCAAGCTGTATCAGAAGATATCATTACTGAAAGACCTTGCAATTATGAGACAATACTTTCCTTTTTGTGTTTATGGCAATTTAAGTTGAGTTACCTATTGTTTGGAAGTGGAAAAATCCTAGTATTTTAATTTCACTCAAGAGCACTCACCAAAAAAGCAGTAAGTAAACTAGTTAACTAGGCTACACTAAAATTAAACACTTTTGTTTGTGAAAAGTCATCATAATTTGGAAAAGAAAGTCTCACACAGTAAGAAATATATATAACACATAAAATTGAAGCATTAGTATCCAGATGTAAAGAATCTTGCAAATCTGGTGAGTGCTGTGAAGTGTGTAAACCTGGAGATTCACAGACCTGTACTCCTGGGGCTAATAATACATTATATGTTTATAAAAAAATTAAAAAATTTTTAAAAATAAAAAATTAAAAAAAATCTTGCAAATCAAAATATGACAGAAAAAACACATTTTCATAATAAAATTGGCATACATACACAAAAAAATTTTAAAGGATTTAAATGAAAAGTGATTTCCTATCAACACTCCAACTCCATTCTCATTACCCAAAGATATACATTTTTAATCTTTTTCTCTTTGTATTATTCTGTATTATTATTATTATATATACACCAAAAATATATACTAACATGTACAGTTTATATTAAAACTGTGTGGGGCGCCTGGGTGGCTCAGTGGGTTAAGCCGCTGCCTTCGGCTCAGGTCATGATCTCAGGGTCCTGGGATCGAGCCCCACATCAGGCTCTCTGCTCAGCAGGGAGCCTGCTTCCTCCTCTCTCTCTGCCTGCCTCTCTGCCTGCTTGTGATCTCTCTCTGTCAAATAAATAATATAAAATCTTTAAAACTGTGTCATGGTATGGGTATGCAAATGAGGCAGGACCCTTCAGCCTGGCTGTTCCATACACAGTACATACCCCTTAGCCCATCTCCCTCTAAATATCTTGACTTAGAGATTATGGGCTTTCCCTCAGCTGCAGGACCCCGGAGTGCTCTGAGAATAGTCTTCGTGTTCTCGATTCAGTCTCTAGCCTTTCAATATGATCTCCAGAATTTTGAGAAAATGATTAGTGCACTAATTTCATCCCTTCTAGTTTTCAGTGTTGCTATGGATTTAATATCAATGGTACACATTTATTTTTATTAATGGGATCTAGGGTAGTGAGGTAAACATATTTCCTTAGTCTTCAATTTGGAAGCTGTGGTAGGCAGAAATCTCAGATGGCCCCCAAATTCCCATCCCTTGGTGTACACGTTCCTCCTGGTTATCGGTCAACATGAATCTAGATGGTGTTGGAAGTGATTTTGCAGATGTAAATTCCCAAATCAGCTCACTTAGGATTGTCTGGATGGGCCTCATCTAATCACACCAGCTCTTAAAACTTGAGTCTAGAGTTCAGAGATGGAGGAGGCCAGAGATTTGAAGCACAGGAAGGAGTCTATGCACCATCGCTGGCTTGAAAAAGAAGGGGGCCATGTGACCAGGAGTACAGGCGACCTCCAGGAGCTGAGAGTGGTCCCCAGCTGACAGTCAACAGGGATACAGGATCTCCAGTCCTACAATTACAAGGAATGGAATTCTGCAAACAACCTAAATGAACTAGGAAAGAGATTCTTCCTCAGAGCTTCCAGAGGGCAAGTCATCCCAGCTGATCTTGATTTTGGTTTTTAAACCATCAGCATAAAACCTAGCTACATCATGCCTGGGCTTCAGAACTGTGACGTTAATACATGGGCGTTGTTTTAAGTCACTGAGTTTGTGGCAATTTTTACACAGCATAGAAAATGAATAAAAATTTCAACTTCAAATACTGATCTCAAAACTTCTGTACTTTTAAAAAGTTCCACTGGTATTTCTGATACCTTACCTCTGAGCCTTAAATGCGGGAATTGTACTCTGCTATCTTTTGTGTATGCTTATTTCTTGAAAACAAGTTTTCTGTGGTAGATTGGTTCATGAGGAAGCACCATGGGGACTGGATCAGGGTCATGATCTTTTCTCACAAATGGAAATTTCTCAGTAATCTTAGAAGCCTTGAAGGTTGAGAAAAGCTGAGTCCCACCTGGATGATGAACTTCACGTCAGGTTAAGTTTTAGACATTCATTCATTCAATAAGCATTTGTGAGCATCGACAACATGCCAGGCACAATCGTCTATTGGATATAACTTGTGCAAACAAACATCACAGCACCATGCAGTAAATGCTGTAACACCTTGCTCTTTGAAGTGTAATGTACTTGAGAGTATCTTAGGAGTATTGAATCTTAGATCTCACACCAGACCTACTGAATCAGAATCTGCATTTTAACAAGACACCCAGAAGGTGTGGAAGCACATTTAAGTTTGAAGAGTACGTCCATAATACTCTAATGCTGAAATTAAAAGAGCTCAAGTGGACAGTGAGGCTAACTAACTCCACCTGGTAAGGACTCATCTCATCCCCCACAGAGGCACAGGGACAGAATTTGCTTTGTCCTAATGCCTTCCAGAAATTCACAGTGAATGGGAATCTGGGGCAACAGTATTTCAAGCCTAGATTGCTCTGAGAAATAGTGGAATTCAAATTTAGACAAAATAAGATAAATATCCCAAGCAGTTACTATAATAAACCAAAAATGTATTTAAGAGATTAAAATCAGGATCAGTCTTATTAAGCATAGTCCAAGGAAGAGATATTCTCTGTCTCTTAGAAATCAAAGTGACGGTATTGATGTTATTGATTACTAATAGCATAATAACCATTACCTTTGGCCAGTGGGTTAACTCTGAACTTTATCCACAATTAAAAAAAAAAAAAAATGTTTCTCTTGACATCTCTGTTGTCCTGTCCATCTTGCAGCACACTGCATCTATTACATTCTTCATAGTGTTCAACTTATCTTGATTTATCCTTAAAAAAAGAGTAGAGAGAGGGCACCTGGGTGGCTCAGTGGGTTAAGCCACTGCCTTCGGCTCGGGTCATGATCTCAGGGTCCTGGGATCGAGTCCCACATCAGGCACTCTGCTCGGCGGGGAGCCTGCTTCCTCCTCTCTCTCTCTCTGCCTGCCTCTATGCCTACTTGTGATCTCTCTCTGTCAAATAAATAAATAAAATCTTAAAAAAAAAAGAGTAGAGAGGAATATTGTGAAGTGAAGAGATGGAAGGGGAAGATAGAGAGGATGTGGGTGATAATAATGGGATGGATCTTCAGAGAGGTAAATCAAGTATGACTAAGGGCATTATTACAATATGATAGATGGACTGGTGTGAGTAATTTATGCATCACTTCTATAGCAAACTTATAGGAAGTTACTGAGATCAAAGCGTGGTGGGATAAACACTTGTTGAACTTGAACTCTCAAATTAAGTGAGCTCTCATTAATTGCTTCTACCAAAGGTACCTAACTCAGTCTTTCCAGACGCACTTCTCAGATCAAACATAATTATAGATAGATGAAAACAATTAACTTAGAATACTGCTAACCTGAAAGATTACTGTTCCACATCAGGGATGATCACAAATTTTGGGGGGATAGATGCTGATATTTCTTTTGTATGCCAAATAACTGTGTACCCTACGAAAAGCATGTTTCCAAAAAATGCTTATGAGCAAATGCTAATGAGCATAACAAAATAATATGGAAAAGTACAAGATAATATGAAAAAGATATAAAGATGACAATTTTAGGTGCTTTTGGCCCTATGTCTTTACAGTCCGACTTGTCCTTGATTCATATCTGCCAACCTGTGATATTAAGCCTTGGTTTTCTAACAGCTTATGATAATTATTTGAAACTCATCTTCCCCCCCCCCAATTATTCCCACATTGAGGAAGCTCATTCTCAGAGGTTTCAGAATTGTGCTGCTGGATTTTTGGATAGTTTTGATCCTCCTTCAGGTGGTCCCCAGAAACTGAACCTCTTGCTTTGGCTTGCAGTTAACACCTAATTCAACCTGCTAGTTTCATATGTAGGAGGAGGATTGTTTGACTTTGGCAAACTCTTTTCAAGTGTTTTAACTTTAATGTGCTTATCAATGTTGCTTTTATTTTATTTTAAAAATTTATTTACTTATTTTGAAAGATTTTATTTATTTATTTCACAGAGAGAGAGAGAGAGCATAAGCAGAGAGAGCTATACACAGAGGGAGAGGTAGAAGCAGGGTCCCCACCGAACAGGAAGCCCGAGGCTCTATCCCACAACTCTGGAACCATTACCTGAGCCAAGAGCAGACACTTAACTGACTAAGCCACATAGGCCTCTCAATGTTGATTTAAAAAAAAAAAAAAAACATTATTATTAAAAATCAATAGCTTTGGAGGGAAAGGTTATGGGTAAATATTTCCCCTTCTACATTTATCCAGATACATGGACATTGTTAGAAGCTAAAACAAACAAACAAAAAAACCTGCCTTTGTTAGTTTTGTAATATCTTGATTTCATTGCCTATGGAATTTAAAATGGATAGCCTAAGCATACCCTTCCATTTTTTCTTCAGTAGGTGACATATCAAACTCCACAGCTTCTTTTATTTTGATTTGTGGAAAGCTAATGCAGTAGATACATGAAAATGGAAGCCTTCTTTTGAATAGATGGGAATGATTTCTACCAAGCATACAGACATTTTTATCTACTGTGGTGGTTTCCTGCCATTTGTAACTCCAAAGCCTCTGTACCTCACTGAATTTGGTTTGAGTCAACGATTGGATTAAGAGTGTAGTAACTTTGCATTAAACTACCTCTAAGGAAGAATATTGTTTCATGATGTTCTTTGCACATGGGAATGAACTGTTGCTCAGATCGGTAAAGCAGATAATCATATAACAACTTCTTTAAAGTATAATATTGATCCTTTCTATCTCTGCCACCAAGTTTTAATATGAGACACATTTAACTTTGAATTTCACATTAATGAGCCATAAAAGTTACCAACAAAAGTACCTAGCAGAATTAAAAAGTCATTTTGTATTTTACTGCAATATAAGCAAAAGACTCTAATATATCATAAATTCAAGTTGAATCTTTTACTAATATTAGCTGAGTTTTGTGCCTTCTGCTTTACATATTGGCTCCCCTCAGTCTGAAAGAAATGGTTTTATTGTGGGATAATAATGAAGGCAATGACATAATGACTTCATAGCTTCCTGGCAAAGACCTTAGTATAGGAGCTTGCTGTAATGAAAATCGGATTTCTATGCAACTTAATTAACTGTTATCTCCCCTTCACCCCACGTAGTAAAATTAAATGAAGTTTCTTCCTTAAATGTTGGAAATACAGTCTCTGTAATGGAATGGTTTGGGACACCCCCTTAATAAATGTAAAACTGCATACCAATTTCTTACACTTTGTCAGCATTTAAAAAGTGTTTATTAGGACCATTTTATAGAGTTATTTGGAAAGATACATTCTATTTAGAAAGAAAAAAAGTCTGCCTTTGGATAAATAATTTACTAGTTGATAAAAAATATGGACTATGTGTTTTTCTCTCTAAAAACTAATCTCTCAAACTATATTATCCTCACCTCAGAGTCCAATTGTTTTGTATATTGAATGAATTTATGAAAGAGATGCAAGTTTTCATTAAAAGAATCTTTGACATACCTTAACTCAAGAACAAAACAACTTATTAGTTATAGGCATTTTTTTAGGTAATTGTAATGATTAATAATTGTTCAGGTAAAGGATTCATTTCTCAAATCCTACTACTTCTGCTGGTTTAATAAAACATAAAGAAATACAGAAGACATCATAGATTTTTTTTTAATTTTAGTATCATTAATTTAATTTTATTTTAGAAATACCAAAAGAGTTAAATCACATTATCTTTCAGGAAGCCTTGTACTTTGAGGAAGGTTTTTTAAAAATTTTTAATTTTTTTATAAACATATAATGTATTATTAGCCCCAAGGGTACAGGTCTGTGAATCGCCAGGTTTACACACTTCACAGCACTCACCATAGCACATACCCGCCCCAATGTCCATAACCCCACCCCCCTCTCTCGACTCCCCTCCCCCCAGCAACCCTCTGTTTTGTGAGATTAAGAGTCACTTATGGTTTGTCTCCCTTCCAATCCTATCTTGTTTCATTTATTCTTTTCCTACCCGCCAAACCCCCCATGTTGCATCTCCATTTCCTCATATCAGGGAGATCATATGATAGTTGTATTTCTCTGATTGACTTATTTCGCTAAGCATAATACCCTCTAGTTCCATCCACGTCATCGCAAATGGCAAGGTTTCATTTCTTTTGATGGCTGCATAGCATTCCATTGTGTGTGTGTGTGTGTGTGTGTGTGTGTGTGTGTGTGTGTGTACCACATCTTCTTTATCCATTCATCTGTTGATGGACATCTAGGTTCTTTCCATAGTTTGGCTATTGTGGACATTGCTGCTAGAAACATTTGGGTGCACGTGCCCCTTTGGATCACTACGTTTGTATCTTTAGGGTAAATACCCAATAGTGCAATTGCTGGGTCATAGAGCAGTTCTATTTTCAACATTTTGAGGAACCTCCATGCTGTTTTCCAGAGTGGCTGCACCAGCTTGCATTCCCACCAACTGTGTAGGAGGGTTCCCCTTTCTCCGCATCCTCGCCAGCATCTGTCATTTCCTGACTTTTAATTTTAGCCATTCTGACTGGTGTGAGGTGATATCTCATTGTGGTTTTGATTTATATTTCCCTGATGCTGAGTGACGTGGAGCATTTTTTCATGTGTCTATTGGCCATCTGGGACATTATAGGTTTTAAACAGTATGTTTTAACATCACATATTTTAGGGGTATACTGATAAGCATAATAAGGGACAGAATTAAATAACTAGTGTAAATATTTGAAAAGAAGAAAGGGAATTTTCTCATTTTGCAAATTACATCTTTTTTTTTTTTTTTTTTGACAGAGAGAGATCACAAGTAGGCAGAGAGGCAGGCAGAGAGAGAGGAAGGGAAGCAGTCTCCCTGCTGAGCAGAGAGCCTGATGCGGAACTCGATCCCAGGACCCCAAGATCATGACCTGAGCTGAAGGCAGTGGCTTAACCAACTGAGCCACCCAGGCGCCCCAGCATATTACATCATATTATAATTATAAATCTGAGGGAATGAGGGAATCTAGTAAAACTAACTTACAGAATGGTGAAACTAGATATATTTCTGTATACCAGTTGACTGTATACAATGATTGAGTTTTTCTGTATACTAATAATAAATACATAGAAATCAAAATATAAGGGGGGATTAGGGGAAAAAAAAAACCTTTTGTGTTTAGTTTCTTGGACTGCCATAATATTTCCTAAGCTCATCCATTGCTGTAGCATATATCAAGTCCATTCTTTTTGAGTAAAATTCCATGGTATGACTAGTCTTATAGATACCTTGTTCATCTATTATATTTTGATGGACATTTAGGTTGTTTCTAGAATTCGTTCCTTTTTATGCCTTACTATTTCATTGTATGGATATACCACATTTTGCTTATCTATTTTCAGTTGGTGGACATTTGGGTTGTTTTTACTTTTTGGATATAATGAGTAATGCTGCTATGTACATCTGTAAACTTTTTATGAATATGGTTTCAGCTCTCTTGGGTATATTCTTAGGAGTGGAATTTCTGGCCCATATGGTAAACTGTTTAACTTTTTGAAGAACTGTGAAACTTATCTATAGGCCACACCATTTTATATCTCCAGCAGCAATATATGACAATTCTAGTTCATCCATCCCTCACCAATACTAGTTTTCTTTCTTTACTTTTTTTTTTTTTTTAACCAGCCAACCTAATGGGTACTGAGTGGTATCTCATTGTGGTTTTGATTTGCATTTTCCTGATGATTAGTGTTATTGAACATATTTTCCATGTGCTTATAGGCCATTTGCATATATTCTTTGGAAAAATGTCTATTCAAATTCTTTGTTTTTCTTCAAATTGGGTTCTCTGTCTTTTTATTTTTGAGTTCTAAGTGTTCTTAATATATCTAGATACCAGACCCTTATCAGATACATTATTTACAAATATTTTCTTCCACTGTAGGGGTTGTCCTTTTATGTTCTTGACAGTATCTTTTCATGCATACATATTTTTAATTTTGATGTTTAATCAACCATTTTTTAAAGAAATAAGATAATGAGGAAAAAACATTTTATATTTATCCACATATTAAACATTTTAGTTCTTTCTCATTTCTATGAGTAGAATTCAGTTTCTGTCTGTTAACATTTTCCTCCAGCTCTAAAATCTTCCTAATATTTTTTATTTTGTAGTTCTGCTAGTGACAAGGTCCTTCAGGTTTTATTTATCTGATAATGTAATGGAGGGAGGTGAGATAATTAGTCTTGCTATTTAAAATCTCTGTACTGTAATGTTTTATTTTTTTATTTTTTATTGTTTAAAGATTTTATTTATTTATTTATTTTGACAGAGAGAAACAGCCAGAGAAGGAACACAAGCAGGGGGAGTGGGAAAAGGAGAAGCAGGCTTCCCACCAAGCAGTGAGTCTGATGCTGGGCTCTATCCCAGGACCCTGGGATCATGACCTGAGCTGAAGGCAGACCCTTAATGTCTGAGCGTTAATGTTATTTTTTATAACAAGTCTGTTATAGTAGTGTCAAACAAAAAGAGTTTAAAAAGAGGAAACCATTTTCAATTTCAGCAAGGATTGAATATTTTCTTTAAGGTGATTTTGCTCTTAAATTAGGATGTTACTTATTACAAAGAAAAGAGATAACAAAATTTTATAATCTTTTAACAAGTTTTTGTATAACAAAATTTTGTAATAACAAAATTTTAACATCAAAATTTTTGTTCTTTTAATTTTTTCCAGATTAGAGTTTTTGTCCTTCTATGCATTAAATGTTAGCTATTCCTCAGGAACCCACTTACTGAGTATATTCTAAATTAGAATCCACTGAGGCATTTCTGAGAGGGGCAGATAAAGTCAAAACAGAGGAAAAATATTTTAAGAAAATTAGGTCAACCAGTTCTGTTATTATGACTTCATGGATAGAAAGGTTTCAGAACAGAACCTATTTTCTAACTTAACTGTTCTTTATTGTCAAATTTTCTTACATATATTCAATGACAATTATAAAAATATGAAATAATGTTGATAATAGAAAGTTACTTTTCATTCACAATGTGTAACTTTAAAAAATAAGAGAAATTCTACAGAGAAAAATGTTGAAAGCAATATAAAAATAATACAGGCTCCTCAGATACTTGAGAATTATTCATAATGCTATTTTCATGATACTATCATGATGCTAATTACTCAGGATGCTATCATAGACATTCTCTGTTTCCAGTCTGGAGCAAGAAATAGAAAATTTATTCAGTATTTATTATTTGAGCTATTTATGGTTTTAGGTGACCAACTGGTATTTCACAAAGTGAGCTGTGCTTTGACAACTTGAGGCTCTTTATATAGGTGATGAAAAGATAATTAATTTTCAAAAGTGAATTCAGTCCATACAGGCGACTCATTTACATGCATTGTAATTTAGAAGAGGGATAGTAATGTACGGTGAAAGATTTGTTATTTCTATCCTCTGTAACAACTGGATGATTTATTTTGTGTGTGTGTTTTACCTACAGCATAGCAGCTAACTTCACCGGACATGAAGTTAGAATACCTAATTTAGAGTCTAGATTTGTCATTAACAGGTAGGAGAATGCTAAGTCATTTAAACATTTCTAAGCCTGAAATTACTCACACCTAAAAAGAGAACACAGTTATGCTCTTCTGATCACATAAGACTGAGAGATCAAACTAAGATAATGTTCATATTAGCAGTTTATAAATTGTCAGTTCTATACAAATATATCCTTAATCTCCTCAGTCATTATTGTACCATTCCCTACTTGTGGGCTTATTTTTTAATGACTATATCCTTGTGATTTTTTCTGAATGTGAAAGTCATATTCTCTGTTAGCAAACATACAAATAATTAAATCCCTCCACAAAATAATAAATGTTTCGATATGTTTCTAATTATTACTGGTAATTATAGTTTTAAAAAATTGCTTATTTAATATATGTTCTTCATAGAATTTTTATGTTTTATTTGGCATTATACTGTGAATATTTTCCCATGTCATTAACTATACTTTAAGCACTTTAATGTATAGTATGACATCATACAGCATACAATTTATTTAATTGGTTCTCTTTGGTCAAACATTTATATTTTAAGATTTTTGTGACATATTGCCAAATTATTCTTATTTATTATTTCACAATCTACATTTCACAAAAATAAAAGAGATTTGTTTCCTAATGGAGGCCCCACACCCAAACTGTGTATTATTTAATTTTTTCTTACCACATAGTTATCTTAATTGTTTTTAATAATTTATGTGAACTATTTCAATAGCTTCATGAATTATCTTTCTACACTTACTATCAATAAATTCTCATAAGAGTAACTTCTAAATTTTAAACTCTGAAATAGTCTAACAGATTTTAATTTAGATAGAACTTACATATAAAAGTTGCAATTTAAAGAATATAATTCAATGGTTTTAGCATATTCACAAGACTGTGTGACCATTATCACTATCGACTTCAAGAAAATTTTCATCGAAAGGGCTTCATACCTATTAGCAGTCACTCCCCATCCTTTTTCTTCCATTCTCTTGTCAATGACTAATCTAATTTTCATCTCTATGGCTTTGCCTGTTCTGAACATTTCATATAAATGGAATCATAGAGAATGTGACTCTGCAGGAAAAAGCACATCAGGCTTAAGTTACTCAAACTGAGCACATGACCAGAAAATTCTGTTTTCAGAATTGGCTTTTAGCCAGCTCCTGGGTCCTGAGTTCCAAGCCCTTGAAATGTTCAACCTGACAACCATTTTTGTACACCATGGTCCATTTTTGGACTGTGCTGTATCAACTTGCCCATATACTTTATGTTAACAATGTGGTTAATGTGAACACCTATTTTTTACTTTGCAGGTTTGGAGTCTGAGTAGCTGAACGTGAGTAGATGAGCAGTTGAATCTGGGTAGTCTGTGTGACTGATTCCCAGTAAAAATCCTGGATACCAAGACTCACGTCAGCTTCCCTGACTAACAACACTTAGCATCTGTGGGTACCCATTATTGCTGTGAGAATTAAGTGCATTCCATGTGACTTCATCAGGAGAGTACATCTGGAAACTTTCCACTAGTTTCTTCCAGACTACCTCACATGCACTTTTCCCTTCTGCTTTCAGTCAGCATCCTTTTGCTGTGGCAAATCATAACCATAAATATCACAGCATCTGGTTCCTATGAGTTTTTCTATGAACCATCAAGTCTTAGGGTAGTCTTGGAAATCAACAAAACAGGGACTTGAGTGTTTGACTTCTTTAATTAGCATAATGTTTTCAAGGTTTATCCATGCCATAGCATGTATCAGTACTTCATTTCTTTCTCATTACTGAATAATATGCCATTGTATGGATATACCACATTTTGCTCATGAATTTACCTGTTAATGGACATTTGGGTTATTTCTACTCTGGCGATATTATGAACAATACTGCTATGAAAATACATGCACAATATTTTCAGTTTTCTTTTGTATATAACTAGGAGTAGAATTGCCGGGTTGTCTGCTAACTCTATATTTAACTTTTTGAGATTGTCTGGTAACTCTATATTTAAACAAAAAATTGTTTTTCAGAGCAATGCATCATTTTACACCCCTACCAGTAAGAGAGTTCCAATTTTCTACATCGTCACCAGCACCCATTTTCCATTTTTTTATTATAGTCATCTTAGTGGTTATGAAAAAGTATCTTGTGGTTTTGACTTGCATTTCTCTAAAACACACTGAGCAAATTTTCACATGACTATATATCACATGTGACTGAGCAATTTTTCATGTGTGACTATATATCAAATGTGACTGAGCAATTTTTCATGTGTGACTATATATCTCATGTGACTGAGCAATTTTTCATGACTATATATCTCCTTTGGTGAAAGCTCTACTCAAACCCATTGTCCATCTTTTAATTGGGTTATTTGTCTTTTTATTGTTGAGTTGTAAGAGTTATTTGTATATTCTGTATTCTTGACCCTTATTATATATATATATATATATGTATATATACATATATATAATTTACAAATATTATCTTTTTGCAGAAAAAAGTTTTTTTTAAAAGATTTAATTTATTTATTTGACAGACAGAAATCACAAGTAGGCAGAGAGGCAGGCAAGCAGAGAGAGAGGAGGAAGTAGGCTCCCTACTGAGCCAAGAGCCCAATGCGGGGCTCAATTGCAGAACCCTAGGATCATGATGTGAGCTGAAGGCAAGGGCTTTAACCCACTGAGCCACCCAGGCTCTCCTCTTTTTGCAGAAAATTGTGCATGGCCTGTCTTTTCACTTACTTGATAGTGTCCTTAGAATCACAAATATTTTTAATCTTGATAAAGTTTAAATGTTAATTTTTTCCTTTGTTTCTTGTGCTTTTGATGTCATATGGAAACTATATTAAACATTCAGAAAATCCCCCAAAATAATTTGGCATACAACTCTGTACAAACAACAGAGATTAAACATATTTACTTATTCTGCAATATTTGTGTATTTTTTAGAAAGTAATATGTGACTTAACATCTGTCTTTTCCTGCTTTTCTTTTCAGTCAGAGTAAACACAGATCTTGAGTCTGGTATGTACCATTTCCACATAAATTATTTTAAGTACTTTTAGGCTATAGGTAAAAATCTTCAGTTAACTATAGCATTATTTTATTATTTAAACACTTACATAAATGGTGTTATGTACCTAGTTTTTTATAATGTTTTTCTCTATGGTAATGTTTTAAAAATTTATTCATTCTCAATGTTATTCATATTCTCATGTAGATCTAATTATTCTCACCTCTGTATCATGTTCAATTATGTAAATAAGTTCATTTATTTTTTCATTTTCTATAAATGTAAGATTAGGTCACTTGTAAGTTTTTTTTGCTTTTATAAATAATATTTTGATGTAGATCTTTGTACATGTCTCTTAGCACACAAGGGGCAATTGTTAACATCATCTACCTAGAAGTAAAATTATTAGATTAAGAAATATAATAATTTTACTATAGGTTCATAGTTATTAACTTTTATTAATTAATTAAATTTAATTAATTGTTAATAATATAATATCTTATATATAAATAATAATTAATTTAATTATTAAGGTAATAATTATTTTGTTGTAATAATTAATATTCAACCAGCAAAGTATGAAGCAAGATATTTCTACTTGTTCATAAACATTTTGTTAGACTTGTAAATATTTGTCAATGAGATAGGTGTAATTTGGTATCTTATCAAATCATAACTGGGATTAATCTGTTTATTAGAAATATTGGTCTTCATATGCACTGGTTATCAGATTTCCTCTCTTGTAAAATATCTGTTCATATTATTTGACCATTCTACTATTGTTTTTTCTCCTGACAGTTTTTTATAGATTTGTTACAGTTTTTAATATATTCTGGATATTAAGGCATTACCAGTTGCATGTATTGTTCGTAACTGCATTTTTATTTTTATGCCATCCTTTACAAAGAGAAATTTTAAACTTTATTAGTCTTTTCCTTTATGCTTTGTTTTCTGTGTCATATTTTGAAACCCTTCCCTACCCCACTTTCATGAAAATATTATCTTTGATTTCTCTGAAACTTTGAAAGATTTCATTTTATCTTGGGTTATTAATCCATCTTGATTTGAATTTACATACAGTATGCATCAGGAAATTAATTTTATTTTTTCATAGAGATAATCAAGTATTCTACCACTGTTAATAAAGTAGTTTATCATTATCCATCTCTGCTGATATTTATTTCTTTTATATAAGAAATTCTTGCATATAAATTATGTTTCTCCATTAAATTCTTGAATAACTTGCACTAAGTCTATCTTTGCATTATCTATTTTATTGCCCTTGTGAATGGCATCTTATTTCTATTTTATATTTAATGGGCTTTGCTATTTATAATTTTGTGCTTAATTTGCATTTAAAAAGCTATTAACAATTTCTTCTTGGAGTATATCCCTTCATAATACTGGCAGTGAGAGTGTGGGAGTGGCAAATACTCTTAATCTTTGACTGAAAATGCCAAATTTCATCCTTATCCTTGCAATATATTTTATCTGTGTATAGAAATCTCGGTTGATAGATTTTTACCTTCAGCACTGTCAGAATATCATTCTATAATCTTTTGGGCTTTGGTGGGCCTATTGAGAGGCTGTTGCCAATCAATTTTATTTTCTTTGTTGGTTATGTGACTTTTCTTTTTGGTAGCATTTATGTTTTTCTATTTACCCTTTATATTCTTGATATATGTATTTTTACTAAAATATGATCAAAGTGAAACTTCCTTTAAATTACTATACCTAAGACTTTTTGGCTCCTTTAATTTTAAGATTCATATCTTTTATTGATTGTGGAAAATCCTCTGCCATTATTTTGAAAATTATGATGTTCACCCATTCTGCCATTTTCTCCTCCTGAAATTTTTATTTTAGTATGTCAGGTCTTTTCATCCTTTCTTCAATGTTTCTTAATCATTCTTTCATATTTCTCATCTCATCAACTTCCTATATAGCATTTATAATGAATTTTCTCAGATATTTCTTCTAATGAATTATTTCTTCGGCTATGTCTAATCTTTTTTAAACCAATCCACTGGGAGTGCTAGGTTTTTCTATTTCTGCAACTACTTTTTGGATTTCTGGAAATACTCTTTATATTTTCTCAAAATCTGTTGACTGTTTTAAAAATGTACACTATTTATTTATACAATTTATTTATTATTTGTGATTTGTATAACTTTATTTATCTTCAGTTATTTTAAACATTCTTCCTTTTGAGGGTCTCAGAGTATTGTTTTATGTTCTCAAGTTCAAGAGATGCTAACCCACTTTTTGTTGTTTCTGCTGACTCTTGCTCATGGGGAATTTTTCTCATTTTTTATTGCATGCTCATCTCAGTAGAGACAGTTTTTCCTTTAGCAAACCCACAACGTTTGAACTGTACATTTCCCTCCAGAGAATATTTTGCATTTACTTTACTGGGAAATAAACTAAGAAGTTTATATATTGATTTCTTGACTTGAGGACTCCTCAGCCTTCAGCTGATATAAATTTTAACTCCACACCCACTAATGGTTCAGTGATTTTTACTTTCTATTCTACCTAGAATCTTGTAGCTTCCATGTTTCAGCAGTTGGAGGTTTAAAAAATTACCCTTTTGCTGAAAAGTCTTCAGAAAAAAATCTTAACATTACCACTTCACCACTTAGGAACCCAACGCCATATCTCTTATTCCTACTGGACACTGAAACTCCAGGCCCTGACAATAGGTCTTACGTCCATGTTCAAGTTTCTCTTAAGTCTACTCTGGTGACAACTCCTGAGCCTCTATTACTGATTTTCAGTTCACTTGACTTCTATCACTTGAGAATATTTCTTTCTTTCCTTTGGACTGTTCCATTTATTTCAAATTTTGATTTTAGTTCAGTATTTCTATGTGTTGTTAACAGAGAGTTCGGTATTCAGTCAGTGTTAACGCATTTAGTTCTAAAGAGAACAGTACTTGAAGCAAAGCACATATAATTTCTCTATTTATAAAACTATTAACTACTTTGTTGTGGGCTGTTATGGTCAATGTTTTTAAGTGATATAGGGACTATTTAAGACAAAGAGATCTTTGTACATTAATATCCATTTATTTAACTAAGTTAGGTATGCTTCCCCAACTCAGTTTTATAACTTTGCACTTGATTTGCTAGGCTGAGAATTCTGTGAAATTCTCTTAACAATATTACTATACCTGTGTTTATACAATATTACTATATCTGTGTTTATTTCTCCTTGTATTTTCAAGTTTTTGTTTTATACTTTATTAATATATTTTATTGAATGTCTTCTTAGTAAAAAGTTATCCCATATGTGCCATTTATGTTTAAAACCTTAAATTCAAATTTGACTCATTCTAATACTCTGAATCCTTCTTTTTTTGTGTTGCATTTGTTTGGTAGATATTTAAATACCTTTAAAGATCCCAAGTCAAAACTAAGTATGTCTCTTATACACATAATATGGTTCCATCTGTTTTTCAGACTCTAAATGATATGAACATACATTATTTGTGTGTTTGTTATCATTATGGCAGATATTTCAGCCTTTTGTCATCTTATTTTATGTTAACAGGTTGAATTCCAAAATTTTTTATTATTTATTTTAATTTCTTCACTTTGATAATTTGTAAGAAATATGTACTGTATTTTATATATTTCAATAATATGTATACCCATATTTCTGAATTTGTAAATTTAAAAAAATCCAAACAATATATAATGCCTCCCTGCACGTCTCTGTAGAGGTTATATTTTAACAACTCTTTATATATCCGTGACTGCTTTTCTAGTCAGATACAAATCTTTTTGAGTTAATGTTGGTAATTTATATTTTCTGCAGTTAAATAATTTCTTAAAATTTCCTTCTGCATTTTATGTATTTGTACAGTTTTTTCCCCTTGATTAGTCTTGCATGGGGGTCTATTATACTGCCTTTACTATTGTTTTACCATAAGAATCTGATTCCTAGATTTATTATTAAAGTCTATGGGTTTTCCTTTAAAAATGTATTATAGTATTTACTCCTTTTATTTATAGTATTATAGTATTTTCCCCTCTTGTTTTCCTTACATTTGTATGCTTGTTTTTTCTAACTTCTTCATTTCTATGCCTATTTAATTAAAGGCTATAAATGCACTTCAGAAAAGTTTTGCACTCAATCTCCTGACTTCTGATACATGTTGATCTTACTGTAGGCACTGATATTTACAGTTTAAAATTTCCTCTTTGGCCAAAGAGTTGTCAAAAACAGTATCTTTACCTTTCATTTAATTTGCTTATTAAAAAGATGTTCTTGTTAATTACTAGTTTATTGTGTATGGTTAGAATGTAAAATCTGCTCACAATTTCTGTTTTGTGGAATATATAAAAGTTTGTCAACATTTTAAGATTACCTGAAAATATTGCCTATTCTGTCAGAGTCTTTTTTCTTTCTAACATTTTATATTAACCAAGATTGTGTAAATGTTTTAAAAAATCAATAATGGTAGTGACTTCACTGAAATAATATAGTTTATTTCTTGTTCCTGCAACAGTCCAGTATGGCTCTGATTGGTCTGGTAATATGCTCTAATGATTCAGGGATCGAACTTCCTTTCATCTCCTTAGGGCACTACTACTCAAAGGGTAGCAATCTATAAATTATTATCTGTTAGCAACAAAATAAGGAGCTTGTAGCAGAATATAAATGAACTGCATTACTTACCACAGTGTTTAATTCAGTTGACATATCGCTCATAGCCAGACTTTCTCAATGAAGGAAGCAATGCCCGCTTTAAGGCCTTGGAGTGCTCTATTGTGTTTTCTGTATCTTATTGGTAGACCAGGAATAGGGACTGCACAAAGAATTGTTAGGAGACTGCTTTTAGTAGTAGCCATGCCTAGAAATGGCATTTATCATTCTGTCCACATTTCACTAACTCACATGACCTCATGCAACTGCAAGAGAATCTGGAAAAATATGGGTAAGCCGAATGCCCAAGGGGAGAAAAAAAAGGATTTTGTTAACATAGTTGTGTCTGCCACTTTTTCTGTACTTTCCCTATGCTCATCATAGGAACATCTGTAGCACTGTTTCTTCTCAAGCCATTATTAGCACACTACATATATATGCATTTCTTCATTCTCAAGACATAAGGAGGACTTTCAATTAATACTTATTTTAAGACACAATATTGGGCTTTGTTCTTCTGTTTTCTTCATCTGACCTTGTTTTCTCAGTTTATGCGTACTTTTAAAAAGACATCATTAAGTTGTTTCTCTGCCAACAGTAAATAACAGGACTAGCTGTGTCCACCCTGCCTTGAAGACTTTTTCCAGTTCTGATCACATGTCACACTGTTGCTCTTGGTACATTTTAGAAACGGACATGAATCATATGCTTGACCAGTTTTATTTTCTAAAGTCTTCAACTTGTCAGAGGCTTCTGAGTGGCGCAAATAAAAATTTAAAATTCTAATCGCACTCTGATTTGTATCGTTAGTCCCACTTTACATAAATTTGTGTAGTTTCCTCTATATATTTAGAGTTTGGGGGTTACAAAAGGTTTCTTGATCTTTTCTTATAAAGCTGATAATTCTCCGGAATAGAAAATTTCTTTCACTCATTCAAACATATGGTTTATTTTTTTCCCCTTTTAATGGCCCAACATGAACATTCCATAGCAACTTCAAGAATACATTTTCAAACTCCTGACTCTTAAAGAGCCACCCCAAGAATCTCAAAGCAAAAACAAAAACAAAAACAAAACAAACAAACAAAAAAACCATTCCATAGAAATCCCTATGATAATTCAGCTTAAAGCCAGAAATATAAACATAAAAACTTGTGGGCCATAAAGATCTGAGGAAGCACATTTAATACAACCAGGCTTGCAGGAGTGAGTACTTTATCTCTCAGTTCATTTCAAGCAATTGTATGCTTACTTTATGTTTGGCAGCCTATTTTGAAAAATAACTGCAATAATTTGTCTAACTTGCTCTGTTGTAATGTAGTGTGTTTTAAACTGGCTTGCTTTGTTTGAGCAGCTTTATCAGTAAAGCAAACTTTTGATCTGTGGCAGAATGTACCCAGACTTAGCTCCAAAAAAGATGCAGGGACGCTCATATATCTACTTATTTGGGAAAAACATAAACAAGATAAAGTAGTTACTCTGTGGTATCTGAAAGGTTGATACCTGTGTGCTGTATATTGCACATTTTTGAAGGTGTGGATCATTTTGTATTTGCTTTCTGTAAAACTTGACTAGGATATCTATATTTGAGTGCCAATCACTGTTTTCTTGCTGTCATTACTATTAATCTTAACATCACAAATGATGTTCTTAAGTGTCACATTAGACCTATCTAGTAATATGTGGGTTTTTTAAGTACTTGGGACTATTCATAGTTATTGCAAGAACTCAGTTTTCACTGGACTGTCACTGTGTCTCTCTTATATGATCAATGAGTGTTTTACTACCTTGTATTTATTTTTTTGCCCATATCACTTTTTAGATGTAGCAGTGAGAGATTATTCAATGTCATAGAACTTCAGTTCATTTTCTTCGGCAAGAACTGTCCAATTTTTTAGTCCTCTTCTTTAAAAATCAACACCTTCTTGGAATTGGGGGAAATTGGAAGGGGAGGTGAACCATGAGAGACTATGGACTCTGAAAAACAATCTGAGGGGTTTGAAGTGGGGGGGGGCGTGGGATGTGGGGGTACCAGGTGGTGGGTATTATAGAGGGCACGGATTGCATGGAGCACTGGGTGTGGTAAAAAAATAATGAATATTGTTGTGCTGAAAATAAATAAATTTAATATAAAAAAAAATCAACACCTTCTTTTCTACAAATACCAGCCCTTTGGTAGCCATGTCTTTTCAGGCTCACCTCAGAAACTGGATTGGAAAGCAATTCCCTATAGTTGGTCAGATTTCTGGATCACCAAGGGATGAAGAGAACTTAGTCTTGAACTCCTCCGGTTTAGACTATGATGACAACACATAGGTATCCGTCAATTTAATCTCAGAAATGTTTTCATCTTTTTGTTTACATTTGGTATTGTACATGAGCAGGTGTTTTAATTTTTATGATTTTCTCTTTAGATTTTCATAAATCTAAGTTTGAAAAGAGTTGAGAAAAATCTGCAAGACAATTTTGATACTGAAAAACAATGGAACGTTGTAGTATTTTGTCATTGTCATTCCTAGTTTGTTTCATTTATTCTATAGCAAGACCTAGTTACATTTTACTTTAAGATAGCTTATTTTTTCTATTTATAGCATCCTATAGCAACTAGCATAGCATTTATTATGTAGTAGATATAAAATTAAATATGTTTCTAAACTCATTTGTGAGGGACGGATAGTCTTATTTTACGCAGTAATCAGTAAGTTCTGATGCTTTCATTCAGAGCTGACAACAGGATTTCCTTACTGCATAAGGAGAAGCTCAAGAATGCTAGGAGATAGCCTCAAGGGCTTTGGGGGGTGTGTGTGTGTGTGTGTGCGCGCGCGCGCGCATGTGGTGGGGGTGGGGGGGGCCTGTACATCTCAGTGACCACAGGGTATAATAGAAACAATGTTGAGTCAGCAGGACTGGGTGACAATGCTAGGATTCTGTCTCAATCCCTTGAGCTTGGTGTTCAACTATGACCTGGGGAGGCAGGACTAGATTGTCATGGAGAGCACTTTCTTTTTTTTTTTTTTTTTTTTCTCATTCATTTTATTTTATTTTTTTTTGACTTTATAATTTTTTATTTTTTATAAACATAGATTTTTATCCCCAGGGGTACAGGTCTGTGAATCACCAGGTTTACACACTTCACAGCACTCACCAAAGCACATACCCTCCCCAATGTCCATAATCCCACCCCCTTCTCCCAAACCCCCTCCCCCCAGCAACCCTCAGTTTGTTTTGTGAGATTAAGAGTCACTTATGGTTTGTCTCCCTCCCAATCCCATCTTCTTTCATTTATTCTTCTCGTACCCACTTAAGCCCCCATGTTGCATCACCACTTCCTCATATCAGGGAGATCATATGATAGTTGTCTTTCTCCGCTTGACTTATTTCGCTAAGCATGATACGCTCTAGTTTCATCCATGTTGTCGCAAATGGCAAAGGCAAGGGAAGCAAGGGCAAAAATGAACTATTGGGATTTCATCAAGATCAAAAGCTTTTGCACAGCAAAGGAAACAGTTAACAAAATCAAAAGACAACTGACAGAATGGGAGAAGATATTTGCAAACGACGACATATCAGATAAAGGACTAGTGTCCAGAATCTATAAAGAACTTAGCAAACTCAACACCCAAAGAACAAATAATCCAATCAAGAAATGGGCAGAGGACATGAACAGACATTTCTGCAAAGAAGACATCCAGATGGCCAACAGACACATGAAAAAGTGCTCCATATCACTCGGCATCAGGGAAATACAAATCAAAACCACAATGCGATATCACCTCACACCAGTCAGAATGGCTAAAATCAACAAGTCAGGAAATGACAGATGCTGGCGAGGATGCGGAGAAAGGGGAACCCTCCTACACTGTTGGTGGGAATGCAAGCTGGTGCAACCTCTCTGGAAAACAGCATGGAGGTTCCTCAAAATGTTGAAAATAGAACTGGAGAGCACTTTCTATCTCTACAATCATTCAGTTTATGATAGGCTCCTGAAATGTGTCATTTCTAAAGCTCGATATTTGTCAGTCCAATTCTAAATTATGACAAATGCTCTAAATTAAAATATTTAATTAACAGCTCATAGGGTGATTCATGTATTCATTATTAATATGTGATCTACCCGTAATCACTGAGTAGTCCCTCTTGAAGACAGTCAGTCTTTCGAAACTGCCTCACTCACGAAGGTTGATGATATTTCCCTTCCCTGTATAGGCAGTTGACATCTTTGGGTACTTTTGATTTTCTATTCTGACTTTACTGCATCCTAATGTGTCTGTGATAGTGATGAACAATCTGGATTTCTATCTCCTTAAAGAGCTACACTGCATATTACATGCATTTTTTCCCGAGACTTGAAGCTTGTTCTTTTATTAAGGCTAATCTTTGGGATATAAATATGTACATACCTACATCCTTCCTATCTGCCTCTGCAATTTCCATTCCTCCTTTATCTCATTGCTGGCCTCATTCTGATCCATTTCCTGCCTTTCAGAAACGTAAAGTCATGCAGCCATGTGCTAGGTACCTCTCCTACTCTTAAAACAGAAGTTTGGGGGTACCTGGGTGGCTCAGTCAGTTAAGCGTCTGTCTTTGGCTCAGGTCATGATCCTGGCATCCTGGGATCCAGCCCCATATAAGGCTTCCTGTTCAGAAGAGTGCCTGCTTCTCCCTCTCCCTCTGCAGCTCCCCCTGCTTGTACTCTCTCTGTCAAATAAATAAATAAAATCTTTAAAAAAACATAACTTTGGAATATTTGCCAGTTATACCAAAAAAGGTGACTAATTCATTTCACTGAAAGTTTTTATTTCCTTTTCTTCGACATATCCTTCAACCTCCCCTCCCCCTCCACTGCCCATAAACTTTTAGGTACCAATGTGCCAAAGAACTCTCATGTGTTAACTGATAACTGTGTTTAATTCATAGTGACTGCATCAGTCAGAATGGTTAAAATTAACAAGTCAGGAAATGGCAGGTGTTGGCGAGGATGCGGAGAAAGGGGAACCCTCCTACACTGTTGGTGGGATTGCAAGCTGGTGCAGCCACTCTGGAAAAGAATGAGGAGATTCCTGAAAAAGTTGAAAATAGAGTTACCCTATGACCCAGCAATCACAGTATTGGGTATTTACCCTAAAGATAAAAATGTAGTGATCTGAAGGGGTGCTATAAACACCCCAATGTTTAGAGCAGCAATGTCCACAATAGCCATACAATGGAAAGAACCTAGATGTCCATCAACAGATGAATGGATAAAGAAGATCTATCTATCTATCTATCTGTCTGTCTATAGATAGATAGATATTCCATTGTGTATGTGTATTCCATTGTGTATATATGTGTATGTGTGTATATATATATATATATATATACACACACACACACACAATGGAATACCATGCAGCCATCAAAAGAAATGAAATCTTGCCATTTGTAACCATGTGGATGGAGCTAGAGGGTATATGCTGAGCAAAATAAGTCAATCAGAGAAAGGCAATAATCATATGATCTCACTGATATGAGGAATTTGGGAAACAAGACAGAGGATCATAGGGGAAGTGAGGGGAAAAGGAAACAAGACGAAACCAGGGAGGGAGACAAACCAAAAGTGTGGGAGGCTGCAACAAGGCTTGAGACGGGGACCAAACCAGGCCCTGACTTGCGCCTCCTTTAAAGTCCGAATAACCTAACAAAAGGTTTAGGACAGGAAAAGTTGAGTAGCACTGAGAAAGGGTCTGTGCTATGTGTTGTGCACTCGCCTACATGACTTCCCACATGCTTGCTAAACAAATGAGAACAATTCGGTTGGGGTCATAAGTTCGTGCTGGTCCTTGCTGCCCCAGTACTGCTCATAAATTACTTTCAGGTTTGCTGTATCAATACAGAACAATTGGACTAGCATCAGCCATTTAGCGTCAAGAGGTCTGTTTATAGTTAAATGTGAAACTTATTATGGGAATTCGTGGTTGTTTAACTAGACACAGGTGTATTGCTTCTATTATCACTATATATATGGCCTTAATGCTTTGAATAAACTTAACACTGTTGGACATCCTCCTCAGTGCTCCTCCTGCCCCCACCTCTCCGCTTCTTGAGTTTTCTTCATCCTCTTACCCTCACGTTCCTGGTCGATTTGTCGTGCCGGCCATGACATAAAAGAGACTATTAATCTCAGGAGACAAACTGAGGGCTATTGGAGTGGAGGTGAGAGGGAGGGTTGGGGTGGCTGGATGATGGACATTGGGGAGTATAAGCGCTATGGTGAGTGCTGTGAATTGTGTAAGACTGTTTATTCATAGACCTGTACCCCCAAAACAAATAATACATTATATGTTAATTTTAAAAAAGAGAGAAAAGAAAAGAGATAGAAAAAATAATTCATAGTGAGCAACCTTCAGAAGCGTATGGCAAAAGATGAGAGGCTGCATTCAGGCTCCTGAGAGAGATGTCTAAGGTCGATAGTTATTTGTTGTAGGCATGGCATGGCTAAATGAAGAGAAAGAAGTGTGCGTTCAGACTCTTCTTGTTCTCCTTGAGGACCTCTCACTATGGACTGTCCAGTCTGAGTGCCTTAGAAAGAATGAAGTGTTATGTGATATAATATAATGTTTTTATTATCGTTTTACCTCCTTTGTAATAGGTAAGGTCTATTTCTTGGTGAACTGAAAGATTTTAGTGATGGTATTTCGTGGTATAGACACTGTACCTTTTACCTTATTTTCAATTATGTAAACAACATAACCAGTAACCTTAATAGAATCTGTCCACTTGTCAGGGGGATGTGTCTGACTAATGAATAAGAGTCAATTACTCTGAAGATATTTCCTCATATTGAGATACTATGAATCTAGGACAAATTTGGAGATATATTTCAACCATTATTCAAAAAGGTACTGCTCTTTGCAGATCAGGGGTCTGCAGACATTCCTTTGTACAGGAGCTGTTAGTAAATATTTTCAGCTTTGTGGGCCACTTAAGGAATCCCGGTTGCATATTATTCTTTTTTTTTAAAGCCTTCCTTTAAAAATGGAAAAGGTAGGGGCACCTGGGTGGCTCAGTGGGTTAAAGCCTCTGCCATCAGCTCAGGTCATGATTCCGGGGTCCTGGGATCGAGCCCCGCATTGGGCTCTCTGCTAAGCAGGGAGCCTGCTTTCTCCTCTCTCTCTGCCTGTTTGTGATCTCTCTCTCTCGAATAAATAAAATCTTTTAAAAAAATGCAAAAGGTATTAGCACATGGTCCTTACAAAGTTTTCCAAGTTCTGCTTTAGATTGCAAACATCAGAGAAACTGCCACACACAGACCTTTATGAGCTCGCTCCCTTAGATAAAAATAGTCTCACTAAAATGGACTAAACTTAAATATTACAATTACAAAATTAAAATATAATCCCAAGACAATGTGATGGAAAATACAGTTATATTATGGTTAATAAAGCTTTGGTTCTTCTCCTCATTGTAAGTGAGATACGAAAAACATATGAAAGTGAAAAGTAAAAAAAAGTCATTTAAAAATATTCTTATCTGGACAAATTCCAGAAGACTGGGGGTTTTAAATCACAGTGGAAAAATGACTATGTTCAATCTAACCCAATTTACTCTTCATTTGAAACTCGTTGTTGTATTCATACTAACACCATCTTACTATACACATCCATTTGCAACAGAAAGAAATTTATTAAAAACTCCACTCTGAGCATAAGAAAACACCTAGCATATATCAAATCAAGATTCAAAATGCTGATCGTCAGTGGTAGGAATCAGATACTATAAAGAACTATTCCTTTTGTAGATATCAGGGAGAGTCTTTTTATCTAGGGAAGAGAAAACAACAGATGCTTTCAGAAACACTATGATTAGTTGGTAGAGCCCAGGTATTCATTAGGTATGACCTAAACAGATAGAAATAAGTTGAGGGGCACTTGGGTGGCTCAGTGGGTTAAAGCCTTTGCCTTTGGCTCAGGTCATGATCTCAGGGTCCTGGGATCGAACCCTGCATCGGGCTCTCTGCTCCGCAGGGAGTCTGCTTCCTCCTTTCTCTCTCTGCCTGCCTCTCTGCCTACTTGTGATCTCTCTCTGTAAAATAAATAAATAAAATCTTTTAAAAAAATAAATAAGCAGATAGAAATAGGTTGATTTGTAGCCAATTATTTTTAATTTTATTTTATTATATAGTGTTCCAAAATTCTTCGTTTATGCACCATACCCAGTTGTAACTGATTTTTTCATGATGTTCATTCATTCATAATTGTGACTGAAAAGGATGCGCTACTTGTAAATTGAAGTTTTACATTAACTGAATGCAGATGACCAATTGGGGAATAATTCACTCCTTGCCTTTTCTGAAACTCTTTTTCCTCATATGTGGTGCTGATATACTGGAAAATAATTTAGTGATTCTGAAACCAAAAAGAATTATTGGTTTAAGTCTTCTCAATTCTAAGAAGGAAGGTCTTTTTTACATTAACAGAATGTTCATAGTAGGAGAGAAATATAACTTTGTTGTGTAGTGTAAGTAAGGCTAAGAAACATTTATCACTGAATTTCTCAAACCATTTGGTGTTGGAAAGCCTCATGAATCATTTGTATATGTGGTTTATTATTTTTGTTTTACTTCTTTTTCCCATGTACAAAAAATAAACAACTTATAAGTAACCTGAGTGAAGATTCAACATCAATCACAAATACACATTCCAGAACAGGAACTGTTCACTTAAAAAAACTTCTGGACAGAAAGTTTCTATTACCTTTTTGTGCTCCCAAGGAAACCCGTTGTACTCATATCTCAAAAGTCTTTTGGTGCAAACTTGTGTTTTAAGCAAGTGCAGCAAAATTGATTGCATATTCTTTTTTCTAAGAGAGCTTTGTTCACTTAGTGTTTTCAATATTATTAACTTCTCAATTATGAACTGCTCTGTTTGTGAGAAATTACTCTGGGTCAAATACTAAAGCAAGTGTTTAATATGGACAGGCAAATAAATGGGTTTCAGTCTCATTAATTTTGTTTTCTTTTACTTGGCAAGATGTATTTCCATTCAGTGAATTTTAATTACTCACCAATTGTATGTGAAGTCCTACGTTACAATAGTTATAGTATGGGATACCAAGATGGATCAAGGGTGGTCCTTGTTCTGAAAGTCCTTAGCTCTAGTGAGTATGACAATCAAGATATCCATAACAGTATTAAATTAGGCAGACCTATCATTTGAAATATCACAAACAATATTGTTTCTATCCTTATTGTTCAGGATATCTTGGTCTTGCTGTACAATGATTGAGCAGCTGTTGTCTAAATGTATCCTTCATAGCTTTCTTTTACATATGTGATAAGAAAGTGTACTCTTAAAATTAATTGCTGATACAAAAGAGGCAGTCACACAGATATATACAAAACAAGAAAGTTGAAAATTATAAATAGATTGTCAAGGAACTCTGAAGCCAATTATGAAAATGGAAACTTCATAGAAATGTTTTGCAAATACACTTAATTTCTAAGGTAAATCATTCAATCTCTTTAAAGATTTGCTAATGCACTAGTGCTTTTATACAAGTTATTTACATAAAGAAATCTATAATTCTCTTTTATTTAGAAATGATTTTCTGTTCTGTAGAATGTGTAAAGTATGATTATACATTTTGGGAGCAATTAAAGCTCTACCTCTTCATTACAGTGAATCCTTCCAGACAGAACCGTAAACAAACAGCCTAGTCCTCTGTGGGAGACAAGGATGTACACGTTTGATTAATGGTTGGCACTGATGACACCTGGAATCCAAACAGTTGGAGTCATACCTCAGGAAATGCTTCAAGGACATGAGGAAGCACCATCTGAAGCAACACAGATGCTGATAACAGAGAAATAGTTATATCCAGGATGAAAACTGTGAATAAAGGAAGCAACTGAATTTAAATAGAAACAAGAGGGCAGAATGCAGAGCAGGAAGGGGGATACGAAAGAACAAAAGCAGTGGGCGTGGCAAGCGGCACCTGCTCTCATGAATCCTGTGCCTCTTTCCTCTCCTTCAGAGTCTCTCCTGAGCTGTCTCCCCTCCTCCAAGTGGGGTGTCCCAGTGATTCTCTCCTTTGGCCTCTGCTCTTCCTTTATTTTTAAAATTGAAATTCAATTAGCCAACATATAATACAATCATTAGTCTCAGCTGTCGCTCTTCCTTTAACTCCAAGTCCTGTTCATTTAAACTTTGGTTTTTCCTGCTTGCTTTCCCCCCCCCCATTCTTTTTTTTTCCCCCCCTGAAGGCTAGGACCCATATTTCTATGACTAAAAAATTAGGGGTTCATTTTAAAAACTGGATATCTATCTCTGGATAGTGGTATTTATCCCGATAATATTTTAGTGAGTCAAGACTCATTTATAAAGAAGATCTGTAACTGCAAGTCCCACATGGCCACTGTGGTCACGGTAGGATCTCCAAGGAAATAGAGGTCACAGTGGCTCATCAAGCCTTATGTTCAGGCACCTTTTCTAAGGCTCAGTTTATTTGTATCTAAAGTCAGGCTGATACTGCATTTTTGAGGGTGGAAATTTATTTCACTGAGAGCTGAGATTCTGAAATGACTATTTATGAAGAAATTGCTTTATATTTATGTTTCTTTAAAAAGTTTTTGTTCTTTTGGAGCAAAATTATGCTCTGATGTAGCTTGGACATATATTTCCTAGTCCACAAGAAAGACCTGTATTAAAAGAAAGAAAACCACATGACCCTACTTATGATGGCTACTGAGAAAACAGACAATATGCTTATTTTACATGACTTTCAGCTGAGCTAGTGATTTGACGGTAGGAGAAAAAGCTTGAAGCAATTCCCTTCAGAATGTAAAGACAGAGAAAAGCCCAGATGGGTATAAACTATACTCTTAGTGAAAGATACACAACTACAAATATTCATATTGCTGGTGACTGGATACACAATATAAGTGTGCTTTCTTGTCAATCTCATGAGTAAAAAATGCAGCTGCTCTTTACAAGAAAGTTAGTGAGAGACCAAGTGTTAGTAAAGTGAAAAAGCCCTTGCCAATCGGAGGCTTTTTGGTAAGAGAGTAAAAGCTCACAATCAATGGAGAATTCTGGAACCAACGAGGTGAACAAGCTTCATGAAGATCCTAATTATTTAGTTTACTCAAGATTAGAGTCACTCTGTTATTGTACTAATAATAGCAGAATATTTACGATTTTTACAACTCCTTTTTAGAAAGTTATGTTATGTGTATTTTAATACATAAATCATCAAATTTAAGTCATGGTTCATTTTCTTAGTTCACAAATTGGAGGTCACGTTCACTTAGTGAATTATTACCCCTGTGACAACATACTTTAACTATAGTTACTGTACCAAGGGGAAAAAAGATTCACCTTCCAACTTCTAAGCATTGGCTGTGCAAAACACAATTTATTTGTTCAACCTGTTATTAACAAAAATTTGAGTTTAGGCCCTAGGCTCTGGGGATGCAATAACAAACAAAAAGGTAAGTTTCTTCCCTTACAGAAAGGGAAAGAGAAAATTAAATTACAACTGATCCTAAGAAGGGTAATACATAAAGAATACATAATTCTGCTTAGAGTGGCCAGAGAAGGGGTTGGTGTTTTGGCAAAGGGTTATAATAAGATGCAATTAAAACCTTTTAAACAAGGGAGAAGAGTGGTCAGATATGCAGTTTAGAGAGACTAATATAATAGAGGATGACAAGAGTGAAATCAACAATATCTTCGGTAGCTTTGTACACCTTTGGTGGCAATAACCTGGCCTAGGGTGGTGATAGTAGGTGAGGAGAGAAAAGGAGGGATTCAAGAACATTTGGGAATAAAACAAGAAACTTTGGTAATTTATTAGATGTGAGGGGTGAGGGAAAAGAGAGGACTTCAGAATGACATTCAGATCTTGAGCCCCTGAGTAGATGATCAATCAAGGATATTCAATAAACTGAAAGCATAAATACAGACAATGGGGTCACCAGCTTAGAAATGGTGCTATGTAGTTCTGTCTGTGGTGGGGATTAATAGCCTAGAAAGAAGCACTTGTGCTTTTGGGAAGAACATGGTAAATCAATAATTTCTCAGGCTTTAAATCTAGCTTTTCAGTTTTGCAGGTTTTCAAGAAAATCCTTAATAAAAGAATTAATTTTATGAACTTACAAAGTAATTATTTAAAAATAATTATGAAATTACACAAACTATTAACTTGATTGTATGTATTCCCTAAATGGGAATATCAGTCATATTTAAAATGCTCATTTTTCTTATAATTTTTCCACTTTTAAGTTATTTAAACACAACATTTTAAAACAATGCATTTTATCAGCCTTAGATAATTTGTCTATAACAGGAATTCTAAATAGGAAATCACCAAGTATTCATACAAAAAACACGTGTAGCCTTTACTAAATTAGGTTCAAGGGGTGGGGAGGGAGGGGGAGTTTCATAATACCCAACTAAGCAGTTCACTTGATTCACTGAATATCGCCGTCCAGCAGCGATAATAAGGACCCTCCGTCTGGTTGGGTTTCAAAAAAACCCTTTATTTCATATGGCCATCGCTTATATAGGGGAGCTAAGCCAATCAGCATAAATAGCGATATGCATCCACCAATCTTAAGCTTGTTACCAAGTTCCCACAGCATAGCAATAGTTCAACAGCCAATAGGTAGTACTTCCTGTTTACGATCAGTCACTCTAGACACACCTTCTGGCAAATCGCCAGGCGCCATTTTGCAAAGCTCTGCGGGTTGACGGATCTCCGGGACCCTGGAGCATCCGCCCTCGACAACTGAAGACATTTGTGACATAGTTATTTTAACTTGCTTGATTGAAAAGTTTCCTGGGCTATTGATTAGCAAACTATAGTCAATGAACTTTCAGATAAGATGACTTAATTAATTTTAGTTTCTGTTATTTATAATAATCCTTTTCCTAACATTTTACTCTAATTCATCATCAGTTCGCTCATTCCCCAATGTTTATCTTTGACCCATATGTATCTTTTGAACTCTAGACAAATTGGGCAAAATAATATTTTGAGATATGATTTAAGCTTTTCTCCTCAACGTTTTCTTATAATTTTTGCTCTGCCACCAATTCAGTCATAGTAATTCATTACCTCAGGGGAAGGATAATGCAACAGAAAGCAAAAGTAAATTTGGGGGCTTTTTGATTTCAACAGCCTATCTCTCAAGAGAATGTAAAAAAGAAGTCAGAATATAAAAAATGGATTTGGAAGGATATATGATTACTCAAAGGGCACAGGTTTTCCTTTCTGGAGACTAGATTAAGTGTCTTTTGGTGGGAAAAGAAAATGAATCAGAGGAGAAGAAAAGAAAGCTAAGATACTGTTGGATCCCTGAGAAAAGTCTTTGTGCAAACCTCTCTCTCATTCACCACACTGCACCCAACCCAGGACCAGGTCCCAGGGCAATGCCCAGAATCCTAGCATAGACAGAACTTGTTTCCCAGACTCTCTGCAGACTTTCACTACTGTACATCAAGACTTACTAAAAAACAATATTAATTAAAACAACAAAATGCTGACTAGTATACAACAATGATATAGATGGGGAGACAAAAGCACCAATGCAAACACACTTGATAAATGACAACATTGGCACTGTAAACCAACAGAGAAAAGAGAGTCTCTGCAATAAAACTGCTGGGTCAATGAAAATATCAAGATTGCGAAAATTGGGACCTTACACCTACCTCAAACTAAAATATCAAGTCCAGGTGGAGTATTTATCAAGATGTTAAAGTTAAAACAATAAAGTTTTTAGAAGACAATATAGTAGAATATATACACAAACTTGAACTTAGAACAAGGAAAGATTTCTTAAACAACATATAAAGAGCATGAAACAAAGTGAAACAAAGTAAAATGATACAGTTCCAGTCTGAAAACGGTCTTGGCACCCTCGGTGAAGATCCATTGGCTTCTTCACAGGCTTTTTCAATGCACTGAGCACACCAGTGGCAGTCACAGTTGGTTAAAAAAAAAAAAAAAACAAACACAAAAAACATCTTCCAGAAACAACAAAGCAGCAATTATTGATAGAGATTCTTTGAGGATCTCCTTATCTCATCATTCTCTGTAGTGAAGGCTGACTTTGCAGGCTCAGGGACAAAGGTAACCATTTCAAATCTTTAAGGGGAAAATCTTAAAGCCACATCAAAGGAGAGTTTGGAAAGGGAAGACTAATTTTCTGAGATCCACGAATCTTGTGTTCTATGCTGCCTCTGCTGCTAGATGGGAAAATGTCAGTTTTTCTGGGCTTTATCTTATATTCATTCCCAAGTGGAGGATAATAATGTCAACTTATGCTTGACGATTCAAGGGTGTGATAAAGATAAATGTAGTATTAAAGCTCTGTGAATTCTTCATAGAAAATAAATGCAGTGTAAATCCAGCAGTGCCACGATTAAAACATGCTTTATCCTCTCTATATTTCTAGACAAAGAGGCTACTTATATACTCCTTTCACTACCTAGAAAAGTTTATGCCCCCATCTTATCATTTAAATTGATTGCTATACAGAACCACCAGATGCCTGTACTAGGTTTTCTTGAGTAACAGAATCATTGTAGCTCAATTATAATTTTTTGAGAAGGAAAGTTTAAAAACAGTGGCTTTCTTAAGTGGGCAAAATTTAAATTTCAGTGAATGAAAAAAAAAATTTTTTTTTCAGTGAATGAAATTTGACAAAAATCCATTAGGTCAGGATTATTCAATGTTGTAATGGAAGACAATGGAAGAAAAAGAAGTAAAAATGTTCAGAATTTCAGATGGTGGGATATTATCTATGAAAATCCAAACAAATCTATAACTAAATTATTAAAAATGGTAGGTGAGCTTTACAAGGTTGGTAGATACAAGTCGATATTGGCAAAAATTAATTGTATTTTTAATACTAGCAGCAAACAGTTAAATTTGAAAAACAGAGCTTTCATAAGAACATAAAAACATGAATATTTAGGAATAAATCTCACAAAAGATGTCCAAGACCTCTATGCAGAAAACTATAATCATTACTGAAGTCCATTAACAAAGGTCAAAGTAAATAAAGTAATATGGAAATTAAATCACTGTCTCAAAAAAAAAAAATCTGCATCTCCATGTTCACTGCAGTATTATTTACAATAACCAAGACATGGATACACCCTGAGTCCAAGGAGAGATAAGTGGGTAAAGAAGTTGTGTTACACACACACACACACACACACACACACACACACTGGAATATTGTTCATCCATAAAAAAGAAGGAAATCCTTCCATTTGTAGCAACATAGATAAAACTTGAGGGTATTAGGGGAAATGAAATAAATGAAACAGAGAAAGACAAACAACGTATGATCCCACTTATATGCGGAATCTAAAGAAATCAAACACAGAGAAATGAAGAGTACATTATTGGTTGTCAGGGCTGGAGTGGGGGAACAGATCTGCAGGTGGACAAAGAGTTCAAATTTCCATTTATAAGATGAATCAGTTCTGGGAATATATGATGAATAGTTGACAATACTGTATTGCATACTTGAAAATTGCTGAGAGTAGATAAAAGTTCTCACAAGACACATACACACACACACACACATAACTATGAGGTGATGGATGTGTTAACTAACCTTATTTTGGTAATGATTTTGCAATGTATATGTGTATAAAAATGTCACCTTGTACACTTTAAACTTTAACGATGCTGTATGTTAAATCATATGTTCATAAACTTAGGGAAAAAAATCTGTCCCTTAAGACTTTGAAATAGTTACTTCTGTCCCTGAAACTTCAAAGTCAAACTGATCCAGAGTGTTCCAAGAGTCTGTATCATAGCAGCTATGGTGTTGCTTACCACAAGATGTCCTTCCCCACAGATTGCTTCATGTGGGCACAGAGGAATGGAAAAGCCTGAGAAGCAACTAAAGGCCCTTTGTAGAGGGTGCCAAGGCCATTTTGAGGATTTGTGGCTCTATCATCAGTTCCTAGACATGTTTGAATCTCTATCTCACTCACATTTCTGTATTTCCTCCAGAATGTTCTCCACTGCTGACTGATTTCAAGCACATTTGGCTGTCTGTGTAATATTATTATTTCTTTATTTTTTTTCTGCTCATTTTGTGAAGCTGCTTCAAGATTGCTCTACAATGTTTACTGACACTCCATCCCTGCTCTGGTACTTGATACTTGGTATTGGTACTTGATTAAGTACTGCTCTGTACTTGATACTTTGACATTTTGCTGTTTTTTTCAAACTTCCTTTCTTTGGGTTTTATATTTTCAGATTACCTTTTTTTTTTTTTTTTTTTAAATCAAAGCAAACTAGCGCTGTGGTGATGTCTTTCCAGGAAAGAGACAGCCCACAGAATGCATACTACAACATCAAGCATGGCATGTGAAACCACGGAAGCTAGGGATACTGTTAACAGTCTGGGTGGGAGGTCTGGCTCTAAGAAGCAACAAAGCCTTCTACTCTCACTTACAGTTTTATGTATCAGCATAATGGTTTTATATATCAGCATAAGCCAAGAGCCACAATGATTTGGGTTTCTATTTTCAGTGTATAATTTGGTTCCTTGAGATGATATTGAGCTATCTATATAACAAACATACAGACATTGAATCAATACAACTTTTCTGAAGCTGTTGTTGCTGTGTTGGAAAAAAAATGTACACTGGAATTTTCAAAATTGTAGTTCTATGTCAAACCAACTAGTGACATCGAACAATATTTCTCCACCTCATATTTTTTATCATTTTGTTATATCAGAATATAGCATGATGTAAACACAAAAGGCTTTCCCTCTGTGGTTTATACCAGACAGTGATTTCTAGGGAAGCCAGGAAGATGGCGTTCTACTGGCCAACTTGCAGGAGAGACCAGAAGACATCTGAGGGAAAGAAGTTTGGAGTACACAAGCTAATTCTTAGATGAGAGATATAAGGAGTACGGCAATTTTCAATATAGTGGAGAGTCTGTCTTGTTGGGTAGGAGTGCGAGAGAGTGAAAAGGACAGCCAACCATAGAAGAGAAAAATTCCTTTTAAGAAATTTACCTCCTTGGGGGACCTGGGTGGCTCAGTCTGTTAAGCATTGAATTCTTGGTTTTGGCTCAGGTCATAATCTCAAGGATGTAGGATCAAGCCCCACATTGGACTTTGTGCTCAGCATGGAGTCTGTTTCGGATCCTCCTTCCCTCTTCCCTTTGTTCACTCTCTCTCTCTCAAATAAATAAAATATTTAAAAAACAAGGGGGAAAAAAAAAGACATTTGCCTCTTTTCCCCACTAGAATCAATCACCTGGAAGGGTCCTTTCCTCACTTCTGGTCCCTGAGAAGAGCTGACAGGACAGCGCAAAGCAGAACATGGACAAACCTTGTGGGTGGGAGCAGGATCCAAGACCAACAGAGTCTTGGGCGGAGCACTCCCAGGTGTTACCTCAGCAGTTAAAGTAGAAAAAGGAAGAGATTTCCTCCTGTACACCCGTGAAGCGTCTGGTGAATGGTCAAGAAAGTTGACCCAGAAAATCAGTTTGTTTCTCCTCTCCATTCCTATTTTTAGTGCCAGGCCAATATGATCTGGGAAATGCAAATTACATAAAAACTGAAATATTCTCTTGAGAAAAAGCAAGCACACTTTTCAACTTTCCCTTGGCCCATATTCTTTCATAATTCTCCATCTTCTCAGATAACAGAAACACTTCTCTGCTTCTCAGCTGCTCTCAGCCCACTTACTCATGTCAGTCAAGGTGTAGTAGCTATGTAAAACCGAATTCTAAGTCATATCCTTTACCACAGGATGCATGGTTTGAAGGGATTCCTTCTTCTGCTTTCTTACTTGTATTCCTTTTCCTGGTTAATTTCACCCTTCTGTCAAGTCACCTTATGTAAGGTCTTTTTGCTTCACTCTCATCTTGCCCTCTGCACATTTTCTCTGCCCTCCTCCTCTTCAGCCTTCACAGCCAGCCCCATGCAGTTCTGCCCTCAACTGCTGACTCAGCTTCCTGCCTGCAACCACTATGGCATCTTCTGTCCTCTGGAAGTTACCAGAATTCTGTCTGCAGAATGCAAATCAGATTATGTCTTTCCGTAACTTAAAATTGCCTATGGTTCTACAAAGAACATGCTAGGTTTTTAAATGGGGAGTGGGTGGAATAAAGAGATGCATGATGGCTTTCACAGAGGTCTATGAACCCTCTGATACTGGACTCAAACACTTGTTTTATGAGCATGGAGTCTGTCTTTCATAAGAAGAGTGTCATGGATCTCAATAGTTTCTCAAAAGAGTCTGTGCTGTGACATCCTGGGCTCCCCACCTTGTCACTAAGAGAGTAGAGCAAGGGATGCTGGGGTTATCATCCAAGTTTAGAGTCAGGCAGTCCTAGGTTTCAGTTCTAGTTTGGTCTTCTTGCTGGCTGATCCGGCAAATGGGATAATATCCCTCTTCTCACAGGACTATTTCAGATATTAAATTTAATAACTGTGTAAGGCACTGGGAAGTAACAGACACTTGGCATATTGTAGCATCTTCATTGTAAGTCTTTGGACATCCAGTATAAAAACACTACTCTCAACTTCCCTGGTAATTAATAAATAAATAAATAAATAAATAAATAAATAAAAAAAAAGTCCTCTTTTATCAGTTGGATATTTTTGTTTAAAGTTATAGAAAGTCCATATCAAATGGCTACATCATGTAAGGGAATATATTAGCTCATGCAGCTCAACAATTTCAGAGATAGAATATGCTTCAGGTGCAATTTGCACAGGACTCCATCTCCAATTTTCTTTTATACTCAGCGTTCTTCACCATGCATCAGCTTCTTCCTGAGGCTGGTTTTCCTCATGGTGATAAGGTGACTATAGCAACTCCAGCCCTCACAGCTGCACTTCACCCCATCTAACAGGTAAGAGTTTTTGTGTCCTGGAATGCCCAGCCAATGTCTGAGATTCCTTCTGCTTGGACTGAGACCCCCTCTCTAGCTCATCCCTGAGCCTACCTCTACTGCTAAGGTCACATCTTTAGTCCTAAGTATCTCTTGAGGCAGATGAATCCACAAAGGGAATTCAGGCACATTGTGAAGAACAATAACTACAATATTTAATAACTAATATGGGACAGACCACTAATCTGAACATAGAACAGCCCACTCAGAATAGACAGCAGCTGGAACCAAGCAGTTTATGGGCTGGTGCTGGGAGCTGAGTCTCAGTCCTGCCTGAGGGAAGGAAGAAGAGGAGCCGGTGCCTCCCAGGGATCCACTGTGCATATCTACTCAAGAATGAGCTAATCTTCATCATTCTTTAGGTCATTCTTTGTAGCTGGAAAATCAGGAGTCAGCCTGTGCTACGGCTAACAGGCTTCACTTAGAAAACAAGATACATATACAAAGAGAGAAGAAAAGGCAGTTAATACATCTCCTATTCCTTATAAATAAAGAAATCCTTTGGGCAGAAGAAATACTTGTTGTGATTCTAAAAAAAATGTTCCTAAAAAAATCCACTTTAAAATTTTGGGTTCGTAATTTATACAACTCTCACACACAGAAACACTTAGAAATGTATTACTTGATCTTAATTATTTTAAGCTGTTTTCAAAAGTTTAGCAATCCTGAATCCTGAATCAGTTTTTAGTCTACAGTAGGAAGACCATTTAACACTGTTTGCTATTGTTTAGTTTCATTTCATATGCAATGATTCACAAAACTGTTCTCAAATCCAACCCAGGAATCCAAACTGTTATCATAAAGCAAAGCCTCACATTATGGAGAAATAAAACTGGGCAGCTTTGCTTCTCCTTTGCCTCCAAGTTCTGCTTTTCTCAGCTATGGGTCTGGAAATTTTCCAGATGCCAGCGGGGGGCGGGGGGGTGTCATAACACAGCCTTGACATGTGCACCTCACCACGGATTCTTTAACAAAATGTCAAAGCAATAATGTGAGTGGCTGGAATGCAGAGTGAGGGGGGAGTGGCAGCTGTTCTTTAATCTTAGGTAGCATTTTTTTTTTTTTTTGAAGAATTGAATTAAAAAGAGAATGTGTGTCCAGAGTAGCTGGCTTGCAAACCCTTGTTTCATTTGAAAATCAGAAGGAGCCTTAACTTCTCTCAGAGGCAAGGGTAACTCTGTTACTGTTATGCTTGTTTTGTAGTCAAGGGATGCAGTTACCTTGACAGAGTTCTGCAAGAATAACTTATTTTAGAACTTCATATTAAATATATCAGGGACACATGTCACTGTCTTGTTTCACTCACTCATTTATTCACCATTCATTCCACTCAAGGCATGTCTGCTGAGTACCCCTGGGTGTCAGGCAGTGTTCTAATTCCTGATACAGGATACAACCAAATAGACTAAGTCTTTGCTCCCTTAGAGCCTGTATCCCAAAGAAAGGTGGACAAAAAAAACAAGTTTGAAAATATCAAAAAAATAAACACAAAATATATATCAAATAGTGAAAAGTGATAAGAAAAAAGGTCAATAGAGATAATGAATACCAGGAGGCATTTGGGAGCCTCTCTACCACAAGAAGAAAAACATAAAAGTAGAACCTACATAAATTTGTGTACTCATTGATATGGCTAATCTATGCAATATACTTTTAGTCTTTTTAGTACATTCTTTTTCCATGTTTTCCAACAATCTAAAATATGATGTCGATGTTTCTTTCATCAATTGCTTTTAACATGGCTGTCCCTATTCTGTATCCCAACTATTTTTTATGTTAAGAAAGAAAATTTCTTGGGTGCCTGGGTGGCTGAGTGGGTTAAGCCTCTACCTTTGGCTTGGGGTCTTGGGATTGAGCCCCGCATTGGGCTCTCTGCTCAGCTGGGAGCCTACTTCTCCCTCTCTCTGCCTGCCTCTCTGCCTACTTGTGATCTCTCTCTGTCAAATAAATAAATAAAATCTTAAAAAATATATTATTAAAATAAAAAGAAATAAAATTTCTTGAAGATGGTGGAGTAGCAGACTGAAATGACATCAGATCCTAGGAGTTCAGCTAAATAGGTATCAAACTATTCTGAACACCTACAAACTCAATAGGAGATAGAAGAGAAGATGAGCATCAATTCTAGGAACAGAAAATTGATCACTTTCTGAAAGGTAGGATGTGTGGAGAAGTGAATCTGAAGAGACGAGAAGATAGTCTGTGGGGGGAGGGGCCAGCCCCCAGCAAGCTACGGAGCAGTGGGGCACAAAATCAGAACTTTGGGAAGTCTGCTCTACTGTGGGACATGGTTCCAGAGGCTAAGCAGGTGTGGAGCCCTCATGGGGACAGAGTGGTCCCAGGTCTCATGGGATCACAGAAAGATTGGGGGTGTCTGAGTGTGTCAGAGCTGCCAGGTATCAGAGCGGGGAAGGTGACTACAGAGACAGAGCCAAAAAGTGAGCATTCAGATCGGAGTTACCTTAAACCATGATCCAAGGCATTGTTGGACCACTGCTCTTTGAGCAGGGACCCCACAAGTGGCAGATCCAGGGAGACTCACCTTCCTTCTCCAGGAGAAGTAGCACAGCAGGAATTTTCTGGGTTTGGAGACTCAGGTGGGGCCATGTGCCAGAGATAGAAATGCTTGGTCACAGGCTGGGTGAGCTTGGAGTGCAGCCAGAGACCAGGGAGATGGGTGATTGACTGCTTGTCTCTGGGGGCATGCTAAGGAGTGGGGTCCAAGCTCTCGGCTCCTCTGGGTGGGAGATTGGGAGGCTGCCATTTTCATTACCATCCTCCAAAGCTCTACAGAAAGTGTTCAGGGAACAAAAGCTCTGAGAGCAAACCTGAGCAGATTACTTAGCCTGTCTCCTGGCAAGGGCAGAGCAATTCCACCTAGGACAAAGACATTTGAGAATCACAGCAATAGTCCCCTCCCCCAGAAGATCAGCAAGAATATCCAGCCAAGACCAAGCTCACAGATCAAGGAGAACAGCACAACTTCAGAGGTAGGGGAAAGCAACACATAGAATTCATGGTTTTTCCCCCATGATCCTTTAGTTTTGCAAAGTTAATTTTTTTAATTTTATTTTTTTCTTATTCTATTTCTTTAACTTTTTCTCTTTCCTCTTTTAATGTTTTATAACTAGTTTATTTTTAGCAATACCTTTCAGAAAAAAAATCTTTTTAAACCTTCATTGTTATAGTCATATTTTATCCCTTCATTGTATTTAAATATTTTTGTATACATATAGGGTTTTTTGTTTTTCTAAAAAATTTGGGGATACAATTTCTTCTAATAGATCAAAATATACACTAATCTAGCACATGGCCTTGTTCTAGTCTCCAGCCTGAGAACATTCCCTCCTCTTTTTTTTTTTTTCTTTTTCCAACCAACTTATCTTATCAATTCCTTTATAGAATTTTTTTTTATTTTCATCTTTACACTCATATTCCATCCCTTCATCGTGTTTACCCTTATTTTTGTACATATATAAATTTTTCTTTCTTTAAAATTTTGGGAGGTAGTCTCTCCTAAGAGACCAAAATACACCCAAAATCAAGTGGGTGGCTCTGTTAATTTCTTTTTCCCTCTTTCTTCTCCCCCCAGTTTTGAATCTCTTCTGATTTGGTTAGCATACATTTTTCTGGGGTCTTTGCCACCCTTTTAGTATTTTATTCTCTTGTTCACATATTCTTATCTGGATAAAATTACAAGATGGAAAAACTCACCACAAAAAAGGACCAAGAGGCAGTACCAAAGGCTAGGGACCTAATAAATATGGATATTGGTAATATGTCAGAATTAGAGTTGAGAATGACAGTTCTCAAGGTACTAGATTGGCTTGAAAAAGGCATAGAAGATATTAGAGAAACCTTTCTGGAGAAATAAAATCCCTATCTGGGGAAATAAAAGAACTAAAATCTAACCAAGTTGAAATAAAAAAAAGCTGTTAATGAGGTGCCATCAAAAATGGAGGCTCTTACTGCTAGGATAAATGAGGCAGAAGAGAGAATTAGTGCTATAGGAGACAAAATGATGGAGAATAAAGAAGCTGAGCAAAGAGAGACAAATAACTACTAGACCATGGAGGGAGAATTTGAGAGATAAGTGAAACCATAAGATGAAACAATATTAGAGTAATTGGAATTCCAGAAGGAGAAGAAAGAGAGAGAGGGGCAGAGGGTATATTGGAGCAAATTATAATAGAGAATTTCCCTAATATGGTAAAAGGAACAAGCATCAAAATCTGGAAGGCACAGAGAATCCCCCTCAAAATCAATAAAAATGGGTCCACACCTCATCATCTAATAGTAAAACTTTACAAATCTTAGTGACAAAGAGAAAATCCTCAAAGCAGCTCAGGACAAGAAGACTGTAACATACAATAGTAGAAATATTAGACTGGCAGCAGACTTATCCACAGAGACCTGGCATGCCAGAAAGAACTGCCATGATATATTCAGAGCACTAAATGAGAAAAATATGCAGCCAAAAATACTATACCCAGCTATGCTATCATTGAAAATAGAAGGAGAAATTAAAAAAAGAGAGAGAGATAAAAAGCTACCAGGACAAACAAAAATTAAAGGGATTTGCAAACACCAAACCAGTCTTACAGGAAATATTGAAAGGGGTCCTCTAAGCAAAGAGAGAGCCTAAAAGTAGTAGACCAGAAAGGAACAGAGACAATATACAGTAACAGTTACCTTACAGGCACTAAATTCATACCTTTTGATTGTTACCCGGAATGTAAATGTGCTAAATGCCCCAATCAAAAGTCACAAGGTATCAGAATGGGTAAAAAACAAAACCCATCAACATGCTGTCTACAAAATCTCATTTTAGACCCCAAAACACCTTCAGATTTAAAGTGAGGGCATGGAAAACAATTTACCATGCTAATGGGTATCGAAAGAAAGCTAGGGTGGCAATCCTCATATCAGATAAATTAGATTTTAAGCCAAAGACTATAATAAGAGATGAGAAAGGACACTATATCAGACTCAAAGGGTCTGTCCAACAAGAAGACCTAACAATTTTTAATATCTATGACCCTAACATGGGAGCAACCAACTATATAAACCAATTAATAACAAAATCAAAGGAACACATTGACAATAATACAATAATAGTACAGGACTTTAACACTCCCCTCACTGAAATGACAGAACATTTTGAACAGGACAGATCATCCAAGCAAAACATCAACAAGGAAATAAAGGTCTTAAAAGACCCACTGGACCAGATGGACATCACAGATATATTTGCCATCCCAAAGCAACAGAATAAACATTCTTCTCTAGTGCACATGGAACATTCTCCAGAATAGATCACATCCTGGGTTATAAATCAGGTCTCGTTCGGTACAAAAAGATAGGGATCATTCCCTGCATATTTTCAGACCACAATGCTCTAAAGCTAGAACTCAATCACAAGAGGAAATTTGGGAAGAGCCCAAATACATGGAGACTAAACAGCATCCTTCTAAAGAATGAATGGATCAACCAGAAAATTAAAGAAGAATTGAAAAAATTCATGGAAACAAATGATAATGAAAACACAACGGTTCAAAATCTGTGGGACACAACAAAGGCAGTCCTGAGAGGAAAATATATAGTGGTACAAGCCTTTCTCAAGAAACAAGAAAAATCTCAAATACGCAACCTAACCTTTCTCCACCTCCTAAAGGAGCTGGAGAAATAACAACAAAGAAAGCCTAAATCCATCAGGAGAAGAGAAATCATAAAGATCGGAGCAGAAATCAATGAAATAGAAAAAAAAAACCCAAAAACCAAACAACAACAACAAAAACAACACTGAACAAATCAACGAAACTAGAAACTGGTTCTTTGGAAGAATTAATAAGATTGATAAACCCCTGGCCAGACTTATCAAAAAGAAAAGAGAAAGGACCCAAATAAATAAAATCATAAATGAAAGAAGAGAGATCTCAACCAACACCAAAGAAATATAAACAATTATAAGAACATATTATGAGCAACTCTATGCCAGCAAATTTGACAACCTGGAAGAAATGGATGCATTCCTAGAGACATATTAACTACCACAACTGAACCAGAAAGAAATAGTAAACCTGAACAGACCCATAACCAGTAAGGAGATTGAAACAGTCATCAAAAATCTCCCAACAAACAAGAGCCCAGGGCCAGAGGGCTTCCCAGGGGAATTCTACCAAATATTTAAAGAAGAATTAACTTCTATTCTCCTGAAACTGTTCCAAAAAAAAAAAAAAAATGGAAATGGAAGGAAAACGGCCAAACTCATGAGGCCAGCATCACTTTGATTCCAAAACCAGACAAACATCCCATCAAAAAAGAGAATTACATATCCTTGATGAAAACAGATGTGAAAATTCTCACCAAAATACTAGCCAATAGGATCCAACAGTACATTCAAAGGATTATTCACCACAACCAAATGGGATTTATTCCAGGGCTGCAAGGTTGGTTCAACATCTGCAAATCAATCAATGTGATACAATACATTAATAAAAGAAAGAACAAGAACCATATGATACTCTCAATAGATGCTGAAAAAGCATTTAACAAAGTACAGCATCCCTTTCTGATCAAAACTCTTCAAGTGTAGGGATAGAGGGCACATACCTCAATATCATCAAAGCCATCTATGAAAAACCCACCACAAATATCATTCTCAATGGAGAAAAACTGAAAGCTTTCCTGCTAAAGTCAGGAACACAGCAGGGATGTCCATTATCACCACTGCTATTCAACATAGCACTAGAAGTCCTAGCCTCAGCAATCAGACAAAAAAAAAAAAAAAAAAAAAAAAATTAAATGCATCCAAATCAGCAAAGAAGAAGTCAAACTATCACTCTTTGCAGATGATATGATATTATATGTGGAAAACGCAAAAGGCTCCACTCCAAAACTGCTAGAACTTGTATAGGAATTCAGTACAATCAATATATAATTATAATCAATGCACAGAAACCAGTTGCATTTCTTTACACCAACAGCAAGACAGAAGAAAGAGAAATTAAGGAGACAATCCTATTTACAATTGCACCCAAAACCATAAGATACCCAGGAATAACCTAACCAAAGAGACAAAGAATCTGTACTCAGAAAACTATAAAGTATTCATGAAAGAAATTGAGGAAGACACAAAGAAATGGAAAAATGTTCCATGCCTATGGATTGGAAGGACAAATATTGTCAAAATATCTATGCTGCCTAAAGCTATCTACACATTTAATGCAATACCTATCAAAATGCCATTCTTTTTTTTTCTTTTCAAAGAAATGGAACAAATAATCCTAAAATTTATATGGAACCAGAAAAGACCTCGAATAGCCAGAGGAATATTAAAAAAGAAAGCCAGGGCGCCTGGGTGGCTCAGTAGGTTAAGCCTCTGTCTTCAGCTCAGGTCATGTTCTCAGGGTCCTGGGATCGAGCCCCACACTGGGCTCTCTGGTCAGCAGGGAGCCTGCTTGCTCCTCTCTCTCTCTGCCTGCATCTCTGCCTACTTGTGATCTCTGTCTGTCAAATAAATAAAATAAAATCTTTTTAAAAATCCTTAAAAAAAAAAAAGAAAAGAAAAAGAAAGCCAAAGTGGTGGCATCACAAATGCAGACCTCAAGCTCTATTACAAAGCTGTCATCATTAAGACAGTATGGTACTGGCACAAAAACAGACACATAGATCAATGGAACAGAATAGCGAGCCCAGAAATGGACCCTCAACTCTGTGGTCAACTAATCTTTGACAAAGCAGAAAAGAATGTCCAATGGAAAAAAGAAAGCCTCTTCAACACATGGTGTTGGGAAAATTGGACAGCCACATGCAGAAGAATGAAACTGGACCATTTCCTTACACCATACATGAAAATAGACTCAAAATGGATGAAGGACCTCAATGTGAGAAAGGAATCTATCAAAATCCTTGAGGAGAACACAGGCAGCAACCTCTTCAACCTCAGCTGCAGCAACTTCTTCCTAGGAACATCGCCAATGGCAAGGGAAGCAAGGGCAAAAATGAACTATTGGGACTTCATCAAGATCAAACACTTTTACACAGCAAAGGAAAGAGTCAACAAAACCAAAAGACAACTGATGGAATGAGAGAAGATGTTTGCAAATGACTTATCAGATAAAGGGCTAGTATCTAAAATCTATAAAGCTTATCAAACTCAACACCCAAAGAACAAATAGTCCAATCAAGAAATGGGCAGAGGACATGAACAGACATTTCTGCAAAGAAGACATCCAGATGGCCAACAGACACATGAAAAAGTGCTCCACATCACTCAGCATCAGGGAAATACAAATCAAAACCACAATGAGATATCACCTCACACCAGTCAGAATGGCTAAAATTAACAAGTCAGGAAATGACAGATGCTAGCAAGGACACAGAGAAAGGGGAACCCCCCTACACTGTTGGTAGGAATGCAAGTTGGTACAGCCATTCTGGAAAACAGCATGGTGGTTCCTCAAAAAGTTGAAAATAGAGCTACCCTATGACCCAGCAATTGCACTACTGGGTACTTACCCTAAAGATACAAATGCAGTGATCTGAAGGGGCAGTGTACCCAAATGTTTCTAGTAGCAATGTCCACAATAGCCAAACTATGGAAAGAACCTAGATGTCCATCAGCGGATGAATGGATAAAGAAGATGTGGTATATATATATACAATGGAATACTATGCAGCCATCAAAAGAAATGAAATCTTGCCATTTGCAATGACATGGGTGGAACTAGAGGGTATTATGCTGAGCGAAATAAGTCAATCAGAGAAAGGCAATTATCATATGATCTCCCTGACATGAGTAATTTGAGAGGCAGAGTGAGGGGTTTGGTGGGTAGAGAAGGAAAAAATGAAACAAGATGGGATCGGGAGGGAGACAAACCATAAGGGACTCTTCATCATATAAAACAAACTAAGGGTTGCTGGAGGGAGGGGGTTTGTGAAGAGGGGTTGGGTTATGGACACTGGGGATGGTATGTGATATGGTGAGTGCTATGAAGTGTGTAAGCCTGACGATTCACAAACCTGTACCCCAGGGCAAATAATGCATTTTATGTTAATAAAAATAACTAATTTAAAAAAGAATACAAAAATACAATTTCTTTATCAAAAATCCTATTCAGGATTTTCTTCCTTACATGATTAATTATAATTCTACTTCACTACAGATAGAAACATCAATTATAGATATAATTTAAAATCCTTGGCATCTTTTCTAGAAATACAAGGAAAACCCCAGTAAGTGCCCTCAGAAGTACTCAAAGCAAGTTTTGTGGCAAGATGAAAAATACCTTGGACTATTCCTATGTTTAATAATTTACATTATCAATTAGTCTTCTGAAGTTACCTATAGAATACATTGAAGAAGTTTGTTCACCTGTCTGTATTTGTCATCAAACTGTAAGCTTCTTGAGGGCTGCCCTTGTATACACAGTGCCCAGCACACACAGTGATCTGCAAACACATGCTGAATGAGTGACCAGCAGTGGCTTCAAAGGGAACCACAGGAAAACTCTGCCAAGACAGCCATATCTAATTAAAAAAAAATTACTACAGTCTTTATGTGATAACATACTTCAGGGAGAATTCAAAAGTTTAAGTATCAGGTAACAGTTTAAAAGGATCCTACACATCAGCTATCAGCTCCTTCAGTAGGTCCAAAAGTACAGGTGAAGGGCTCGGTGAATATAGTCCAGAAGTTACTCTAATGAGTGACATGTACTCTGTGACTTGGCGCTTGAAATAGATTGTGAAGACACCAAAAGATGGAGTAGAAAGCCTTCCATCCAACTGCAGCAGAAGCATTTGTAAACAATTTTTCTTAGTTTACTGCTCACATTATGGGGATTGAGTGGGATTGCGTGGAGTTCCAAGTTTAGGTTCCATCTAGATAGCAGTGCTTTTAAAATGCTGGAGGAGGGCAAAGAGAAGGAAATCATGAGCAGGGAGATTTAAGGAATTAAAAGAGATGCTGGAGCAAATGTGTCAGTCCAAACAGTACCAATTTTCAGCTCTTCCTCCCCCATCTCCTGGATCATTAGAGAAAGTTGAGGAAGGGAACCATACCTGGCTTTTAGCGTCCCAACTCCCAGATCCTATTTATCATCTTGATATGCCATTAGCTCCCCCCAGCCTCTTGTTAGATAGTCCTTCCACCTTTATTTTAAATTAAAAGATTGTGAGGGTGTGGATTATAGAGATAGCAGAGATAACCATCAATGGCTAAGCTTGGCCTTGCCCTCCAACAATCACTGACCTCTTTGTTCCTGTTGTGACCACCTGCCACACACAGGCACAGTAGTCGCTGACTAGGTTAGGGCTACAGGTTTTTTGTTTTTGTTTTTGTTTTTTAGCAACTATTTTTCACAAAAATATTTTGAAGCAATCAGATTCAACATATTACAATGGCAAGATTTTCCTGACCAACCCCCAATTAATTTAAATTACTTTCCTCTTTCTGTCTTTCCTCCTCTGAGTATCTCTTTCCCAGTACTAACCATGCTGCACTGTCCTCCCTGATTTACCTGTTCCTTTCCCCAGTTGGGTGACCATTAGGATCCTGGCATATTATTTTTTTTTTTTATGTTCAGTTAGTCTGCATACATCATTAGTTTTTGAGGTAATGTTCAACAATTCATTAGTTGCATATAATACCCAGCGCTCATCACAACACATGCCCTCCTTCATACCCATTATTGGTTACCCCATCCGCACCCCCTCCTTCTGTAACTGAGTTTGTTTCCTGGAGTCCAGAGTCTCTCATGGTTTGTCTCTCTTTCTGATTTCTTCCCGTTTAGTTTTCCCTCCCTTTCTCTGTGGTCTTCTGTGCCATTGCTTATGTTCCACAGAGGAGTGAGATCATATAATTGTCTTTCTCTACTTGACTACTTCACTTGGCATAATCCCCTCGAGTTCCATCCATGTCGATGCAAATGGTCAGTATTCATCCTTTCTAAAGGCTGAATAATATTCCATTGTATATCTCTACCACATCTTCTTTATCAATATCCACAATAGCCAAACCGTGGAAGTAGTCAAGATGTCCTTCAACAGATGAATGGATAAAGAGGATCCTGGCATATTAGACATGCTGGATGGGACAAACACTTAATATTATTTGACTGAAACAGGGAAATGAATGAATGAAAGAAAGGAGGATTTAATTAGGGGCATAATCCTTTTTCATTCATAACTCTGCACATATACTAAGCTGAGTGGGAAAGAAGTGAATAAGAATTTCTGAATGGTCTCTCTTATTTTAACAATGTTAAGAAGCAACTTCTTCAAACCCTAAGCACTACTACCACCAGGCAGGTTTTGGAGAGATGCTCACACCTGTTGGTTTGGAAGCTGTGTACTATGCTGAACTGTTATGCAAGGCAGAGACTGAATGCCAACTGACCTCCTTGAGTCAGTATAGCTGTCACTGTTTATTATCTTATACAGGGGATTATATAGTATTTATAGTATATTGTATTTATAGTACTATCTTACATTCATAGTATTTATGAAGAGTTTTGTACAAGGCATGGTTTCTCCATTTGGAGTCATATAATCTTGGCTAGACCACTTAACTGAGTTTCTCCATTTGTACAATAAAGAAGGAGGAGGAGGAGGAAGAGGAGAAGAAGAAGAAGAAGAAGAAGAAGAAGAAGAAGAAGAAGAAGAAGAAGAAGAAGAAGAAGAAGAAGAAGGGGAGGAGGAGGAGGAGGAAGGAGGAGGAGGAGGAAGGAGGGGAGAGAAGAAGAAAAAGAAGGATGAGGAGGAGGAGGAGGGAGAAGGCAGGAGGAAGTAGAGGGGGAGGAAGAAGATGAAGAGGAAGGGGAGGAGGAGGGGGAGGAGAAATAACATCAACAAACAACCACACTGCTTTCCCCCTGTGGTGGAGTTGTTGTGAGGACCAAGGTGATGAAGATTATGCAACTACTTCCTAAGCTATAAAGTACAGTGCCCACCATTTCTGCCAAGAGCCTCTTTGAGAAGCAAACAGAGGAAACAAGAATTGACTGATGGGAATGAGTCCAAGAGGTTAATATTCTTTGTTTTAGGGAGAGGAACTTTCCAAAATCATAATGTCTTTATGAATCAGCAAAGGGGTCAAGTTTGAACTCTCCTTTCACATATGAATATGCTTTATCTTTATTTAATATCTCAAGATGTTGATGTGGAACAAATTCTGAGTAAACACACCAAGTGGAGTCTTATCTCTAGGGCTATTAATGAGTTTTAAGTTCCGAGCACCTCTTAAGATCTTACAAAAACTGAAAGTCCTTGAGTAGAGATGAAAGTTTTTAAACAAATAATCTAAGATTACTGCTAACATTCTTTTGTAACTGCCAACATTCTTAAGAAAGAAATTGCATATTTCTACATCAGTAGATGTGTCTGCTTTAGCATTCTATATGCTAAACTTCCACGGCAAAATTTCACAACTCAGTATAGATGCATCCTATTGGACCACAAATATCCTCTCTTGCTGGGGCACAATCCATCCCCAAGGTGCCAGGTGTTTCTCAGAAAGGAATCAGAAACTCTGCATTCTTTTTTAGGTCTTTTTCTATTGTTTTACTATAGATTCATTGCAAATAGCTTCTCTAGAAAGAAAAAGTAGAGTGAGATTTCCAGGAGAAGGGAACCTTGTAGATCAAGAGAGGTGATTTATTACACATTTATTACACCATGTGAAGTGTGTCTTGAATATATTTAGGCAATTTAAGTACCACATTTCTGTAACTTCTCCTCTCTGAAACAAGCAAAACAGGAAGAAATAGCTTTTACTGGGGCACCTGGATGGCTTAGTCAGTCATGCCCCTGACTCTTGATCTTAGCTCAGGTCTTGATCTCAGCTTAGGTCTTGATCTCAGGGTAATGAATCCAAGCTCCATGTTGGGCTCCATGCTGGGTGTGGAGCCTACTTAAAAAAAAAAAAGAAAGAAAGAAGGAATGAAGGAAAGAAAGAAAGAAAAGAAAGAAATGGCTTTTATTCATGAGAACTCCACTAATTAGGAGATTTGGCTTTCTTGTGACATAATATTGGGGGCTCTGGGAGCACTTCCTTGAAAATAGTTCTTTTCCCATCTCATTGATGATCCTAACATTTCTATAAAGACAGAATGGCTACTTATTCAGTGATTGGAATGAAGGCATAAAATGCAAATATTCGGACTTCCAGTTAATATAAAGTGTTGATGACTGATGCAGCGAGTTTCTGAATAGAATTTGATAGGAGACAAAAGAATGGGGAAGTATTTTGGTGCAATAAAATAGACTAAATATTAGAAAGGGGAGGTTGTTGACCTCAAAGGCAAATGTCAACATAACAATTTGGGCCAATAAAACCTCTGATTAAATCTGAAATTAAAGCCATAAATGCTTTCTGAAAATATACTCTCTGTTGGAAAAGATTTATTTCCCTTGGATTTTCTTAGGGTTTCCTTCTACTTTATTACTTTTAATCTGCATTATGGAAAACAAGACACAATACTGTTATGGATTGTCAAAGAAAGTTCAGCTCTTTTGCTCCTACTGTTTTTGGTAGAGATGAGAGAACCTCAATAACATAAATATTTTCATTGCATTATTGAAACAACAGACAGAAATGATAAGTCATAAATGTTTATTTACTCAATTAATGAATAAATGAATGGATGGATGAATTAAAGAATGATGAGGGAGGAAGCAGATCTACAGTTTTTTGGAATGGACGCAGATTTACACATAAGCACTCACAGAAGGGTACTAATTTGCAGAGAGGAATTGGCACATAAAGACTGTATGTAAGCATTACTTATTATTACAGAGAGGAATTGGCACGTAAAGACTGTACGTAAGTTTTTTTTGGACCAATGGTGGTTTATACTGGCAAAAAGAGTTTGACTTGTGCTGATATTTTTCCAGTTTACAGGTTAAGTCTAGAAATAATTTTCTATTTAAGCCATTTAATAGTGGATGATTAAGAGGATGTCAAACCTAGACACACTGCTAAAGCCACATTCTCAAAGGTCACGGATTATTTCCTGATTTACAAGTTAATTCATCTTTTCTTTATTCCTGCCCTCCTTGACCTTTTACAAGAACTGACATTCTTGACTACCCCATCATTGAAGACATCTCCTGTAGTTTCTGCATCACTTCCCTCTCTTGCTCCTCTTCTACTAATGGCGTCTCTTTCTTAGCTGCCCCAAAATGGTAGGTATTGCTTTCAGTATTCCATCCTGCTCTCTTCTAACCCTGGAAGCTCCCACTTAGCTCCAACTCTGTCAGTAAATTCCTCTAGATTAAAGCCTGTGTTCCATAGTTTTGATCTGCTTCCTAAATTCCTATTCCACATTTTCAATTTTGGGATGAATATTTCTTCCTGGAGATTGCACTGGTGGTTCACAATAAACGATGAAATTCATTATTCTCTGTGAATTGGCTGCTTCGTTTGACTTCTTTTGTTTTTCTGAATGTTGCTTCCAGAAAATATGCTTGTGAGCAAAAGAATAAGCTGCATTGAGAATGACCAGAAAGTGGAAGCTAACCGTGGTGCTGGGGAGGGGGAAGATAATCCAAAAACAAGTAGAGAAAAGAAGTCTGGCCTTTTTTTGGTCCTGGGAAGATGATCAGATCTAGGGCATAGGCAGTAATACAAGGATTCTGTCATAAGAACTAATGTAAAAGATCAGGGTCTAAGTCAAGGCAAGTTACTTAGCTTCCTTGAATGCCATTCTTCTCATCACTTAAAAAAATGGGGCAACAGTTAACTTGAAGTTTTTAAATAAGTATTAAAGATAATACACATCAAACATGGCTCACAGTATTTCTCAATATGTACTAGTCATTATTACCACTATTACTTGATTTTCCCAGTTTGAACCTGAGTTGTTTTTAGTTGGTTTCTTTAACCAACAGCCCCATGTCTGAATGAATACTAACTCTGTCAGTTCTATATTCTTCTTTATCATTTTTATTGGCTCCACCTAAAGGTAAGTCCTGAAATGCACCTCCAGGAAACTTCCAGTGGTATCAATGTTCAAATATTTTTCTTCCAATGGCACAACTCCTATTATAATAATTCCCTATCCAAACATATTGCCATGGTCTACCCCTTCTTTCCAGATACAATGTTATTATCAGCACAGCACAAAGAGCCACACACAATGTGGCCACATCCACATCCTCGTTTTTCCAGTCTAACATTTGTCAACTCACTGTTGTATGAACCCTACTTGATCCTGTCTCTATGCCTTTCATCACATTTCTCCCTTTTCGCAAAACCTTTTCCCTTACACTTTAGCTCTGAAATCCTAGATACTTTTTCCATATTGGCTTCAATTACTCCTTCAAAAGTCTTCACCAGATTACTCTCATTCACTAAACAGTCTGCCACTGAATTTAAAGCTCTTACTGTATAAGCATTTAGTTGGCCATTAGCTATATACATAAGCCTTGTCAGTTTGATGCTCCCACCATCATTTGTGCCTTTTGTGCCAACTATTTTAAATCACCAACATTGTTGCCTCTTTCTTTGATTTGGGGACCAGTGAAGAACAAGCTCAATAAACTTGGGGTCAATACTAAATTTTTGCATTTGTTATTCATTCAATATATGTCTGTTTTACAACTTAACATGTACAAGGCATACTGTTGGCTGCAGGATATAAAATGAATCAGATAGAGGCTCAAGATCTCACAGTCTAATGAGAAATATGGACAGATAAATAACTGATTAAAGTGCAACAGAAATCCTATAGAAGACACATGCACAAACCAATGCTATCACAGAGATAGGTTTCTTTTTTTTTTTTTTTTTTTTAATTTTTTTATTTTTATAAACATATATTTTTATCCCCAGGGGTACAGGTCTGTGAATCACCAGGTTTACACACTTCACAGCACTCACCAAATCACATACCCTCCCCAATGTCCATAATCCCACCCCCTTCTCCCAAACCCCCTCCCCCCGGCAACCCTCAGTTTGATACAAATGTAGTGATCCAAAGGGACACATGCACCCGAATGTTTATAGCAGCAATGTCCACAATAGCCAAACTATGGAAAGAACCTAGATGTCCATCAACAGATGAATGGATCAAGAAGATGTGGTATATATACACAATGGAATACTATGCCAGCCATCAAAAGAAATGAAATCTTGCCATTTGCAAACAACATGGATGGAACTAGAGCGTATCATGCTTAGCGAAATAAGTCAAGCAGAGAAAGACAACTATCATATGATCTCCCTGATATGAGGAAGTGGTGATACAACATGGGGGCTTAAGTGGGTAGAAGAATAAATGAAACAGAGATAGGTTTCTTAACTCTGCTTTGGTAGAAGGGAAGGCCAGAGAAATATTCTCAAAGTAACTAATATTTAAGTTGCAGTGAAATGATGAGCATGGGTTCTCCATAGAGGGAGGCAGTCAGAGAGAGCATTATATAAGTAACCAAAAAAACCATGCAAAAACATGGATCCCTAAGTACAATTTTGTATGACTGATTCATGCATAAGCTATATAGTAGTGAGGTCTAGAAATAAGATTGAAGAGAAGAACCCTAAAACCAAATCATGAAGAAACTATGTAAAGAGGTTTGGTCACTGTTTAGAAGGCAAGAGTTCAGAGGACTGAAACAAGGAAACAATAAAGGTTTTTCGAAGACCTTCCAGAGCAGGGCGCCTGGGTGGCTCAGTCTGTTAAGAAGCTGCCTTCAGCTCAGGTCGTGATCCCATGTTCCTGGGATCGAGTTCTGCATCCAGCTTCCTGCTCAACAGAGTCTGCTTCTCCCGCTCTGCTTGCCACTCTGCCTACCTGTACTCTCTCTCTCTGTGTCAATTAAAAATAAAAAATCTTTAAAAAAAAAAAAAAGACCTTTCAGAGGGTAATTATTAATTTGTGTTTTAGGAAAACCACTTGGAAACGGAATGAGTGAGATCCTGATGCCAAAAAGGCCCAACAGAAATCAATTTCAACAGTCCAAAAAGAGACGACAGATTTGGTTGTGCACAGAAGACATTAGATTCAAGGGAATGTTTTCATGGCAGATTAAATCTGGGAATATTTGGGCACAGGTAAAGTCATGGAATTGGGGAAATTCAGAGTGATCCAAGTTTTCTAAACTGCAGATAAACGATGATGCCATTAGCCAAGAAAGGGAAGAGAATGCTCACAGTCCACTCTTTGTTTTGTAATACATTTCTTTTCCACTTCTTTTAAAAGGCTATAAGCAAACAGAGAAGCCAAAACCATCGGGTGAAAAAGGTAATACTTTATGTTTTATTCACATTAACTCTTGGGAACAACAGAAAGCAATTATTAGTTGGAAAGAATGTATTAAGCATAAAAATTTTATGAGAGTGGCTTAGTACATACAGTAATTTATGATAACATTACATGTTGGCAGTTCCAGCTTTCAGTTCTCAATTTTGAATCAAGACCAAAGAACTTTATGGAAAAGAAAGTAAACCTTTGGGCAAACTTCACAAATTGCTTTAATAACATTATATCACATAATTACATATTCTTATACTACTATTTTGAGGTTCATCCAGTTCTTCTTAGGAAAGGACCATTTAAGCAATAATCTCTGACTAAAGAAGAATCTATCCATGAGTAACTCTTCATGCTAAATAAGAAAAATATGTCAGTATTAATATTTCAGATACAAAGGAATTGGGAGAATTTTAATTAGTTTGGTATTAGAACTATATAACCAAACATTTTAAAGCCTCGAAGGGGGTTAAAGAATTGTCTGGTTCTGCCTTTTTATTTACCAAATGAAGAAACTGAGTACTATTAATGTAAGTGACATAAATAGGGCCAAAATTGGGTTTAAAACCACTCTCTAATCCATTAGAAGTTTTTTAAATGTCAATGTAGTATAGTTGAAAGGGAAAACTATTTCAAATCAAAAGAAATATATTTCAGTTCCAGCTCTGACACCAGCTGTGTGGTCGGCAGCAAACCATTTAATCATTGTGACACCCAGTTTCCTTATCCATAAGACAGGAATCATATTTTTTGTTTCACAGGATCATCATGAGGAACAAATACAATGATGTATATAAAAACCCTTTGTGTAAACTATAAAACACTCAAAACATAACAGATTATATTTGTAGAGTGAATGTTTAGCTACAATTTAATGAAACAACCTAACATTTATTGAGTAGATGCTCTATGCCAGAATCTTTTTTTTTATGCTATTTTATTTCATCCTTACCTATGAAGTAAATGCTATTTTCCAGTTTTATAGATTAAAAAGACAAAGGAAGGATACCTGGGTGGCTCAATTGGTTAAGCGTCTGCCTTTGGCTCAGGTCATGATCCTAGGGTTATAGGATCGAGTCCCACATCAGGCTCCTTGCCCTCCCTCTGCATGCCTCTCCCCCTGCAAGTGCTCTCTCTCTCTTTCTCTGACAAATAAAAACCTCTCTAAATCACACAGCAGGGAAGTAGGGAAAAAGCTCATCTGCTTGATAATGACTTTACCATTGGACTTTCTACCAGCACATAATTCCAGCAGTCGTGGAGAAGAAAACTGCTTCCAGCATTTGGGAAAGCTGCGATGAGAAAGAATGAGGGCTGGGGGAGAGAGAGAGAGCCTAATGGGCATGGATTTTACTATAGGCAATGAGATAATACAGGTGAGGTAGGATTATATAGCAAAAGTTTTTGTAATTCATGATCAGAAGGAGAGCTAGAGGAAGATTCAAGGGCACCTAAGAAGGATGATAAATTGGGCTCGTGGGTGGGTCTAATATTTGATATCCCTTCAAACTTTTCTTCTTCAAGTAGGTGTTCAACAGTTTATAGTCCTACAGCTGAGAGTTGTGTGGAGAAGGGAGAAAGAAGACCCCAGGCAGTGGGATCAATCTTCCCTTTCTGGTCAAGAAAAAATGACAGTTTGCCACAAATGAACACATTCTTTTCAGAAAGAACAACACTGACATTAGCCAGAGCACTTTGTATTGACATCGTTGGAAGGGGGAGGTGTGTGTGTGTATGTGGTGTGGAAGTATGTATGTGAGCAACTGTGGGAGGGAACATCTGGACGAAATTCTCTCTTTTTGCCTTATTCTAGAGGTATTTTCAAGGTACCTTATTTTAACTTCCAGGAGAGGAGTTTGAATAAACTTTAGTATGTCATTGATAATCCACCATCTCTCATCTCTCACAAATGAGTATTCCAACAATTCCTTATTTTACCCCAGTCTGGCTCTTGTCAAAAATTTAGCTTAATTCCAAATGAAATAAATGGACTACTGTGTAGGTTTGCAAGCAGAATGGGATGAAAGGTGGTTTTATTTTAAAAACCAAAAAAAAGGGTTTGTTTTTTTTTTTAAGGAAATTCTGTGCTGGACATGGGGCTCAAACTCACAATCCTATGATCAAGAGTCATATGCTCTGCTGACTGAGCCAGCAAAGCACCTATGGAAGGGGATTTTAAAGTGAAACACTGCGCAGGCTAGAATAGAGATGAATGGAAGCTAAGGGCCATCCATGGAGCCAATAACTAGCAAAACTTAAATTGAAAAAATAAACAACTCTCCCAAAGTTTAGATCTAGTTCTTCTTCTTACAAACAATGTAAACTTAGGTGAAATTCATAAAGCAGTTTCATTACCTGAAATCTGAGGTAATTACTTAGTTTGTTTTTTTCATACACACACACACACACATATATATGTGTATATATATGTGCTTATATATAAACATATGCTTAGTCCTTGCCATACACACACATGTTTTGTTTTGTTTTTGCGGGGGGTGAGCTTTGAGAACAAAAGACCCTAATCACTGGACAGCAACAGCTAACAGACAAGATGGGTTCCCTCATGTCAAGGGAGAGAAAGTAAAATTTTAATCAGGTCAAATGACCATGAGGCTGAATAACCAGTCAGCACAACCTGGGGGATGAGCTTGCAGAAAATTCCACAAAAGTCACAGAAATACCCTTGCAACACACTCTGCTATGCTCTTTAGATGCTGCCACATCCTCAAGCTGCCACGAGAAAGAGTGAGCCTCATCCTGCTTGTCACTCTGCTCCTAAAGTTGCTTCTTAGAACACAAGCCTGACCAGCCTCAATAGAGACACAAAACTTGAAGGTTTTGCCTGTTTAACCCCAAGCCCAAACCTTCTTTCCCCTTTGGAGCACACTTTCAGTTTGTCACCAAAGGCTGTGTCCTCCTGGTTTGCAAACTGTATGGCAATAAAGTTTTCCCTTGCCTCTGACCAAATCTTTGCCTTCCAGGTGTTTTTGTTGACATTCTTTAATGTCAGAAGTGGGATGTAAAGTGACTGCTGGACCCCTCTCCACATCCTCCCAGACTGTCACTTCAGGTACCTGCAAGAGCCCAGTGAGCTCAGCTGCTCCTCATTTGTATCGGGAGATCTCAGGAGAGTCCTCTCACATCCAAGACCACACACATTTTCTGGTTGAGGTCTCAGGAGTTTTTTCCTGAGTAGGAGTCCTACCCTCCAGGGAGGTCTTCTCTCACAAAGGTTGTGAGATTTCACAGTCCAGAAGGACTTGTCCCTCATTCAGGTTGACCACTGTGGCACAAAAGGATGTTTTTGTCTGGGACCTGAGCCTGACCAACCTCAATAAGGACACAGAACTTGTGGTTTTTGCCTATTTAGCCTCAAGCCCAAATCCTCCTTTCCCTATGAAGCATACTTTTGGTCTGTTACCAAAGAATGTGTCTTCCTGGTTTGCAAACTGTATGGCAATAAAGCTTTCCCTTGTCTCTAACTAAATATTTGAATTCCAGGAATTTTTATTGATTTTATTGAGCTTTTAATGAATATATTTATCACATAGGAAGGACTAAGCAATTTATAAATATTAACTCATTCATTCCTCACAGCAACCCTATGAGGTGGGTATTGTTATATCACGTTTTGCAGATGAGGAAACTGCAGTAGAGAACATTAGGACATAAAGCTAGCAAGCGGCAGAGATGGGACTAGAACGCTGGCTGGCTATTTCCAGAATCTATGTTAATCTTTCCACTTACAGTACTTAGTCAATTTACAAAATTACCATAAAGAGAAAAGTGGAAGAGTTTACCTTCCCATAAGATAGTATTTATTTTAATAGCCTTACTTATCACTTTTAACATTTTTAATTTTGTGAACTGCTTTAAGAATCTGGTGAAATGGGGTGCATGGGTGGTTCAGTGGGTTAAGCCTCTGCCTTCGGTTCAGGTCATGGTCTCAGGGTCCTGGGATCGAGCCCTTCATTGGGCTCTCTGCTCAGTAGGGAGCCTGCTTTCTCCCCCCTCTCTCTCTGCCTGCCTCTCTGCCTGCTTGTGATCTCTGTCAAATAAACAAATAAATAAAATCTTTTAAAAAAAGAAAGAATCTGGTGAAATTCAGGCAACATAATGTCAATAAAAACGTATCTTTCTATAATCACTCTCAATGAGAATGGCCTAAACACTCCCATAAAATGACAGGGCTGCATATTGGATAAAACGACAGGACCTGTCCATACGCTGTCTACAAGAGACCCACTTGGAACCTAAAGATATATCCAGACTGAAAATGAAGGGGTGAAGAAGCACCTTTCATGCCAATGGGCCTCAAAAGAAAGCTGGGGTAGAGATTCTCATATCAGATAAATTAGATTTTAAACTAAAGACTATAATCAAAGATAAAGAAGGACACTACATCATTCTTTTTTTTTTAATTGTTTATTTATTTATTTGACAGAGAGAGATCACAAATAGGCAGAGAAGCAGGTGGAGAGAGAGAGAGGGAAGCAGGTCCCTTGCTGAGAAGCAAGCCTGATGCGGGACTCGATCCCAGGACTCTGGGATCATGACCTGAGCCGAAGGCAGAGGCTTAAACCACTGAGCCACCCAGGTGCCCGGACACTACATCATTCTTAACGGGTCTAACCACCAAGAAGATCTAACAATTGTAAATATTTATGCCCCCAATATGGGAGCAGCCAACTACATAAGCCAACTGTTAATCAAAATAAAGAGTCATATTGATGTGAACACATATCAATATGTATTAATCAATTGATAGTAGGGGATCTTAACATGCCACTCTCAGTAATAGATCATCCAAACAGAAAATCAATAAAGAAACGAAAGCATTGAATGACACACTGGACCAGATGGACCTCATAGATATATACAGAACATTCCACCCTAAAACAAGAGAATATTCATTCTTCTTGGGTGCACATGGAACTGTCTCCAGAATAGACCACATACTGGGTCACAAGTCAGGGCTCAACAGATACCAAAAGACTGAGATTATTCCCTGTATATTCTCAGGTCACAATGCTTTGAAACTGGAACTCAACCACAAGAAAAAGTTTGGAAGGAATTCAAACACTTGCAAGCTAAAGACCACCCTGCTTAAGAATGTTTGGATCAACCAGGATATCAAAGGACTTAAACAATTCATGGAAATAAATGAGAATGAAGACACATAGGTACAAAGCCTGTGGGATATGGCAAAGGTGGTCCTAAGCGGGGAAATATATGGCCATCCAAGCCTCACTCAAAAAAAACTGAAATATCCAGAATACACCAGGAGAACTGAATACACCAGAAAACACCATAAAAAACTGGAGCATCAACAACAAATTAAGCCAACCCACACACAAGAAGGGAAATAATCAAGATTAGAGGAGAAATCAATGAGCTAGAAACTAGAGATACAGTAGAACACATAAATGAAACCAGAAGCTTGTTTTTTGAAAGAATCAGTAAGATTGATAAACCACTAGCCAAACTAATCGAAAAGAAAAGAGAGATGACCCAAATTAATAAAATTATGAATGAAAAGGGAGAGATCATGACTAATACCAAGGAAATAGAAACAATCATCAGAAATTATTATCAACAATTATATGCCAACAGTTATATCCACGGTTATATCAACAGTTATAAGTTAAGCAACCTAAATGAAATGGATGCATTCTTGGAAACCTATAAACTTCCAAAACTGAATCAGGAAGAAACTGACAACCTGAATAGACCAATATCTAGTAACGAGATTGAAGCAGTGATCAAAAACCTCCCAAAAAACAAGAACCCAGGACCTGACAGATTCCCTGGAGAATTCTACCAAACATTCAAAGAAGAAATAATACGTATTCTCCTGAAGCTGTTTCAAAAAATAGAAACAGAAGGAAAACTTCCAGACTCTTTTATGAAGCCAGCATTACCCTGATCCCCAGTGAGGCAAAGACCCCACCAAAAAGGAGAATTTCAGACCAATATCCCTGAAGAATATGGATGCCAAGATTCTCAACAAGATCCTAGCTAATAGGATCCAACAGTACATTAAAAAGATTATCCAACATGACCAGGTGGAATTTATCCATGGGATGCAAGGGTGGTTCAACATTTGCAAATCAAGCAATGTGATAGAACAAATCAATAAGAGAAGAGAAAAGAACCACAAGGTCCTCTCAATTAATGCAGAAAAAGCATTTGACAAGATACAGCATCCATTCATGATTAAAACGATTCAAGGTATATAGAGGGAACATTCCTCAACTTCATAAAATCTATCTGTGAAAAACTCACAGCAAATGTCATTCTCAATGGAGAAAAGCTGAGAGCCTTCCCTTTGAGATCAGGAACATGACAACGATGTCCACTCTTGCCACTGTTGTTCAACATAATTCTAGAAAACCTAGCAACAGCAATCAGACAACAAAAAGAAATAAAAGGTATTCAAATTGGCAGTGAAGAAGTCAACCCCTCTCTCCATAGATGACATGATACTTTATATGGAAAACCCAAAAGACTCCACCCCCAAACTACTAGATCTCATACAGCAATTCAGTAATGTGGCAGGATACAAAATCAGTATACACAAGTAAGTTGCTTTCTTATACACTAACAATGAAAACATAGAATGGGAAATTAGAGAATCGATTCCATTTACTACAGCACCAAGAACCATGAGATATCTTGGAATAAACATAATCAAAGAGGTAAAGGATCTGTACTTGAGGAACTACAGAACATTCATGAAAGAAATTGAAGAAGACACAAAATGATAGAAGAGCATTCCATGCTCGTGCATTGGAAGAATAAACATAACTAAAATGTCTATACTGCCTAAAGCAATCTATACTTTCAATGCCACTCTGATCAAAATTCCACCGGCATTTTTCAAAGAGCTGGAACAAACAATCCTAAAATCTGTATGGTACCAGAAAAGGCCCCGAATTGCTAAGAAAATGTTGAAAAAGAAAAACAAAATGGGGGTCATCACGTTGCCTGATTTCAAGTTTTACTACAAAGCTGTGATCACCAAGACAGCATGGTATTGGAACAAAAACAGACACATAGACCAGATGAACAGAGTAGAGAGCCCAGATATGGACCCTCAACTCTATGGTCAAATAATCTTTGACAAAGCAAGAAAAAATATCCAGTGGAAAAAAGACAGTCTCTTCAATAAATGGTGCTGGGAAAATTGGACAGCTATGTATAGAAGAATAAAACTTGACCATTCTCTTACAGCATACACAAAGATAAACTCAAAATGGATAAAGGACCTCAAGGTGAGGAAGGAATCTATCAATATCCTAGAGGAGAACATAGGCAATAACCTCTACGACATCGGCCACAGCAACTTCTTTCAAGACATGTCCCCAGAGGCAAAGGAACAAAAGTGAAAATGAACTTTTGGGACTTCATCAAGATCAAAAGTTTCTGCACAGCAAAGGAAACAGTCAACAAAACAAAGAGGCAACCCACGGAATGGGAGAAGATATTCGCGAATGACAATACAGACAAAGGGCTGATATCCAAGATCTATGAAGAACTCCTCAAACTTGACACACACAAAACAGATAATCATGTCAAAAAATGGGCAGAAGACATGACAGACATTTCTCCAAAGAAGACATACACATGGCTAACAGACACATGAAAAAATGTTCATCATCATTAGCCATCAGGGAGATTCAAATCAAAACCACACTGAGATACCAGCTCACACTAGTTTGAATGGCCAAAATGAACAAGACAGTAAACAACAAGTGTTGGAGAGGATGTAGAGAAAGGGGAAGCCTCTTACACTGTTAGTGGGAATGCAAGTTGGCGCAGCCAATTTGGAAAACAGTGTGGAGATTCCTTAGAAAATTAAAAACAGAGCTTCCCTATGACCCTGCAATTGCACTACTGGGTACTTACCCCAAAGATACAGATGTATCTTTACTACAGATGTAGTAAAAAGAAGGGCCATCTGTACCCCAATGTTCATAGCAGCAATGGCCACAGTCACCAAACTGTGGAAAGAGCCAAGATGCCCTTCAACAAATGAATAGGATAAAGAAGATATGGTCCATATATACAAAGGAGTATTGTGCCTCCATCAGAAAGGATGAATACGCAGCTTTTGTAACAACATGGGACTGGAAGAGACTATGCTGAGTAAAATAAGTCAAGCAGAGAGAGTCAATTACCATATGGTTTCACTTACTTGTGGAGCATAAGGAATAACATGGAGGATGTTGGGAAATGGAGAGGAGAAGTGAGTTGGGGGAGATCGGAAGGGGAGACAAACCATGAAACTCTGAGAAACAGAGGGTTTTGGAGGGGAGGAGTGTTGGGGGGTTGGGTAAGCCTGGTGATGGCTATTATGGAAGGCATGTATTGCATGGAGCACTGGATGAAGTGCATAAACAATGAATTTTGGAACACTACAAAAAATAGAATTTAAAAAATAAAAAAAAAAGAATCTGGTGAAATCATTGATATTTACGAACATAGATATACATAGCATAAAAATTATGGTATCATTTCCAAGATTTTGTAGACCTCAAGTAGTCCGTTTGTGGACATGAGGTTAACAAAAATTCTGACAAGCTTGGTTATGTTCCCTAAACCTCAGTCTCTTCCAGTAAGAAATAAGACAGAAAATACAGTGATCCATTTCTTAGGTACCAGTTTCAGGACTGAGAGATACACATATAATTTAGGGATAAGTTCTATACAGCTTTGGATTACTTGACTGTATATTACATAGAAGTTCTGGTTCTAATTTCCTTTAATAGTATATATTCAGAATTAAACATGGAGTAGGGCAAAAAGAGTTTGGCCAAAATACAGTATTTGAAAACTAGTCTGGAGGGGTTGGTGGAAATTTAGCCAACATGAGTTCCAAGAATGACATCTTGTCAGCTTTTGCAGATCTACCATTTGACTTCAATGATCTCTACATCCCTTCTTCATTAAAATACTTTGGGTGGTCAAACAATGGTGCCAATCAAGACCACTGTTAAGGAAAACCTTTCAAGCAAGTTGTACATTTCTCTACATTTTCTAACACCTACAAATTCTGAATAAGGTTATTACGTTACTTGAAACCCCATTGTGATTCAAATCAACAAGGTCAATAGAGAAAAGCCAGTGAACAATTAACTGTGGCTTATAATAGCTGTTCATATTCTTACTAGGAGACACAACAGCAAACCCATACTGTTTACCATTGATTGCTAAGACCAGAAAGCAAGAAAGAAAAGGCATTGTCAGCTTTGTTTTGGTTTCCAGTTGGTTGTTTCTCTGAAAAAGACACATTTGTCTTTTAAAACAAATCCTCATTTTTTTTTCTATTTCATGTTGATAGGTCCAATTATAATTAATGAATAAGTAAAGTGCAGTTGTGTAACTTAGCAATATTTTACATTTTCTCTAGTTGATTCATGAGCAGCTGCAAAGATACTGACAAGATTACTTTATGATTTTAAAAACTTAAGGTGAGAAGTTCTGGTGTATATAAGAAATGCTAAAAATCTCTGCTTAGTAGCCCGAAAAGACTATCAAAGGAAGTTATAATTCTCATTTTTAAAAAAATGATGTGAGCCACTTAAGTCAGGAAGAGAAAATCTGTGTGTGTGTGTGTGTGTGTGTGTGTGTGTGTGTGTATTTAAACTGTCAATGAGCCAACAAAGCCCAGTTCTTGAGAAAATTTTACCCATTAAGCTTTTACTCCCTGGTCAAACATGTTCTCCCAATTTCAATTCTATTTCTAAATAAGGGTTTTGCTCAACTTGAAAAGATAGTCATGAAAAATTGGTAAGCCAAGATGCCCTTCAGCAGATGTATGGATAAAGATGTGTTTCATATACACAATGGAATATTACTCAGCCATCAGAAAGAATGAATACCCACCATTTGCATCAGCATGGATGGAATTGGAGAGGATTACGCCAAATGAAATCAGTCAAGCAGAGAAAGACAATCATCATATGGTTTTACTCATATGTGGAACAGAAGGTATAGCATGGAGGACCACTGAGGAAGGGAGGGAAAACTGAATGGGAAGAAATCAGAGAGGGAGACAAACCATGAGAGACTCTGGACTCTAGGAAACAAACTCAGGATTACAGAAGGGAGGAGTTGGGAGAATGGGGTAACTGGGTAAAGGGTGATGAGCACTGGGTGTTATACACAACAATGAATCGTTAAACACTACATCAAGAACTAATGATGTGCTGGCTAATTGAACATTAAAAAAAAAAATAGAATTTGTAAGTATGCACCAGGGAAAGTATAGGGAGACAAATTAGCTCAACCAATAGTGGGATTTAACAGGTTTTGTTACAACTAAGAATTCTCAAGGAAACAGTGTGAATTTATTGTTTCATATCATATCTTCTAGTTAGCCAAATCTATTGGCTAATGATAGTCAATGAGATGGTATATAGAAGTACTTTGTCCTTAGAGGGAAAAGTCACCATATAATACTAAGCTGGTGGCATAATTAGAATTCTTCCAAAAAAAAAAGGGATTTTTCACATACATCAATATGATAGAAACAAGAATTATAAAAGATTTGCTTGGCTCAAAGTAATGTCTCAGATTCTCTAATATATTACGGCTTTCTCTGCCACACACTAGTGGGAATAACTCAATTTGTTTACTGATTCATTCATACATTCCTTTATTCATCCTTTGTTCCCGAGAGGATATTTTCTCCGTCAAATAAATAGGCAATTTAACTAAAATCTTGTTCTGTATTCTGCAACTCTGCTTAGTATACTGTACAAGCTGAACAATGACAGAATTCAGTTTTAAATAAAATGAAGAAAAATTAAAGAACAATTAAAAGCCTATGAACATCAATTCTACTATGTGAAACCTGGTGATTCACAGACCTGTACCCCTGGGGATAAAAATATATGTTTATAAAAAATAAAAAATTATATTTAAAAAAATGTTTATTCCATTACCAAATTTAAAATATCAAGTATCCTCTTGGGAACAGAGGTAACAGTACTTAGAGGAAAACTTTCAATTCATAAATAAAGAAATTACTTGGAAAGTACAATTTATTGGTAGAAAATGAGAATATTTTGGAAAGGTTTGTGCTTTTTTTAATGTGGAAAACAAAGAGGTCTCCTGTTTTTCTACGTTCCTACCATAATTTTATGTAAAACCAGCTCCCTCTAGTGATGACAATCATGCTTTTCACCAAGAAAGCAAGAGGCTTTCTTAACTATGCATTTAGGCCCCTTTGGAATTGAACCTCAAAATATACACCTGAGAAGATCAAGTTTTATTATAAAGAAGCTAAAAATTCTAATAACCTCTGGAGCCAGTTGACAGTCTTTTTTATTTCCTAAAACTTGTCTTTAATATCAAAAATAAACAAAGGTAGTTTCTTTCAATATAATTATTCAATGTCTTTTAGGAGATTTCTGCAAATGTATATGACAAGAAGATAAAAGATGGACATAAGTATTTGAAAAGACAATACAAATTAACCCTTTTGCTGAGGTACTATGTTGGGTTTACCTAGGAAATTCATGAGAATACAAATAAAAATAAAAAACCCAGAATTAATTAAAGAATCAAGTGACTAGAAACCAGAAACACTACAGGGATCAATTGCATTTATTGACATGAGTGATAGACAGATGGGGGGAAATCACACATTCCATTTACTCCAGCAGAGGGAAAATCATATAAAATATATAAGAATAAATTTAGGAAGAAGTAATGGTACATATAGGATTGTGGGGGCTCTAAAATCTTAATGACATAAAACTGAAGGAAAAAAGGAGAAATAGACATTTAGTATTCTCCTTTTTGTAACTTATAAAGTAAGTAGATAGTAAAGATATAGAAGAGTTGACCGATTGTATCAAAAAAATGTACATATTTGAAATATAAAAAACAGTCTACCCAAACAGAGTGGGATACATATTTCTTTCAAGTGTACATCAAAGGAACACTTACCAAGATTTAGCATACATTGATTTGTAACACAAATCATAAAAATTTTTAAAGAATTGAAATCATAGGGTACATTCTCTGATCATAATGAATTTAAATTAGAAATCAATAAAAATATATCTTAAAAATCTCCAGATATGATCACATGCTTCCAAATAGCACAGGGAAGTCACAAGAGAAAGTGAAGAAGGTTTGGTGATAAAAATTTCATGTGGTGGTACTTATATAAGGTATATACAGATGTTATATACATATGTTAAAGTACTGAATATACAGATTTTATTACATCTAAATTATAACTCAATAAAGTTGATTTTTAAAAAATACTGATGGAGGAAGACAAATTTTGTAGGCCTGTCAATTCTATAAAAGGTATTATTTCAAGTTAATGTGTAAGATGAAAAGTTGGTATGCTTAAAATGTATCTTCTAATATATATATACTCCCTGTACATTGGTATATCATTTATGAAAAGACTAAGAAAAATAGAAAGAAACATGAATAGAAAATTCACAAAAATAATAATGACTCTTAAACATATAAAAAAATGATCAACCTCACTTATAATTGGAAAAATGTAAAATAAACCTCCACTGTTTTTCACATACGATTTTTACCCGTCACACTGCCAAAAATTAAAATGTAGGATAATGCATTCTGTTTGTGAAGGTTGTAGATACTCTCATTCTCTGCTGGTGAAATTAAAATAGATACCAACTTTTTAGAAGGGAATTTAACAATCTCTAACAGAACTACATATGCATTTGTGTTTTGACCCAGAACTATCACTTCTAGGAAGCTACCCTAAGGACACACACTTCAACAATAAGAACATATATATGTGTAAAGTTACCCACAGCAGTACTATTTTTAATTGCAAAAGAAAGACTCTAACTGCCATATGTAGGACTGTTGTTGAACGAACTATGGTACAACCATACAATGGCATAGTTTGCAACTACAAAAAAACAGTGAGGAAGATCTCTGTTAAACTGATTTAGAATTATTTCCAGAAATATAAACTAAAAAAATGCTAAGTGTGAGAGTACCTATGGTTTAAGAAACACTAAGAAATAAGAATATATACACATATATATGTGTATATATAGATATATATATACCTATATATATATCTATATATACCTACAGGGTATCAGTGAGAAAGAATACAAAGAATGGAGGAAAGAATAGGGTAGAAATGATGGGGAAACAACACTTTGATAACTGTAACTCTGTGCATAGGAATTCTCTTTTTTAAAAAATTCTCATTTTTTTAGAATCTTGTTTTGCAAAGTAAAACAAACAAACAAACAAACAAGGAGAGAAAAAAGAAAAAGAGAAAAACCCAAATACAGAATACAAGCAGAACAAGGAAATCTAACTATTTCAAATGAGTACCATAAGCACACTGAAATGAGGTGAGTGGGAAAAGAGTTAACCTAAGTCATATTTGGCAACAGTAATTTGATTAATTTCAAACTAAAGAGAAAAAGAGCTATAACCCTAATAGAGTTCTAATTAGTATGTTTGTTTTTCACAATGTCACAATGGTACAAATTAACAGTTCTGAAATTAATTAATGTATATTATAAGTAAATGTATATAATGGGATTAAGGTTTCTCATTGTTAAAGAAAGGGAGAAGACTGAAATAAACTTTGTGTTGAACCAGAGCTTGAGTTATACACATAGGTATTTTTTTATATTATAGATGTATAGATATAGACAGATAAATACAGATATGTGTGTGTGTGCATGTGTGTATTTTCTCCTCTTTGCTGAAAGGACCTAGGTGTGATGACATTCCAGTAGCAATGAGATTACTAAATGCCAACATCTAGTTTTCTCAATACCATTCTCCACCAAAAGGATCCACTCTTCGAAGAAATGGCCCAGTCTAATGTGGGACTGATCAAACACAAGATGAGCCGGGAACATTTTGTTGTGCCAGAAAGGTGATAATAATAATAATAATAAATGGCCACATGTCAAAAAGACAGGGGAACCAATTTAAAGGGGCTTCCACTCTCTAATATGGGACAAATTGAACAAAAAGTGATTATTATAAAAAATTATAATACCATTTAACAACATAGGAATCTATGAGTTCATACAAATATAAAGAAACAAATAAATATATATTCTGGGGGAAAGGAAAAGCTCTTCCACACAAATGCCACAATATATGTTTAAGTAATGACAGAATTAGAAAATAATCATTGGTCAAATATCATGGTAATAATTGATTTAAGCAAGAATCATCATTGCCTGCTAAATTAGTGAGGGAAAATTTGATGATAAATGGTACATTTACATGATCACAAAATATCCTTTATAAATTAAGAATGACAAATAGAAAAATAGCAACTATAACAGAGAAACGTGGGAGCCAACACCTTAAAATCAAATGACCAACATTAACCTTACCAGAAATAAGACAGATATCAGGAATCTTCTAATGACATGTATAGAGAAGAACACAATATCATTTCTCTCGTACTCTTTCAAAGACGTATAACCTGAATATAATTATAAGTAAACATTAGACAAGCTCAAATTAAAGAACATTCCACAGAACCCTTGCCCTTCATTCTTCAAAGATGTCAATGTCGTGAGAGACAAAGAAAGACTGAGAGACTGTTCCAGACTGAAGGAGACTAAAGAGACATGAAAATTTGTGACTCTGGATTGGATATTGGCCACAACATTCTTTTTTACTTTGCTAATAAACATTCATGAAACAATCGTGAAAACTGAATAGGGTCTGTGGATTAGATAATAGTACTCTTGTCGATAATAATTTGCTGATTTTGGAGACTTGTACTGAGATTATTTGAGATAGTCTTATTTAGAGTAAAAGAGGCATTGTGTGTACAGTTTACTCTCAAAAAGGACAGAAATGTGTTTTATACATATGTATACATGTATACTACACACACACACACACACACACACACACACACACACACATTCCAAGAGAGAGGAGAGAGAATGGGAAAGCAAGTGTGGTAACATGGTAGCATTTGAACTTGAGTGAAGTTTTATAGCATTTTTTTAATAAACATATAATATATTTTTATCCCCAGGGGTACAGGTCTGTGAATCGCCAGGTTTACACACTTCACAGCACTTACCATAGCATGTACCCTCCCCAATGTCCATAACCCCATCCCCCTTCTCTCAACCCCCCTCCCCCCAGCAACCCTCAGTTTGTTTTGTGAGATTAAGAGTCACTTATGGTTTGTCTCCCTCCCAATCCCATCTTGTTTCATTTATTCTTCTCCTACCCCCTTAAGCCCCCATGTTGCATCACCACTTCCTCACATCAGGGAGATCATATGATAGTTGTCTTTCTCTGCTTGACTTATTTCTCTAAGCATGATAAAGAAGATGTGGTATATATACACAATGGAATACTATACAGCCATCAAAAGAAATGAAATCTTGCCATTTGTGACAACGTGGATGGAACTAGAGCATATCATGCTTATAGCATTTTTTTGACAATTTGTGTAAGTTTTCTGTAAGTAGGAGAACATTTATTTTATTTTTTTTGAGAACATTTATTTTAAAAAGGTTTTTTAGAAGTCCAATCAGTTGGAATGTTTTCAGCTGCAAACTGGTAGATACTCTCATCAAAATAGTGCAAAAATAGAGTTTTTTAAATCTCATAAACCAAGCCTCCCAACTTTAACTCCTCCTTCAGTTCTCCATTTAGATGTCATCACCTTAACAATGGTCAATCGTTTCAAGACTTTCATAATTAAATTTTCTACAATATAGTTATTAGAGTCAAAATTCAAGCAAAGTCCACATAATTGTCTTCGTGGATTTGTCTCAGTTGTCTTAAACAAACTTTCTTTTTCATCCCTGAATTGTGTGAAGGCGCAAACGGTAAAGGTCCCTTTCTGTTGGGTTTATTCCACCATCACATGCAGAGAACAGCTGTGCCCTGTCTCTCCTCCTACTGCATAGTGGTGCCTGCTGTATCAGAGGCAAGTTCCCAATCACAGCTCAGTGAGAAGATGCTGGAGAGAGAAACTTGCCACCCACAGGGTTTTTATTTGCTTTGTGTAGCTCCCTGCCTAGAGGTTAGTATCTCTCATCTAGCTCTTAGCCTTCGCTTACCCCTACCCCTTAATGCTCAAATTAAGAAAAGTCACACATTTTCTGTGAAGATCCCCTGTCAGGCTCCCCAGGACGTACACCGCTTTCTAAACCTCAATTGTCTGGCCCTGTCTGAGTCGTATATAGCAGATGTCCTTGGAAGTTGGTGGCATGTAGATGCACATGGCTTCTACTGATGACATAGACTTCCTTCTATTTGTACTTTTCCTCATCATTTCAATCAAGTCTTAGAGAGAAAGCAAGTGGATTTTTTCTCCCCCAGAAATTTTATCCATGGTTTTTGCTACTCCTAGAACCAAAAAGCATATGGTACTACCATAGTTGGAAAGAATTTAAGATCTTTCATACATTCTCTCATTGTATAACGGAGGAAACCAAGGTCCACAGCAAGGAAAGTACCTTGACTAAAGATGAACCCCTATCTTTTCCCACTTTATTTAGCACTCTTTTTCAACACAGTACAATATCTTGCTGCAACGGGGGGCTTTTTCTAGTCAATATTCGTCTCTCTTCAACATCTCTGAGAAACTATCACATTTTTAAGTTTTCGCACAATCAGTCCTCTTCTCAACTTGAATTAGCTTGCCAGATTTCAAGTCTAAACACAACTTTATCATTCCAGTGTTTAAATCTTTGGAAATAGGTGGTTATACCATAAACATGTTCATACAACTTCAATTATATTCAAGGGACACTGAACCATTAATGATATTACTTTATATATCTAATATAGTTTCTTTTTATAAATTGCATATGCTCAGATAAGAATGACTAAATGTTGGTTTTTGAAAGGTGTGAGAAAATCCAAATCCTTTTGTCAGGGTAACCTCATTTTCTCATTAATCTTTTCTGAGAAAAGCTATTATCTTTTATCACCCTTTTCTTCACTTGATAATGTTGAATTAGCTAATACCATATGGTCTTTATCACTTATGCCAGCTGGTTTTATGCAATTGGAGTTGATTATTTTAACATTAGAAAAAGTCCAGTTTTATATAATGTACAACAGGTATATAATAACATATAAAACAGACCATAGTAAACTATAATATACTATAAAATATTTAGGGAAATTGTATTTAAGAGAGGTTCAAATGCATCTTGATAACAATCTAATACAAGAAAAATATCTTTTTCCTACACAGAATAAAAAACATGGTACAATTAAATTATATTTTATAATTTCTGGAATTATAATCTATTAAAATATGTAATATATTGCTATAAAAACTCTAAACTTCAATGATTTTACATTCTATTAAACCCACGAAAATATCACAGTTCTAGATTAGTTACAATTGGAAATAGTCCCAACAGCATAATTTACTGGCATTGCTTACAATATCAAGTAGTATTTTACCATATTCTTTTTTTTTTCTGTATGTCTAAAATGGAATGAGCTTTATCCACTGGAAATAAAAGAAACATTAATTAACTAATGAATTTACTAAAGGAAAAATAATCTTTACTTTTTTTTTTTTTAAGAGGTAGAGCAAGTAGACAGGAAGAAGGAAAAGAATTGAAGAGGTAGAATAGGAAGAGAATAAGTACTAACTAAATAATTTACCAGATTTTTAAATAGTTATGTTATTTGGTCAGTGTATAATTTTCATAATGAGTTTGTATTAATGTGTTAGGTTAAAAGATAAATTAAAGAACTATAGCTTCTATTGAATAGAAAGTCCCATTTAAACCAAACTTTTCCATTTCATAGTGAATCTAAAGCTAACTTGCAATTATTTATGCTGTTGGCATATGTTCGCAAAATTTAAGTAAGACATGAGGGGGTTGTTTTGTTTTATTTTTCAGTTTCAACTGTATTTATTTACATTTTAGCTTAAGTTTTTATTTAATTCACGTGTAGTTAATATATGGTGTTACAATAGTTCCAGGTATACAATACAGTGATTCAACAATTCCATACTGTTTTATTTTTTTAAGGAGTCATTAATTTCAAAGTCCTCCACACCAAATATTTTGCCAGAACTGTTAAAATTGCAGATTAGCTGATTAATGTTTGACTTCATATTCCTCTTCCTTTTTATCAAATGATAGTGATTCATGAAGAATGAGGTGGAGAAGAGAACGGAGGGCAGGAATAATGGAATTTTCTAATCAGGCTTTTGAAGCTTGATTGCATTTGAAAACTGATGTAATGATGGAGAAATTTTAAAAAACTGATTTTTTTTAAAGAATGTTGAATTGGATATGTCTATAAAAAATAAAAAATTATATTTTAAAAAATGAATAAAAATAAAAAACCTTACTAATAAAAAAAAAGAATGTTGAATTGGAAAATACAAAGAGATATTCTCTCTGGCAGATCTTAAATAGATACTTATTTTCAGCGGTAATTTTTCCTTAAAACACAACCATTTCTGATTTAAAAACTTTAGTATATGGAATACATGCTGGAATATATAAATACATTGCCCTTTAGGGCATTCAGCCAGCCTATTAGAGACTGAATTATCTGTGATTTGCTTGCTTTCTTCTAGTTATATCAAGAGAGGGAACGGTTTCATGGCATCCCATGCTTTTCACAATTAATTCCAAATTAACAGAATATAGTTTATTGAGGGCAATCAATTCAAATCAACTTGATTACTGACAAAATACATTCAGAAAGAAAATGTGAAGTTAGAACTTTTATTCCAGAAAAAAAATTTAAAAATGTGAAGACACTCAGAAAAAAATAGCTTTATATTAGAATATAAACCTCTATTCAATTTTCACATCTGATTTAGATAGGTTTTCTTTCTTTCTTCTCCCTCCTCCCCTCCTTTCTTTTCTTCACAGATCCTTTGTGTAGGTTTCTTTTAAATTGTTTTTTGTTGGGTTGGGAGGTCGGGGTACCAGGTGGTGGGTATTATAGAGGACACGGATTGCATGGAGCACTGGGTGTGGTGAAAAAATAATGATACTGTTATGCTGAAAATAAATAAATGAAAAAAAAATTTCCCTTGAAGATGCTCAACTCCTCTTATACATTTGTTGGGGGGTAGGTGAATAATAAATAATTTTTAAAATAAAAGAATTGTTTTTTGTTTTGTAAAAAATGAAAAACATAAAGAGGAGTCACAAAACATTTCATTTTTAAAATAATGAACCTGGGCACCTGCGTGGCTCAGTTGGTTAAGCACTTGCCTTTGGCTCAGGTCTGATCCCAGGGTTCTGGGATTGAGCCCCACATCAGGCTCTCTGCTCAGCATGGAGTCTACTCACTCTCCTGTGCTGTCTCTCTCTCAAATAAATAAAATCTTAAAAAAAAAAAAATAGTGAACCCATCCATAGTCTGGAAGGGTTTTTATAAATGTTAGAAAGTTCCTTAGCAAATAGTGCTTGAATGCCCAGTTTAGTATATCAACAAAAGTAAGACTACTTTTAACAAATTAACATTTAGTGGCAATATGAAAGTCTAGAGTGGTTTCCTATGAAGTTATTTGTAGATGTCATCCTCCAGATTTTCCAGTAGTAATTCTGGACTGCCAAAGAGTCATCTACTGTGAGGCCAAAATAAGATAAACAGAGAAAATTGAATAAAAGGAAAGTTTCAGAAAGGGAGAACTGGTAAGACGTCCCGTAAGAGAAAAGTTCAGAAATATAAAGTTCATTGGGATCACCACCTCCAGTCTCTAGAAAAAGTGTGGGTTTTTTCTTATCACCTAAAATCCAACACACAATATTGTCTTTCTCCCAGTAATAAGTTAATGAAATGAGCCAGTAACCTATCAATTTAGCAAGAAATCTGGGATGCATTCTAGATTAATCTCTTCCCCTTACTCCTCCCACTTCTAATGACTCCATAGATCTCCTCTCCGTTTTACTTCCTTAACACTGTTAATGTCTGACCCAGCCTCTTCATTCACATTGTTTTGGTGCAGGCTCTCTATCTGCCTGGATTATTGAAATTTCCATCTAAGTGATTTAACTTTAGTCTCTGTACCTTGCAATCTATTTATCACATGATCAGCAAAGTAATTTTCCTGAAAATGAAATAAGATCATATCATTATCGTAATTAAAACATTCAACTAAACTATTTTGAATCTAATACTTGGACAGTTTTTCCTTTCCCCAATTTCATCCTCTATTGCTTCCCCTGATAAACTACACACCCTATGCTTATCATATTAAACTATTTATAGCACCATATTTACTGTACCATCTCTCAAAAATGTTCTTTCACGTTTCCATAGATTTGCACATATTGTTCCTTGTACTTAGAAACCTTTTTTTCCCAACCCCTTCTGGTAATCTCCCACTTACTGTTCAAGACCCATGCAAGTATTTCTTCCTCTTGGAACCCTTCCCTGGACTTTTGTACCCTACATAAGCCTTCATTCTATCCTGTACCTCAAAGACATATGTCATATTTCCATGATACTAAATTATAATGACTTATTTATATATTTCTCTCTCTTCCTAGACTCTGGTTTTCTGGAAACGATGTCTTTTCATCTTTATATGTGGCTACCTTATGGTTACTTACAATGTTGCATCAGTGAATAAATGAATTAATAAATCAATGTTCTAATGATGCTAAGACAGAGAGGTATTTAAAGATTTGTCCAAATATATTGCATGAATCAGGGGTAGGTCCTGAAATAGATTCTGGTCCCTCCCATTCTTTTCTATTCCACAGAAGCCCAGACCATGATTCACTGTTTCATTAACAACAGAAGATGGAAAGATTTTAATTTTTTTTACATAAAATTACCCACCCTAAGAAACTATCCACTGTGCTCCACTGTGTGGCCTTTAGGAATAAAAATGGGTCTTGATGCTCTAGTTACATTTTTTGGTAACGTTCTTTCATTCTAGGCACAATGTGCCCAGAATAGATTCCTGCAGCACTGGTATTTGAATATGGGAACTAAACTAAAAATGTCATAAGTAATTCAAAAGAGAATTGATGTCAACAATCAACTGTCGACTGTTTTTCAATTCCTCATTCTTTATTGCTTTGGATTAAAAATGTCTGGGTATTTTAGCTAGGATATCCTTTGAGATTTCAAGTCCATGAAAAGCACTTACTTAAACGTGATACATTGAGGGGGGTAGGGAGAGGGTGGATGGGTTATGGACACTGGGGAAGGTATGTACTATGGTGAGTGCTGTGAAGTGTAAACCTGGAGATTCACAGACAGGTATCCCTGGGGCTAATAATACATTATATGTTAATAAAAAAATTTTTAAAAATTTAAAAAGGGGGGAAAGTGGTACGTTGACATCACCTTGAATTATTAAATATTCTTTAAAATGGTTTGCATAATGTAACTCTGTATCTAAAGTAACTATGACGTGATAAATCTTTTATTCCAAAAAGTTTTTCTGGACTCACTACAGTACCCCTCAAGAAGTGTTTATTGGAAACCTGGGTGGCTCAGTCAGTTGAGCAGCCAGCTTTTGGTTTTGGCTCAGGTCCTGATCTCAGGATTCTGATCTAGGGTGGGGAGATCTAGCCCCAAGTCATAAGGACTCCATGCTCAGTGGGGAGTTTGCTTCTCCTTGCCCCTCTCCCTTTGCCCCTTCCGCCACTCATGCTCAAGCCTGCATGCTCTCTCTCAGATAAATAAATAAATAAATCTTTTAAAAAACGAGCATTTATCTTGTGATTCATCCTGTTCTCCAACTACATATTATGAGGCAGCAAAATATATTTCCTTTTCTCATGAGTATAAATAAAGAAGACATCAAAAACCCATGAAGAGGTAAAACATTTGGGTAAGTAAAAAACACGTTTTTTACACAGTGTAGTTTCTTTTTTCTTTTTCAAGTTTTTAATTAAATTCCAATTAGTTAATATACAGTGTAATATTAGTGTCAGGTATAGAATATAATGATTCCTCACTTACATACAGCACCTAATGCTCATCACAAAAAGTCCAAAATTATTGGCAACTTTAATAAGCCTTATAGACCTACATTTCCTTATGTGTTCAAAAGAAACACACATCCCATTTTGATAGTCTTGAAAAATAATGCTATTCTTTCAAGAGGTTTTCTTGTAGAAGTAGCATAGGAGATGAGATAACATAGTGTATTATAAAATTTGCTAAATTATGACCTGGTATTTCAGATTCCCTGAAGAATTTCACTTTGGTGGAAGCTCTTCTATTGCTATCCACAATGTCCCCTCACTTCCATAATTTCCTCCACCTTCTCCTTGTTCTCTGCCTTCCACCACCTGTAACTCACACTTTAGAAAACATGACCCTCTCCGCTGAGTAGAACCCCCAGGAATGAGCTTTCAGTTTCTTGCTCCCATTGCTTATCACAAAAACAACAGCTCTTCTGAAATTCAGGTGGTTAAAATTCCCCTTTCTGTTAAAAATATCATAATGGAGAATATGATTGATAATGTAAAAAGAAAAATATAAAAAATGTGCTATGAAATTCACTATTGAAAAATCACTCTGGATTGAAACACTGACCTAAGACTTTGTGGAAGAGGAGAGAATTTGCTCCGAGGAAGAACTAAGACATGGCTAAGATAAAATAAGCAGAGAAGAGGTGGTCTAGGAGAGGTAAACTTATGAGTAATATCACATGGATCAGGAAAGAAGGTGTGGTTGGGCAGACAATTCTTATGGGTTGGAGGATTTGAAAAAGGTGGTCATGGTAGACAATATTGAAAAGTTATCTGCAAAACTAGAATACCCAAGATATTTATGGTTCTTGAGCATTCTTTGAATCTATTATCCTTCAGGTCATAGGCAGTCATTACAGGTATTGTTCTGCTGTGCAAGAATGCAGATATGTGATGAAAGAGAAATTGAAGAGAGCACACATGAGAGAGGGAGATCTTAAAAGTTAAAGGAGTTGATGTAGACATAATATAATGAAAGACAGTTGGTAGATATGGATGGGAATGGAAAATAAATAATTTGTCTTTCTAGTCTATCTATACATACTGATAGTTTCACAAAGAAATCATTCAGCAGGCTCATTTCAATTAGTCATTTTTATAAAGACTCAAATAATAAAAGGAAAAACTTGTTTATTTACTTTTTTTTCTTTGTGGCATTCCCCTTGCTACCCAAGGAAGAAGGAAGAGGTATAAAATAATTTGATAATTAAATGTGTATATAATTTTTATATTTTCAAGTTTTTTTTTATTTAGAAAAGTTGATGAAATTTTGAGGCAGACATTAATCTAAGTCATTTTTAAAACAAAGTTATTTTAATAAACATCATTTATAATGTTTTAAAAATGTTTTAGTTCTTTGAGTATTTGTACAATGTCTGAGAGTATTCAATCCCTAGCTCAACACTCTGGGGAATTTTGAGAAAAAAATAAATGTTTGTTTTCTGCATCTTTCAATTCTGCTAAGTCATTCCAAAACAGGTCACATGTATAGTGGATATCCTTAAAATACCTAAGCAATTCAATAACAATTTTACAATGATAAGTGCTAGTACACATTTAAAATATTTTGATTAAAAGCCTTAAAACGTTTTCATTCATTCTTCCCCAGTATTTCCCTATAGATTCTCCGGTTTAATGACCAACAATGCAGTAATTAAGCATTACTTCAATGACATTTGAAAGGGAAATATTTTGCTTTCAACTAAAGAGCATTTTATAACTCAGTCAGATGTGGGTGTATATGCATATGCAAGCATGAGTAAAGAGGAGAGAACCAGATTATAGAAAATTTTAGATTCCTTTTCAAATTAATGCCATTAAGTCCACTAATATGAATAAAATATGGAGTACGTAAAGGTGTTATGCTCTGCTGGTCACAGGAGAGTGCTACAGCACCATTAAATTACCTGCTTTAAAATAACTGAAAGAAAATCATGCACTGGAGAATGACTTAATGTGCTTGAGCGAGCTTTGCCCTGCATGGCTGATTGGAAGAAATAATAGCACATGCTGGTAGAAATTATAGTAGAATACCAAAACCACTTCATAATATCTCCAGATGTTAAGAATGGAATGACAAAGTGTGACAGAACTATCTTGTGCTATAATTATTTTAATCTTTGCAGGGCTATTATAAAAGATTTTAATTTTGTCAAATTACCCTGTGAATTTTAAAATTCCCTTTCAGACAGCTCTTAACGTTTCCTCTAAATTATTCTACATTCATTGCAGGCAGCATCCTCTTGAGCCAGTGGGAATGCAATATGTGGAAAAGATCACACTTAACAATCCTGTTCTTCCTTGAAATAAAAGCTAAATAACAGAGATGTGATTCAGTCCTTGATAATGGGAATACTTTCCAGTCAAATACTTCTTTCATAGAATTTCAATAACTTTACCCATCACAATTCATTTTTATGACTTAAAGAAATGAATAATATACAATTCTTATCTTCTAGACAAAAACACTATATCACCTTGGAATCCAAAAGTATTCATATCAGTAACTTCAAGAACTGTAAGCCAAATTTTTGGACATACAGATTCTGCTAGTGAAAATAAAGCTCCTTCGTCCAATTTAATCATCAATTTTACAAGGATCACTTTATGATACTAAATTCACACTTGAGAAGGCCAAGTAACATAATTGAGCATGATAATTCACTAAGCATTAAGAATCCTTGGAGGGACGCTGCAATTATGTCAAGCTCCTATGGAAATTTTGAGATATTAAGGAAATCCATAGACATATTTTCCAGAGCAATTAAGAAAAACTCCCACAGTACTCTACATATAATTTAGGGGTTAGGGGTTGGGTTACAGGCTCCAGAATGAGATCTTCAACAATAAGAGTATTGTCTCTATGACACATGGAATGTGGTGGTTGGGTGTAGTTTCTACAGAGTTCTGGCTTTACTATCAGTCCAAGGCACATCTCCCACTTTTCTCCAATGCCTATGTTAGGTTGTCTTAACTTAATATCATGCTTATTAGACTACAGATTTGAGGAGGAAGAAATATTAAGCATTTTCTAGTATTTAGGAGGCTTAAAATCAAATGTAAGAACTACATTTGTACAAATGTACAAACTACAAATGTAACTACATCTGTGACCATGTTCATCTAGAAAGATTACCAGTAAAGTCAGGGAGAACTAAAAACCCTATTAAATTAATTTTTTCTAATAAGCTGTATTAGAATTTATAGAAAGAGCCTAAGATAATATTTTGAATGTTGCATACATTAACAGTAAATATTAAGATCTAAAATGTAAGAGCCAACAATATGGAAGAATTATTTATTGAAACATTAAGTTGTATGCTTCAAGCATAGCTTAGAAACATTGAAACTATGGGACAGGAAGGGAATATGCAGGCTGGCACAAAAGTTATCTCGGTGATAAAATGTGTGGAGAGTACATCAGTGACTGCTAGGGCCTCTTTAGCATTTTGGTCCTGCATGAGACCCAGAGACTAGATAGCCCAACATTGAACATGTCACCAACTCAGAGAGATAGGGACTCAGAATTAAATCTGTAGATTTAAAGAAATTTAAAGAAAATGAAAAATGTTTTTTTTTGTTTGTTTTTCCTTACAAACCTGAATTTCTGTCAAGGCAGGTTTAACTTTTCTTATCACTCTGTTTACTTTTTACTAAACTGAGCAACCTATGCCATCATCTATACAAGATGCAAGTAGTGTGTAGGGCTCTAGAAGATGAACAATCCTACAAAGTCCCTTTCAGCACCTATAGGTCATTTCCTACAAAATACTCTCCTGGTTCGGTTCATTTCATAAGGGGGAGTATCAGAGTGGCAGCAGACTCTAGTAAGACATATTGGAAATCAGGAAATAACTCTGACTCTTATGATAGGAAAGAGACTGAGGGTTGCTAGAGGGAAGGTTGATGGGGGAATGGGGTAAGAGGATGATGGACATTAAAGAAGGCACATGATATAATGAGCACTGGCTGGGTGTTATATGCAACTGAGGAATCACTGAACTCTACCTCTGAAACTAATAATACACTATATGTTAATTAGTTGAATTTAAACTAAAAATAAATAAATAACATTTTAAAACAGAAATAGATCTGGAGAACAAAGGCACAAGAATGGCTCTTCTAGTTATAGGCTCTAGTTCTGCTATGAAGAAAGGGACAAGAAATACCCTTTCTTGGACTGGCAGTCTTCCATCTACCTTTACTCAAAGGGTAATATCACCAAATTCTCACTTGAGAGGGTGCAGAACAGAGAGGACAGCACAATGGGTCTCACTTGAATCCAGCATCTCATGTGGCCCACTTGTACACCTCTAGCTCTTGCTATGAAGAACCCCAATCTACCTTGACTACTCCTAAAATACCCAATACTCTAAAAACTACATTTTCTTATCCCTAATCTTTCCCCAACTCCACATTCACAAAAACTACAATTTTTGCAGTGCATCTTGACTAACTTAAGAAAGAAAGATGTATAAACTAGTCTACAGTGTGGAGATGGCTTCCAAGGCTACTTGGTAAACAAAAGACATTTCTACTCCTGATATTTCAGGGACCAGGGATACTCTGTGGAGGGAAAGGGGAGTGTGCTATTGGGTAGCCATGGGCTAAATACCCAAGATTTTGCCTTTGGAATTTGAATGGCTTTCTGTTCTACAGACTCTCCCCCCACTCATCTTGTCCCTTTAGCTGGAAGAAGGTATCTGAAAGTCATCATTTTCATCCCTCTTTCTCCCATCTGAGAAGGCCTTCCTTAAATGTAACACCCTTGGTGATAGAGCTTAAAGACGTGGATTTCAGAAGAGTAAAGGGTATCCAGGAATTTTCAGAGAGACCTCAGAATAGCCTCCTTTGTTTAGTTTTCTTCTTTTCTGCAAGAAAGCTGTCTGGACAAGTCTTTTGGGCAAAGTAAAAAGCCTTTTAGTCATTTAAGTTAGCTGTTTGCCATCCATGTCCAGTTATTATAGTATAACACATAAGTAAAATAAATAATGATGGATGAACCTCCAGGTTATTTGGTTATAATACTAAAACTAATCATGTCTCATTTGAATATATTGAATGACTTTCCAATCAAGCCTCAAAAATTTTAAACATAACCATGGATTATGATTCTAAATCATTGGTAAACTGGTTTTTTGGAACTCAGCATACGTCTTCCTACAGAAATGGGAAGAAATGTTTAAGTAGAGTGAATCCCCCAATTGCTGTGATTCAATACACAGTGAATATTCAGGGTCTAAGGAGAAAATTAAGGGGATGGGCCTGTATATCTAGAAGGAAATACAAGAGGTATAAGAGAGCAAAGGGATTAAGGATTTAGGGAACATGGAACACATGATTTGGCCAGTAGGGATGATTTCACTTAATAAAATCTCAGCATTTTTATGATAAGACAGGCCTGGGTTCATGGCAAGTGGGCTGGTGTAAGTATGGTAAGAACCTAGAATTCTGGATTTAGGCATGTGGTATGCCAAAGTATGAAAAACCCACGTGTTTGAGAAAAGAGAACTTACTTACAATCTTTTCTTGTAAGCTAGAGGCCAGTATAGTATCAGTTTGTGGATTCAGGGTGATCAAACTCCTTGGATAGGGAGTACGAACAAAGCATTGCTGAAGAAAGTGTGAGAGTGATGGAGGTTCACAGTAAATGCTCAGTGTATCAGTTAGGATTGCTTCATAAAAAACTAAACACATAAATTTAATATGCAAGCTATCCATTTTCCCCAGGGGCTGTGCCATACTGCTAGTTGATAAAAATCAAGTTATTAACAATGCACAGAATCAATCATTCGTATAATGGATCTTCCGTAAAGGCTTATATGATTGCATCCATCTTGTTGTCTACTGGTGTTGAAATACAAATTAGTCAGAAACTAATTTACAGACTACATTATATATTTTATAATTTATTACAAGATTCTAAAATAAAAAAGCATCATTAAGTTGATCTGGCTCTTCAGGATAAGTAAATTGGCATTTGTTATATGAAGGGTATATGTGAACTTTTATCAAGTTACTCATACTTGAGTAATGGAATAATACCCCTTCATGATGATTTTGTAGTGTAATAAGTTCTAAAAGAGGTATTAGTTTAACTGTTTTCTATTTTCTGAGGTGTCAGTTTTTTAATGCTGAATATAGTTTTCAAGAAATCAGGATTTCATTAAAGTTCTAATCAACTTCATGCAGACTTTAAACATGACTGTTTTCTTCTTTTGGAAAACAATCCTTTGTTATTAACTGAAAACCCACTTGCCTTAAGTTTCTCTTATTAGATAAGCATATTTTCTAATAGCCTAATGAACTATTTTTGTTTTCTTCATTGTTATAGGTTGAATTATGTCCCCTCAAAAAGATATGTTGAAGTGAACCCCATATATCTCAGAAAATAACCTTATTTCAAAATGGTGTCTTTGCAGATGTAGTCAAGTTGAGATGAGGTTATTAAGGTGAGCCCTAAATCTACATCACTAGTGTCCTTGTAAAAGGGAAAACTGGGGCACAAACACAGAATGCACAAAGGGAAGATGATATGAAGAGACACAAGAAAAATGTCATGTGAAGACAGAGGCTTGAAGTAATAGATCTACAAACCAAGGAATGTCAAAGATCACCAACAAACTATCCAAAAGCTAGGAATAGAGAAGAAAAGATTCCCCTACAGTTTTCAGACAAAGAACAGCCAACTAAGCTCTTCATTTTACACTTCTAGCATCTAGAACTGTGAGACAATAAATTTCTGTTGTTCTAAGTCATATGGTGGTTCTGCTAATGCACCACTGGGAAGCTAATAGAGTAGTCAGGTTAAGACTTTTGTCAAGTAAACAATGTCTTTGTATACCTTTCTTTTCTTTTCTTTTTTTAGTGTTCAAAACTCATTGTCTATGCACCACAACCAGTACTCCATGCAATACATGCCCTCCTTAATACCCACCACCAGGCTCACCCAACCCTCCACTCTTCTCCCCTCCCAAACCCTCAGTTTGTTTCTGAGAGTCCACAGTCTCTCAGACTGTGGTTTGTCTCCTCCTCTGATATCATCCAACTTACTTCTCCTCTCCATCTCCCAATGTCCTCCATGTTATTCCTTATGTTCCACAAGTAAGTGAAACCATATGATAATTGACTCTCTCTGCTTGACTTATTTCACTCAGCACAATCTCTTCCAGTACCAACCATGTTGATACAAACTTGGGTATTCATCCTTTCCGATGAAGGCATAATACTCTATTGTATATATGGATCATATCTTCTTTATTCATTCATATGTTGAAGAGCATCTTGGCTCTTTCCAGTTTGGTGACTGTGGCCATTGCTGCTATGAACAGTGGGGTACTGATGACCCTTCTTTTCACTACAGCTATATCTTTGGGGTAAATACCCAGTAGTGCATTTGCAGGGTCATAGGGAAGCTCTATTTTTAATTTCTTCTTTTCTTTTTTTTTTTTGAATATTATAAACATATATTTTTATCCCCAGGGGTACAGGTCTGTGAATTATTTTTAATTTCTTAAGGAATCTCCACACTGTTCTCCAGAGTGGCTGTGCCAACTTGCATTCCCACCAACAGTGTAAGAGGGTTCCCCTTTCTCCACATCCTTTCCAACACTTGTTGTTTACTGTCTTGTTCATTTTGGCCATTTGAACTGGTGTAAGGTGATATCTCAGTGTGGTTTTGATTTGAATCTCCCTGATGGCTAATGATGATGAACATTTTTTCATGTGTCTGTTAGCCATGTGTATGTCTTCTTTGGAGAAGAGCCTGTTCATGTCTTCTGCCCATTCTTTGATGTGATTATCTGTTTCGTGTATATTGAGTTTGAGGAGTTCTTTACAGATCTTGGATATATAGATCTGTAGTGTCATTTGCAAATATCTTCTCCCATTCCATGGGTTGCCTCTTTGTTTTGTTCACTGTTTCCTTTACTGTGCAGAAACTTTTGATCTTGATGAAATCCCAAAAGTTCATTTTCACTTTTGTTTCCTTTGCCTTTGGAGACAGTCTTGAAAGAAGTTGTTGAACACCTTTCTTAGCAAAGACACCAACTCCATGAATTCCTTTACTTCTGGAGAGGAGCCCAAACACAATATCCAGCTGTGAGCTGTCATCTTACCTCCCTCTGCTTTTCTGACATTTCCCCCCGCAGGGCTGCAACAAAAGCAAATTACCAGAAAGGATCACAGAACAATCAAAATCAGGTTACCTAAAGCAAACCTAAAATAATCTTAAAAGGGCAAACATTTAATTCTCCAGAGGTCCTTGATGACCACCTTGTGTAATATATGAAATGGATAATAAAGTAGGTGTGAAGAGAAAACATGAAGAAATAACTCAAAGAAATAAATTTTACAGTTTCAAAAGTAAATAGGATAGAGATGATTAAATAGTATTTTAACCTTATCTATGTTTTAGTTTTTCACATAGATAACATACTCATGTTTTAATATATAATTAAAAAGTAATTTAAAAAGAGTGAATAGAGCTTTCAGCTTTGTTTATAATTATAATTTTTCACATTTAGATAAAGATTAATCCAAAAGAACATTCTATTAGCAGACTGGTCACAGACAGTTATCTGTTAATTGAAGCAGGAAGAAAAATGCAAAATGTTCTTCAAGGGCTTTTGGTCATCTTTTCTTGTTTCAGAATATATAAGAACTATGTGAATTATCTTCTTGATAACTAGGTATGCCAATATTAAGCTATCAAGTCCTCATTTCCTTATCTGAGAGATAGGCGGGCTTCATCTATTCTTACCACCAACCTCATGTTGTTCTTTTTCCATGCTGGACCTGAAACAACTTTCAAAGATGCACAAGTAGATTGAAGTAGAAAGGACTGTTCCCTCATGAAACAGAGCCAGAATTGTGCTTGGAAGATGGCTTCCTGGTATGCTCCCTTGGAGCTCCTGCTGCCCACACTCCCCACCATGCCATGAATGGGAGGCCAGTGTTTTTTGTTCATGTGATAAGAGTGGTGGCCAGGCTCACAAATGCTCCCTCCATAGTTTTTTCTGGGTCTTGAACAGTGCCAAAACTCCATTCTGGTGGGGAATGGGGGCAGGAGGCTCTGGCATCTATCACTGCAGGCCTAGGGCTGCAGAATAGAGGTAAGAATGGTGATCATATGCTTACAATTTATTAAAAGTGGCATGTCTAGGAGCACCTGGGTGACTCAATCTATTGAGCGGCCAACTTTGGATTACAGTTCAGGTCACAATCTTGGGGTCATGGGATCAACTCAGTGTGGGGCTCTGAGCTCTGCACAGAGTCAGCTTGTCTCTTTTTCTCTTAAATAAATAAATAAATAAAATTTTTTTTAAAGTGGCATGTCTACTTCTCTCTCTCTCTCTCTTCCTCCTTCTCTCGCTCTCTTTACTTTTTGCATCTTTCATCTCTTTGAATGTAGAATAAAGCCTGTATGGCAAACCAGGGAAGATAAAGAGAAACGAAGTACCAGGACCAGGACTGGGTCTGATTACCGATCAATAGGGTCAGGTAAGTCAGGGAATGATGGAACACCTATAAAGGCAAGGCATGGTGAAGAGAAAACACAGATATATTGAACACATTCACATCACAGATATATTCAGAACATTTCATCCCAAAGCAACAGAATACACATTCTTCTCTAGTGCACATGGAACATTCTCCAGAATAGATCACATCCTCGGTCCGAAATCAGGACTCAACCGGTATCAAAAGATTGGGATCATTCCCTGAATATTTTCAGACCACAATGCTCTAAAGCTAGAACTCAACCACAAAAGGAAGTTGTGTTGCCATTTTTTAAAAAAGGATTTTGGACTAACAAAATCCTGGTTAAAATTAAAATCTAGGTAACATCTTTGTTTAGTCTATTTCCATACTCAACAAAATTTCATGTGTCAGTAATTTTTTTCCCAATTATCCATGTAACTTTCTTGAGCAAAAATTACAGACCATACTTATGAACACCTTGTATTTGTATGGTGTTAGAAGCCATGTTAATCTATGACTTCCTCTCTTCTTCTCAGCCATTTAATCACCAGGAAGTTTCTACAATTTCTCTTGCTTTTTATGAAACTACAGTACCTAACTCCAGCTCTCCCCATCCTTCACTGAACTTGTCACTCCTGAGTAGTTTCCCTGCTTTCAGTGTCTTCCACTTTTAATCCACATGTATTCTGTTTACCTTTCTAAAACATATCTGTATCAATGTTTATTTTCCTTTTTAAGTATTCACTAGCTTCTGCTTATCCATGAGACCAAAAATGTACTCTTTAGTGTGGCACACACCCACACAAAAAACCTCCTTACCTAAAACACCTTAGCCTTAACCAGTTTATTTTTCCTGTTGCTTCTTTGATGTTACCTACTCTGGTCACATCAAAATATTGCTGTATCTCAAACTTTGTATGCCATAACATTGCTTAGATGGACTTTTATCTCTGAGAGCCCTTTATCCTTACTCTTTTCTTCTTATTACAAACCCACCAAAGTCCAGATCACATGGCACCTCCTCTGGGAATCCTACTGTGTCCTACTCCTTCCTTCCTCCCTCACCCAAATCAAGTCATCCTTTGTGTTCTAAGGCAGATTTTGTGTTCTTTGCGCAGATCTCTCATAGCATTATTCATCACATCACATTTCATTTCAGACATCCTTTTCCTCCAGTAGACCAGCTTCTGAAGGTTATGTAACATTCTTTATTTATATTTGAAGATTTCATATTTAAAAGGTACTTACCACCTGCTAGGTACTCAGTGTGTATTAATTAACTGAATAAGAAATAAATTCACAGAAAAGTTAAACTTGCTCTTTATCTTATTGTCATTCATATTTAAACAAATTGAGGAGGAATTTTGCAAACAGATTTTAGGAGTTTTCATGATCTTCCATTGAGATAGCGATTTAACAGCAATGTAGAAGCTGCCCTCATACATAGCTACATCTGTACAATTATTCTGAAGAAGGTCAAAATAAGTCAAAGAGATTATAACAGGTTTTCACTAAAGAATGCCAGACAAAGTGTTTCTAGAATCACTTATATTCTTCATTGCTTTGTTGATTTTTCATGTTGTTTATTTTCAAATAACCTTGAATTGGTATGTCCATGGTAACCAGAACTGTGCATAAAGTCCAAAAAAATGTTACTCATTCTCTCCTTGAATTTCAAGAAGTATTTCTCTATTATGCTAAATGCCTCAATTACTAGATTTTCCCCTTTTGAAGGTCACTTTTAAAGTTAACTTTCTAATATGGAAATTATTCCATTTAAAACAGCAAAAATTATACAGCAGATTTCACATTTACAGTGGACACTCTATCAGCTGAAGTCACTTATAAGCTTCAGGATCTTGTTTGTTAAACCATATCTCCTTTGAGTTTTCAGTAGGTTTAGTAAAATTATCTAACTTAATAGCACTTTTTTTTTTTAAATCGAAGTATAGTTGAGACACAATGTTACAATTGTTTCAGGTGTACAACATAGTGTAATTGCACTGTCTTACAGAAACAAAAGATAAAGGGGCCTTGATTTTAAAAGGTGGAAGGGGCACCTGTGTGGTTCAGTTGGTTAAACATCTGACTCTTGATTTCAGCTCTGGTCATGATCTTAGGGTTGTGAGATAAGCGCAACGTCAAGCTCTGCTCCATGCGGAACCTGCTTAAGATTCTCTCTTCCTCTCCCTCTCCCTCTGTCCCTCCCCCTTTTCCCTTTCTAAAAAAAAAAAATAAATAAATAAAAGGTGGAATGAGGAATATTTTCATAATCTATTATATGGACTTTCAAGCTCAAATATACCAGCCAGAATAACAAAGTCTCCAAGAAGATATATATATATATATGTGTAAATGTATATGTGTACATATGTAAATACGTGTGTGTGTGTGTACACAACAGAAAACACAAACACAGGGGACTCAGAGTTTATCACAACAGCACGTGATAGTAACTACACTAGCCACTCCTTAAGAAGTAAATTATAAGTCTGTTTACTGTAAAGAAAACATGGAAATTAAACATTCTCAAAAATCTGGGGCCTAAACAATGTGGATAGAACTAGAGGGTATCATGCTAAGTGAAACAAGTCAATCAGAGAAAGACAATTATTATATTATCTCACTGATCTGTGGAATTTAAGAACCAAAACAGGATTATAGGGGAAGAGAGGAAAAAATAAAACAGGAGGGAACCAAGAGGAAGACAAGCCCTAACACTCTTAATCATAGAAAACAAACTGAGGGTTGGTTGCTGGAGAGGAGAAAGGTGGGGGAATGGGGTACTGGATGATGGACATTAAGGAGGGCACATGATGTAATGAGAACTGGGTATTATATAAAACTGATGAATCAAAGACCTGTACCTCTGAAACCAATTATATATTTATGTTAGTTGAATTTAAATTTTAAAAATGTTTAAAAAGAAATCTAGGGCTTACCTGAAAACTAACAACATCCTGATGGTAATCAAGAAATTAGCCCACTAAAAAATGGTGCAAATTGCTGATCAAGTTAGTTAAATGTACTCCACATCTGCTTTTACTAGTTTTTCAAAGAAATCATTCCTGGAGATGGAAGAAGTTGGATTTGTGATGTTTGCTTCAGGTCACTTGGGATGATGAGATGCTAGGTACATTTTTTAAAATTGCTAGTTTTTAAAGACAGGATTTTTCAGTGGCCTATATTTTTCCAGCTTTACTGAGATAAAATTGAAAATTAAATTGTATATACTGAAAGCACACATGATGATTTGATGTATATGTGTACTGTGAAATTATTATCACAATCAAGTTAGTTAATACATTCATCACCCCACAGAGTTTCTGTGTGTATGATGGGAATGCTTAAGATCTGCTCTTTCAGCAACTCTGAAGTATATAATATTGTTAATTGTAGTCATCAGGCTGTACATTATATCCACAGAACTTGTTCTTCTTATAATTGGGAGTTTGTACCCTTTGACTAACATTTTCCCATTCCCCTCCCCCACTTCAGTCCCTGGTAACCATTGTTCTGACCTCTATTTGTGAGTTTGACTCTTTTCTTATTTTACTATTCTACATGCAAGTGAGATCATACAGTATTTGTCTTTCTGTCTGGCTTATTTTATTTATCCTAATGTCCTCCAGGTTCATCTATATTGTTGCAAATGGCAAGATTTTCTTTTTTTAATGGGTGAATAATATTCCATTATATATATATATGTGTGTGTGTGTGTGTGTGCCTGTATGATATATAATCACATCTTTTCTATGTATTCATCTGCCAGTGGATACTTAGATTATTTCCATTATCTTGGCTATCATGAATAATATTATTAGCCTCATGACTTAAAACTATTCAAACGTGTCCCTGTTATTAGAACACATGTAATTCAGGCCACCTGGGTGGCTCAGTCAGTTAAGCAACTGCCTTTGGCTCAGGTCATGATCTTAGGATTCTGGGATTGAGCTGCTTGTTGGGCTTCCTGCTCAGCGGAGATCCTGCTTCTCCCTCTCCCTCTGCCACTCCTATTGTTTGTTCTCTCTCTCTCTCTCTCTCTCTTTCTCTGTCTTTCAAATGTATAAATAAAATCTTATAAAAAAAGAATACGTGTAATTCATGTTTTGCCTTAAAAACTTAATTTGCTGAGCCACTGAATTAAAGGTCCCTTCTTGAAAGGTGAGTTGGTTAGTTATGAGAAAACTTGCTAGAGTATCTCTATACCTGGGATAGTTTTTAGTCAATGAAAAACATGTCATCAGCCTTTGTTCTTCTCAAGGAAGAACAATATGCAAAATGTTGGTCATTGTTAATATAAATTGTGTTAAATAAAATTGCACTATTTAATGGAGAGACTCATCTCAGGGTAGGAAATCCAATTTCTTTAACCAAGTTTGCAGTGGAATGTCAGTCCACAATCTAGTTGCCAGTTTCTCTCCTTCCTTCCTCTCTCTCTCTCCTTGCCTCCTTCCCTCTCTCCCTCCCTCTTTTCCTTCCTCTCTTCCTTTCTTCTTTACTCTTTATTCTCTTCTTCTGTCTCTCCCCTCCTTCCCTCCTTTCTTAAATAATCCTGGAGTGCAAATAAGGATGCAATAGACTAGAATTAAACTTCCTTAAAAGTCAGGCTAAGGCTCTGTCTTTGGAAACATCCATGTGAAGGAGGAGAGAACTTCAGGCCATTGGGCCTCTATTCTAGACCTTTTTATTGTAGCCCCTGTCAGCCTGCCCAGTGGGGCTGGAACCTTCAATGGTCACCTCAGTGGTGGGAAATGTGGGAGATCCTCTTCTTTCGTACAATGAGAGCAGCGCTGCTTGGGTAAAGGAGTGGTAACAAGGGAGGGAAAGCTGACATATCACCCAAGTACACCAAATTACCACACAATGTGCTGCATCTTGACTTCTTTGGGCAAAGGAAAGTGATTGAAGAATTCATTAATTTCATGTGCAAAGATAATTTCCCTTAATAATAATACAAGCACAGCTTTGTGCTTTAAAAAAGAGGGTATAGGATAGGAAAAGAGAGAGAGTGATTGCCCTTGACATCATGAGCCAGTGTTATTATCAAATTTTCTGTAGTGTTACTCATATTAAATATCAATTCTTCATTAACAATTTTAATATAGTCAGATGCCACATACTGTTAGAAAATATCATTTTTCTTCATCTGACTTTCATATGACGTACAGGAGACAACAAAGACTCCTATCAGGAAGGAATCTGCAGAATAGAAGTCACCCCACCACCTAAAAATGTATCCTTCAAAATTTTGTCACGAATGAAATATAAAGTTCCACAGTTACATGAAGCAACACAGAGGACTGAACTAGAAACAAAACCAAACAGCCCCCTAGAGGTCATCATTGAACATTCTGATGTGGATACACAGTGCTCCCAGTGTGCTGAATTGGCCCAGCATCAAAATATTATAAACTTTATACATTCTAGAACATGTTTCCACCAACAAAATTCCATGCAAAAGGTACACTGTAATTTCACTGGGCCCATTGTCAATTCCTTGTGATCCTACCTTTCTAATATCAGTGTGTCTGTCCTCTTTGCAATTCCTTCTCTCCTACTCCAAATCCTCACCTCTAATCCACTAGACCCTCACTGGACAGAGTGGCAAAATAAGGAGACCTTGGTTTAGTAGCAAAACATGTAAGTCTGATTTCTGGCTCCTCTTCATTCTAATTTTATGATCTTGGAGAAGTTATTTGTTGAGCCTCTAAAATGTATCGGTGGCTTTAATTCATCTTTTTTCATAACAGTTCCAAAAGGCAGTTTTTTTTCCAGTTGGGGAGTGGGTAGGAGGAACAGGAAATTGCGCTAAGAAATTCCACAATTTCACCAACCTGGTTGGCCTGACTAAGCCACGCTGTGAACTCGGCTTCCTTAAGACTTCAAAATCTGCTCTTTCTAACATTCCTCAAACTTTCATACTTGGTCAAACTACTTCTCAAGGCCGAGCTTTAATTTCTTCATGTAGAGAATTATGATGATGCTTCAATTCCCCATGTAATGGACATGTGTTAAACAGGAAACAAGATGATGTGAAAGTAGCAAGCATAAATACTCAATAACAGCTACCTTCCCTTTCTTTATACATCCTAAATGTTCTCTTTCCCTCCTGCCCCTTGCTTATGCATTCTGAATACCATGGCTAGATTAATCACTCATCTTTTCGCATCAATCTTTTCATCAAAGGTCTTCAGTGCCTTCCCACTAATAGAGAATTCTGCTCAAGCTCTTTCCTCGGGCATTCAGTACCCTCAACACATGGTGATGGTTATTGCCTATCACTCTTCTCAAAAAGAACTGTAAGTTCTCCTTGTCTTTAGGTGTGCTATTCTTCTTTGTTCAGGACCCTTCATATGCCTCTACAAATCTTCATCATGCCTTTCTCTCCCCTCATAGAGTCTTCCAATACTTCTTTATCAAAATATCTCCCATAGCCTCTCCCCACTCTGAAATCCCCTACCATTTAGTAATTCTATCTTCTGACACATCTTGTGTCTTATGACTTATTTCCTACAGGTGTTCTACATCCTCTTAATAGTTCACATTCTTTGAGAACTGGTTCTACTCAGGATTCCCTTTTTTATTCCCTTTTTAAAACTCTCATAGTTTAAAAAAGAAAACAAAAACTTCAATTTGCTTGAATTTCTAAATACCAGGACTTACCCTCTAACTTGACTGAGATTTAAATAGTAGTGGAATATTTTTCCATGCTTTATAAAACACATTACATTAATATAAACTGCATAAACATATTAGAAATAAATGGCCAATAGATATTTAGGCCATAATGTGACACAGATATTGAAAAGCTCTGTTGTGGCACATTACATTATAGAGTATTTGTAAAGACCTGTTTTGTTATCTATTGCCTAGATGGTGACACTGTATTCTTTGGTTTATTGCTAATCTACATGGCACAGCTATCTTCTGCACCAAAAAAAAAAAAAAAAAAAAAAAAAAAAAAAAAAAAAAACCCAAAAAATAAAACAACCCCCAAAACCTTTTTTTAACTTATATTTTGGAAAAAAAAAAAAAAATTCCCCAAACTTTAATTCGTGCATTTGAGACAACCCTAGAAATAAAGTCAATCTCAAATGTGGGATATTTCCAGAAGATTTTTTAGAATATTCTCTCTGGATGGCTCTAAGTTCAGTAGACACCATAGATTTAATCAACTGAAAAATAACACCTTAGCTGTACATTAAAGGAAAGAGAGGAAAGAAACTCTGTTATAGTTTTTAATGTTTTGATCTTCCTAGATTTATTGTGTGATCCTGAAAGATATATGTACATCCTATAAGAAAAAAGAATAATACTAAAATCCATTCCCTTGAGATTAGAATTGGGTCTTAATTACTATGTTTTTCAAAAGTAATGCATGGAGATCTTTTCTGCCTTTTGCCAGAACTTAAAATCAATTCCCCCCAAGGCAGGAAGCATTCATATATGGAATCATATGCTATTTACTGAACATACATTTCACAGTTAATGGGATTACACAGAAATGGCATTAGAAAGGGTAAACCCACAACCAAGTGCTAAGGAGCTTTCCATTGAGGACATGCAAAGAAATGACTAGGACATTAGACTAGCTAGACAGATACTTAGCATATGGTGGACTCATACTAAGTACTAAGAACAAGGGCAGAGTCTTGATTTTGGGAAGGCATTTTAAGTAAACAATTGAGCACAGTGAAACTGAGGCACTTGTTCTTTTTACCTCTGGTACAAAATGAAAATGAACAGTGTTTCAAAAAAGTTTATATTCATTCATAGATGAAAGTGCTGAAATTGGTTATCAAAAGAAAACATGATTAGAATAAAACTGGACTATTGGCTGAGAAATCTACACTTGATATTAATGAGGGCTTAATAAATACCTAGCACTACTGTTTACCCATATGAGCTCTATTCAACCTCAAAATAAATAATGGAGATAAAATTTATTGTTATCTCTATTATACAGAGGAGGAAATGGAAGCACAGAGAGGTTGGAGACTCTCTCAAGGTGAGGTGTCTAGTAGTTAGCAGAACTAGGATTAAAACCTCCAAATATGGGGCGCCTGGGTGCCTCAGTGGGTTAAAGCCTCTGCCTTCGGCTCAGGTCATGATCCCAAGGTCCTGGGATCGAGCCCCACATCGGGCTCTCTGCTCAGTGGGGACCCTGCTTCCCTTCCTCTCTCTACCTGCCTCTCTGCCTGCTTGTGATCTCTGTCTGTCAAATGAATAAATAAAATCTTAAAAAAAAAAAAAACCCTCCAAATATGAGAGTTGCAGTGCCATTGTAAGAAAAGATGGAAGGAGGAAAGTTGAAAATTTAACATTTTCCTGAAGGTCAGTAGTCTTTTTTTTTCCCTCAAGGGTCTCTGCACCAAACTTGCAGTCCCTTAATATGAACTGACTAATGTATATGTGTACTTTCTTTCCATCAAGGTTCAGTTGAGTCTTTGTGCATGGGTACCAGGAGAGGTGACTCCACCACTCTGGGCTTGACCCACATCAATAGATGGGATCCACCAAGCTTGCAAAATCATGCAAAAATGTCAAGAATTCCAGCCCTATCTAAACATACCTCTGCCTGAAGAAACCTGCAGAGAACACAGATATGAGAGATGATACTATGACATGAATTATCCATGTGAACAGAAGAGAAGATGAATGCAAACATGAACACCAAGGTCAGTTTTATATAGTCCCTGTGATAACCAATGATAAAGGACACAAGATGTTACAGAGCAGGAACAGCATTCTTTAGGGGAACAAAGAAGAGTAGAATGCAGTCTAACTTGGGTTCAAAATATCCACTCCTATTGACTGATTCTGTTGAGTTCATCTCTTCATTCCCTCAGTCTCTTGATCCCTTTGAAGTTTCTCTAACACAATCACCTCTTTGAGAAAATGAAATTAAGGCTATCTCTCAACCACTACGGAAAACCTAGTCTGGTTGTATTTTATGTTTTATTATATAAAGCCAATTTAGAGAAATATGGTTATATTATACATTTTCCTCTGATGAGCTATCATTGGCTGATCTAGTCTGATTATGGAGTAATTGCATTTGTTGCTTCTATTCCAAATGATTAGTGCTGGCTTTGTAACACAATACAGTGCTATGATGGTCCTGAAACCACATTCATTATTAATCAAGGACGGTCATACGCCTGAATGACTGTATTCCAAAAGCATAAGTAATCTATCAAGATTTGCCAAGGGGTGATTTTGTTTCCTCCATTGTTGGAATTACTTATTTTAAGATTTTTTAGAAGCACGCAGTTTCCTTCATTTTAATAAAGATCATTTATTCTCCCTCATGAGCCACAATTTTATAAATAACCTTCCTTAATGGTTAAAAATGGATCTAACATGGCTTATCTTCTTCCTCTGTACTGAGCATTATGTGCAATTTCTATCTCTAAATGATTGAAAAATGGAAAAGAACCTCCTCCATAGCCAGACCAGTCAGGAGTTGGTGTAGTGTACATGCTTACATATACAACTTGTGTATATATACATGTTTACAAATGATCAAGGGACAGACAAAATGTTGTCCATTATTATAATTGTCTTTCTGACATAGAATGAGGCTTTAGTATGGATTAAAGTAAAAAATATAAAAATATTTTTATTATTTTATTTATTAAATATGGTCTCACAGGACTGTAATTTTGCAATGTCAGATGAATCTACACTGTAGGTACAGATGTGGTTTCTGGCGACTACAAGTTGCTTTGCAGGCAAGCTTTCCTCTTCTGGAGAAAGTGCTGTGTGATATTCTCTGTAAGAAAGTCTTTTCAACTACTTAAAAACAAATCATAACGAAGGACCTAAGCCTTTCAGGCATTCTAGAATCACATATTCTTTGAAGAAAAAAACCCTAAGAAGATGTTCTTTAAGGAAGAAGTCAGTTAGAATTATATAATTAAATATTTGCAAAATTTTGTTTATGATAAGAAAATAGAAGCTAATAAAGCCAACTACTTTTTTTTTTTTTTTTTTTTTAATTTTTTTATTTTTATAAACATATATTTTTATCCCCAGGGGTACAGGTCTGTGAATCACCAGGTTTACACACTTCACAGCACTCACCAAATCACATACCCTCCCCAATGTCCATAATCCCACCCCCTTCTCCCAAACCCCCTCCCCCCGGCAACCCTCAGTTTGTTTTGTGAGATTAAGAGTCACTTATGGTTTGTCTCCCTCCCAATCCCATCTTGTTTCATTTATTCTTCTACCCACTTAAGCCTCCATGTTGCATCACCACTTCCTCATATCAGGGAGATCATATGATAGTTGTCTTTCTCTGCTTGACTTATTTCGCTAAGCATGATACGCTCTAGTTCCATCCATGTTGTTGCAAATGGCAAGAGTCCAACTACTTTTTTTTAAAGATTTTATTTATTTATTTGACAGACAGAGATCACAAGTAGGCAGAGAGGCAAGCAGAGAGAGAGAGGTGGAAGCAGGCTCCCTGCCAAGCAGACAGCCCAATGTGGGGCTCCATCCTAAGACCCTGGGATCATGACCTGAGCTGAAGGCAGAGACTTTAACCCACTGAGCCATCTAGGTACCCCAAAGTCAACTACTTTTAAGTCATCTGTGAAAACAGCATCTGAAGTGAAACTTTTGCTCTACAAATCACTGGGAAAAGTGCTAGCTATTGTCTTTAATTACTGTTTTATTTTGCTAAATTCATCTTATGTTTTCCTGATAAAAAGTTCTTTTCAAAGAAAGAATTTAAACTAATACCTTCATGATCTTTTGAAGTAAAAGGAAAGTCAGGGGAATATTAAAAATTATAATAGTAAAAATAATATATGATTTATAAAACAAAAAGTAACTTTCTTATCTAAAAAAATAAGTTAACTTTTTAATATATATGTTATATAATATATATATGTATATATACATATATATATCACAGTTAATGTTAGCATTTTTATAAGCTCCTTATGGACAAATTAAAGAATTGAAGTAAACCAATTATAAAATAAAAATCTCTGCTGAATAATGCATGCACTTTAAAATACGTGACACATTACAAGGGGCTAATTACAAAACCTCTTTTAAAATAGTCATATTTGGGGCATCTGGGTGGCTCAGTGGGTCAAAGTCTCTGCCTTCGGCTCAGGTCACGATCCCAGCATCCTGGGATCTAGCAGGGCATCTGGTTTTCTGCTCAGCAGGGAGCCTGCTTCCATCTCTCTCTCTCTCTCTCTGCCTGCCTCTCTGCCTACTTGTGATCTTTGTCAAATAAATAAATAAAATCTTTTTAAAAATAGTCATATTTCTCATTACAAATGCATGTTATTCTTGCATCTGGGGAAGTCTATTCAAAAGATTTAAAACTCGCTACCTTTAGAATCCCATCATCACTAAGATAACTTTTGCATTTATTGAAAATAATACTATCTTCTGCCACTTCTCTCTAAAACTTGAAGAGGTCCATTAGAATGATTGAAACAGGATATAGCTGTTATAAGCAGAACATATATTTACTGATGTATCAGGCTTGCAGATATTTAATTTTGTTTCTCTATATATGGACTTGGTTTCTACTTTGAGTCCCCATCTTTACCAGAGGGTAGAAAAATAGTAGTAAACTATTCAAATTTACTATTCTATTAGTCATTTAAGTTTGAAATTCAGTCATGGAGGATTTTTCCTGAGGCTGATTCTCTGCTCTGAGTGTATTCAGTGCTGTGAAATTATGGGCAAGAGGTAGCCCTGTCTTAGTCTTTAACTTCCTCACACTGGGATCCACAGAGAGGCAGCATCTGCCACCTGGCCTGCAGCTCACAACCCACCCCACTCCATCTACCACTTCCCAGAATCCTTTTCACCTTCCAGTACTCACTGTCAAATCTGGGCCACCTTTGATCTCACCAGAAAGTACCTGGGTGTTCAACTAGCTCTTTAGGGGATGTGGACACTCTAAGTCTGTACTTAGAACTCCCATCTATGCTTTCACACAACCAGTTCTACTCCACTATCCAATAAGAAAAAGGAAAACAAGATCAGGTTATTTGTCGCTTTAATGCTCAGATCCTTGCATTATTTGTTTGTTTGTTTGTTTGTTTTTTATTCTTTATTTTAGTCCCATGGAGGCGATGGGGCAGCCCTCTCCTCTTCCCACCATACACATATATACCAGCAACAAGCTCTTACCCTTATAGACTTCTCTTCCTTCCCAGCTCAGAGGACACATATATTTGAATGACAAGGGAAAAACCAGTTTTGTCAGATCCCATCTCCATTCAAATTTTTCCATTTTTGTTTTCTAAGCCAGTAATGTGGCTTCTTTTAGTGTCTGATTTTGTACTCCTTCCGGGAAATGGAGGCTCCCATGTATGAGCTCAGATGAGGACGACCACCAGGTGAAGGCAAAGAGAAAACAACAGAATGCTGCCTACCTGTATGTCACTGCATTATCATACAGCCTTTGCCGATAACTGTCAATTGTACTAGCTTCCTTCTTCTCTACCTGCTCAGGAGTCAGTGCTCCCCTAAGGCAGTCAAATAAGGAATCAGAGATCAAGTCACTGGTAGTTAAAGAACACACTAAGGTTAATTCGCTAAATGGATAGAGCCCTCTGAACAACCTCTTTTTAATAAGTCTCATTTAGCCTACAAACCTGAGGGGTTTTACTGGGATTGGTCCCACCCCCCACCGCCATGGCTCAGACATTTGTTATAGTTGTGGTTCTATATGCTGGCAAGTGGAGAAGCAGAAAAATGAGCTACTCACTGCACTTCAGGTCTTGAAGAAGGCTTAAATAAGCTGCAATGTGTCTGTGGAGAGGATATGGGCAGGCAGTGCTTCATTGAGCTAGGTTGGCAGGAAACAAGACCAAATGCCATAACTGTTTCTTTATCTCTTTCTATTTCAGTGCTCAGAAAGAACCTTTCAAAATAAACAAACAATAAAAAATAAGAAAAGAGAGGGCCCAGAATGAGTGCCAGTTCCTTGATAGCCACTCAGGACCCACTTATACTCTTCAACCATATTGAAACGGAAACAATATGTTTCCACCTACCTAATGCAACTATCTCTCATATCTGATATACTCATCATCTCCCCAAAAGAGATGACCTCACATCCCAAAAGTCACTGCTTCTATCTTGAAGTAATGCTCTCTCCTTTCCCAGTTAAACCACAATTCCCCTTTGATATCTTCAACTTAAAGATTATTAGATTCACAACTACCAGTTCACCTTATATTAAATAGTAGGGAAAGAAGAGACAAGAAAGATTAGTTAATATATACAAGTATCATGATCATAAAGCAAAGAAAATATATTCACAACTACTCTAATCCTCATTTTTGCATCTGATTACAAGGTTATAGTTGATAACTACAGCCTTGTTTGTCAGTATCTATTGCATGTTCTCTTCTCTCTGCCAGCCCCACAAATGGACATTTATTTTTATAATTCATATCTTCTCTACTAAAGGAACTTACTCTTAGTTGTCTTCTCTGTAGTATGGATGTACTAAAAGCACTCCAGGAATGCTAGTTTCTAGAACTAGATTTCCTCATTCTCACTGTGAAACACAAACACTGTTTCTCTTTGATAATCAAGATCAGGATCCCCAGTTAACACTGTAAACACCTTCTTCACCTGGTTAATGAGGGACTGACTAGAAACCCCAAATGGCCAGACGGTAGTCTTAACACCTAGTTCAATGGAACAAATAATATTTTTCTTCATGAAAGCCTATATTATCTGTTAACTAACCTCTCTGCATCAATATAATTCCAAGTTATAGGATTAGAAGCAGAAATTCTGGAAGAGATTCAAAATGATACTAGTGAAAGGAGCCACAACTTCTTCTACCTTTGGCTCTAGATTCATGATTTCTGTCTAAGAAAGAAACAATACTATATACTGGTAGCTAGTTATACTACCATACTACATCTTGTAAGAAAGGATCCCATTTGTGACTGCATAATTGAGTTTTTAATAGACCAATCTCCTAGGCTACCATGCCATCCACTGCTGTATGATAAAGTTAATGGCAAGACAGTAAATCCTTTTTTAAAGTGTGAGATACCATAGTGGTAAATAAAGTATTTAAAGGTCTGTGGATTATTCTAAAATTCTAAGAAAGGAAGAAGCCATAGAATAAATATAAATCTAAAACAATCTTGAAAAAGAATAAAGTAGAAAGTATCACTCTGTCCAATATTAAGACTTACTATAAGTTACAGTAATTAAAATAGTGTGATATTAGTGGAGGGAAAGGCATATAGATAAATATGACAAGAGTGCAAAATTCAATGGGAGAAAAATGCCTTTTCAATAAATGGTACTAGGAAAATTGGACATCCATTGGCAAAAAAATAAAAAGTGAACCTCATATAAAAAAAACTGTATGCCTTATACAAAAATTAACTCAAAATAGATCACAGACTTAAATGTACAATAAAAACTATAAAACTTTTAGAAAAATAACATAGGAGAAAACCCTTTGGGATCTAAGTCTAGGCAAAGAGTTTTTAGACTTGACCCTTAAAGCATGAATCAGAGAAGGGAAAATTGAACAATTGAACCTTACCAAAATTAAAAACTTTTGCTCTGAAAAACCTTACTAAAAATGACAAAAATATGTTATATTGTGGGGGAAAATATTTGTAAACCACATATCAAACAAAGAACTATTATCTTAAACTCTCAAAATGTAAATAACTCAAAACTCAACAGAAAAGAAGGGGAAAAAATTGGAAAATAGCCAAAAGCCATGAACAGACATTTCACACAATAAGATACAGATAGCAAGTAGGCATATGAAAATATACTCAACATCACTTATCATTAGGGAAATGCAAATTAAAACTACAGTGAGATATCACTATAGGTATATCAGAATGGCTAAAATAGAAAGTAGTGCTAACTCCAAATGCTGTGGAGAATGCAAAGAAACTAGATCTAGCATATGTTTTTGGTGAAAAGGAAAATAATACATCCACTTTGGAAAACAGTTTGGCAGTTTCTTATAAAATTAAAAATGTAATTCCCGTATGAATGCTTGGACATACGGGCATATCCTGTATGATATACTTGGGCACTTATCCCAGAGAAATAAAAAGTTACATTCACACAAACTATACAGGACTGATCATAGCCCCAAACTGGAAGCAATCCTATTGATGTCTCTCAATAGGTGAATGGTTAAAGAAACGGATGAATCCATACTACAGAATATTACTCAGCAATAAAAAGGAATGAACTACTGATATATACAATAACTAGTATTAATTGCCAGGGGATTGTGCTAAGTTAAAACAGCTACTCTCAAAAGGTCATATATCATTTTGTTTATATCACATTTTTGAAATAAAATTATAGAGATGGGGAAGAGATTAATGATTATTTTAAGAATCAGAGATAACGGTGTGGAAGATAGGTGGCATGGCTATAAAAGGGCAACATAAGAGATCTTTGTGTTGATAAAAATATTCTATATCTTGATTATATAAATGTCAGTATCCTAACTGTGATGGCACTGATGGCAAGAACATGACAACTAGAAAATGCAAATCTATAGCATCTATAGCAACTATCCATTCCAGGGAAGCCAAATTCTGTTCTCTCCATGAAAGAGTGGTACAGTGCAATCAACCTGTATCGATGATTGGCTGGTAATCCAGGTGGAATGGTGCCATATTGAAGTCTCAATACTGGACATTGCTGCTGGCAGGTTAGGCACTCTGCAGAGATGTTATTCAGATTACCCTTGGTGAAGGGAAATTCCCATTGTCAGGCCATACAAAATCTTCGAGTCCACCAAGCAAACATTATAGTTAAGAAGTATTCTGAATCTCATCCATGTAACTGGTTCCCCTGTCCACTTGATTATTGAGAATCTCTTCTGTAGAGTGTGTTATGTTGCTTTCTTTCTGTTAGCATTTAACCGTTCGTTGTTGGGGTTTTTTTTTATTATTATTATTATTTCTGTATGTCATTTTCTTTTTCCTTTAAGTCACTTTCATGGATAAAAATAGGATAAAAATAAAAATAGGATTATTTTTATTTTGTTTCTGTATGTCATTTTTTTTCTTTAAGTCACTTTCATGGATAAAAATAGGATAAAAATAAAAATAGGATTATTTTTATTTTGTTTCTACTCAAACTGACATTCTTAACTTTTAATAAGGAAACCTTACTCATTGACATTATAGTGAATTACCAAAAGGAAATAAAGTAAATAAGTGTAATGACAAAAGACATGCTAGCATGGTTTGTGCACTATTCCCCAAAATAGCATCTTTGTAGGAGCCTGCAAACTGTGCCCGAAATTTAGAATTTAATGATTATAGTACATTCAAATTTAAAGTTATTGAAAAAATGCTAGTTAGTAAGTTAGTTGTTTAGTTTTGAACACAAAATGTAGTTATTATGGTGTTTAGTTAACATATTGCATATATTAAAATGTTACAAGATAATTATGACTTCATATACCTTTGGAGTTTTCTAACATCATTCACAAATTCATTTTCATCCTCAAAAACCTGAGCCAGAGAACAGACAGAATGGTATTACCAAACTCGTTTTATGAATGAAAAAAACTGAGATAAGATCAGTTGGGTATTTGTGTGTGAGCCTCAGGAGTGAGGTCTGGGCTGAGCATTAAGATGGGAAGTGATCAGCATTAAAATGGTGCTTAAAGGTTATGAAAATGAAAAGGACCGCAAAGGAATGAGTATAGGAAAAGGGAGGTCAAAGAACTAAGCCTTTGGAACATTGCAAAATTTAGGTTATCAATTTGCTGAAAACAAACAAGCAAAGGAGGCTGAGAAGGAGCCTCTAGACAAATAGATCAGCCTCCTGGGAGGTATGTGCAGAAATGTTTCAAAGGGGAGGGATTAGCTGTGTGAAGTGTTAATTTGACATATGGGAATGAACCAGGGGGTTTAACAAGTGAAAGTCTTTGATGAATTAGAAGGAAGAAACCTGGTTTCCTCCTTACCAAACAACTTCCCAAAGGAGACACACACATAACAGCTATCTCCCTATATATCCTTCCAGGGAAGCTAGTCAGATTAATTTTAGATTATAATGAATAGTAAAAGCAACTCTGGATTGAGTATTTACTTTGTGCCTAACACTGTGTTAAGCATTTAGAATTGTAATTGAAGAAATTACCTGCTGGTTTGCCTAGCAAGAAACCAATATTCAGAGAAATCAAATGATTTGCCCTGGTCATTCGACTAATAAATAGTAAAACCAAAACTTGAATTTAACTTTTTTTTTTATTTCAAGGTCTATAAATTCTACTATACCATAATTAAATATTAATAGAAATATGTATCTACTAATATGCATGTATCATTATAGCAGTAGTTCCAAGAAAACAAGGAGGATAAAAAGAGAGACACTGGAGGGAAATTTTTACACTAGAAGAGCCTAAGCCTGCAGGAAAGCCTGTGTCAAAACCAGTTAGTGTTGGCTACTGACCAAAGAACCTGGACATTTTGAAGAAAAAAGAGCTACATTTATAACTAGCTTAGGTAACCCTCCACAACATCATTAGGACTGTTCCAGTTAATTAAAGGAAGACAATCTTGCTTCCATTAATACATACTGACTCAATCTTCATGAATTATTAAAGATATAATTCCAGCAATCCTTGTCAGAAGTCAGGGCTTCTATCAGTATATCAATATGCATTTTTCTACCCTACACTTTTCTGTACAAGGATGGAACTAGGTTCATTGTATTTAACAATCTCTCTTTGTCTTTTTCTGTCTTTTTCTGTATATTCCACAGTCTGTCTCTCTCTATATATATATTTAGAAAAATCAAAGAACGTATTTAAAATTTCTAAATATATACTTAGAGAATATTGAAAGAATATATATTGAGTGAAAGATTGAGCAATTAAAGCTATTTACTGCTATTGAGAATCTTACTCACAGCTACATAAGTCATTCTCTCATTCTAATCTTGCTACCAACTCATTGAGTAGTAGTTTTGTTTTGCTTTCCTTTGCAGTTACTTGCTTTAAAAATTTTACTATTTAACAACAAATATAACCCCACTCATGAACAAATGAAACCGATAAAAATCTTTTTTTTCAGAGATTTTTTTCTCCAATTGCAAATCTTATGCAGCGTTAAAATGCATATGGATAGTATGGATATGACTTACTGATCTTTCTTCTCATTATTCCCGTAAGTCTACTTTTAATTTATTCCTCATGAGTTGCTTCCAGTAAGCAATCACTTAGGGCTATTGTAAATAAAAAACTCAAGAAAATATAAACTGAAAATATAAGCTTCAGAAAATCACATTCAACCACATCAAACTTTCATTGTAAATGGTATCGTAGAGAAAAATGTTCATTCCTGGCTTTTAAAGAAAATATTTCAATAATATGAAAAGCCAAAGGAAATAGCTTAAGATTATGAATTTGATGTTGGCATAGTTTCTAAAATTTAAAAAAAAAAAAGCAAACTAACACTTGATTTCCCATTATATGCTATGAACTTTGGTAGATATATCACTGACTTATTCAACAGATATTTATTTATGTAGTTTCCACTATGGACGAGGTGCTATACCAGGCATTATGCATCAGAGAAGAAAGAAAAAGAACCAGAAAATTCACACCTGTGAAGGTTTAATTCCCAAAACAACCCCTACCTTCAGTGTTATCTCCATTTTCTAAATGAGAAAATGCAAGCATAGGGAAATTAATCAACTTGTTAAAGTTTGCACATCTAGTAAGTAAGGAAGCAAATAGAAATTTGAATCTAGGTTTCTCCAAAATTCCCTCTCTTTTCCACTGTGCTACAAAAAGCTCTTCATTACTACATACCAACTGCCTAAAATTTGCAAAACTTATAGATCTGCTTACTCATTCTCTAGAATCAATTTTTTACTTCCCACAAATTTAAAACATTAACAATAAAAACAACATAAATGGATTTTTTTTCTGGACTTAGAGAATTAATTCTAGAATTCAAAAAGTAAACAAGCAAACATAGATGGGAAACTTTCTGAACACCAAGTACAATGAGGGCAAACTAGTCATATGAGACCCCAAAACATGAAATTTCTGCAATAAGAAGTATGGTATTTATAATTAAATAAGCCAATAAAAGCAAATAGAAAATTTAGAAATAGACCTAATTGCATGTGGACTTATCATATGAAATATATTACCTGTTTATGAAGAATGTCTTCTTTGGAGAAATTTCTGTTCATGTCCTCTGTCCTCTGTCCACTTTTAATTGGATTATTTGGGGGTTTTGGTGTTGAATTCTATAAATTCTTTTTACATTTTAGATACTAGCCTTTTATTGGATTTTTCATTTGCAAATATCTTCTCCTATTCAGTAGATCGTCTTTTATTTTTCTTGATTTTTTCCTTTGCTGTGCAGAAGATTTTTATTTTGATGTAAACCCAATAGTTCACTTTTTCTTTTGTTTCCTTTGGCTCAGGAGACATATCTAGAAAAAAAGTTGCTATGACCAATGTTAGAGAAATTACTGCCTGTGCTCTCCTGTAGGATTTTTATGGTTTCATTCTCACATATAGGTCTTTAATCCATTTTGAGTTTATTATTGTGTATGGTGTGAGAAAGTGGTGCAGTTTCATTTTGCATGTAGCTGTCCAGTGTTCCCAACACATTTGTTGAAGATACTGCCCTTTCCCATTACATATTCTTGCCTCCTCTGTCTAATATTAATTAACCATATAATGGTGGGTTTCTTTCTGGGCTTTCCATTCTGTTTTATTAATTTATATGTCTATTTTTGTTCCAGTACCATACTGGGTTTTTTTCTTTTTTTAAGATTTTTATTTATTTATTTGAGAGTGAGTGAGCTAGGGAGAGAGAGAATGAGCAGGGGGAGAGGCAGAGGGGAAAACAGATTCCCTGTTGAGCAGGGAGTCCAATATGGGGCTCTATCCCAAGACCCCAGGATCATAACCTGAGCCTAAAGCAACTGCTTAACTGACTGAGCCACCCAGGCGTCCCAGTACAATACTGTTTTGATTATTATAGCTCTGTAGTATATCTTGATACCTGGATTGTGATACCTCAAGTTTTGTTCTTCTTTTTCTAGATTGCTTTGGATATTTAAGGTCTTTGTTTTCCATACAAATTTTAAGATTTTCTTTTCTAGTTCTGTGAAAAATGCTTTTGTTGTTTGATAAGTATTGTATTAAATCTATAGATTTAGAAAGTAGATATTTTAACAATATTTGTTCTTCCAATCCATGAGTATTGACTATCTTTCCATTTGTTTGTGTCATCTTCAACTTCTTTCATCAATGTTTTATAGTTTTCAGAGTACAGGTTTATTACTTCCTTGGTTAATATTATTCCTAGGTATTATATTATTTTTTGTGTACTTATAAATGGGATTATATTCTTAATTTTTCTTTCTTTTGCTTCTTTATTAGTGTATAGAAATGCAATGGATTTCCTGTATGGTGATTTTGTATCCTGTGACATTAATGAATTCATTTATCAATTATAGTTTTTTGGTGGAATCTTTAGGGTTTTCTTTATGTAGTTTCATGTCATCTGCAACTAGTGAAAGTTTTACTTCTTCCTTACCAATTTGTATGCCTTTTATTTCTCTTTCTTGTCTGATTGCTACGGCTAGGCCTTCTAGTTCCATGTTGAATAAAAGTGGTGAGAGTTGACAACCTTGTCTTGTTCCTGACCTTAGGGGAAAATTTCTCAGTTTTTCACCATTGAGTATGATATTGGCTGTAGGTTTTTCTTATATGGATTATACTGTGATGAGGTATGTTCCCTACAAACCTACTTTGTTGAGGGTTTTTATCATGAATGGATATGTACTTTTTCAAATGCTTTTTCTGCATCTATTGAGATGGTCATGTGGTTTTTATCCTTTCTTATGTTTATGTGATGTATCACATTGGTTGATTTGCAAATATTGAACCACCCTTGCATCCCAGGAATAAATCCCACTTGCTCATGCTGAGTGACTTTTTAAATATATTGTTGATTGGGTTTGCTAATATTTTGTCAAGGATATTTCTATCCATGTTCATCAGAGATATTGGCCTGTAGTTCTCTTATGTTGTAGTGTCTCTATGTGGTTTTATTATCAGGATAATAATGCTGGCCTCATAAAATGGATTTGGAGAATAGGTATTAATTCTTTTTTAAAAGTTTGGTAGAATTCACCTGTGAAGCTATCTGGTCATGGACTTTTGTTTGTTCAGAGTTTTTTTAGTACAGATTCAATTTAATTGCAGGTAATCAGTCTGTTCATATGTTCTATTTCTTCCTGATTCAGTTTTGGGAAGTTACATGTTTCTATTTCTTCCAGGCTGTCCCTTTGCTGGCATATAATTTTTTATAATAATATTTTGTAGTCCTTTGTATTTCTATAATGTTGGATGGTGTTTCTCTACTTTATTTCTAATTTTATTTATTTGAGTCCCCCCACCCAAACACACACACACACACACACACACACACACACACACACACTATTTAATGGGTCTGGCCCAAGATTTATCAATTTTGTTGATTTTTTTCAAAGAACCAGCTCCTGGTTTCATTGGTCTATTCTAGTAGTTTCTGGTTTTTGTTTTCTGTTTAGTTTCTATTTTGTTTATTTCTCTAATCTTTATTATTTTTTTCCTTCTACTGGTTTTGGGTTTTCCTTCATCTTCTTTTTCCATTTCCTTTAAGTGAGAAGTTGTTGTTCATTTGAAATTTTTATTGCTTCTTGAGATAGACCTATATTGTTATAAACTTCCCTCTCAAAACAGCAGTTGCTGTATCCCAAAGATTTCAGACCACTGTGTTTTCATTTTCATTTGTCTCCATGCATATTTTTGGTTTCTTCTTTGATTTCTTGGTTGACCCATTCACTGTTCAGTAGTATGTTATTTAACCTCCATGTATTTGTGTTCTTTCCAGATTTTTTCTTGTGCTTGATTTCCTTGTTTCACTGTAATTAGAAAAGATGCATGGTACCACTTCAATATTTTTAAGTTGGTTGAGATTTGTTTTGTGGCCTAATGTGATCTCTTCTGGAGAAAGTTCCATGTGTACCTGAAAAGAAAGTGTATTCCTCTGTTTTAGGATGGAATGTTCTGAATATATCTGTCAGATTCATCTGGTCCAATGTGGCATTCAAGGCCACTGTTTCCTTGTTGATTTTCTGTTGGATGATCTTTCCAGTGATCTAAGTGGGGTGGTAAAGCCCCCTACTATTATTGTATTACTGTTGATTTCTTCCTTTGTGTTTGTGATTAGCTGTTTTATGTATGTGGCTGCTCCAATATTGGGTGCATAAATATTTCCAATTGATATCTTCTTTTTAGATTGTTCCCTTTATGATTATGTAGAGTCCTTCTTTGTATCTTGTTACAGTCTTTGTTTTAAAGTCCATTTTGTCTCATATAAGTGGTACTACCTCAGTTTTCTTTTCACTTCCATTTGCAAGAAAAATTCTTTTCCATCCCTTCACTTTCAGTCTGCATGTGTGTTTAGGTCTGAAATGAGTCTCTTGTAGGTAGCATATAGGGGGCCCTTGTTATTTTATTCACTCCATCACCCTATGTCTTTTGATTGGAATATTCAGTCCATTTACATTCAAAGCAATTATTGATAGTTATGTACTGATTGCCATTTTGCTCCTTGTTTTATGGTTGTTTTTGTAGTTCTTCTCTCTTCATTTCTTCTCTTGCTCTCTTCTGTCATGGCTTGCTAGCTTTTTTTAGTGCTATATTTTAATTTCTTTCTCTTTTTTTTATTGCATATCTTTTACTGGTTTTTGATTTTTAGTTATCATGAGGTTTGAATAGCATCTTATGCATACAGCAGTCTATATTAGGTTGATGTTGCTTAAGTTTGAACCCATTCCTTAACTCCTCTCCACATTTTAGTTGTATGATGTTGTAATTTTCATCCTTTTGTTCTGTGAACCCCTTGATTGATTTCTACAGATATACTTAATTTTACTGCTTTTCTGCTTCCTGTTTTTCTTACTCCTGCTTATGATCTTTCCTTTCCACTCCCTTTTGCATTTCTTGTAGGACCCAGTTTCGTGGTCATGAATTTCTTCAACTTTTGTTTGTTTGGGAAACTCTATTCCTCCTTCTATTCTGAATTATAGCTTTGTTGGATTTTTTTATTTTTTCAGTGTTCTGAGATTCATTGTTTATGCACCACACCCAGTGCTCTGTGCAATACATGCCCTCCTTAATAACCACTACCAGGCTCAGGTATCCCCCCACCTCCCATCCCCTCCAAAACTCTCAGTTTGTTTCTCAGAGTCCACAGTCTCTCACGCTTTGTCTCCCCCTCTGATTTCCCCCAATTCACTTTTCCTTTCCATCTCCTAATGTCTTCCATGCTATTCCTTGTGCTCCACAAGTGAGACTGTATGATAATTTACTCTCACTGCTTGACTTATGGATAGATTATTCTTGGTTGCAAGTTTTTTTTCTTTCTGCACTTTGAATATATCATGCCACTCCCTTTGGGGCTGCAAAATTTCTGCTGAAATATCAACTGATAGCTTTTTGGGGTTTCTCTTGTATGCAACTGTGGTTTTTTGCTGCTTTTAAACTTCTCTCTTTATCACTACTTTTTACCCCTTAAATCACTATGTGTCTTTGTGTGGACCTTGGGTTGATTTTGTTGGTGGTTCTCTGTGCTTCCTACATCTGAATTTCTGTTTCTTTCTTCAGATCTGGGAAGTTTTCAGTTATTATTTCTTCAAATAAATTTCCTGCCCGCATTTCTCTTTCTTCTTTTTATGGGATCCCTATAATGTAAATATTATTATGCTTGATGGTTTTGCTGAGCTAAGTCTGTTTTCATTTATTATTATTAATTTTTCTCTCTCTTATTCAGCTTGATTACTTTGCATTACTCTGTTCTTCGGGTCTTTTATCAATACTTCTGTTTCCTCTAGTCCACTATTTATTACGTCTAGTGTATTTTTAATTTCAGTTATTAAGTTCTTCATCTCTGATTCATTCTTTTTTATGTTTTCTCTTTATTGAGCATCTCAATGAGGTCCTCCACACTTTTCTCAAGACCAGTGAGTATCTTTGTGACCATTACTTTAAATTCTCTCAGGGAAATTAGTTATCTCTGTTTCACTTAGCTCTCTTGCTGTGATTTGTCCTTTTCTTTCATGAGTCTGCAGTCTGGTCCCCCTTTCATTAGTGGGCCAGTCTGGGGCTGCCTTGGGCTTGCACAGAGTCAGACCACGTGCTTGCCAGAGACGTGATAGCAATGAACTGCTGGGTGCTTTCCCTGTGTGGCTTCCTAAGAAGCTTTCATTGGTGGGTGGGACCTGTAGTCAGAGTAGATGTCTGCCCGCAGCCTATAGCTAGGGCTTCAGTCAGACTAGTATGTGTGGTTATCTTCCTCTTTCCTTGGGGTAGGAGTCACTTTGGAGTGGTGGTGGGCCTGCCAGGGCTGCTTGCAACCTGTCAGGCTTGTGGCACTGTTTTGGATGGGCTCTGGCTAAGAGCATATTGGAAGGAGCAAGTCTGCAAGAGAACACGGGGCAGTTGACAAGGTTTGTGCAGGTCTACTCTGGGAGGGGACCTGGAACAGTGGCCCATTTGGAGGGGGTTTGTCTTCAGGAGAAAATGGGTAAGTGCCCTATTAATAAGTTAGATAGGCACTATACTGGCTCCTGCCAATATCCATGTATCTAGGCTGGGATTGGGAGGAGTGGGGACAGGGGGGGGGGGAAATGGCATCTGCCAGTTCCTTTGTTCTGAGAGAAATCTCCAAATGATCTCTGCCCTTCCAGCACACACTCTGAGATTATTGAAAAAATACCCCTCCTGTATACCCCGGGCATTTTTCAAGCTGCTACTACTATGCTGCATCTCTAAGGGGTTGTTTGTTGTACTATCTCATCAAGGGCAGGGATTATTTCCTTTCACTCTTCAAGCTCTCCAAAAGCCAAACCCCACTGATTTTTTAAAGCTCCAGATTAAGCCCTGCTGATCAGAAGAACACATGAAATTATGCCCCTCTGGTTTTCAAAGCCATAGGTTATGGGGATTTGTTCTAGACCTAACTATAATGTTTTTGGATAAATATAGAAAAATTTGTTAAATGATACCATGAGAATATAATCAACAACATCTAAATGTTGGCAGTTCTAGGACAAATCATTCGCTTTTTTAAAGAAATAAATAAAGAAGTAGAAAAAAACAGATGGGAAGAAGAAACCTACGGATTATTAAAGACCTAAGAGACTGATATCAATGGATCTTCTGCAGATCCTGATTTTAGCAAATAGTAAAATAAAATGTGACACTCAAGGAAATTTTAACACTGATAAAATGTTGTATATCATTATGTAATTATATTTAATTATTTAGATATAATAATCTTATAGTGATCTATGTTTTCAAAACTATTCTTATGTTTAAAGATATATGATGAAATATTTACAGATAAAATAAGTTATTATTATACATGCACTTCAAAATGATCCAGAAATAGAAAATGTGTAAAGATAATAATGAAGCAAAATTGGTAATGAGTTGATAATTATTGAAACTGGCAATGAAATGATTCATGGCTTCCTTATATTATTTTGAAATTTTCCACAATAAAAAGCTTAAAAATAAGCAACACATATTTACCAACCATACACTCATCACCATGTTAACCAATGTGGAACAATAAAACAACTATATATTATGATTTTAAACTGCAAAAACTTTTGCTCTAATTCAGGTGAGAAGGCTAAAGTTATAAAACAATAAAAATCAATGGAATTAAAAACTAAAATACATGGTGCAGATTGTAGGCATCCAGAGGGGAATTAAATTCCTAAGACTTGAAGAAGTTAGAAGATAAGGGATTCAAGCTGGTATTTTAAAAGATGAGACAAAGCTGAACAGAAAAGAGCTTTGGCAATTTACTAGATTCTGTAAAGGTTAATAAATAAAAATCTCCTCTTACTATTTTGCTTGGGATATACTGCCCAATAATCCACCCCTGGACTCTCAAAGGTAAACTAAGAAGGTTTAAAGATTTAGGAATTCTTCCTTGAATTAATCTCTGAATATTAAATTATGGAAATTTCATCAAGTACACATAGTTCTTTTGTCATCATACTTTAAAGGTCATCTCTTATTCTCTTGAAGAGAAACTGTCTCTTCTCAGTAAAAACCAAACCAAAATACATATTTCATATAAAAGTAAAGATGGAAGGTCTTTCCTTGCTCATACTGCCACTTTCCAAAGGAAATCATTACACAAGTTAGCCAGGAGTTAAATATATCCTTAAGAAAAAGGTATCATCATTATGATACTATATGTGGAAAACCCAAAAGACTCCACTCCAAAACTGCTAGAACTTGTACAGGAATTCAGTAAAGTGTCAGGATATAAAATCAATGCACAGAAATCAGTTGCATTTCTCTACACCAACAACAAGACAGAAGAAAGAGAAATTAAGGAGCCAATCCCATTTACAATTGCACCCAAAACTATAAGATACCTAGGAATAAACCTAACCAAAGAGACACAGAATCTATACTCAGAAAACTATAAAGTACTCATGAAAGAAATTGAGGAAGACACAAAGAAATGGGAAAATGTTCCATGCTCCTGGATTGGAAGAATAAATATTGTGAAAATGTCTATGCTACCTAAAGCAATCTACACATTTAATGCAATTCCTATCAAAATACCATCCATTTTTTTCAAAGAAATGGAACAAATATTCCTAAAATTTATATGGAACCAGAAAAGACCTCGAATAGCCAAAGGAATATTGAAAAAGAAAGCCAAAATTGGTGGCATCACAATTCCAGACTTCAAGCTCTATTACAAAGCTGTCATTATCAAAATAGCATGGTACTGGCACAAAAACAGACACATAGATCAATGGAACAGAAGAGAGAGCCCAGAAATAGACCTTCAACTCTATGTTTAACTAATCCTCGACAAAGCAGGAAAGAATGTCCAATGGAAAAAAGACAGCCTCTTCAATAAATGGTGTTGGGAAAATTGGACAGCCACATGCAGAAAAATGAAATTGGACCATTTCCTTACACTACACACGAAAATAGTTTCAAAATGGATGAAGGACCTCAATGTGAGAAAGGAATCCATCAAAATCCTTGAGGAGAACACAGGCAGCAACCTCTTCGACCTCAGCCAGAGCAACATCTTCCTAGGAATATCGCCAAAGGCAAGGGAAGAAAGGGCAAAAATAAACTATTGGGATTTCATCAATATCAAAAGGTTTTGCACAGCAAAGGAAACAGTTAACAAAACCAAAAGACAACTGACAGAATGTGTGGAGATTTTTGCAAATGACATATCAGATAAAGGACTAGTGTCCAAAATCTATAAAGAACTTATCAAACTCAACACCCAAAGAACAAATAATCCAATCAAGAAATGGGCAGAAGACATGAACAGACATGTCTGCAAAGAAGACATCCAGATGGCCAACAGACGCATGAAAAAGTGCTCCACATCACTCGGCATCAGGGAAGTACAAATCAAAACCACAATGAGATATCACCTCACACCAGTCAGAATGGCTAAAATTAACAAGTCAGGAAATGACAGATGCTGGTGAGGATGAAGAGAAAGGGGAACCCTCCTACACAGCTGGTGGGAATGTAAGCTGATGCAACCACTCTGGAAAACAGCATAGAGGTTCCTCAAAATGTTGAAAATAGAACTACCCTATGACCCAGCAATTGCACTACTGGGGGTATTTAGCCTAAAGATACAAACATAGTGATCCGAAGGGGCACATGCACCCGAATGTTTATAGCAAAATATTGTTTATTTTTAAGAAAGAAAGCATTATCATATCACTACCAAATTTTACTACGAATGGGAGGTTCTTCAAATTTTGTTCGGAAGTATTCTCTCTGGTTAACATCTGCTTTAATCTAGCTATATTGTAGTAGAATTGAATAATTGAAGAATCATTAGAATGTCAACTTTTGTATTCTGTGCACAAGATGAAAAGCTATAATTTAGTGCTACATTTTCACTAAACTGTTTATAAGAAATAGTGTGTTTAAAGCTAACATTCAGTATTATACACAAAAAACACATAATGGAAGTCATGAAGTATGTAAGGGATTCTAAATAACCTATTTGGAATTGCCTATTTTCTGTGTATCCTGTGATTTTGACAACACTGACTGGAATGACAAAGTCATTTTTGCATCTTCATTTAGATTCTTACCCTAAAAGGAAAGGCACTAACACTTCTACTCCCACTTCTGAGCCCAGCTGATCATTCATAAAATGTTACAACCTATATAATCTTTGCTGGTTTGGAGAAAGCATATTAAAACAAACAAACAAACAAACAAAAACTGCCACATTGTCAAGTAAAACGAATTACATTTAAAAATTACAGCTATTTCCTAGCTCATGCCATTTTAGTGAGTTTTGCTCAATATTATGCCTGCAGTTGCTCAGCTGTAATTTGCAAAGCTGGTGTAGAGGGAACAAAGAGCTGTTTTATGAGGACTGCAGGAAGTGATGTCATGCTGGGTAAGTAGATCCAGAAGATTATTCCACTCCAAAGGGCTTTCAAATGTGAAATAAGAAGGGAAGTGAATGAACTTAAGACATTACTCTACAGAGAAAACAACCTTAACAAGGAACTTAGGCAAAAATGTCTGAAGAAAGAAAGTGTTGCGTTAGGAGGGCTCACAAACAGATGTCTGAAGCAAAAAGCACCTCTCCAAGCCAGAGTTTGTGAGGGTCAAGGGCAGAGGTCTACAAATAGTAGCTCATGGACAACATCCAGCCTGTGGGCATGATTACTTTGCGTGTTTAATTGAGCAAGTATTTAAAAATTAGATTTTACATAAAATGCTATATTTTTACCTTCTTTTGGGAAAAAAAATCCATGTTCTTCAATCATAGAATGACATTTGATATAATGACATAGAATGGCACTAAAACAATTGAGTGCCGTGAGTGCAGTTGCCCCTCACAGAGAGGATACCTTCCTCCCATTATCCATTATCCACAGTCCTTGCTTTACCACTATTCCCAATTATTTCATCATGTAAATTAGAAAGAGCTGCTTTTTCTCAAGATAATTTACTACTAACACCCAGAATTTTTTCTTAATAGATACACTCATCTATTACAAACTGTGGTTTATAGCACAAATGTGAACAGAGTTCCTTGGAATTGCTCAATGCAGTCTGCCCAGTGGTATATGGAGGCATAATGCTGGGTCACTCACTCATGGCACCTGCTTTTAGGGGACTTAGAATAAGATGGGATGAAATGAATAAGACAAAACCAGAGCAACACAGGATCTATTGTTTCGACACTAACATCACGATTAACATCTTCTCTCTTCTTTTTTTTTTTTTTTCCCTTCCTCCTTCTCTCCTTCCTTCCTTCCTTCCTTCCTTCCTCCTTCTTTCCTTATATCCTTCCTCCCTCCCACCCTCCCTCCCTTCATCCCTCTCTTCCTTCCCCCAGAAACTTATCTGGTTATTAACAAAGTATTTAAAATAGGTAAAATATAGTTGATCTATTGTTCATTTAAATGTGCTAAGAGACCAAACCAAAACATTATCAGTAGTCTTGTGTGACTCAAAGATCATGAATAAATAAGTTTTCTCCTAGAAACTATTTCAGAAGCAGGAGGAAAAAAAGTATGTAAAATATGTCTCTCTTATATAGTACCTCAAAGAATATCAATTTTTCTTTCAAACAATTATCAATATGTTTTCTGAAGGACTATCTGAGAGGATAGGAAGAAGACATTTTCCTGAAGTATATCTATCGAGACTATAAAGTACCCAAATCTTACCTTCCAAAACTTAAGAACAAGAAATAAGGTCTAAAAAACTAGAGGAAGAGGGGCTCCTGGGTGGCTCAGTGGGTTAAAGCCTCTGCCTTCAGGTCAGGTCATGATCCCAGGGTCCTAGGATCCAACCCCGCATCAGGCTCTCTGCTCAGCTGGGAGCCTGCTTCCTCCTCCTCTCTCTCTGCCTGCCTCTCTGCCTACCTGTGATATCTGTCAAATAAATAAATAAAATCTTTTAAAAAAATTAGAAGAAAAAAAAACCAATACCAATATTCTTTGGCTTATTTGTTTTGCTTTCTTCTCTCGTCCATCAGAGATAACATATAAGCTTTTCAGTGAGGCTGACCTGAACACCCAAGCTGAAGTTGATCTCTCATTTTTCTCTCTGTCATGACCCTACTTGTTTCCTTCATAGTTCTAATTATACGTGTATTTGATCAATTTATCCAGCTCATTTGTTGAGTGCCTGCCACATGTCAGACATTACTGTCGGCACTGGGAAGAGCAAGGTAAATCTTCCTACTGAGGTCTCACTATCTGCTAAGAAGATACACAAACAGACAGGCACGTAAGTAAAATCATTATCTACTGGGGTAAATGGAAATGTAAATTTCCATCCCACTAGCCTGTGTCTACATGTATTTTGTCTTCTACTATATCCCAGCACAAAGGACCATTCTGGCACATTCTCTGACTAAGTGGCTGAATGATTTTACTAACATTTTTATGTTAGTGAAATGAATTTCTGTGATAATGTGCAAGTAAGGGGCCCAGAATATTAGTAATTGCAGGTAAGTATAACCTATGTGAGTGGTGAGGGGTTTAAACCTGATACATTTGAGTTCAGGTAATGATTAATTACATTATTTTAAAAAAAGGGTTTTGGAAAATAAATGAAGAAAATGCTTCTACTGCTCAAATATCACCATGGCTAATACCTCAGTGCTTATTTTTCCAGAGCTTATTGTGTGAAATAAATATTTATAAAAATATGTATTTATTTAACAAAATAATGTCATACTATACATGCTGCCTTGAAACTTGCTTTTTTAAAAAAAATCAATAATGGCTACTTTTACATTTCAATAAATATGATGAGGCTTTAGCCTATTTCCTCCTGAAAACTTGACAGTTCGGTGAGTACAATCCAACAGGTAATATTTCTGAGTCATAACCAAGCCAAACAAAAACTTATGAGCCATGACCTGTTTGTACATTTGAGATTTTAAAATAGTGTACATTTTTAAAGGGACAGGGGGAGGAGAGGAGAGAATATACATCCACTGAAGCAAATCAGGGAACAAATTAATACTATTGCTATTTTATGAGAATAACCAATCCCCAGGCACTCGAGTGGTTATTATCCTAGATGGAATGTCAGTTTTAACATTTCTCTACTTGAATTGTTTGTTTACTTGTACCCATATTGTTCCAGAAGAGAATTTCAAGTGAAATGTCACCATCAATACTTCTCTACTTGAAGTATTCTCTTTAATAATTTATCCATATGCCATATTTCTCTGGGAAAAAAAAAGCACTTAGGGTGGGTAACAAAGATGTGTACATACATAAAAAGAGCATAAATAAGAAAAATACAGTCAAAAAAGAAATAGAGTCAAGAATTAAGTTAGAAAACAAAATATATCTATTCTAGAAATATGTCAACAATGTTATTTATAAAATAGAATGGAAAAATACATTTTATTAATATTGTTAGATCAGGTATAAGATATGAGTATTCTTTCCTAAAATGTTGCTCATGTGTTTATTAACACGAAATCAGTGGGGGAAAACCTCATGTGTTACTAGTATGAGTAACAGTGGAATTAACTTTCAGGGATGGGTGACATATTAGGATCTCTTTCAAATCGAATTGTTTCATTCTCTTTTGCACGCTGCCCTTGATTGCCTGGCCTTTCCAGAGCTTTTTGATCCTGAGAGTTATTATTTTTGTGCAGCTATGGTCTTTCATCAGAAACTACCAAATTCCCCCACATCCTCATTTTGAAGAACTACCTGGCAGATGGAAAGCAATGACCAAGCAAAGAGAGCCATTCTTACAAAGGATTGACCCTGCCAATCTCCCTTGCCTTGGAGTCGGCTTTATTCCATCTATTTTTATTCTAACTTTTGATAAATCTCATTTCTGTTACCCCTGATTATTACCAGATGGAATGAAGGGGAGGAGCGATTGGACAATTAAAATCCCTCTAGCTTTTTGACCCTGACTAGCTGACCCTGTTGGAAAATAGGTCCTCAAGGATTTATACTCAATTTTACCAAACATAAGTGGGATGCTATATACTGACAATTTGTGGCCTCCCCCAAACTCATATGTTGAAATCTAATCTCTAATGTAATGTAAATATTGGGAGAGCCTTTGGGAGGTGATTAGGTGAGGAAAGTGAAGGCCCCATTAATAGGGTTAAAAGAGACGCTGCAGAGTTCCCTTGCCCTTTCTGGTATGTGAGACAGCAAAAAGAGGGCCCTGTATGAGCCAGGAAGCAGGCTTTTGCCTGACACTGAATCTGTATGAACCAGGAAGCAGGCTTTTGCCTGACACTGAATCTGCCAGCACCTTGATCTTGGACTTCTCCGCCTCCAGAACCATGAAAAATAAATATTTGTTGTTTGTAAGCCATCCAGTCTAGGACTTTGTTATAGCACTCTGAAGTGACTAAGAACCTGGCAGACGTTCCAGATCACTTCTAATACTATATCTTGTTTTGGGTAAAAGTAAGGGGAAAAATTAATACATACAATGCTAATCGAAATTTATTTCCATAGATGGTATAAATAAGAGTGTGGTTGAAACAGCAATGACAATACATATCACACTTGTCACCTATACGAAGGGGGGAAAAGGGGAGACTAACAGGATCCTGTCCACTGTATACTTTAATTTAATTTTATTTTAATTTGAAGCAACTCAAAATTAATAAGATCTAATAAAGAAACAAAGATGGAAGGTGGCAGGAAGGAAAGATGAAAGAATAAAAGGCAGGCACAAAGGAAAGAGGGGGAAAGACAAGAAGAGGGAGGAAGGGGGCAGCTATAACATGCGGAAATTAAATATCTCTAATGTGGAAAATGGGAGGAAAAGGAGAAGCTTTTATACATTGCTTAACTTACTGTCAGCGCTAAATCCTCATTTTTGTGACCAATTATAATATATAGTATATAGATTCCATCAGCTAATCAATTATGCACTTATAATCAGAGACAGAAACTAAAAACAGTGAGTTATTCCTGTTCACAATGAAAGTGCTAGGTCACATTATAAATATGTCTATTTGTGAGTGGCTTTCTACAGACCAGTATGCCAAACACTGTAACATCTGTACGCTCAGAATAAACCCAGCTGAATTGTAAGAGTAGCCTTCAACTTTTAATACAGAGACTATTATTTCAGGCAACATTCTTAAATCTAACTCTTTTCTTCAGATTGTACCTCTTTTGTTTGTCCACATTATAAAACTCAAAACTCCAGTTTGCAATTCCAACTATAAACCTTCTGAGCCAATAGGAACATGTGTGGCAGCTCACAAGCTGCCTGGACCTGCAGAGACCTCTTCAGCACTTCTTTCCAGTCACGCAATAACCCCCAAACCTATTTCTTTTTCTCTTTCTTCTTGCAAAACATAGTCAAGGGATGGCTCTTGTGAAGGATGCCAAATAATTAAAATAACATAGCCAGCTAGGTCTCTCAGTGCCACTAACACGTGACAGCTTTTACAAACCAAAGAAATGTGGAATGTAAACTTATTTCTATTACAAATATTTTCTCAGTGTAAATCTTTAAGAAAGACTTGGGAGAAGTGGCCGGGAAGAGAATTTGTGTGTTTGCTCATTTCTGAGATGTAAGCATTCCCACCATGACTGATCCCAGCAACCAACTCTTTACACTCAGGGCAGAGTTACCCTCTTCAGCATTCCTTGTCCCTTCTCTGCTTTGTGCATTTCACTTCCGCCATCAGTGTTTCCAACTGAACATAGCAACGACTCCACCCCAGATTCAGTCCCTGAACCCTCCATCGGTCCTCAGCAATGCAGCCAGAAATATCTTTCTAAAATGAAAAGGTTCTTGGGGAGTTGGGCTGGCATGATTGGGTCAGTGCTGGACTCTTGATTTCCGCTCAGGTCATGATCTCAGGGTAGTGAGATAGAGAAGCTTGTTGGAATCTACTCTGAGCACAGAGTCTGCTGAAGACTTCTCTCCCTCTTCCTTTGCCCCTTCCCCTGCTTGCTCTCTCTCAAATAAATATTTAAAAAAAAAAAAAAAAAGGCGAAGGTTCTGGACCAACCTGATTCACTGTCTTCCGACAAAGCCCAAAGGCCTACCACAGGCTTAGATCATTCTTTTTTGTTTGACCCATATCTATATTTTACCTAGCCACAGTGATAGGCTTGAAGTTCCTGGAAAATTACCCCACATGTCTCTGTGTATTTGTGTACCCCATAGTTTATTTTGTTACTAGCACCTCTGTTTTGGTTATTTCATATCCTCAAGACATCTTTCCTTCCTCCTCATCATGGTAATTCAAGGATGTTCTGTTGGAGTACAGTCCTTTCATGCTTTCCCAAAATATAATTCCTAAAACAAACTTGTATGATGACACTAAAAATCCTGTATTGCAACTATTTATTCACACATTTACCTTCTCAATAGTCTGTGAACTTCGGGAAAGAACTTTTCAGTTGTAAAGGAACATAGTTGAAATATTGATGTCATGTCTAAAAGCTGAAAATATTGTCAGTTTTGAGAATCTATCTTTATAATGTGTTCCCTGACAGAATGAAGTTAGCGGGCTTGAGTCTAAAAAAATATTTTTAAATATTTCAAATTTTGCTATTTTGCATCAATGTATGCCTTTTTTGGTATTTCTTTTAGAAAACAAACAAACAAAAAAAGTGTCTGAAAGTACACATGAGATTTGCAGATGATCCTAAGCTAAGAATGTATATCATCCTGGACTTATGCCTTACAATTCAAAACAATTTTAATAAAGAGAAACCATCAAAAATAAAACTTAGCAGGGACAAGTTTAGTGTGGCATACTTGGGATTAAAAAAAAAAAACAAAATTTCACAAATTGAAGAAAATAGAGGAATCATAATAAGCTGCATATGTATAAAAATATGAATTTTAAAAAGCATAAAACAGCATTGTATAAACAAGAACAGAACTTTAATAATCAGTCATGTTTTGATTAATTCAACAAATATTTCTTGACAGTCTGATCTATGCAAAGCACCAACTGGGTACTGATCATTTATGAGTTGATATTAAGGAAGAACTATGTCCATTTAATTTACTTTTAATAGACCACCAGAACAGTCCTTTAAGAAATACTCCTAAATGATGAGAATGAGGAAATGGTAATAAACCATATAATATGAACTGGTCAGGTGTTCCCTCTGTTTTTGACTCTGTAACTTTTAAAGAGACATAACAAATTTGAAAAAAGTTCAAAGAAGTCATAAGGAATCCACAGCATTGATTTAAAGTTTAAAGCAATTATCTTTAAAAAAGAAATAAAAAAGAATTTGTATTATTTAAATGGAGAAGGAAGGATGAGGACCACAATCCTTTATCTGAAACCTTTAGAAACAAGTATTTTCCAGACTTCAGAAAATTTGAGATTTTTAAAATTTAAAAGTATCAATTATAATACATAAACCAACTCTATCCTACAACGTCCCTCAGCAGGGTCTAGGGCAGGACTGCAAACACTTCCATATTTCTGTAGTCAAACCTATGATTTGTCTTATCAAGTAGGATAAAGAAAGACTACACACAGCTTCATGTAGGTTCAGGCCAGATCAGATTTTGCAATCAAATGAGTAACCAATAAAATTTCAGCTTTCAGAGCTTTTTGGATCTCAGACTTGACTTTGTCTTGCTGATATATAGTAAGAGAGATTTGGGTTCAGGAAAGCTTTCAAGCATTGAAAGAAGGTTTATTTGCACTTACTTGCAGATGGAGTGGTTTCAGAGAGATGTTCTCTATTTAAAGTGCTTCTGGGGCCGCTGGGTGGCTCAGATGGTTAAGCGTCTGCCTTCAGCTCAGGTCATGATCTCAGGGTCCTGGGATCGAGCTCAGCAAGGTGCCTGCCTCCCCCTCTCTCTCTGCCTGCCTCTCTGCCTACTTGTGATATGTGTCAAATAAATAAATAAAATCTTAAAAATAAATAAATAAAGGGCTTGTTGATGTGATGAGCCCTGGGTGTTACACACAACTAATGAATGATTGGACATATCAAAACTAATGATGTACTATATGTTTGTTAATTAAATTTAAATTTTAAAAAATCAAATATTTCTTCAATTCAACATTAAATAAATGTAGCCAAGAGGAAGTATCACTTTCCAAGCTCTTCTCATCATCTCACAATTACTTTGCATTTTCCTAATGTAACACCATATCTTCTCCACTCTTGCCTAGAACTGTTTTTCCTCCTCTCCCAGTGACTCACTTCCTTCATAAAACCATTCCAGATCAGCACCTCTGGATCTACGAAGTATAAACCCTTCAGAATCTGCTTTGCCTTTTCTCTTTTATCCAGGCTTCAACCTGGACTTCAGTCGACTATATACATGCGACAGCTCCTTCCTCATTGATGGTCTGGGGTTTTACCCGTAACCATAAAGTAAAGAAAAGTATGTGTGTTTCAAGACAAGGGTAAATTTTAAGTTGAAATATTTTTGATAGAAAACATACTTTTATATACCCTTTTCATAAGCCAAGAATAAAATGTCTAAAGCACTTTTAAAAACATACATTTAAGATTTGAGCACTCTCAAATCACAAAAGTTTCAGTTCACCTGAAAAACTACATTTCCTTTTACTTCAGCTTAAAAAAAATCTTTCTAAGATTCTAAACAAGCAAATGAATTAACAAATCAGTCATGACTTTCTTGCAACCCTTAAAATATAGCTCATTTAGAATGTTATATATATGTCTATTATAAGATATATAGTGTCTATAATTTATAGCCATGACCATTATTTTTGCCATATTTTTATATAAAAATACAAGTGTTAATTTTATTTAATCAAGTGAAAAACATATTTAAAAAGTGTTTTTATTATTGCATAGATTTTCTTACTTTGTATCCACCATAGATTTTTTTAAAAACATGAGAAGAAATTTAATTTAATCTAATTAATATTCTATTTTTTTCTTTAACTCCTTCAACAATATGTTTCATTCTTTCCATTATATCACAAATATTTTAAAACCTAACATCTAGCATACATGGTATAAAAATTTACCTACCATCCTTCTTTATCTCTTTGTTCTTTCCCTCCCTTGCTTTGGTTTCCTGCTCCAAAGGAAAAATTTTGATGTTGACCATAAGAAGGAGTGTTTTGCTTCTCTCACAAAAAAAAAAAATTTCTTTAAAGTTAAAGGGTTCCAGTGTTTTCCTCAGAAAGCAGAGGTTTCTGATGCTGTTATTTTCAAACATATTTTTTGGTTTCTGTGATTTTTGCTACAAATAATTTTGCATTATTTATTAAGTATTTGAAATGTGTTTTTTTGGTTTTTTGGGAGTTTTTTTTTTTTCAAACAGAAGGATAATAAGATTCTTAAATGTGCCAAATTAGAGGCAGACAATCCAAGCCCAGGGCTGAAAAGGCATATTGATGTTATTTCATTTAGCAGAAAACAACAGATGTTTTCCCAAAGGATGTATATGGAGTTTGCAGAATCAGTTTTTAATTGTGTTCATGAAAGAATCAGGAAGTGGAAGCTATAGGGACAATATACACTCTTATTCTTACATGTCTTAAAAATCACTTTTTCATTAGAAAAACAATAATCATGTTTGGTTATTTTGTGAAAGCTATATGCATCAGCATAATGTATATGTGAAAAGAACTGATAGCAATGTCTGAATGAGTAGAGCAATGTTTTTATTTTTTTTTCATGAAATTTCTGCCAAGAAGTCATGAGGCCAAATGACCATTTTACTCAGATTTTTCTCAACCACAGGAAGTGGAAAACTTTATACATTTTCTAGCCCAATCTTATACTCAACAAATCCATATGGCTTTTGAATAGATTTAAGTAGATTCCAAAATTCTCACTGTCTTCTAATATTGTGGTGGGCATTAATATAGAGCACTCATATTCAAACATTCCAAACACTTGTTGTAGAAAGTGGGCATTTTTTTCTTCCTTAATTGGCCTATTCATGTATAGTAATGGAAAAAATCCAGAACTAGGAATATTTAAAGTTTTATACTGTGATCATGATAGTGGTTATGGCAGAAGGGAATATTTTATTTGTAATTTTTTGGAGTGGAGAGTTCTGAGACTGGAAGGATCCTGATCTGTAATCATCTACAGACAATGAGAGATAAATGAAGACTGTGGTAACAGAACTATAAATGAGGCATATATGTCAGTAATAATTCATTGGTAAAACATGTAGGACATAATATATATTGGATGTGAAGTATTGAAATAAAAAGAAGACTTGAAGGAAATGCTTAAATTAATCCTGGTCTGAATTTAATCTTTGTTACTTTCCCCTTGCTCACTCTGCAGCAGTCATATCAACCTCTTTGCCATTATACAAAAACATAAGACACATTCTTTTGTTAGTGGCTTTGAATTTGCTATTCCTTCTTTTCTTCCTCCAGACATTTCCATGGCTTGTTCCTTCTGTCAGGTGTTTGTTCAAAGTTATCTTCTCAGTGAGGACTTGGATGACCTTGTTTTTATATTGCAAGTATCCCTAACCCCCAACATGATGGCGATCAGGAATCTGATGGAGTCATTATAGATATGGGAGAATAGAAGGCTAGTTCTCTTTTGAACACATTAAAATTTTTAAAAAATGTGTAGGAGGCAGTTACAAAAATAAATCTGTAACATAGGAAAGATACAGAATGTAACTGTATACTACTAGAGGCACTCAAAATAAAGATAATATGGTTATTAGGAATGCTGCTTCAGGACAGAATGAAGTATTCATGGCAACTAAAAAAGCCAGGCAAATTATAAAAATGTTTTGTTTTGTTTTTAAAGGTTATCAGAGGACTGCCAAAGCAAAAAGTCAGGAGAACTGAAATTCCAGAGAAAACAGAGGTAAATTCAGAGGTAGACTGTGGATCTATAGTTTCCTTTTTCTCTGGGGGCATTTGCTGATTCTGGGTATAAACAAAAGGCTTAGAATATGAGCACAAAGACAGAGAGCTGCTGCTAAGACACAGATAAACAACCACAGTTTTGGAAGTTATGTGGGTTCAAGTGACAAAATTAGAAACCCAAGGGTCCTCAACACACAGCCAATCCCCATCTCAAGACTTTTCTATATTCTGAAGATATGCAGAGCAAAAGCTTAAAGAGTTAATTCAAATAACTCTGAAAAGCAGAGGGGAAATTCCAATTTCTTAGTACTAAAGAGACAAAGACACTAAATTCTCAATTAAAGGCCTATTGAAGGCCATACCAGAGGAACAGATACAAATCATAAGTAGACCGAATCCTACCAAAACTGTATCTCAACTGCAACTCCATTAACTTAGTCCATAACTGGATGAAAGTGATCAATTTTTCATTATATATATATTTTTATTAAGACATAACTTTTTAAGAGCAGATTTAAGTTCATAGCGACATTGAAGAGAAGGAAGAGAGGGAAAGAGAAAAGAATTCCATGTACTCTTAGTCCCCACACATGTACAAGCCTCCCTTGTCAATGTCCCTCAACAGAATGGTGCATTTGTTATAACTGATGAACCTAGACTAACACATCATAATCACACAAAGTCTACAGTTGATATTATATATATACATATATATAATATAATATACAATATATGTTATACAATATACAATATCTAATATAAGTGTTCACTATTGGTGTTGTACATTCTATGGGATTGGAAAAATGTATACTGACATGTATCCATCATCATGATATCAAACAGAGTATTTTTACTGTCCTAAAAATCCTCTATGTTCCACTATTAATTAACCCCCTACACTCATCTCCAACCACAGGCAACCACAGATCTTTTTGCTGTCTCTATAGTTGGATTTTTTTTTAATGGCATATAGTTGGAATCATATGGTATGTGACCTTTTCAGATTGGCTTCTTTCACTTAGTAATATGCATTTATGTTTTTTCCATAGCTTGATAACTCCCTTCCCTGTAGCACTGAAGAATATTCTATTACTTGGATATACCAGTCTATTGTCCCATTTATTTATCCTACTGAAGACATCTTGGTTACTTCCAAATTTGGCAACTATGAATAAACCTGCATCCATGTGCAGGTTTTTGTGTGGATATAAGTTTTCAGACTTTCTGGGTAAATACCAAGGAACATGACGGACATATTTTTTTAAATTTCTTTTCAGCAACAGTAGTCATTGTTTTTGCACCACACCCAGTGCTCCACGCAATACATGCCCTCCCCAATACCCACCATCTGGTTTCCCCAACCTCCCACCCCCCGCCCCTTCAAAACCCTCAGGTTGTTTTTCAGAGTCCATAGTCTCTCATGGTTCACCTCCCCTTCCAATTTCCCTCAACTCCCTTATCCTCTCCATCTCCCCCTGTCCTCCATGCTATTTGTTATGCTCCACAAATAAGTGAAACCATAGGATAATTGACTCTCTCTGCTTGACTTACTTCACTCAGCATAATCTCTTCCAGTCCCGTCCATGTTGATACAAAAGTTGGGTATTCATCCTTTCTGATGGAGGCATAATACTCCATAGTGTATATGGACCACATCTTACTTATCCATTCATCCGTTGAAGTGCATCTTGGTTCTTTCCACAGTTTGGCGACCATGGCCATTGCTGCTATAAACATTGGGGTACAGATGGCCCTTCTTTTCACTACATCTGTATCTTTGGGGTAAATACCCAGTAGTGCAATTGCAGGGTCATAGGGAAGCTCTATTTTTAATTGCTTGAGGAATCTCCACACTGTTCTCCAAAGTGACTGCACCAACTTGCATTCCCACCAACAGTGTGAGAGGGTTCCCCTTTCTCCACATCCTCTCCAACATATGTTGTTTCCTGTCTTGTTAATTTTGGCCATTCTAATTGGTGTAAGGTCGTATCTCAATGTGGTTTTAATTTGAATCTCCCTGAGGCCTAGTGATGATGAGCATTTTTTCATGTGTCTGATAGCCATTTGTATGTCTTCATTGGAGAAGTGTCTGTTCATATCTTCTGCCCATTTTTTGATATGATTGTCTGTTTTCTGTATGTTGAGTTTGAGGAGTTCTTTATAGATCCTGGATATCAACCTTCTGTCTGTACTGTCATTTGCAAATATCTTCTCCCATTCTTTGGGTTGCCTCTTTGTTTTGTTGACTGTTTCCTTTGCTGTGCAGAAGCTTTTGATCTTGATGAAGTCCCAAAAGTTCATCTTCGATTTTGTTTCCTTTGCCTTTGGAGACATATCTTGAAAGAAGTTGCTGTGGCTGATATTGAAGAGGTTACTGCCTATGTTCTCCTCTAAGGTTCTGAATTCCTGTCTCACGTTGAGGTCTTTTATCCATTTTGAGTTTATCTTTGTGTACGGTGTAAGAAAATGGTCGAGTTTCATCCTTCTACATATAGCTGATGTCTGACATATTTTTGATAAAAACTAAAAGAATTCATTCCCAGTAAGTTTGTTTTAAAAGCAATATTAAAGAAACTTTTTTCGCCAGAAGGACATCAAAACAAGCATACATAGAAGAGAATTAAGAATATCAGAAAGGATGAATGGGTGGATAAATATATATGAATGCTGTCTATACAAAATTGTTCTAGTAATGCTTTGGGAAGTTCAAAATATATGTATAATTAAAATTGAAAACAATTATTATTCAAAAAGTAGGCATTGATATATGAAGCTGAAGTTTTCTAAAGTTCTAACATTAATGTGGAACTGTTAAAAGTACTATCTTGTTCTAGACAATTATTATCAAGGATACATCATAAAATCATAAAACAAAATTATAAAAAGAATAACAAAACAGTATATGACTAGTAAGTATAGAATAAAATGTGGAAGAATTGAAGAGTTGTATCCAAGAGATGGCAAGAAATTTAAAAAACACATAAAATAGATTAGTTAAATAAAAAGTTGTAAAATAATAGGTATATCCAAGCATTACAAACAGTAATATTAAATACAAATGGACTACATATTACAAGTAAAAGATTAAGATTATTAGATTGGATTTTAAAAGGCCTACATGCTGTTTATAAGAAACACACCTTAAGTGTAAAACACAGAGGGGCACCTGGGTGGTTCAGTGGGTTAAGCCTCTAGCTTCAGCTCAGGTTATGATCTCAGGGTCCTAGGACCAAGTCCCACATTGGGCTCCCTGCTCATCAGGGAGCCTGCTTCCCCCTCTCTCTCTGCCTGCCTCTCTGCCTACTTGAGATCTCTCTCTCTCTGTCAAATAAATAAATTAATAAATAAAAATTTTTTTTAAATGTAAAACACAGAAAGAGTGTATGTAAAAGGACTGAGAAAGGTATTTTATACAAACTCTAATCAAAAGAAAATTGACATAGCTATAGTAATATTAGAGAAAACAGTCTTCAAGGGAAGAACGACTGGTAGGGATCAAGGGTAGCACTTTGCAAATATAGGGGTTGATACAATCATAAGATACCAAATCCTAAATCTATATGCATCTAATAGCATGGCTTTAAAATGTATAAAATATGGTTAGACAACTGAAAAGTAAAGTAGACAAATTCACAATCATAATGAAAATTTTAACTCACCTCTTATGACAGCTGATAGAAAAAGCCAAAACAAACAAATATAAGTAAATGGAATACATATGAACAGTATAAAGTCTGACCTAAGTGACATATATAGAATTCTGCACCAAACAATGTTGGACTTCACATTCTTTTCATGTACATATTATATTAAATTGTCTTATGTTCTGTATTGTTTTGTATTAATCAGAGTTCTCCAGAAAAACAGAACCAATAGATGATGTGTGTGTGTGTGTGTGTGTGTGTGTGTTTCTGTATGTATGTGTGTATAATTATCTATAACATCAATACATATGTTTTTATTTATATAAAATTTATATATAATATCTATGTATATATAATATATAAAACAGATTTAATAGGGTATATACCCAAAAGGGTATATACCCAAAGCAGTAGAACATATATATTCTACTTTCTGTATTATACACACACACATACACATACTGTGCTTCATACAAGGAATTGGTCATGTGTTTATAGAGGTTAACAAGTCTAAAATTTGCAGAGCCAATGGTCCAGTTTGAGTCCAAAGGCCTGCAGGCTTCTATAGAACCAGCAGAAGCTAATGTCTCAGTTTGAAGACCATTAGATGAGAGAATTCTCTCTTCCTTGAGGGAGTCCCAGCCTTTTGCTCTGTTCAGGCCTTCAAATTGATTGGATGAGGCCCACTCATATTACGTAGAGTAATCTGATTTACTTAGTCTAACAATTTAAATGTTATCTCATCCAAAAACAGTTTCACAGAAACACCCAGAATAATGTATTGTTTTTGTTTTCCTTTTTTTTTTTTTTTTTTTTTGACCAGAATAATGTTTAACAAAAAACTCTGGGTACCCTGTAGCCTAGTCAAGTTGACACATAAAATTAACCATAACGTGTTCATTATAAAGAAATACTCCTTGTTGTGAAGTCATAATCTAATCATGCCAGGAATCAGAAAAAAATAGGAATCACACAAATTATCAATGATAGGAATGAAAAATGATACTTTACTATTCAACATAGACCCCAAAGACTTTAAAGTAATAAAATGCCTGATGATTTGGATAAAATGATAACTTCCTAAAAACACAAGTTTCTAAAATTTACAAGAAAATAAATAGAAAGTTTAAATAATCAATATCTGTGAAAGAAATTGAATTTGTTAAGTTTATCCTACAAAGAAAATCCTACTTAGGCAATGTAATTAGTGAATTCTTCCAAACATAAAAAGGACAGTAACAGTAAGATATATTAGAAACAGAGAGACAACTTCACAACTGTTTTTGCAAATCCAATATAACCTTGATTCCAGAACCAGATATTATAAGCAAAATTATAACCTCAAAGAAGACAAGGGCTTAGAAGTGTCAGAAATAAGAAGGGAAATCAACAGAGCAGAACAGCAAACAAGGGGAAAAGTGAATAGAATTGGAGAGAAATAGGGTACAGCCATGTAGGACTCTACAGGCCATGGAAGAAGATTCTGAAATTTATTAAAGTCAGTAGTCAACAGTTCATTTACACTCATATATTCAACCTAGTTATGGAATCTCATGTCATAATTAAATTTAACAAGTAGAATCTTCACAGAATATCACCTCAATATGATATAAAATATTTTTATTGAACCCTTTTACATGTTTAAGGAACTATGCTCATGTCACTTTTTGAAACAAATAAAAATATAAAAGATTTAATATTTCCACTTGGATATCATATTATGACAAATTTTAATAATTAATATTTAACAATACAAACTGGTTCCTCTTAAAGGTACACATAAGTACTATTATCAAAAAGCACATTGCTGTCACCTCAAACATCTTATTTTATTGACTGATTTTCCCCTCTTGGCACTGCAAATTTTTTAAAAAGGTGTCCAGTAAAATTTCCTTTCTTCCTTCTCTCATCTGGAACCTTCTATTTTTGTCCTTCTCTCTTTTTCCTTTCTTTCATGGAATGTATACTTGAAGTCAAAATGTAGCCAAACATGTCAAAGGAAGCTTCTTTCACTTCTCAAGTATAGTCCAATTCGGATTTTTAACAAGTCAAACCAGGGAAATGTTATCATACAAGCACATGAAGATAAAGTGGTTCCAAAATTTTTGAGTCAATATATGACAACAAGAATAATTTGAGACCTCAAGCTTTGTTGACAAAACTCTATAAAATGTTTGATTATATTTGACCACAAAAGTATATTCCCTTTTTTGAAATTGTTAAAAATAAAAATTATCAGTACCACCAATGAACTAATTTCAGTATAGGTTTTGCAAAGCTAGCAAATAAAAAAGTCTCAGTTTCTTATTAACATGGTAAAAGTTTTTATCTTGCTTTCTCAAAAAGGGTGCAGGTCAAGAGGATCTTCTTTGGGATCTCAGATTTACTTTCTGAGATGACTCAAAGTTATCTAGGCTTCCAGTTGTGTCTGCCATCTTGGGAGTCCTTATTCCTCACCATGTGGATAAGTGAAAGTAAGATCATGAGGACATTTTAGAAGTCAAGCAGAGGGACGCCTGGGTGGCTCAGGGGGTTAGGCCTTTGCCTTCGGCTCGGGTCATGATCTCGGTCCTGGGAATGAGCCCTGCATCGGGCTCTCTGCTCAGCAGGGAGCCTGTTCCCCTCTCTGTCTCTGCCTACTTGTGATCTCTCTCTTTCTCTGTGTCAAATAAATAAAGAAAATCTTAAAAAATAATTTAAAAAAATAAGAAGTCAAGCAGAATACATATTTCCATTTACATTCCATTGCCCAGAACTAATCATATAGCCCAACCTAAATGCAAGTGACCTGGGAAATGCCTGCTTGTGTGCCCAAGAAAAATAGAAAATGGTTTGGTGGTCACATAGCGCAATACCAGTGCGAGCTGAAAATGCATATTCAGAAAGTTAATAGAATATGTAAGTCCATATTTGAGGCCTCACAAATAAAATAGATGACTGTTCACATTAAAAAAATTCATACTGGAACGCCTAAGTGGCTCAGAAGATTAAGTGCCCAACTCTTGATTTCTATTCACATCTTGATTTTAGGGTCCTAAAGCCTGGGCTCCATGCTCAGCGTGGAGTCGGCATGAGAATCTGTCTCTCTCTCTGCCCCTCCCCACCACTCACGTGCACACATGTGCACATACTCTTTAAATAAATAAATACATAAAATCTTTTTAAAAATTCATACAATAGAAGCAGGGGGGAAAATACTGCACATTGTATTCCCTTTACATAAAATTTTAGGAAAAATAAAACTTACATAAAATTTTAGGAAATGTAAATATGACAGAAAACAACATAGTGGTTTGGGGATCTGAAGTCAGGAAAGGGTGGGAGAGAACAATTAGCAAAGCAGCAGGAGGAAATTTGAATGGTTTTACATATATATATATATATACACATATATACATATCAAAATTTATCAAACTATATACTCTGAATATTTAAAGTTTATCATACATCAGTTAGACTCCAAGAAAGTCTATTAAGAATCAAGTCCATATTTTTCCATGTGTACATGCAAACTGTAGTAAAGAGTCCACAAGCTTACACATCAGAATAATATGCATGGTTCTACCTCTGAGAAAAAATCTGGAATTGGGGTTGATAATCAAAGTGGAGTTCTTCATTATCTATGGTATTTTAATCAATAAAAGAACACATTTACTGTAAATATTTTTAAAAATATATAAAACAGATGCTGGCGAGGATGCGGAGAAAGGGGAACCCTCCTACACTGTTGGTGGGAATGCAAGCTGGTGCAGCCACTCTGGAAAACAGCATGGAGGTTCCTCAAAATGTTGAAAATAGAACTGCCCTATGATCCAGCAATTGCACTATTGGGCATTTACCCTAAAGATACAAACGTAGTGATCCAAAGGGGCACGTGCACCTGAATGTTTATAGCAGCAATGTCCACAATAGCCAAATTATGGAAAGAACCTAGATGTCCATCAACGGGATGAATGGATCAAGAAGATGTGGTATATATACACAATGGAATACTATGCAGCCATCAAAAGAAATGAAATCTTGCCATTTGCGACAACATGGATGGAACTAGAGCGTATCATGCTTAGCGAAATAAGTCAAGCAGAGAAAGACAACTACCATATGATCTCCCTGATATGAGGAAGTGGTGATGCAACATGGGGGCTTAAGTGGGTAGGAAAAGAATAAATGAAACAAGATGGGATTGGGAGGGAGACAAACCATAAGTGACTCTTAATCTCACAAAACAAACTGAGGGTTGCTGGGGGGAGGGGGTTTGGGAGAAGGGGGTGGGAATATGGACATTGGGGAGGGTATGTGCTTTGGTGAGTGCTGTGAAGTGTGTAAACCTGGTGATTCACAGACCTGTACCCCTGGGGATAAAAATATATGTTTATAAAAAATAAAAAATTAATAATTCAAAAAAAAAATAGTAGGACAGGTAAGTGAAGGCTTGTTAGCATGAACTAGCGATTGGGTTCTGGTGTTGCACATACTTTCTGTTAAATGAAAGGATGAAGAGGGAAAATAACCCAAGGGAATGCTGAGCTAAAAGCTGGTAGCAGCAGGAGGGCTTAGAGCAAAGCAATCATTAAAAGTCCTTTGCCATTGGCTTCTTTAAAAGAGCTAACCACTCTTCCTGATGACATGCTTCATGGTCTAATCCAGTTTTTTGGTTTTGGTTTTCCTTTAGAGACAGCAATTCACTGCTGGCCTCACTCATGCAGCCAAAATGCACTTTTCCAAGCAACCCTGTCGCACATGGAAGGCACAGGCAGATGACTGTGAAACAGAGATCTTGCAGAATACGTTTTCCTTTCTGCACTTGACCCTTCATACATTTCTGCTGAATCTCAGAACTGGTTTTCTTACCTACCCCGGCTCCTCCATTGTCTTCTTTCCCTTTGATGTCCTCAATTTCTGAACAAACAGTCTCCAGCCAGCCTGGTAGTGCTCTGTCCTTCACAGCTTTCCCGGCCCCAGGGGGAACAAATGAGGTCCTTTCAGAAGAGGCATCTCTGTCAGAGTTGGGATGCAGAAGGACACTGTTGGCAGGAAGCACCTCTGTCCTAAAGCATTGAAAATCAGTGCCCTTCAGGATTCAAACTGCATTTTAAATTTATCCCTTGATGCTGTCACAAGGGTAATATGCTCATAAAATTTAAAACAAATAGAGAATGAAAAATACTTCTCCTGCCTCCTTCCCCAATCAAAATAGCTTGATATGTGGTCTTTTCCACTACTATCCTATACATACATAATCATGTATATGCCATACATACATACATCTGTGCACTTATATCTGTAAATTGAGTTATAGATTACATATAATAGAACACATATATTTTAAGTGTACAATTTAATGAGTTTTAACAAATACACACTCCTGAATAACCATTACCCCAGTGAAGATATAGGACCTATCGATGACTCCAGAAAATTCCCTCATGCTCTTTTCTAGGCAATTTCAACAGCCCCAGAACTAATAGTCATATTTCAAACATCATAGATTTGTTTAGCCTCTTCTTAAACTTTGTATACCTTTTGTTTATGATTTTCTTTGCTCAATATTATGCTTTTAAGGTGCCCCACCTTGTTGCAAAATGTATCAGTAGTTTATTCTTTTTTTTTTCCAAGTAGCAATCCATTTGGTATAAATGCACAATTTTTTTAAAGATCTTTCTATCAGTGGAGATGTACATATGTATAGCTTTCTATACACAAAAGGGGTTGCACTATGCAACAACTTCCATGCCTTTCTTTTCATTTTTCAGCTCAGAATTACGTCCTGGACATGCTTTCCTAGTAGGACAGGTAAGTCCTACCTGTCCTGACTCAACTGATTCTTTATTAAGAGAGCGTAGTTTTCCTTCATAGGGATATGCTGTAAGTTACCCTTGCAAACAGTTGCAAAAATTACCATGGTAAAGATATGTGTAAGACACATACAGTATGTCTAAATCAAAATCATTCATTCCCGGTGCTCTGAAATTTCCAGCACCTTCCTATGTTGGGGCTTCATTCATTTGTCCTGTCACTGGTGGACTACTTTTATCTGGGCTCTACTTTCTTTTTCTTTATTTAAAATATTGTTTCTGGGGCACCTGGGTGGCTCAGATAGTTAAGTGTCTGCCTTCTGCCTCTGGTCATGATTCCAGTGTCCTGGGATCAAGTCCTGCATCAGACTCCCTGATCAGGGGAGAGCCAGCTTCTCCCTCTCCCTCTACTGCTCCCCCTGCTTGTGCTCTCTCTCGTTTTGTCAAATAAATAAATAAAATCTTAAAAAATAAAGTAAAATATTATTTCTTCATTTTCTTTTAACTGCTGTGCCGAACTTTCACTTGGTTTATTATATCTTTACGAACCTTTCTGAAAATACTAATTCAATTATTTAGTATAAGGGTTTGTTCTTGGTATCCTAATTACCATGTTTTCCCTTCAAGACTAAAACTCTTTTATTTTTATATTAGTTTTTCCTAATCAGTTAATTAGGTTGAATGCATTCATATAAATACAACATTGACTACTGATACTAAAATATAGACTCCCCTACTGTAACCTGTAGGTTTCTGGAGAGCTGGTCCTTATTTCTCTCCAATCTCATCTCCTTTCTCCTTAGGTTTGTCATGTTTCCATCCTGGTCTTCATTTTTCTTGTTGGCTCTTCTAACCCCTTGCCTTCTATTTGGATATTGTATTTGTTGTTCCTTCTGCCTAGAATCCTCTTTCTCCAGTTCTTTGTTTAGCTGGCTTTTTATCATCCTTCAGGTTTTTCTGCTCAAATGTCATCTCTTCAGAAAAGATCACCCCAAGCTTCCAATCTAAAGTGGACTCCATCTTGACACCCCATTTCATTGATAATATTTACCACAAGCCATGATAAACATGCTGGTTTCTTAGTTTACCTGTTTATATTTATGTCCTATCTAGGAGGTTATGGCAGAGACTTTCAGTGCCTTAGTCACCATTCACTATCCCATGCACCCAGCACTATGCCTGGAGCGGAGTAGGCAGTCTTGACTTGACTTGAATTTAAGTTGAATTGATATAAGCATCGCTGCTCAGAAAACTAGTGTTCCTACCCAACTACTTGAAACATAACAACCAACTCCCACATCAATTTGAATAGATAAGGAGAAGAAACAAGTGCAGAAGGATGGCAAAAGCATTTTACAATTTGAGCCCATTTTACATTTTTAAAAAATCCACAACAATATGATTTATTCTCTTACTTATAAAACCAAGCAATATGTTTTCAATGTAAATGCCTTACTGCTGCTGAATACTCATTAAGTATAAGCTCTATTTGCCTTTCCATTTTCTTTATATACAGTTGTGTTTTAATTAAGGACAATAACCTACACTAGCAGCCTTTGGGACATATCTCATTGATCAAAGGTGAGAAACAAATAGGCGACATTTACAAGGACCCAAGGCACATACGTCTTTCATGTGAAAAGAGACCAATTTAAAGTCTCACAGTGTGGTGTTACTAATGGTCCTCAGCTGGGCAACCATCTGAAAGTACAGTTTCGATTAGAATGCAATTACTTTTCTGTAAGTAATGGAGAAAAAGGATTGACTCATCAGAGAATACAGGATAGGAAATGTGGGGGTGGGAGGGTAAAGAGAGCAGCTGTTCAGTGAAATGTTGAAATTGGAAATACTAACCTTGAGAACATTCTTCAGTTACTACACATAAATGTTGGAAAAATAATGTCTTCAAAGCCATAGCTTGAAGGGGCTGTTTTTTAAGGGCAATTTTGTTAAGGCTAATGGGTAAGCCAAATAATTTAATACCTAATGTAGTCAATGAACTTCATATATTCTAAGCTAAAATAGCTTCATAATAATATGATATCATCTTTGGTAACTACTTCCAGACATCAAGCAATTAAATAAAAAAGACTCCAAACCTTCTTTTTAACATAGTCACTAATTAGTTCATAAGATAATCTTTTGTTTTTCCAAATTTCTAAAATCTAATTTCTCATCCTAATGAATGACTTCGAGTATAGAGCTGATGTCATTTTAAAAATATTGGCCAGACAGTCTCTTTTTAAAGGTTATTAGAAATTGCACTTCAACTGAAGTAGTCAGGCAAGAGTTCCCTCCCCTCACCTCTGAAGAAGGTCAATTTATTCCTGATACATAATGAACAGGAAAGGATGTGGATTTGGGCATACCAGACCAGACAGAGTGTAAAGATGAGAGGCCACACTGAAAATAGGGCATCAACTGAATGGCTGCAGGCTGAGCAGTACGTGCCACCTTCATCCCCTCCAGTTACCTTCTTTGCCTGGCTCAAAGAATATACCAATATGTACATATACACACACACAGACAGGTGTGTGCATGCACACACATACACACGAACACACAGCAGATTCTTGGAAGACTAAACTCTAGAGAAACTTCATGGGTCCAGACAAAAGACCTATGGATTTGTATACTATCTAAAGAGAAAAAAGCCCAGAAGAGAAACTCAAGAGAAGAGAAACATTGAAGGAACTGACAGAAAAATATAAAATTCAAGAAAAAAAGAAAAAGAAGGAAGAGAGGGAAAGAGGGAGGGAAACAGAAAGGGGAGGGGGAAAATGGATGGTAAAAGGAAGGAAGATTGGAAAGAAGGATGGAAGGAATGAAGAGAAAGATGAAAAATGAACAAGCCAGAGAGGCAATAGAAGCATCAGAAAAATAAAGATGGTGCTGTATACACCAAGAAAAGATGACACTTTCCAATATCAAAAGCTGAGTAGAAGTTAAACCAAAGAAGATTAGAAGCATGTCCATGGAATATCACCACATTTGTGTGTGTTTGCTTTTGTTTTGCACCCTTTTCAAGAGCATTTTCATGAGAGTACTGCAAAAGGAAGCTAGATTATGGGTGGAGGAATGAATGGGAAATGAGGATAATCAGAAAAATAACATAGGTAGTTCTTTTTTTTTATTTAACTTTTTTTTAATTGTGTTATTTTAGTCACCATACAGTATGTCATTAGTTTTTGATGTAGAGTTCTAAGATTCATTGTTTACGTATAACACCCAGTGCTCCATGCAATACATGCTCTCCTTAGTACCAATCACCGGGCCAATCCACCACACCTCACCTCCCCTCTAAAACCCTGTTTGTTTCTCAGAATCTATAGTCTCTCATGGTTTGTCTCCCCCTCCAATTTCCCCTCTTCATTTTTCCTTCCTTCTCCTATGTCCTCCATGCTGTTCCTTATGTTTCATGAGTAAGTGAAATTACCATATGATAATTGACTTTCTCTGCTAGACTTACATCACTTAGCATAAACTCCTCCAGTCCCATCCATGTTGATGCAAAAGTTGGGTATTCATTTTTTCTGATGGCTGAGTAATATTCCATTGTAGATATAAGCCACATCTCCTTTATTCATTCATCTGTTGAAGGACATCTCAGTTCTTTCCACAGTTTGGCTATTGTGGACATTGCTGCTAATTGGGATGCATACGACCCTTCTTTTCACTACATCTGTATCTTTGGGGTAAATACCCAGTAGTGCAATTGCTAGGTCATATGATAGCTCTATTTTTAATTTTTTGAGGAAACTCCAACACTTGTATTCCAAAGTAGCTACACCAACTGGCATTTCCACAAATAGTGTAAAGGGGGGTCCCCTTTTTCCACATCCTCTCCAACAATTTTTGTTTCTTGCCTTGTTAATTTTTGCCATTCTAACTGGTGTAAGGTGGTATCTCAGTGTGGTTTTGATTTGAATTTCCCTGATGGCTAATGATGATGAATATTTTTTCATATGTCATTAGCCATTTGTATGTCTTCTTTAGAGGAGTGTCTGTTCATGTCTTCTGCCCATTTTTTGACTTCTTTGTTTTTTGGATGTTGAGTTTGAGAAGTTCTTTATACATCTTGGATATTAGCCCTTTGTCTGTAGTGTCATTTGCAAATATCTTCTCCCATTCCTCTAGTTGCCTCTTTCTTTTGTTGACTATTTCCTTTGCTGTGCAGAAGCTTTTGATCTTGATGAAGTCCCAAAAGTTCATTTTCCACTTTTGTTTCCTTTGCCTTTGGAGTCGTGTCTTGAAAGAAGTTGCTATGGCCAATGTCAAAGAGGTTACTGCCTGTGTTCTCCTCTAGGATTTTGATGGATTCCTACCTCACATTGAGCTCTTTCATCGTTTTGAGTTTATTTTTGTGTATGGCGTAAGAGAATGGTCGAGTTTCATTCTTCTGTATATAGCTGTCCAATTTTCCCAGCACCATTTATTGAAGAGACTGTCTTTTTTCCACTGGATATTTTTTCCTGCTTTGTTGAAGGTTATTTGGCCATAGAGTTGAGGGTCCATATCTGGACTCTCTACTATGATCCATTGGTCTATGTGCCTGTTTTTGTGCCAGGACCATGCTGTCTTGGTGATCCCAGCTTTGTAATATAGCTAGAAATCAGGGAATGTGATGCTCCCAGCTTTGCTTTTCTTTTTTAAGATTTCTGTGGTGATTTGGGGTCTTATCTGGTTCCATACAAATTTTAGGATTGGTCGTTCCAGCGCTATGAAGAGTGCCAATGGTATTTTAATCAGGATGCCATTGAAAGTACAGATTTCTCTCGACAGCATAGACACTTTAACAATGTGTATTCATCCAATCCATGAGCATGGAATATTTTTCCATCTTTTTGTGTCTTCTTCTATTTCTTTCATGAGTGTTCTGTTGCTCTAGAGTATAGATCATTTACTTCTTTGGTTAGGTTTATTCCAAGGTATCTTATGGTTTTTGGTGCTATTGTAAATGGAATCGATTCTCTAATTTCTCTTTCTAGAGTTTCCTTATTAGTATGTAAGAAAGCAACTGATTTCTGTATGTTGATTTTGTATCCTGCCACATTATAGAATTGCTGTATGAGTTCTAGTAATTTGGGTGTGGAGTCTTTTGGGTTTTCTATATAAAATATCATGTCATCTGTGAAGAGAGAGAGTTTGACTTCTTCTTTGAATACATCGAATATATTTTTGAATACTTTTTTAAATGTATTTGAATACATTTTTTTTTTTCTTTTTGTTGTCTGATTGCTGTTACTAGGACTTCTAGTACTATGTTGAACAAGAGTGGTGAGAGTGGACATCTTTGTCATGTTCCTGATCTTAAAGGAAAGGTTCTCAACTTTTCTCCATTGAGAATGATATTCGCTGGGGGTTTTTCATAGAAGGATTTTATGAAATTGAGGAATATTCCCCATATCCCTATACTGTGAAGAGCTTTAATCAGGAACGGATGCGATATTTTGTCAATTGCTTTTTCTGCATCAATTGAGTGAACTATGTGTTTCTTCTCTCTTCTCTTATTTATTTGTTCTAGCACAATGATTCGTGAATGTTGAACCACCCTTGCATCCCATGGATAAATCCCACCTGATCATGGTGGATAATCTTTTTAATGTACTGTTGGATCCTATTAACTAGGATATTGTTGAGAATCTTGGCATCCATATTAATCAGGGATATTGGTCTGAAATTCTCCTTTTTGATAGGGTCTTTGCCTAGTTTAGCAATCTAGGTAATGCTGACATCATGGAGAGAGACTGGAAGATTTCCTTCTGTTTCTATTTTTTGAAACAGCTTCAGGAGAATAGGTATTATTTCTTCTTTGAATGTTTGGTAGAATTCCCTAGGGAATTCATCAGGTCCTTGACTCTTGTTTTGGGGGAAGTTTTTGATCATTGCTTCAATCTCTTCATTGATTTTTGGTCTGTTCGGGGTGTTAATTTCTTCTTGTTTCAGTCTTGGAATTTTATAGGTTTCCAGAAATGCATCCATTTCTTCTAGGTTGTTTAACTTATTGGCATACAGTTATATGGCATGTTGATAATAATTTCTGATGATTATTTCCATTTCCTTGGTATTAGTCATGATCTCCCCCCTTTCATTCATAATTTTATTAATTCGGGTCTTTTCTCTTTTCTTTTGGATTAGTCTGGCAGGTGGTTTATCGATCTTATTCTTTCCAAGAAACAGTTTCTAGTTTTGTTGATGTGTTCTACTATACCTCTGGTTTCTAATTCATTGATCTCTACTCTAATCTTAATTATTTCTCTTCTCATGCATAGGTAGGCTTAATCTGGTGTTGATTCTCCAGTTCTTTAAGGTGTAAAGAGAGTTTAGGTATTTGGAATTTTTCTATTTTTTTTGAGTGAGGCTTGGATGGTTATGTATTTCTTCCCTAGACCACCTTTGTCATATCCCATAGGTTTTGGACTAATGTGTTTTTGTTCTCATTGTTTTCCATGAATTAAGTTCTTTGATTTCCTGGTTGACCCAAACATTCTTGAGCAGGATGGTCTTTAGCTTCCAAGTGTTTAAATTTCTTCCAAACTTTTTCTTGTGATTGAATTCCAGTTTCAAAGCATTGTGGTCTGAGAATATTCAGGGAATAATCTCAATTTTTTGGTATCAGTTAAGACTGATTTGTGACCCAGTATGTGGTCTACTCTGGAGAAATTTCCATGAGCCTTGAGAAAAATGAGTATTCTGTTGTTTTAGGGTGGAATGTTCTGTATATATCTATGAAATCCATCTGGTCCCAGTGTGTCATTCAATGCTCTTGTTTCTTTGTTGATTTTCTGCTTAGATGATCTGTCTGTTGCTGAGACTGGAGTGTTAAGATCCCCTACAATTAACTTATTACTATCAATATGTTTCTTTCTTTTATTTTGATTAATATTTGGCTTATGTAGTTGGCTGCTCCCATGTTGGGGGCATAGATATTTACAATTATTAGATCTTCTTGTTGGATATACCCTTTAAGAATGATATAGTGTCCTTCTGTATCTCTGACTATTGTCTTTAGCTTAAAATTTATTTTGTTGGATATGAGGATTGCTACGTCAGCTTTTCTTGGTCCGTTGGTATAAAAGATAGTTCTCCATTCCTTCATTTTCAGTCTGCATGTATTTTTAGCTTCAAAATTAGTCTCTTGTAGACAACATATGGATGAGTTCTGTCTTTTTATCCAATCTGCAATCCTGTGTCATTTTATGGGAGCATTTAGGCTCTTCACATTGAGAGTGATTATTGAAAGATATGTTTTTATTGTCATGATGTTGCCTGTGAAGTCCTTGTTTCTATAGATTGTCTCTGTAAATTTCTGTTCTATATTACTCTTGGGATCTTTCTTCTTTTATAGAACCCCCTTAGTATTTCTTCCAGGGCTGGCTTAGTGGTCACATATTCTTTCAGTTTTTGCCATCTTGGAAGCTCTTTATGTCTCCCTCCATTCTAAATGACAGCCCTGCTGGATAAAGTATTCTTGCATGTTCTTCTCATTTAGTATCCTGAATATGTCTTGTTAATCCTTTCTGGTTTGCCACGTTTCTGTGACAGGTCTGACTTTATTTTGATGTTCCTCCCTCTCTTTGTAAGGAATCTCTTCCCCTTGGTTGCCCTTAAGGTGTTTTCTGTGGTTTTTAGATAGTTTCACAATCATATGCCTGGGGGTCAGTCTGCTTTCCTTGATCTTGCGGGAGGATTCTCTCTGCCCCAAGGACATGAAAGTTTGGTTCATTCACTAGATTAGGGAAATTCTCAGCTAGTATTTGCTCAACTATATCCTCTAGTCCTCTCTCTCTCTCTATCCCCTCAGGGATCCCAGTAATTCTGACATTGGAACATTTTGTGGTGTCATTTTATTTCTCTATTTCTGTTTTCATGGATTCTAAGCTGTTTGCTAGAGGCCTCCTCCTGATCCTTCTTTTCTATCAGTTTGTCTTCTAAATCCCTAATTCATTCTTCTGCTTCATTTACCCTAGTTGTTAGAGTATCTAGATTAGATTGGATCTTATTGATAGCATTTTTAAGTTCTGCCAGATCAGCTCTCACTTCTGCCCTTAGAGAATCTATGTTGTCATTAATGGTTTTCTCCAGGGTGCCTGAATGGTTCCGTTGTTTGGGTGTCTGCCTTTTGCTCCAGTCATGATCCTGCTCAGCAGGGAGTCTGCTTCTCCCTCTGCCTTTCACCCCGTGCTTTCTCTCTCTAAAATGAATACATAAAATATTTAAAAGAAAAAGAAAAAAATGGTTTTCTCCAACCTAGCTATTATCTGCATAACTGTTACCTTGAAGTCTGTTTTGAACATCTTGCTTATGTCCATATCCATTAGGTTTGTGGCAAAGGTCACAATCTCTGAATTTTTCCTGTGTTGGAGGTTCCTCCTCCTAGTTATTCTGGTGAAAGATGGTTGAGGGAATGTACAGAGTCCAAACTATTGACCACAACCCAAGCAAGATGCACCTGTTTTATAGGGACTTTAGAGTTGTTGGCCTCTTGTTGTTTTATCCTGTCTTCTGGAGGCAGGGGGGGGGGTGCTGATGTGCTATGCTGTTACTCCGGCAACCCTGTTTGGGCAGAATTGCCCTGCCCCTGTGAGGGGAGATATGCTCAATAAAAATTGGTTTTGAGGGGCTTTTGTTTTCTGGATTCTTTCCCTGGAAGCTTTCTGCATCTCTGCTGAGAGTCAGAACAGAAGTGACCAAATCCAGTCCTCTGTCTCAGAACAGAGAGATCACAGTCTGTTCCCCAGAAAGCCCTTCAGGCCATACTGACTCCACTTTTTTTTTTCCTGTGCTACTAAAAACCACAGCATCCTGGGTTGTGCACCCCACAGCAGCACTCCTAGCCCTCGCTTCCAGGTCTAGGCATGTTTCTGCACTTTGTGCTTCTAAAATCACCAGCCACTCCCAGTTCACCCCGCAGCTCCAGGTTTCAGTCTGGGGGCTGCCCTGAAGTTCTTTCTCAATGACTCTAGGTCTGCAAGTCTGTGCCTGGTCCCCAGCATGGGGCACTTTTATGCTCCTGTGTTATTTCACCTTCCTGGTGCCAGCGCATATGGTGGTTCTCACCCCCTTCTGTTTATCTTCCAATATCTGCCTGCAGAATTGCGGCTCCTCACTTCATACCTCAAAACCAGCCACTGGAGATATTCTGTTGGTATAGATCCTGATATAACTTCTTACATCTCAGACTGATTTCATGGGTGTTCAGAGTTGTCTGGTAGATATCCAGCTCAATTCAAGAGACCAGTTGAAATAGGGTCCCCTATTCTTCTGTTTCCCTAGGCAGTTCTTCCAATAAGTTTAACTTTAAAGGAGAGGAGAAACTTGGAGGAGGGGATAGAGGGTCTTGAAAGGATGAGGAGTTGGAATGAATGAGTGATTGGTTGTTTGTATTTGCCATTTTGTTTTTAAGAAGAGGCAGTAGTAATTTAAGTCTTCATTGGAAAAAGAAAGAGGCAAAGAAGTTGACAAAAGAAAAGAGAGATTGGGTAATTAATGAAGTTGGGTTATGGAAAGAGACAGAACCAGAGCCTGGGTGGAAAGAAGAATCCATGCAAGAGGAGGAATCCTCTTCTAATTGCATAGGAGCAGAAGAGAGGTGGGAGTGTTATAGTCACAAGTACATCTGTAGACTTTGTGGCAGGAAGGCAAAGGGAAACCTTTCTCAAATTTCTCTTTTCTCTGTGAAGTAAGTGGTAAGGTGCACACTGAGAACCAGGAACAGTAGAGAAGAGAATTCAGGATAGGCAAGATGGAGAAAAAAAGCAAGAATTGACAGAGAACTAGCCAAATTGCCAACGTTTGAGTTGAGATTGGAGATTGAATGTATTGTGTCCTGAATAAGTTTCATTGTGTGATAGTTCCACAGTCCAAAGTACCATAAAAAAAAAAAAAAAGAGAGAGAAGTTTGGTGAATGTTTCACCAGGCAGCTATAAAGGGAGAAGAATGAGGTAAGGGGTTTGAGGCATTCATAAGATTGGTGGAAATAATGAACCAAAGATCCAAGCTTCATAGGGAAGGAAATGAATGCATCAGTGTATCAGTGGTCAAAATAAGACAGATGAGCTGGCATATTGAAAGTAAACTGAATAGAAAATAAGGATCTGGGAACCTGGGTGTCTCAGTGGGTTAAAGCCTCTGCCTTCGGCTCAGGTCATGATCCCAGAGTCCTGGGATCGAGCCCCATAAAATCTTAAAAAAAAAAAGAAAGAAAGAAAAGAAGGATCTTAAGAAATGCCACCTCTGTACACCTTAAGATCATCCTTGAGTCTACCCTTATTCCTGTAACTACTCTGTAAGAAGTTCTCATTAGCTCCACCAAAACAAAAATATTTCTTGAGTCTGTTCATTTTTCATCCATCCTTTGCCAATACCCCTGTCTAATGCACAAGTAGACCACTATGACCTTCTAACACCCAGCCCCCATTTTGTCTCTGTTTTTTCCCTAATGCTGTCTCTATATAATAGCCAGAGTGACCTGCTCTAAGTTCAGTACTCCCTTAGCTGCCCCAATCACACTTAGTATTTTTTTTAATATTTTATTTATTTATTTGACAGAGAGAGAGAGCACAAGTAGGCAGAGCAGCAGGCAGAGGGAGAAGGAGAAGCAGGCTCTCCACTGAGCAGGGAGCCCAATGTGGGGCTTGATCCCAAGACCTACAGCAGGTGCCCCCCCCCAATCACACTTTAAATAAAATCTAAATTACTTACAAAATCCTCCTCCAAGATTCTAGATAATCTAGATAACCTTTCTGATTTTTGTCTTCTACCCTATTTATTACAGATGAGGAAGTCAATGAATCGAGGAGACCAAAATGGTAGATGGGTCATGCATCTAGCACTGAAGTCACATGAAAGAGTTATGATGAAGTAAACAGCTCCCAAGAAACTCAGACTTTTGGGTGACTGGGTGGGTGGTTCAGTCGGTTACGCGACTGCCTTTGTTTCAGGTCATGATCCCAGGTTCCTGGGATAGAATCGTGCACCAGGCTTCCTGCTCAGTGGAGAGTCTGCTTCTTCCTCTGTTCCTCCCCCCCTAGCTTGTGCTCTCTCTCTCTCTTTAATAAAAAAATAAAATCTTTTAAAAAAAGAAAAGAAACATGGACTTTTGTTTGATCATTCATTTTGATAAAATTATTAAATTAGTTAGAAAAGTAATAAAAATATACTGTACTGTACTGAAAACCCTTTAAAGATATGGACTACAACATATTTATGTTTCTATCCCCAGAAATTAGCGCATTGCCTGGTAGAGCATAATGAGAGCACCCAGCATTTTTGACTGGTTGAATAAATACATGGAGGTATAAACACAGAAGTTTATAGGATGTATTAGAGTCTGTTGTTTTTACTTGTTGTGCATCTATCTATTCCCCCCAGTTTTGCTTTGGGAAATAACCCAGTCTTTCCTTCATAAAGTCTCATTAAGCCTGTCAGTCAGGGAGTCCCATCCACTCCTGGCATGTGGCTGAGTCAAGCTCATCATTCTTCTTCAGGGAATTTCAGTCTTGACCAGAATGATGTTGAAACAGGAAAACTGTTGGAACTGGTTCATGTCCATAGCAACACACTAGGAAGATTTTCCCTTAAATTCTAAAAACCCGAATACCTGGGATAACCTGCTTTCTTTGCCTTATGAGAGACAGTTTTGCTTCACTATTGTCAGTTACATCATAGATTACTAATAATTTTTTTTAGCATAAGTTAAGCAGAGTCCTTTTTTCTTGCTTGCAGCCAGAGAACACTAACTAAGAAACTGGAAATGTAACACAGTTAGGAGAAAGCATATTTATTCTAATAATTATAGAGTACTGTTATGTACAAAGTAAAATATCAGAAATTCTTCTGGACAAAAAATATAAAAATTCTTTCAAAAGAGTTCTTGTCTTCAAGCAACTTAAAGGGAGATAAGGAAATTATTAAATAAGTTTAATTCAAGATAAAATGAAATTTGTGGCATAAGAGATACAGGTGAAATGCCAAAGGGAATTGCAGAAGGGAATTATTCCAGGGTAATTGTGGTAGAACCAACATTTGGTCTACGCTTAGGGTTTGGGTATGCTGACTTAGGAAAGGCATTCAGGATCAGCACAGCAGTACAGAGAGGTGGGAAAGCATCAAGTATGTGTGATGGTCACTGAATACATTAATTTGCCTCAGCACAGGATTCATGAAGGAGAATAATGAGTAGTGTATTGGAACTGAAAAACCAGGCTAGGAGAAGTCTGGGTTGGATTCTGAAGGCAATAGGAAGCCAAACATACTCTCTGTGCAGTGTTGTGTAGAAAAGCAAGGCATGCAAATTTATGTATGGTGAACTGGAGAAAGGTAAAGAATAAATTAAAAGGGCAAACTTTCAAGGTATTGAGATAGTTCAATCAAGGCATAGTATGAAGACAATTTCAAATATTCTCCATTTAACTGATGATGGAAAGGTAAGAACCAAAAAAAGGTAGTGAGGTCTGGAACTCAGTAAGATGATGAAATTGATAAAAGATATTCCACAGCTCTGTATCTTGAACTTTTATTTTTCTGCCTTCCCTCTCCCACGTTTCAGTTCTCCATCTCCAACTACCCGCACATCTTCACTGGGATAAGCCAGTGATACCATAAACTAACATACCTAAAAATGAATGTCTTCTTGGATACTCTACCCTATAAATCACCTTCCCTTCTTTTTCCACAAACTGAGAAACAGCTCCATCTCTTCCTGTCCTTCAATTCCAATTCACCTCTACGTCACATCATTTAGGGAAACCCTTATTCATTCATGCCTGGTTCACAGCAGCAGCATCCTGATAAATAACGCTCTTCCCATTTCTCCCCACTGTATGGGAAGACATCAATAAAGTCTGCCTAAAGTTGTTAAATTAATCTGGTAAGCAAAATGCTGCTTTTACTCCCATGCAGACACACTGGAAACACTTAAAAATAATATTATTACTTCCACGCTCAAAAAATTATAATAGATCCTACTTACTCCAAATTTTGATGGGTAAGAACTACTTTTTCTATTCTTTCTGATTTCTTAAGGTCCACTATGAGATGTGTGTGTGCATGTGTATATTTGTGTATGTGGGAGAGTATGACTGTGGGCATGTGCACACATTAATGACAGAACCAGAGGACACAGGGGACAGAAACCCAGATTCCCCCGGGGGAAGGCCACATTACCCAGGTAGATATCACCTTTTACGTTTCAATCCTGAGGGCCATCATGGGGAAAGAAGGAAAGTGAAATGGTAGCTGCTTGTGTCTACTTGGGTGAGCTCTGGCAGGTTAAAAACCTCTGCTTATCTGTTTGTGTATTCAGCTGCTTCATCTTCAGAGGTTTCTATTGATTGAACTCATCCACATAATGTCCAGCTTTAATCCACATTATTCCAAAAGGACAAATACTGTGTACCAATAGATACTTGAAACCAAACCAAACAAACAAACAAAACTGGTTTGGTCTAGTAACTGCAGGTCCTGACACCTGAAAATCACTAAAATACTAGAAAGTAACTAGATTCATTCACGTAGAAAAGAGATAGCCAAGAGGATTTTGGTATGATTTTAGTATATACTTGGTGCTTATTTAGAGATTGGTGACCTAAGGGACTCCTGATTGGCTTAGTTATTAAGCATCTGCCTTTGGTTCAGGTCATGATCCCTGGGTTCTGGGATCCAGCCCCCTATCAGGCTCCCTCCTCAGTGGGGAGTCTGCTTCTCCCTCTCACACTCCCCTGTTTATGTTCTCTCTCTTGCTATCTCTGTCAAATAAATAAATAAAATCATTAAAAAAAAAATAGAGACTGATGACCTAAGAACATAATCTCAGCATCTCCAGTTTCAGTTAAATACACACTGAAAAATATATTTTAAAAATACTGTGTAATCATATTTTTGGAATGTCTTTAAGTGAACAGGTCTTTGTTTGATAGTAGGGCTGAGGTGTGGTCCTGTCTGAAGTCAGGTTGAGAGACACATAGGATGGGAAGAGAATTTTTTAGTTCAAAGCCTTGCTCTCTGACATCTTACTGCAATTTTGTGCACTCAGGAGAGGGTTAAAATGAAATGGCCATTTTCCCAAACATAATAAGTTCAGAATGAACAGATTTGTGGGTATTCCACACTGGCACTGATTGCAGTGGGCACAGGAGAGTAGGATGACAAATGTGTTTGTTAAAAGATAAAGAGTTTATCTGAATGCATGAATTTAGTAATTAAGAGACTTTGAAGTATTTCTCTCTCTCTTTTAGGTATTCTCTTTTGAATTTAGTGTTGATAGTCCATTTAGAGATACATTTCTTTAAAAGTCTTGCAATAGATTCTAAATAAGCTCAGGTTAGAGCCCAGGGCTCATTGCTCCAATGTCTCCATGTTGGCAGTGCCTGACTTCATCGTTATTAAAAACTTGGCATTGTTCCAAACATCTGGGCTGTCTTAGCATGAAAATAAAAGCCACAATAGAAACTGTGACTAAAACCACTTTAAAAAATACATACCGGATTTTTTACTCGAGCATATGAGTGTTATTTTTCATTCTGCTCTTTGAGCCTTGTTCTTTTCTTACCTAATCACCAAAATGTAATTCATCAGAACTACAAGGATGGACTTCACTGCAGTTGCATTTTCTCCTGAGGAAAAAGACACAGCTCACTGTGGCTGTAATAAATTTGATCTATAGTGCTTTTCCATGTAAATTTATGTTCTGTGATAATGAAGCTGCTACATATCCCTCTTTTATTCAAAATTCCCTAAAGCTAATAGTCATTTGTTAATTCACTCAGCAAGTATTTACTGAGTATGTACTATATGCCAGCACTGCTGATATTCAATGATTAGCATAAATTTTTCCCAGCCCTCAAAATCACATGTAGCTTGTATTATTAAAGGTCTTGACTCAATCATGAGCAAACAAGATGGTCAGTTTATTCTTTCAAATATGTATATTCATAAGAATTCATATATATATTCTTATGACTGGCTTTACCCTATATAAAGGGTATCTTTTATATAGTGGGGACTCTCAACTGCTAATGTCAAGGATAAGTACAGGAGACAGACTTTTGTTAAATCACACAAAGATATTACAATTGTTATGTAGATGAGGAATGGTGCTTGAGTTGCTATAAAATCATACAAAAGAAAGGGGGGAGGGAACTTGCCCCAGGAAGTAGTTTTTATATTAGAAGTGGAAGGATAAGTAGGGTTAAGAAGGTACATTGTGGTGAGCTTCAGAAGAAAATCTGAAGCAGAGGATACACTATTTACAAAAGTCCTGTGGTAAAAGAGAGTGCAGTATCTTCCGGTAATTGAAAGAAATTCAGTACAGCCAGGGACAGAATGAGAAAAAGAGTTGGGGAGCATTGGGAAATCTAAGACTAGCATGTTTGCTCCTTGCTCATCTTTCCTTTCACGTAACTCCAGTATGGAGTCATCTGTAGCAAAGGAGAAAATTATTTGGTTCATTAGCTGAAGTTTGTTTAGTGAGTTCTACTAATGTGTCCCTATCTGACTAAAGTGTGATAGGACCATAAAAAGTGGTGAACAGCAATGAGGACCCCTGTCCTCAAACTTTCCCTTTTCCCTGAGACAGGATTGGAGGAGCAGGGACTTTTAAGCTCCTAATAGAAATCAAAGTTAAAATATGTCTAAAATCACCTGCTGCCCCTGTCATACCACATACAAGAGACACATACACACACACACATGCACACCAGGTCCTCCAGCATGGTGGGGTAAGAAGAGCAAACCATATCCCAAGCTTCTATGAAGTAAGCTGGTCCACCCACCAATGGTCCACTAGGCCACAAAGGCAAGACAGCCCCCATCGTGTCTGAACCATCAGTGGCAGACATCAGAGCTCTAAGGCTACCAGCCCTTGGAGTCAGGTACTGGTATAGTTATGAATATATATGGATAAATCGACCCTTCTGTTTGACCACAATTGAGTAAAGAATATCAGCAATGCCTGCTACATATAACTGTGATTAAAGAAATTACTGGATAACTACTTGTTTAATATCTCTGTTACCTGCTGGAACACAAATTCTCCCAGAGGGAGGACTATGTCTTTCCTATTCATCCCTGTAGGCCCACTAGAGTGATTTGTATGTATCTATCACCGAAACTGTTCATTTTTGTTGATGACAGAATGGTGTCATTTCCTTTGATGGGAGACAGTGAAGAAAGAGGATGTGTGAAGGGAAAGATCAGAGACCTGGAGCTCAGATGAGCAATCTAGACCTTGGCCATCAAATAGGATCACTGATTTAAGGGTTGTATTTTGAGCGTTGGGGTTACATAAGGTTGTAGAAAAGATAGAGTGAGACAAGAGTAGACAAAAACATTGAAACCATACTTTTATTCTAATGGAATAAATAAAAAACAAAGATATCCAGGCCAACCCAGAAGAGAGAGGCACTTCCTTCCCTAGGTGTGTGAAGGACAGGTTAAGGTGATCCAGGAAGGGGAAAGTGGTATGAAGGGTGTTAGGACCAAAACAAAGGCTATGAGCAGAAGCAAGAGGTTGGGAGGATGAAAAAGGTGTGTGTGTGTGTGTGTGTGTGTGTAGCAACCTACAAGAAGAAAAGTGCTGGGCACAGGACAAGATAGGTAGCAAAACCTAGACTGCTGAGCCAGTGTGTTTTAGAAGGATCTTAGATGGATTATCAGAATCGTAATGTGGAGGCTAGATATAAAGGGGACATGACTAACAGCAGGGAAGAAGCTAGATGGTGGAAGAGTACAGAAATAAATGGCAGGGAGGAGAGACAGGATCCAGGATCTTGAGTAGTTCCTATAGTAACCCCTTCAGTGACTTGGGCAGTTATTTGTTGAAAGAATGAAGGAGGAATCAATCAATCGATGCATCAATGAATTAATGACACAATTTTAAGGAGATTCCATAGTTAGAAGAGAAAAGATGGAATTACTCTTTTGGAAATGAAAACAATTTGTATTTCTTAAGAGGAAGAAAGGTATTTTTAAATTGTCATACATTCAATGTAAATCACATGAAAGAGGGTTTTTTCTTTTCCTTTTTTTTTTTTTTTTAGGCCATAAAGCAAAGTAGTACTCTTGTGACCTACAAAAGGAAATATTCAAAAGCTTGAAATTAATATAGACCAACTTTGGTTTTCTTAATAACTCTTAATTGTATCTGTGATATTTTTGATCTAATGGCTCTGAAACCACTGAATTTCATATATAGTCAGATCTCTAAGATTATATTTATTTCAAACCCCCAGTTACAATGCTCAATTCCTAAAAAAGTATAATTGACCATAACCCTATGCTATGATAAATGACTATCATCATAATCTACAAAACAACCCCAAATTCAATACATATTCCTTGAGTTTGACAGGTTTAGAATTCTTGATTTATTGAATAGGCATATTGCTTTCATTAAGGTATTCTCCAATTTATAGCCAGAAAATTATCTCCAGCTGACAGCTAGAATTCCTTCTCTAAAGCCCAGGAAAAGTAAAAATATAACACAAAGATATGTAGCTAGTGAGTAAAAAAGCCAGGACTAAAACTACTGAGCATTGTTCTTGTTCTAGCACCAAAAGTATTACTACTGTGCTCATAACATTATAGGTTTTTACAAATAGATTAATTGAAAAATAAATACTTAATTATCACCCTTCAAAGCCGCTGAAGGATCTGGTTTTAGACATGAAAATGTTTATACTTCATTAATATTGCATCACACAAAACAGCATTTATAGCTTTGAAGAGCATAGCACTTCATAGCTACACTCTTTTGGAAAAATTTTAAACCCTCTTTAAAGTTATTTACTTAAGGCAGGTGGCATTTTTTGCCTTTTCTTTTTGATAAAATATTATTTGATCCAAGGTAATGAGAAGTATCCCTTTGAGGTCTGAAGTTTCATTTTTTTCCCCCAGAGAGAGGCATACATCAGAGGCACATTTCAAGACTTCAGACTGCTTGGTCAAATAGCTTGTACATGGTGTATATTTGTTGGTTGGCTGGTTTATTCGATTTAATGATTAATTGAAATACAAATTGAATACATTTACAATTCTTGGTAAGATTAATGAGATGAAATATGATTGGTGATCAAACTAATAAATTAGCAATGAGCAGCCATGGAATCTTGAGTTTTACAACTTTCGCTTTTAGAAAGTGAAATCTTCTTTAAGTTTTTATTGAAATTCCAGTTAGTTAACATACAATGTAGTAGTTTTAGATGTACAATTTTTAGTGATTCAACACTTAAATACAACACCTGGTATTCATCACAAGTGCACTTCTTAATCCCCATCACCTATTTAACCCATCTGCCTATACTCCTCTCCTCTGGTAACTATTAGTTTTGTCTCTATAGTTAATAGTCTGTTTCTTGGGGCACCTGGGTGGCTCAGTTGGTTGAGCAACTGCCTTCAGCTCAGGTCACAATCCTGGAGTCCCAGGATCAAGTCCTGCTTTGGCTTCCCTGTTCAGCATGGGGTCTACTTCTCCGACTGCCTTTCCCTCTGCTCATGCTCTCTCTCTCTCTCTCTCTCTCTCTCAATAAATAAATAAAATCCTTTTTTAAAAAAGAGTCTCTTTCTTGGTTTGCTTCCCTCTTCTTTCTCCCTCTATGATTGTTCGTTTTGTTTCTCAAATTCCACATATGAGTAAAATCATATCCTTTGGTCTTTCTCAGGCTGATTTATTTCACTTAGCATAATACTCTCTAGCTCCATCCATATCTTTGCAAATGGCAAAATTTCTTTCTTTTTTATGGCTGTGTTATATTCCTTTATATATATATATATATATATATATATATATATATATACACACACACATACATACATACATACATATATACCATATCTTCTTTATCCATTCATTAGTCAATGGATATTTGGGCATTTTCCATAATTTGGTTATTGGGGATAATGGTGCTAAAAATGTCAGGGAGCATTTATTCCTCTGAATATCTGACTATTTTTGTATCCTTTGGGTAAATACCTTATAGTGCAATTGCTGGACCCCAGGGTAGTTCTATTTTAACTTCTGGAGGAACATCCATATTGTTTTCCAAGTGGCTGCACCAGTTCACATTACCACCAATAATGCAAGAGAGTTCCCCTTTCTCTACATCCTAACCAATGCCTGTTGTTTCTTGTGGTGTTAATTGAAATGGCTAAAATTTTAGCCATTCTGACAAGTGTGAGGTGATATTTCATTGTAGTTTTGATTTGTATTTCACTTATAATGAGTGATGTCATAGCCAGAGCAAACAGACAACAACAACAAAAGTAAAAGGCATCCAAATTATTAAAGAAGTAAAACTTTCACCATTTGCAGATGACATGATACTCTATAAAGAAAGCCCAAAAGATTCCACCAAAAAATTGCTAGAACTGATATACAAACTCAGTAGATTTACAGGATACAAAATCAATGTACAGAAATCTCTTGTTGTATTTCTATACTCCAATAATGAAGCACCAGAAAGGGAAACCAGAGAATCAATACCATTTACAAATGCACCAAAACCCATAAGATATCTATGAATAAACCTGACCAAAGAGGTAAAAGATCTATACTCTGAAAACTATAAAGCACTGAAGATATCTCAATGTGGTTTTGATTTTAATTTCCCTGATGGCTAATAATGATGAACATTTTTTCATATGTCTGTTAGCCATTTGTATGTCTTCTTTGGAGGAGTGTCTGTCCATGTCTTCTGCCCATTTTTTGACTTCTTTGTTTTTTGGATGTTGAGTTTGAGAAGTTCTTTATACATCTTGGATATCAGCCCTTTGTCTGTAGTGTCATTTGCAAATATCTTCTCCCATTCCATGGGTTGCCTCTTTCTTTCGTTGACTGTTTCCTTTGCTGTGCAGAAGCTTTTGATCTTGATGAAGTCCCAAAAGTTCATTTTCCATTTTTCTTTCCTTTGCCTTTGGAGTCGTGTCTTGAAAGAAGTTGCTATGGCCAATGTCAAAGAGGTTACTGCCTGTGTTCTCCTCTAGGATTTTGATGGATTCCTGTCTCACATTGAGGTCTTTCATCCGTTTTGAGTTTATCTTTGTGTACGGTCAAGTTTCATTCCTCTGTATATAGCTGTCCAATTTTCCCAGCACCATTTATTGAAGAGACTGTCTTTTTTCCACTGGATATTTTTTCCTGCTTTGTTGAAGATTATTTGGCCATAGAGTTGAGGGTCCATATTTGGGCTCTCTACTGTGACCCAGTGGTCTATGTGCCTGTTTTTGTGCCAGGACCATGGCACAAATCTTTTCAAACATTTCTGTGGCGATTCGGGGTCTTTTCTGGTTCCATACAAATTTTAAGATTGTTCCAGCACTTTGAAAAATGCCAATGATATTTTGATTGGGATGGCATTAAAAGTATAGGTTGCTCTGGGCATTTTAACAATGTTAATTCTCCCAATCCATGAGCATAGAATGTTCTTCCATCTTTTGGTGTCCACATTGAGATACCACCATACACCAGTTAGAATAGTGAAAATTGACAAGCCAAGAAACAACAAATGTTCAAGAGGATATGAAGAAAGGGGAACCCTCTTACACTGTGGTGGGAATGCCAGTTGGTGTAGCCACTTTGGAAAACAGAGTGGAGGTTCTTCAAAAAATTAAAAATAGAGCTACCTTATGACCTGGCAATTGCACTACTGGGTGTTTACCCCAAAGATACAGACGTCGTGAAAAGAAGGACCATATACACCCCAATGTATTCATAGCAGCAATGTCCATAACTGCCAAACTGTGGAAAGAGCTGAGATGCCCTTACAGACAAATAGATAAGTAAGATGTGGTCCATATACACAATGGAAAATTACTCAGCTATCAGAAAGGATGAATACCCAGATTTTACATTAACATTAATGGAACTGGAGGAGATTATGCTGAGCGAAATAAGTCAAGCAGAGAAAGTCAATTATCATATAGTTTCACTCACATGTGGAACATGAGAAATAGCATGGAGGATATTAGGAGAAGAAAGGGGAAAATGTAGGGAGGAAATCAGAGAGGGAGACAAACCAAGAAAGACTGTGGCTCTGAGAAACAAACAGGGTTTTAGAGGGGAGGGAGGTGGCAGATGGGTTGGCCTAGTGATGGGTATTAAGGAGGGCATGTATTGCATGGAGTACTGGGTGTTATATGTAAACAATGAATCTTGGAACACTACATCAAAAACTAATAACATACTGTATGGTGACTAACATAACATAATTTAAAAAATCACTGATGAAAGAAATTAAAAATGACACAAAGAAATAGAAAACCATTCCCTGCTCATGGATTAGAAGAACATCGTTAAAAAGTCTATACGACTCAAAGTCATTTATATACTTCTCTGGAGTTTAATTTCAATTCATAATGTGGAATAATGTTGTTATTAAATTAGTACAGAAAGATAGTATAAGAATCTTTATTTTTAGCCTAAAAATGAAGAAAATAACTTTTAAAGAACTGAAAATAATTTGTCCAAAGTTAGAACTCTAAGAATAGAACCAAGGGCTTCTGAAATATTGATACAAATAAATGAGTTGTGATCATGTACTGGAAAGCAGTCAAGACCAAGTAGTTCTGATCTTGGACTCTAGTCTCATTTTCCCCATTAGATTATGAACATCTTGAAGGTCTTCCTGGCACACACTAGACGCACAATAAATGTTGGTGAATAAATGAATGAATGAATATAGTGCCTATTTAACCATGGGAAATTCACTTAGACCTTCTAAGATTCAAATTCTCCAAAGAAGAGTAGATGATTTCAAAGCTGAGTAGGTTTGTAATTTGACCATCACTGGAGTCATTTCTTCCTCTAAAGTTCAGTGGCTCATTTTGAATATTACCATGATGTTAAAACTACTTTCTAAGTTCAAATATAAAGCAATCTTGTTTTTAACAAATTTGACTATGTCTTCTAAATTTAGGAACCATGTCATTTAACATTAAATGCTTAAAGACTCATTTGCATGTTCATACCTACACTTGATATTAAATAGTATTGAATATATATATATATGTGTGTGTGTTAAGGGAATACTTTTCTTTATTCATTGCAGTGATGTTTCAAGATAGTTTTATTAAAGATATAAAGATAAGTTTTAAATAAATGTAGTATAAAACTATACTTAGTTTCAATATTTGGGAACTCCAATTTTAATTTCTGGTCAACCAGAATCAAGACAATCAGAATAAATGACAGATTTATATCATACTTTTTAATATCCTTCATTCTGGGACAAAGATATTCAATATCCTTTACAGATGACTCTTTCAAAGTGCTTTTTGACAATAAGACATAAACCTAACCTTGGAACAATGTTCTCTTAGGCCTTCTTCAACTTTGAAATTTTATGAGGTTCTCATTATCTAACTAAGCTATAAAGCTATGAAGATTTAAAATGATTAATATTAACAGTAATTCTATTCATCTTGAGTCTACATAGGAAAAAGTCTAAATCAAAGTCTTTATAAAAAGTATAGTAACATCTTGCTGATCTTAAAGTCATGTATTGTTGACCTCAGGTGTTCAGAACCTGAAAAGATATTTTAAAAGCCCTTTAGCTTGTAAAATATCCCTTAAAAATATTATATCTAAGGGCCCCTGGGTGGCTCAATCGCTAAGTGTCTGCCTTCAGCTCAGGGTCCTGGGATTGAGCCCCACATAGGGCTTTCTGCTCAGTGGGAAGCCTGCTTGTCCCCCTCCCACTCCCCATGCTTGTGTTCCCTCTCTCGATGTCTCTCTTTCTGTCAAATAAATAAATAAAAATCTTTATAAAAATAATATATCTCTCTGCCTCTCTCTTGTAAGGATACTTATGATTGCAATCATTTAGGGCCCATTTGGGCAATCCAGAATAATCTTACCATGTCAAAATTTTAAATTTAACTACATTTTCAAAGTTCCTTTTTTTTCCTTTTAGAGTAGCATTTGCAGCTTCCAAAGATTAGAACCTGGTATCTGTGGTTTCCATCATTCATCCTACTATAATATGGTAGGTGAAAATTAAACTCACCAAAATTCTTAATGAAGTTGTCACCATGTAGTAAAAAGCTATTCACTGAACACTAAAAAAAAAAGTTGAGTACCTACCATGAATGAGGATCCACAGATACATCAGGAAAAAAAAAAAAAAAAGGATGGAATCCTTCCCTTCAAAGAGTTCTCATTTTAGTGGGGGAAGCATATAACCAAAAATAGATAGACTGATATATAGGATAGATGGATGGATGGATAGATGGATGGATAGACAGATAAAATGATGGGGAAAAATAAAGCATAGCAAGGAGGCTAAGATACACTAGAGGTGAGAGGGGTGAGGAAGGTTACATTTATAAGATGGCAATTAAGTAGATACTTGTTCATGGAAAAAATCCATCAAAGTTAGCCACTATTATTATTAGCATCTATCACAGTTTATAATTCTGTATTTATCTATATCATGATTTGCTTAACATCTGGTTCCCTAGGGGTGCCTGGGTGGCTCAGTGGGTTAAAGCCTCTGCCTTAAGCTCAGATCATGATCCCAGGGTCCTGGGATTGAGCCCCACATCGAGCCCCACATCGGGCTCTCTGCTCATCAGGGAGCCTGCTTCCTCCTCTCTTACTCTGCCTGCTTCTCTGCCTACTTCTGATCTCTGTCAAATAAATAAATAAAATCTTAAAAAAAAATCTGGTTCCCTAATTAAATTTCCATAAGGCAGAACTGGGCCTATTTGAGAAGCTGCTGCATTTCTGAGTACTTATACATAGGAGACATTGAACAAATATTAGTAGGGTAACTGAATAAAAACAAACAGATTAACAAATATTTTCATTTAAATACAAAATGACATTACTATAATGTTTTTTAATCTCAGACTTCCACTTCTGGCTCCATTTAGAGCAACTCTAAGTAGACAGACTAATGCTTCAACTATACATTTAGATATAAAACAAACAAAAACTCACATGTATTTGAAAAAGGAAAGTGCTGAAGAGAACAAATATGGAGGAGGACAAATCGAGAGAGAATAGAATCTCAAGAAAGGTGAACTGGCTTTCTTTGAACCACTTTTTCCTTTAAGGCATTTGCCAATTGTAAACACAGGACAAGAGAAAAAAGCAAAGGAACTATAGTCAAGAGTCAGATAATTCAGCAGATATTTGGACAATCTCAAAGAAATAAAGAGATATTACAGGGATTTTCCTACTGATACTAACCAATTTTCTGATTTTCCAACACCCACTGGTGTCCAGCAATTCAATTTAGTTCTTACACTAGATATCTGGAGTTAGCTCAGACCAAACAGGTTAAGGGCTCAGTAGCACAAGACTGCTCCCACTTCAGGAAATAATACTCTTATTAATAATAAGATAATTATAATAATTATATATTATATTATATATTATATTATATTATAAAATATGATAATAATAAATACTCATTTCTTCCCAGCTGTCTATAAATTCTGGGGTTCCCACAACTCCAACCCAGGGTTAATAATTCACTAGAATGACTCACAGAACTCAGGAAAGCACTTACCTTACTTTTACTGGTTCATTATAAAAGATACAGTTCAGGAACAATCAAATGGAAGAGATATATAGGGCAAGGTATGGGGCAGGGGTACAGAGCTTCCTTACCTTCTTCAGGTACACTACTCTCTCAGTACCTCAGAATATTCACCAACCCAGAAATTCTCAGAACCTCATCACTTAGGGGGTTTTATGGAGGTTTCATCACATAGGCATAATAGCTTATTAACTCAATTTTTATTTCCTATTCCCTTCCCAGAGGGTTGGGGCAGGGAGCTGAAATATCCACATTTCTAATTAAATCTTGTTTTTTTCTGGCAACCAGTCCCCATGCTGAAGGTATCTAGGCACTCGCCAAGTGTCATTTTATTAGAACACAAGACACTCTTATCATTTCTATCACTCAGGAAATGCCAAGGGTTTTAGGAGCTCTGTGCCAACAGGTTCAAAGACCTATATCTTTCTATGACACCACAGATATAAAAGTTGATTTGGGGGCTCAGTTTCGACTTTCATGAATATGAAGTAGATGGAATTTACCTTATCCTATCCACTAAAAGCTCTGGACATTATAAATAAAACAAACTATGACCATGTTTTATGACTATGTTTTATGTCATGTGGGACTATGACCTGCATGACCTAACCATTCTATTCCTAGGCATTTACCAGGGGAAGTGAAAGCATATGCCCATACAGATTTGTAACATTTGTAACAAATTCTCATGGCAGATTTTGACTAATCATACAGTCAAAAACAATCCAAATGTCCATTAACATGTAAAGTGGATAAATCAATCGTGGTATAGCTATATAATGAAATAGTACTCTGTAATAAAAAAGAAAACAAAAACATAAAAAGATTTCAAAACAATTTTGTTGAGTGAAAGATGCCAGGGGGAAAAATACTGCACATTGTATTCCCTTTACATAAAATTTTAGGAAAAATAAAACTTACATAAAATTTTAGGAAATGTAAATATGACAGAAAACAACATAGTGGTTTGGGGATCTGAAGTCAGGAAAGGGTGGGAGAGAACAATTAGCAAAGCAGCAGGAGGAAATTTGAATGGTTTTACATATATATATATATATATACATATCAAAATTTATCAAACTATATACTCTGAATATTTAAAGTTTATCATACATCAGTTAGACTCCAAGAAAGTCTATTAAGAATCAAGTCCATATTTTTCCATGTGTACATGCAAACTGTAGTAAAGAGTCCACAAGCTTACACATCAGAATAATATGCATGGTTCTACCTCTGAGAAAAAATCTGGAATTGGGGTTGATAATCAAAGTGGAGTTCTTCATTATCTATGGTATTTTAATCAATAAAAGAACACATTTACTGTAAATATTTTTAAAAATATATAAAACAGATGCTGGCGAGGATGCGGAGAAAGGGGAACCCTCCTACACTGTTGGTGGGAATGCAAGCTGGTGCAGCCACTCTGGAAAACAGCATGGAGGTTCCTCAAAATGTTGAAAATAGAACTGCCCTATGATCCAGCAATTGCACTATTGGGCATTTACCCTAAAGATACAAACGTAGTGATCCAAAGGGGCACGTGCACCTGAATGTTTATAGCAGCAATGTCCACAATAGCCAAATTATGGAAAGAACCTAGATGTCCATCAACGGGATGAATGGATCAAGAAGATGTGGTATATATACACAATGGAATACTATGCAGCCATCAAAAGAAATGAAATCTTGCCATTTGCGACAACATGGATGGAACTAGAGCATATCATGCTCAGCAAAATAAGTCAAGCAGAGAAAGACAACTATCATATGATCTCCCTGATATGAGGAAGTGGTGATGCAACATGGGGGCTTAAGTGGGTAGGAGAAAAATAAATGAAACAAGATGGGATTGGGAGGGAGACAAACCATAAGTGACTCTTAATCTCACAAAACAAACTGAGGGTTGCTGGGGGGAGGGGGGTTAGGAGAAAGGGGGGTGGGGTTATGGACATTGGGGAGAGTATGTGCTTTGGTGAGTGCTGTGAAGTGTGTAAACCTGGTGATTCACAGACCTGTACCCCTGGGGATAAAAATATATGTTTATAAAAAATAAAAAATCAAAAAAAAATATATATATATAAACAATGTAATATATTTTATTATCCTGTGAAGCCAAATAAGAAAGTGACTAACTCTATAAGAGAGGCAGAGATGGAAGAGAAAATGACTTTCAGGAGAAACTTCACAGAAGAAGAAAGTACTTAGTCTGAATCTTAAATAAGTAGGATTCTATGAAGGAAGACAATCTAGAGATAATAAGCAGTATCAGAGAACACTACCTAAGGGATCAGGGCTGCATAGTGCTAGGGTGTGGAGTGCAAGGTGGGAGGGGTTGAGGTCTGCGCCAGCCACAGAGGAGCTTGCAAGGGATAGTCAGAGTATAATGGGGCTTAGGAAGCAATGGACAGCCATTAGGCATTCTTTTGGTTTTTGTTCGTTTTTATGATTTATTGATTTATTTGAGAGAGCAAGAGAATGTGTGAGCAGGGGCAAGGAGGGAGAGGAGGAGAGAGAATCCCCAAAAGACTCCCTGCTGAGAGGGGAGCCAGAGGCCAGGCTTGATTTCAGGACCCTGAGATCATGACCCGAGCAGAAATCAAGAGCTAGATGCTTAACCAACTGAGTCATCCAGGTGCCCTAGCTATCAAGAGTTTTAAGCAGAGGGGCGCCTGGATGGCTTAGTCAGTTAAGCATTGGACTCTTGATTAAAGCTCAGGTCATGATCTCAGGGTTGTGGGATAGAGCCCCGAGCCCAGCTTCAAGCTGGTCAAGGACCCTGCTTAAGATTCCCTTTCTCCCTCCCTCCCTCTCCCCCTCTCGCTCTTTCTCTTTCAAAAAAAAAAAAAGAAGTAAAAACAAAACAAAATTTTTTTTAATTTAATTAATTTATTTGTTTCAGCATAACAGTATTCATTGTTTTTGCACCACACCCAGTGCTCCATGCAATACATGCCCTCCCCAATACCCACCATCTGGTTCCCCCAACCTCCCACCCCCCACCCCTTCAAAACCCTCAGGTTGTTTTTCAGAGTCCATAGTCTCTCATGGTTCACCTCCCCTTCCAATTTCCCTCAACTCCCTTCTCCTCTCCATCTCCCCTTGTCCTCCATGCTATTTGCTATGCTCCACAAATAAGTGAAACCATAGGATAATTGACTCTCTCTGCTTGACTTACTTCACTCAGCATAATCTCTTCCAGTCCCGTCCATGTTGATACAAAAGTTGGGTATTCATCCTTTCTGATGGAGGCATAATACTTCATAGTGTATATGGACCACATCTTCCTTATCCATTCATTCGTTGAAGGGCATCTTGGTTCTTTCCACACTTTGGCGACCATGGCCATTGCTACTATAAACATTGGGGTACAGATGGCCTTTCTTTTCACTACATCTGTATCTTTGGGGTAAATACCGAGGAGTGCAATTGCAGGGTCATAGGGAAGCTCTATTTTTAATTGCTTGAGGAATCTCCACACTGTTCTCCAAAGTGACTGCACCAACTTGCATTCCCACCAACAGTGTGAAGGGGTTCCACTTTTCCACATCATCTCCAACATATGTTGTTTCCTGTCTTGTTAATTTTGGCCATTCTAACTGGTGTAAGGTGGTATCTCAATGTGGTTTTAATTTGAATCTCCCTGAGGCCTAGTGATGATGAGCATTTTTTCATGTGTCTGATAGCCATTTGTATGTCTTCATTGGAGAAGTGTCTGTTCATATCTTCTGCCCACTTTTTGATATGATTGTCTGTTTTGTGTGTGTTGAGTTTGAGGAGTTCTTTATAGATCCTGGATATCAACCTTCTGTCTGTACTGTCATTTGCAAATATCTTCTCCCATTCCATGGGTTGCCTCTTTGTTTTCTTGACTGTTTCCTTTGCTGTGCAGAAGCTTTTGATTTTGATGAAGTCCCAAAAGTTTGTCTTTGCTTTTGTATCCTTTGCCTTTGGAGACATATCTTGAAAGAAGTTGCTGTGGCTGATATTGAAGAGGTTACTGCCTATGTTTTCCTCTAGGGTTCTGATGGATTCCTGTCTCACGTTGAGGTCTTTTATCCATTTTGAGTTTATCTTTGTGTACGGTGTAAGAGAATGGTCGAGTTTCATTCTTCTACATAAAGCTGTCCAGTTTTCCCAGCACCATTTATTGAAGAGACTGTCTTTTTTCCACTGTATATTTTTTCCTGTTTTGTCAAAGATTATTTCACCATAGAAATGAGGGTCCATATCTGTGCTCTCTACTCTGTTCCACTGGTCTATGTGTCTGTTTTTATGCCAGTACTATGCTGTCTTGGTGATCACAGCTTTGTAGTAAAGCTTGAAATCAGGTAAAGTGATGCCCCCAGCTTTATTTTTGTTTTTCAACATTTCCTTAGCGATTCGGGGTCTCTTCTGATTCCATACAATTTTTTGGATTATTTGCTCCAGCTCTTTGAAAAATACTGGTGGAATTTTGATCAGAATGTCATTAAAAGTATAGAGTGCTCTAGGCAGTATAGACATTTTAACAATGTTTAGTCTTCTGATCCAAGAGCATGGAATGGTCTTCCATCTTTTTGTGTCTTCTTCAATTTCTTTCATGAGTGTTCTGCAGTTCCTCGAGTACAGATCCTTTATCTCCTTGGTTAGGTTTATTCCCAGGTGTCTTATGGTTCTTGGTGCTATAGTAAATGGAATCGATTCTCTAATTTCCCTTTCTGTATTTTCATTGTTAGTGTATAAGAAAGCCACTAATTTCTGTACATTGACTTTGTATCCTGCCACGTTGCTAAATTGTTGTATGACTTCTAGTAGTTTGGGGGTGGAGTCTTTTGGGTTTTCCATATAAAGAATCATGTCATCTGCAAAGAGAGAGAGTTTGACTTCTTCATTGCCAATTTGGATACCTTTTATTTCTCTTTGTTGTCTGATTGCTATTGCTAGGACTTCTAATACTATGTTGAACAAGAGTGGTGAGAGTGGGCATCCTTGTCATGTTCCTGATCTCAAAGGGAAGGCTGCAAGCTTTTTCCCATTGAGGATGATATTTGCTCTGGTTCTTTCATAGATAGATTTGATGGAGTTCAGGAATGTTCCCTCTACCCCCCATATTTTGAAGCGTTTTAATCAGGAACAGATGCTGGATTTTGTCAACTGCTTTTTCTGCATCAATTGAGAGGACCATGTGGTTCTTTTCTTATTAATTTTTTCTATCATATTGATTGATTTGTGAATGTTGAACCATCCTTGTAGCCCAGGAATGAATCCCACTTGGTCATGGTGGATAATCTTTTTAATGTGCTGTTGGATCCTGTTTGCTAGGATCTTGTTGAGAATCTTAGCATCCATATTCATCACGGATATTGGTCTGAAATTCTCCTTTTTGGGTGGATCTTTGCCTAGTTTGGGGATCAAGGTAATGCTGGCTTCATAGAAAGAGTCTGGTAGTTTTCCTTCTGCTTCAATTTTTGAAACAGCTTTAGGAGAATAGGTGTTATTTCTTCTTTGAAAGTTTGGTAGAATTCCCCATGGAGTCCGTCAGGTCCTGGGCTCTTGTTTTTTGGGAGGTTTTTGATCACTGCTTCAATCTCATTACTCGATATTGGTCTAATCAAGTTGTCAATTTCTTCCTGGTTCAATTTTGGGAGTTTATAGTTTTCCAGGAATGCATCCATTTCATCTAGATTGCTTAGCTTATTGGCATATAACTGTTGATAATAACTTCTGATGATTGTTTCTACTTCCTTGGTGTTAGTTGTGATCTCTTCCTTTTCATTCATAATTTTATGAATTTGGGCTTTCTCTCTTTTCTTTTGGATTAGTGTAGCCAGTGGTTTATCGATCTTATTGATTCTTTCAAAAAACCAGCTTCTAGTTTCATTGATACGTTCTACTTATCTCTGGTTTCTACCTCATCGATCTCAGCTCTAATCTTGATTATTTCCCTTCTTATGTGTGGAGGTGGTTTGATTTGTTGTTGATTCTCCAGTTCTTTAAGGTGTAGAGACAGCTGGTGTGTTCGGATTTTTCAATTTTTTTGAGGGAGCTTTGGATGGCTATGTATTTCCCCCTTAAAACAAAAAAAAAAAAAAAATTTTTTTTTAAACCCAGCTTTAAGCAGAAACATAATGCAATAAATTCATGTGTTTAAAAAAAAAAAATCACTCTGGTGGCACTGTAAAAAAAGATCATGATGATTTGTGGTAAAGAAGTATTCTCTAGCCCAGGCACTGGAATGCAAAGAAAGATGAATTTAAAATATCACTGAAGTGTAAATGGGTCTCATGGGTTTAAGGAAATACAGAAATTTAGGGATTAGGTGATTATAGGGGAAATTTTGGAATTTTCAAATGGAAATTATGGAAAAAAATAACAGTGGCAAGGAATCTTTGTTGTGTAATTTTTAGTTTTATTTCACTTTATTTGGAATTTAGTTTTACAGAGGTGCAAGTGGCTGGTTCTAGGCAGCTATAGGCACAGAGATTTTTGAGATTTTTGCAACATTCATGGTTGAATATAAAAGCCCAACATTTAGGGGGAAGGTTGGGTTATCTACCAACAATATGAACATATTAGCTAACATCAAGAAAGTGGTCAGAATCACCCAAGGAAAACATGCAGGAAGAAACTAGAACTTAGCTAAGGTAATTTTTAAAAATAAAAAGGAAGGAGTTGATTGAAAAATGGGATTGTGGCAGCTACGAATGCAGAATATTTAAGAGCAGGGGGAGATGGAGAGTTTCAGCAAAGAGTGTTTGGGCCAGGAGGGTGAAGAGTGAGAGGGATTATTGGAACTGGCCACTGAAAGTCACTGAAAGTTTCAGGCCAACCTAAAAGTCATGGTTGGTGACCCTGGGCAGTCTTTTTGACAGTGTGAGACTGGAGAACAGATTAAGATTCATGTGAGGGAATTTGAATATAAATTAACCATTCAGGTGGTTTAGAAGAGAAGAGAATGAGAGAATTGGGTGGCAGCTTGAGAGGAAGACTGGGTCAAAGAAAGGAGAAGCCGTCTATAGAAGCAGGAGTGGAGACAAGAGATGGGGGACTGACTTGAGCAAAGTCCTAGAAGACAGAAGAGGATAAAATTAAGGGCACTAGGTCTGGCAATTGAGAAGGACAGAGTGATTCAGGAGGTCACCAGTAAATGACAGAAATTGAAGAATTTCACTCTAGGTACCTTTTTCTTTTTCCTTTTCTTCCTTTTTTTTACAGGAGGTAAGATCATTTTATAGGAGGTAAGACACACAATAAAGGTGAAATAATAAAATGAAGATTTGTAAGGGCTTAAAGCCTCCCTGACATATGTAAGGAGCTATATTAAAACTGCATTAAAAATTGTTCAGAAACTTGCATGGCCCAGCTGGGTTGGAAAAGTGTGTTTATAATGGGTATCAGGCCCTTTAATGACTCTAACCCAATTAGGCCTTATTAGTAAGCAGTGGTTCTCAGTCATGGCTACACAAGGAAATCACATGGGGAACTATAGAAAGCACTTTTGCTTGGGTCATATTCCCAAACACTCTGATTTAATAGGTCTGGGGTGTGACCTGGGTATTAAGAATTTTAAAAGCACACTAGGTGACTCTGAAGTGCAGCCAAGCTTGGGAAACACAGCACTGAACCTCACATCTTTCATTCGTTATGCCCAGAACTGAATGCAAAACATGGAATGTGGTTGGATTTAAACTAAAAAGTGAAACATGGGTCTCAAAGGCAATAATAAATAAATGTTTATGAAAGAAATTCAGAAAGGTAATATTAAATATTCATGAAAGAACTTCAGAAATTGTAACATCTTTATGCTGCACACATACACATTTTACAAGTTTATATTTTCGGCACCCAGGCTTACAGCTGTAGCATACTCACATCGGCAAGACTGCCATAAAATCTAAGGAAATATTGAAAACATATCAACTACGTGACAAAGAGTGAAACAGGGTGAATGATGCCAGGTCTCTACTGTTCATCTTTGAGTCACTGATTCAGCATATATATTGAGCAAACTATCATCTTGACTGTTTGAGCTTTTTTTCTCTCTTGCTTCTTATACTGATGTTTAATCCAAAACAAATGCCATATGTAGTAATACAGTGAGTGAGACAAGAGGAAATTTTCAGCCTGGGCTTTACAGTCCTGCCACTCAATTTTGCAGGTTAACCTTTGATTTTATAAAGCTGGCAAGTTGAGTCATTCTTAACAGTTTCAGGAAAAAAAGAAAATTATAACACAAAATAGTTTATTAAGTTACAATAAAGAATGTGATTTCCATCTAGGCCATATTCTTGTAGGTCAATCAACCCATTATTCTCTTTTCATTAGGGAAAGGAACACTTCATTTATATGGAGGTCTCGTGATTCCATCTTAAGTATCTGGAATGAAACCAAAATTTAAAAGGCCCTCTGAGCAGTCAGAACAGATTTTAGAAGGCCCATCCACTGAAGCTTAGGTAATATTGCCATTCAAACATAGGTGTTTGGATTCAGAACACTAATTCTAACTGGGAACACCCAGTTTAAATCAAGCCACAGGTGACTAGAAATAGCAAACTAAAAGCAAATGGAGTCACTACGAAGAGTCACACCACCAGAAGAAACTGAGACACAAAAGACTGCCTCCCGCTCCAAAAGGAAGCAGACAAAATAGGAATCATTTCAATTAAATACAAATGTCCAGACATACCTCGAGATTCTCTGAGGCCTAATAGAGACTCTGAAACAAGGAAAAATTTATTTATTTTTAAATCAGTAAGGAAACACATGTGTATGTACACACAAATACGCATATGCGTATGTTATTTGAGTGCTTAAAGTTAATTTTTTTTTAATATAGAGAATTAATATATTTGGCTATATCCATCTTGGGACTAGTTTATTAGAATCATGTTATGGCAGATCAAAATCTTTGCCTCTGATAAAAGCAGATGTGACGTCAACCTGTCAGGGTACACTTTCTTCTGTGGTCTGCAAAAAAACCCACTCTGGCCTCAATCGTTCGGATCCATGAATCAAAGCATCATCCCTCTTCAGCCTGAGAGACTTATTATCTGTTATTGTGAGTTTACATTACTCTTAGTTGATTTTGCAGGATGAAGGGTTATCCTCTTCAGTCTACCTCAAGTCACCATCATTTATATCTCTCCAGTGAGTTAATTCCAAATAAAAATGAAAGATGGGAGTCTGAGAGGAGGTGGAGGGGCTGGCGGAGGAGGGGCGCGCAGCGCCGAGGTGCTCTGCTGCAGCCCTGTCGGCACTGCAGGACCCCGCACTCCCCGCGCTCCAGCCCAGACCCTGAGGCCGCGCTGTCCCGCTCCTGTGGCCCGCTGCACCGCCCCACCCCAAGGCTTCTCCGGTAGACCCTCTGCGAGCAGAAGGAGTCAAGATGGCGGAGAAGTAGCAGGCCGAGACTACTTCAGCTAGCCGGAGATCAGCTAGATAGCTTATCTAAAGATTGCAAACACCTGAAAATCCATCGGCAGATCGAAGAGAAGAAGAACAGCAATTCTGGAAACAGAAAACAACCACTTTCTGAAAGGTATTTTCTTTTTTTTTTTTTTTAATTCTTTTCTTTTTTTTTTTTTTTTTTTTTTTCTTTCTTCCTTTTTGAACCTCTTTTTATCCCCTTTCTCCCCCCTCACGATTTGGGATCTCTTCTAATTTGGTTAAAGCATATTTTCCTGGGGTTTTTGCCACCCTTTTAGTATTTTACTTGCCCCCTCATATACTCTTCTCTGGACAAAATGACAAGACGAAAAAATTCAACACAAAAAAAAGAACAAGAGGCAGTACCGAAGGCTAGGGACCTAATCAATACAGACATTGGTAATATGTCAGATCTAGACTTCAGAATGACAATTCTCAAGGTTCTAGCCGGGCTCGAAAAAGGCATGGAAGATATTAGAGAAACCCTCTCGAGAGATATAAAAGCCCTTTCTGGAGAAATAAAAGAACTAAAATCTAACCAAGTTGAAATCAAAAAAGCTATTAATGAGGTGCAATCAAAAATGGAGGCTCTAACTGCTAGGATAAATGAGGCAGAAGAAAGAATTAGTGATATAGAAGACCAAATGACAGAGAATAAAGAAGCTGAGCAAAAGAGGGACAAACAGATACTGGACCACGAGGGGAGAATTCGAGAGATAAGTGACACCATAAGACGAAACAACATTAGAATAATTGGGATTCCAGAAGAAGAAGAAGAGAGAGAGGGAGCAGAAGGTATACTAGAGAGAATTATTGGGGAGAATTTCCCCAATATGGCAAAGGGAATGAGCATCAAAATTCAGGAGGTTCAGAGAACACCCCTCAAAATCAATAAGAATAGGCCCACACCCCGTCACCTAATAGTAAAATTTACAAGTCTCAGTGACAAAGAGAAAATCCTGAAAGCAGCCCGGGAAAAGAAGTCTGTAACATACAATGGTAAAAATATTAGATTGGCAGCTGACTTATCCACAGAGACCTGGCAGGCCAGAAAAAGCTGGCATGATATTTTCAGAGCACTAAATGAGAAAAACATGCAGCCCAGAATACTATATTCAGCTAGGCTATCATTGAAAATAGAAGGAGAGATTAAAAGCTTTCAGGACAAACAACAACTGAAAGAATTTGCAAACACCAAACCAGCTCTACAGGAAATCTTGAAAGGGGTCCTCTAAGCAAAGAGAGAGCCTACAAGTGGTAGATCAGAAAGAAACAGAGACCATATACAGTAACAGTCACCTTACAGGCAAAACAATGGCACTAAATTCATATCTCTCAATAGTTACCCTGAATGTTAATGGGCTAAATGCCCCTGTCAAAAGACACAGGGTATCAGAATGGATAAAAAAACAAAACCCATCTATATGTTGCCTCCAAGAAACTCATTTTAAACCCGAAGACACCTCCAGATTTAAAGTGAGGGGGTGGAAAAGAATTTACCATGCTAATGGACATCAGAAGAAAGCAGGAGTGGCAATCCTTATATCAGATCAATTAGATTTTAAGCCAAAGACTATAATAAGAGATGAGGAAGGGCACTATATCATACTCAAAGGGTCTGTCCAACAAGAAGATTTAACAATTTTAAATATCTATGCCCCCAACGTGGGAGCAGCCAACTATATAAACCAATTAATAACAAAATCAAAGAAACACATCAACAATAATACAATAATAGTAGGGGACTTTAACACTCCCCTCACTGAAATGGACAGATCATCCAAGCAAAAGATCAGCAAGGAAATAAAGGCCTTAAACGACGCACTGGACCAGATGGACATTACAGATATATTCAGAACATTTCATCCCAAAGCAACAGAATACACATTCTTCTCTAGTGCACATGGAACATTCTCCAGAATAGATCACATCCTCGGTCCTAAATCAGGACTCAACCGGTATCAAAAGATTGGGATCATTCCCTGCATATTTTCAGACCACAATGCTCTAAAGCTAGAACTCAACCACAAAAGGAACTTTGAAAAGAACCAAATACATGGAGACTAAACAGTATCCTTCTAAAGAATGAATGGGTCAACCGGGAAATTAAAGAAGAATTGAAAAAAATCATGGAAACAAATGATAATGAAAATACAACGGTTCAAAATCTGTGGGACACAACAAAGGCAGTCCTGAGAGGAAAATATATAGCGGTACAAGCCTTTCTCAAGAAACAAGAAAGGTCTCAGGTACACAATCTAACCCTACACCTAAAGGAGCTGGAGAAAGAACAAGAAAGAAAACCTAAGCCTAGCAGGAGAAGAGAAATCATAAAGATCAGAGCAGAAATCAATGAATTAGAAACCAAAAAAACAATAGAACAAATCAACGAAACTAGGAGCTGGTTCTTTGAAAGAATTAATAAAATTGATAAACCCCTGGCCAGACTTATCAAAAAGAAAAGAGAAAGGACCCAAATAAATAAAATCATGAATGAAAGAGGAGATATCACAACTAACACCAAAGAAATACAAACTATTATAAGAACATACTATGAGCAACTCTACGGCAATAAATTTGACAATCTGGAAGAAATGGATGCATTCCTAGAAACATATAAACTACCACCACTGAACCAGGAAGAAATAGAAAGCCTGAACAGACCCATAACCAGTAAGGAGATTGAAACAGTCATTAAAAATCTCCAAACAAACAAAAGCCCAGGGCCAGACGGCTTCCCGGGGGAATTCTACCAAACATTTAAAGAAGAACTAATTCCTATTCTCCTAAAACTGTTCCAAAAAATAGAAATGGAAGGAAAACTTCCAAACTCATTTTATGAGGCCAGCATCACCTTGATCCCCAAACCAGACAAGAATCCCACCAAAAAAGAGAGCTATAGACCAATATCCTTGATGAACACAGATGCGAAAATACTCAACAAAATACTAGCCAATAGGATTCAACAGTACATTAAAAAGATTATTCACCACGACCAAGTGGGATTTATTCCAGGGCTGCAAGGTTGGTTCAACATCCGCAAATCAGTCAATGTGATACAACACATCAATAAAAGTAACAACAAGAACCATATGATACTCTCAATAGATGCTGAAAAAGCATTTGACAAAGTACAGCATCCCTTCCTGATCAAAACTCTTCAAAGTGTAGGGATAGAGGGCACATACCTCAATATCATCAAAGCCATCTATGAAAAACCCACCGCAAATATCATTCTCAATGGAGAAAAACTGAAAGCTTTTCCACTAAGGTCAGGAACACGGCAGGGATGTCCATTATCACCACTGCTATTCAACATAGTACTAGAGGTCCTAGCCTCAGCAATCAGACAACAAAAGGAAATTAAAGGCATCCAAATTGGCAAAGAAGAAGTCAAATTATCACTCTTCGCAGATGATATGATACTATATGTGGAAAACCCAAAAGACTCCACTCCAAAACTGCTAGAACTTATACAGGAATTCAGTAAAGTGTCAGGATATAAAATCAATGCACAGAAATCAGTTGCATTTCTCTACACCAACAGCAAGACAGAAGAAAGGGAAATTAAGGAGTCAATCCCATTTACAATTGCACCCAAAACCATAAGATACCTAGGAATAAACCTAACCAAAGAGACACAGAATCTATACTCAGAAAACTATAAAGTACTCATGAAAGAAATTGAGGAAGACACAAAGAAATGGAAAAATGTTCCATGCTCCTGGATTGGAAGAATAAATATTGTGAAAATGTCTATGCTACCTAAAGCAATCTACACATTTAATGCAATTCCTATCAAAGTACCATCCATCTTTTTCAAAGAAATGGAACAAATAATTCTAAAATTTATATGGAACCAGAAAAGATCTCGAATAGCTAAAGGGATATTGAAAAAGAAAGCCAACGTTGGTGGCATCACAATCCTGGACTTCAAGCTCTATTACAAAGCTGTCATCATCAAGACAGCATGGTACTGGCACAAAAACAGACCCATAGATCAATGGAACAGAATAGAGAGCCCAGAAATAGACTCTCAACTCTATGGTCAACTAATCTTCGACAAAGCAGGAAAGAATGTCCAATGGAAAAAAGACAGCCTCTTCAATAAATGGTGCTGGGAAAATTGGACAGCCACATGCAGAAAATGAAATTGGACCATTTCCTTACACCACACACAAAAATAGACTCAAAATGGATGAAGGACCTCAATGTGCGAAAGGAATCCATCAAAATCCTTGAGGAGAACACAGGCAGCAACCTCTTTGACCTCAGCCGCAGCAACATCTTCCTAGGAACAACGCCAAAGGCAAGGGAAGCAAGGGCAAAAATGAACTATTGGATTTCATCAAGATCAAAAGCTTTTGCACAGCAAAGGAAACAGTTCACAAAATCAAAAGACAACTGACAGAATGGGAGAAGATATTTGCAAACGACATATCAGATAAAGGACTAGTGTCCAGAATCTATAAAGAACTTAGCAAACTCAACACCCAAAGAACAAATAATCCAATCAAGAAATGGGCAGAGGACATGAGCAGACATTTCTGCAAAGAAGACATCCAGATGGCCAACAGACACATGAAAAAGTGCTCCATATCACTCGGCATCAGGGAAATACAAATCAAAACCACAATGCGATATCACCTCACACCAGTCAGAATGGCTAAAATCAACAAGTCAGGAAATGACAGATGCTGGCGAGGATGCGGAGAAAGGGGAACCCTCCTACACTGTTGGTGGGAATGCAAGCTGGTGCAACCTCTCTGGAAAACAGCATGGAGGTTCCTCAAAATGTTGAAAATAGAACTGCCCTATGATCCAGCAATTGCACTATTGGGCATTTACCCTAAAGATACAAACATAGTGATCCAAAGGGGCACGTGTACTCGAATGTTTATAGCAGCAATGTCCACAATAGCCAAACTATGGAAAGAACCTAGATGTCCATCAACAGATGAATGGATCAAGAAGATGTGGTATATATACACAATGGAATACTATGCAGCCATCAAAAGAAATGAAATCTTGCCATTTGCGACAACATGGATGGAACTAGAGCGTATCATGCTTAGCAAAATAAGTCAAGCAGAGAAAGACAACTATCATATGATCTCCCTGATATGAGGAAGTGGTGATGCAACATGGGGGCTTAAGTGGGTACGAGAAGAATAAATGAAAGAAGATGGGATTGGGAGGGAGACAAACCATAAGTGACTCTTAATCTCACAAAACAAACTGAGGGTTGTTGGGGGGAGGGAGTTTGGGAGAAGGGGGTGGTATTGTGGACATTGGGGAGGGTATGTGTTTTGGTGAGTGCTGTGAAGTGTGTAAACCTGGTGATTCACAGACCTGTACCCCTGGGGATAAAAATATATGTTTATAAAAAATAAAAAATTATATTAAAAAAAAAATGAAAGATGAATTACTCCTAGGACACCTCCCTGCAGTCAGTTACTATCGTCCATTGTAAATAGCATCGACTGACTTTCCTTCTCCATAGATTTGGAGATGCAGCTTTTTTGGGCGAACCTGGAAATTTTTACCCATCAAATTTATCAGTGTTCATACAGTAATATCGTCAGTGTGCCTGTGATGCCCAGGACCTTCAAGCAAACACACAATCAATCCAAAGTGAATAGAGTAATATATGGCCACAGAAGATATTAAATATTGATTAAGGTGTTTGCTAACATCCAAAAATGCACATACACCAATAAGTTAAATATAAATGGATTTGTAAACCTAGGAAGAGCACAAGGAACAATTCACCTCCAAAACTGAGATCTTAGTAGCATTCAGAAAGGTTTTTTTTTTTTTTTTTTTTTCAGTTAAGATAGGGTCCAAATATAAAAGAGTAAAGCATCCTAAAGAATTTATTTAGTGCTTTATAAAAAGAATCAATATCAATTTCCAGAAAAGTTATAGAAAAAGCAAATGTCCTGGATAAAATCTAATAAATATCTTTTTAAAAATATTTTATTTATTTATTTGACACACAGAGAGAGGGATCATTAGTAGGCAGAGAGGCAGGCAGTCAGAAAGGGGGAAGCAGGCTCCCCGCTGAGCAGAGAACCTGATGCGGGGCTTAATCCCAGCACCCTGGGATCATGACCTGAGCCAAAGGCTGAGGCTTAACCCACTGAGCCACCCAGGCGCCCCTAACAAATATCTTTTTAAATATATAGATGAACTCAAAAAAGAGAAAAATCCCAGGGGGTCAAAGGAAAACGACTCCCTGGAGAATAGCCATCATAGGCCTGGGTTCAAATTTATAGCACTGATCTGGTCAGTAAAGTTAAACTAGTAGAGGGTCTAACACAAAATACATCTTAAGACCAATGATACTCCTAGGAATACAAGCAGGAAAAAAAATGCAACCTATCTCTGGCAAGACAGTCCCTTAACTCAGGTGAAAAAGATCACTGCCTATAAAGTTCTGCTGAAAATGAGTTTATCCTCATCCTCTCACAAAAAAGTGTAATGCAAGTAGTACCTTTGAAATAATGCGCCCCACTGAGTAGTTGGTTCTTACACTTACTTTCTCTATAGTCACCAAGTAATAAAGTTGGTTTTGTTCATGTTACCTTAGGTTCTAAATTCTAATCACTGTTCTTTTTTCTCACTGTTCAGACATATTCTTTCCATATTTTTTTATATATTGTCAAATCCTCAAATCTTGTCATGCTTGTGTAGTAGAGGGCAAGAAGCATGAAAAGACAGAAATACGGTCTTTCTTTTAAAATCCAGACTTACTCAATAAACTATCAATTAAGAATGTTGCTCAATGAATAGGGTAAAGGTTAAACAGTTACATATCTCCAGAGGAAAAATAGCCAGTAAATAGCTAAGGGCAATTATTTTTTTGAAATAACTTTTTTTTGCGTTTATGTCATAGAATTATTACATATTTGGTATACCTTCTTGCACTTTCTTCATGCATATATGATTAAAGTTATAATGAATTAAATGCCCCAGGATCTTGAAGGAGTAAAAAAATCTGAAAAATTTTCCCTGTCATTAGAGAAGTGAATTGCTGCCATATACAGTTTAAGTTCAAAGCATATTTTATATATTCAGTTTGCTCAAACATCAGAAATCTTTACAAGGAATTCTGTTTACCAAAATATATTATTTCCTCACTCTGACAAAATGGTATTCTTGTACACAGCTAATTTGACTGACTGAAATTTTTCTTAAGGAAGATATATGCAGGGGTGCCTGGGTGGCTCAGTGGGTTAAGCCTCTGCCTTTGGCTCAGGTCATGATCTCAGGGTCCTGGGATCGAGCCTACGTCAGGCTCTCTGCTCAGCGGGGAGCCTGCTTCCTCCTCTCTCTCTCTGCCTGCATCTCTGTCTACTTGTGATCTCTCTCTCTGTCAAATAAATAAATAAAATCTTTAAAAAAAAAAAAAAAGGAAGGTATATGCAAAACTTCTGGGTGTTCAGCTACTCTTATGAATAACAAAAATAAATTCCTGAAAATAGCAGCCCTGAATATTATCGGAAGTAAGAAAATTTCATATCTGTCAGAAGTGAGGGCTTTTGTGGCAGAGTCCCTCTTTGCCCTATGGGTAAGTGTTCTTTGCCTGAGGATTCTAAAAGTCACCCCACAAAAATTCCAGAGAATTCCAAGAAGCAAATTCACAAAAAGTTCTGTCTCCTTTAGCAACTTCCCTAAAGAGAAAGAATCTCTTTACTGAACAGCCAGCCACCTAAATATTTTCCAGAAATATGTGCGACAGAGGTCTGAAATTTTAAACCAATCCTGTGAACACTTGTTTTATTTAGCTTTTACTTTGTAGGGTGCTAAAAACAATTGTGAAGGCTTCATACATTAATAAGACATAACAGAGACTTCCACACTTCAAAGTGCAGGTGGAGAAAAGATCAGATTCAGTTAATGAGTAAAAGAACAAATATTTGGATTTCCTGACACGGATATCAAAACTTACTTCATGTATTTATGTGCTTATTTACATATTTTTCCAATTTTTAGAAGATATTATTTATTATTTATTTGAGAGAGAAAGAGCATACAAGTTGGGGGGGGGGCGGGGCGCAGAGGGAGAGGGAGAAACAGACTCCTCACTGAGCAGGAAGCCGGATGCAGGGCTAGATCACAGGACCCTGAGATCATGACCTCAGTCAAAGATAGACACTCAACTGACTGACCCACTCAGGGGCCCTGTATTTATGTATTTATTTAGCAAACATTTACATTATACCATTTGCCAGACACAGTGCTGGGCATTGAGGGAATCAAAGGTGAATAAGACATTGTCGGTGCTCTCAGAGAATTCACAGATTAACAGAAAGAGAACACTGTGAACCTTCACTTGGAATAACTATGATTGATTTTTCTTTTGGATTCTCACCAATTTCTGCAAGAAGTGAGTTATTTGGAATACCTGTACTCTATGTTCCATATCATAGCAGTAGCTTGGAGGCAAAAAGTGCTTCTACAAAGTGTTGTTAACCAATGAAAGTGGTCAGGAGAATTTGTGCCCCATATTTTTAAGTCACAGGAAAGTGACAAACAGCAAGAATGGAAACTTCAGCAATGATTACCTGATGCTAACACAACTATTTGATTTGGTACCAAAACAGAAAAATATCATTCAGAAGTCCACTCCCAGGCCAGGAGGTTGGAAGTTGGTAGGAATAATACCAAGCCACTTCTTATTCATTACGGCACCTAAAGAACCTCATCTATTTTTACTACATCCAAGTGTTGCCCTATTTCTTCATTCTCAACAGACTGAATCTCTGACATATACTTCTTGGATTCCACAGACTTTTCATACCTCAGGCCATAGTTTCAGAACCAAGTTCTCATGACTCCACACCACGCCAAGTCCATAATGGTGCCACCTTTTCAGTGCTTCTGCAGTATTTAGAGTCTGACCACCCACTCTCAAGCTTTAGTATGGTTGCCCTGTGTGGTTCTCTAGCCATGGTAACCTCTGTGAGAATAGGAAGCATGTCTTCATAACTCCTCTGCACCTAGCATGGCCCTGAGACAAAGCAGGTTTCTCATTAATACCAATTCAATTTGATTCCTCAACAGAGTTTCTAAATTATAAATATTAAGTAGGGAGAAAACCCTTAAGCCTTAGAAAAATGGGTTCTCCAGGTTATGCAATAGCCTTATAGACAAAGACTTTTGATCCTAACCACCCAGCATGATACTGGACAACAGAAACTTAAAGTTTATTTGTTGGCTCGTGGATACACAATAAGCAACAAAATAATATGACCCTAACGATGTGTGAATGAGTATATATCTAAAATCTTCCTGTATTTTCAAGGCAAACGGTAATCTCAGTGTGTTCAGCTAAATAAATATACACCTGGAGAATTATAGATCAACATCCACTATACAGGAATAAGTTACCAGAACTTCCTTTTAATTAGTGCATTAATATTGTAAATGTCATCACAGCATTTACATAATGGACAGTAACATACAGAATCAATGAGCCACAGTCTCTAGAATTCTGATTTTGTTGGAAGTCTTTCATATAATTTCAGTTTTACCAGTAAAGTAAGCAAGGGTGTGTAGCTACCAGTGATTCACTCTTTACCAACTTAACTTCAATCTCCTTTTTTATATTGTGACACTGACATTGTAAAGGCCACAGAAGATGAACCAGTGCCTCAAACAGGCATTTAATTTTGCATTTAAATATGTTCTGATTTCATGATAATGTTCTTATAAAATTCATTTTTAAAGTGTTTTCATTAGTATTTTTTAGCTTCCCTGACAGAACTTACCTGGTCTCTAAAAGTTAGAGTATATACAGCTTGTTCTTCCATCAGAAAAATTAAAGAAAATGTGATAATTGACTTGACTTGGTATGTTATTAGTGTGTTTTAGAACATCAGAAAACCTTTATTTCAAACCTTTTAAACCCAGTATCTTTTCTCTTTCAGGGAAAATATTAGCCTTTATAGGGATGTTAGTATAATATGAAATAATTTGAGGAGGCATAGCTCACTAACACTTCAACACCTATGTGTTGACCCTTTAAGAAATATTTTGCTTATTGAAATCAATAAGATTATTGATTATTTAGAATCAACATCTAAAATAATGATTCTTGCTGGACTAATGCCTCCTACGTTGAAGTCCCATCCAACTCCACCATTCAGATTTTTCAGCCCATAAATTTCCCATTCCTTAATGCATCCAATATTAGGCAGAGGTATTGTTCATGTTCAAGACATGAACTTGATTCAGATCATGTCACTACTCTTGCTCAAAATTCCAGTAACTTCCTATTGCCTTCAAAATAAAGTCCAATGTTTATATATTTCCCGACTAAGATCATGGAGTCCTTTTGGCCCAACCCCTTTTTGACCTCTTACCTCTGTCCCCCTTGCCTATTTCTCTCCAACATCTTGTTCCTTAAAATATGCCTATCCTACTCTATCACAGGGTCTTTGCACTCACTACTGCCTCTGCCTGGAATGCTCTTTGCCCAGATATTTGCAAAGTTTCTCCCTCATTTCCTTCAGGCTTCCACTTATACATCATCTCTTCAGGAAGGTTTTCCCTGGCTACCACGTAAACCAGCAACACACACTACCAGTCCCTTTCCCTGCTTTATTTTTCTCCACAGCACTTATCACTAAGTGATTCCATTATATATTTATTTACCTGTCATTTATCTTCCTCCCTTACTAAAACATGAACTCCTCCAAAGCAAGAACTTTTTGTCTTTTTTGCTCACTGCTATGCCTTCAGTACCTTTAAGAGTGCCTGGTTATAGTTGGAACTCAATAAATATTTGTTGGATTAATGGATTCATTCTTATGAATAGAAATACTTACTAATACTTATGAAACTCCAGCATGCAAATGTAGCATGACATTTCTCTCTGAAATCAGTTCCCTACAAATTATATCTACATTAAATATAACCCAGTTTTCTGTCATTAAAGAATTAAATCATCTTAACACAATAAAAGAGTACAAATGGAGGCCGATTTGTCATATGCCTAAATATTTAAGAGTTACTGAACAAGCTAAAAATGTTAATATATAATATGACTTTTTACCTTGATAAATATGCCTCATAATGGCAAAATCTTCAAGCCAAATTTATTAGATTTTTTTTAAATAAATGAAAATTCAGTTCTCTCTTTTTTTACCTTTGTTTTGGAGTGTGTGGGGGAAGGGGGAAGAAGGAGACACTTTGTTTTGTTTATTTCTGCCAAGAATTGACAATCCTCCTCAAAGTGAGAATTTGAGGTGTTGGGTTTTTTTGAAGATTTCTGATAATCTCATCCATAGAAGCAGTAGCCAACTTGGTCCTAACAGAATCAAATTTTAAGTAACTTTTCATGTTGACCCAACACGCTTAGCTATTATTCACTGTGCAAAGAAAGTGAACTGGAAACCGATAGTAAAAATACTTTCAGTACAATCCAGTAGCTTTTGATGCCCTTCTGTCAAAATAAAAACTGAAAAATGATTAGGAGAAACCAATAGGCAAGTGAAAAAGAATGGAAGAGAGGTTTTAACACATGTGAGAGGGAATTATTAGATCCTTTGAGAAACAATAAAATGTGGACGACATGACCTAACCCCAAAGTGCCAAATAATCCAGATGCAAAAATAAGACACAAAGAGATGAATAATTCACTCAACAATATAATTCCAGCAACTTATAAATAAGACATAGAAGTGTGGTATAGTTATATTTACAAATCTTGAAAAAAATGTTAAAAGGAGAACTCAAAGTACTAGCTTTCACAAGGAAGACAATAATAATAACAGGAATAATTTTATATCATTTATTTTGTGTCAGGCATTGTTCTAAGTGCTTTTCATGTATGAACTCATTTAATTCTAAAAATGATCTCTCTGAGAAAAGCACTATTGTTATCCTCAACACAAAACCAAGGGAAATGAGCCACTTAAAGTTCAAGTCACCTGCCCAAGGTGGTGTAGATGAAATTTGAATTTAGCCATCTGGCTCTTTCATTCATGCTCTTAACTACTACTGCTACTATACATTGTCTTTAGCCTAAACAATATAAACATCATTAAAATAATAATAGTACTTTAGTTGTATAAAGTATATATGATATACAAAATGTCACTCTGCATTCATTACCTTATCATAGGCTTACAACTACTCGATAAATTTCATGTAATCATGTTATTGCTATGTTACATGTAAGGATTTTTTTAGGGCTCTACTTTTTGAAGAAACAAGGCTAGAAAAAAATGTTCCATGTGTGAAGGAAAAATTAAGGATGTACAGAATTAGTAAAGTAATGGGGTCTCCAGTCCTAATCTCCAGGGCATCACTTGGACAGAGCACAGATATTGCTTCCAACCAAAAGAGATTTTTCAGAGCCTGTCCTTTATAAACTCTAAACTAAAAAACCCTGTCCAACAAGTGTCTCATGCGGGTGTATGCATTTCTCTAATTTTTAAGGGCACATTTTTGTGACTAGAACCATTCTCATCATTAAACAAAACACTTAAGTTGTCAGTCTAAAGAAGAATCCTCTGAAGCTGTGTATATAGCTTATCTTTCAACCAAAATGGATTCACCTGAATAAAGGGAATACCTGTCTCCCTCAGCGAACGCAATTTTCTCTCCTAGGTAGCCAAGTGATTGAAGATTAATATAACAATTTTCAATTTAAAACAATTACAAGTGTCATTACTCAACATCCAACAACTAACATTGATTCCATGTTTCCTTTTTGTCAGGCTCTGTGCTAAGCACTTTAGATGCATAACTCACTCATTTCTGGACAATGTGAGATAGGAAACCTTTGCTGTACCCATTTAATAGATAAAGAATCCAAGTCCTAGAGAGGTTAAATGATTTCCCCGAGTTTATACTCTTGTATAGTTACTCAGACCCAAATCTCTCTGCATATTAGTCCATGCTGTCCCATTATCTATCAGAAAACCATCTGAGGTTGTTTGCTGTACAGCAAAGTGGAAAAAATAACTATAAAAGTGACAGATTCAAAGAATCAAAAAAACCAATAGTGAGGTCTTCTTATAGTAACTAATAAAGAGGAAAGTATATTCTGTGGTCAGTCACTTCTCCTTATAGTGCTATATTTAGTTAAACCATGTGAAATGGCCATTTGTTTAGGTCACAAATAAATAACTGGTAGTTCAATATTAAAAGAGAACTGATGGCAAAGACTGTAGTGTTAAATTCAGTTAGCCCAGTGTCTGAAGTGAGGAAAGTATTTCTTCACTTGTGTTGCCTTTGGCCTCAATATTTATTCCCTTTCTTTATGAAATAGCAAACTAACTTTTGCTTTGGGAAAATGTTCTCTGTTGGATACAGTTTTATGGTATATGCTTTTGAGCCAGACCGATTATGCTTTGGAAAGCACTGGAGTTGATTCGTGCCTCCCTCTCCTAGCCAAAAGAGAAAAGAAAACAACTGTCTATGTATTTCAGCTATAGTTACTCTAGTTCCTATCCTTTTGAAGCTTGGTTCTTAACCTGTCCTACTGCCTAAGCTCTCTCATAAGCAGAACAATTTTTTTTTTTCTGATTGATTTGAATCAGCTTAATTCCAGTTAATTCTGTTTAATTCTATTAAATAAATGTAACTCTAGCTAATTCTGATGAATTAGAATAAACTTCTGTTGCTTACAACCAAAGGATCTTAGCAGATCATTTTATTTATTTGTTTGTTTGTGTCACCATTTTAAAGGTTTTTATTTAAATTCCAGTTAATGTACAGTGTTACATTAATTTCACGTATACAATATAGTGAAATATAACATACAATATACAATACCCGGTGCTAATCACAAGTGCACTCCTTAATCCCCATCACCTATTCCCCCATCCCTCCACTCACCTGCCCTCTGGTGACTCTCAGTTTGTTCTCTAAGTTGAGTCTGCTTCTTAGTTTATTCCCCTCTCTTTTTTCCCCTTTGCTCATTTGCTTTGTTTCTTAAATTCCACGAGTGAGATTGTATGGTATTTGTTATTCTCTGACTTATTTCACTTAACCTAATACTCTCTAGCTCCATCTACATCATTGCAAATGGCAAGAACTTGTTCTTTCTTGTGGCTAAGTAATATTCCATTGTATATATATGCATTGTTTATCCATTCATCTTCTTTATCCATTCATCAGTTGATGGACATTTGGGCTCTTTCCCTTATTTGGCTATTGTAGATAATACTGCTATATACATCAGGGTACAAGTACCCCTTTGAATTAACATTTTCTGTATCCTTTGGGTAAATACCTAGTAGTACAATTGCTAGATCATAGGATGGTTCAATCTAACTTTTTGAGGTACCTCCATACAGTTTTCCAGAGTGACTTGCACCAGTTCACCTTCCCACCAACAGTGCAAGAGGGCTCCCCTTTGTCCATATCCTCTTTTTGCAAGATAGAACTTGTAGACTAAGGGCAATAGATGAAACAGAATTATGGTGAGGATGTAAATGAGGGTAAAAAAGAAAAGGTGAGTGGGGGAGGTAACAGTCAGGGGTATGATACAAGGATGGCTGAGATCATTTGGAACAGGCTAGCAGAAGACTACGTGGATATTAGTGCTTATTGATATTTTAGTTTTTGTGTTGGGTGATGGGTCCTTAGGTGCTTCTTTTATAATAAACAAATAAATAAGAACCTTACATAAACTAATGATGTAAATGTGTCATAAAATAAGAATTATGATTATCCTGGGGCGCTTGAGTGACTCATTCAGTTAAGCATCTGACTCTTGGTTTGGGTTCAGTTCATGATCTCGCAGTTGTATGATTGAGCCCCGCTTCAGGCCCTATGCTCCGTACAGATTCTGCTTCAGATTCACTCTCCCTCTCTGTCTCTTTCACTCTCTCTCTCAAATAAATAAATAAAATATTTTTAAAAAACAATTATGATTGTCCTAATTTTGTGCACTTTAGGTAAAAAACAAGTTTTTTAAGAGGTAAAAATTTTAAAGAAAAATTTAAATTAGAAAACTACTGAAAATAGAAATGCAATTCACAATTCAACCAATGTCTCCAAAAAACTTCTTTTAGACAAATCATTATAGCACTTAAGTAGGAAAACTTAAAGGAGTTCACTCAAAAGGCTATTTGATACCAGTCTGAATCCTAAAAAATAATTTAGTAGTGGAAACTTGAAAAATAAATAATAAATAAAATTAGGTTCATTGATTTCCTTTCTGGTCTTTTTATTCTTCCAAGGCATGATTCTTTGATTTAATAATGAAATGCACTTTAGCAATCATTTCAATAAGGTCATCACCAAAATCTCTTGTTCTTCATTTTATTTAATTAGTTTTAAACACAGTGTTATCCTTACACAAGCATAACACCCTATTTTAGAAAAAGAAAGTGATATGCACATAATGCTTCTGATGGAACGAAACAGTGCATAGTGAATGATCACTATCTGAACAGACTCCAAATCATGATAAATGTGAAATGCAATGACAAAGGCAGCCAAAGGGCAGATTTCTTCAGACACTATCACTGTTGAGCATTGGTCATAATTCCAAAAAAGGTTTTGACTAAAACTCTAAAGAAAATACTCTTAAAAACATGTCATATTTTATCAACTTTAAAAACTTGCACCGTCTAGCAAATATACAGATATGATAGTCACAGAATACTTAGATCATAAATATTGTGAATAGTCAGTAGAGAAAAGAAATAATATATAAGGATTCCAAATCCCAATAGGTTTTTGCACATATTTCTATGATTACTTATAGACCACTTAAAGTTAAGTTATACATCAAAGACTTAGATACATCAAACTTTTAGAATTAAAAAGGATTCATGTGCTCATTTAGTCTGATTCTATCAATTGCTTATTTTTAAAATAATGGATGTGAAAACTCTCTGTGGGCTCTATAGATTTGCGATTATTTTAAAATATGAGAATTCTTAGGTCCAGAAAAATTAAGTGAATTTCTATGTCACCTAGCTGGTTAGTGACCAGCCTCAAAATGGAACTAAGGTCTCTTAACTAATAGTATGATGCTCTTCTGACAAATATTTATTAAACTTCAACTGTATACCAAAAGAACACAGATACAGTAAAAAAAGACAGGTTCCCCTGATGAAAACAGTAAACAAACAAACAAAAATCAGTAATTTAAGTAATAATAAAAGTTGTTAAAATATTAAAAAGTGGAGAAAATGGCAAACAGTACCCTAGCAGAAATGGGATATTAAATAGCATATTCAAAGAGGGTATCTCTGAGAATTCAGGGCTGGGATATGAATCATAAAGAGGAGTCGGCTATAATAAAGTATCTTGTGAATGAGGAAAATGTCAATGGCAAAGCCATAGATCTCTTTCAACTATGATATAAAGTATAAAATAACATCCCAGAAGGACCTTCTTTTAACCTCCATTTGACCTTAACAGTCAAGTTCCTTCCATTACACCACATTGTTTCCATGTGACTTAGTTTCTCATGAAATCTTCCCAAAAAGGAGAGATCATATATACATTTAACACATATGCGGAGAATTTTAGTTTTGTAAAAACACATTATTTTATTTGATGCCTACAATAATCCTACACAGTAAGCAAGGTAGATATTACTGGGAAAAACTCATGGTGGAATAAAATGAACATCAGTTTTGAAAACAGGGTTCAAAACCTGGTTTTACCAGCAAAACAACTTTACTCCATGGGTATATAACTCTTAAACTCTCTGAAACCAGGTTTCTTCATTGATTAAATAAAGTGTACATTTTTTATAGGTTGTTGTAATAATAACATAAAGATATTCTTCAAAATATATTTGATTTACAGGAGGTACTTAGGAATTATTTTATTTTTAAGTCTTATTATTTTACAAAAGCATTTTTTTTTAGTGACACAGAGAGAGAGAGCGCACGCACCACATGGAGGGAGAAGGGGCAGAAGGAGAGGGAGAGAGAAGGAATTCCAAGCAGACTCCTCACTGAGCATGGCCAGACCTGGTGCTTGACCTCATGACCCTGAGATCATGACCCCAGCTGAAATCAAGAGTTGGACACTTAACCAACTGAGCCACTGAGCCACCCAGGCACCTCAGGAATTTTAAATAATGATTCTTGATAAATGAAAGTTTCAGTTAGGAAATAAATGCTGAAGCACTGAAAACTTTTAGAGGTATATTAAAGTCATACTACAAAAATGTGTTAGAAGTTTTAAATCTTTTGGACACTTAGGGGCACCTGGGTGGCTCAGGGGGTTAAAGCCTCTGTCTTCGGCTCAGGCCATGGTCTCAGGGTCCTGGGATCGAGTCCCGCATCAGGCTCTCTGCTCAGCAGGGAGCCTGCTTCCCCCTCTCTCTCTGCCTGCCTCTCTGCCTACTTGTGATCTCTCTCTGTCAAATAAATAAATAAAATCTTTGGAAAAAAATCTTTTGGACACTTAGAATCTCAATTCTTCCTATCCTAACCATTGCCTATTAACACATAAACCCTATTACATAAGGAATCTTTATGCTATTGAAACAAGGCAATGTTAACGATCTAAATTACTTCTAAGTATCTGTTTGTTATGACTTGGGGTTGGCTTTTTGTTGCAGTCAGGGATGGTATTGGTAGTAGTTTTTTTGTTATTTACCTTAGAGGTCAGTTTGTTATTTATTTTGTTTTTCTTTGTTTTAGCTTTAGGGTTGTATGACATTTGAACACAGGAAGAATAGGAGAAGTATGGCATTAATGAACAAGTGGTGTTGGTTGTTTGGACTTTGTACTAATTTAATCTTACTCTAGAGGATTCTTTATGTTGCTAGGGAAAGCTAATACGTTATAAGTAAACTAGAAAGCAAATATATGAATTCTCTCCATATTTTCACTTAGGCTTTTATATATTCATCCAAATAGTCCAATCACCTTTTTTATCACACTGCTATCTGAGGGAAGAAAATTATTCTCTTTTTAAGATTTAGTCAGAGCTTTAAATATCTTCAACCCAGAAATAACCCAGATGCTCCTTGGAACCCTCCCTCAGGTGAACTCAGATTTATGCAAGAAAAATCCCAGAGACAAATAAAAGAGTTTTCAAAGATAGAACCACATTAAAAACTGTATTTTGCCACACTTAAATGCAAAAGTTTATACTCTTTCTCTGACAATTATATTATAGAATAACTATTATCTGTCATTGATCTCTGTATCAAAAGGTCAATGTTAATCCTTTGGAGGTCAAAATAGATGGAGCTATAGATGAAGTCCTAATTTGTTGGAGCTATAGAAGAAGCTATAGATGAAGTCCTAATTTGTTGGAGCATCATACAAGGTGTTCCATCATCCTCACAGTCATTTCTAATAGAATAGAATCCATGACATCTACAATGAGAAAACTGAGATTCAGAAAGATAAGCTGTTTATCCAAGGCCACACAAAAAGCAGAATCAGGACTTGAACCCCTTCCTCTCCCCTTTTGATCTTTCTATTACATGGGGTTTCTCCAGTTTAGAGCATCTTAAAGATTTGATAGCAATGTTGCATACATTAGCTTATCTCCAACCTAAACAGAGTTCATTTAATTGGCAGTGATAAATACAGGAGGCCAAATGCTAAATAGAATCAATTCAGTCAAACCCTCCCATATTCACCATTTCCTGTTTATACCGCAATTACTCTTTAATCTCATAATTTCAGAATACAAACTCATTTGTAAGGGAGAAAAAAAGGAGTTGGGGAGGATTTAAAGCACTGATTTATTTTCCCAATATATAGCAGGAAAAGGCAAATTGCTTTCCTACTTCCTTATTATGCTAGCTAATGCTTATCATTTCATACACATGTCAAACGCTAATTGATTAAACTTTCAAAGAGGAAAGGAAAGAACAGTATCTCACTTTGAAATATCTTTGAGAACTTCAAATTAAAATGAACATAAGATAAGCGGGGGTGGAGGAAAACTCACACTCTTCATTTCAAACCAAGAGCTCACAAAAGATACCAATTCAAACCTCCCACCTGCTTGGCAATTTGAGAAAAACAGACCAACTTACTAATATGCTCTTTTAGTTAATTCTAACATCTTGATGATAAGTGAGCATCTGTTTACTTGTTTTCATCCAGTAATCCCCTATTTGCATCAGTTTCCACACGAGAAGCCCACCACTCAAAGCAAGTCTGATGTGTGTTCTTAATAAAGCTAATTAGGCAGCAGGCAGTTTGGAAGGCTTTTCTGCATAGCAAATTAGCAGTTAGGTAATTTCTCCATGGAAGAGTGGGAGGAGCCCTGGGTCTTTTAAAATGCCAAATAGCTCGTTATTGTCATCATGTCTTTTTTCCTTAACAAAGTTAACTTCTTTAAGTGCCACTGAGAGAGAACTAGGGTCCTTTTGAAAATGAATGCCGATTCCACGGTAGCGGTAGCGAGCTCAGGATCATCGGTCCATGGCCAGAAACTGAACTATATGTCTGACAAACTACTTGGCAAATACATAGCATTACATGTAATGGAGAATTGCCCAAAGTGTGAAGAGCTCAGCGTAAGACCTCATACCACAGAATGCAAAAAAAGTCAATTCAAGATCCCTACTGCCTTGATTGTTCAGTGGAAGCAACACACTGACTTAATTGGAGAAAGGACCAAATTTCTATGAATACTGAACACTTACAGCAGTCACTAAGTCTTCCGGCCCTTGTAGAAATCACCTAATGTCACAGGGTTCAGTTACTAGACCATTGTTTCCATTTACCTTTTTTTTTTTTTTAAAGATTTTATTTATTTTTTTTTACAGAGAGAGATCACAAGTAGACAGAGAGGCAGGCAGAGAGAGAGAGAGAGGGAAGCAGGCTCCCTGCTGAGCAGAGAGCCCGATGTGGGACTTGATCCCAGGACCCTGGGATCATGACCTGAGCCGAAGGCAGCGGCTTAACCCACTGAGCCACCCAGGCACCCCCATTTACCATTTTTAAGATCACTGAAATGTTGTAGTGAAATAATGGTATCCCAGTTGCCTCAAATAATTAATGTATTTCTAATGTGTCTTTCCAACAGAACATGATTTAGCTATTAGCTTGATTAAAGGCTCTTATTAGTGTCTTCATCAGGAATCAAAGATTCTTAGAATGTCAGAGGTTTATAAAGACTATATCCTGGCAACATTCCACTTTATATCTGTACTTATCTGACTTCTTTTAATATTACAATTGTTCTTTAGTGCACACAATTAGCTGAGAAGGCTAGTCCAAAATCAGTTCAAGTCTGAAGAATTCACCAATTTAAAGGAAATGCAATTTTATGCCAACAAATAATAATCAAAATCGGAGGCAGAGATTTTCAGCTAGAATTCAGTTTTTCATTTACTCTCTATAAACAGTAAAAATTGATTGAAAACAGTTGTCTGAAAGAAGCTATTCTTTTTTCTCTCCCATTCCAACTTAAAAGTTAGTTACCAAAAATATATATATACGGTATGTTATTAGAAAATGTAAAGATAAATTTCATATGAATCCAAGAAGAATTACCATAAAATCTAAAGTAAAAACTTAGATTTTACTTTAATAAAAGCCGGTTTAGTCATCTTTCTATCATTTATTGAACATTTAACATATATGCAAGCCCCTTTAGTAAATGTATTCAATACATTAGTGAATAAAATAATCTGTGACTGAGTGATGGAGGGAGAGAGATAAACAATAAGAATATTGGATAGTGCTAAGTGCAAACCAAATTTTTTTTAAAAAGTAGAGGATAGGGGAATTGGGAGTATTTGAAAGTACAAGTTTTAATTTGAGATGGCCCAGTTAGGCCTCAAACAGTAGGTAATATGTGATCAAGACTTAAAGCGAGTAAGGAGGGAATCATACTCGGTCAAGAGTTTTCTGGCAGAGGGAAGGCAGGTGTGAGGTCCCCAAAGTATAAATATGCTGTAGGTTTGAACATCATCAAAGGGTTAATGTGGCTACTGCAGATTCAGTAAAGAACACAGGAAGAGAAAAAGTCAAAAAGGTAATTTGTGACAGAAGGGCAAAATCATGAAGGATTAGGACTCTGGTTTTTACTCAGTGAAACATGGAGCCAGTGGGCAGTTTTGAGCAAAGAAGGGACATATTCAACACATTTTTGAAAGTATCTTCTGGCTGCTGTGTTCAGAATAGATTACAGGAAAGAGGGATCGAAACAGGGAGACCATTTGGGGACTATTCTGCCAATCAAGGTAAGAGGTGATGGTAGTTAGAAGCAGAAAAGATACAAAAGGTACAGGCTTCAATGACACTCACCTTTAATCTCTTTGCCTCAAGTACTTTGTTCTCCTTATATAACAGGATTTATTGTGCTATATTGTCATATATCTTTTTATAATATTTCTCCCTCAATAACACCTCAAAGACAAGGACCATATCATATTCATTTTGTACTCTCAAAGCTTGGCAATCTGTCAATCATATGAAAGTATGCTATATACATTTGTTGAATAAATAAGCTAAAATTAATCAAAATAGACAATATTGGATATTTCATTTCAGAATAATTTTTTAAAGTGTTATTGAAAAGTAAAAAAAAAAAAAAGATGAGAGATTTCAATACTAAAAAGCCAGCCAGAATTACTAAGCTGTGAGACAGCAAAAAATGGTTATTTTGGGGGCGCCTGGGTGGCTCAGTGGATTAAGCCGCTGCCTTCGACTCAGGTCATGATCTCAGGGTCCTGGGATGGAGTCCCACATCGGGCTCTCTGCTCAGCAGGGAGCCTGCTTCCTCCTCTCTCTCTGCCTACCTCTCTGCCTACTTGTGATCTCTGTCTGTCAAATAAATAAATAAAATCTTTTAAAAAAAATGGTTATTTTGTGCCTTATCCCACTGTGAAGTAATTCACATCTACCAGTGATATGTGGTTCTTTAATAGTATCACATATTTTCTACAAAAGTATAAAAAAATCTATATTCTTTAAATTTGGCCATTGAAAAAAGAATGTCAAACCCTTCAAAATCCTAATTGGTAAGAAATATGACAATGTTTTCAGAAGTAATTACTCAGGAAAGAAACAGTTCTTAAATAAAACCTACAGATTAAATAAATGGAGTTATATTATAGAATTACAAATGATATATAAAAGTACAGAATCACATTCGTGTTCAGAGTGCCTCTAAGCCCAGGAGAAGCTATATTAACATAGGATCATTGCGTCTGCTTTGAAAAATGTTTCATGGGACACAAAGAGTATAAAAATGCCAAAACCTTCCATCAAAAATGACTAGAAGATTGAACAGGAAAATAATGGTTTTATTCCTTATTTATATCCTTAATAGTAATATAGAAAAGAATATTGATTTCTCTTTTAGAATAATTCATTTTTTTATGATCATAAAACTAAATCATATAAACTTTTGCCAGCAAAACCTTTTCTCTAGTAACATTTTGGTATATTTCTAATCTTTTTTCAGTGAAAAAAATTGTATTTTCTTATTTTACAAATTTAAAATCACACTGTATATAATCCCATAGCATGAATTTTTTACTTCTCATTATATCTGACGTTTTCTTATACCAGTAAACATCTTTGAAGATAGATTTTGTGCTATCAATTTACTATTTGTAACTAGGCATTTATGTTACCAATGTACTATTTTTTCAGTTGATCAAATATACACTGAGTACCTATTATGTGCCAAATAATACGTTAAGCAGTAGAGACAGATGCATGGAATTTTTACTCTTGCAGAGCTCACATTCGACAAATAGTGCCAGTAAAGTGTGAGGATCCTATAGGATGCTATGGAAACACAGCCAACCTCCTAACCTAGTCTAGGGAAATCAGGCTGCAGTTAAGCTGAGACATGCAGGATAAACAGGAGAGTAGATAGTATGTGTTGAGGGGTTTCTGGATTGTTTTCTAACCAAAGGAAAACGTGTGTACAAAGGTCTGTAGTCAAGAAAAACCATAACTTGTTCAAGATATTGAAAGAAGTCTGTGTGGCAAGAGGGAAGAACAGAGCAGTTAGGAAAGGGACATCGGGCTTGAGGACCGATAATACTTCCAAGTGACAACTTCTATTAGACAGCTTAATATGCAGGGTGTTCAACAGAGGTAAATGAACTAGAGATAAAGATGTGGGAGTCTTCAGTTTACACATGGTGATTAGTCACCACTCTAAAATTATGTGACTATTTTAGGCATGCCAAAATCTACCATGCATATGGTTTGTGCATTATAACAACATGTTTTAATCAGTTAACCCAGAGGTATAATTGGAGCAATAAACATTTACTATTTGTATATTGTAATTTGTACTTGTGCAAAAAATGCATGCTATGGGATTATATACAACGTGATTTTAAATTCGTAAAATAAGAAAATACAAATTTTTACACTGAAAAAAGATTAGATTAATTATTCTTAGGATTGCTGTTGCTGTTAACTAAAACTGGTGAACATTAAGAAGCCTAATTTTTCTCAGATAATCAAAATGGAAGAAAAATTTAGAATATTATAAATATAAGAAAACACTGAAAATTATTTTCTTCCCAGAAGTATCTTCTATCTAGATTTTACCTGCAGATAATATCACAAATAAATAAAGTTTATGACATATTAAAGAATGGTAAGTGTCACAGGAAAAAAGAAAGGCAAGGAGGAGAGTGGAAATATGGGGTGCAGGTGGGGTAGGAATTTTGAATAGGGCAGCCAGGAAAGGCCTCATGGATAAGATTTTTGAGCAAAGAAACCATGTAGGGGAGGGAGTAAGCCATATACATATCAGATTTCCAGACAGAAGTAAGAGCAAAATCAGAGAGGCTGGACTAGGGTGAGCTCAGCAAGGGGGACTATATAGGAGAGCAAGTCAGGGAGGTAAATTGCTGGTCGGGGGCTGGGGAATACTGCGTGGCCTCAGAGTTCATTTTCAGAACTTTGGGTTTTACTCTGAGTGAAGTGAAAAAAACTGTCACAAGGCTTTGAACTAAGTGTAATACATCCGACTTACAACCTGCTGGGTAGAGAGCAGGCCTAGGGCACAAGGGTGGGAACAAGAAGATCAGTTAGAAGGCTATTGTAATATCCAAGTCAAAAATGATACCATGTGGTCCATGATGGAAGTGATGAGGTTTATCATTTACTCTATGAAAATAAAGAAAGAAAGAAATACATAAAATAAAATACATAAATACATAAAACATATAACATAAAAATAGTCAATTTGATAATATTATTAAGTGTTAATTATTGCTATTTGTGGTTCCTTTAGTTCTATTAAGTCTACACAGTCACTAAGGAGAACTGTATTAGCAACTACTCACGCAGTGATCCTGGGGAAATACAGGGTTAGGTTCCTATGAGCTTCTGGTCACAACATTTCCATCAGCTGGTAAATACATAACCTTGCTTTTTATGTGTGTTTCTGCATCTTTTTTAAGATTGTCGATTCACTAACAATCATTGTCGATTCACTAACAATGGAGTCATGGTCAAGAGTACATAACTCAGGCCTGAACACAGCTTATCTAACATGTATTTTATCCAGAAGGCAAATCACAGCCTTCTTATGCTTAGGAACCTACACAGCATCTCAAGCACTATATGACTGGGGGACACATTAAATTGCAAAGTCAACAAAGAGCAAAAAAATTCAAGAAATATGTCACAAAAAAGACTGAAAAGGACACACTTGTTTATGAGTACTGATATAAGAAAGCAGAGCATTACCTCGTTCAGCCTCAGCTGAAAATGTGTGCAGTGGGCAACATAAATTTATTGTTGCTCTGAGAGTACCCACAAATAACCATATCTGGGAGTACTGATTTTTGAGTATTAATAAATTTTAATGCATAGGTGAATTAGCAAATATGAAATCTCCAAATAAGAAAATCAACTGTATTTTAAAAATATACTTCTTAGTTCACACCATGTTTTAGAAAGATCTTAGAAAGTTAAGGCATGATATCACAATATGATTCTATTGTTTTAAATGGATTTTTATTTATATACTCATATGTAATATTCACTATATTCTTACAATGCTTATAAATATAAAATACAACTTTACCATCCTACCCACTAGCTATGATCAGGGTTTTTTTTTTTTTTCTTTTTCCTCTTAGGATCTTTATATCTCCATGAAGATAGTAAGGATAAAATGAAAAATTTATCAGTTCTAAGTAGTTTAAAATATCTTTTTAAAGTTTTAAAAATTCAGCCTTTGTCTTCCATAAATATTCTTTGTTTAGTATTTATGCAAAGATAACACTCTTTGGAAAGCTGAAATAGTATTAGAGAAAGGATAGGTAGAACTTTGGATGTGTTCATAATGCACTTGTAGTTGATAGCTGTACAACCATTAAAATGGAATTTCAATTGCCTTCAAATAAAAAAAAAATCTGTAAAAGATCATTCTCAAGACTTCCTATTAAGAGAACAATTTTCATTTTGAAGATGAGAAGTGTCTTTCTTATAAAGAGGACAAGTATAATCTTCATTCCTCTAGTCTTTATTAAACTAAATTCTGCCCATTTTTCTTGCAGAGCTGCCTCTTTCACAAATTGTTCTGACAGCAGTACACCACATGGATGTCTTCCACCATTCTGTTTTTAATTCCCTATATACAGTGCTGTTCAAGACATATTTACTAATTATTAGGTTAATCTTGTATCCTCAAATATCTGTACACCCCTCAACAGGGGACATCATACCTCTCTCATACTCTCCATGAGGGTTTCTTAACCTTGGCACTGACATTTTGGCTAGATAATTCTTTGTTGTGGGGGGCTGTCCTGTGCATTGCAGGGTATTTAGCAGAATATATGGCCTCTACTTATTATGTGCCAGTAGCAAATCTCTCTGCCCTATGCCCATCCCCCCAAGTTGTGGCCACCAAAAATATCTCTAAACATGGCCCAATATCCCTTGGGGGACAAAAATCATGCCTAGTTAAGAATCACTGCTCTATATAATATCCTGTAGTCTGGAGTAGAAGTTTTAGTCAATTTTAGATAATTCAGTCAAATATATTCAATCAGTCAGCCAATTCAATTATACATATATAAACTACATTCAGACCTCTGGAAGCCTACTTGCCCTTTATTGTCCATGTTCATAAAGAAACAAAATGTTCTAATTGTTAAAAGAAAGGAATCACTATACAATTGATACAAATTAATAACTTCTTAAATAATAATTTTTAATGTTTTTATAACAGAAGAATTTCTAAACTACTCTATCCGCATAATTATAAAGCAAAACAAATGATACTATTAGTCTATTTGTATTATGGTTCTTCTTCATATCTGTGGTATTATATAAATATCTTTGTTTTTGGTCCCTGACACTCAAAGCATGGTCAAGGGACCAGAAGTTGGCATTAGCAAGAAGTGTCACAAATTCAGAACCTCAGTTTCCACTTCAGACCACCAAATCAGAACTTTCACTTTAACAAGATTTCCAATAATTTGTAGACACAGTAAAAATTGGAGAAAGAGTATGTTAAATAAATCGTCTCTCCAGCTCCCCACTCTAAATCAGTAAAATACATTTGTTTCCTTATTTAAAGATGTTATTCATTTGAGATAGAAAGTGAGGGAGCATCAGCAGAGGGAGAAGGAGAAGGCTAAGCAAGAAGTCTGACATGGGGCTCAATCCTAGGACCCGGGAACCAGACTTGAGTCAAAGGCAGATGCTTAACCAACTGAGCCACCCAGGCATCCCAATACAATTTTATTTTTCTATCCATATAGAAAATTTTCAATGTTTATGTTAGTAGTGCTTTTAACTTCTTATCTATTTAGAAATAACAGAAAATTAGAGATAGCCAATAGAATAACAGTGTTTCTTTACAAGCACTTTGAACATCAGCTGAGTCATATAATATGTTTACATGCTTTTAATCCAAAACTGATGACTTCAACTGGTATATAATCAGAATTTCAATTAAAATGGCTACATATAGATAAAAATATCTCAGAGAATTCTTGATCCTTATTCTTCAGCATTTACATTCTTTTCAATACAATCATGTACTACTGCCAGATATATCACTGTTGTACAATTTTTGATTTTTAAAATTATGTATTTTAGACTTTGGAAAAGTAGGTATGCCAGTGGTTTCTATTGCTAAATCATTTTTATATTATGTTTAATCAGTTTTAGAATCAATAAGTAAATTTTCAAATACAAAATCATTCTAATTAACTTTTACTTGCATAATCTCTTCCCTTCCCTCCTGATATTTTTACTCCCAATTTAGCGACAGTGAACAGTAAACATGATGTTGAAGGTTAAGGAAGGAGAACAACCAGAGCATATTTTTCTCCTGTTTTCATTTTCAGCCAACACATTTAAAAACACACAGTGACTTTCAATAGGACAGAAAAAAAAAAAAAATCAGTGACAGAGTTCAAGTCTAAAGTTCCAATCATTTCTTTCTTACCACTGATATCAATAAAAATGGCTTTGCACAAGTCTTCACATCAACTGAGGAAGACATAAGACAAAGGTGATATGCAGATTTGACCTTTTAGGACACTTTGCAGCCCCTGTCTTGGAATTAAGAATCCAGATGATGAAGGACCAGACAGACAAATCACTACAGAGTCAGAAAACCTAACAATCTCGTTTTCCTGGCCCCCTGAACCTTCAATTAAGAAATCAAAACTCAGAGGGAGTGGACGGATTGTAACGAAAGGTAGCTGCCCTGAGACAGAAGTATAATTGCTGAGTGTCTTACCTCTCCTTTTACCGGCCAAAGGGAAAAAACTGACTGTTCTTTTCTGCAGTTCCCTAGGTCTCCATCGGCAAGGGCAAGTTCCATAAGGTGCTAGAAGAGCTAAATTCCTAGCTTAAAGAAGGTGGGAAGAGGAGACACACTTCATGATATAGAGAAAACACTGTTCTTTATATTCTGCTCAACTAATACATGTAGATACAAAGTAGAGATACACAGGGGAGGATCATGTGAATAAATACAAATGAGTTCCACATTTGTCCTGATGTAAACGTTTGCATTTCTTTTGAGTGATGGATGCAGAAAATATTGTCTCCCACACTAGACACCCAGAGCTCTTCTCCTGCCAATTTACACAGGCTCGGTAACAATCATTACTTCATCTCCCAATCGGTTCTGACCTTCATAAACTTTGCTTCTTTTATCATTTCTTATTCTCTGGTGTTTGGCTGCCTTTATCCTAGATTTTTACATCCCTCCCAACTGAACTCTTCTTGCACATTGTTAATCCTTTCTCCCACTATCTACAAAGCTGTGAATTTGTGCATGTTTTTAAAGAACAATTTCATTAACTGAGCATTGGCTGACTTATTAATTATAGCACATACTAAAAGAATACATATGCTTCTTAGAGATTTTGTGTATGTCTCAGAAGTCTTCCAGCAATATGTTTCTCATGAGACGGAGAGATTTTAAAAATATATATATAAGGGGGCACCTGGGTGGTTCAGTGGGTTAAGCCTCTGTCTTCAGCTTGGGTCATGATCTCAGGGTGTTGGGATCAAGCCCCACATCCGGCTCTGTGCTCGGCGGGGAGCCTGCTGCCCCCACCCCCTGCCTGCCTCTCTGCCTACTTGTGATTTCTGTCTGTCAAATAAATAAATAAATAAATCTTTTTAAAAAATTAAGAAGAAAAAAGAAAGAAAGACAAACCAAAAGAGAACATGAAAGAGATAAAGCCATTAACTCGGCATGGTGTAGATGTGCTGCCCAGAATATCTCTGACTATAGGAAATGTCTTTAGTATTTTTTCATCTTTGAATCCTTATTTCTGGTGACTTGAGCTCTCACTTAGTGGTAGTAATAAGTGCAAACTACTCAGAGAGGCTTTAGTTTTCTGCCCTTACGTTTAGAAGCCCCCAGTAATTTCTTCAACTTTTCTAAATTAAATGCTTATGTCCCTCCAGAAGTAAATATTAACTTCATATAGGCTAGCATTTATATTTTATTTTTTCTATTTAATATTTTAACATAGATGAAAAGACATAATGAGTTCTGTCAAAACCTAGAACACTTCCTTTGGTTCCAAATAACTAGGTTCCTAAGCTGCTTGGGCTATAAAATGCTTGAACTTTTCACATATTCTGAGCCTGTGGGGAATTTTGAAACTCCACTGGGGGTGATAGAGGCAATGATCCCCACTTCTGTCTCTAAAATTACAATGGTACTTACTACAGGCCTCAGTTTTCTAATCTGTAGGTCGAAAGAACTGAACTGGGTGATCTCTAGGTTCACTCCAGTTTTATTAGTTTTTTATTCTAAAGGCAATGTCTTTTAGATATCATTTAAATTGAATAAACACAAAATGTAATAATAAAAAGACTTGAACTCATAGAACAGATATTTGTTCAACATACCTATTTTGTGAGAGCTTCATTAAATAGCCTATAGCACCCCTTTCATGAAAGCACTTGTACTACATTTAAGGTTGCGAAATTTAACAAATAAAAATACAGAACACTCAGTAGAGTCTGAATTTTAGATAAATAACAAATAACTTTTTAGGATAAGTATGTCCCATGCAGTATCTCAACTCAAGTTTAACTAAGAGCCCTATATTTTTTCAGGCACTCTAACTATATATTTTTTTCTTTTTTCTTTTTTCTTTTTTTTAAGATTTTATTTATTTATTTGACAGACAGAGATCACAAGTAGGCAGAGAGGCAGGCAGAGAGAGAGGAGGAAGCAGGCTCCCCGCCAAGCAGAGAGCCTGATGAGGGGCTCGATCCCAGGACCCTGAGATCATGACCTGAGCTGAAGTCAAAGGTTTTAACCCACTCAGCCACCCAGGCACCCCTCTAACTATTTTCAGCCTAAAGTTTATTATAATTGTTCAAAAATAGACAATTTTTTACTCCTATAAAATAGTCTTTCGCCATTTTCTCCAGTGAATTGGCATAGTTATTTTGTAGACATTATGTAAGAACATGTACTTTTTTAAAAAAAATATTTTGCTTATTTATTTGTCAGACAGATAGAGAGACAGCACAGGCAGGCAGAGTGGCAGGGAGAGGCAGAGGGAGAAGTAGGTTCCCTGCAGAGCAAGGAGCCAGATGTGGGACTCGATCCCAGGACACTGGGATCACGACCTGAGCCAAAGGCAGCTGCTTAACCAACTGAGCCACCCAGGCACCTTGTGCTCCTGAAAGATGCTTTGTGCTTGCTTTGTGCTCCTGAAAGATGCAGTTAAGAATGAGTGCAACACCATACTAAACTTCTGTAATTTAAAATATTGCTTCAATATGCACCGGTCTGTAGTGATGGAGTATTGTTCTGGTCAATTTGCTATTCTTCAGTGTCCACCTGAGTCCCGCAGGGATTTTCCCATTTGTCAGAAATTACAAATTATATACTTAACACTAAAAATTACTTCATGACACCAAAAATATAATACATAAAGGAAAAACTGATCATCTGAACTTCATCAAAATGAAAAACTTTCCCCCTGTGAAAGACTTTCTAAAGAGAATGAGAAGAGGAGCTTCAGGCTAAAGAAAATATTTGCAAGCCATATATCTGACAAAGGCCTTATACTGAGCCTATATAAAGAACTCCTGAAACTACAATTAGAAATGGATTTAAAAAAAAAAAAAAACATGAAGAGGAGACATAGCTGATAAATAACATCAGTCATTAGGGAAATGCAATGTGATATGCTCTTTAACTATTTTGCTTTGCTTTGAAAGTGGCGTGAAGCAGATACAACATGCAAATAACCATTTTAAAGTGTGCATTTCAGTGGTATTTAATACATTCACAATGCTATACAAATATTACCTCTCTCTAGTTTCAAAACTCATTCATCACCCCCATGTGATGGCTAATTTTGTGTGTCAGCTTGGCTGGGCCATGATGTACAGATATTTGGTCATATATGACTCTGGGTGTTTCTATAAAGGTATTTGGGGTAAGATGAACATTTAAATCAGTACTATGAGTAAAGCAGATTGCCTTCCATTATGTGGGACTTAATGTAATCAGTTGTTGTCTTGAATAAAACAAAAGATTGACCTCCTGAGCAAGAGGGAATTCTGAAAGCAGACAGCCTTCAGACTTAAACTACAGCATTGACACAACCCCGGGTTTTCAGCCTCCTGACCCACCTTGCAGATTTCATATTCGCCAGCCTCTATAATCATATGGTCATATGAACTAGTTTCTTAAAATAAATACACACACACACACACACACATTATTCCTTCTGTTTCTCTGGAGGGCTCTGACTAACACACCCCTGAAGAATATCTCATATTCTAAGTGATCATTTCCTATTCCTCCCACTCCCCATCCCCTGGCAACCACTAATCATTCTGTCTCTATGAATTTGCCTCTTCTGGATATTTGGTATAAAATGAATCATATATTACATGGCCTTTTGTGTCTGGTTTCTGTCACTTAGCATAATGTTTATTAGGTTCATCCAAATTGTAGCATGTATCAGTTCTTCATTCCTTTTTATATTGGAATAATATTCCATTACATGTTTCATATGTGACATTTATCCATTCATTTATGGGAAGACATTTGAATTGTTTCTACCTTTTGGCTTTTATGAATAAGGCTGACGTAAACATTTATGGACCAGTTTCTGTGCGGAAAAACACAGTCATTTCCCTTGGGTATATCCCTAAGAGTGGAATTGCTGTGTCTCATGGTAATTCTGATTTTAACATTTCAGGGACTACCAAACTGTTCTTCAAGTGGCTGCACTATTTTATATCTTCATCAGTAATACCCAAGAGTTCCTATTTTGCCACAGTCTCATTAACAATTATTACTGTCTGAGTTTTAAAAATTTATCTAGTCATTCTACTGGTGTGAAGTTATATTTCATTGTGACCAATGCATTTCCTTAATGACCAATGAAATTAAACATATTATGTGCTTAGTGGCCATTTGTATATCTTTGGAGAAATGTCAAGTCCAGTGCTCATTTGTTAAATGGGTTATTTGTCTTCTTGTTGTTGAATTAATTAATTAAGTAAGTAAGTAATTTATATATTCTGGATCCTAAACCCTTACAAGAGATAGAATTTGCAAATACTTTGAGTTTTGTATTTTAAATTTTTTGCATTTTAAATTTAAATTTAAAATTTTTAAATTTTCTTCTTGGGGCATCAGGGTAAAGTAAGGCTCAGTAAGTTAAGCATCTGACTCTTGATTTCACCTCAGGTTGTGAACTTAGGGGCATGAGATCAAGCACTGAATGAGGCTCTGTGCAGCTATGCAGGTATGGAGACTATTTGGGATTTCCTCTCTCCTTCTCCCTCTGCCCTTCTTCCCCCTCCCCCTCCTGCTCTCAAATAAATTAAATTAAATTAATTTTCTTAATGGTATTTTTGAGGAACAAAAGTTTCTGTGTATCATTTGGAAAGGTATTGCCATATTAACAATATTGTCTTCCAATCCATGAACATAACACGTCTTTTAATTTAATTAAGTTTTCTTTAAGTTCTTTCAGCAGCATTTTATAGTTTTCAATGTAAAGGCTTTCATCTCCTCATTTTAAATTTATTCTTTGGGATCCTATTGTATATGTAATTATTTTCTTAATTTTCTTTAGTTTTTTTTTTTTCTGGTGTATAAAACACAAATGTGTTTTGTATGTTTATCTTGTCCTCTTCTGTTTATTAGCTCTAATAATTTTTTTTGTTTGATTCTTTGGAATGTCCGATATATAGAATCATGCTCCCTGTGAACAGAGATAATTTTACTTCTTCCTTTTCAATTTAGATACCTTTCATTCCTTTTTCTTGCCCAACTGCTCTGGCGAGGACTTCTAGTATGAGGTTGACTAGCAGCAGCAAAAATGAGCATCTGTATCTTATTCCTGATCCATGAGAGAAAGCTTTCAGTCTTTCATCACTGAATATGATGTAAACTATGAGTTTTTTTAAGTGCTTTTATCTTGTTGAGGGAATTCCTTTTGTTCCCAACTTTTCATTGAATTTTTATCATGAAAGAATGTTAAATTTGTTGAATATTTTTTATGTGTCTATTGATATTATTCTCTTTTTAATTTAAGGTAGTCTAAGTGAGCTTTTCTTTTACTAACAATCATAAGCATCTTCTACAATTTTGCTTTTACCTTTGTTTTTGTTCTTTTCACACAGAAATTGATTCAGCAAGTAGCAAGTTTTATTTTAATGAATAATAATTTACCATTGGTTTGGCAAGGAAGTCCTGAGAATATCTCTATTAGATCACCCTGATTTTATTGGCTTTAATGTCACTAATATATGAATCTTGATTTATATCAAGCTATGAAAGATTGTGGCCTTAAACAATAAAAAATAAAAATGAAATAAAACAATATAAAAACCCTCATTTGCAGTTTTATCCTGGTATGCAGGAACAATACTGATGTGAAGAGAGGTGAGAAAATGCATCACATCTTCTTGACATCACATATTCCTTTTGTCCCCAAAAATGATTTCAAGAAAAAATACTTGTTTTGGGGGAATTCTCCCTTAAAGTCCCTACTGGTTTCTAGCAAATCTTATCCAAAGTCTGAGGCCATCTGTTCCATAAAAATTAATTTTTCTGGGCAAAGACCTATTGAATGGGAAGGTGAAATGTTTAATGCAGGATAAAATAGTAATCTATGAAGACTGTAAGCAGAGAGGCTTTAGTTTTCCTTTTGCTCTACCTTTGGAGACACTAAGACTTTCTTCCACTCCTTGGCATTTTGAGGAAAGACTTAGAAGCTATAGAATGCAAGTGTGCAAATTCAGGTAAGTATCAGATCAGCTAAGTTGTCATTCCCTTGAGTTTACTTTCTTTCAACTTGTTTTTCATCTCTTGAAATTATTGAAAAAACTTTTATTTCATCTTCAATGTTATTTATTCTTTAAATGAGAAAAGATTGTGACATTAAGAACTAAATGAGTGGGATGCCTGGGTGGCTCAGTGGATTAAAGCCTCTGCCTTCGGCTCAGGTCATGATCCCAGGTTCCTGGGATCAAGCCCCACATTGGGCTCTCTGCTCAGCGGAGAGCCTGCTTCCCCTTCTCTCTCTGCCTGCCTCTCTGCCTACTTGGGATTTCTCTCTCTGTCAAATAAATAAATAAAATCTTAAAAAAAAAAAGAACTAAATGAGTAAGATTACCCCCAGTGTCACTGAAAAAGATAGAGAATTTGGAAATGATCACTTGACTAAAGAGCCAGAGTGAAGAAGAAAGTAATGCAAAACAGAGAAGTGGAAAACTAAAGCACACAGACTCATATGGTTGAATTAGGCAAATGCTCAGGGGTATTTTTTTTTAATTTTTTATAAACATATATTTTTATCCCCAGGGGTACAGGTCTGTGAATCACCAGGTTTACACACTTCACAGCACTCACCAAAGCACATACCCTCCCCAATGTCCATAATCCCACCCCCTTCTCCCAAACGCCCTCCCCCCAGCAACCCTCAGTTTGTTTTGTGAGATTAAGAGTCACTTATGGTTTGTCTCCCTCCCAATCTCAGGGGTATTTTGAAGGAGAGAAAGTGAAGAGACTTCTTTCCCACCTCCATTCTATAAAATATCTTTACAAATATATGTCCACCATTTTGGTAATTCTGACCAATAGATTTATAAGATTCTTGTAATGATTAAAAGAGGTGTCATTTAGTCTGTTTATAACAAAGTCCATTACCATCACTACCAGAGCTTTGGGAATAAGATAAGAACATTAGAGTGCTTTCTTCCAGTTGCCAACAGCAGACCCAAGAGGCTATTGTTTCTACAGGGAGGGTAATTACACTACTGTTCACAACCCTTCGAAAAAAATCCCAAGTAATTTCCGGTAACAGATTTAAAACCTATTTTCCCTCCTTAGCCATTCAGTATGATAAATTCAAAGATATTCAGAACATGAATTTACAAGAAGACTTAATTGTTAAACTTGGATTTTTAGCAAAGCTTTTACGTTTTTTTCCCAAGTGCTCAATAAGACTAAATATTCATCAGCTGCAACCGAGAAATGCCTATAAACCCAGTGTCCTGTGTACTTACTACTTACTTACTACTTCAGGGCTCTCAGAACATTTACATTGATAACAAGCTACTTGTTGTATGAACATAGTGGGATGTGAAGCCATTAATAAGAGCTCAATTTGAAGCCATTAATAAGAGCTCAAGAGCCATTAATAAGAGCTCTAGCAGCATGCTTGAAGGCTGGGCATCCCATGCCGTGTTTTGGATTAAGTAAGACCAGTAAGAGAAAGAGATTAGTTCCACTGACTCCTGTTCTATCCTTGTTCTGTACAACCTATGCTGCTGCCTACCTCTGATTTCCAGCAGAATCAGAGAAAGCAACAAAGCTCAGGCTTGAGACCACTAGAACAACCATTAGCTAAAAATCATTAATAAATAAGTAGATGCAACATCCAGCAGGATCCACAGGACTGACCTTAACAATGACTGGAGTAAACCAACAACATACATAAAGAGTAATAGGATACACTGCTATCGTGTGGGTTTTTATTGTTATCATCCATAAACTCTCAATAGAAAATACCCATTTCTTAATAATCACTTAATCTGAATTTTAAAATATTTATATGTGTAAATACAAAATTGGTGGGGTTTTTTGCCTTACAGATTTATTTTTGTTTAAAGTTTTATTTGAATTCTAGTTAGTTAACATATTATGTAATATTAGTTTCAGGAGTAGAATTCAGTAATTCATCACTTACTTGCAACACTCAGTTCTTATCACAAGTGTCCTCCTTAATCCCCATCACCCATTTAGCTCATCTCCTGCCCACCCTGCAGAAACATGCAGTTGGTTCTCAATGGTTAAGAGTCTATTTTATGGTTTGCTCTTTCTTTTTTTTTTCTTTTCCCCTATGTTCATCTGTTCTTTTTCTTAAATTTCAGACATGAGTGAAACCATACTGCATTTTTCTTTCTCTGACTGACTTATTTTTCTTAACATAATACTCTCTAGCTCCAACTACATTGTTGCAAATGGCAAGATTTCATTCTTTTTTATGGTTGAGTAATAGTCTATTCACATCTTCTTTATCCATTCATCAGTCAATGGATGTTTGGGCTCTTTCCATAATTTAGCTGTTGATAATGCTGCTATGAACCTCAGAGTGCTATTCTAAAGAAAAGATACATGGCAGTTATACTCTCAGTCTCTAAGGGGGAAAAACACTATTCATATGACAAAAATCTAATAGAAACAGTAAGAAGAAAAGGGAAATTTACACATGGATGAGGGCAATAGTAAGCAGTAAGGAGAAGAAGACGAAGTTACATCAAATCAGGTACTTAAAAGATCCAACCTCATTAGCTGGGGAATCCCCATGGTGACAGCCAGGCTGGAGTCCCAGCTGAGATGCCTGGACCGAGCAACCTCCCCTCAAGTGAGACTTCCAGCTGACCATTCCCGTAATGGCCATAGTTACAGGGCAAATGACAGGGTCTGAAGTTAAACATTTGCTCACCTATGCAATTTAGAGTGAGCTGCATTTCTGTTATGATGTCATTATATATTCAAGGAACCTACGCTATGTGTGCTTGCCTCCCCGCCGAAAATCCATTCCAGGGAGCCAGCCCCGTCTGGAGATGGGGGAGATGTAGGCAAAATTTATAGCTCTTGGCATCCAGCCCAGAAGAGCCAATTCTGACCTGGAGGCCAGCTAATGTCAACTAAGTAGGTTCCTGAGGTTACTTGCACAGCATAAGTTTCACAAACATTCCTTAATCTGCCTGCATATATGCAGGTTGGGGTGGTCAGTTATGCAGGACAATTCACAGAAATTTCCATCCATACAGTACATGTGCCCCTTCAAATCACTACTTTTGTATCCTTTGGATCAATACCTAGTAGAGCAATTATTGCATCATAGGGTAGTTCTATTTTTAACTTTTCAAGGAACCTCCATATTGTTCCCAGAGTGGCCAAAATAGTTTCCATCTAACAAATGGCTTATGTTCTAAAAGATAATGAATAAACAGTATTATAAATCAAGGCTGACATTCCATGTCAGGTTACAAATAGAGTCACACTTCCTAGAAATTTAATAGTAGTTTTCCAAAATAATTGCCACAATCCCCAAGAACTGAATATTAATGAACTCTTTAATTAAGGTGGAGCTTTTTTATCAACAATTGCTTAATGGTTTTTTATCTTTATTTTTGTTTTTTTTATCTTTTTAAAAAGAAGTCATACAAAAATAAAAAGTATTGCTGGGGGGAGGGGGTCGGGAAAGGGTGGTGGGCCTATGAACATTAGGGAGGATATGTGCTATGCTGAGTGAGTGCTGCGAAGTGTGTAAACCTGGCCATTCACAGACCTGTACCCCTGGGGCTAATAATACATTATATGTTTATTTTAAAAATTAAATAATTAAAAAAAATAAAAAGTATTCTTAAAATACCTTTTATTATTTACCCTCTTTATGACTTTCAGCTATAATGAGCATTCTCTTTGTAATATACCTACAATTTTCAGACGGCATGAGACATGGGATTGCATATGCACTGTTTACTCTTCTTCCTCAATTACTGTATCTTTTGAAATTGGAAGTCAGACAAAGGTAGCTACAAAACCTCTATAGCAGAATCACATGAGGCCTTTTTAATAAAATTACGTAGTAAATTAAAACAAGAGCTCCTCTTCAAACTGATAGTTTTACCCTCTAAAATGCATTTCTCTTGGGATGCCTGGGTTGCTGTCAGTTAAGTGTCTGCCTTTGGCTCAGGTCATGATCACAGGGTCCTGGGATTGAGCCCCACATCAAGCTTCCTGCTCAGTGGCAGTCTGCTTCTCCCTCTGCCTCTACCCCTACCTCCCCCCCCCTCCCCCGGCTTGTACACGCTTGCACTCTTTCAAATAAATAAATAAATAAGTCTTTAAAAATAAATAAAGAAAATGTATTTTTCTTCCACTGTTTTCAGTGACCTTTGCCTTCATAGCATTCTCCCAAAATATAACTGGATTCTAAATAGTTAGAAAAATTAACTGAAACTCAGAAATTGATGAAAAAGAGATTACTAAGTGTTCTTTAAATACAATACTAACCTTGATTTTCTACTGACTGAGCCAGATCTGTAGAGGGAGAGGTTAACTTGTAGATCTTTGTCCAAGAGAGATGAAGATATACAGTATAATGTCCCCCATGAAAGATGGCCACATCCTAATTCTTGGAAACTGTGGATATATTATATTACATAGTAAAAGAGACTTTGAAGATGTGATTAAGAATCTTGAAGAGGGAAGATTAGCCTGGATTATTCAGATGGGCCTAATGTTCAGGATCCGTGATACCATAGTTTGATCTTCTGGAAGTTTCCTATAATGTTGATTGAACAGACCAAACATATAAAATGCTGATGTGTGTGTTTAATATTTTAATATATACTTGGAATCCCTGTAGAGTGTATTTCAGATGCTTCAAATTTTAATGACTTAATGAACATTTTATATTTATGCTTTACATTTATATTCAGTAATCCAGAGGGCTTGGGAACAGAGCTGTGCTTGGTGGGGAGTTGAACCCAGAGAAGTAGTGGTGATATAATTTTCTTGTCAGTGAGTAGATGCCTTATGATTCACTCGACATTAGCATAGTATATTCATATTCATAAAAGAAATCCAGTCCTAGGTGACTTTCTGTGTTTGACTTCATATTTTTTTTCCTGTAGTCTCCTAAGTCAAAGATATATTTACAAGGGCCTCAATTAGTTCAGTTATAAAATAAGAAAACTGAAATAATCTCCAAAGTTGTTATTAGCTCTAAATTTCCACCTGTCCTTTTTTTTTTTTTTTTGGTTCTAGCAACAAGAAAGTAATGAAAGAGTTCAAAACTGTCATTCATCAATGAATCCATTTAATAAACATGTATAAATTAGTGCCTGTAACTATGTGTCAGGAAATGAATGTTCTAGGCACAGAGAATAAGCAGCAAACTCTGTCATAGGGTTTAAATGTTAAGTGGAGTAGAAAGACAATAAACAAATACACAAACTAATATAACTTTAATGGAAAGTTGCCTAACTGCTACTGAACATATTTAGCAGGATAAAGAGAAAGTGATAATATACTGCAATATAAATCAAGCATCTCTTTTTCAAAATCAGTTATTCTTAATCTGTATTGTTTCTATGGTCTTTCAAATTTTTCACTTTTTATAGTCTGAGATTTTTATTTATTCTTTACATTATACCAGGTCCTTGGCTTCTTTTTTTTTTTTAAGATTTATTTATTTATTTATTTAGGCATATTATCTGTCTCAAATTAACCTTTATTTTTAAATTTATTTTTTATTTATTTTCAGCATAACAGTATTCATTATTTTTGCACCACACCCAGTGCTCCATGCAATCTGTGCCCTCTCTAATACCCACCATCTGGTTCCCCCAACCTCCCACCCCACCCCCCACTTCAAACCCCTCAGATTGTTTTTCAGAGTCCATAGTCTCTCATGGTTCACCTCTTCTTTCAATCTCCCCCAACTCCCTTCTCCTCTCTAACTCCCCATGTCCTCCATGCTATTTGTTATGCTCCACAAATAAGTGAAACCATAGGATAATTGACTCTCTCTGCTTGACTTACTTCACTCAGCATAATCTCTTCCAGTCCCGTCCATGTTGATACAAAAGTTGGGTATTCATCCTTTCTGATGGAGGCATAATACTCCATAGTGTATATGGACCACATCTTTCTTATCCATTTGTCCGTTGAAGGGCATCTTGGTTCTTTCCATAGTTTGGCGACCATGGCCATCGCTGCTATAAACATTGGGGTACAGATGACCCTTCTTTTCACCACATCTGTATCTTTGGGGTAAATACCCAGGAGTGCAATTGCAGGGTCATAGGGAAGCTTTATTTTTAAAATAAATTTTTAATTTCTTGAGGAATCTCCACACTGTTCTCCAAAGTGGCTGTACCAACTTGCATTCCCACCAACAGTAGAAGAGGGTTCCCCTTTCTCCACATCCCCTCCAACACACGTTGTTTCCTGTCTTGCTAATTTTGGCCATTCTAACTGGTGTAAGGTGATATCTCAATGTGGTTTTAATTTGAATCTCCCTGAGGCCTAGTGATGATGAACATTTTTTCATGTGTCTGATAGCCATTTGTATGTCTTCATTGGAGAAGTGTCTGTTCATGTCTTCTGCCCATTTTTTGATATGATTATCTGTTTTGTGTGTGTTGAGTTTGAGTTCTTTATAGATCCTGGATATCAACCTTTTATCTGTACGGTCATTTGCAAATATCTTCTCCCATTCCATGGGTTGCCTCTTTGTTTTCTTGACTGTTTCCTTTGCTGTGCAGAAGCTTTTGATTTTGATGAAGTCCCAAAAGTTTATTTTTGCTTTTGTTTCCTTTGCCTTTAAAGACATACCTTGAAAGAAGTTGCTGTGGCTGATATCAAAGAGATTACTGCCTATGTTCTCCTCTAAAATTCTGATGGATTCCTGTCTCACGTTGAGGTCTTTTATCCATTTTGAGTTTATCTTTGTGTTATTATTTTGTTAGAGAATGGTTGAGTTTCATTCTTCTACATATAGCTGCCCCGTTTTCCCAGCACCATTTATTGAAGAGACTGTCTTTTTTCCACTGTATATTTTGTCCCTTTTTGTCTAAGATTATTTGCCCATAGAGTTGAGGGTCCATATCTGGGCTCTCTACTCTGTTCCACTGGTCTATGTGTCTGTTTTTATGCCAGTACCATGCTGTCTTGGTGATCACAGCTTTGTAGTAAAGCTTGAAATCAGGTAAAGTGATGCCCCCAGCTTTATTTTTGTTTTTCAACATTTCCTTAGCGATTCAGGGTCTCCTCATATAAAATTTGTATGATTCCGTACAAATTTTTGGATTATTTGCTCCAGCTCTTTGAAGAATACTGGTGGAATTTTGATTGGAATGGCATTAGAAGTATAGATTGCTCTAGGCAGTATAGACATTTTAACAATGTTTAGTCTTCCGATCCAAGAGCATGGAATGGTCTTCCATCTTTTTGTGTCTTCTTCAATTTCTTTCATGAGTGTTCTGCAGTTCCTCGAGTACAGATCCTTTACCTCTTTGGTTAGGTTTATTCCCAGGTGTCTTATGGTTCTTGGTGCTATAGTAAAAGGAATCGATTCTCTAATTTCCCTTTCTGTATTTTCATTGTTAGTGTATAAGAAAGCCACTGATTTCTTTACATTGACTTTGTATCCTGCCACGTTGCTGAATTGTTGTATGACTTCTAGTAGTTTGGGGGTGGAGTCTTTTGGGTTTTCCATATAAAGAATCATGTCATCTGCAAAGAGAGAGAGTTTGAATTCTTCCTTGCCAATTTGGATACCTTTTATTTCTCTTTGTTGTCTGATTGCTATTGCTAGGACTTCTAATACTATGTTGAACAAGAGTGGTGAGAGTGGGCATCCTTGTCGTGTTCCTGATCTCAAAGGGAAGGCTGCAAGTTTTTTCCCATTGAGGATGATATTTGCTGTGGTTCTTTCATAGATGGATTTGATGGAGTTCAGGAATGTTCCCTCTACCCCCATACTTTGAAGCGTTTTAATCAGCAACGGATGCTGGATTTTGTCAAATGCTTTTTCTGCATCAATTGAGAGGACCATGTGGTTCTTCTCTGTTTTCTTATTAATTTGTTCTATCACATTGATTGATTTGTGAATGTTGAACCATCCTTGTAGCCCAGGAATGAATCCCACATGGTCATGGTGAATAATCTTTTTAATGTGCTGTTGGATCCTGTTTGCTAGGATCTTGTTGAGAATCTTAGCATCCATATTCATCAGGGATATTGGTATGAAATTCTCCTTTTTGGTAGGGTTTTTGCATGGTTTGGGGATCAGGGTAATGCTGGCTTCATAGAAAGAGTCTGGAAGTTTCCTTCTGCTTCAGTTTTTTGAAACAGCTTCAGGAGAATAGGTGTTATTTCTTCTTTGAAAGTTTGGTAGAATTCCCCAGGGAGTCCATCAGGTCCTGGGCTCTTGTTTTTTGGGAGGTTTTTGATCACTGCTTCAATCTCGTTACTAGATATCAGTCTATTCAGGTTGTCAATTTCTTCCTGGTTCAATTTTGGGAGTTTATAGTTTTCCAGGAATGCATCCATTTCATCTAGGTTGTTTAGCTTATTGGCATATAACTGTTGATAATACCTTCTGATGATTGTTTCTACTTCCTTGGTATTAGTTTTGATCTCTTCCTTTTCATTCATAATTTTATGAATTTGGGCTTTCTCTCTTTTCTTTTGGATTAGTGTGGCCAATGGTTTATCGATCTTATTGATTCTTCCAAAAAACCAGCTTCTAGTTTCATTGATATGTTCTACTGTATCTCTGGTTTCTACCTCATCGATCTCAGCTCTAATCTTGATTATTTCCCTTCTTATGTGTGGAGTTGGTTTGATTTGTTGTTGATTCTCCAGTTCTTTAAGGTGTAGAGACAGCTGCTATGTTCTGGATTTTCCAATATTTTTGAGGGAGGCTTGAATGGCTATGTACTTCCCCCTTAGGACCGCCTTTGTTTTGGATCAAAGTGTCTTCATTCTCATTGATTTCCATGAATTGTTTCAGTTCTTCTTTGATCTCCTGGTTGATCCAAGCATTCTTAAGCAAGGTGGTCCTTAGCTTCTAGGTGTTTGAGTTCCTTCTGAACTTTTCCTTGTGATTGAGCTCCAGTTTCAAAGCATTGTGATCTGAGAATATGCAGGGAATAATCTCAGTCTACTGGTATAGGTTGAGTCCTGATTTGTGACCCAGTATGTGGTCTATTCTTGAGAAGGTTGCATGTGCACTTGAGAAGAATGAGTATTGTGTTGTTTTAGGGTGGAATGTTTGTATATATCTATGAGGTCCATCTGGTCCAATGTGTCATTCAATGCTCTTGTTCTTTATTGATTTTCTGTTTCAATGATCTATTTCTGAGAGAGGCGTGTTAAGATCTCCTACTATTAATGTATTCATATCAATATGACTCTTTATCTTGATTAACAGTTTTCTTATGTAATTGGCTGCTCGCATATTGGGGGCATAGATATTTACAATTGTTAGATCATCTTGGTGGGTAGTCCCTTTAAGAATGATGTAGTGTCCTTCTGTATCTCTGACTACAGTCTTTAGTTTAAAATCTAATTTATCTGATATGAGAATCACTACCTCAGCCTTCTTTTGAGGCCCATTGGCATGAAAGATGCTTCTCCATCCCTTCACTTTCAGTCTGGGTGTATCTTTAGGTTCAAAATGGGTCTCTTGTAGACAATATATAGATGGGCCCTGTTGTTTTATCCAATCTGCAACCCTGTGCCATTTTATGGGCGCATTTAGGCCATTCACATTGAGAGTGATTATTGATAGATGCGTTTTTATTGACATGATGTTACCTTTGAAGTCTTTCTTTCTGTAGATTGTCTCTATATTTCTGTTCAATGTTATTCTTAAGATTTGTCCTCTTTTATAGAACCCCCCTTAATATTTCCTGCAGTGTTGGCTTGGTGGTTGCATAGTCTTTTAAGCCTTGCCGGTCTTGGAAACTCTTTATCTCTCCATCCATTTTGAATGTCAGTCTTGCTGGATAAAGTATTCTTGGCTGCATGTTCTTCTCATTTAGTGCCCTGAATATATCTTGCCAGCCCTTTCTGGCTTGCTAGGTCTCTGTGGACAGGTCTGACGTTATTCTGATGGGCTTTCCTCTGTAAGTAAGGAGCCTCTTTGTCCTAGCAGCTTTCAAAAGATTATACCTACAATTATGATTCCTCAATTTGACTATCAGGTACCTTGATGTTTTTCTGGAATCTATAATCTTGGGTGGAGACCGTCTGGCCTCTAGTACATGAATGCTGGTTCCATTCATGATATTGGGAAATTTTTCATGAAGAACTTGTTCCACTATATCTTCTAGACTTATTTCTTTCTCCTCCCCTTCAGGGATTCCAATAATTCTGATGTTGGAACGTTTCATGGCATTATTTATTTCCCTGATTTTGTTTTTGTGGTTTTTAAGCTGTTTTTTCCAGGCTTCCTCTTGATCCTTTCTCTCTGTTTGTCCTCTAGATCACTAATTCTATCTTCTGTCTCAGTTACCCTAGCTTTGAGAGAATTTAGATTAGATTGGAACTCATTGAGAGCATTGTGAACCTCAGCCCTGGTAGCTTTTAGCTATGCCCTAACATTATGAACATCGTGTCTGGTTGCTTTCAGCTTGGCCCTAATCAATTCCAGTTGGTCATCCATGGCTTTCTCCAACCTAGCTATTGCCTGGATAATTGTTAGCCTGAATTCTCTTTCCAACATATTGTCTATGTTGATAGCCATTAGCTCTGTTGCAGAAGGTCCATCCTCTGTATTTTTCTTCTTTTGGGCATTCCTCCTCCTAGTCATTTTGGTGAGAGACGACTGAAGAGATGTAGCTGGATGTATTGACTGTGGTGCAGTCAGGGTGCACCCTGGAACACTTCTGAGCAATGAGAGAAAAAAGAAAAGAAAGAGAAAAAAGAGAGAGAGAGACAGGAAAGAAAGGGAAAATGAAAGAGAAGTTTCAGCCCAAATGGGACCCAAGGTAAGATTTATGAGGTATACAAACAAAAACAGACAAACAAAAAGACTGATAAAAGTATATAACAAGAGAAAAAAATATATATGCAAATAAAGGAAGAACCTCGTCAAAAAGAACCCCAAGTGTAAGATTTATATACTATCAGGACAAACACAAAAACACTGAAACAGTGGTGGAAAAAAAAGATGGGAGAGTGGTTATAAATTCTCAGTGTGGGCAAGGAAGGTTGTTTTGATTCTTCCTGGATGTATCTTGATATCTTTGTTAAAGGACTCAACTTTCCTAAGATAAAGGGGGATTAAAAATTGGTTTACCTATAGGGGTAGTATTGATTGGGGAAAGGGGATTACTTTGAAGTTTAACTCTATATGAATATTAGAAAATAAAAATAAAAAAGGAATAAACTAGACTAAACTAAACTAAACTTTAAAAAAAAGAAATTCAAAAAATAGAAATGCAAAAGAAAAACACAGGTGTATGTATCAAAAAGTTCAGGCTAGAGGATTATTATGGAATTTGATGTACTGGACAGCTTGCTGTGATGGTAAATAGGTTAAAAAATTATCTTTATTTAAAAAATGAGCCAGAATATTGGGAACAAATTAAAAATAAAAGTTGTCCTATGAAGTAGTGGTGGTGGTTCTCTTGTAGTCTTTTTTTTTTTTTCCTAGTTGGTTTTCTGGGGGAGGGGCCTGCCACGTGGGTTTTCAGCCAATGATATTCCTTGAGTTAAGTCCTCCAGTCCCCCTCAAGGGGGTGGGCTCTGAGAAAACCGGTTTTTTCAGGCTTTTATTCTCTGGAGGTTTTTATGTTTGTTCATTTTTTTTTTTTTTTCCCTCTCACCTTGACCGCTTTTGATGGTTTTTGTAGGTTTAGAGGAAAGCAAACTGCACCCTGACCTCCCTCTCAGAGAGAAGCCTCAGTCTGTTCTTCTGTGGGTGTTGCAGAGCCCATATAAATTTCCCCTTGGCCACTGGCAGAGCAGGTTCCAAGTCGCGGTCCCTGGGGACGAAGGATCTTCTGCTCATACCCAAAACCACCCTAGCGGCGGCTGTCTGGGCAGCTCCAGACTACCAGAAATGTTCCAAGCGGCAATCGCACACAGATTTTCCTGCTGGCCCCGGGGTGGTAGTGCCTGGTCTTTCTGGGTCTAAGAGCACCCGGCTTGCACGCACCTTTAGGGGGAAGCTGTGAGTCGCGTGCCCCTCTCAGGCTCTGAGAGTGGGGCGCAAGTCCGAAAGCACCAGGCTGGGCCTTCGTGCACCTCTCTCAGGGAAGAGTTTGGGCGCATGTCTTAGGCTCTGAAACAATGGCGCAGGTCAAAGAGCACCGGCTGGGCCTTTGTACCTCTCTCAGGCAAGGATGAGGGGTCCATGCATCTCAGGCTCTGTAGCAGGGCTCGCACGTTCTGCCGTCTGGCATGGCTCCCATCCCCTCACAGGAGCCAGGCCCCATGCAATCTCGAGCGCAGTGGGGACTCACGGACCAAGACCTGGTTTTTCCGCTGCATTCTCTCTGGCTCAGCGCCAGAGGAGACTGTCCTGAGATGGGGGACTTAAGCCCCTGTCCCTAGCCGCCCCGATTCCCACAATCCCCCCCCCCCCCGACCCTTTTCTCTTTTGGAGTGCTTTCAACCAGTTTCCAAGTTAATGCTGGTCCCCAGACGCAGGGCACTCTCAGATTGGGGTATTAGTTTCCACCCAGTCACATCTGGTGGCTCCCTGCCACTCCGCTTTACCTGCCCACTGGTGTCTTCTGCCCCTGTAGAGATCCAGACATGTATAATTCTGATCTCAGGCTGATTTCATGGGTGATTGGAGTTCTTTGGTAGGTAATCAGCTCATTTTAGGGTACAGGTTGAAAAGGCGCCTCCTCCTACTTCCCTGCCATCTTGCCCCCCCCCCCCATTTATTTATTTGACAGACAGAGAGCACAAGTAGGCAGAGAGGCAGACGGGGGGGGGGGTCGGGGGGAAGCAGGCTCTCCACGAAGCAGAAAGCCCAACATAGGGCTTGATCCCAGGACCCTGAGATCATGACCTGAGCCAAAGGCAGAGGCTTTAACCCACTGAGCCACCCAGGCGCCCCAAGTTCCTTGGCTTCTTAAATGGAGCTGCCACTTGAATTATTCTGAAATGTAATTAGTTCAACACCCTCAGAGAAACTATAGTATGTCAAAGCTAAGAAGTTTCAAAACCAAAACATTTTACCATTTGTTAGTGCTTTTGGCAAAACAGATGAAGAGTCAAAGACTAGTGGCAAAGTAAAAACAAAAACAAACAAAACAAACAAAAAAATCTACTAATTTAGCAACAGAAGCATTATTTCTATCTTAGCATTTCCTATCGTTCTTTGTCCTTTGGGGCAGAATACTGTAAGCCTACAATGACTCTTCCTTCTCTGAGAATCGTCCCTAGAACATGGGGCTAGAATTTCAGTATCTCTGACTTTTATTACATTACCCCACATCCTTACTTTACCTGAATGGTCCAGAAGCAGATACCTGATGTGAGCTAGGCCCATCAGATTCTCTTTATTTTTTCCTTCTCAGGGCTATGTATGGTATTTATAATAAAGGGACCTAGAAGCAAAACATTGTTAAAGCTAACTCGTTTTAAATGATAATTGTGTAGATATGGTCTTTGGGATAATGTACTTCTTTGTTTCTTCATTATCTCTCTTTTTTTGGTTCCATGAGGTAGCTTAATGTTATTCTTAAAACTTCACTTTCTAATTTAAGCTAATGAGAATCCTTTGCAATAATTGCATCAGGTTGACTTTTACAATTAGAGTGCCATTGCAAATTTAGGTCTCATGTATTTGAGATCCCTGAATGACTTAGATATACAAAGCACATTCTTTTGATGGATATTATTATTGTTCCATTATGCACAAGCCTGATAAGCTTCTGTTAGACAAAAGCTGGAGGGGTGAGAAGTAAATGACATAGGTAGTGTAATACTCCAGGTCTTCCACAATCAGAAAATATCTACTATGAGTTCATACATGAAAAAATGTAAAAAAAAACAAAAACAAAAACAAAAAAAACTTCTGTGGGTGGTGGGGGTGGGGATTGCCTAGAATGAAAAGAATTAAACAAAGTTTACTTCAAAAGATAAAGAATTTCTAACCCTATGCTGTCCGATATGGTTACCATTAGCCATGTGTGGCTATTGAGCATTCGAAATGTGGCTAATTCAAATTGAAATACACTGTTAGTATAAAACACACATCAGGTTTCAAAGACTTATTATGAAAAATAATCCCCAAAATTTTATATTCATTTCATACTGAAATGATAATATTTTAGATATTTTGGGTAACATAAAATATATTATTAAAATTAATTTCACCTTTTTTGCATACTTTTTAAAATGTGGCTACTAGAAAATTTTAAATTAAATATAAAGCTCACATTATATTTCTATTAAATAGCACTGTCTCTGGACTCTGTGGAGGATTTAATCCTATTCATTAAAGGGAAAATAGACAATTTTGAGTCCAGTGAGTTCATAGGGAGTCCCACAGCTTCCTCAGTATAGCTATTAAATTATTATAAATGTAAAATGCTGCAAAATATAGCCAAGATGAATATGCATGCTGAATTTAGAACTCTCCATTTAGCTGCCCCTCATCCTAAAGTAGTCAATGTGGGGACAATTGTCCTTCCTATTTAAGGCCTTCTGCCCCTGAGGGTGCATTTAGCACTTTTTTTAGGTACATTTAGCATTTTAATCCTTAGGCTACTAGAAATAAAAGTGACATAAATCTGTGAGTAATTTATATAGTTGTCATGAACACTTTGAGGGCTTTTCCAAGATACAAAGAATAAATCTGACTCTTTTTATGTTCTGTTTAGGTCAGAGAGTATAATAATGAGGTCTCTGAAAAAGCTACGACCTTAAAATGGGGGTGGGAGGTCGGGTGGCTTATTTGGTTAAACATTTAACTTCAACTCAGGTCTGGGTCTCAAGGTCCTGAGATCAAGCCACACATGGGGCTCCCTGCTCAGTGTAGAGTCTATTTCTCCCTCTCCCTCTGCCCCTCACCATGCTCATGCTCTATTTCTCTCTCAAATAAATAAATATTTTTAAAAATCTGGAACCAAATACCTTAGAATGCACATTATATAATGGAGAGCATTTTTTTTTTCAGGGAAGAAATCAATGCCTTTTATTGAGTTTTAGGCTTTACGAGGCTGAAGTGAGATGTAGTGGTACAAACACTTTATTATTGTTGTTGTTATTATTATTATTATGTTTTGTTAATCACCATACAGTACATCATTAGTTTTTGACGTAACGTTCCACGATTCACTGTTTGCGTGTAACACCCAATTTGCTCCATGCAATCCGTGCCCTCCTTAATACCCATCACTGGGCTCACCCATCCTCCCACCCCCTTCCCCTCTAAAACCCTCAGTTTTATTCCCAGAGTTCATAGTTTCTCATGGTTCTTTTCCCCCTCCGATTCCCCCCACTTCATTTTTCCCTTCCTTCTCCTAAAGTCCTCCATGCTATTCCTTTTATTCCACAAATAAGTGAAACCATATGATAACTGACTTTCTCTGCTTGATTTATTTCACTTAGCATAGTCTCCTCCAGTCCTGTCCATGCGGATGCAAAAGTGGGGTATTCATCCTTTCTCACGGCTGAGTAATATTCCATTGTGTATATGGCCCACATCTTTATCCATTCATCTGTTGAAGGGCATCTCAGCTCTTTCCACAGTTTGGCTATCATGGACATTGTTGCTGTGAACATTGGGGTGTAATGGAGAGCATTTAAGCTGAACAAAAGAAAAAGATTAATAAAAAAATGAGACTAGATTAAGGAAATTCAGCAACTCAATCAAGCTTAACAACATTCACATTATAGAGATCCTAGAAGAAAAGAGAAAGAAAATGAGGTAAAAACTTTTTTGCTTGAAGAAATAATACCTGAAAACTTTCCTAATCTGAGAAAGGAAACAGAAATCCAGATCCAGGAGGCAAGTAAAATCAACCCAAGGAATTTTATACAAAGACACATAGTAATTAAAATGGCAAAAAGTAAAAAGAGAATTTTAAAAGCAACAAGACTAAAGAAAACAGTTATGTACAAGGGAAACTTCATAAGGCTATCTGCTAATTTCAGTGGAAATTTTGTAGGCTAGAAGAAAGTGGCATAATATATTCAAAGTGCTGGATAGAGTATTCTTGGTTGCAGGTTTGTTTTTTGTTAAATAAATAAATAAAATCTTTATAAATGAATGAATGAATGAATGAATGAATAAATAAATAAATAAAACTGGTAGTTACCAGAGGAAATGTGAGTGGGAGAATGGTTGAATCAGGTGAAGGTGATTAAGAGTACATTTATCGTGATGAGCACTGGTTAATGTATAGAGTTGTTGAATTTCCAAGTTGTACACCCAAAATTAATATAACACTGTACATTAATTATACTGGAATTTAAATGACATTTTAAGGAGTCCCACTTTTATATAGATTCCAATATACAATGCCACTCTCCAAATGCTATCTCCTGTACATATGTAGATTAAAATACTTGAGCCTTAAGCTAAGACGGGGTTTCCCGTTTGACACTATTTCCCATCTTGACACTATTTACCCTTGAACTAGAAAATTCTATGGAGGTCTGTCCTGTACACTATAGGATTTTCTAGCAGTATCCTTAGATTCTGCCAACTAGATGCCAGTAAAACCCCCTTCTCCTGCCACCACCTGATTGTTTTCATTTTATCAAGAAATGTAGAGAGTTACCCTAATTATTTTTAAAGTATTATCATTATTATCATGTTTTCACTTCCTGGAGTGAATTGTCTTACTATGCTGACTCAGAATCAGGTTTATTGTTACCCAAGTATGTTATCAAATTTTTGTTGTTTGGGAAAAAAAATAATAAATTATTTGAGCCTTTTAAATGGTCTTAGATGTCCCATTGGGAATTATGTCAACTCCATTTGAAATAACTCCCCTTTTACTCCCTATCTCAGAACCCAGTTTGTTTTTCATCATGACACCCATAATTATCTGACAGTATAATATATATATATATATATATATATATATATACACACATATATATATATATAATATATATAATATACTTCTCTATTGTCAATCTCTCTCTCTCAAATGTAAAGTTACTGAGGGCTGGAACTTTGCTTTATTCACTGTTGTACGCCTCCATCAATAATGTATCTGATGCACATTTATTTTTCAGTAAATATATACTAATCAACAAATGAAGAAATATTAGTTGTATGGAAATCACTGTGTTTCTTTACTCCAAATTCACTAACCTGCTATGGTGGTTTAGCAGTCTAAGCATTCTAAAAGCCATCATATTTATAAACATTTAGAGTCTGAATTAAATGTCTGTCTTCTTTTGTTTTTTGGAGGGTTCTCTGTAGTGGTGTGAAAACAGAATTCTCAGTATAAAAAATAAAATTACCTCTGGGCATTACACACAAAAGAAAGAAGGATGCAAAATAGCAGGAAAAAATAAAAACCTAGTCAATTGGTTAAGAAACTTTACTTATTAAAAAAAAAGAAACTTTATTGATGAAGTTTCTGTTTTTAAGTAAAGATCAGTTTTGATATTTTCCTTGCTCTTCCCTTTGTCTCCATGTTGCTTTTCAACGAACTCTTAAAAGGATCCAGATATACCATTTTAGAGATTATCTTATCTTCTTTGGCCTTATCCATGTATAATATTAAGTATCTAAAATGTCTGCATTTATTGTTTATTCTCTTAAAACCATTAAGCCTAAGCATTCATCATATTGTGTATGCTATCACAGGAGTTGGCTTGTGGCAATGTAGTTTGTACCAGAAGGTCCCCACCATTCTGCAATGGCTACCAGCTAAAGACGACACAATCTGGCTGCTTGCCATCACAACTCTTTGTCCTAGAACCTCAAAGATCATGTCAGAAATTTGGGGTGAGATATGCAATTACTCTGAGGACTTCTCTGATGTTCTTTTCTTCCTCTTGCCTTAAGACAACACCTTATCTAGATCACCTTACATATTACACCCCCATATAATAGTTATGTATTTCTTCAAGATTACTGTAAAGGAGATTTCCTTCTGCTCATGATAGATGGTATTAAGTACCCACAAAGAGAATAAATATTAATATTATTTTTATCTAGTATCACCTTTAAATTTTTATAGAACAGTTTCTAAAGAGAATTGAGATTTCAATCTTGGTTAAAATTTATTAGCTCCAAATTTTTAGCACAATGCATTTCAAAAAAAATTCATTCACTCATTAACTCAATAAATATTTTTATGAATAATGTATAGATTCTCGGGGTATAAAATAAGTAAGAGATTCTGGGGGTATAAAATAAGTAAGAGAACCATCTTAAGTTGATAGCCTGAAGACGAGTCATAAAGTAGTCCATGAAAGAAATTCCAAGATCCTGAGCTAGGGCAGAGATAGTCAGAACAAGGAGGATTTAAGCAGGAAAGTGACTTATACATGGGTTGGATAGGAGATAGAGAGGATGTAATTGAGCATGACTCCAAGGTTTTCAGGTTGGGTAAGTGGTAGTTCTATTCACTAAGATGAGAAGAAGAATGCAAATAGAAGGTGCTCTATCCTTTTTCACTCCATAGACATCCTGGGATATCTTATCTACAATCATAGATTCACTTACTATCAACATGTTATTGATTTCAAAACCTGCATCTCCTATCGATATTTGTATTTAAAGCTTAAGATACACATGAGGCTGCTAATGGGATCACTCCATTTAGCTACTCCACTGGAGTCTCAAACTCAATCTTTCCAAATAAACTCAACATCTTCTCCCAAAGGCACTTAACCTCTTGTATCCTGATCTTTGGGAATCCCTTTATCATTTTTTTTAAGATTTTATTTATTTATTTGACAGAGAGAGATCACAAGCAGGCAGAGAGGTAGGCAGAGAGGTGGGGGGAGCAGGCTCCACGCTGAGCAGAGAGCCCGATGCGGGGCTCGATCCCGGGACCCTGAGATCATCATGACCTGAACCAAAGACAGAGGCTTAACCCACTGAGCCACCCAGGCGCCCCTCCCTTTATCATTTAAAAAGTAACTAAAAATCTATTATTTCTTCTTTCTACTTAAGTTCTACTTCCTCTTCGTCATCAAATCACGTCAATTCTATCTACTATATCTTTTCAATGCTTCCATTTTTCACCATACTGTTTCTACCTTAGTTTACCCAAATCATGTTCTAATTCTAGAATTATGCAACAATCTAATTTCCCTTCCTTCCAGTGTTACCCTATTTCATTTGACATACTATTCAGTCTTGTCAAGTTCATTCAAAATTATGTTTTTAAAATATTACTTTCCCTACTTAAAACTTTTATACAGCTCTCTGCTGCTTTCAGGCTAAATTTGATTTCTATAAAAGGTGGCACTAGTTTACTGCTCCAACCTTGTCTCTCAGCACTGCTCTTTCCCCAGCTAAGTCACCTCCATTCGTGCATTGCCATTAGAACTCTCTGTATGGCAACCACAATGAATCACCTCTAACACCCCATATACTTTAAATGTTAAGTTAGATAAGAACTAAAAATTGTCGGGGCGCCTAGGTGGCTCAGTGGGTTAAAACCTCTGCCTTTGGCTCAGGTCATGATCCCAGGGTCCTGGGATCGAGCCCCACATTGGGCTCTCTGCTCTGCAGGGAGCCTGCTTCCTCCTCTCTCTCTCTCTCTCTCTCTCTCTCTGCCTGCCTCTCTGCTTACTTGTGATCTCTGTCTGTCAAATAAATAAATAAAATCTTTAAAAAAAGAACTAAAAATTATCTATAAATTTGGCAATTTATATTACCCAGAACAATTTTAGAATATTAATGGAGGCAGAAAGCAAAATACAGTGGCTTTAGGTATCAGGCAACAGGAATAATAGGGAAGTGGTAACAGAAAAAGTAAAAACAACTCATCAAGTTATCAAGTATCAACTGAATTGACCAGGTACCAGTTACCAGCATATGACAAAATAAATGGGTGTTATGATACCAAACTGATCTTTGAAATTTAGGTAAGAGTTAGCTAGAAGAAACTGTTAAAGGCATCTCAATCTAAATATGGCCACATAGTACCACAAAAACAAAGCACTGGAAAAAAGACTCCTGTTGACAAAGGAAGACAATTTCAAGAATTTCAATATACTAGCACATAATATAGGAGGATAGAAAATAATAAGAGATGAGACCCATAAATAGGAAAGTATCAGATCATAGAGGGTTTTGTTTATCATGCCATGCCCTTAGATCTGATTTTTTTTTAGCAGATAAAATGCCACTGAAAGTTTAAACAGGAAAAGAAATTTCATTTCTGACTGGTCATTCTATCTGTAGGATGGAGGCAAGCTTTCAGGGGAATAAGAACTGGAGACAGGGAAGAAGATGAGCTATGAAGAACAACAGAGAGACACTGACAGAGAAGGAGAGACAGAATCAAGACTTTGATTAAATCCCTGAAACCACCTGGTGACCTAGATAGGGAAGGCATTGTTACACTACTTTTACAGGTCAGGAGGAAGAAAAGGAGAGATCAAGGTGATACAACTGGTTTCTAGCAAATCTGGAAACACAACACACATTCTTTATTTAGAGCCTAGTGTAACTAGAGCTGGAAACCTTGAAAATGAAAAACTTTTCAAGGATTTCAATTAGAATAATTTATATGATAATTAAGCCCACCAGGTGGCTGACGTATCAGTATGAATTTGAGTTTAATAGATAAATACAGAAGGAACGGAATATAAAAGTATGTATGCATGGGTTGGTATACTTATATTCCCAAGCCTGTCCACTGAGGGGGCCTAGGAGCAAGGACACACACTCATCATCCAAATCTTGGTTTCCCAAATACCATTCTCTAAAAGAGAAACCAGGGCTCATTAAAAGTGATTGGTACTAGTCAGAATGGCTAAAATCAACAAGTTAGGAAATGACAGATGCTGGCGAGGATGCGGAGAAAGGGGAACCCTCCTACACTGTTGGTGGGAATGCAAGCTGGTGCAACCACTCTGGAAAACAGCATGGAGGTTCCTCAAAATGTTGAAAATAGAACTGCCCTATGACCCAGCAATTGCACTACTGGGTATTTACCCTAAAGATACAAATGTAGTGATCCAAAGGGGCACGTGCACCCGAATGTTTATAGCAGCAATGTCCATAATAGCCAAACTACGGAAAGAACCTAGATGTCCATCAACAGATGAATGGATCAAGAAGATGTGGTATATATATACAATGGAATACTATGCAGCCATCAAAAGAAATGAAATCTTGCCATTTGCGACAACATGGATGGAACTAGAGCATATCATGCTTAGCAAAATAAGTCAAGCGGAGAAAGACAACCATCATATGATCTCCCTGATATGAGGAAGTGGTGATGCAACATGGGGGCTTAAGTGGGTAGAAGAAGAATCAATGAAACAAGATGGGATTGGGAGGGAGACAAACTATAAGTGACTCTTAGTCTCACAAAACAAACTGAGGGTTCCTGGGGGGTTGGGAGAAGGGGGGTGGGGTTATGGACATTGGGGAGGGTATGTGCTTTGGTGAGTGCTGTGAAGTATGTAAACCTGGCGATTCACAGACCTGTACCCCTGGGGATAAAAAAATATATGTTTATAAAAAATAAAAAATTAAAAAAAAAAGTGATTGGTACCAAGACTGAGGCAGGGAGAGCACAAAATGAGCCTGGAGGATCTTGTGGTTCCAGGAAGCAAAGAAGTATGCTCAAAAAGAAATGAGGGCACACCAAAACGAAACATAAGCTAACCTGAAGGAGCTTCCAAAGGCCAAAGCTTCAATAACAGTACAAATAAGTAATAATGATTTTGGATTATAACTCATAGAATAAAAGAAATATCCATGAGTCCATACCGATAAACATAAATAATTGAATAAGTAAATGAATTTGGGAAAGGGCCACCTCTTCCATACAGAAGAATTCCAATTAATAAATATAGAAGGAATGAGAAAAATACAAAGTCACCATGAAAACACCACAGCAATCATTTTTACAAGCAACACCTACCAACGGGTACTAAAATTAGTGGATAAAAATTTCAGAAAAAAACAGGATATTTGCATAGTCTCAGCGTGTTCTCCCCTCTAAGATATTTATTAATTATAAAGGGAAAAACAGTAACTTTAGAGTGGAGAAAGTTGGCAGGTATCACCTTAAGTAAGTAATCAAAGTCAACATTATGAATAACAAGAGAGAGAGATTATGTGCTCCTTTTTTTTTTTTTTTTTTTTGGTAAAGATTTTATTTACTTATGGGGGGACAGGGAGAGAGGGAGAAGCAGACTCCCTGCTGAGCAGGGAGCCCAACTCCAGGCTCCGTCCCAAGACCCGGAGATGATGACCTGAGCTGAAGGCAGATGCTTAACTGGCTGAGCCACCCAGGCACACCAACACTATGTACTTCTTAATGTGATTCACTGAGAAGGGCACATCATCACTTTGGTGGTATTCTTGCCAAAGATACATCACTCTAACTATGAATAAACATTACATGAAACCACATTGAGGAATAGCCTACAAAATAACTGACCAGTCCTCCTCTATAATGTCAAGAGGATGAAAGACAAAGAAACACTGAAGAACTGCCGCAGGATTGGAGGAAACCCAGCAACTAAATGCAATGTAAGATTAAGAAACAGAAAAGGAAAGTTGGGGGAAAAAGCTGATGCATAACTAAAGTCTGGAGATTACTGAGTAGTAAACAGCAATATTAACTTACTGGTTTCAGTCAGTGTGCTATGGTCATGTGACATGTTAACATGGGTGAGGAAATAAAGGAGCTTTAAGAGTATTTTAAAGTTAAAATGTTTTTTAGAAAGGAGGATAGAAATATATTTTTCAAAAAATTTCCAGACAACATTGAACTGTACCCAATAAACATAAATGATTTTTATTAAAAAAATTCATCAATATATCAAGTTAGCTTTTTTTTTTCTTGTTCATCTTTCTTTGCACTGGAATTCATGTAAATTCATCTAAATAGAAGGCAGTCTTGTGGCTGATGCATAGTTTAAATTAGCTTTGTGAGGCCATAAGAATTCTGAGATCGCACACCAGAGCCCCTAGAATGGAGACAGGAGCTTTTACAGATTAGGCTTTTTATAGACAGGGATCTGGACTCAAAAGACAAACAAGTATTTTAAAACCATTGAAAAAGTCAAATGAGCAAAGACTTCAGCATTTGAAGGTCTGTTTGAATATCAGTTCTCCCACTTGTGGATGTATAAACTAACCCACTTGGGGACTCTGGTCTCTTATTGGTTAAATAGAGACACGACATTCAAATAGTGACTTCCTAGGATTATTGTAAGAATTTTGTTTATATTTACTGTAAAATCACACTCTGTTCATACCAATTAGATGTTATTAATAAATGATGTAAAGGTCATATTTAAAATGCTCTTTGGGACACCTGGTGGCTCAGTCGGTTAAGCGTCTGCCTTCAGTGCTGGATCCCAGGACCTTGAGATCAAGGGATAAAGCCCCGAGTTGGGCTCCTTGCTGAGTGAGGAGCCTGCTTCTCCCTCTGCCTGCTGTTCCCCCTGCTTGCACTTGCTCTATCTCTGACAAATAAATAAATAAAATGTTTGTTTTGTTTTAAATAAAATGCTCTTTGAAATATAGATCTGGATGAAATGTAGTCCTTTTTAAATTTTATTATTGTTGCTCTTTCTCCCTGCAGTTAAATGAACATTTGGGAAAACAGAAGTGCTGCTAGCTTTTCTGACTTGTACAGAGCACATGGTCATTTTTCTACTTGGCAGCTAATGAAAACAACTGCTGGGATTTAGAAACCTCCTACTTAAAAGGACTATGATAGATTGTTAACACTAAATTTAAATGTTGTTAATAAGTGTCTGAAGATAACTGTAAGTTGGTAATTAATTACAAAGAGTCTCTGGAACTACGACATATTCACATTTATCATCACTACATTCCTGAAATAACAGGATGATGCAGATAGATTAGCCTCATTACCCATACAGACTCCAAGACATCTTTTAGAGAGTCTCCCATTAAGGAGGTTTGCTCCAATTCCCTTTCCCGAAATTACTATTGACCTGTTATTGACAATGGATCAAGTAATAGTGATAACTTAGTGAATGCTGTCTGTGCTTTGTTTTAAAAAGAAAACCACTATTTTATTTTCACCTAACACAAACATCAAAACACTATTCTCCCCAAGCACTTAAGTAATAAAGTATAACATTTAGTTTTGGACTCCTCTTCCAAAAGATCTCCTGGTTATACTTTCACCACTCACTCTAGTGTTCATTGTGGAGTCTCTCTCTTCAACCCATCTCTTAAATGTTATTTTCCAAAGAATTTCAGCTCCTCCTCCACTCAAATATTACACATTGTGTGATGAGAAGACCTGTCTATAAAGTGCCTGTACTTCCTAGGGACAGCATCATCTTTGCGTATATTGTTATAACAGCTTCCTAACAATTGCTATACTTGCAGTTTCTCTGCAATCCCTTCTCTGCATGGTATCCAAAAGTGATCTTTCCTCAATAATAACCTGTTCATGTTAATCCCCTGATTAAGCCCTAAGAGTTTCCCACTACCCTCAAGATTAAGCACAAGCTCTTGGTTTTCACCTTCATGATCTAACTCCTCTTAATCTATTAAGTTCCCCAATTCCAGATCTTAATCACTCCATCTGCTACCAAGACAACCTGAAATCATGTGCATTTTTCTTTTCTCTTCTTGCTCCTGCACTGGAAAGTTGTATTGCATTTATGGTACCTAAAACTGTTCTAGGCACATAAGTGTTCAATAAGTTATTGTTAAATGAATGAATGAGTGATTAAAATGTCCATCTTCACAAACAAGGCAAGTTACTAAAAAAATTAACAACTTTAATCCAAATACACAAAAATAAATAATTGGGCAATATAAATTTACAACAATAATAAAGAAAGGTAAATAAACATTTAAGTGATCATCCTTAGGGGTGCCTGGTGGGCTCAGTGGGTATGGGTAGAGTATGCAACCGGGTCATGAGTTCAAGCCTCACATTGGGTGTAGAACTTCCTTACAAAATGAAATTTAAAATAAAATTAAATTAAACAAAATTTAAAAAAATTTAAAATTTAAAATTTAAAAAAAATTTAAATTTAAAATTTAAAACAAAATTAAATTAAATTAAAACAGATAAATAAAATGATCATCCCGATGTCATATTTTTAAATAGGTTTAAAAACATTAAAAAATAGCAGTATATTTTTATTATCAATCAATTACTAAGAGAATATGCAATTTCATTCTCTGTAAAATAAGCTTAAATGGTTTCAGGACAACTTAACTTATTTTGGCGCTTAAAGTATAAAATGTGTGTTACTGACATTTATAAAACTGCATAGTTGAAGAAAGCCACTGCCTATTTAGTTTTATAAAGGCAAACATTTTTTGCTTGTTTCTTAAGAAATTTGAAGAAGCTACTGGCTCAGGAGATGAAAAACAGCCTCTTGAATACTAAGTATTGTCTGCTCTATTATACAGCATTTCTACAGAAATATGAAGAGATCCCATCAGCATTTCATGAATCTGTATGGATACATGAGAGTTTCTTATTACACAAAAGCTACTGTCTAAGTTAACTGTCCTCTATTTTCCTCTTCAGAGACAGGCAGCTGACATCCAAATCCTTATCCAATGACCTTCTGATTTCAACTCATTCTAAACTAATTTCTTTACTTTTGATATCATAACAGGAAATAAAAAAAGGTAAGAAAATTGGGCAAAATGGATAGTGATAGCCCCAGTAGACATATGGAATGGGAAATTTTGTTCCTACTACAAATATCGATTCTTTATTTATTGATAATAAATCACATTCATAATTTCTCAATCATTATTACTTTAAGTTTTAACAGATAAATGCATGGGGTCCTATTCTTCCTGTGTGAATTATTCAAATGCAAAGGCTACAATTTTAAACAACATGATGTTATATAAATGGGACATAGAACATAGACAGGAAACAGGTCAACCATAAAGTAAGAAGTCACTGAATTGGCAAGTCCTCTCCAATAACGGTCCTAGCCTCTATGCATGTACTTGAAGATTGAAAGGCTACTTCTGTAACCAACTGGTTTGCTAAAAAGTATTCCAAAAGCTTCTATAGTCTAACCACCTCCCTAGTGTTAAAACATCTGATCTTGAACTCTTTTCCTAGACAAATTCCTGACACAATATGAAGTATTATAAGGCAACACTTCTGCATGTAACAAGCTAATCTTGCTACTATATTTGAATTTCTAATCACTGAAATGTAATTAATTTCAATGGAAAATTATTTGTATGTGAAGAAAGAACACATGACTCATCACCACAGATATACTAGTTAGACCACAGTCTGTCATATTTTGTTTATTCTAGGCAAAGCACTTAAGAAGAAACTAACTAATATAGAAGTCTCACTAAAGTGATAAAGAGGGGCACCTGGGTGGCTCAGTCGGTTAGGCTTCTACCTTTGGCTCAAGTCCTGGGATGGAGCCACACATCCCTGGCTTCCTGCTCAGTGGGGAGTCTGTTGCTCCCTCCCCCTCTGCCCCTCCCACCCCCTCTGCTTGTGTGTGAGCTCTCTCTCTCTCTCTCTCTGTTTTCTCTCTCTCTCTCAAATAAATTTTTAAAAATCTAGGAAAGAAAGAAAGAAAGAATTAGTATAAAAATTTGTAATATAAGGAATTTTTAACTACTTGAATGTAAGCTCTATGAGGTCATGGTCTTATTTTTCACTGTAATGTACTCAACACGTGAAAGATTGCTTGCACATTATAAGTACTCAATAAATACTCAATAAATGTTGAATAAATTAAATGAATATGAATGAAGAACTGGAAAAGATATACTTAACAAAACTACAAAAGTTACCTTCAAAGATTTAAAAGCTATTGAAAAAGAAAATATTAGACATATTCTGCAGAACTTCAGACAGCAAAACTAGAAGCAACAGATAAGAATTACAAAATAATTTCTAATAAATAAAGTTAGAATGATATACCAAGAAAACCAGGAGTTTCCTTTTCTGACTGATTTTAGATTAGGTGACCTTTACTGTCCTTTCCAAATTTAATGTCATAAATACAAAAAAAAATTTATTTTCCAGCATTTTTTCAACTGATTGCTACAACTGCTATTATAATTTTGTAACGATGGCAATACTTGTGTAATTTTTTTAATCTGCCACTTACAGATTACAAACTGTATATATTTGTTATGAGAGAAGTCCATCTAATAATATATATAGTATTCAAAATATTTGACCATTTTACCCAAATAGTAAGTGTTCCAATAATAATATAAATCACATATCAAGGGGTTGGTTATAAATTTTCTCCAAATTAAAAAAATATACTACAGATTTAATGCAATTCTTACCAAAATTCCAATGACAATTTTCACAGAAATAGAACAAACAGCCCTAAATTTGTATGGAACCACAAAAATGACCAAATACTCAAAGCAATCTTGGGCAAGAAGAATAAAGCTGGAGGGGGGCGCCTGGGTGGCTCAGTGGGTTAAGCCGCTGCCTTCGGCTCAGGTCATGATCTCAGGGTCCTGGGATTGAGTCCCGCATCGGGCTCTCTGCTCAGCAGGGAGCCTGCTTCCCTCTCTCTCTCTCTCTACCTGCTTCTCCATCTACTTGTGATCTCTCTCTGTCAAAATAAATAAATAAAATCTTTAAAAAAAAAAAAGAATAAAGCTGGAGGCATCACACTTTCTGACTTCAAAGTATATTAGTAAGCTATAGTAATCAAAACTGTATAGTATTGGCACAAGAACAGACACAGATCAATGAAACAGAATTGAGAGTCCAGATATAAACCTACACATAAATGGTCAATTGATTTATGACAAAGGATGTGAGAATTCACAGTGGGAAAAAGGTAGTCTCTTCAAAAAATGGTTGGGGAAAACTGGACAGCCACATGCAAAAGATCAAAATTAGATCCCTATCTTCCAACACACACAAAAATCAACATAAAATGGATTAAAGTCTTAAAAATAAAACCTGAAACCATAAAATACCAAGAAGAAAATATAGGGGTAAACTTCTAGGCATCAGTCTTGACAATGGTATTTTTGGATTTGACATCAAAATCAAAGGCAACAAAAGTAAAAAATAAACAGATAAGATTATAAGAACTAAGAAGCTATTCTGCAGCAAAGAAAACCATCAACAAAATGAAAAAAGTCAATCTAGCAAATAGGAGAAAATATGTGCAAATCATATAACTGGTAAGGGGATAATATCCAAAATGCATAAAGAACTCATACCACTCAACAACATAAAACAAAAACAAAAACAAAGCAAGCCATCTGTCTTCTAAAGAAGACATACAAATGGCCAACAACTATAAAAAGGTACTCAACATCATTAACCACCAGGGAAATGCAAATCAAAACCTCAATGAGGTATCACCTCATACCTGTTATGAAGGCTATTATCAAAAAGATAAGCAGCAATGAGTGTTGTCAAGGATGTGGAGAAAAAGGGACCCTTGTGCACTATTGGTGGGAATGTAAATTGGTGCAGCCACTATGGAAAACAGTATGGAGTTCCTTCAGAAAACTAAAAATAGAACTACCATATGATACAGCATTTCCACTTCTGGGTATGTATTCAAAGGAAATGAAATCACTATTTTTAAATGAAATCACTACCACTATGTGCATCCTCATGTTGACTGCATAATTATTTCCAATAGCTATGACTAACTCATAAATACAGAGAAGAAATTGGTGGTTGCCAGAGGTAAGGGACGGTAACTGGTCAGAATGGATGAAGGAGCTCAAAAAGAACAAACTTCCAGTTACAAGATAAATAAGTTCTGGCGATATAATGTACATCATCGCGACTATAGTTAACACTACTGTATTGTAATTTGAAAAGTTGCTAAAAGAGTAGATCTTAAAATTTCTCATCACACACAAAAAAATGATAACTATGTGAGATGGTGGATTTCAACTAAACTTACTGTGGCAATTGCTTTGCAATATATACATATATCAAATCATCATGTTGTATACCTTAAACTAATACAATGTTACATATCAATTATATCTCAAGATGTCTGGGAGGAAGAGATACATAAATAGTTCTCTATTTGATGGGGAAGGCACACCATCAAGGCTAGAACTTATAAAGTCAAATAATGTGACATTTAATTACAAAAAATTTAAACTCTGCATGGCAAAAGAATACATAAACAAAATTAAAAGATAAACAACACATATAATATATATTAAAAAGTTTTGATAACCTTAATTTATAATGCACTCCTACAAAGCAATATGGGAGAAACAATCTAAGTGTGCCTGGGTGGGTCAGTTGGGTAAGCAACCGACTCTTGCTTTCAAGGCTCAGGTCATGGACTCAGGGTTGTGGGATGGAGCTCCTGGGTGTGAAACCTGCTTGAGATTCTGTCTCTCCCTCTCTCTTTACCCTTACTCTACCTCTAAAAAAAAAAACATGGAAGAACAATCTAATAGAAAATTGGGAAAATATAAATAGGCAAATTATGGATGATAAGGGAATGAACACTCCAAAAGATATTCAAGTTCTAATAATAAAGAAGTACACATTAAAACAAAAGGGCGCCTGGGTGGCCCAGTCAGTTAAGCATCTGACTCAGAGTTCTGAGCTCAAGCCCCGTATGGGGCTCTGTGCTGAGTGAAGATTCTGCTTAAAATTCTCTCTCATTGGGAGAAGGGGGGTGGGGTTATGGACATTGGGGAGGGTATGTACTATGGTGAGTGCTGTGAAGTGTGTAAACCCGGCAATTCACAGACCTGTATCCCTGGGGATAAAAATATATTATATGTTTATAAAAAATAAAAAAATAAAAATAAATAAATAAATAAATTCTCTTTCTCTCTCTCTCTCTCTCTCTCTCTCTCTCTCCTTCTGCCCCTCCCCTACATGGGCAGGGAGAGAGGGCACTCACACATGTTCTCTCTCTTCCTAAAATAAATAAGTCTTTAAAAAGAAAAAAGAGACTTTTTGCTCTCCCAATAGCAAAATGACCCTAACCTCTATGAGAATTACAAGGAATATGTTATAAGAGGTTGGGTTTGATGTGTTTGTGAAAGGTGGTTAAAGACAGGTTAAGTCAGTTGCCGTTGGGTTGGCAGGGTTGGCAGTCAGAAAGAAAGACATGACAGCAAGAAAAACTAGAATCTAGAAACTTGTAGGAGCCCATGGATGGCTAGAACTCTCTAGAACTGCAGAACCTCTGTCTCTCACTGCTTCCAAATTTCTAGCTTTAATGATGGGGTGAAAGCAGAAGCATTAGCACATTTCCTCAAAAAGCTAAACATGCACCAGCACTTGTCTAGGAGTCTCAGATCAGGAGCTGGGGGTGGGGCTGGGGGGGCTGCTGGTGATGTACAGGGCAGCCACCCTGCTTTAACAAGGTGAGGGGGCAGAGCATTAGCAATGGGCATGTACAGCAACAGCTTCTGTCTCCAAAAGACCAGCTGCTTTACTCTCTTTTTCCAAAGGGCAAGTAGATTTTCCTGTGGTCAAAAGAACCTACAAAATGCAGGGAAGGAATTCTGGAAATCATGATTTCTCACTCAGCTGACACACTGCAAAGCCACCACAGATAACTATAATAATGAAAGCGATAAACATGTAAAGTGCTTTCTATGTGTCAAGCACAGGTTTAATTCTTGACAGTTCTTGGAAGGAATTCTAGTGCTATCCTTGAAACTTTCAGATACAGAAAGTGAAGCACGGAATGACTAAACAATGTCTGAACCAAGGCAGTTTGATTTTAGAGCTGTACTATTGACAACTACTCTATTATTATTAACCAGATACGATGAGAGTGTGGTCAAAGAACATTCATATTGTGGGAGGCTTTGGATCACATGGACATTTAATAAAATGCATTTAATGGCAGAAGCCCTATTCATTTTGAGCAGGCACATGGTGAAAATAAGACCTGGGAGCCATCTGAGGTTTTTTTCAACATCAAAACAAAAACAAAAACAAAATGAATAACAAATGACCCACCTACACAATTTACATTGTGATGATCACAGTTTCTTTTACATTTAAAATTTTAAAAATTCATTCTCTACAACAAACATATATCTAAAGATTTTAAAAGAGCACTACAATACTTTACAAGTTCTAGGCATTCCTATCCTTCGTGATTGCAAAGCTGCATTTCTAGATGATTAGAAAAAAAAAAAAAACAAAAACAACTTTGTAGTTAAGCATTGAATATCCCACAGTGAAATAACCAAAAGTAGAATGAATCTGCTCTAGAAGCACACCGAGAGAGACAGATCTTGTATTAATTTAAATTCCATAAGGTCTTCCCACTACCTGTTTTATCTTGGAAAAATGTTTTTATTTAACCCAGTTCCCTTGACCTAGGAGGCATTTTGAACTGTTATGGAAGTGTTTTCTTTGTCACACTATCACTGCAGAGCCCTTGATAGTCAGAATATTCCGAAAGGGTACAGATTAGTCCCACAATACGAAAGAGTCCTGTCCAAAATGCCAATAGCACCCCCATGAGAAAGCTCTAACCATTTGCTACTAGTCTAGCCAAGGTGGACAATTCCAACTACTCTACATTAGATCCACGAGGCTTCAATACTAAATCTATTTCAGTTTAATATTTTAACTAAGATCAGTCTGTGAAATTATTTCTATTTCTATAATATACTGCTGAGCCAGCAAAATTTATTATGACCTTTCTGGAAAAAACTTCTCTGTATTCCCAAATACAAAATGAGCTTACATGCCTTTTGATGAATCAATTTCATAAGTATAAATTTACTGTAAGGAAAAACTAAACAAGTCTGTACAAAAAAATGAAGATGCAAGAATTCACTGTAACATTGTTTATGAGAGGAAGTAGGTGGACATTTATATCCATTGAAAAAATATTAGTTAAATGAATGATGGCATGATTAAGACATCACTACTTCATGTAGCACTAAGAAAGAAACAATAAATTGCCAATTAAACTAACAATTATTTATCTCTTGTGATTTTTATCCAAAGGGTTTCTTTAGATTTATTAAGAAATTTCTATCATATATATATATAGTCCTGAGCATACTTAAAAAGGATAAGAAGGTCAAGTAAGTAGGCTATATACAGTATTCTTTCAATTACCTTCATGATTGGCTTGACTCCTTTGAATCACTTTTCAACTCTTCATGATAGATGCCTCTGTTTTTTCATCCAGTATCTCCTCTGTGCCACCATGAGCATGGGTGAGGCAGCATGTCACAGACGAGTGCCCTTCTTCGGTCTTAAGGATTTTCTTCCTAGACACTGACACCCATTTTGCAAGTTTTGATGTTGGTGCTATTTTGATCTTGTAAGAAGATGCCAATAAAAGGTTTCAGACAACAACCAAGACAAATGCCTCTTCCTTATTTGATCCTTCAGTTGTTTGTTGACTGAATCAGTAATGGCTTGTAGTTGTCTAACCATGACAGCAGGAACCAAGTTTGTGTATAGGCAGACAGTCCACTGTCACAGAAACTGCCTGGCTCACTGCAATGACACGATGCCATCAGTTGAAACACTTCTCTATTTCAAGGGTGGTAAAATGTAAACAAAGTGCTACTTGTAGTCAGTGAAATGTAGCTTTGGTACCGTCACTTTATGGATGGGAGCATAAGATGCTTAAATCTCTTCTTGCCCATAAAATCACACTGCCAGGAAGTCAACAAGCCAGGGCTTAAAGAGAGGTCTCATAAAATACTGTGTTTCAGATCCCCCATCTGGTATTCAGTAGATGTAACATTACACTTCACTCCTCTTAATCTCAAGAATTCTTATAAACTAGATCTGTGTGAATTATTCATCTCCATTCCCCACTCCCAACCATGCCTTGCTCCCTATTTTTCTATTAAAATGTAATGCCTTCTCAATAGACATATTTACTTTGTTTTTAGTACTTCTAATTTTCTCTGCTGACTGAGAGAAATATACAATTATGTACAAATAAGATAAGTGCTCTTAACGGGAATCACTATGTTAGCTTTAATGTATTGGCTGGAGTTTTCTATTAGGTCCCTAAAGAAATTTTCTTTTAGTTTCCTCTCCATCTCAAGCTATTTTCTACATGGCTGTGGATGGCAGTGGATGGCTGTGGATGTGTAGGATGAACATCCTACACATAACTACAACAACCTACAGCTATATATATTTTTTCAGCTTCTAAATTTTTATTTCATATGATCTTGTAACTCCTTGCCTATTTAGTCTGTGGTATAATATTTTTCGTATTGTGAGCCATAAAAGGCTTACTGGTAACAACTACTATTGTTATACTGTAGGGATACTCGATAATTTAAACCAGACAAGTCATCTATAATTTGTGAGCTTAAAAAAAACTCAGAATTGTAAGTATCAGATTACATCTATAATTGTACAAGTAACCAAATGAGGATATCATATATCATAGTAATTTTTAATCACTTGGCTTTCATTATATTGCACATTTTCACTTAAATAGATGATAGATTTTTTTTTCAGCACTAATGAATGCTCCCTTTTCCCTTTTCCCTGGAGTTACTTAACAAGTATAACAAAGCTTGTTATAGAATTCATAGAATTCTGGGGTAAAGAAAGATACCAGGGTTTTTATTCAAATTGAAGAAAAATATAAAGAAAAAGATGAAGAAGATTTTTATCTCAAATCCAGGTTTGGCCGCATCTGTCTTATGCAGCAGAGAGATCTTTCCTAACCTATCAGTGTAATCCTGCTGAAATGGCATCGCTGCATTAATTTGCCAGCTACCTTCAGTTATTCAGATGGTTTCCCAGTCTTAAATTGTTTATTGGCTGCTTGCCTATTGTCCTGTAGTTTGTTTTCATCAGTCTGAACACAGAGTTGGATTACTGGTGTAGCTCATGTAGGTTTTATTCTTCCTCTCTCAGTGAAATGCTAATGTGTTGAAACCCGTGCCTGCTGTTCAATCTCAGAGTCTTATGTTTTGACAAAAGCCCCAGAACCACATAGCTTATACATAGTGACTCCTCTTATACACACAGAGATATCTGACATGTTTGCCTTGACATTTATGTGCTAACAGATGGGGCTTCCCATTTAACACTAAGGTGGAGAACCCCCAAGTCACACTGAATAGTTTGCTTCTCTGGATAAGACACAAGAGTAGAGAAGAACACATTTTAATCATTCAGCAAGCACATCATAGATCTTTTATGCTGTCAACTGTAGTGGTGTCCTTGAAACACGGAGAGCAAGCACTTCTCATTCCTTTTGAGAATTTGTGCATTTACCGAAGGCTGTGTATAAAATTAAATTTTAACAGCCTTCCTGTCTAAGGCATAGATCTGGAACTCAAATAATGTGATTTCACCTTGTCCTAGCCTAATTTGAGGACAGGGACATTTATACCAATATTAGGTTATTGTTTCCTGCTTCTTTTAATTTAGTATCTAAAACATCAATGCCCTCAACTTCTTTACAGTCATCTTTTTGATGGGTATATGTCACCAATTGCCTACCATATTTCTCTACTCCTAGCCTTCAAGAATGAGAATAAATTCTTAAAAAAAAAAATCTTTTAAACCTGCAGTTTGGTAACATTACCAATTTGTGATCTTCAGGCTGCAGGGAGCCTTCAATGGTACATAGATATCTTGAAGAAATTGTTCATAACAACTTGTTTCTTCTATATCACCTCTGAGGTCCAGTCTATTCAGTATCTAGTCCCTACTATTCCACTGCAGTTGTTCTTACCAACCTAGCCATTACCTCCAATATATCCAATTCCATGTATAATCTGCAGTTCTTAGCTTTTAATTCTATGAAATCACTTTCTGATAATAGTCTTCCTATCTCTTTAGGGACTCCTTTAAAGACTGCTTTGCAAATTCTATTCCTTTACCCAATCCTAAAGGCTGGCACCATCTGGGCTTCCTTCTCAGCACTCTTTACTTCATACCCTCCCTCTCTTCTTGGCCATTTCTTCCCCATGTGTGGTTTCAAATACCACCGAAATATTGATCATAATATCATCTATACCTTTGGAATCTGATCTTTTGCCTCAATTTTTTTTTGACTGTCAAATCCATGTTCCTAACTTCCTACACAACACCTCCATTGAATGTATCACTGGTATCTCAAACTCAGCATGTTTAAGCTGAACTTGTCATCATGCCTACTAATCTCCTCTCTTCTTTGTTTCCTATTTCAGAATATATCTTATCATTTATCCAGTTGCCCAAGCAAGAAATCTGAACATCATTCTTATCTCAGTTCTTACCAGGATCTCCTACAACCAATGAGTCACTGAGTACTAACTTTACTATTCCCTTAATACTTCTCAGACCTGCTCTCAAAGTTCATTTCTACAGCTCACTCATTGACAGTTCTTGACTGAATCTCTACAATGTCTTAGCTCTCTCTCCATCCATCCTTCTCCCTTTTCCAGAGTGACATCCAAATGCACAAACTGTATCACATCATTTCACTGCTTAGCATCCTTACTGGCTATCCTTCAACTCCAGGAGGAAAGAAATATAATATCATACAGGATCTTTCAGAACTGAAATCTTGTCTTTTGTGCAGTGGTATCACTCTACATACCTTTATACCACATGCACATTTGTGGCTAAGCTCAACTGCACTCTGAGCCCTCATGCTGAATTAGATACTCACCAGGCGGCAATTGCACCTTAAGATATTTGCCTAGAGGAGTTATTATATCTTATCACAATTATTTTTCTCTCTTCATTCTCAGTCTCTTAAAAGAAAGAAATTTATTTCATTTCTAGGCTCCACGACACCTGGTACATAGTAAGAATTCAACAAGTGTTTGTTGAGCATATGTCTGATTATAATTGTTTGTGAAAATATAAAAATTTTGTCTCTTAGTATATTCAATGCCTTTTCTTTATTGAAAAATATGGTTTAAGGAAACACCATTTTTGTCCATTCAAATGAATTCAGAAATTTGAATAATCAAAATGGAACAAAAATAAAAATGTCAAAGTGAAAATCAAGAGAAAGATCAAATGATACCATAAATCAAGATTATGAATTACACAGTCCTTGAGAATAATTTTTTAATTCTAAAGATGCTTTTAAAAGCTTTAATTGGCATATGCCTAGAGGTGATTTTGATTTTATAGTTGAATTTAAAATATTAAGAAAATAAGATCTGGTATGGTCAAGGCAAGAAAAGGGACAAATGTCACTTATTCCACCCAACAACCATTTAACAGCCTTCTAGATTTGCAAAAATCAATGTGGATTTTTCAAAGACTTACATATAATCAAAATTTGCCTCCAAATTTTGGATTGCCCAGTCAGATAAAGAGCAAGAAATTCAATATATCTGAATTTCAACAGGATTAGTAATTTCTATTTTGTTTTCCACAAACATCAACAAATAGAAAGGTATGAAACTGACTCCCAGCTAAAGTTTATATATAATCTCAGTTGTATTTAAAATAAACTCAAGGATGTCATAACATTTTTTTTAAAATCTAAACTAGAAATTCACTTTCATGTTAAAAATTGGTATCACTGGGTCGCCTGGGTGGCTCAGTCAGTTAAGCAGCTGCCTTTGGCTTGGGTCATGATCCCAGAGTCCTGAGATTGAGTCCCACATCGGGCTCCTTGCTCAGTGGGGAGCCTGCTTCTCTCTCTGCCTCTGCCTGCCACTCTGCCTGCTTATGCTCTCTATCTCTTGCTCTCTGAGAAATAAATAATAAAGATCTTTTTTAAAAAAGTGGATATCACCTTTTAGATTTTGTATTGAGGATTGCCAAATCCAACAGTGATTTGGGATTATAACAGGCAGAAAACCTAGAGACTCACATTGAAAATACTATATAAAATAATAAGACTTACTTGTAAATGAGAAGAATTTCATCACTTGATTTCTTAAAAATCACATTGTATATTGATTTTAATGTTCTAGATGAGATCTAAATAGCCAAAACAGACACAAAATTTATAATTATGAATATAGTTCAGTGATAGATAGCTATTAATATAAATGCTTTGATATACAGAATAGCTCAAAGCTATTTCTACAGAGAAAAAAATCAGTATAGCACTAATGAGTAAATTATACCCTTCTTCCTTCTTAAATATGTGGATAAGTAATAAGATTCCTAATTAAATTATTCCTTGTAGATTAGAAAGTAAAAACCAATGTATTAAACATTTTAATATGTTAGAAGAAATTAAAGATGCACTAAGTAATTATCATAGAAAAATCATGCACCTAAAAAACATATGATGGAAAATTAGAGAAATGGCTGAAGTATCTTGAAATAAATTAATGTGTCCTGGAACTGACATAGAAGACTGAAAATTAATTTACTAAACAAATAGTGACACATAAATAGAAGAGGAAACTACTTTTAGTTACAACAACATTAGGAATCAAATGAGAAAATATGCTATTAGAAGCCATGAAACTTTCTGGAGAGTAACTGAAATATATATTACCTTACAAAGTACATGTCTTTGAACACAGAAATTCACTTCTATGTCTTGATCCTACTTAAATTGAGGGGTAAATATGCAAATGTGTTTGAAGAAAGATATTTACCATTTATAGTAATAGAAACTGAAATCATACTTAATTTTAAATGATTTATGCAACAAATTATAGTATATATACATAATGTAATGTTATTCAATCATTAGAAGTTACTCTGAAATATATATTTATTATTTAAAATACATTTCTACAAACAATATGAATTACTCTTTGTAAGAAATGATGAATTTTTTTTTAATGTACCATGAAAAAATGTTGAAAAAGAAAAATAAAACTGAGGGCATCATGTTGCCAGATTTTAAGCTTTTCTACAAAGCTGTGATCACCAAGACAGCATGGTACTGGCATAAAAACAGACACATAGACCAGGTGAACAGAGTAGAGAGCCCAGATATGGATCCTCAACTGTATGGGCAAATAATCTTCGACAAAATAGGAAAAAATATACAGTGGAAAAAAGACAGTCTCTTCAATAAATGGTGCTGGGAAAACTGGACAGCTATATGTAGAAGAATGAAACTCGACCATTCTCTTACACCGTACACAAAGATAAACTCGAAATGGATAAAAGACCTCAATGTGAGACAGGAATCCATCAGAATCCTAGAGGAGAATGTAGGCAGTAATCTCTTTGATATCAGCCACAGCAACTTCTTTCAAGGTATGTCTTTAAAGGCAAAGGAAACAAAAGCAAAAATAAACTTTTGGGACTTCATCAAAATCAAAAGCTTCTGCACAGCAAAGGAAACAGTCAAGAAAACAAAGAGGCAACCCATGGAATGGGAGAAGATATTTGCAAATGACCGTACAGATAAAAGGTTGATATCCAGGATCTATAAAGAACTCCTCAAACTCAACACACACAAAACAGATAATCATATCAAAAAATGGGCAGAAGATATGAACAGACACTTCTCCAATGAAGACATACAAATGGCTATCAGACACATGAAAAAATGTTCATCATCACTAGGCCTCAGGGAGATTCAAATTAAAACCACATTGAGATATCACCTTACACCAGTTAGAATGGCCAAAATTAGCAAGACAGGAAACAACATGTGTTGGAGGGGATGTGGAGAAAGGGGAACCCTCTTCTACTGTTGGTGGGAATGCAAGTTGGTACAGCCACTTTGGAGAACAGTGTGGAGATTCCTCAAGAAATTAAAAATAGAACTTCCCTATGACCCTGCCATTGCACTCCTGGGTATTTACCCCAAAGATACAGATGTAGTGAAAAGAAGGGCCATGTGTACACCAATGTTTATAGCAGCAATGGCCACAGTCGCCAAACCATGGGGAGAACCAAGATGCCCTTCAACGGATGAATAGATAAAGAAGGTATGGCCCATATACACTATGGAGTATTATGCCTCCATCAGAGAGGATGAATACCCAACTTTTGTATCAACATGGATGGGACTAGAAGAGATTATGCTGAATGAAATAAGCCAAGCAGAGAGAGTCAATTATCATATGGTTTCACTTACTTGTGGAGCATAAGGAATAATACGAGGACCTGGGGAGATGGAGAGGAGAAGGGAGTTGGGGGAAATTGGAGGGGGAGATTAACCACGAGAGACTGTGGAGTCTGAGAACCAAACTGAGAATTTTGGAGGGGAGGTGATGGGAGGTTGGGTGAGCCTGGTAGTGGGTATTATAGAGGGCATGTATTGCATGGAACACTGGGTGTGGTGCATAAATAATGAATTCTGGAACACTGAAAAGAAATAATAAATAAAATAAAGGGGGAAAAAGTACCATGAAAGAAATAGGCCAAGGTTAAACTGGATTAATTAAGTAGGTAGAACCATATGAAATACAAGCAAATAACAGATTTAGAGCTTAATAACACCTTAGATGTAATTAATGAATACAAAAAACATAAGGTGTGATGTAGCAGTAGAAGTAGTAATAGCCTCCAGATCTGGTGAGTGATAAAGGCATGATTCAAACTGAGGCAGATTGGTTTTGGAGACTATATACTGAACTGCTTGATATACATGCTGCTTCTCTGCCAATAAATACTCAATCAGTTTAGCAGGAAATAAAACCATGCACCTAAAATCATATAACTAGGCAAGAATTGAGAATTACTGGATGCCAGGTAGCTCAGGCACTTAGGTGTCCAACTCTTGACTTCAGCTCAGGTCATGATCTCAGGGTCAGAATCAAGCCCCATATAAGGCTTCACTGGACATGGAGCCTGCTTAAGAGTCTCTCTCTCTCCCTCTGCCCCTCTCGCCCCTCAAAAAAAAAAAAAAAGGAATTGAGAATTATCAAGAGGCAAAAAAGCTGTTACATGAGTATACAGATGAGTATATAGGAAATAGGCTTGGAAATTGAAGTAAGAGTAGATTTAAGAAGTTGAAAGCAACTTTTGTAATTTATAAAAACACAGAAGCTGAGGGTGATACAGGCCATATAGAATGTAGTGGTAAACAAACAAACAAACAGAACAACAACAAAAAACCTCACACCCCATGCAGGAATCTCTTCCCTACGAATCTGCAGTCAGCCAGTCTGTTCTCCTGGGTATTTTTGGTGAGTCAGTCTAATTTCACATACTCTTCCAGTTATAGCTGTAGAGTTCTAATCTTTAGAAGTTTCTTAAATTGAACAAAACCTCCTTTTCCAACTTCTACACATTAAACCCAGGAGTGTCCTAAAAGGAAACAAATGTTCTATCTCTTCTATATAATGTTACACATCACTGAAAACAACTATCTTGGGCATTTCATTTCAGCTTTTTCTTCTCACAAAATATCTGTAAGGTTCTTTCATAAATACAACACCTGTTTGGTGAGCATATTCTGTTCTAGAGTAAAAAAAAACTTTGTATGAAAGAGTGACTAAAGATGCTCTTTGCCTCTAGGTCAGAACAGAGTGTAGTGGGAGTACGAAAGATAGATTAACCCTGACTCAGAGGGAAGGAAAAAAGTTTCACAGTCAAGGTGAAATTTCAGCTGATGATTAATTAATGAGCTTTTCTAGCAGACATGATACCAAGCACAGTAGAAGAGTTTGATTTTTTTGGTAGAACAGAAACTATTGTGCCTGGGAAGTCACCAGCAAAAAGAATGGTTAAAGACTAGGTTAAAGTGATAGCAAAAAGCACAATCATTGGGTCTTCTGGGCTGGAGCAAGGAATTTGCATCTTAGTCTATGAAAGGTCTGAGTGGGAAAAGCTGGTTTTCTGATGAATATTTTTAAATGAGCACTCTGGCAGTTTTGTAGAACATAGACTCCAAGGGAATGAATGGAAGTAGGGAGATCAGTTGGAGGATAATGCAGTCATACAGTTGGAAAGAATGGCAGCTTGGTCGATGTTCCGGGCAAATGAAGCCTAAGGAAGTAAGTAAATTCAAAAATTGTTCTAGAGGTAAAATTGACAGGACTTGCCAATGCATAAGGGAAAAAAGTGAAAAACTAAGATTTGTAAGAATTTGGCTTGAGCAATGGCAGTATCTTTTAGGGAGATGAGAAAATTGAGGGTGGTACAAGTTTAGAGAATAAACTCAAGATGCTGGTATTGAATATGCCTCTGTGTGTGTGTGTGTGTGTGTGTGTGTGTGTGTGTGTGATATGTCTATCAGACATCCACGTGTGGGTGCCAGGCATTAGAATTCTCAGGAAAAGTTCTTGGATAAAGATATGAATTAGAGAGTGCTGAAAGCACCAAACCAGAAAATACCATCTAGGGAAGAGAAGAAGACCAAAGACAAAACTCTACTTCCTACGTTCTATAGAAATCAATTAGAAAGGAGACATTAGCCAAAGGGCATGAGAAGAAATGGATGTGAAGTATGAAGAAAGGGTGAAGTGTCACAAAAGACAAGAAAGGAGAGTATTTTGAGAAGGTGGAAATAGTCAGTCGTGTCCAATATCATGAAGAAATAGAGAAATGGCTATTGGGTCTGTTAGGATGGAAGTTACTAGTCACTGTGACTGGCTAGAGTAGAGTCAGGGAGTGAGGTAGATTCATGCCCATTTAAAATAGGTGGACCAGACAATGGAAATGAGGTGATGGAGATGGTGTGGATACTTCTGTGGGGAAATTTTTGTAAATTCTTTCCTGAAACTAGAAATCCATTCCCCTTATAATCTCTTAATCTACTACATTATATAGATTATCTCAGGGAAAGAAAAAGATGCTAAGTTTAATATATTGCCTGGCACATACTTGCACTGGATATCCTTTGCCTTTTCAGATCAGTTCTGCAGTCTTCACTATCCTGCTCTGTGCTCTGGCTTCAGCCAGGGTCTATTACATTCAGCTTTCTCGTTGGGTTTTGGATGGGAGACACCAGTAGAAGGAGAGATGGTAAAAGAGGGCACAGAATTCAGGGTATTTTTTCTCTGTATTTTGCTTGGTGGTCCAAGGTTTGGCAGTAGTTTTCTCTTGCCTTGTCACTCTTTGGCTTCCTGTAATATCTACCTTTTCCTTGTCCTTTCAAGCATAAAGAGGATAATAGCTTCCTGCTATTTGCCAGCCTGTCCTTGGGTATTTCACCATTCTTGATTGATTCCTGCAGCCCTACCTACACTTTATAACCATCCCCTTTACTCAAGTTTTTTCAGTTGCCCTTTGGAGTGTGCTATTTCTTTCCTACTGGGACCCTGACTGATACAGCCCTCAAAAGGGTTTGTTGAAAGTATGTGGACTATATTTTTCTTACAGAATGCATGCTTTATGGTCATTGTCAAATATTTCAGTCTTTTCTGGAATAAGGCAGGGCAGTCGGGAATGGTAGGAAAAGCAGAGAAGAAAGAAAGGGAGGGAAAGAGGGGAAGACCAGTTACCATCCTAGCCACTGAAATTTTCACTCTGTCTTCCACTGAATAAGCTGTCTCAATTTTCTCCAAGTCAGTCCTGCTTTGTCACAAAAGCCAGCCTTTCAGAATGCAATCTCCAACATGCTAAATACATATCTCTGGGATTTCAGGTCCCTTTATTTTAAATAGACTTAGATATATAATAGTGTGTTATATTCAGATAACACATTAAAGAATTAAAATTTCCTTGGGTCTCTAGGTTGATAATACAGTATCTCAGCCTCCTGAGCCAGATGTATAATGCCAGGTATTTGCTTCCTGACAAGAGGTTTTATATCAAGGCAGGTTCTAAGAAAATTTCCCTGACTGATTTAAATTATCATGCTATAGCCACTGATGTTAGTCACAAAGATTTGGGGGGACAATAATTTTTTCTTAAATTATCGAATTAATTAAAAGGATACATGGACTCCTTGGGATATTTCCTTTCAGTGAGAAACCATGTTTTTATTTATTTATTTGTTTATTTATTTAACACACAGAGAGAGAAATCACAAGTAGGCAGAGAGGCAGACAGAGGGGGCGGGAAGCAGGCTCCCCGCTGAGCAGAAAGCCTGACATGGGGCTCCATCCCAGGACCCTGGGATCATGACCTGAGCCGAAGGCAGAGGCTTAACCCACTGAGCCACCCAGGTGCCCCGAGAAACCATGTTTTGTGGACAAAAATATTTAATTTTTGTCACAGAAATAGAAAGGGCATATTTTCTTCTGCATTTTATTTATCTTTTGTGTTGAGCTATAAGGTTTAATCTAAGTTTCTAGGGAAAAAATGTAGACTGAAAAAGCCTAAAATATATTAAAGTCCTTCTATGGTGGACATGTCATTTTGCCAGTCACATCTAGTTTCCCCTCAACCTATGTTTCCTTTTCCAATCTCAATATAAAAGAAATTTTAACCATACTAGATTTTTCCTCCAAAAAATACCCTTACATGAACAACCCTATAAGGTACTATCCTAATTATCATAAAGCTTCACAAAGTTTTGTGTCCAGAGTGTAGGAAACTAATTTTTAAAAGAAACTTTGAATGAATGGGCTGGGGAAATAATTTCATCTATTATCTAGCCAGATATTGTTATCCAGCATTCAGTACGATGTTCCTTTGGAGTAAGCTTTCATCAGAGATGTTCTCAGCCCGTACCAGAAATAGAGCATTTTCATTCGGAGGCTCCAAAATTGGATTTAGTACTTTAGAAATAGATATAGACAGATGCATTTGCCAGCACATTGGTTTTCCAATAATTTCTGAGGAAGCTTTCAGGCCTTGTACCCTATTATCCAACCTTTATTTAGACTTTGGGGGATATTTGGGAGAGCAACAGCAATGTGGGGCTAAAAATAAGAGGGGCATAAGAATTTTGCTTTGGTCATGATTAGGCTCCCAACATTCTGGCCATGGGTTGTATGAATTGCTGAAGAGACTTATCAGGAATAAAACAAAAAGTTGGTTTTACCAGTAAGAGTTTTTCTTCTGGAGCTCCAGAAATGAGTGTATGGGCTTATCTAATTTTCCTACAAAGTGTTTCACAAATGCCTTAAATTTGTGTTTTTAATAAAAAGAAAACTATAAATTAGTAACACTTTTCATCACCTCCCCCATCCCAGTTGCTTCCAGAATTAATGATTACTAGTTGTCTTAGCTACTCAGGCTGTTGTAGCAAAAACACCCACACTGGGTAGCTATTAAGCAACAGAAATTTATTTCTCACAGTTCTGGATACTGCAAGTCCAAGACCAGAGTGCCAGCATGGTAACCTCTTCTGGGTGGTAGAGTGCCAAACTTTCTCTGGAAAATCTGAAAAACCAGAGAGTTTTGTGGGGCAATCTATTACAAGACACTAATCCCATTTGTGGGGCTCCACCTTCATAACTCAATCACCTCCCAAAGACCTAATAATACCACCTCCTTTAGGGGTTAGGATTTCAACATATAAAATTTGTGTGTGTTGGGAGTGGGAACACAAACATTCAGTCCATAGCACTAACTATTCTATGACAGTGGAATAAAAGTGTATGGTGAACACACAGGGAAAAGAATGAAAGACTAAGAAGAAAAAACATTAATAGTTCACAATTAATAGTATTTAAATTACTCTACAAACATTTATATATTTTTCCCTTCCAGAGCCTCTTCTTCAAATGGTTGCCATGTAAACTGTGAGTTTTAGAAGAATGAAGCCCTTGAGATTCACAGTGTTTATTGGCTAAAACAGTGCCTTTTAGTCATTTGATTAAGGACAGTGCTAAACTCATTCAAATAGCAGCTGGCAATTGTCCTTGGAGTCACTGTCCTTGTAGTCACTGGTTAGAGAAGCCTGCAAAAGTAATCCCTGAAAAATTAATAGAAGTAGACAATTCCTCAGTGATTATGGTACAATAGTTACAATAGGTTTTTTTCTACATTTGAATGAAAGAATCATAATAAGTCAAGGATAGAATATAAGTTTTGAGCAGAGTTATCAAAATATGCTTGTGTGTTTATGTGTGAAAAAAAATTATTCCAGAAGTTTGGAATCGAAAGAAGAGTTATAATGGGTCAACACCATGAGATTAAAATATATTCAATTTTTTAATGTCTTCACAAATGAGGCTTTGGGCCTTATTTTAATCATTAACTGAGATTTAAAATGTGAATTATGTTTAATTCCACTACTATATAACTTACAAGGGACAAATTCCTAAGTTATGTTATCTTCCTTCTTAACTTTGTATAGACAGCCTACGTCCAAGTTCTACTGCTTTGCAGAGGGAGCATTCTCCAAATCGACCAAACTTTCCTGCACAGTCCACAGGCTTCTGCCCGAGTTGAAATTTTTAATCACAGAATCGAGGATTCTTAGAGGCTCAAGGACATGAAATGGCATCTAAATCAACCCAGGGTAGAAATTCCCTGTAGACTAGAGCATCCCTGACCGGCAGTCACCTTGTCTCAGCAGAAACAACTGTAACTAAAGGAGTGAAAGAGTAAGATCAAGATGTGTGGCCTGTTAACTGGATGACTATGAAATAATCACTTGATTGTCAGTGAAATATAAACAAATGGCCATTTACATAGACTTCTGTATAAAAACTATAACCTCTAAAATACTACAAAATGTGCTATTATAATTCTTTATTATTTCAAAGTTCAACCTATTCCATTTATATTTATCTCTGGTTATTAAGGATAACCCTAAAAAGGGCCAAAGGTGTTTCCCCTAAGGATCCCCATTGAACAACACAGAAGAATCTGTTGGTACTGTTGCCCTGAATGTCATGAGGAATAAATGGACGTTCATGTCAGTAAGGTCAGGCATAACTACAACATCAGGAACAATGTCTATTAGATAATTATAATCTATTCAATTATTTCAAAATCTTGATGGGATCATTACACCATTTTACCAATATTTATCTTTTAGTTTCTGAGTTCTTCCAGTCAAGGTCTACACCTTTACGATTAAGTGCACAAATCTGAGGAATGGAATAATTAGTATGGAATAATAAAACTTCTTTAAAAGGAGCCCAGGGGCCGCTGGGTGGCTCATTAAGTTGAGCATCCAACTCTTGATCTCAGCTTAGGTCTTGATCTCAGGGTGGTGAGTTCATACCCCATGCTGGGCTCCATGCAAGGTATGGAGCCCAGTTAAAAATAAAAATAAAAGTAACAAATAACAAATAAATAAAAGGAGCCCAGGCAGCTAAATCTTGGACTGCTCTGCTGAGGGTTGTGCAAGCTCCCCAATATTCTATTTTTCATATTAGGGTCCACATACAGTAGACATTTCATTCTAATCTCATATTCTTTATTGGCTGCAATAAACCAGTTTGGTAGTCTTCTACTAGCAGACTGGTGGTGATTTTCTTATACCAAACTTTAAATCCTGGCACTCCAATTAGCTGCATGTATACACACCTTCCTCCAAAAGAGCTTCCCCATTCTATATCTCTATGTTCACCTCTCCCTGCACTCCCACACTAGGAATTTCATCTCTGTTACAGCACGGACATTCTATTTTAGACTGTGATAAGTCATTTTCTTGCCTGTCTTTCCTCAAGAGTCATAAACACCTTAGATGGCTGATAATGTGATAAATGGATGAGGTAAAGAATGAAGGAATCATTTTAGTAAATGGCAATAGAAAGAATACACTGTTTTTCCCTCTGTTGTGTAATATTTTTAATATTTTCTGTATTCTCTAAGAGGATAATATTTCTGATCATGATTGATCAATCAAGAAATCTAAATTTATTATCATTTAAAATTTTAATATATTATTTCAGAACAAATTTGAGCTCACAGAAGTGTTATGTGGGGAAGAAATCAAGATGCTCATAGTTGAAAAGTGGGCTGTGTTTCCAGAAATGGCCTATTGTTGAAGAGAGATATCTTGATGTCACATTTATCATCAGAAGCTATAAAAATCCATAGGATAAATAAAATGAATATACCCTATCTAATTTAAAGATTTAGAGAAAAAAATCATACTTATAATCAAATAAATATAGGAGATTATGTTTATAAATGTGTTTATATATAGCTTATAATAAAATACAGATGGATAATGGGAAATTTCACATTTTTATTTTATTATTTTTTTTAAGATTTTATTTATTTATTTGACAGACTGGGATCACAAGTGGGCAGAGAGGCAGGCAGAGATAGAGAGGGGAAAGCAGGCTCCCCACCAAGCAGGCAGCCCAATGCAGGACTTGATCCCAGGATCCCAAGATCATGACCTGAGCGGGAGGCAGGGGCTTAACCCACTGAACCACCCAGGCGCCCCAGGAAATTTCACATTTTAAAAATACAAAACATAAAAATATTGCAACTATGACAATCCCTTCAGACCAAGCTTCTGGCCCCTGGGGATCTTCATTCATTCTGTGTTTTTACAAGAACTTTGGTAGAAAACTGTAGTCTATAAAGAGAAGAAAAAGAGTTGTAAAGAGGAAATGGATGATAAGTAACTTGTACATCTAAGTAAGCTGATACACTATGTAATCACACAAAAGATTATCTTACTTGCCTTCCTCATCAGTTTGTTGTCTCTCTTGAATTTAAACCTGGGATTGATTAATCCCATAGGCATGTTTTCCCTCACTATGATGCAGGCACTGACCCGGCAGTGAAAGTACAAAGACAAATGTGACATGGCTGTTTGCCTGAAGGAGCTTTCTGATGAGTCAGGGGTATTGGAAGTTCATCCAGTGGCACAGGGGTTATGATACAGTGAGGCCCAAGAAAGAGGGCAGTCAGTATAGTCTTCTGGAAGCAAATATCTACACATTATACTTTGGGATTTTAAAATTGACCAAATTAAAGAAAACGTGAATTCTAAGGTAAGCCGCAGAGAAATCTTTCCTGAATTCCTAACATGTTCTGTGTATAAATATTCAACAGTTAATCTGTTGCAGATAGGATTCTGTAAATAAATTCAGACATGACCTTCACTAGCTTTGTGCTCTGGTGAGAGTAACAAAGCTCCTATAGCCACTGAGAGCCCCTGGTTCCATTCTAGCAACAATACTGAAAAGTCACAGACTGCTGGAAAAAATTTTGAATACTTTAATACTTCTGTTGAAGCCATGGCAACCATGAAACTGTCGTAGAAATAAAAAGTTTTGAATTCTTGACATTTTTTTAAAGAATTCTAGTGTTCTAGATATGCACATACTTAATATTATACTTAAGACATTATGAATCTGAAGTGGCCAAAGGCCCCTTTGTCAAGAATTTACTGAATAATTTCAAGTTGAATAGGACTTTTTTTAATGCTTTGTCATTTTGAAAGTATTTATGATACTTTTCAAAATCATTAGCCATTCAGACATTGAGTAATGTCACAGGCTTTTGTAGATTTTATTCCATACCTTAATATGAGCCATGAGTAAGACAAATCACTACATTAGTGAATAGATTTTTATTTCACTGAAAATAATATCTGGATTTTTCAGACTTTAATTTTTACAGACCATGGCCAAGGCCTCAAAACAGCCCCTGGGTTACTGAAAAACATTTCACAAACCTATTTAGAAGCATCAGTATTATGTTTTCATGATTGGAACTAAATTTAAAATATGAAATAAATTTCCTTTTTATACAACTTTTCTCCAGGATTTAATACCACAGTGTCTAATATTAGTTCAGTGACCTTTCTTGTTATATTTATTCAAAACTGAAGGAGGATAAGCGTGAATTCTTAAACAGAATAAAAAAGACAGAATTAATTTATCTTTAAAAAAAGAAAAAAAAACACTTATTTGTCTTTATGCTTTCTTATCATGAATAGCCAAAAAGGGTGCATGTCACTTAGCTCCATAATGAAATTATATATTGCTCAGACCACTCTGTACAAAGATTTTATTATTGCTAATGATTTTAACATCACAAAGATTAATGAATTATTACTGAAAATCAATTGCTTAAAATAAGTGTTGAAAATGACTCAGTTGAAAGATAATTGAGTTGCATCTAAACAAAATGTTTCAGCACCAGTGAAGCATGAATCATAATTTTTAAGTAAAAATGTATGGTTTTACATTTTTCACATACTCTCTAATGAGATCAGCATTAGAAATGAATAAGTGCAAGTTCCATCTCTATATCCAGAACAGACAAACACTGAGAAATTTAGGTTTTTATCATGTTCATAGGAACTTTCCAAAGCTTAACTGCAGTGTCACTGCATCTGCTGATCTCCTTGGAAGCACAAGCCATTAGGGACATTGTTTTTGACTGATTGGTCAAACCGTATACATATGTATGTTGTTGGTGGGGAACTAAATCTATCACAAAGCTCAAAAACAGAATCAGTCCAAGATGGATGCCGTCCTGAGTAGAGCCTCCTAAATCATTAATTCCAGGCAAGGAGTATCAGTGTTGCTGCCTTTGTTGAATCCTCAGGGCCTGGCGCATAGTTTTAATGAATAGATGTTTGTAGAATAAAACTTAACTTACCATTGGTTAGCCATATCAACATGAAATATGAAGAACTTCCCAATTTCTAAACTTAAGGTAACTGCTGCCAGAAGTCTGTATTTCCTCTGAATTTCTATGGCACTTGTCCACAAAGCACAGATGGAACTGCACTGCCTTAAATGAGATACTCTTTTCTTTCTTTCCTTTTCTTTCTTTTTAAAATTGATATATGCCATTCTTTAAACAGACTGTAAATACCCAGAGAACAAGAACCCTGTCATATGTTTCCTTCTATTTCCAAACAATCTTGAAAAGCAAAAAGTTCAAGAAAAATTGAGATAAAAAATAATGAATATACGCCATTTTTTAAAAGATTTTATTTATTTATTTATTTGACACACAGAGATCACAAGCAAGCAGAGAGGCAGGCAGAGAGAGAGGGGGAAGCAGGCTCTCCGCTGAGCAGAAAGCCCGCGGGGCTCAATCCCAGGACCCTGGGATCTTGACCTGAGCCAAAGGCAGAGGCTTAACCCACTGAGCCACCCAGGTGCCCCTATATGCCATTTTTAAAACAGACTATAAACACCCAGAGAACAAGAACCCTGTTATATTTCTTTCTATTTCCAAATAATCTTGAAAAGCAAAAAGTTCAAGAAAAATTGAGATAAAAAATAATGAATATACGCCATTTTTTAAAAGATTTTATTTATTTATTTATTTGACACACAGAGATCACAAGCAAGCAGAGAGGCAGGCAGAGAGAGAGGGGGAAGCAGGCTCTCCGCTGAGCAGAAAGCCCGCGGGGCTCAATCCCAGGACCCTGGGATCTTGACCTGAGCCAAAGGCAGAGGCTTAACCCACTGAGCCACCCAGGTGCCCCTATATGCCATTTTTTAAACAGACTATAAACACCCAGAGAACAAGAACCCTGTTATATTTCTTTCTATTTCCAAATAATCTTGAAAAGCAAAAAGTTCGAGAAAAATTTAGATTAAAAAATAATATTATATTTTCTTCCTAAAGTAGAATAATTCTTTTATGGTCTTCATAGTTTTATCAATATATTTGACAACTTACAATAAGGGCAATCTATTAACTAAATATACTGAATCCACATGTATATTAAGATAAGATTAATCAAGTTCTGACAATTTTAAAGATATTTGGCATAGAAAGAGCATTTCCAAGAGCAAATTCTTTTAGCATAGTGACTCTGAACTTTAAGCTATTTCTCTTTCCTGGCCAAATGCCTCCTGGAATCTATAGGTTTGCAGACTTTGAACTCATTCTGGCACACGGAACTAGTGTGGCTCTATCCAAGTGTCAGGCCAAAGACAAAGAATGAAAAGCAATGAGAGTTCCCAAGGTAAAGTTGCCATTAGCATTTTATGAATGTGGAAAGTGTTCCTGACCCTGGAAAGACCAATAAAGAATGACTGTGAGAACAAAATTTTTCTTGCAGTTCAGGTTTGGAGAGCACAGAAACAACAAAGTGGATGTGCCAGATGCCTCAACAAACAACTGACAGGCTGCCTGTCTCTACAATAGCAGGCTACAGAGACAGAAACCCCTCTTCCACATTCCACCACCTCTGCAGCTCCCACAGTTGCAAATACTGCATGGCCAGACCTGAGCTGTAATGAGCCAACAAGGAAAAATCACATCTACAAAAGGCCATCAGGCAAAAGAATCACAGAACAAATTTCCAATGAAACAGAATAGCTGTAGAAGAAAACGTGGCCTTGAATTAAAAAACAATAAGAATACACTAGCAGAGATTTCAGAATGTGACCCACTTCTCAATACCATGCCACCACACTTTCTTGTCAGTGTTATTACAATACCTCTTATTACTCTCCTTACTGTCTCTTCACAGAGAAGCCAGATTTTTCTATCAAAAAAAGTAAATCAAAGAGGAGGCACTGTGAAAGATTTTGGCAGTGAGGACTTGGTTTATGAATCTCTCAAGACCTTTCATAAAAAGAGAGCAACTAGTAGAGCAAAAACAAAGAGCCATGGATCTTTGAGACATCAACAACAAAACTAGGTGATAAGACATCCCCACAAATAAGGAGGTGGTAAAAGCCACTAAAATCCATTTGATATCATGGTGTATGGAAGGAAGTAGAGAGAAGGCACTTAGGCATTAGCTAGCCCTGAGCATGGGAGAGCGCTAAAATTATGAATAAGCACCCTCTGGAAAGCACAGTGGACCAATCTAAGATGCACAAGGAAACTTCCGATCCACAGTGAGTAAAGACTATTATGGATTATACTATAATTGAGGCTAGAGCAGTCTGGGTCTTATAAACTTCTGACACTAAAAAATCAAAAATGCATTCCAAGCCAAAGCCCTATACCATAGAAAAATTATTTCTACTACAATATAAATTAAAAATACAGGAAAATATGGATAAAGAAATATATGATCCATATAACATTGGAAGAGGGAAATAAAGGAAGTAGACTGCAACTTTCTCAACCCAGGGGAAAAGAAATGAAAAAGAACAGAAGAGCTTAACAAAAACTATAAATCACAGACATGAAGGCAGAAGGAATAAACCAAGCAAATCGGGCATTACACTAAATGTGAACACTAAAATCTATCATTAATCGGACTGAGTTAAAACAACAACAACAAAAAAACATGAAGAGAGATCCTAAGAGTTCTCATGACTAGGAGATTTTTTTTCTTTTCTTTTTATTGTATTTATATGAGATATATAATGGATGTCAACTAGGCTCTAAGCCTGTTGTGGTAATCATTCTACAATATAGGATATATAACCTATGTGGTAATCATTTCACAAACCATCATGTGATACACCTTAAACATACACAGCAATGTACACCATTTATTTCTCAATAGAAAAAAAAAAACAGGCTATTTGTTGCTTCAAAGAAATACACTTACCATAAAGTTATGGTGGAAAAAATCAAGTTAGGAAAAGAAAAGAAAAAAATACCAGGCAAAGGCAAACAAAAATGGGAATATCAACAGGATGAAATTTAAAGTTAAAAGCAATAAACAGGATACAAACAGATATATCAAAATAGAAGTTCTTCTACAACTTAACAAAGAAAATACAATAGTTATAAATTAATATGTACAAAACAATTAAGTTATTAAGCTAACTTACTTGTGGAGCAGAAGGAATAACATGGAGGACATTAGGAGAAGGAAAGGAAAAATGAATTGGGGAAGTTGGAGGGGGAGAAAAACCATGAAAGACTGTGAACTCTGAGAAATACACTGAGGGTTTTAGAGAGGAGGGGGGTGGGGAATTGGGTGAGCCTGGTGGTGGGTATTAAGGAGGGCATGTATTACATGGAGCACTGGGTGTGCTGCATAAACAATGAATCTTGGAACACTGAAAAAATAAAACTTAAATTTAAAAACACAAGTAATTAACTATATAAAGCAAAAACATTCAAAATGGAAAAGGAATTTTATATGTATACTATTAAAATAAAAGCCTCCAATAGGTTTATTTCAGAATGATACAGATCTTGACAATAAAAAATATACAGCATATATTTACCAAATTGATTTGTTTGGCTCTAAAGAAAGCCTTGTTGTCAGAATAAAATCCAATTAAGTTAGAAACAAAGATTTTTTTTAATTGATTTATTCATTTTAGGGGTATGGGAAAGGCAGATGGAGAGAGAGAGAAACTTCAAGCAGACTCCATGCTGAGCACAAAGCCTGACTTGGGGCTGGATCTCACCCTGAGACCAGAACCTGAGCTGAAACCAAGACTTAGACGCTTAACTGACTGCACCACCCCGGCACCCCAGAAACAAAGTTTTAAAAGAAAAACCCTCAAGTACTCAGATATTAGCACTTGCTCTTATCGAGAGCCTTGCATAAAAAAGATCAAACAAAATGTGGAACAAAAAACTACATAGCACATAAAGTAGTATGCAAACTTTACTAGAATGTAAGCACGTTTATGGCAAGAATTTTGTGTTTATGTGTTCCTAAATTAGTGAACACAGCAAGCGTTCAATAAATATTTACCAAATACATACCAAAACTAATGAGGCACAACAAAAACATTATTGAGATGAAAACTAAAATAATTTGGTACTCACCAACAAAATTATAAAAACAAATTTTAACAAATTTAACAAATTTTAAAAATTATAAAGATGAAATTAATGAGGAATACTCAAGTTAATTTTTTTTTAAGATTTTTGTTCATTTATTTATTTATTTATTTGACAGAGAGAGAGAAAGAGATCAGAAGTAGAGCAGCAGGCAGCAAGAGAGGGGGAAGCAGGCTCCCCGCTGAGCAGAGAGCCCAATGTGGGGCTCATCCCGGGACGATGAGATCATGACCTGAGCCAAAGGCAGAGGCTTAACCCACTGAGCCACCCTCAAGTTAACTTTTAATGAAAAAAATGAAAATCCAAAGCTGGTTCTTTGAAAATATGAAGATTAGTGGTTAATCTGATCAGAAAAAACAGAAGTGGGTGCCTGGGTGGCTCAGTTGGTTGAGTGTCGACTCATAGTTTGTGCTCAGGTCATGATTTCTCAGTCATGAGATCTGTCCCATGGCAGCCTCCGTACTTGGTAGAGAGTCTGCTTAGGATTCTCTCTCTCCCTCTCCCTGTGCCCTTTCCCCTGCTCACATTCTCTCTGTCTCTCTCTAAAATATATAAATAAATCTTAAAGAAAAAGAAAAAAGAGGCAAGCATATAAATGAATTTAGAAAGGAGAATGGAACCTTAGACAAAGGAAAATGCAAATAATTAAAATTTGTATGTAATTCTGTAATTTTATAGACCTCTCAAGAACAATGACAAACTTGTAAACCTCTCAAGAAGGATGACTTCCTAGCAAAAGAGAAAACCATTAAATTTGACCTCAAGAAGAAACTGAAAATTTGAGTAAATATATTACACTAAAGAAACTATAAAGGTTAAAAAAAAAAAAACAAAAAAGCTTGTATTATTAGAAATGCAGTTTGCATGAGGGGATTCAAAAGTGTATAGTTTTGGTTTTTTTTTTGTTTTTTGGGGTTTTTTTTTTTGAACATATATTTTTATCCCCAGGGGTACAGATTTGTGAATCGCCAATGGAATACTATGCAGCCATCAAAAGAAATGAAATCTTGCCATTTGAGACAACGTGAATGGAACTAGAGCGTATCATGCTTAGCGAAATAAGTCAAGCGGAGAAAGACAAGTATCATATGATCTCCCTGATACGAGGAAGTGGTGATGCAACATGGGGGCTTAAGGGGGTAGGAGAAGAATAAATGAAACAGAAGAGTATGATTTTAAGCATTTTTATGTTTGTATCTATCTAAGTAGGCATCCCTCCATGAAACAGTTATACCTGCCAAGAATAGAAACTTTCCCAGTGACTAGTGACTAGAAAAGTGACTAGTGGGGATACCCTAATACCTAACAACTCCTTAGAGAGGCTTTCCCACAAAAGCTTAAGCACCCATGATCATGAATGTTGACTTGTAGGCACCTGGGTGCGCTCAGTTGGCTAAGTGGCTGCCTTCAGCTCAGATCATGATCCCGGAGTCCCGGGACAGAGTCCCGCATCAGGATCCCAGCTCCTGGGGAAGTGTGATTCTCCCTCTGACCTTCTTCCCTCTCATGCTCTCTCTCACCCTCTCTCCCTCAAATAAATAAATAAATAAATAAATAAATAAATAAATAAATAAATAAAATCTTTTTTTTTTTAAAGGAATATTGACTTGTAATGGTGAAGATCTGAAAATAATCTAAATGTCCATGGGAGAGGGATGGATGAACACTTTGCGATGCATTCAAACAGATGACATTACGCAGCAGTTAAAATGGTTACAGCTCTAAAATATCTTGAGTGAAAAAAGCAAGTTGTAAGAAGTTATTTGTATATGAAATCAGTTATGTAAATTTTTAAATAAATGGGACAATGACTATACATTTGTTTCAGACACATACTTATGTAATGAAAGCTTGGGAATATGGACTGGATACACAGAAACACTACAGGGATTGCCTGCAGAGAGAAGCAGCAGCACATACCCTAGAAAGGGAAAGATAGAACCTCAACTTTAATTTTCACTATTTAAAATGGGATCTAAAGTAAATATAACAAACTGTCAATATGCTTTAAAATTCTGGAAATATGCACAATTTTGTATAACTCTTAGTCAAAGTTTTAAATTTATATTGTCTCTCAAAAGCTCTTTTCTGCATTCCTTTTGTCCTGTATTTTCCTAGTTTCCTGTGAGGCACCCAGTACTCTCTCTTTCCCCCGGTTCTCCAAAAGCAATCCAATAGCTGCTGTTGGCATTTAGTGTAATTTGAAGTGGCTCATTATTCCCAGAGATATCTAATTATTAAATCTGTATCTGTATGTACTTTCCAAACATTAAAATATCAGGACAGGTATTTGCACCTTTGTAATTGTAGTGATGTTCTTCTGGGAAATGGGTTTTCCCTGGGATCCTAGAATCACATCTGCTATAATTTTATATGCCTGCTATAATTCAAGACCAGCTCAATAAAAGCAATTAACCTGAGCATTGTTTTATTATTACATTAATGCAAAAACTTGCCTAGGGACATTCTAGTATTCACAATACTGCAAATTATTGCATAAACACAGGCCTCAGTTCCCTAGATGATAGGTGATCAAACAAAAGACAAACCTGTTTTACTTAAACAATAGTTTGTTAGTGAATATGTGTTCAGAGAAATATAGGTAGATGAGATGGTTGAGTTTGGAATCAGGTACTTGATATTCACAAGGCTGCTGCTTCTCAAGGCTTCTTCCTCAAAGAGACAGAAGGCTATTTCTCTATACTGTACAAGCTGCAAAGCAGGATACAGCTTCTTGGCTGTTCATATACAGGCAAATTGCCACTGGCTGGAACAGAAAGTTCAATGATTTCCCCATTAGCACTGGATTCAGACTTTTACTTCAGTTTGCTTTAAATAATTTGTAACATAATCCAAGATCCCTTTAATGAGTACAAACAACATACACTTTCTAATAAGTCTGGAAAGTGTATTTAGATTTCTGTTCCACTTCATATCAGTTAGTACACAATTTATAATAATAAATAACTAAAAATAACTAAAAAGCTTGGTTTACTTGTTTCTTTTTGTTAATTGGCCTATTAGACTCATTAATAAAATCTGAGCATTTCTTATAAGAATTAGAAACTTCTGTTTCTATAATACTGAAGTCAGATAAATGACTCATGAAAATGTGAGACTCATACTAACAATTTAAGTATATATGTACAAGTATATGTCCTTAATTAAAGTGTGTGTGTGTGTGTGTGTGTACAAGTCAAATCTTTAATTACCTAAATTTATTTTTTTTAATATTTATTTATTTGACAGAAAGAGAGATCACAAGTAGGCAGAGAGGCAGGCAGAGAGAGAGGGGGTAGCAGTCTCCCCGCCGAGCAGAGAGCCTGATGCGGGACTCTATCCCAGGACCCTGAGACCCTGACCTGAGCCGAAGGCGGAGGCTTCAATCACTGAGCCATCCAGGCGCCCCTAATTACCTAAATTTAAACCATTATCTTGGTAATACTGCATTTAAATGTATAATAATGCACATGAGTTATTCTTAAATACCAATAGCCATGCTTCATAGTAGAAAAATTGCTTAGACTAGGAATAAAGTATATTATATACTCAGGGTCTTTGTATTAATATATGTGACTTTTCAGTTCAAAAATATATTCATATAGGCTCAACTTTTCAAAATACTTTTTATTCTGGGTTTAACATCAAGAAGTTTTCATTTTAAATATGTTAACACAGAACACTCCATAGGTCTATGAAAACTTTTGTAATACAGAAAAATGATACTAGTCACTCACACTACAGTTAAAAAATTCAAATAGATATATTTTTTACTATAATCAGTTACTGCAGAAGCATTGTTATTTGATATATAGTGGAAATAAAGTGTGAATTACTCCTCTGAAGGCAAAAATATAGAATTACATTTCTGTAAGAGTGGGGAAGTAAAATAAAGCATCTATCTCTGAACTTTGGACATTTATGTCCAAAGAATTTACAAACTTTAATTTCTGACTAAATCTAAAATGGAATGCTTATGAAATATATTTATCTGAATATCAAATGTACCCCACAAAATGTAATTCTTAACTTAGACTCAAATTCTGATGGAATTAAGTAAAGGCATTTCTGTAGTCATTCAGAAAGATGAATGGCTACTAAATGAAATATTAATGACAATGAGCACTCTGACTCTGAATAAATGTAATAATTCCTTTTCCCTTAAATAAAAAAAAAGGAAAAATGGAATTCTTCAAAATCATATAGGTTAGTGCTCATGTCAGTAGCACATATACTAAAATGGGAACAATATAGAGAAGATTAGCATGGCTGTTGTACAATGATATCATGCAAATTCCTAAAGCAGTCCATATTTCTTAAGACATTGAAGCAACCTAAAATGTCCATCAATAGATGAATATATAAGAAGATGTATACATACATGTATATTTTATAGACACATGTGTGCATATACATAAATATACATGTATACATATCTGTGTGTACATATATTTATATGTATATACATACATACACATAAATATATGAATATATATACATATATGTATGTATACACAGACACACATATTTACTGGAATATTACTCAGCCCCAAAAAGGATAATATCTTGCCCTTCGTGACAACATGGATGGACCTAAAGGGTATGCTGCTAAGTGAAGTAAGTCAAATAGCTGAAAGACAAATACCATATTATTTTACTTAAATGTGGAATCTAAAAAACAAATATACAAACAAAAAGCAGAATGAGACCTATAAGTTCAGAGAACAACTGACGATTACTAGAGGGAAGAGGGGCAGAGGTATGAGCAGTATGGGTGAGGGGGAGTGGGGAGATGCAGGCTTCCAACTGCAGAATGAATGGGCCAACAGAGTGGAGCATATAGAATAAGGAATGTAGTCAATGGCATTGTAATAGTATCATATGGTGACAGATGGTGACTTACACTTGTGGTAAACATACCACAAAGCATAAAGATGTTGAATCACTATGTTGTACACCAGAAACTAGTGCAGCACTGTGTATCAACTATACTCAAGAGGAAAAATAAAAAAAAAAGGACAGTGTATCATCAAGATCGAGATATGCTATAAATAAAAATTTGCCTTATTTGAGAGGCAGGGCGAGGGACTTGGGGGGTAAGGAAAGAAAAAAATGAAACAAGATCTGATTGGGAGGGAGATAAACCATAAGAGACTCTTAATCTTGCAAAACAGACTGAGGGTTGCTGCAGGGAGGGGGGTAGGGAGAGGGTGGTTGGGTTATGGACATTGGGGAGGGTATGTGCTGTGGTGAGTGCTGTGAAATGTGTAAGCCTGATGATTCACAAACCTGTACCCCTGGGGCAAATAATACATTATATGTTAATAAAAATGATTTTTAAAAATTTCCCTTGTTCCCGCAAAGATTTTAAAATATATAGTTCTAAAATTCTTTAGAATAAACATTTTAAAAGACTGAGATCTTCACCTTGGTGGAGAGGGCATGGCCATGTCTCACTGAATGACAGAGAAGTCACTGTGGTACTGTGTCAGCAAAACCTCCTAAAAATCTGATGTCTGGGTTGTCAGAGAAAGCTATTTACAGGGATACATCTCCCCAGAGGCATTCTGCTACAATATCACTGGGGGAAGCTGCTGACCGCCAGGCACCGTAGGAGGCAGAAGATGAAGAAGCTGCAAGTGACACAGGAGCCTGTGAGTGAGCATACACTGGAACCAGGAAGCAAAGCTCTTCTCTCCCTCAGTCTCTCTCCATCATGTACTTGCAAAGCCTCAGTGCTTGGTGACAATGGAAAAATACTCTGGGGCCCAAATCCATTTCACACAGTAATAAAGAAGAGTGAATTTAGCCTTTTCTTCTGAGTGATTTTTCTAGCCTCTGCATGCAGTATTCAATGCTACAATGCTTGGTTATATCAAATCAGTCAAAGGAGAAAGATCATGAAGAATTTCATGAGAATGGTTTCTAAGGGCAAGGTCTGGAAATGGCATGTATCATTTCTATTTATGTGTCACTGACAAGAACTCAGTCATAGGCTCACACTAACTGCCAAGGCAGGATAGGAAAGGTAGTTAAGTTGAGGCCCAGGAAGAAGAAATGTTTTTTGGTTTTTTGTTTGTTTGTTTGGTTTAATTTATTTGAGAGAGAGAGAGAGGGGTTGAGAGAATGGAGAGAATGAGCAGAGGGAGAATCAGACTCCGCACAGAGCAGGGAGCCCCAATGTGGGACTGGATCCTAGGACTCTGAGATCATGACCTGAGCCAAAGGCAGACTCTTTTTTTTTTTTTTTAAGTTAAAAGAAGCACTTATATACTCAATGAGATCAATATTACAGGAAGGTGGTAGAGGCAGAGTTCACCCATAATAGTAATTAATCTAAAACATCAGCTAATCCAAATAATAGAAAAAGAGCCAATGTCATTTGCATTTGCCTTTGGAGTATACTGTCTTGCAACTGTAGCATGTTCTCTCTCTCTCTCTTTCTCCCCCCCCTCGGGTACCTGTGCTTCCAAAGCATGTACTCTTTTATTTAAAATTTTTTTATAAACATATAATATATTATTGGTCCAGGAGTACAGGTCTGTGAATCACCAGGTTTACACACCAGGTTTACACACTTCACAGCACTCACCACAGCACATACCCTCCCCAATGTCCTTAACCCCACCACCCTCTCCCGACCCCCTCCCCCAGCAACCCTGGGGGAGTTTTGTGATATTAAGAGACTCTTATGGTTTGTCTCCCTCCTGAGCCCATCTTGTTTCATTTATTCTTTTCCTACCCCCCAAAACCCCCACATTGCATCTCCACTTCCTCATATCAGGGAGATCATATGATAGTTGTCTTTCTCCTATTGACTTATTTCGCTAAGCATAATACCCTCTAGCTCCATCCATGTCATCGCAAATGGCAAGATTTCATTTCTTTGCATGGCTGCATAGTATTCTGTTGTGTATATATACCACCTCTTCTTTATCCATTCATCTGTTGATGGACATCTAGGTTCTTTCCATAGTTTGGCTATTGTAGACATTGCTGCTAGAAACATTCAGGTGCACGTGCCCCTTCAGATCACTGCATTTGTATCTTTAGGGTAAATACCCAGTAGTGCAATTTCTGGGTCATAAGGTAGCTCTATTTTCAACTTTTGAGGAACCTCCATGCTGTTTTCCAGAGTGGCTGCACCAGCCTGCATTCCCACCAACAGTGTAGGAGGGTTCCCCTTTCTCCACATCCTCACCAGCATCTGTCATTTCCTCACTTGTTAATTTTAGCCATTCTGATTGGTGTGATGTGGTATCTCATTGTGGTTTTGATTGTGTTTCCCTGATGCCGAGTGATGTGGAGCACTTTTTCATGTGTCTGTTGGCCATCTGGATGTCTTCTTTGCAGAAATGTCTGTTCATGTCCTCTGCCCATTTCTTGATTGGATTATTTGTTCTTTGGGTGTTGAGTTTGCAAAGCTCTTCATAGATTTTGGACACTAGTCCTTTATCTGATATGTCATTTGCAAATATCCTTTCCCATTCTGTCAGTTGTCTTTTGGTTTTGTTCATGTTTCCTTTGCTGTGCAAAAGCTTTTGATCTTGATGAAGTCCCAATAGTTCATTTTTGCCCTTGCTTCCCTTGCCTTTGGCGATGTTCCTAGGAAGAAGTTGCTGCGGCTGAGGTCTGAGGTCGAAGAGTTTCAAAGACAGATTCTTAACCCACTGAGCCATCCAGATGCCCAAAGAAATGGTTTTGGTGACTTGTCAGTCTCTGTCATAGGTTATTTCTCTTAATTTATTATTTTATTTTTCCTGAAAGCAATGCATCTTACTGCTCATCACCATTACCTCTGGCCTGGATGATACTAATGTATGTATGTAATAACCTCAGATGTCAGCTGGGGCCCCATCCAGTCCACTAAAATCTGATGATGATGGTAATGCATGTACATATATATTGAGATGCCAACTAAGACTCTTCTACTCTTTGAGTTCCAGACAAGATTTGTCCCAGCTTCATGTCCCCAGAGAGGTCTGCAAATTCCTGAGTTCTTACATTCTTATAGTCTTCTCCATGCCTAACTTCTGTTTCCATATACGCTGTTGCCATTCTTCACTGCTTTGATCCAGATATGAAATCCAAATCTTTCATTGATTTTCATTCAAAAACACTTGTTTAACCACCCCATTTGTGGAAGACTTTACAGAAGAAATTTAAATGCAGGAGGAATAATTTCAAACTACATAATAGGCAGCCTCTCCTTAGTACTGACTTCTAGGAAGTTTCTGAAGATTTTCACCTCATCTGGTTTTCTTCTACACATCACCTCGCTGCTTCCTTTCTCCCCAGAGTCTCTTTACCCCTCAAGAGAAAAACAGATCCCTTTTGTTTTGTCATACAGAACAATGTAACCATCTTTATTAGTTGTTTAAGTTCCTACTGACACCAATGTTCTTGGGAGTATTATTTTCCATCCCCAAGGCATGTTCTGGTTTGTTAAAGCTAAAATTTTCACATTATTTCATACAAAGTCAAATGACTTGATATTGACTATATTAAGTGAGTTCTAGGAGTTCAGCATTCCTAATATGTGTTCTATGGTGCACTGGTCCTATGAGATAATCTGTAGACATAAATAAATGAATAAATAAATAAATAAATAAAATTTATGATTAAGTAATTTTAAGAATCCTTGCATACTTACTCTTCTCCTTGGAAATTTACAGTGCATATCAAGCATATTGAAAGCTGGGAAAAGGTCATATACCTGCTTACTGTGATAGTAGCTAACTTACTTGATAACAAACCTTTTTTTTTCTTTTTTTCACAAAATGCCCTCTAATGTACAGAATGCACAGAATGTAGAAAGTTCCTTCTAGCTATAATGTTCTGAAACACTCTAATTCTTAAGCACCTATATGACTAATGACAAAGCAACTATAAAACAAAACAAAAAACCATCAGTGCGACAGCCTGGCCAGAATGGGAGCTGTCACACACTTTCTTACTGTAAGATCCCTCTTGGATGACTACTGCTTCCACCCACCCAGAGTTTAAGTATTCTGGCTATTCTGAGAGGCTGAGGCAGAGTTTCAGAGACTAATCAGAAATGAACAGGAAAAAGAAAAAGCAAATTTACCTGCTGGTGCTGAAACTCTCTGTTTCTACACTTTCACCTTCAACAAGGCTACTTGAGGCTGTCTGCATGAAAAACATCCCTTCCCTTTTTTCTCTTTGTATTCTCCCACCACAGGATTCCTGTGTTTTCTTGAGATAAGCTGCTTCTGTTTCCAGCACTCTTCCCCAATCCCCCACCCCCTCTCCGATATTTAACCTTTCACTAATGCTGGTGTTGACTCTTGATCTTTTTGGCCAAAAGGACAGTGGTTATAATGTAACCACATTTTATAGCAAGTCAGCAGTCTAGACAGTAGGTGACTTTTATTACCCCTTCTAACCTTGACACTCTGAAGTAGTTAGACCTTTGCTCTGGTAGAACATAGTGACTAGCAAATTTTAAAAAACATATCTTAAATGAGAAATACTGTTGGGAAGCACAATTCTCTTGAATATTGTCACCAAGGCACAGGCCCACATTTTTATCAGTTTGAAAGTATCTTGAAAAACACACAGTATGATGTAAATACAGTAGAATGTTAGTATTTCCTGTTACTTTCTTTGAAGAAGTATTTATTTCTACTGTTTGAGTACTTCAGGCTCTGAAATAAATATATTGAAGTCCCCTTCTCCTTTCAGATAACTTTTTTTTAAAAAGGTAGAAGTCTTTATATTTACTGACTACAAGTTCTTTGCATGATACATGTGTTGCAAGTTATTAACACCCAGTCTGATGGCTTACCTTTTATTTTCTTAATGGAGTCTTTTAAATAGCAGAGTTTTTAAATTTTTAAGTTCAATTTGCCCATTTTCTTCCAGAATATTTAGATTTTTAGCTTTTATGTTTAATTCTATAACCTATATCAAAAGAAACTTTGTGAATGATATGAGGTAGAGATCAAGGTTAATTATTTTTCATATATTTATCTGGTTGTTACAGCACTATTTGTTGAAAAACTTTCCTTTCTCCATTGAAATTCTTAGTGCCTTCATTAAAAACCTATTGACCATAAATGGTGGATCTATTTCTGAGCTCTGTTCTGTTTCATTGATGTATCTTTCTATTCTTATTCTAATATCATAGCCTTAATTACTATAATTATACAGTAAGTCTTGAAATCAAGTAATGTGACCTCCAACCTTGCTCTTTTTCAAGACAGTTTTGTTTATTGTTTTGTTTCAAGATTATTTTGTTTATTATGGGTTCTTTTACTTGAAAATAAATTATAGAATCACTTTATTTATATTTACAAATAAATAAATAAATACAGATCTATTGCTGTTTTAAGTGGGATTGCATTGAATTTCTATGTCAGTTTGAGAAATTTACATCTTAAAAATATTAGTTGATTTCATCCATAAAGATGGCATAATCCTCCATCTGTTTAGGTTTTTTGAAATTTCCCTCAGAAATATTTTTCACTTACTGTGCAGAAGTTGTGTACATTATTATTAAGTTACTAATGAATATAAAATTTTTTTCAAAGATTTGTTTATTTATTTTAGAAAGAGAGAGAGACACAGTGAGCATGAGTTGAGGGGGCAGAGAGAGAGGGAGAGAAAATCTCAAGCAGACTGTGCTAAGTGGAGAGCCTGACATGGGGCTCAATCTCATAACCCTGAGATTATGACTTGAGCCAAAACCAAGAGTCTGATGCTTAACTGACTGCACCACCCTGGCATCCCTAAAATGTTTTTAATACTATTATAAAGCATACAATTTTAAAGTTTCATTTTCTAAATGTTTATTGTTAATGGAAACACTAATGTCTCCACTATCTCAGATTCACCACATGAAATTATTTAAAAAGTAAATCAATTAATTTAACTATGAAAAATATAAACCAAGTATAGTTACACATAAGATTGACTGTTCAGAATTTATTTACTAGTAATATCTTCATAAATTGATTGACTCTTCATCCATGATAAAACTTATTGAGGAGAATGTGACAGATGGTACCCAAAACAGACTTTTTTTTTTTAACGATTTTATTTATTTATTTGACAGAGAGAGATCACAAGTAGGCAGAGAGGCAGGCAGAGAGAGAGGAAGGGAAGCAGACTCCCTGCTGAGCAGAGCGCCTGATGCAGGGCTCGATCCCAGGACCCTGAGATCATGACCTGAGCCGAAGGCAGAGGCCCCAACTCACTGAGCCACCCAGGTGCCCCGAAGTAGACTCTTAAAGACTTTAATTAAATGCCTCAGTTTCTATGTCCTCTGTCTTTGGTCTATCAACAAAACCTTAATGTAGTAAATTTTAACTTAATCTACTCAATATAGTAGCTAACCCATGCTGAAATTCACATTAGAAGTTTATAAAAAGCATTTTAAGCTAGTCAAAAATATATCTGTAAGGCATAAAAACTGATTAATAAATCCAGGGTCGATGACATAAAATTTATACACTGCCACTTCAACATTTTTTTAAATCCTATAGCTATCTTCTTTTCCTTCTCAAATCTCTAAAGTTATTCCTATATTTTTTCTTCCTAATGATTTTATTATTCTTAATGTCTTCCCATTCAATGACTATCTTACTTCTATTTTAAAGGAAACTTGATATTTCTTTTGTTGACTGAATCTTCATAAAAGAAACTTCCTCTGGGCCATCTTTTTCTCTAGGCTAAGCCCTTTGAGTATCTTCATCAGGCATATACGCACCATATAAACTTCCCATAGTACTACATGCCCAGAACACTGAAGGGATTCGGATAAATGTTTTAAATGAATGAGTAAATGAATAGACATATAAATTAAATAAATCTGGGTTATATACCCAACTTTCCCCTATTTTCCCTAACTCATTAATAATTCAATCATTGTTTTTCAACCTAACCTTGCTGAACATTTTTGCTGCACTGACTTTCTCATTCATATCTTTTTGTCTTGTGTTTGCTTTAATCTCTTATTTTCACAGTATGTTTCCATCATATTATCCTGTTCCTTATCTTCCTCCCATTCACTTATATTGACCTAGTTCTTTTACTCTACACACATTTCTTAAGAGTTCATCCAATTTCCAGTTTAAATTGATTTTATGGATCAGATCTGCTACTACCTCATAGAGTGCCAGTGTGAATGCAAAGAAAGCAGACTTTCTGGGTACCCACAGCTCTGCAGATGCACATATTGTTATTATAAGCCACTTTTGTACAAATCTGAAAGATCTGCACCTTCCTTGGACTCAGCCAGCTACACTATACACAGAAGTCCTGTGAATGAATCCCAATTCTACAATTCCACATTCTACAAAATACCAGGTCTGGATTATCTATAAAGGGTTCATATGAATACTCCTAGGTCATGTGAAATAAAAAAAAAAAATAAAAATTTGTCCTTTAATCCAAATTTCCTATTCTTTCTAACTTCAAGATTGCATTACGTTATCAATGACCAAGCCATTCTGACACATACTTAACATTATAACTCAACTGTCCATTTTCTTTCAGAGACTACCACATAAAACAAGACCCTACAATGTGATCATTTCACTATTCCAGTGATTTCATGTTGGAGGTGTTTCTCTTTCAGGCTCTCTATTTGGTGACTTTTCATTGCACTTAAAATAGAATCCACTGAAAGCCCATAAGACTTGATTTGATTGTATTCACTTCCCTTCCCCAACCTTCATATTACAATTAGCATCCTTGATATCTCATAAACCTACATTTTTCCCTTGACAGTTTATCATTTTAATTAAACAAACACTTGTAAAGTCGTGTTTTATATTTGTCTCCTTCAGACTCACATTCACCTAAGAATGTAAGGAGTTTATCAACTTATTCAATCTTTATTCCCAGAATCTAGTATAATAACAGCACATAGTGGGCAGTGTGCATTTGTGACAGAATAAATGTAAGTATCAAAAAAGTGTCATTCTAAAAATGGAAATGGTCTAGTTAAATATAGCCCATATTAAAAAGGCCAGGAATAATAGAGTTCAAACTCTGCCATGTAAACTGAGGATGAAGTAACCATTAATCATTCTCACAATTTTCAGTGGTCTTGATTCCTTCAAAAATGCCATTATCATTGCTCCTGAAGCAGACCTTTTATATATCTCAGTATCTTACTGGGGAGAATAGTCCCTAGTACTCACCCCTTAACATTAATGTTTTAACTAGTCCATCTCACTTTATTAATGAGAGAGAGCACACTGGCACAAACAGCTGGAAGAGCTGCTTAAAAATGAGGCCGAATTTTTATTCATTTGTTTATTATTTTAAGGGAGAAATGGCAGAAAAGTGAATGGAAATACACATGAACAAAAAGTATAATAGTCTGTGCTTACTAATGGAAAAGGAAATGAGTGTTTATTTATTTATTTCCCCCTTGGTATGTGAAATAGAAATACCAGAGCTAAAACTCCCCTAACCCACCTAGTCAGATGGTCCTCAACCACAGAATGTTTTGTATTCAACTTCTCTACTTACTGAATAAGGATGTGATGACATACTTGTGCCTCATTTTGCTCATTTGTAAGAGTGGGAAAATACTATATTTACCTGCTTATATATAATGAGATAGTACACTTAAGATATTTTGACAGTGGTTAGCACATAGCAATGAATCAATAACTTCTCTCATTATTATTAATATATAATATTTGTGGATGGAGATTTGATAAATTTCCCTGACATCAAATTTCAGTGCCAGTCATCAGTTCTATCAGTTCTTCTTTTTTTTTTTCCAGTTAAACCTAAAAGTTTTATCTACAATTCAAACTCACCTGAACCATTTACAAAGCTATCATTTAGTTCCATTAACACCAGTCACAACCCTTTTTTTTTTTTAAAGATTTTATTTATTTATTTGACAGACAGAGATCACAAGCAGGCAGAGAGGCAGGCAGAGAGAGAGGAGGAAGCAGGCTCCCTGCAGAGCAGAGAGCCCGATGCAGGGCTCGATCCCAGGGATCCCTGGGATCATGACCCAAGCTGAAGGCAGCGGCTTAACCCACTGAGCCACCCAGGCACCCCAGTCACAACCCTTTTGTTTGTTGAGAGGACCCTGGCTCAATAGGCTGTCCAATTACCTGGCCTTTAGCCTTACGCCACATTTGCATCCTGGTTTTACAGGGGGCTATTTTAAGCCCTCCACTTTTGCAACCACTTCTCTACTACTCATCCCTCAAAGAGAGATAGCCAGCTGATACACAAAATCAGGACAAAATATTTCTACCCTTTCACTGTTTTTGTATACAGTGCAATTAATCCACATCCTGAATCACTATGGGATATAAATTCTATATTGAACATCCTATACACAGTCATTTTCATCTTTGCTTCTTTGTCATTTTTTCCCAACAACATGGGACACCTGGCCAGTAACTAATAGAATTAAGGAATTTTTCCCCTGTTAAGAGCACCTCTGAAGCAGACTCCAGCAAAGGAAGAGCCAAGTACCAAGACTATCTAGAAGAAATGATATGTGCCTTTCCTGACACACATGTATTACTCATCCATGCCAGAAATCATAGCCCCACCCACTCTGAAGAGTGTTTTCTGGTCCTATATGACCAAAAGGACTGGCAACAACCCATGGAAACTGTGTAGCACCACAGTACTTAAGCCAAGAGGCAGGTGGGCGGAGCCGATCATTCTTAGAGTAGAAAGCCATCACCAGGCACAGAACATTCCTGTGTTGTGCACATACAGGAGGGTTAACACTTAGCCAAGGCTGAGGGTAGCTCTTGGCCCCTCCCAACCAGACCTCCTGTTAGAAAAACACAGTAGCCTGAAGTGACCTCATTTCATCCCATGCAAGCAAGGGAGCTGAGACATAGTCCCACCCACTATGGATACTGTCTTCCAACCCCACCTGACCACAAGGGCTGGAGACAACTCCTGGGAGCTGTAATCCAGTGGCACTCAAACCAAAAGGCAGGCAGAGCCAATAGTTTGTGGAACAAAGCCAGTGGTCCTGTTTAGTCAGAGAATTTGGGGTGTGGGTCAGCTTGAGCTAAGATAATAAACAAGGAGCTTTAATGGCTTTAGAGCTCCTTTCCTTAAGCAGGGAATCTAATTTATAGCCCTAGTCATCCCTGAAGATGGCCTTATCCTGTCTTCTAGGGAACCTAACCAGAGAACATACGAAGCTACAAAGCCCATTCAGCAGTCACATGTACAGTGGCATTTGAACAGAAAGCATGGGTCACGGCTTCCCCCACCTGCAGAGCAAAACTAGTCACCTTACATGACCAGGGAATTCAGTGTACACTGGCCTAGTTTGGGTCCCCAAACTAGAGGCTATACCAGCCCTGGGCCCTGTCTTGCTGCCCTGTCAGAGGAAGAAAGCTAATTTCTAGCCTCATCTACTACTGAATATAGTACCTAGTCCTGACCATCTAGTAAATCTTACCAGAGAATCCAGGTAATCATGGAGTCCATCCTACAGTTCAACTTGGGTAGAGAACAAAACCAACAGTCCTTTCAAACTGTTATAAGCCAGTGGCATACACTCTTATCCCCATCTTCAGAGCTCAAACAGTTGCTTCACCCAAAAATAGAGTATAAGAGCAAGCCCCACCTTCCCAAGGATATCACCGGCAGACCACACCCAGAAACCCAAAATAAGCTGACTAGCAAATAACTGCCTTTGCCAAAGAAAAACTATGAAGTCTGAAAGAAGAGCCTGATTACTCAAAGCACAGATAACAACATATGAAAAGGAAGATAACAAAAAAATCAGGTAAATATGGTACCACCAAAGGAAACTAATAAAGCTCTAATAAAGGAAATAATCTATGAACTATGAACAAAGATTTCAGAATAATCTTCTTAAGGAAGTTTACCAAACTACAAAACAAACAAACAAACAAACAAAAAAACCCAGACAAATGAAATTCAGGAAACAATGAAAAAACAAAATAAGAAGCTCAACAAGGAAAGAGCAACCATGAAAAAACAACAACAACAGGAATTCTTGCATTAAAAGATACAATAAACTGAACTGAAGAACTCAATAGAAAGTTCAAAAGTAGACTCAACTGAAGAAGGAATGCTGGAGGATAAAATATTGGAAATTACTCAAAGTTGTAAAAAAATAAGAAATGAAAAATATTGAAGAAAGCATATGGGAATTATAGAACACAATGAAAAGAAACAATATGTACTTTATGGGGATTCCAGAAAAAGATAAAGAGAAAGAGATAGAAAGTATATTTAAAGCAATAATGGCAGGGGTGCCTGGGTAGCTCAGTCATTAAGCATCTGCCTTTGGCCCAAGTCATGATCCCAAGTCATGATCCCAAGGGAAGAAAAAGGACATTTCAAGTTAGGGTCCTGGGATCGAGTCCTGCATCAGGCTCTCTGCTCGACAGGAAGTCTGCTTCTCCCTCTCCCCCTCCCTCTGCTTGTGTTCCCTCTCTCACTGTGTGTCTCTCTCTGTCAAATTAATAAATAAAATCCCCCCAAAAATAAAGAAAGAAATAATGGCTGCAAATGTCCCAAACCTGCAGATCCAGATCCACAAAGCCCAAAGGAATCCAAATAGGTTGAATCTGAATACCACTATACTGAGAGACATTATAATTAAATAAAATTGACCCAAAAGTCAAAGACAATTATATGAGCAGCAGAGAAAAAAGTAAGTTACAAACACCTTAAGGGAACCTCCATAAGACTATCAGTGCATTTCTCAACAGGAGAAACTTTTAAAGTCAGGAGAGAATGGGACAATATATTCAAAACATTAAAAGAAAATAACAGTAAACTGAGAACACTATTCCCAGTGAAGCTGTCCTTTGGAAATTAAGGAGGGATAAAGTCTTTCCTGAACAAATAAAAGATGAGGTAGTTCACTACCACCAGGCCTGTCTTACATAAAATGCTAAAGGGACTTCTTTGAGTAGAAGCAAAAGAATGCTAATTAACACCATAGAAACATAAAAGAGTGGTATAAATCTTTACAGTAATGGTAAATATATACTTATAGGTAGACAGCAATATGGGAATAGTGGTACTTAATTCACTTACAATTCTAGTTTGAAAGTTAAAAAAAAAGTAATAAAAAATAACCATAACTACCAATAATCTGTTACTAGTTACACAATGTAAAAAACATTTAAATTGTAATAAAATGTGAGGGGAAGAAGTAAAAATGTCCAATTTACAAATTCTACTGAAGTTAAGCTGTTATCCGTTTAGAATAGGGTGTTATAAGTTTCAGACATTTTATGTTATTCTCATGTAACCACAAGAGAAAGTCCTGTAGTAATTACACAGAAGAATACAATAAAGAAGTCAAAGCACACTAACACCAAAAGACATCAAAGCATACACAAAAAAAAGCAGGGTAAGAAACAAGGAACAACAGATCTATAGCCCAGAAAATAAGCACAATGACCATAATAAGTCTTTACCTATCAATAATCATTTTAAATGTAAATAGATTAATTTTCCAATTAAAAGGCACAGAATGGCTGAAAGGATAAAAAACAAAACCCAACAATATGCAGCCTACTGGAGACTCACTTTGGCTTCAAAGACACACATAGATAGGACGAGAGTGAAGGGATGAAAAAGGACATTTCAAGCAAAGGATAACAAAGTAACAACAACAAGCAGGAGTAGTTCTATTTATATCAGATAAAACAGACTTGAACAAAACATGGTAAAAGGAGACAAAAAGGGTAATTATATAATGAAAAAGGGTCAGTACCTTAAAAAGATCAAAAAATTGTAAATATTTATGTACCCAAATCTGGAGCACCTAAATATTTAAAGAAAAAACTAATAAAGCTTAAAAAAAAATAAATAGTAATACAATAGTTGAGAACTTTAATACCCAGCTCTCAACAATGAATGGATCATTGAGACACAGCATCAATAAGGACATAGAGGATATGGACAACACTATAGACCAAATGGACTTGACAGACATATACAGAACATTCTACCCAACAACAGCAGAATACACATTCTTCTCAAGTGCACATGGACCATTTTCTAGAAAAGATAGTATGTTATGCCACAAAACAAGTCTTAGCGAATTCAAGAAGACTGACATCATACCAAGTATCTCCCCTGACGACAATGGCATGAAACTAGAAATCAGTAACAAGAGGAAAACTGGAAAATTCCTGAACAAGTGAAAATTAGGCAACACTTTCCTGAACACCCAATGGATCAAAGAAAAACTTAAAGGGAAAATTTTAAAGAACAGAGTTTTTAAAAGACTTGTAGAAATAGAAACACATCACACCAGAACTTGTGGGATGCAGCAAAACCAGTTCCAATAGGAAACTTCATAACCATAAACAGCTACATCAAGAAGACAGAAAGATTCCAAATAGACAACCTAAATCTAGGCCTTAAGAAACTAGAAAAAGAACAAACTGAACCTTAAGTTAGCAGAAAAAAGGAAATAAAGGTTAGAGCAAAAATAAATTAGAAAACAGAGAAACAATAGAGAGGACGAACCAAACTAAGAGTTGATTCTTTGAAAAGACAAACAAAATTGACAAACCTTGAACTACACCAACCAAGGGGGACAAAGGACCCAAATCAAGAAAATTTATAAATGAACAAAGGAGATATTACAACAGATACCACAGAAATTTAAGAGATCATTAAGAAGCTACTATAACCAACTATATACAACAAACTGCTCAATCTAGATGGAATGGAAATATTCTTAGAAACATACAACTTAGCAAGACTAAATAAAAAAAATAGAAAATATGAATAGACCAATTACTATTAAGGAGACTGTCAGTAAACAAAAATTTCCTGGTAAAGAAAAACCCAGGACAAGAGAGCTTCATTGGTGAATTTTACCAAATATTTAGAGAAAAACTAACACCAATTCTTCTCAAACTCTTCCAAAAAATTGAAAAGGAGAAAATACCTCCAAACTCATTTTACAAAGCCACCATTTTCCAGATACCAAAACCATAAAAGGATATTACTAGAAAAGAAAGCTACAGGCCAATTATCCCTGATTAATACGGATGCAAAAATTCTCAATAAAATACTATTAAAAATAAATAAATAAACAAAATAAAATGCTATCAGACTAAATTTAGTATCACATTAAAAGGATCATTCGACATAAGCAAGTGGGATTTATCCCTGGGAGGCAAAGATGTCTCAATGTATGCAAATCAATTAATGTGAATGAAAGAAATTAATAGAATGAAAGAAAAGAATTATGATCATCTCAATAGATGTAGAAAAAACATTGTCCCTAACAAAAACTCTTAACAAATTAGGCATAGAAAAAACATATCTCAACATAATAAAGGCTATATATAATAAGCCCATAGTTAACATTACATTCAATGATGAAAGACTGCAAGCCTTTCCTCTAAGATTAGGAGATTAGGAGTAAGACAAGAGTGCATATTTTCACCATTCATATTCAACAAAGGAATAGAATTCTTAACTAGTGCAATCAGGCAAGAAAAACAAAAAAACAAACAAACAAACAAAAAAACCTGACATCAGAATTGGAAAGGAAGAAGTAAAATTGTCTCTTTATAGATGGTAAGGTTTTATATATAAAAAAATCCTAAAGACTCATCCAAAAACTGTTCTAATTGATGTATTCGGTAAATTTGCAAGATACATATTAAGCATACAAAAAAATCTTTACTATTTCTATATACTAATAATGCATTTTCCAAAAAAGAAATAAATTGATCCCATTTACAATAGCATCAAAAACAAGACTTAGAAATAAATTTAACTAAGGAGGTTAAATACCTCTACTATGAGAACTACAGACACAAATCACTATTTCATCTGCTATTGATGGGTCCAATAAGGACTTCTAGTCCTACAAGGGCCCACAGAATCCAGGGAGAAGGCAGAAACAATTTTTATTATTCTTTTATTTTTCTTATTATCCACAGTATTTTTTTCTTTTTTAGATTTACTGAATCTAAAATCTTAGGTTTACAAGGCAGTCATGCCAGATAATCCACTTTATTTTTTCCCTAGTTTTGTTAAGAAATATTTGACATAAATTACTCTATAAGTTTAAAATATTACAGCATAATGGTTTGATTTACATATATTATGAAATGATTACACAATAGGTTCAGCTAATATCAATCTTCTCATACAGATACAATCAAAAGAAAAGAGACAAGAAAAGAAAATAATTGTTCTCCTTGTGATGAGAACTCAGAGGATTTATTGTCTTAACAACTTTCCTAGATTATACAGCACCATTAACTTCAGTTATCATGTTGTATATTACATCCCTAGTACTTATTTATCTTATACCAGGAAATTTGCACCTTTTGATCACAATTTTCCCTCACCCTATTTCCACCTAACCACAAGTGTGATCTCTTTTCCTAGTTTATTGTTGTTTTATTTACTTTTTTAAAAGATTTTTTTAAATTTATTTGACAGCAGAGATCACAAGTAGACAGAGAGGCAGGCAGAGAGAGAGGGGGAAGTAGGCTCCCCGCTGAGTAGAGAGCCCAATGCAATGCGGGGCTCAATTCCAGGACCCTGGGATCATGACCTGAGCTGAAGGCAGAGGTTTTAACCCACTGAGCCACCCAGGCACCCCTGTTTTGTTGTTGTTGTATTTTAATCATACACTATTTGTCTTTCTCTGTCAGATTTATTTCATTTAGCTCAATGCCTTCAAGGTCCATCCATGTTGTCACAAATGGTAGGATTGCCTCATTTTTTATGGCTTAATAACATTCGTGTGTGTGTGTGTGTGTGCACGCGCGCGCACGTGTATGTGCATGCATGCGTGCATATCACAACTTCTTTATTCATTCAGCCATCAGTGAACACTTAGGTTGTTTCCATGTCTTGGTTACTATAAGTAATGTTGCTATGAATGTGGGGGATGCAGATATCTTTTTGAAGTGCTTTCACCTCCTTTGAATATATACCATAGAATATTACTCAGCCATAAAAAGGAATGAGCCCAGGGGGCGCCTGAGTGGCTCAGTGGGTTAAAGCCTCTGCCTTTGGCTCAGGTCATGATCCCAGGGTTCTGGGATCAAGCCCTGCCTCGCACTCTCTGCTCAGTGGAGAGCCTGCTTCCCCCTCTCTCTCTCTCTGCCTCTCTGCCTACTTGTGATCTCTGTCTGTCAAATAAATAAAAAATCTTTAAAAAAAAAAATAAGGAATGAGCCCTTGCCATTTGTAACAACACTGATGGACCTAGAGAGTATTATACTACATGAAATAGGTCAGTCATAGGAAGATAAATACCAAAAATCTAAAAAACAAAATAAAACAAACAAACAAAAAATAAAAGAGACTCATAAATACAGAGAGCAAACTGATGGTTGCCAAAAGAGAGAATGTGAGACCATGGGCAAAACAGGTGAAGAAATTAAGAGGTACAAGTTTCCATTATAAAATAAATAAGTGATGAAGATAAAAATTAAAGCAAAGGTGATATAGTCAATTATAACACTATGGTGATAGATGGTAACTACGCTTGTTGTGAGCATCATATAATGTATAGAATGGTCCAATCACTATACAGTGCATCTGAAACTAATACAATACTGTATATCAACAATACCTAAATAATAAAAACAATTTCTAAGTAATTAAACTGAAACAATAAAGAGAACAAATGATATATTTTTCTACTTTGCTTAATTGCCATAAGAGATGGCAATTATTAAGTTATCACTTCTCAACCAATTCTCTTCAAATTAAATAGAGCTAGAGCTTTATCCTTATATAATTTCAATTTAATTTAAAAACAAATGTATACTTTTAAAAATGTTTTCTTCTGGACTTATAAATCTCTTTATAGCCCTCTTTTTTAATTTCTATAAAGTAAGACACATATAACTTGGAGTCTAATAGTTTCATAAGGCCTGTGGGCAGGGGGAGGGGGATTATCTCTCCCTATTTCTTATCCCACATAAGCAGGTATTTTCAACTCTCTGTGATGATTCTACTTCTAAATATCAAGCGTATTTTTATCTTTCTGTTTTAGATATTTTCCTATTGATTTATAAATAATTAATTGACAGTTGTACAATGCTGAAGAAAGGTTTTACCTAACATAGTAACTAGAATATAAGTTGTCTATTAGAAACTTTTCAAATATTCCCATTGTACAATTGAGTGGTACGGTATAATTTAATATTTTTCTCTCCACTGGATATTTATTTCCAACTGAGCAGAGGGATAGAACTATATAAGGTAGACATTAAAATATAATCCTAATTTAGGAAGCCAGGCAGAAAGAGGACATTAACTTTCTCACAGAAGGATTTTTCAACCCTGGGGTGATATTTCTTTTTGGAGTCTTGCAAGATGGGCATTTGCTTCAAGAACAGGGTTCCACGGAGCTGTAAGATTTACTAATGTGTCCTTAAGAACTAACACCCAGAGTACCAGCTGGCTGGGAAAATGTGACTCCTGGTGTCTTTCTGGAAAACAAAAGCAAAAATAACTAAAAAATATGACCTATTGTTAAACAATACTTTGAATATATCTGACTCAAAATGCTTATCAAATTCAAGGTTGTGTCAGTAGGGAGACTGTAGAAGGTAATGAGTCATTTCAAAGACGGCAATTCCTCCTCATTGACAACAGAATGAAAGCCATCCAAAACTGCCAGGTAGCTGCCTTGCCTTGACATCCAAAACACAAGTGGCCTGCAGGCAGAAGAGATGAGTGATGTTGAAGATGACAACCACTGACATCATAAGGCTTATTAAAAGTCAAAAAAGCCAGCCAAGAAGCTGTCACTTAAACACAGCCATCAGATGGCAGATTTTGAGTTCAATCATTCTTTTAAGTTTTTAAAAATCTTTTAGGTACAAGGACGTCTTGTCTCTTAAATTTTTAATTTTGTCCCTGAAAGTTTTCCCGGAGGGCAAGGGAGCTGGGATATGTAGATACCAACTCTGGTCAGAAATTTACTGAAGGCTACGTGGGGAAGGGGTGATAGTGTTATTATCATGGCACTCTAAGCCTTCCTCAGGAGACACAGAGGTTCCAAGGTGGACTCCAAGGAGGCAAGAGAGAAGGCCCGCAGGTTGTTGATTAGAGTCCTACTAAAGGTGTTACCCAGTAACTGAACAGGAGTCTCCTATATTCTAGCAGTGCCTCAAGTACACCAATTAAGTATCTTTAACTTCTTCATATCCATTGATTTCTTTTATTTCATTTAACCTCCATCTACATGGGATAACATTTCAGTCAGAGAGGAAGCTGAGTCTTAGACTCATGAATTTTTGAAGGAGTCAGAGGCTCCTCTAGCAATAATTCAGACAAAAGGCAGTGATGGTCTGAATTACAGTAGTAATAAGTATAGTGACAAACAGATTTGAAAGATATTTAAGAAGTCGACTTTGTAGGCCCTGGTGATTATTTAGATGCCAGTAGAAAGGACAAGGAATAATTGGAACTTCTGGCTTGGGCAACTGAATGGGTGCTGTGCTACTTGCTGAAGACTGAAAACTGAGGAAAAAGATGCAGCTGTTATGTGTATCGGCCACTCCCTAGAAACTGGTATTTTCATAATAACACTTATAATTGTTTCGAATTACCTCACGGTCCTTTACTTTGCCACCAATTACTATAATATACATTTTACAGGTGAAAAACTCAAGGCTTAAAGAAATTAAATGACTTTCCCATGATCTCATACATCATAAATGGAAACATCAGGACTGGTGCAAGATCTTATGTTTCTAACCCCAATGCTTATTGCATTCTGCCTCTCCCTTCCCTGGAAGCTGCATTAACTCTTAAGAATCACAGGGATACTATCTTTAGCAGTATTATCAGTGATTACTAAATGATGTTCTGATGACCTGAAAGAGATGATATTGCCTTCCAAGCTATTCAACCCACTCATCCAGCAAGGCAATTTCAGTCTCCCAGAGCTTTATGTCTTTATGGGGATCTTATTTTTAAAAAGGACAACCTTGAAATAGTTTTCCTACCTTTCTCTTAAAAGTGTTCCACAATGACATTAGAAAGAGGTATTTATTTCAAAAGGAATAAACATTCAGAAGTAGGTCCTTATGAGATAATAAAATCATCATATTCTTATGATATTTACATGGCAAAAATATCATGGAGTCTATTTTCTGAATATAGGTATATTATTTACCATGGCTACTTTAATGTATTATTTTATTTTCTGTAACTATTTTCCCTGTATTACTGTTTTAACTTCATAGAGGTTTTCTGAGAAGAGTAACCCCTTTTAAAAAAATTACTACTGATAAGTAATGAAAAGAACACTCTCAATCTATTTTCTTCCATATATGTTTATTAAAATTTGGGACCTACTACAAATTATCTATACCAAAATCTAGCATAAGAAGATTCTGGAAAGATGGGACAGCAACAAGCATGAATAAAAACAGACTGGAGAACCATACTAAATAAGCCATGAAAAACATTAGCTGACACACTTCCCTCATGAAGCTCAAAATATTAAGCAGAATAAGACAAACTATAACCACAAGACTTGATGGCATTAACACTTGAACAAGAAAAAGCAGAAGAAAAAGGCAGGGAATCTGATGGATCTAAGAATAAGAAAACCCCAAAAGAGCTAACAGCTTATCACTGGAAAGCATATCAAGCTGATTTGGAAATAAGAGTTAAAACCAGGAGAGGTTTTCCTCAATTCAATATTGGATGAATAAAAGGATTCCATGAGGGGAACTAAAAGGATTGAGAGGTTTAGCTCCCAGAGCCTGGGTACTCTTGAAACCAACTTGTCATGGCTCTTTTTTAGGAAAGAGTCTACATTGAGGAGAAACTGCTGGAAGTAGTATCAAAATCAAGCAGGGTATATGAAACAGAGATGAAGAAAATAGAAGGTCTAGGTAAAGTGGGGAAGGGGAAGAGAGCCAGGACATCTCAAAAAGTAAGAGTCCATCCTTTGGAAAACTACGCAAAAATAAGAGATGAGAGAACACTGTGAAAGGAGAAAAGCTATTTGAGCAACGACCTCTGCAAAAATCACAGGGAGACAAATTTCACATTAAAATGTGAATGATGAGCCTGGAAAGCTTGTCCAACCATAGAGTGAAGAAGTTATCAAAAACTTGTAAGGTTATGACAAAAGGACTCAGGAGCCCACTTGATCATGGAGCACTGAGCACCTTCTAACTCCAAAAAAAGACAAAAGTTGACATTACATGCCTTTTGATGAAGGAACACACCAGGACCTAGAGTCTTGCCAAAGGGATTCAATCTGAGTTCAATCAATGGATTGAAATCCAGGTACCAGTTACCATTTACAAGGACAGATGTTGACCATGAAAAGGATATCAGCCAAATCCTGATAGCAGAAAACTTTACTGTCAAATATCCTGAGGTTTTTTTACTACCTACGATGTAAGTGGGAGTTGGAAAGACACAAAATGAAAAACCTGCAAGTTAAAAGAGACTTTAAAGACATTTCAAGTAAAATTTTAAAGAGGCAAGACTAAACTATACCTTTTAGGAATTCACACTTGGGTAAGAAAACTACAAAGAAAAGAAGGAAGTGGTCATTTTAGGAGTTGGGATAAATGTTTTCAAAGTCTTTTTTAATTTATAGTTTTTTCATTTTATTTCCCCCAAACTCCCACTTACATAGTATGTAGTAAAAGACTCAGGACATTTGACTAGTAAAGTTGCAATCACTTTTGAGGGACTGCATACATGAGGGAACTTCTGGGGAAGCTGACAAAGTTCCATTCCTTGACTTGCTACAGATTACACAGTGCTTGCCTTAAATACATCAATAAACTATCCATCTGTTTTTGAAGAGTTTCTATATCTGTGTTTTACTTTTAAATAAAATGGTCTTGTAAATAACCAGTAGAACGTATTACTGATGAAGGAGAAAATAACATATTTTGTTATTTTAAGGATTTAAATAACTTTCATAATGAAACAGTGATTCATCTGCCCCACAGAGACCTCTGTGATTCGAGTTTTGAGATCATTCATTATCTGACATTTGAGAAACACATTAATGAGCAAAAACTCCCCCCCACTGGTGATATCCTGCTTTGTGTTGACATTCCTAGAGCCTGGTATATAGTAAACAGTAATATTCACTGAAATAATCATGGCTGCTTTTCAAATTGCACATTTGGTTTTGAATTTTAAATCATCTTGAAATAGATGCTTGTTCATTTTCCAGCCTCCGTAAGACATCACAACTGTGGCATTAGAAATCTAGCTCATTCTTTGTAATCTCACCATTAATCTGGGGACAATTCTAACATTTGAAAAAAATAAGTATGAATATTGTTTTCTTACATGAAAATTTTCATAGAAAACAACATTAATTTAAATATTTTAATCTTTTTAAAAGCATAAATAAGTGGAATGGTAGGTAGCATTATATAAATATAATGGCCATGATACTAGACATTTAAGAAATTTTTTTAGTTGGATAATTGGGAGTACAATAGGAGTAATCTTCCAATTATCACCAGAAAAATGCACATAAACATTTTATAAAGTAGAAAAATGATAACCAATATGAAACTTGCAAGAAAAATAATGTCTACTTATGGCTAGTTTGTTGTTAAAACCTTAGAGTCTGTTTCAGGTATAGATTTATTTTTAATTATGACCTGAGATCATCCTAGTTAACTTTCATCATAGTTACTGAACTATTTTATACGCTTTTGTCTCTACTTTGTTCTTTCTCTTTAGAACTCTGATTTCATTTTTTAAAGTGCAAAATCCATCTCTACTTCCTGAATAGGAAAATTACATTTAGATCTTTTTTAAAGGAGAGCTATTCTGAGGTGTTGCATTTACTTTTCAAAATCATTACCTTTGTCATGGATAGAGTAACTTCAGAATAGTCAAAGTCTCTAAAAAGTAAGTGTCCTTGAGTGAGTTTTTTTCCTTAAGAATTCAAAGCCATTTTTATCCTATGTCCTAGATAATGCCTCCCTGATCAATTCTATTTTGCTCTTTCTGGCATTATTTGTTTCTGAGATTTGACAAATTTATACCATCCCTTCTAGAAATAGCTTGGCAAATTCCAAAAATTAAAAAAAAAAATTGAAGTTTAACTTTATAATCACAGGCTTTTCTAGTCCTAAGTGCTAACTTTGCCAGGCAAGAATTTTTTTCATACCCTTATATTTGTAGGTACCACAGAGTATCATCCTAGCAGAACTCAGTAAATAGTGGTCAATTCAGAACAGGCAATAAATTTACTAATTTTATAATTATTAGTTTTAAAATTAAAGCTATTAATTTTACTCACTATTGAAAACTTTAGGTAAACCTGGAACTTAGGAACACATAAATGGTATATGTAGATAATATATTTACTTTGTTTTATTACTTGGCATCATAAACACAGGTGATGGAAGGGAGATAATTCTATAGAGCATTAGAATATATTTAGTGGAAAAATAATTCAGAAGGTCTAGTTTTCCCAATACAAATGGACATAGTAGTCAGAGAGGCAGAGGCCTACAGCCAATATTCACTTAAGGAGAGCATTTAATACAATGGCATCCCTAACAATGACAGAGAAAGAACATTTTCAAGATGCTAAGACCCAGGGCTGCTTATTGGGGCCCTGCACAAATGTCTAACCAAAGAGGTAAAGAGGTTTGGGACTGCTTGCCCTAGTATGTCTTCTGATAGATAAATCATCCTCTAAGCAACAGCATCCTCGGGGGGGAAGGAGAGGGTGTCTTTCCCTACTGTCACAAAGGTAATCCACCTCCACCTAGGAACCACTAAGTTAAAATATATAGGAGTGGGTCCCCATCACAATTTTTTTAATTTAAATTCAACCAACCAACATATAGTACATCTTTAGTTTCAGATGTAGAGTTCTGTAATTCATCAGTGAGGTATAACACCCAGTGCTCAACACATTACGTGTCCTCCTTAGTGCCCATCACCCAGTTACGCCACCCCACCTCTACCTCCCCTCCAGCAACCCTTAGTTTTGTTCCTATAGTCAAGAGCCTCTCATGGTTTATCTCCCTCTCTGATTTCTTCAGTCCCTTCAATAGCTCAGCTGGTAGATCAGAAGACTGTAGCTGACTCCCTCATCACTTTTTTTTTTTTTTTTTTTTTAAATCTCCTGAAGTTGGCATCTGTCTGTCTCAGTCAGTTAAGCAACTGACCCTTGATTTCAGCTCAGGTCATGATCTCAGGCTTGTGAGATTAAGCCCCACATCAGGCTCCAAACTCAGCATGGAGTCTGCTTTGAGTTTTTCTCCTTTTCCCTCTGCCCCTCCTCTCTCTCTTTCTCAAATAAATAAATTAATAAATAAATAGTATTTTCAAAAAAAAAATCTAATGATTCCTAAGGACGTCCCACAGCTAAGAGAAATTTTAGAAACAATGCTACTTCTTATACCACATCCTTTCAATACTTTGGAGTTAGTGTAGGCTGGGTACATAAAGGAATGAATGAGTATGTTCAGCTGAACCAGGAGTCTTATATTAAAGTGTTTTATCTTCATAATACATGGGTTAAATCTAGGCAGCACAAAACTAATCCAATTACAGTATAAAAATTTAGTCACTCTACAGCATGCTAGATATACATATTATTTAACAGATAATTTGATTTTCCTTCCATGAATTACATAACAAATTGGTCATTCTGACATTGTATAGGAACAATTTGAATCACAATTTACAGAAATTATAATACTGAGAATAATATAATGTAAGAGAGAAGAAAGAAGACACATAAATTTGAATACTCTTAAGCAGAAGGACTTGGGGGCACATTTTATTTATATAGTCTCAAAGCAGATTGCTGGCTTGAGGAAGATAGACAAGAAGAGAAAAAAAGAAAAAAATTGAGGTTCAACTAATTTAATAAACTATGGCAAAATTAAGTAAGATTTATGTTCCAATGTCATTTAAGAGCAAGAATGGATCTCTCCAGGGAAGCATCACTAATGACCAAAGTTAGGCTTGTATAAATATCTCCTACAAATGGTGGTAAAACAAGGGTCCTGAACAAGGTAACAGCATGGAAAAATCAACAGTTTATAGTCAAACACTTTTTTTAAAATTCTAGCTCCATTACGTATACCTGTTTTACGTTAATCCTGTTAATTTCCTTCTTCAAGCTTCAGTTTATTCAACTACATGTCATAGGATTTTGTGTGAAAGACTCACAAAAACTGCCTAATAGTACAGAGTACAGAGCAAACACAAAATAAATACTAACTCTAGGCCACTATCTTACTAATTTGCAAATTGCTACTCCATAACAGCTTCCGTCTCAGGAATACTGAAAGGGAAACCAATTTCCTCTATTCAGCAAAATCAGAGACAGAGAAGATGATGCATGGAGGGTTAGGCTTTGAAACTTTGGAATCAGACAGTTGGGAAAAGAGGGCAATGATTTTCATGTCAAAATTTCAATTGTAAGCTTACAAACCTCCTTAAAACATTCACTTGCTTCTCACTCCTTTAAACTATAATTTCTGTTAGTGTATTTAAGAACTTTTTTTTCATTCTCTCTCTTGAACCTACCTCCTCTCTCTTTAGTTTACTGCAGCATCCTTCACTCTACAAATTCATCCACCTTGTAGAAACCTCCTATCCACTGACTTTACAACTGACTAAAAACTCCTTTATGTTATCACTTCTCTCTTTATCCCGCTGGGGATCAGGAATCCCTCTCCGGTATCATTCTTTTATATGGGCCATTCATTTTCCTTGCTCCTTTCTCCCTCATCCTTCTCTTTTGGAAAATCTTAATTCTGTTTAATTCAACTCTCGCTTCCCTCTGCAGTGCTGGGAGTGAGTAAAGAGTTGGATACTGTTCTGTTCTGTTCTGTGCAGTTGAACAGAGCAGGTTAAAGACACACAATTGTGGTCTCCCTTGAAGTCAGCACTACCCTGCAATCTAACTGCATTCTCCTAGTAAATTAACTTCCTTCTTCTCTTGGAAAACTAATTCACACCTCCTTTTCTATACTCAAATTTCCATTATCTCCTCCCTCCTTTCCCACTCTATCTTGATGACCTTGACATCTTATCATGCAGAAAATTAGAAGCAATAGCACAAAATCTTCTCCAGTGCCAAATAAGCTCAACTCCCTGCTTCTGTATCCATATACTCTGCCTTCCGTCCTGTTGCAATAGTATTCTTAACCTTGTGTGTGTGGGTACCTGTGTGTGTGTGCACATGTATGTGCCATGAGACCCTTCAGCAGTCTGGTGAAGCCTTGGATTCTTTTCAGAGTAATGTTATTAAATGCATAAAACACAATGTTTAGGAATACAAAGGAAACCAATCACATTAAAATTCAAATATTAAAATGTTAAAAAAAACCTATGGTACAATAACACATGTGTTTTCTTATTAATGCATTATACAAGATGACCTAGTCTAATAACTACCATATCTTAATATAGTGAGGAGAAAAATATTTAAGATATTTCCAACGGTTGTTTTGTGATTTGAAAATATCTACAGTGGTAGTCAATTCTGATTTGCTCATTCAATATTGAAGGAAACATTAAATTTTAGTCAGAGATCAATAAAAATAAAGATGTAGGAGGTTTTTTTTTTGCCTATTTAAGCTCACAAATTTCCTGATTCTTATCTGTGGGCTTCTTGGAAATCCGTGGATACCAGATTTTAAATCCCAGACAAAGCCAATTATTTCAACTATTTCACTTATACAAAAAACAAATGAGCATATATTGGGTAAAAAGCAGTTTCAAGTGATTAAAATCGCTTAAGATTCCCTCACTAAATTTCAAGTGATTGAAATTTAGTGAAGCTAAGTCATGGAAGTCAATAATAAAAAGACAACTTGCAAATATCTCTATATTTGGAAATTTATTTTTTTTTTTTCAAAGATTTTATTTATTTATTTGACAGAGAGAAATCACAAGTAGATAGAGAGGCAGGCAGAGAGAGAGAGGAAAGCAGGCTCTCCGCCGAGCAGAGAGCCCGATGCGGGACTCGATCCCAGGACTCTGAGATCATGACCTGAGCCGAAGGCAGCGGCCCAACCCACTGAGCCACCCAGGCGCCCGATATATTTGGAAATTTAAAAGTACTAAATAACTCATGTGTCAAATAATGAATTATAGTAAAAATTAGAAAAGTTTTAAATCTAAATTATAATAAAATTATAACAAAAAATGAAATATCCAAATTTTTGTGACGTAGATAAAGAAATGTTAAAGGATATTTATAGTTTTTAATTTAAATGCAAAATCAGAAAGGAAAGGTTAAAAATTAATGAATCAAGTATACATCTCAAGAAGTAAGAAAAAGAAAAACAATATAAACTCAAAGAAAGTAGAAGAATGAAGGAGCAGAAATTAATGAAATAAACAAATATACACTTAAAGCCACAACTGATTCTTTGAAAAGAGTAACCTATTATGTAAAACTCTTGGAAGAATAATCAGGAAAATCTAGAGACAACACATATCACCCAAGGAACATTACTATAGATCCTACAAACATTGAAAATATATATGAGCATGTTATAACTTTACACTAATAAAATATTGAAAATTTACGTGGTATGGACACAAATGTAACGAACACTTACCAATATGAACAAAGAAGATATAAAAATGTGAATAGTCTTGTGATTGTGAAGGAAATTAATCCATAATTAAAAACCTCCTAAAGAAAACTCCAGGCCAAGGTGGCTTCCCTGGTGAATTTTTCCAAGAACTTAAGGAAGATTGTCCAACCCCGCCCATGCACATACACACAAAAATCCTAAAAAAGATATTAACTAATCATATTCAATAAACACAAAATAAATAAAACATAATAGTTAAGGTCATAATAATCGGGGCTGTTTTAACACTTAAAAAATAGCATAATTCACATTAACAAAATGAAGAGAAAAAAATGTGATCTCGATGCAGGAAAAAAGTTTCATAAAATCTGACATCTGTTTTAATAATTTAAAAATAGCAAGTAGGAGCTTCTTTAATGTGATTTTTTAAATGGGCAACAAAAATATCTAAAAAATATAAAATTTGTCTAAGTTAATGAATATAAGATACTCATAAAAGAATTTTTTTCAGAATACTAGCAGCTACAATTTAGAAAATGACCTGTACAAAATAGTATCACTCAAAATAGCATCAACAAATATCAAATAGGCCCTTCTGGGTGAGGGGAAGCCTAAAGCTCCAGAGGAGAAATGAGTAGGAGCAGACAGGAGGAGCAGGGATGGCATTTAAGACAGCAGCAAGGGAAGCTGGAATTCTTTGATAAGAAAGTGCCACAGACTATCTAACCAAATGTGGGGAAGGGCTGCCGGTACTGCAAAGATGGTGGCAGCTCTGGTAGTGCTTCTACTGATGTTTTATGTTACATTTCAAACACTGGAAATAAAAATGAATTCAAGTTGAGGAAATCAATTTGCAGGATCAGAATTATACACAGCTGCATGTTCTACAAAATCTCCCAGATCAAAAGAAGCATTTTTTAAAATAAATGTCTGGTTTATTTAGCTTCAACATAAATACAATAAAGTTGATTCCTTCCTTTATATATGAGTTTTGACAAACATATTCAGTCATTCAACCAAGACTACAGCCAAGATAGAGACTATGGTTATCACCCTCAAATTTCTCTTGTGCCACTTTGTGGTTGGTCTCGTCCTCTCCTCCCTAGCCTTTGGCGATGATTATTGATATGTTTCACAGTTTTGTCTTTTACAGAACAGTATGTCTTTACATGTCGCTTTGCTTCCAGAAATATCTTTTAAAAGAATACAGGTACTGAGGTGCCTAAACGACACAGTTGGTTAAGCCTCCAACTCTTTCAGCTCAGGTCATGATCTCAGGGTCATGAAATAAAGTCCAGAGCCCATGCTGGACTTGGAGTCTGCTTAAGATTCCCTCTCTTCCACACCCTCTGCCCCTCCTTCCACACTTCCAGCTCCACAAGTGCACGCATGGGCTTTCTCAATATATTAAAAAAATTTTTTTTAAGAATATAGCATTAAGGAGGTCACATGATGTGATGAGCACTGGCTGTTATAAGCAACTAATGAACACTACATCAAAAACTAATGATGTACTATATGTTGGCTAATCGAATTTTTTTAAAAAGAATATAAGTATTTATAAAACACTTGGAAATTTTCTCACTACGACAGCATTTTACTATGGAAATTTCTGATAACTTCATATTTGAAGCAAAATTTTAAGGAAAAATTCTATGTACAGTATAGTCATATGTATTAAAACAGACAAAATATTAAACACAGATGAAAATACAGTAGTCCCCTTTTATCTACGGAGAATATATTCCAAGACCCCAGCAGACATCTGAAACTGCAGATAGTACCAAATCCTATATATACTATATTTTTTTCTATGCACACATACCTGTGATAAAGCTTGATTTATAAATTAGGTATAATGAGAGATGAACAGCAATAACTACTGACAAAAATAGAACAATTACAACAACACAGTATAATTAAAGTTATGTGACTAGGGTCTTTCTCTCTCTCAAAATATGTTAACTGTTCTGCACTCACCCTTCTTGTGATGATGTAAGCTATAAAATGCTGATGTAATGAGATAAAGAGAGGTGAATGATGCTGGCAGTGTGACGGAGCATTAGGTTACTACTGACCTTCTGATGATCTAATTCATCAGGAGGAACATATGCTTCCAGATCATTTTTGACTGCTGGTAACTGAAACTGCAGAAAATAAAACCACAGGTAAGTGGGGACCACTGTATATGAAAATAAGTGTAAGAGCATTTATATAGTCTCTTCTGTGTGCCAGATACTTCACTAAATACTTGAACATGTATTAAACCATTTCATCCCCAATCACTTTCTTAAAAGATTTATTTATTTATTTTAGAGAGAGCAAGGGGTGGGGGAGGAGCAGAGAAAGGAGAGAGAACCCCAAGCAGACTCCCCACTGATCATAGAGTTCGAGGCAGGGCTCAATCTCAGGACCCTGAGATCATGACCTGAGCCGAGATCATGAGCCAAAATCAAAGGTCAGTTGCTTAACTGACTGAACCACTTAGGTTCCTCCATCCCCAACTATTTTAAGTATTTTTGCACATAAGCACTCATTTAATCCCACAACACTATAATCCATATAGTGTTATATAATCCATATTATATAATTATATATATATTATGATCTAATATATTACATATAAAGTATATATAATATATAATACTTTTATTTATAACATTTTATTATATAATATATTATAAATAAAAGTATTATATATAATATATATTTTTTATATAAATAAAAGTATTATATAATCCATATTATAACACCATAATCCAAATTATATGGATAAGGAAATTGGGGCTCAGACAGAGAAATTTACCAAGGCAAATTTATCAAATGACTGGTAAGTGGCAGAACTGCTTAGCAGACAAGTTGTTTCTATATCTAGTCTCTAAAAACAAAACAAAACAATACATCAACAACAACAAAAACTCAAAAACTGAAGAAAAGAGAATATAAAGTTGAAGCAAAATAGATTGGGTCCTAACACTCTGGAGACTGAGAATGATCTAGTCACACGTCTATGTACACACACTAGCAAATTAAGATTAATCAAATCAAAGCACTGTATCTGGAAAGGATGTTGGCAGCTATCACATCAAATTCTCTTACTTTATCCCTGGAGAAATTGAGGTCCAGAGACAAGCAAAAAATTTGTCCAGTATAACTAGGCAAATTTATGATTTATATGGCATTAAAATAAGGCATTCTCTTCTGCACTCTTTCAAAATATCCTTCATCACTTTGAAGTAGTTACTCCATGCTAGCTGCCTATCATGTACAGAGCACTCTTCTGAAAACCCTCATGTCTTCATGCTCCCAGACCTCTTCTGAACAAAGTTGACGAGATGTGTCACACATAGGTGATTATGGCTTATTCCACATGGCCTTGCTTGTAGTCCAGGATCTTCGCAGGACCAAAGCAGACTGTGAGGTGTTTATTATGAGAGCTGATCCCGGTGGATTACTCTCTACCAAGAGTGACTGGAATATCTTGGGGGGAATTTAAGTGAGAGAAACAGACACAGCTGACAGGTATAAATGCAAAGGGAAACAGAAAAAGCAGAAGTGTGGAGGCACTAGATTCTCTTGCATAAGCCAAGGACTTAAGATCCAAATAGGAACTGGTATCAGAATAAAATGAAATAAGAATATAGGAAGCAAAGATGAAAGAGCCAAGTCACTAGTCCTAGACTGCCCTGCGGTCAACACAATGACTTTTATGTTACGAGACCAGGGTGCTTAAAGTGCACACCTAGTCTAGCAGCATCAGAATCACTTGAGAACTGGTTAGAAGTACAAATTCTCAGGGCCCTCACAGATTTACTCAGTGGGGTCCAGCAAACTGTGTTTTTGGTTTTGGTTTTGTTTTTTTTTAAAGATTTTATTTATTTATTTGAAACAGAGAGAGAGAGAGAGATCACAAGTAGGCAGAGAGGCAGGCAGAGAGGGAGAAGCAGGCTTCCCACTGAGCAGAGAGCCCGATGCGGGCCTCGATCCCAAGACCCTGATATCATGACCTGAACCAAAGGCAGAGGCTTAACCCACTGAGCCACCCAGGTGCCCAGCAAACTGTGTTTTTAATAAGCACCCCAGATGATTCTGATGAACCATAAAGTTCAAGAACCATAGCACTAGGTCAGCGACTATACCCTAAATGCTGGTCTGAATGATGTTCCATTTCCTTACTTTCTTAATTTCCCTAAAACCTTTAAAATAAAGTCCTATGTCCTGGGGTGATCCTGCAGTTTTTGTTCCTTGCAGCAATCTAATTAACACTCAGCTTCAAGTGTTGGAGGACTGTATATAATTAATTTTAACAAATTATCTGAGCTTTAGTTATTCAAATTATGCTCTCTTCTGCATATTAATTTCTTCTTTCATTCATTAATTCAGTAAATATTTATCGATTGCTTGCCATGCGCTAGACAGTACACAGCAGTGAACATACAAAAATTCCTGCCTTCATAGAACTTAGACTATGAGGAGAAGAAACAAAGTAAACAGATACATAAACCAAACAGATGAGATAAGTATGGAAAAAAAGAAGCAGCAGGGAAGGTGATAAGGAGTGGAGAACAGGATTTGTGATTTTATTTTTTTTTTAAGATTTTATTTATTTATTTGACAGAGAGAAATCACAAGTAGATGGAGAGGCAGGCAGAGAGAGAGAGAGAGAGAGAGAGGGAAGCAGGCTCCCTGCTGAGCAGAGAGCCCGATGCAGGACTCCATCTCAGGACCCTGAGATCATGACCTGAGCCGAAGGCAGCGGCTTAACCCACTGAGCCACCCAGGCACCCCGTTTTTGTGATTTTAAAAGGGGTGGACAGGAGGGCATCTCTAAGGTGACATTTGAACAAACACCCGAGGGCTATATGGGAGTAAACCTTGTGAATATTTGGGGGAGGGGAGATTTTAGAGGTTTGTAGGAACAGCAAGGAGGCCAAGCATGGCTGGAGTTAAAGGAGTGATGAGAGATGCGGCAGACAAAGCCAGAGAGACTAACAGGAGACTAGACGATTTAAGAGTTTATTATAAGGGACTGTAAAGATTTGGGGTTCATTCACTAGTTTTGTAAGGCATGGGTATTATATTTCTCCAGTCACACAAGCTTTGGGGTTCTTTATTTGATAGGAATAAATCGCCTACCTCGTTAACCAATATGTGAAGTACGTTTGCACCATCTGGGAAGGCCAGAATGACTTAGCAGCTTTACGATCATAATTCCTGGCTGGCTCTGAAGAGAGTAATACCAACAAAGGAGTCTAAAAGGGAGAACCACAAAATAAGTCTCTTATGGTGCTCTGGAGATAGATGAATTCTGCACAGCATTTTGAATAAAGTGACCTTTCCTGAGGTGAAAATGACTCCACAGAAAAAACAATTCCCTTTGGGATGGTTCATCTTCAGGCTGGGAGGATGCCTGTGGTACTTTCTGAAACCTTTTGTTGCCAAGCACACAGAAAGTTCTGTGAAAATGTTCAGCTTGACACATTTCGAAGACCTAAATCCATTTGACCAGATGTACCTAGAGACAGGAGTGATTCTAAATAGTACATTCCTCTGTTGTACATGTTCCGTTCATTAGGGGGTCAGCAATGAATACAACAAACAGCATTCCCAGCCACATGGAGCTCACACTACAGGATAGGGAAGCAGAAAATAACACATAAACCATAAGCAGGCAAATTTCAGCTAATCACAAGTGGTATGAAAAGGGAAGCTGGGCAAAGAGTGACCTGTAGAGGTTGTGGATTTCTACGTTGGATTAACTGGTCAGGGTAGCACTTTCTGAAGAGATGACATCTAAGTTAAAAGCTAGCAGATGAGGAGCCAGCCTTGCAAAGATCTGGGAGCCAAGAATAATATTCGAATGGTTTATGATCCACAATAATCCTTAACATTTATATTTTGATCTGTGGCTTTTACTTCTGTTTCACCTACACTAATTTGATTTTTTTATCCTCACGATAATACTGTACACAATGTACAGTTAATATTATTTGGCCTATTTTGCAGGTGAAGAAACTAGGTTTCAGAGAGGTCTAAGGGCTTGCCAAGGACGGGTCGGTAGATGGGCCTTGGCAGGCATTCCTTCCTGACCCAGTTTGTTGCTACTGTGATTCCAAAGAAAATGAATATTCTCAAGTTGAATAACACCAATGTCACATAAAGGACAGAAAACAAGAACAAAATTACACTTAGGTTTCAGTCATTTGTACAAGATAAAAGATAAGTAATTCACCTGTAATTTTTTAGCTATATTTTTTAATTGCTCTTTATCTTTCACTTAAGAGTTTTAATTTTGGTCATCTAGGTTTGAGGGGTAATAGTGCTCTCTTAAACTGCCTTAATTTGGGGATCCCTGAGTGGCTCAGTCAATTAAGCATCTGCCTTCAGCTCAGGTTATGATCTCAGGGTCCTGGGATGGCACCCCGCATCAGGATCCCTGCTCAGCAGGGAGACTGCTTCTCCCTCTCCTTCTCCCTCCATGTGTGCTTTCTCACCCTCTCTCAAATGAATAAATCCTTAAAAAATTTTTTTAACTGCTTTAATTTGCATTTCCTTCTAATTTAAACAATAGATACTTAAATATTGTACACTGGATGCTGAAGGATTTAATAAGATTCAAAAAAAACTAAAGCTATAACCTACACAAATTTCTGCTACATTTTGACCTTCCTTACATGCATGGATTTTCAGAATAAATCCATGTACAGTTTCCAAATCTAGGGCTACCAGGGCAAGAATATATTTGACCAGAGGAGATCATTAAAGTTAAAAAGTTTTGAAAAATATAAACTTTTATGCTCTACTATTGATATTAGTATTAAGATCTGTACAATGGTAAGATTTTCTTCAATTCCTTGAGGTGTATATCACAGGAAGACTATTTTCTGAGCATTCTTTTGTTCCCTGGCATTCTGACATCAACAGTATAAATAACAAGATTTTTTTCTAGCTATTCTAGAAATGTATAGTTCTCTTTGTTATTTTACAATGATAAATTTCAGGAAATAAATTTAAGAAATATTCTTGTCATCTTTTCATGAGAAGGGAAATTCTTTCTCTGTTTCATGGATTTCAGAGGACTACAATTATAAGTTCAGATACTATGCACTACAATTAAGTGAGAAATACTTCAAATTTACTGAAACATAGTATTTTGAAATTATAGGACAAAATGTTATCTTATTTAACATTAAAGCTGATTTTACCATAGTGCTCTGTATCAGTACATAACAATAGGCTATTTGAAAGTCACAGCACATGGCAGGAAAACTCTAGAGGGGTAATGACAAACACTGGTAGTGCTAAAGTCAAATAGTAGATGCAAGTTGTGATAGTAACAGTATTACAGTAAGAGAGAGTACGTGCCAGCAGTTGTAGTATACAAGGTACCAAGCTAAGCACTCTGTTTACTTTATCTTATTTAATCCTAACAACAATTCTATAACATAGGGATTTATAGAATTATTGTATCAATTTTATATAGGAAGAAAATGACTAGCAAAAGATTAAGCAACTTGCCCGAGATCACACAGCTTTGGGCCATAGAGCCAGATACCATGCAGGGGAACCTGGTACTGAAGCTGTCCTCTATTGTAATTGTATAGTAAATCTATTAACCATCTATGGCATGTTTATATACTAGTGCAGCATTGATATTCTACAAAATACTAGTGAAGGTAAATGGTATTTCTTTTATTATTATTATTATTATTATTATTATTATTTTATTTATTTGACAGAGAAAGCACAAGCAGAGGGAGTGGCAGGTGAAGGGAGAGGGAGAAGCAGGCTCCTGCTGATCAGGGAGCCCAATGCCAGACTCGATCCCAAGACCCTGGGATCATAACCTAAGCTAAAGGCAGACACTTAACTGACTGAGCCACTCAGACACCCAATGGTATTTTTTTTACTATTTTATTTATTTATCTGAGAGAGAGCAAGCATGAGGGGGGAAGGTCAGAGGGAGAAGCAGACCCCCCACTGAGCAGGGAGCCTGATGCAAGACTTGATCCCAGGACTCCAGGATCATGACCTGAGTTAAACGTAGATGCTTAACCAACTGAGCCACCCAGGCGCCCCAATGGTATTTCTTATTAAAAAGATCCCATGGTCAAATGATCTGTAGAAACCCTGCATATTAAAATCTCTTCTTGAAGATTTACTTGTACCTTATCATATGGAGGCCCAAAGAATTCCTGCAGCAAACAATTCTGTTTAACCAGCATTTTCCAAATGTGTGTGAGTATGTGTGTGTGAGTGAGTGTGTGTGTGTGTGTGTGTGTGTGTGTATGCATTGTAACACTTCATGAATTTTTAGTGGAACATGTTTGGGAAACACAACACTCTTAGATTTTTTTTTTTTAACCAATATTCTAGTATGTCAGATAGACTCAGGATAGGTATTGAAATTCAATTAAAAACTTGCCATTAAAAAAAACTATGGAAAATTTTTAATAGCTTTTCACCTATAGCTATTGTCCCTATATGACCCCCTCACTTCCCATTTACCAACATGTCAGACATATGAACATATAATACTCCATAGGATGTCTGCAAAATTAGAAAATGCAGGACAAACGTTGTTAAACAATGTTAGTTTGATTTTCAAATATCATGCTCAATATATTTTCAGATGGTATACTTCTAAAATTAAAGATATGAGTCTAGTTGTTCATCCAGTATTCACAGACTTTGGATTCCCTATATAACTATTATGTATCAGATTACTCTAAACTGAGAATTACTGCTAATCAAGAAAACATGGAAAAACAAGTAGTTTTATCAAAGTAAAACTTCCCCCAGTTTGTATTAAAAAGCTATCCATTGCAAGAAGTAGTCCAAAAAATGTTGATCCTCCTTGTCAGGCATGATTCAGAGCACATCTTTGTACCTCATTCTCTTTCTCGCCATTGCATCCACTCTGTATCTGCCAGGAGTGTCTTCATAGACTATCACTTCAGTTATAGGCTTTCAGGTCCTGTGTAACCAAATCAACATCTCTCAAAGTGAACTGCACAGAGTTCAAGTCCTCAAAATGTACTTGCTATTTTAACAATGAAAAAGTTTCCACTCAAGAAAGTTAGAATTATCCTGGATTAAACAAAATTAAACTGGTTCCTTTACTGTAAGATCTGTGAATTATGAATCTATAAAAGGATATATTATGCAGAGTTTCTGAAATTTGTCTGACTATGAAGATCAGTTATCAAAGAGTCTCTCGTAGTCCCAGAATTTTTTAGAAGTCGTTTGAAGAATTGCAGATCCGAAATAAGAAAAGCAAGTTCTTGTGCCTAGCTTCAAGGTCATTATTATTTGGCTTCATCCTATTCTGTTCAACCTTATTTCCCAACACTCTCCTTAATAAATCCTTCATTAAACCTCTCTCTTTACTCTATCCCAAATGTGCTACACTTATTTCTACTTTATTTATTCACTAAATATTTATTGGGGATCTATTATATATTATGCAGTATGAAACACAATCTCTGCCTTCCAGTGAGAGAGACAGACAAACAGGCAGGATTTGCAGATAAAAATGAGCATAACAAATAACACGGAGGACATGGGGAGTTAGAGAGTAGAAGGGAGTTGAGGGAAATTGGAGGGGGAGATGAACCATGAGAGACTATGCACTCTGAAAAACAATCTGAGGGTTTTGAAGGGGCGGGGGGTGGGAAGGTGGGGGAGCCTGGTGGTGGGTATTATGGAGGGCACGTATTACATGGAGCACTGGGTGTGGTGCATAAACAATGAATTCTGTTACACTGAAGAGAAATTAAATTTTTTAAAAAATGAGTGCTCTACTGTTGGTAGCAACTGCAAACTGGTGCAAACTCTGGAAAACAGTATGGAGGTTCCTCAAAAAGTTGAAAATAAAACTACCCTATGACCTGTACTACTAGGTATTTATCCAAATGACACAAAAGTGCTGATTTGGAGGGGCACATGCACCCCAATGTTTATAGCAGCATTATCAACAGTAGCCAATTTATGGAAAGAACCCAAATATCTATTAACTGATGAATGGTAAAAAAGATGTGGTATATATGTATATACATACATACAGTGGAATATTACTCAGCAGCCATCAAAAAGAATGAAATCTTGCCATCTGCAACAACATGGATGGAACTAGAGTATATTAGGCTAAGCAAAATAAGTCAGTCAGAAAGATAAATATAGTTTGTCTTCCTCTTAATCTCACAAAACAAACTGAGGGTTGCTGGGGGGAGGGGGTTTGGGAGAAGGGGGTGGGATTATGGACATTGGGGAGGGTATGTGATTTGGTGAGTGCTGTGAAGTGTGTAAACCTGGTGATTCACAGACCTGTACCCCTGGGGATAAAAATATATGTTTATAAAAAATAAAAAATTAAAAAAAAAAAAGAAAGATAAATATATAATTCTGCCCACATTTGGAATTTAAGAAACAAAACAAATGAACATGGAGGGATGGGAAAATCAAATAAGATAAAAACAGAGAGGGAAGCAAAACATAAGAGACTCTATAGTTAAGAGAACAAACTGAGGGTTGCTGGAGAGGAGAGAAGAGGGGGATGGGCTAAATGGGTGGAAAAAGATGCCACTTGCTGGGATGAGCAATGGGTGTTATATGTAAGTGATGAATCATTAAATTCTACTCCTGAAACCAATATTACACTATATGTTAACTAACTTGAAATTAAAATTTTTAAAAAATAAATGTTCTGATGGAAGGAAATACTGGATTCAACAGCAAGCACAAGCAAACATCTAGCCCAGCCTTGAGAAAGCTTCTCAGAAGACGTGTCATCAGAAATGAAGAAAGATGAGTGAACGAGCAAGGTGGGGATAACAAGAAACACTGCAGGCAAAAGGCATATGCAGAGAAATGATGTAGACCATGTAGGACTGGGGAAATCAGCTATCACTGGGCTGGAAAATTCTCTAAAAAGTATACCTGTAAGCCATGAGTGCTCTTAGATGCAAGAAGGCTGGGTCAGGGGAACTGTATGATTCAGAACAAATTCATCAGAAGCTTTGGCAGGGGAAATCAACTCTGAACAAGGGCATCATCTTTGGATATTTCTTTAACTCTCAAAAGTCTAATCTTCAGAAATATCCATTTTGATGGATATCAAAATTTTGCTTCATCATATCAAGAGAACTGTGTAATTCCAAATCAAGGTCTTAGAGTGTGGTTGTATTCACTTGAGGCATTTATGGAAATTGTTATAAACTTGTTATCATCAATCAGAGGTATCCAGAATTTCAGCATCATCTCATTTTCTCATGGTTAGTAAAGAGGCATTGGGGGCTAAGTTGACCCAGAAGACCTCATTCATAAAACCTTGGGTCTCTCAGGGCAACTGGGTGGCTCAGTGGGTTAGACCTCTGCCTTTGGCTTGGGTCATGATCTCAGGGTCCTGGGATCAAGCCCTGCATCGGGCTCTCTCCTTGCCGGGGAGCCTGCTTTCCCCTCTCTCTCTCTGCCTGCCTCTCTGCCTACTTGTAATCTCTGTCTGTCAAATAAATAAATAAAATCTTTAAAACAAACAAACAAACAAAAAACTTGGGCCTCTCTACTCAAAAACAAACATGAACTTTTAGTTCTTCAGGAAGCCTCTATACTGGAATACTCAAGACTTAGGGCACTTGCTAACTCCTTATCTCTAGACATATAAGATTACCTGCTAAGGTAATTTACCAGAACCAAGGTTCTAGAGGCCAGGACTAGGGATGGAGTAGAATAATGCTGCTCTGTGGGCTGTAGAACATAGAAACCAAGACGAAAAACTCAGAGATTATCTAAAGGTAAAACCAGAATCAGAACAACTCTCCTATCCAGTAAAAAAAAAAAAAAAAAAAAAAAAAAAAAAATGGATAGTTACAGAAGAAGAGTTCTGGAACCATATAGCAGAGCAAACGTATGACTAAGGAAAAGTGGAAGGCAGAGCCAGGAGTGATTCCCAGAGGTATGTAATATAACTACAAGACTTTATGGGGTGCCAGAAACCTTTCTTGTGGAAGAGAAGCTATTACAAAAACATAGCATTTTGGAACAATAGGAGTTTGGTCTAAGTTAAATATAGTTCATCTAGTAGAAGTAGAAGATGGAGAAGAGGATAAATGTCACTCTATTTAATCCCATAGTATCCTCTACATAATGAATATCACAGTATTTTTTAAAACTTTTCACGAATCATCTTGGGAAGATTTTGATTCATTAACTTATAAAGAAAATAGCTTTATAATCCCTTTTCTGGCCAACTAAGACCTTCCTCATGCTCATCTAGAATGAGGACTGGCACATGGAGAAATCCCATCAGAATTGAGATCTGGCAGCCACAGTTCAATTTAATGACTAAATATTATCAGGTTTTCTTCAAAGAAATGCCATTAGGGAGGCATTAGAAAAGCAATGGTTTAGCATTTCAGAAACTGTCTATGAAGATGATATCATAAATTATAGTAATGGAATAAAAATTAACTTTGAGCACTTATAATATACTAAACCTCAGCACTCCATACAGATGATATCATTGTTTTCTCACAGAACCCTTTTAAGTGACAATGTACTCCCCATTTAGATGAGGAAACTGAGGTACCAAGTGGCAGGTTCACACAGAACCAATCTGACTCTCTGCTTTTAGCCAACACATAGAATGGCCCCCACCATGCTGTGTACTCAACAGCCTATAGAATCCTGTCTTCTTAAATGATCATTTGTTCAATGTAAAAGAACATCATCAACAGTACAAAAGACTATTTGAGACATTCCCATTTTTTACTGAAATAAAATGCTTTTAGCTAAATTTACAAACTTTCCAAAAATCAGTGAGCATTTTCCTCACAAAATCACCCTTAGCTCTGAAACTTACAAGTTGGTTTATTTTTGTGTTTATAATGCAGATAGGCCTAAATGTTTCTCTAAATATAACATTTCCATCAATAATCTTTAGATATCTTCCTGGAAAAAAGAAGCTAAAAGAGTCTAATAATACTGAATTTAATTAGCATGCAATGATTTACAGAACATTTCAGCATTTTAGCCCACAGTTTCTATGTGAATGTTTAAGACTGGAATATGACAAACCTCAATGAAAAATAAAAATGAATGTACTGAAAATATAGCAACTAACTGATATAGACATGGCAAATATTAACTAAAGAAGCTAATTTTGAACAAAATGAAAATGTTTTATTTGCTATATAAATCTACAGGGAAAATGGTTGAGAAAATATATTATTTATTAGAGAAAGTGATTATTTTTAATTAATTTAATTTTTTTAGATGGGATGTGAGGTGGGCAGAGAAAAAGAGAGAGAATCACGGCAGCTCCATGCCCAACACAGAGCCTGACACAGGTTCAAATCTCACAATTCTGAAATCATGATCAGAGCCAAAATCAAGAGTCTGAGGCTTAACCAACTTGAGCCACCCAAGGACCCCAGAAAGTGATCTTTTTTAGAAGTATACAAAAGTTTATTTAAGTTATCCTTAAGAAACATAGAAACTACAAAATTCTGTGTACCTATTCAGATTTACAGATTTTGCTTGGAATGAAAAAAAAAAAAAGGCCCTACTTAAGAATACTTAAGAACAGCTCATTGTCTTATTCCTTTCAAATCACTCTCCTTAATTGTATAATACATCTTTTACAAACTGTTTTATTTCCATAAACTCTGGATATAATAGAAAAATGAATTATTTAATAAAGATTTTATTATAAGTATGTGTACAAGGTTCTTGGAATATTCTGAGCTTTCAAAATGAATAAACTAATTTATTGAGTGTAAATTATATCACTGACATTTGTTCTCTTACATACATTATCCAAGAAACTATGTAATGCATATTGCTATCTCCATTTTATAGATGAGAAAGCCAAGTGATTTACTTGAGGTCACACAGTTAGTAAATAAAACTCACTATTTGATTATTCTTCTTCATATCCCAAATATATCTGCATTCTTACTGACATCAAGAAGAAATCTTATATCAAATAGATTTACAAGAATCTAGAGTAAAATGAGAATGAAGTCAGAAGAAATAGTAATGATTATAATGATATTGATGTTAATTTAAAAGCTTAATTATGTCCCAGTCTCAGGTTAAGCATTTTATATGCACCTTCTCATTACCCAGAATTAGAATTGGAGCCTGGCAAAACCTTGATGATACCCTTCTGAGACATGAATAGAGAGCAGCTAAACTGTCCCCAGACCCAAAACTGTACAGTTTTCTTCATCTGTAAATGGGGTTTAAAATGGTGTCCAATGCATAGTGTTGTAAGGATTAATTAATTAATTAATTAATTAATGTGAATTGCTTGAAACAATGGGTTTGAATTACATATTGTTACATAGCAAAATACACCCAAACTTAGTCGCTTAAAACAACAACTATCATCTCACAGTTTCCAGGTGAGGAATCCATATATAAAGTTATGAGGATCCTTTAGCTCAGGTTCTATTCAAAGGCTGCAATCACTGTGTTGGCCAGCACTGGAGTAAAGGTTTGACTGGGGAAGAATCACCTGTCAAGTTCATTCGTGTGGTGGTTGGCAAGATTCACTTCCTCTCAGATTGTGGAACTGAAGAACTTAGTTCATTCTGCCTGTTGGCTGGAGGGTACCCATAGTTCCCTGTCACATGAGGCTTTCCACAGAGGAGCTCACAATATGGCAGCTTGCTTCCTCAGAGAGAAGCAACAGAGTATGAACACAAGGGAAGTCACATTCTCTTTGTAACCTAATCTCAGAAGTGAAAGCCAAACACATTTGTTGTATTCTATTCATTAAAGCATGTTAAGAAGTCCAACCCATAGTTAATGGGGGGATTACACAAGGACATGGATGCCAGCAGGCCAGAAACATTAAAAGTCCTCTTGGAAAGCTGATGCCTGACACAGTAGTTCTCCATAAATATTAACAATTTTGGTATCATTAAGTGCTTTTTAAGAATAAGCTAAACAAAAATAATAATTATACGATGTTTATGAATATTTATGGAGTACTGTATGATAGACACTATTTTTTTTAAAGATTTTATTTATTTATTTGACAGAGAGAGATCACAAGTAGGCAGAGAGGCAGGCAGAGAGAGAGGGGAAGGAGGCTCCCTGATGGAGCAGAGAGCCCAATGTGGGGCTCAATCCCTGGACCTTGAGATCATGACCTGAGCTGAAGGCAGAGGCTTTAACCCACTGAGCCACCCAGGCGCCCCTGTTAGACACCATTTTAAAAAGTAAGATACAAAGATGAAAGAGGCATAGACACCTATTTCAGGGAGTTCATAGTGTAATGGGGGAGAAAAACTTCCGTTTAATGTGATGGAAACAGGTATAAAATTCTTTGGGGTTACAATGTAAAGAGTAAACAGTCATCTTAAGGAATGAAATGATGCTTGAAATAAGTCTTGAAAAATAGATAGGTGTCAACAAAATTGGGAAAGAGCATTCCAAGCAAGACAAAGATATGGATAAAGACAAGAAGGGGAAAAGAGTATGACACATTTGGGGAAATACTGGTTGCCAATATGACTGGAGAGTAACAATAAGTATGCCTACAAGGAAAACATAGATTTCCCAGATGACAATTCCTTCCAGATGAAAGAATTATGGTTTAGCTTTGAATGTGAAATATGAAGACTTAGAGGTGGGATGTCTAAGCATAGAAGCCAAGTAGGCACTCACATACAGGTTTCTAGCTGAAGGGGGTATATCTGACCTGGAGAGGTAGACTTCAGCATCATCAGAGAGCAGGCCTTAATTGAAAACCTAGGAACAGATTAAGTCACTTGGGGAAAGTTTATAGCATAATTAAAGAGTAAGCCTGTACTAGGAACCTTAGGAAATCAATATTTAAGTTGGATGATAAGAGCACAAGAAAGAAAAAGAGTAGTCAGGGGGGGTAGAGAACAATCAGGAAAGCATGATATCTCAGAGGTTAACAAAGTAAATATATTCAAGAAATGGAAAGAGGTCGGGGCACCTGGGTGGCTCAGTCATTAAACATCTGTCTTTGGCTCAGGTCATGATCCCATGGTTCTGGGATCAAGCCCTACATTGGGCTCTCTGCTCAGCTGGAAGCTTGCTTCTTCCTCTTCCACTCCGCCTGCTTGTGTTCCCTCTCTTGCTATGTCACTCTATGTCAAATAAATAAATAAAAACTTTTTTTTAGGGGGCGGTGTCTGGGTGGTTCAATTGGTTAAGCAGCTGCCTATGGTTCAGGTCATGATCCTGGAGTCGCAGAATGGAGACCTGCATTAGGCTCCCTGCTCAGCAGGGAGTCTGCTTCTCCCTCTGACCCTCCCCCTCCTCATGCTCTCTCTCATTCTCTCTAAATACAATCTTAAAAAGATAAATAAATAAAAAGTGGTCAATAATGTCAAATAACACAGAGGGGTCAAATAAGAGTGACCAAGTAAAATGTGGATGGTCAAAAGAAATCTACTCAATAAACAAGAAGAAAAAGGTCAATCCCTTTTTCATTAATTTTACATCCATCAATCATCTTTGATAACTTTTTTTAAAATTTTTTAAAGATTTTATTTATTTATTTGACAGACAGAGATCACAAGTAGGTAGAGAGGCAGGCAGAGAGAGAGGGGGAAGCAGGCTCTCTGCTGAGCAGAGAGCCCGATGTGGGGCTCGATCCCAGGACCCTGAGATCATGACCTGAGCCGAAGGCAGAGGCTTTAACCCACTGAGCCACCCAGGCGCCCCATATGATAACTTTTTTAAAAGACTTATTTATTTTAGAGAGAGTGGAGGGAGTGGGGGAGGGAAAGAAAGAAGGAAAGAAGCAGACTTCCTGCTGAGCATGGGGCCCAACACAAGGCTCTATCTCACAACCCTGAGATCATGACCTGAGCCAAAATCAAAAGTCAGAGGCTTAATCTACTGAGCTATCCAAACGACCCTATGATCACTATTTTTAACCTTAGTTTCCAAGTGTATGCACTAAACTAGTAACTTGCCAAATATCATACAGCTAGTGGGTGGAAGAGCCAACACTTAATTCCAGTTTACAGATCCTAAAGTCTGTTTTTGAACTATAAACATAAAGTTTGGGTAAAGTTATTACAGTGGTGATGATGGCTCCCAAAGGTCTACATCCTCATCATTGGGACCTGTGAATATCACCTTATTTGGAAAAAGCATTTTGCAGATGTACTTAAGAATCTCAAAATGAGAACATTCTGGATTATCTAGTAGGCCTCAAATTAAATGACAACCATTCTTAAAAGAAACACAGAGGAGAGAGACACAAGGTGTAAAGGCAGCCATGGGAAGACAGAGACAGAAATTGGAGTGATGCAGTGACAAGCCAAGGGATGTCTAGGGACACAAGCATCTGGAAGAGACAAGGAAGGATTCTCTCCTAGAACCTTTAGCAGAGAGCACAGCCCAGCCTACATTTTGATTTCATATTTCTAGCCTCCAGAACTATATGAATAAATCTCTGTTGTTTTAAACTACCAAGTTTGTGGCAATTTGTTATCACAGCTTTAGGAAACTAATGTAGTTGGTATCTTAGCTTGGGCTGCTATAAAAAATACCAAGAACTAGGTGGCTTATCAACAAGAGAAACTTACTATCTCACAATTCTGAAGGGCGGAAGTTTAAGATCATAATGCCATCAGTCAGATTCTGGTGACATCCCTTTCTGAGGAAGTAAACAGCCAATGTCACTTTGTATCCTCACAGAGCAGAAACAGTGAAGAGCTCACTGAGAACTGTTTTACAAGGGCACTAATTCCATTGATTGAGCCTCTAACCTCATGACCTTATCACTTCCCAAAGGCCCTCCCTCCTAATACTATCATACTTGGGGTAGTATTTCAACATACATACTTTGTGGAGACACAAACATTCAGTTCAAAACAGCTGGTAATGGTGTTTTTCCTTTAGTTTTTGCTTGTGTTGCTTTGTTTCAGCCACATTATTGGAAGAATCATACCCAGGAAAAAAGAATTCCACTGATCAAACAAACCATTTTAAAATAAAAACTTTTTGATTATTACTATTTAAAAGACCATTACTATGCACATTCTTTAGAGAATCAAAGGTGCTTTTAACATATGAACTTAATCTATCACTGGTGTAGCAAAACTTCATAATAAATCATCAAAACAATGGCTTTCAGTTAAACCTTTTGATTATAATAAATAACAAATGCTTCCAGAAAAGCAGAACATTTAAAAAAATGTTTTAGTACTTTACAGGAATTAATCAACTGTGTCTTCTTAAATCAGATTTAATCAAAATTTTTCCAGAAAAATTATTTTATTCAACAATATTGGGATAGTCTAGCATCATGCAAAACTGACTTAGCTTGACTATTAGAAAATATGTTAGTGATCTAAGTTAAAGAAGTAGTAAGTGGGAACACCTGGGTGACTCAGTGGGTTAAAGCCTCTGCCTTCAGCTCAGGTCATGATCCCAGGGTCCTGGGATCAAGACCCACATCAGGCTCTCTGCTCTGCAGGGAGTCTTCTTCCTCCTCCTCTCTCTCTCTCTCTCTCTCCCTGCCTCTCTGCCTACTTGTGATCTCTGTCTGTCAAATAAATAAATAAAATCTTAAAAAAAAAAAAAGAAGTAGTAAGTGGTGATCCCCAACCAAAATTTTCACAATGACTCAAATTTAAGGTTTCTAGCTTTTAATTTTTCAAGTTTATCACACCTTCTTTTTTCTGTGTCAATATATTTTCATTGGTGAGGCAGCAAAGATACTACATTATCTTCTCCAAAGGTATTTTAAGAATATCTCATTAGTACTTGTTTAACCAGATTCATAAAAGATAAATGATTTGCATCATATATGTGGCTTCATTTCCTTTTGCTATTTGACATTATGACACATCTTGACATTAAATACCATAATGCACTCAACATAATTATGCCTTATTTTATCATTTACTATATTATATTTAAAGAATACATTATTCATTGTAGTCTGAAACTTTCATGGGATAAATGTGAATGTATAAATTTGGTTAACAATGCTTTAAGCAAAGTAAAGATAATATTAAAATTGATGTTTCCTCTGACTGCTAGAACACACATAATGGACAACATAAATGAAATTACTTATTCTGAAGTTATTATACTAATTTTATTAGTCATTATATTTATATACTATGGCATATTAGCATATATTAATATACTATATTTATTAGTATATACACTAATTTTATTTAGTCATATTATATTAATATCCGACAAATATGACATAAATGTCAGAAATTAGATTTTATTTTATTGCAATATAAAGTAAAAAAAGAATAGGAGATGGTGTTAGTGCATGAATGTAAGTACATTTCTACCCTCTTAAGGTAATTTCAAGATAATGAAGTGTTAATGGAAAGACTGTGAACCTTCTGTTCAGGCAACTATGATTTTCAATTTCTGCTCCATCACTAACTAGCTGAGTAAGACAACATTCTTATCTGCATAATGGGAGATTCCCTACCTTCTGGGCCACTGTGAAAGTTAAATTCAGTAAATGAGTAAGGTATTAATAGTGACTGACAGATAATAAATAATCACTACATGATTGATATTGTTATTGTTGTCGAATCCACCTTTAGGATTTGAAGTGTTAAAATGGGCAAATGCATGATTTGTGAATCTTCCTATATATAATAGCACTTCTTTTCTTAAGATCTCTACTCAGATTCTGCTACCATTTCTTTGTAAATTCACCTCATTGCTTATATGTTCTTTCAGAGAATTAATAACAACTTTGAGATGTTTTATATGACTGTATCATTATCATGTGGATTCTTAATGTTTTTAGGCAACCAAGCTTACTGACAAAACATGAAGTGCATAATGAATGAAGAATAACATACTTAGGAAAGGCTTCCACGGATGTTTTCCTTTTACTTGATATGAGGCAATGATAAGTTTTCTGTACTTCCTTTTGTAAAGTACACACACACTGGAATACAATTCAAAGTCTCAGTAGCAGAATCAGATATAGCGCCTCTCCTTTAAAACAGATAAGTAAATCAAAAGTTTTCAGTTTGGGATATTTCCTTCTTTTTTCTGTAGTAAAAATTATTCCTGGAGTGCCTGGGTGGCTCAGTTGGTCAAGCATCCAACTCTTGGTTTGGCTCAGGTCATGATCTCAAGGTTGTGGAATGGAGCCTGGTGCTGGGCTCTGCACTCAATGCAGAGTCGGCTTCAAATCCTCTCACCCTCTCCCTCCCAGTCACTTTCTCTCTCTCTCAAATAAATAAATAAAATCTCAAATATATATATTTTTTTTCTTTAAAAAAAAATTACAGACTTTTGGTCCAAGGTAGTAACTTTCTTTTCTTAAAAAAAAAAAAAAAAAACCTGGCAAAGTCATATAATATCATCTTTCCAGGTGTACTATCTATTGTCATATTATAATGTTGACAAATATTCAAATTCCTCCAGAAGAATAAGAGAGAACTGATGTCTACCTAGGCTGGGGTTCTGAGAAGCCAGCTTAAATGAGGAATGAGGTGGGACCATGCACATCCTATGTAGCAAGGAGCCTAGGCAGAGGTGGAGGCAAGCTTCTAGGGAGGAGGGAAGCTCAAGAGCCAAATAAAATACCCCCAGAGATAATCAATCCCCAAGGACCAAAGCAGAGAAATGGGAGGAAAAAAAAAAAAAAGAGGTTTCAGGGTACTAGATCTGTAGACGGGGATAAATATATTAAAAGGACAGATAAGATAAATAGACCCAGTAGGTAAAAATTGACTTTTTTCCCCCAGTTATCTGTGGTCTTATCTGTCCACATGAATGAAGCCATTAAACGTGTCAAATCAGTCCAAAGAATACAAACAGGAACAACCATCACTCCCTCAAAAGCTTACTTCCCAGGGCCCCTGGGTGGCTCAGTGGGTTAAGGCCTCTGCCTTCACCTCAAGTCATGATCCCAGGATCGTGGGATCGAGCCCCACATTGGGCTCTCTGCAAGGCAGGGAGCCTGCTACCCCCTCTCCTCTCTGCCTGCCTCTCTACCTACTTGTGATCTCCATCTGTCAAATAAATAAATAAAATCTTAAAAAAAAACTCACTTCCCAAATGTTGGTTGGTTTAAAAGGGACCTTCAGTTCTATCTTAATCAAATATTCTTAGAGAACTTGAATGGCAGGATCATCTATTAAGTGACTTTCATTAGTCAATTCAAGTTGACACTAAAACTTTCCCTTATTAAAAAAATAGTAATATTATTCATTACTATATCTGGAGCAGAAAACATAAGATAAGCCTAGAATATTACTTCTTATCCATATACCAATATGATAGGAAACCATGAAAGACTACTAGAGTTGTGTGAAAAGGATTCAAGAGCCAACTTTAAAATAAGAGGCTCTCACTAGACAACGAAGGGAAAATTTAAGTAACAATAAAGAAAATTATAACTGATAGAAAAAATTAAAAATTTTATATCCATGAGTTCATAATAATATTTCAAACATAATAAAAGCTGGTCATCTTTTGAGGATCTTAGGATATTAATTCATTATTTTAAAAACTGGTAAACAAAGGGAAAGAATCCAGAATTTTTCCTGCTGTTTTAAAACATACTATACCCCAGGATAATACAATAGTTGGTGAGGGAGTTTCTGTTCATAATTATCACACCTAATAAATAAAGATGAACTGACAGATTTTCGTAACCTCTAGTGAATTAATGAATCTGAGAAGTGAGTATCAATGGCTAATGGCATCACAAAAAAAGAGACATCCAGATACTATGCATCTCCTAGTGGAAATACACATTAGTTATGTAGTATTTAAAAAAAAAAGGGGGGGGGGGTGAAACTGAATCTTAACCAAACCTCTAAATCTAACTACCAATTCACAGAGGACAGAAAATCTTGTTATTTGACAGCATATGAAACAATCTGATAAACAAATTCTAGAGTATGAGGATCTACAACATAAAAGATGCATTTCTTCAACAAATAGACTTCAAGGACAAAAAAAAAAAAAGATGGAAGGAGAATTTAAGGTTTAAGAGTTATTTACGAGACATAGCAAGTAACCTAAATGCATAATCTTATTTCAATCCTGATCAAACAATATGTTAAAAAGAAAGAAAAAGAGAAGGGAAGCAAGATAGCAGAGGAATAGGAGACTGAAATATCATCAGGTCCCAGGAGTTCAGCTAGTTATGAAACCATTCTGAACACCTGCAAACTCAACAGGTGATAGAAGAGAAGAAGAGCAGCAATTCTAGGGACAAAAAATTGATCACTTTGCCAAAGGTAGGATGTGCAGGAAGATAGACTGTGGGGGGAGGGGCCAGCTCCCAGCAAGTGAGAGAGCAGCAGAGCACAAAATCAGAACTTTTAGAAGTCTGCTCCACTGAGGGACATCACTCCAGAGGCTTAGCAGGGGCTGGAGCCCCAGCAGGGACAGTGTGGTCTCAGGACCCCCCAGGGTTACAGAAAGCCTGAGGGTATCTGAGTGTGGCAGAACTGCCAGGTATAAGAGAGGGGAAGCAAGCTGCAGAGATGGAGCTGAGAAGTGCACTCTCAGCTCGGCATTACCGTAAAGCATGATGGGAAGCACAGTCTGACCACTGCTCTTCGAGCAGGGACCCCACAAGTGGCAGATCCAGAGAGACTTCCTCCTTCCTCTAACAGGAGGAATGGTGCAGGAATGTGTGGTGGGAACCTACTGGGTTTGAAGCCTCCAAACAGGGCCCTGCACCAGAGATAGAAACACTTGGTCACAGGCTGGGTGAGCATGGAGTGAAGCCAGAGACCAGGCAAACAGAAGGGATTGACTGCACTATGAGGGCGCCCTGAGGAGTGGAGCCCCAAACTCTTAGCTCCTACTGGCTGGAGACTGGGAGGCTGCCATTTTCATTCCCGTCCTCCAAAGCTGTACAGAACTGAAGCAGATTGCTTAACCTGGCCCCTGGCAAAGGCAGTACAGTTGCACCTGGAGCAAAGACATTTGAGAATCACTAAAACAGGCCCCTCCCCCAGAAGATCAACAAGTACATCCATCCAAGACCAAGTTTACCAATCAATGAGAACTGCAGAACTCCAGAGCTAGGGGAAAGCAACACATAGAATTCATGGCTTTTTCCCCATGATCCTTTAGTCTTTCAAAGTTAAATTTTTTGAAATTTTATTTTTTTCTTATTCTATTTTTTAATTTTTCCTCTTTCCTATTTTAAAGTGTAAAGATTTATTTATTTGACAGACAGAAATCACAGGGAGGCAGAGAGGCAGCCAGAGATAGAGGAGGAAGCAGGGTCCCTGCTGAGCAGAGAGCCTGATGGGGGGCATGATCCCAGGACCCTGGGACCATGACCCGAACTGAAGGCAGAGGCTTTAACCCACTGAGCCACCCACGCGCCCCTGTATTTTAAAGTTTTTTAATGATTTTATTCCATAAATGCCTTTTTAAAAAAATCTTTTAAAATTTTCATTGTTATAGTCATATTTTATCACTTCATTGTATTTAACCTTATTTTTTGTTTATATATAGGGTTTTTTCTTTAAAATTTTGGGATACAATTTCTTCTAATACATCAAAATATACCCTAAATCCAGCACATGACTTTCTACTAGTTTCTAGCCTGTTCACATTCTCTTTTTTTTTCTAACTGACTTATCAATTCCTTTTTAAAAATCTTTTTAATTTTCATCTTTATAGTCATATTCTATCCCTTCATTGTGTTTACCTTTATTTTTGTATATATATATAAGTTTTTCCTTCTTTAAAATTTTGGGAGGTAGTTTCTTCTTCTTTTTTTAATATTTATTTATTTATTTATTGGGTGGGGAGAGAGAGAGAGAGAGAAAAGGAGAGAGCATGAGAGGGGTAAGGGTTGGAGGGAGAGGTGAAAGGCAGACTCCCTGCTAAGCAGGGAGCCCGATATGGGACTCAATCCCTGGACGTCAGGATCATGACCTGAGCTGAAGGCAGGTGCTCAACCAACTGAGCCACTCAGATGCCCCGGGAGGTAGTTTCTTCTAAGAGACCTGAATACACCCAAAATCAAGTGAATGGCTTTGTTCTATTCACCAGTCTAATACATATGTATATTTTTATTTATTATTTCCCCCTTACTTCTCCCCTAGTTTCTAGTCTCTTCTGATTTGGTTAGCATATATTTTTCTGGGATCTTGGCCACACTTTCAGTATTCTACTCTCTCATTCATCTCTTCTTATCTGGAGAAAATGACAAGGCGGAAAAACTCACCACAAAAAAAAAAAAAAAAAAAAAAAGGAAGGAAGAAAGAAAGAGCAAGAGGCAGTACTGACAGCTAGGGAATTAACCAATATAGACATTGGTAATATGTAAGAACTAGAGTTCAGAATGACGATTCTCAAGGTGCTAGCTGGGCTCAGAAAAGCATGGAAGATATTAGAGAATCCCTTTCTGGAGAAATAAATTCTCTTTCTGGAGAACTAAAAGAACTAAAATCTAACCAAGTTGAAATTTAAAAAAAGCTATTAATGAGGTGCAATCAAAAATGGAGGCTCTTACTGCTAGGATAAATGAGGCAGTAGAGAGAATTAGTGATATAGAAGACCAAATGATGGATTTGGATTGGAAGAACAAATACTGTGAAATGTCTATGCTATCTAAAGCAATCTACACATTTAATGCAATCCCTATCAAAATACCATCAATTTTTCAAAGAAATGGAACAAGTAATCCTAAAATTTATACAGAACCAAAAAAGACCCCAAATACTCAGAGGAATGTTGAAAAAGAAAGCCAAAGTTGGTGGCATCACAATTCCAGACTTTAAGCTCTATTACAAAGCTGTAATCATTAAGACAGTATAGTACTGGCACAAAAATAGACACATAGATCAATGGAACAGAATAGAGAGTCCAGAAATAGACCCACAACTCCATGGTCAACTAATCTTTGAGAAAGCAGGAAAGAATGTCCGATGGAAAAGACAGTCTCTTCAACAAACAGAGTTGGGAAAATTGAACATGAAACTGGACCATTTCCTTACACCACACACAAAATAGACTAAAAATGGATGAAAGACTCAATGTGAGATAGGAATCCATCAAAATACTTGGGGAGAACACAGGCAGCAACCTCTTTGACCTCGGCTGCAGCAAATTCTTCCTAGAAACATCAACAAAGGCAAGGGAAACAAGGATCTTGACAAAGAACAAATAATCCAATCAAGAAATGGGAAGAGGACATGAACAGACATTTCTGCAAAGAACACCTCCAGATGGCCAACAGACACATGAAAAAATGCTCAACATCACTCGGCATCAGGAAAATACAAATCAACACCCATGATGAGATATCACCTCACACCAGTCAGAATAGCTAAAATCAACATTAATAAGTCAGGAAATGACAGATGTTGGAGAGGATGCAGAAAAGGGTTGATGGGAATGCAGGCTGGTGCAACCACTCTGGAAAACAGCATGGAGGTTCCTCAGAAAGTTGAAAATAGAGCTACCCTATGACTCAGCAATTGCACTACTGGGTATTTACCCTAAAGATAAAAATGCAGTGATCTGAAGAGGCATGTGCACCTGAATGTTTATAGCAGCAATGTCCACAATAGCCAAATTATGGAAAGAACCTAGATGTCCATCAACAGATGAATGGATAAAGAAGAGATGGCATATATATATACAATGGAATACTATGCAGCCATCAAAAGAGATGAAATCTTGCCATTTTCAACAATGTGGATGGAACTAGAGGGTATGCTTAGCGAAATAAGTCAATCAGAGAAAGACAATTATCATATGATCTCTCTGATATGAGGAATTTGAGAGGCAGGGTATGGGGTTATGTGGGATAGGGAAGGAAAAAATTTAAACAAGATGGAATCGGGAAGGAGACAAACCATAAGAGACTCTTAATCTCACAAAACAAACTGAGGGTTGCTGGGGGCTGGGGTTAAGGGATAGGGTGGTTGGGTTATGGACACTGGGAAGTGTTTGGGCTATGGTTAGTGCTGTGAAATGTGTAAGCCTGATGATTCACAGACCTTACCTGTAGGGCAAATAATACATTAAATGTTAATAAAAATAATTTTAAAAAATAAAAGTGCTTCAAACTAAACAAAAAACAAAAACCTAATGATGTACTGTATGGTGAGACTAACATAATATAATTTTAAAAATCCTTGATATACAATGATGAATAACATACAATACTGTCCCCAGTTATTATACAGTGAAGAAGGGAAGACTTCTGTCTAAATAATCACTGTATGACATATGAATACTATGACAGAGGTACAGATTCAACACTGTACAAGATAGAAAAGAGATGCTAAGTTTTTCCTGGGGGTCAGGAAAGAACCAAGAGAGTTGGCTAGAATATGGAATAACTGATAGAAATACAGTGGACTAGGGGCGCCTGGGTGGCTCAGTGGGTTAAAGCCTCTGCCTTCGGCCCAGGTCATGATCTCAGGGTCCTGGGATCGAGCCCCGCATTGGGTTCTCTGCTTGGCAGGGAGCCTGCTTCCCCCTCTCTCTCTGTCTGCCTCTCTGCCTACTTGTGATCTGTCTCTGTCAAATAAATAAAATCTTTAAAAAAAAAAAAGAAAAAAGAAATACAGTGGACTATAAAAGAGTCATTGGATTTCACATTTCGAACAATTCAAACCTGTGGAGTCATGGTCACATAATACACATGCTTTTAAAGAAAGATTATTCTGGCAGCAATGAGGAAATTAATTTGAATGGGTAAGATTGAAAACAGGAACCCAGGAAGAAAGCTATTTTAAGAGGCGAGAATTAGGCCAGAGACAAATGAATGGAGAGGAAAGCTGGGTTATTTAGAAGGTAGAATATAAAAGACTTTGTGGGTGATCAGAAAGGGAGTTATGGAGTAAGAGACATGGTTAGGCCAGTTATTCTAAAAGCAGGGTACCTGGAATGGGAGCATAAGCATCTCCTAGGATCTTTTTAGAAACGTAAATTCTCTGACCTCACTTCAGACCTTCTAAAGGAGAAGCTCTGGATATGGGGCCCAGCAATCCATGTTTAATAAGGCCTCTAGGGGATACCAATGCATGCTAAAGTTTGAAAAGCACTTGAAGCTATTGGTTCCCAAACATAGCTGCACATTGGAATTGCCTGGGAAACTTAGAAAAAGAAAATTCCCACCCGAGAGATTTTGGTTTAATTGGGCCAGACTCTGACCCACATACCAGGATTTTTTGAAAGTTTCCCACAGGTGACTTCAATGAGTCCCAATGTTAGACTGTTGGTTGTGGTTGGGGAGGCTGAGTGGATAGTGCTGATACTCACCAAGGAAAGGGGGAAAGTTTAAACAAAAATCTGATGCCATTTTCCCAGGCTAACTGTTTTCTGTTGGATCTCAAAATAAGTACACCAGACCTTTACCTAACTAGCTTTTCTACAGTTTACTGTAGGCAAAAAGAGCAGCATATCAATTCTTCAAAAGTTCTCATAGCATCCTTTTCATTTTCTGAATCTTTTCTTAAACTAATTTCCAGAAACTCTCATGTCCTTCTGTTCTCCTCCCTTTTTTATTACAAAAAATGGAATTAATCAGTGCTCCCTCTTCATTTAGTCTACACCCTTAATGTGATGGTTAAGCACACAGACTACCTGGGTTCAAATCCTAATTTTACCATTAACTAGCTTTGTGGCTTTAGGCAATTTACTTAACTTTTTCTGTGCCTGTTTCCTCATCTTTAAGTGGGAATAATCATAGAACCTACCCCTTAGGGTTAACTGAAGATTGAATGAATTACCAATTGTAAAGTTATTGAAATAGTGCCTGGAACATGGTGTTGTGTATTTGTTAAATAAAAATTTTAAAAATTGGTACAGAATATTTGTGTGAACCATGATGCATTCAAGGGCTCCCTGGTAGGAGAGAGGTAATTTTTTAAAAAAGATTTTATTTATTTATTTGACAGACAGAGATCACAAGTAGGCATAGAGGCAGGCAGAGGGAGAGAGGGGGAAGCAGTCTCCCCACTTGAGCAGAGAGCTGATGCGGGGCTTGATCCCTGGACCCTGGGATCACAACCTGAGCCGAAGGCAGAGGCTTTAATCCACCCAGGTGCCCAGAGAGAGGTAATTTGCATCAGTTGAGCTTCACTTGGGTCTCCAGGAGACACATACAACATTATAACCCCTGTAACTAGACTGCCAAGTCCTTGAAGGCATGCATCATGGATTATTCATTTCTGTATCCCCACTTCCTAGCACAATGTCTGGCCCCACAGTAATTGCTCAATAAATACTTGTTGAATAAGTAAACCAATGATAGATTATCAATTCCATTCATTGATTTTTACTCCAAATAGAAAATAAGATGTCAAATGATATCTTCTAAGAACAATAAACAGTTCAGGGATGGTGGTTTAGGCCAAAGTGTCCCTAGCTGGAGGCAGAAGATAATAGGACTGACTACATTATACATCTTAACTCATTCAGACCTAGCCAGAAAATCAGGTGGGTCTGGGCCTATAGAAAAATCTATTAGAGATGTTTGGAGGAGTAGACAAAGGGAAATGAAGTTGGACAGACACTAGGAGTGGAAGAAAAAGAAAAAAGACTTAGAGAACCAGAAAGTCATTTCTGAAGTAGTTTCCACCAGCCTAGCAGAAGAACTAGGAAATTTCATAATCTTGAAAATGCTCTCAAAGAAATTAAAGCATTATTTAATTCTTGATGGACTTAGAATCAGGACCAGCTCTACCATTAGCTAACTCCTGACCTTGGATGAGTCACTTGCCTCTCTGAGCCTCAGTTTCCAACTCTCCAAAATAAGGCATTGACTAATGATCCTAAAGGTCCTTTGCAGCTCTATAGTTCTTTCATTATAACAGTAGATTGAGAATTTAAGCTCTTCCAAGGAAAAATAAAATACTTTCTTTTTAATTCATGAGGCTACTGCAGAGATCCTGCACCTCTTTTCTGGGTATAATAATACTGTCTACTCTTAAAATCCATTCATTCTGTGTTTTAGGCTTTTATTTATAATGATATGGACTGACACCCAGTTTAAGATAATTACCAAGAAATAGAGCTAATGCACTAGACCAAATTTATTTTTAACTTTGAGCCACCCACCACAACTCTGTAATAGCAAAATGCTATGAAAATCCTAACAGTCTCTAAAGAGTCTTTATAAAAACTAGCTTGAAAATATCATGATATCAATTTAGTTCTTGAACAATTTATTGGTAAAACTTAAAAGGCTCCACCCATCATCTGGGTTATAGTTGCTCTCTAGACTTATAGAAAAACAATTCAACCACTAACTCTGGATAGGTAAGAAGAATGAGTCATAATTCTATGACTTTTATGCTTAGATGCTAATTGCACATAACACATCTAGGGATTTGTGTCAAACTCAGGTTTAAATGGTAGAAATTGATTTATCTGTTTACTTGGATTACAAAGTCTCAATGCCTCTAGGCAATCAATCAAACTCTTTGCAGAAAGACATCAGTTATTTGAGATTTTTACCACAAAACCTATGTCCCCAATGTGCTATCTCTGATTATTCTTAAATGAAATCTTGGTTGCCAAAAAAGTTCACCATACTAGGGATCTTGATAGCTTCAGAGAAACACTTCATTAAATTCTAAAGCACTCAAGCCATACCTCCAAAGTACAGACAAATCTCCAGAGTCTCCTTCAAAATTACTCACTACCCAGCTACTACTGGGGCCATAAAACACAGGGCCTTGGAACCACAGAGTTAAGGAAGAAACCCATTCTTTATTCTGCTATCTTCACAAGGAATATTTTCCATGTTATCAAGATCTCTAAAGCCCCATAAAATATCATGTTCCTGTCAACATCAACTTCAGATAACCACTCCAAACATGAAAGCAATTCCCAGCAACTGAAAGTCAGTTCTTTCTTTGACACAGAGCTGGGCCATGTCATTCCCAACGCAACATTCATCATGTTGAGTACTTCTAAGCATCCAAAAGGTTCATGCCATGTATTAATTTGTCAACAGTTTTGCCCAATTTATGCATGACAAGTTTTTTGTGTAAGAGTGAAACATTGAGCTATTGTGTAAATCAAGCTGAACACACAGCATCTCAAACTCTACAAATTTTGTTGAAATTGATTTGTAATCACAGAAACATTGTTCTTTATTTAAAATGTTCTCTGAAAATGAAATTCAGGATGGTGACTAACATGCAGAGAATCAAAAGCTTCCCCAAAAAGAGATTGTTCTTGACCAGAAAAAGAAAAAAAATCCATGAGAGAAACTATATGCCATAGTAATTTCTTGTATACACTGAAAAGTTTGAAATGTAAAATGAAAAGTGTACACATGCAAAAGGCAAAAGATAATGATTGCTGGTAAATATTTGTTAAATCAGCTATACTGTAGTGGGAGTAAAGATGATCACAATGTAGGTGAAATTGCTTAGTAAACTGTAAATCACTTTACAAGTAAAAAATACTAAAAGTAATATAGAGAAAAGTACTAAGACACATCATCATTTAAGGATGCTAGAATATAATAAAAGATGAGTCCATTTCTGTAATCCTTCTGAGAAAACCAAAAATTCTAATCATATTTTGCCTTTATGCCATTTCTGTTTCTACAAGTTCCTAAAAGGAAATTCTGTGTTTGGAAGAATAACAGGAGAAACAAGAAGCGAGAGACAGAAAGAGACTGAGAGGAGGGAGGGAAAGAGAGAAGAAAAATCTAAAGAGCTAGATTTATATATTGCATGTATTTAATTGTTGATAAGTGGAACTATAAAAAGAATATTTTATAGTCTCATAGCATGCTTGTTGTCTTTTCAATAAACTAACAGGAGTTGTATATTGGTTATTGGCTATGTTAAAAGTAGAGTAAAACTCTCTTCTAGGGCTATGTTTTAGAGACAACTGTGTTTTACTGATTTTATTCATCAAATACTAACTAGCCTGCAATTTGCTATTTTACTGTGTCCCAAAATCTAAGAGAAGTTAGAATTTGCTGTAATTTCAACATTTTAATATAAAAAGTTTGTATTTTTATTTCTAAAAATGCATTACTTTCCTTAAAGAGATCCAAGAAATGGATCCTGGAACCACAGATTTTCAGAATTGGAATAGGCTTTCTATGTCACTCAGTCTAACCTTCAACTGGAATTGGGAATTATCTCTAAAATGTCCCAGGCCAGCAAGAGAACCTGTGTGCCCTTTGGACACTTCCCATGACATGGAATCTCACTACTTGGGAGATCTTCATTTCAATTGCAAAGAGTTCTGGTGGGTTCCTTTTAAAAAGCATATATTCACTTTAAATCTGCCTCTCTCAAATTTCCATAGTATGGTCCTAATTTCTTCAGATGGAGAATTAAAGAATAAATCTAATCTCACTTCCATATGAAAACCCTATAAAATGTGCGGTTATGGCTAACGTAAAGCATTTGGAAGAGACCCCAGCATGTAATATCCATTCAATAAATGCAAGATATTATCACTTTTACCATCAAACCCCTAAAAATGCTTCTTTCTCAGACTTTTCTGTACCCAATTTCTTTAACAGCCTCTTATTTGGAATATTTTAAAGGCTCCTCTTAACTTTAAGTCATATTCAGGACACCCAAATTTTTTTCAGAAGTTGAGAACCTGCTCTAAAATGATAGGGTGCTATGACTCTACCTTCATCTTGATTCTTCACCATTGTTTATTTGTTTACAAAGGCCGTTCAGTTCAACTCAATAAAACAAATACTCAGTGCTTGTTCTGTGTGGGACACAATACAATCTAAAGTCTTCCTAGAAGGTGATTTTGAAAGAAGAGAAAATCTTCATGCAGGGTTTTTTTTTCTCTCTCTCTCATAATTATTATTTATGTAACTGTTTATCCATTACCAATATATATTAAAATCTGTTTTTATTTATTTTTAAGATTTTATTTATTTGTCGGGGGGGGGGCGGTGAGAAAGTGCACAAGTAGGGGGAGCAGCCGGCAAGCTCCCTGCTCAGCAAGGTGACTTGCTGAGCAAGGAGCCTGATCTGGGAGTTAATCCCAGGTCCTGGAGATCATGACCTGATCGGAAGACACGAGCCACTCAGGTGTCACTAAAATCCATTTTTATACTTAAGATGCATCAGTTCTCTTACCAATTGATAGTATTCATTGGCTTTATTTAAGAAACTTGACTATAATATTAACATTATATTATAAATATTTTTAAAATGCAAATGTTGGTTTTTTTAATTGGTCAAATCCCATTATAACCAAACTCTATAAAAATAAATAAATAAGACATTGGCATCACTCTAACAGTCCTCTAAGGAGATTCTAGGAATCAAAATCTTTAAGACAATAAAATTTTAGTACAAAGAGAGAATTAGAGGAGTCCTATGAAGTATTCTAAGGAATTTTTACTATCGAACATCAGTGCAACATAGACTGTTTGCTTTCACTCAAAGCAAATGAATTCTTGAGTTCTACATATTTAACTTGGTCTTCATTATCATTATTATTTTCAAATTTTACTTTAAAGTATTTTTTGAGAGGCTTTCTAATCAAAGATAATAGTGAAAAGTTTTTTCTACTCAACATACCTCTATGAAACTAACCACCCCTCCCCTGAAAAAGGAGAATGAAAAATAGAGAATAAGACTCCATCTTTAATGAAGGTGTCCAGATCAGTAAATATTTTACTGAAGGTGGTGGGAAGAGGACAAGGCAAACACATGTTTCCATTGTTAAATTAATTAAACAAGGAGGCCATTAGATGGAGGTGGCTCTAAAGCCCTCTTGGTCGACATAAGCAAACCAAAATCTAAACCTGTAAATGACTCCAGGCTTGGAAATGGAAACCTAAGGGCAACAAATTACGAAGAGCCAATCAGGCTTTAAGCTACAGTCAATGGATCATTTCCTTTCTTTGCGCCCACACCTTTTCCATCTAATAACTACTCTAGCTCCTCTCAGTGAAGCACTCCTAACCACTTTGGTTTGGGGCTGCCCAACTCAAACCAAGTTTTGCTAAAATAAAACTTCTAAAACTTTAATATATTTTATTATGCCTCAGTTTATCTTTCAGTACTATAGTCCAGTAGAGAGTTATACAAAAATCTATTAAGTGCTATATCTTAAAACAGAGAATACATCTTTTTAAGTGCCCATGGGTCTTTCATAAAAATGAACTAAATATTATACAATGAAGAAAACTTAAATTCATTCCAAAATTAATAAATAATGCGGGTCATTTTCTCTCATATTAGAAGTATGTAGAAAATATTTTTAAATATCCTCCCTTCTAGAAATTAAAAATGAAAACTCCTTCATATAATTTTGGATCTAAATGAAAAACAGCCCAAATATCATATAATTTTTCAAATGGTGATAATGAAAGTAATATGAATCCCTACATACTCCTTCATCTCCTTTCCTGTGTTGCTCATTCTATCTAAATATGCTACCCATTCTATGAGGAGGCATTGAAGAAGACTCTAGTATTCACCACTGCCAGGGCAAAGCCCAAGGAAACAATCAAAACCCAAAACAGAAAGCTATTCATTTTCAAGCAGCAGATAAATCCTATTGTGATTAGTAGGGCTTTTCACTGAAATTAGAGTAAGAGTTTAATTTGGTAGTCATTCAATGAAATAAACATATCCAGGAGGTTGGAAATGAAGAAACAAGATTTATTTGAGCTCAAAAGAGAAGATGCTACTTTACTCCAGAATTACTCTTCCGTAGACAGCAAAATATTCACAATTGGAAAATACCATCTGGTTCCAGTACATACAGACTAATACTTCTGATCTCACTCCAAATCAGAAAATATGAGATTTAGCTATAACAAAGTATAGATTTTAAAAAATAACTTTACAAATGTATAACTTTCATTTAAAAAAAATTTTAAAGATTTTATTTATTTGTTTGACAGAGAGAGATCACAAGTAGGCAGAGAGGCAGGCAGAGGGGGGTGGGAAGTAGGCTCCCTGCTGAGCAGAGAGCCCAATGTAGGGCTCAATCCTAGGACCCTGAGATCATGACCTGAGCTGAAGGCAGAGGCTTAACCCACTGAGCCACCCAGGTGCCCTACAAATGTATAACGTAAGCATTCACATTGCTAAGCAAAAACAAATAGCATTAACTAATTATTCAATCCAAGAAGTTAAAAAACAAAAATAAAGTGATTTTTTAAAAATTTACTGATTAAGGGGTGCCTGGGTGGCTCAGTGGTTTAAGGCCTCTGCCTTCGGCTCAGGTCATGATCCCGGGGTCCTGGGATCAAGCCCTGCATCAGGCTCTCTGCTCAGCAGGGAGCCTGCTTCCTCCTCTCTCTCTGCCTGCCTCTCTGTCTACTTGTGATCTCTGTCTGTCAAATAAATAAATAAAATCTTTAAAAAAAAATTTACTGATTAAAAGAAGACAATGAGTTAGTAAATAAATTCAGAAGCTGGTGGTTTAAATAAAGCAATAAAATAGATTACCTACTACAATCTAATTAAGAAAGTAAAGTGACAAAACAAAAAAAAATTAAAAATGAAATTAAGGAGACAAATAGCCAAGATATGGGAAAATCATAAAAATCACTGGAGAATGATTTGCTCGACTCACAAAAATTTTTTGAAAACCCAAATGAAATAAATTATTTTTCTTTTTGTCTTTTATTTCTATACCCCAATCCCATTTCCCGTACTCCTTAGGGATGCAATGTGTTTATTATTTACAATACAGTACTGTTAGCCATTTCAAAGAGATATCTGCACTTCCATATTCATTGAAGCGACATTCACGACAGCCAAGATGTAGAAACAACCTAAATGTGCCTTTGTAGATGAATAAACAAAACATGATCTAGGGCACCTGGATGGTTTAGTCAGTTAAGCATCTGACTTTGGGTTAGGTCAAGATGTCTGGGTCCTGGGATGAGCCCTGCAGCTGGCTCCTGGCTCAGGGAAGAGTCTGCTTCTCCCTCTGCCTCTCTCCCACCCCCTACCCCACCACTCCTGTTCTCTCTTTCTCTCTCTCTCACATAGGTAAATAAAATCTTTTTTTAAATATGTGATCTATACATATAAGGGAATATTAATTCAGCCTTAAAAAAGAAGAAAACTCACCAATATGTGACATTATCAATGAATCTTAAGGACATTATGCTACATGAAATTAGCCAGTTACACATAAAGCTACTACTTCTAATAGATATTAATAATCTATTGTTTTTCTTTGGTTTTAGCAATTATAAAAATATTCTTTCCTTTTATAATTTCTCTACAAATCTTGTCCTTGATATTTGTTTCTGTTTTTCTTTAGGAAAAACATTTAATTCTTAATTTTAATGTAAAAAGCTTCATCGAACTTTTCGCCTTTTGATTTATATGTGTTCAATTTTAATTAGTAAGACCTTCATTGCTCTGGATTACAAACGATCTTAATAGTTTGTCTTTTACATTTAACCCTTTCATTTATTCCAAATCACCTTTAAATGTGGTACATTGTCAGGATCCATTTTTTATTTTTCTCCATAAAGTAAGCCATCATCTACTCTGTAGGTCATCCTTCATGGGGACCTGTTCATCATATATGTTGTCAGATATGCACAGACCCATCTCTGAACTCCCTGTTTTCCTGCATTGGTAGTTCATGTGTTCCTATACTAACATTACACCACCTTTAGAGTAATGACTTCAGTGTATAGGTTATCTCTCTTTTATAACACTGACATGGCTATTTATGGACCTCTACTCTTCCCAATACATTTTTTTTAATTTAATTTTTTATTTTTTATAAACATATATTTTTATCCCCAGGGGTACAGGTCTGTGAATCACCAGGTTTACACACTTCACAGCACTCACCAAAGCACATACCCTCCCCAATGTCCATAATACCACCCCCTTCTCCCAAACACCCTCCCCCCAGCAACCCTCAGTTTGTTTTGTGAGATTAAGAGTCACTTATGGTTTGTCTCCCTCCCAATCCCATCTTCTTTCATTTATTCTTCTCCTACCCACTTAAGCCCCCATGTTGCATCACCACTTCCTCATATCAGGGAGATCATATGATAGTTGTCTTTCTCTGCTTGACTTATTTCGCTAAGCATGATACGCTCTAGTTCCATCCATGTTGTCGCAAATGGCAAGATTTCATTTCTTTTGATGGCTGCATAGTATTCCATTGTGTATATATACCACATCTTCTTGATCCATTCATCTGTTGATGGACATCTAGGTTCTTTCCATAGTTTGGCTATTGTGGACATTGCTGCTATAAACATTCGGGTGCACATGCCCCTTTGGATCACTACTTTTGTATCTTTTGACCCAGCAATTGCACTATTGGGTATTTACCCTAAAGATACAAATGTAGTGATCTTCCCAATACATTTTAAGCTGTTTATTGAGTTTGGATTTTTTTTTTCTTAATTCCCTAGAATTGTGATGGGAAATGAATTGTACAGATAAATTTAGAAAGAATTTTTATTGTTCTAATACTGTCACTTTTTCCAGAATCATGGAATATATCTCCATTTATTTAAATCATCTTTTTCAGACTTCTGTTAAAGTTTTGAAGTTTTTCCTAAGTAGGATTTGAGTTTTATTGTTAAATTAATTGCTCAGATATTTCATGATTTTTAGTGCTTCAAGGGCTGAAATTATGAAAATAATTATTTTATTACATTTTCTAGTTGGTAAGTGCTGGTACTGACTTTTAAAAATTGATCTTTTGCCCAACAGATGAATTTCCTTTTTAGTTGTGATAATTCGTCAGTAAGTTCTTTTGCTTCCTAGGTTTATGATTGTATCATTTGCACATAATACTAATTTTCTTTCTTAACTTCCATGTCTTCCAAACTTTTGTTTGTATTCCTTTCCTCATAACATTGGTTAGGACCCCCAGAAGTATGTTCAACAGTAATGGTAATAGTGGGTATACGGGTTCTGTTCTTATTGGGAAACAATAACCATGCATATCTCATGTTTCCGCATGTCTTATAAGAAGAGAACTGACTGCCTTTCTATATTCTCTTTTCAATGACGTTTGTATCCAAAGTAAGAGGCAGGTTTGCTTACAGCCTTAGAAGAAAAAAGTGTCTCCCTCCAGAGTAAAGGGCAGGCATACTTACTAACCATGATAAATTATTGGTATTTCCTAAGCTAGTTCAGCATTTCTCCCCTGTAACACAATCTCTATTGTATGTACAGGTAGTCATTTGGCCTTCTGTGTATTACTCTGTGGAAAGTTGGGCTTGGGAAGCTGACACAAGAAAATACTGATATTCTACTGCTCTTGCTGTAATCAAGTTATTTCTGATCCAGGAATCCCCTGTATTTTGTCACAAAACTGTAGCAAGCTAACTTACTAGCTTGCAAGTAGAGTAAAATCTACGAGTTTTTGTTCAATTTATTTTGAAAAAAAGGGGAGTGCGACAATGTTGAACTTCATTTGAGCCCTTTGTGCCAAGAAAATAGTAATGGTTGAGAGATTCCCACCCCTTATGTTCTGGAAATGGCTAAATACAAAGGGCCACCATGCTCTGGCATTCTTCCAGAGAAGACCACCTCCACCTTTCTCAGTAGTTCCTTTGTTTACTTGCTGCTATACAACCCAGGCCCTCTTTTTTCTTTGAGTTGTTTCTCTTTAAAGAATGCTCTCCCAAGCTCATTAGCCTAAATAAAATAATCTTTTTAAAATATAAGAACTAATCATCAACAAGATCAAAATGTAATTGACAAATTCAGAACAAATATCTTAACATATAACCTTTTTATTTCCTTCACACACAACAGGCACTTGTAAATCCATATTTTTTAACCTAGCAGATGGACGAAAAAAAATAAAAATTTTCATAATGCTCAATACTGGTAAGAATGTGAGAAAAACAGGCAGCCTTAATAATATTTGGGTTTATGCTACCGTTATTGGTGTAACTTCTTGAGAGGAACAGAGTCAAATCTGTCAAAATTTAAAGTGACTTTGGCCTAGAAATTCCAATGTTAGGAATTTACCTTATATACGTACCTATAAAAAGATGCTTTGATATATGTACAAGGATGTTCATTCAATATTACTTTTAGAGCAAATCAGAAAAAGAATCCACATGTTCTTCAATAAGGAACCAATTAATTATATCTCATATAATCAAATACAAAACAGTTATGTAATAAGAATGAACTGCTGATATGATGTGATCTCCAAGGTGGTTTGATCCATGAAAAAAACAAAAGACAGAAGTATGATCACATGTGTGTATAGATTCCATATATGTGCGCACATGAAACTGCTAATGGGAATTAACTCCTGAACAGTGAGAGAATAGTTTTCTTTTGTATTATTTGGGGGTTTTTCTGTTATCATTTTACAGTTATATCTAACCCATTTTCAAGCCTGATCTTGCTAGTCTGGTCAGATTCCTCCAACCCCAACACCTACCACCATCAGTACCACAGTGGATCGGCCTAGATATAATACCCATTCCACCCTCAACACACACTCCTTTTCTCTTTCCTCTTTTCATCACACATTTTAATTTGAGCATCAAATGGGAAATGGTATAATGTGCACACTAACTTTGTGGTTCTGATTATGTATCGAGACTTAGAAGGAAAGGAAGGAGATAAAAGCTTCATCACCACTGTTTTCCCTTCATTGTCATCTACCAGAGAACACAGAGCTGGTGATGTTTTGAAGATAGATTTCAGTTATGAAGATAAGCATACCAGAAACTCATCATTATTTATTCTAAGTTCTTACGATGCTTTTCGTCTGAACTTTTAAAGTTCTTCAGGATAGGTATTATTATCATGTCTATGAAGATAGAGGAGCTGAGGCATAGAAAAGATCATAAGTGGCTTGGTGAAGGATTCAAAGCAAGCCTGATGAGATCACATCCAGGTTTTTGGATTCCAGCTTCTCTACCACAGTAACCAGAGAATCAATATCACTTTTCACCTCTTTAGGACTATTATTTCTAAGCCCATACCATGTCTCTCTTTCATTCAAGATTTTATATGTTCTTCATAAATAAATAAACTTTCCATTTCAAATACATCCAAAACATAGCTCTGTCCGTGTGAACAAATAACAAAAGAAAAAGAAGGAAGGTCAATTTTTACATTAGTCACCAAATTATAGTATCATCTAGAATACATGATTTTGCTTGCATGCTCTAACTTCTCAGCTGTAGAATTTGGATAAAACTTCACTACTCCTTAGGGAAGAAAGAGCTACTGAGATAATTTCTTTAAAACCCTTGGAGCTCGAGGATACTAAATGAAAAGAAACAACAGGCAGCCATCTGCATCATTCTATTACTGAGTTAGGACCTCAGAAAACTGTGTTGCCTCAGGACATTTTCTTCCCCAGCAATCCCTCTGATTTATTGAAGCTCCCAGGATCTTTGTACAGACAGGAAATCTAGAGAATAGGGCAGGAAAATAAAGCACATACAGTCCTGCCTCTATAAGTCAGGGTTCTGTCTCTGGATTTCCTGGGTTCAAAACCTAACGCCTTTGCTTACCAGCAGTGTGATTTTAGGTGGGTTATTTATTCTCAGTGCCTCAGTTCCATTGTCTGGAAAATAGGGCTAAAACTAATACATCAAAGAACTGTGAAATTAATTAATACATGTATATAAATTTGAAGAATGTCTTATAAGATCATAAGAATTAAATAAATGTTAGCCCTTATTGCTATTGATATTACTAATTACATATAATTTACATATAAATACAATGTATAATTCATTATGTAATATATTATTATATATCTTAGAATATATAAGATATGGATGTGCTCTCACAATGACCCAAACATTTTACCAATTTGAGATTTCTCTGCATCAAAATGCTCCTCTTCTAGGTAAACCATGAATCAACAAATTACTTTCTGTAAAGGGTCAGATAATACATCTTTTTGGCTTTGTGGATTGTATAATGTCTGTCACAACTATTTAGGGTTCAACTTTGTTGTTGTAGCTTAAAAGTAACCATTAAAAGACTTAAATGAATGGGTGTTGCTATGTTCCCTTAAAACTTTACTTATAAAGACAGATCATAGTCTGCCAACCACTAAAATAAACCAAGAAATCTTTTAAAGTCATTTTCTTTACTTATGAAGTAGCCTACAAGGCCAAAAAGGAAAATACTCTTCCTGCCCAAAGATATGAGATAAAACATATTACCCATTTCCATGCCACAGTTAACATCTCAAGGCAAGACAATGACACTCCTATAGGGCAGAGTGTTCAGGTGAGAAAGTGAAGCCACAACACCGAGGTTCATAAGAGCCATTCCCTACGGAAATGAGTGGTATTCCTTTCAAAAAGGGCTAGAAAGATCAACCGTCTTTGAGAACATGACCAGTGAAGGTTAGGTATTTAAAGTAAACCGTGAGCATTTATAGAGGTAGAGACTGAAAAATTCATCTGAAAATACTAAAAAGGGCTTTACTTAGGGAAGCAAAGTCCCAGTACACACTGGTGTGGAACAGAAATAATGGTGGTGGGGAGAGTTAGGGGAGGTCACATAATAATTGAGGATCAGCCAGCGGGGAGCCTGCTTCCTCCTCTCTCTCTGCCTGCCTCTCTGCCTACTTGTGATCTCTGTCTAATAAATAAATAAATAAATCTTTTAAAAAATAATAATAATTGAGGATCAGCATAACATTGACTAATTCAAGATGAAAAGAAATCTGAACTAGACCAGAACCAAGAACTAACCTCATAGTTACTTTTGTGAGTTTTCATCAAGTCCCTAGTGAAAGAAATAAAAAATTAATATCAGATTCCTTTGTATATCACTTAAGTGATAGTACTTAGCTCAGGACATTATTCTATCCTGGAGATATTAAATGTTGAAATAATTTCCTTGAAACCTTGTAGTTCAAATGGACCTTGGGAAAATAAGGTACAAAAGTCCCCCTGTATTACCTCCTGCATTACCAATTTAATGCTTATTCAATTTGTTGTACCAGAGGACCTTATAATCCTAAGCATTAAATATTAATTGTATTGAATTTCTTGGACTGAAAGGTTAATCAGAGGGGAATTTAAGGAAGAAAATAGTATGAAAAATGAGAGAGAGAGAGCACGAGCACAGAAGAAGAAACAGACTCCCCGCCGAGCAGGGAGTCCAATGTGGAGCTTGATCCCAGGATCCTGGGATCACCACCTGAGCCAAAGACAGATGCTTAATGACTGAGTCACCCAGGTGCCCCATGTCTGACCTTTAGATATCAAATAGATGTTGAACGAGTGGAAGTTTATAGTTGTCATTATGTTTAGGGTAGACAAATATTATTTGTATATATCTTTAAAGATTCATCTATTTATTAGAGAGAGACTGAGTGTGAATGAGTGGGGGAAGGGCAGAAGAAAGGAATTTCAAGAAACTCCTCACTGAGTGCAGAGCCCAAGGCAGGGCTGGGACAGGATCCCAAACATCCCCACTCCTTCTCACGACCCATGAGATCATGACCTGAGCCAAAATCAAGACTCCAGTGCTTAACCAACCAAGGCACCCAGATGTCCCAGCATTTATACTTCTATTCTACAGAATGGGTTGTTATTCTCAATTCATTCAACAGCTTCACACAGTTTTACATAAAAACTCTCCTCCAGGTATTATCTTTATTATATGGCTATTGGACCTTACATAACTATCATAGTCAAGGTCCTCATCCAAAATGAGTAAACACTGAGTAAGCATCAACCCTTAAAAACAAACCTTGCTTCTTTCTGTAGCTAATCTACATTAACATATTACATATAGTAACATTTGTCACTCATATACTAACACACATTAACAAATATACATACATACATACTATCAATTTTTTTTTAATCCAGGGAAGAGGTTTTTAAAAATCATGCAATTTTCCATTTGAGAGACCTTTGAAACAACCCTCACAAATATCAAGGGACATTTCTGGGTTGACAGTGTATTGAGCAGGTTTCTAAAGATTAGATTCATGAAGTTAGTGTCTAACTTATAGCCACATTAAATTATGCCTTTACTTATAATTCTTAGATAATATTAAATATTGTAGGTTTCTGATGAGGCATTGAAAGAGAAGAAAATAAATCACAGCATCCAGGTTCTCCTATGATGCCAAATTGCTACTTACTTTTCTGCAAAACCATCAGCTAAAGCAGAATATGCATTTTTTAATAGAATTATATACATATACACACAGTAATAATATATTATAAATTTCTATATTTATTATATTTATAAAATTTTGATTTTATTTAATACTATATATGTATATGCATATATATTGGATACATTATGAGATCTTTTGTTTACATTTTGATAAGTCAGTAAGAGCTTAAAGCTGGGCCAGTCCTCTAAAATGTTTTGTCTGTATAACATTATATTTCTAGAAACAAAAATATACCTTCATGATTAACTTTATTTTTGATACTTCTTTAAAATTATCATGAAACAAAACTAAATGTTTCTATTTGGTCCTATGGTTACTTGTTTATTGCTAATGCCCCATAGAATGAAGGATGTTACTCTGCCATATTCAACGAGAATTTGTTATGTTGTTTTCTACTCTTTCAGGATTTTCAGATATAAATAATGTGGACATTTAGATAAATGAATTGTCTTCAGTGCTTTGCAGAGGTATAATTACATCAAGGACTTCATAAACAAAAAGCCAATGAAATTATTGCCATGTATCTCTCTGTAGGTTGTTTTATAGATTGTAATGCTATATTCAGTATATGTTTTAAAGTAACCAAAACAGCAATGGGACTACAATAAGTCAGTCTTCACTTCAGCTATTCTGGTATAATCATAATTTCCATGTAAATCAATATAAATTTATATTATTAAGTGATTTAGAAGTAGAATTTAATTACATTATTAAGTAATTTAAGTATATAAGGCTTTATTGTAAAGAGACAGAGGAAGGAGGCTCACTCACAGGAACTGAGCAAATTTTTTTAAGGTACAAAGGAACCTCTTAGAACTCTTTCTTCCTGGTCTACCAAAACTTATACTGGTTATTTGAAAGTATTGAGTGACTTTGAAATTTCTTTTAAGCTCAAAAGAATATTGTAAAGAAAATGAGATTATGGCTAAGGGGAGGGCTTACAACTTCCAAGAAACTCATATATAATATATATGTATTATATGTATAGGTGCATAACATATGCATGTATAATATATATGTATTATAAAATATAAAGCTTGGTAAAAGGTTGTTTATAAATTAACATTTTGAAAAATGAAACATTTCAAACGTCCCTTCTGAGGAACAACTCTATGATAATCAACATCCATTGGACATGTCCCCAAGCATGAGGTGCTAAGAGGGGATAAGTAGAAAATGTATGTCTGTTGTGATTCAGAATGCAGAGCCAGATTATGATTTTTAAATCTGGGTAACAGTATACCTAACCATATTAGGATGAGCTAGGTTACCACTCAGTAAAAATCAGCCCCCCAAATCAACTCAATAACTTACTTCTCACTCATACAAAGGTTATATTCGCTCACTCAGATCTCCAGGGCAGCCATGATCCTTCAGTTGGCCCAACATCCCAGGCTACTTGAAGATTATACCATCTTCACACTGGTAAGGGCCTCCCTCCCATCATAGTGGGGCAGACTAAGCATGGCGAATCTAAGCATCAGGTTTTACAGGCTTCCCCCTTTCATTTTATGACAATATTGACTATTGTGAAGTAGGCAGAAAAGAAAATTAAGATAGAGTTAACCTGATTTTGAAACTGTATCTAACTTTACAACTTGAAGGGGCCTAAAGATACTCCCCTCAAGCCCCCTTATTTTATAGATGTGGAAACAGACACAGAAACAGAAAAGAAAGTATAATGATTTTTGCCTGAGATTACATAGCCAGCAATAGCAGGGTCTGAAGTTCACATTCAGAAATCCTTCCTAACTCCCTACTGGCTGCAGTTCCACCACCAACCTTTGGAAACGTGCTAATATTCTTGCCTCTCCTGTCATACCCTAGAGACCAGGGCAACAAACTGGTTAGGTGTCTCTTTTCCAAATTTATATTGAATGGAGAACCCTAAACTGATGGTAATAATAGAGGAAATATCTCCAGGCCTCAAATGGTATTTTAACAGCTACTATCAATTTCCATTCGTTGTATTTTAAGAGTATCACATTTAACTGTCCAATTCAAATGAAAATCCAGGATTAAATACCATATTGAAAAGAATTATTTTGCTTATAGGAGGAAAGGAAAGGTCTCAGAAAAGACACAGAAGAGCATACCACAGAACTTCGAAAATGATTTAAAAAAAAAAAAAAGTTCTGCTTATCATTTTGTGCTTTCTGAAGCAACTTTATTTTAACATGAATTTATCTCCAGACTCTTCTAACCCACATTCCATTGCAAGGTCTATTACTATCAGTAGGGAGAACTGGAGTGCTGAGCTAGCTGGAACAGGTGGGTTGGGTTTCCATTTGTTGAGCAAAGGAGAAATAAAACATGTTAAGATAAGCAAAGTGCCTACTGTGTTTACTGATGGGTCTGGCTGGCAATGACTGACTAATACCATCACTTTCCATACAAGCAGAGTCAGGTTTAAAACGTAGCTTCCGTTACCTGTAAAATGAAAGTAACGATCAGAGTTCTATTACCCATTCCATTCACTTAGATTACCTTATTAACTTCCTTCTTTACCTTCCTGTTTCCTTCAGACCCCAGCACTGTATGGGAAAAGGCACCCTCTGCTCAAGAGGCTGAGCTGAGGAGGAAGGCTACCCTAAAGCATCCTGGGAAATGTCTGAATAGAATGCAGGCAGGGACCATGGGAACAAGCCCCAAGTGAAAAACATTATGTACTTCGGGGGCTTTCTGTTGGCTGTTATTGTTAGGCTGTTTCTTTTACGGAGCAAAACTGGGATGCGGCTCCATATACAAGCTGGCTTTAAAACCGAAGAGCCAGGCTCCTAAAAGCACCGAGGAGCTGCTTCCTGCCCATATCAACCAGTCAGGATGAGTCCCCTCCAACCAATCAGGAAGAGGCCCTTAACTTTTGTTTTTGTTTTTGTTTTTGTTTCCTTTCCTTCATTAGTATATTGGGAACTTGAGAGGGAATTTTCTCTGAGCAGGGCCTCTCCTACACTGGGGAAACTAGACTTAATTATTCTGCATTGGCGGTGTGTCATCCTTCAGCTGAAGCCATGGCCCCAATTAAGCCTTGGCTGTGCCTTTGATTTTGGGGTGTGGCCTCCTTTCAGTTATCAAGCTCAAATACCTGGCTCTGATAACAGAACTACGGTTGTCTGTTATTTCTTTACTAAGTATCTCATCTTGCAAAACTGACAATTTTTAATAAGTTCAGAGATTCAGTTATTGTATGCGCAGCACCCCAAATACTCTGGTTAAAAATGTTTTTGTGCGATAATCTCCCTTTTAGACCCTACATAATGTCATCTGACTTTAACAACTAGAAAACATTATTTATTCCAAAGGCAGCTTGCTTACTGGAGGACATTGGTAGGAAATAGTTATGTGCCTAAAGCTGGTATGGCTCTGCTTAAAGAGTCTGCAAAATTTTGTTTAGTGTAATGAAGACCATTATGACATACTTAGTAAGTACAATATATATTTAAAAAATAAATCTGGTACATCCTATTCTTTTAAAACTGGCACTGAGACTATTCTTCCTCTAAAGCATTATGAATCAGAGAGGTCTAGATAAGAATAAAAGCAATCTCTTAGTCGAGTAGCTTAGACCTCTCAAAGATGATATTTGTCATTCACATCAAGTCTGAGCAAGTATCTGGGCTAGTTTTATATGTCAAAACCACAAAGGAAGGCTTAGCAAGGAAATTGTTTCTTGCTTTGCATGAGGCAGGCTGAGAAGATGTACATCATTTCGCTCATACACTGAACTCCCCTCCCTTTTGTTCCTGCTTCTCTCCTGCTTGGAGTTGACTCCTCCTTCCTGCAGCTCCGAGGATCACAGGCTGATTGAAGAACACAGCGGTTCGACGGGGAGCTGTGCTCAGTCTCTCTCTTTCTCTGTGTGTGTGTGTGTGTGTCTCTCTCGCCTTTTTCCTGTGTGTCTCTCTCTCTGAACCCGCAAAGCTGAAACCTACCCGATAATCTCTCTGCCTTTGAATCCAGCTTTGGAACCAAATGCATCGCTTTACTGCTCTTAAAAAGTGAATAGAGTTTGATTACCTCAAGCTACAAACTGCTTTGCTCCATAAGAAGGACATAAAAGGAACCAGACATCATTGTTTTTCAATCTACCTGAGGAGCTTTTTGCTTTTATGCCAGAAACTTAATGGTTTCAGGAGGAAGTTTTGGTTTGTTTTTAACTTGGAATGTTGAAAAGTTTCTTATTGATGCTGTAAATGGAACCCAATTTTTAAATATGGGTTGAGTCAGATCTAAAGGAGACATGCCTGATCATTTTCTGCTGGACTGACGTGGGAACATCTAGAGGGAAACTTGGTGGGAGAGAATGAGATCTGATTTGCAACTAACAATCATGCTTTATTTTGAGAATATTTACAGACTCATTGAAAGGGAAATTAAATATTAACCAAAGACAATGTCTGGATTTTCCAGTAACTTATCAACAAATGACTCTAGCCTGTGGATAAAAAATAATTCGACGAACCTTTTAAATCCGCCAAGAACTTCGAATATCTATCTATTTTGCCTGACATGCTTAATGACTCTTGCAGCCCTGGCAGGCAGCATTTATTCACTAGTTTCCCTGCTGAAAATGCAGAACAGAACCGTTGTGTCCATGCTTGTGGCTTCCTGGTCTGGGGATGATCTCATGAGTGTCCTGTCGGTGACCATCTTCATGTTTTTGCAGTGGCCAAATGAGGACCCTGATTACTTTCAGTCTCTGTGTACCACCTCTGCCTTGCTGTATCTATGCCAGGGACTCTCAAGCAACTTGAAGGCGACTCTCCTAGTCTCCTACAACTTTTACTCAATGCACAGGGATGTGGGGAGCCAGGCAGCCTCCAGAAAATCCGGCCAAGTATTCGGCGTGGTGCTGACCGTGTGGGCGGCCAGTCTCCTGCTCTCCGCGCTCCCGCTCTGCGGCTGGGGCGCCTTCGTGCGCACGCCTTGGGGCTGTCTGGCGGACTGCTCCAGCTCCTACGTGCTGCTCCTCTTCGTTGTGTACACTTCGGCCCTGGGACTCCTCGCCGGCCTCTCGGTCCCTCTCATTTACCAGTTATTGTGTTCAGAGGAGCCGCCGAGACTCCACGCCAACTACCAGGAAATTTCCCGCGGAGCTTCCACTCCTGGGACCCCTCCAAGCGGGGGGAAAGTGCTTTCCTTGTCCCCAGATGATGCTCCCGGCCCCGCGCTTCGGTGTTCTGGGGAACGCTCTCCGAGCTCCGACACCGTGTTTGGACCGGGTCCATCAGCGAGGGCACGGCCCGGGCAGGGGCCGGGACACGAAGCTGTCGCCGTGGTTGGAGCCTGCAGGCGTGAGAACCGGGGGACTCTCTATGGCACCAGAAGCTTCACTGTGAGCGTAGCGCAGAAGCGCTTCTCTTTGATCCTAGCGCTGACAAAAGTCATCCTTTGGCTGCCCATGATGGTAAAAGTGCAGTTGCTCAAGCGTGCGGGTGTGTGTACCAGACAGTGTGAATGCGTGTGTTGGGACTAGCGTCCCTGGTTGGGAGAGTCCCCAAAGAGACGCGCAGTTAAGTCCTCTTCCAACTGTGTCTCGCTCGGTTTTAGAGAGGCACTTGGAGCAAGGCAGCTCACCGGTAAAGCTGGTTGGCTGAGAAGCCTTTGCTCCTAAGTGCTTCTTGTTTCAAAATTGGGGAGGGGGGTCAGGGAGCTCTTTGGGGCTCAGGAGACAGTTTTCCTAGATCTATCATGGCCAAAGGGTGTTCTCATCTCTTATAGCAGTATCTGGTAATGTTCAGAAAAGAAAGGAGGTAGTGAGGGGGTTTGCTCCTGCCCCTCCAATCGTCTATCATCCCTTTCTCTCCACTCCATTTCTGCCGAGAGTAAGGACACCGCCCATCCTCAGCAGGGAGAGTGATTGGAGAGGCATGACCAGAAGTAGAAAGATAAGAGTGGAGGGGAAACAGGATTTTTGTTCAAGCTTTCAGGAGGGAGGAGGGAGACCAGTTTTGACTTGGAAGGTGGCGCCCTGCTGTGACAAGCAGGGGGGTGGGGGTAGTCCAGAGATGTGACAAAGGCCATCTGGAGTACCAGGCACAGGTTTCCAGTTTGCCTGCCTGTATTCCTGTTAGAGTCCCCCGCATTGTAATTGTTCTTCCTGAAAGAGACCTGACATGGCAGGGGGCACAGACCAGGCACCCAGGAGTGCAAATCACCCTGTGGTCTAAATCATCAGACCTCGTCCCAAGGGATCCCAGTGGTCCAGCACCAAACACCATTTTTGGCTCTCAGACAGGCAGGGAGTCTGGAGAAGGAGGGTGGGGCAGCATGCTTGGGGGAAAGGCTTAGCAAAGTGGAAAATTTTATCCTGGGATAGGTCTGAAGCTCTTTGCCTTTGCAGATCCACATGATGGTTCAGCACGTGGTGGGGTTTCAGAGTCCTCCCTTCGAGACACTCAGCTTTCTACTAACCCTCCTGGCCACCACTGTAACCCCAGTGTTTGTCTTGTCCAAACGCTGGACCCACTTGCCCTGTGGCTGCATTATCAACTGTAAGCAGAACGCATATACAGTGGCATCTGATGGGGAAAAACGTAAGTTCTTGACGGTGCAGAGATTGAGGGCAATATGCATATAGTCAAACACAGAAAAGTGGTCTATTGAGAAGTCTGAGTAGAGAATGTTGAATCCAAGGACAAATACAAATGGTAAATAAAGGGAAGAAATTATAATGTGCAACAATTCTTAGCACAGTGTTGGGTTAAGTTTTAAAGAAGCCAGGTTTAAAACAACTCTGTGAAGTGCTTGTACATTGAATAATTATTTTAGGGAAGAAAGGAATAGACAGAGTTTATTCAACACAGCATGAAGTCAAAAGGGCCCTTAGATGCTTAGATATCTGCCTTAGTTCTTAGCCCAGAGTAGAACATAAATTCCCTTCCCAAGTCTACATATAAGAAGCCTACATCTGAAAAGAGATGAACACTTAGAAGAGTCAAAAACACATTACATTATAGCCCATTATTATTTAATGGAACAGAATTTTTATTATTGTCCTTTTTGTATTCTTCCAGGGCTTTGGAACATTTTCAAAGTAGAGTGCCTGAAAACAGTTCAAAAACAAATTTTAAGGGTTGCCTGGCTGGCTCAGTTGGTAAAGCATGTGACTGTTGATCTCAGGATCTTGAATTTGAACCCCACATGGTGTTTGAGATTACCTAAAAATAAAATCTTTAAAACAAAAAAAGGAAAACAAATTTTAAGTGTATGCCTCTACTTTCAGAAAATACAAAAAAAACTCTCAATTTCAGGAAGGGGAAAGGTGGCACAATTTGTCCATCTATGTTCATGTTTGAATATAGCCATCTTAGTTACATTAAACAACCACCAATAAAAACAAAAACAAAAAAGTGTATACCTAGAATGGGAGTGGGGTCAATTATCACTCTCTACAGTGTGACTGTTCCCATACCGAGACGGGAAAAGTTGAAGAATGACCTTTGTATTTTGATTCTGCCAGGAAGAAAAAGGATATTAGTTTGTCATTCCAGACAAAAGACAGGATGTTCTACCATTTAATATCTAAAAATGCATTAGTGTATGCTGAATTAACTATTTCATCAATTGTCCTTTGCTCAGAATAAGCAAGTATATTACTCTTTAACAGAGGAAAAAAGGTAAACAAAAACAGTTTCTCTCGGACTATTTCAGAGGTACAGAAACTAGAGAATATGAAAGTATATATTCTGCAATTAATTCTACAACAGGGTTATTTTATAAACATCAATTAATCATGAACTGGTCAGACACTTAAATTTTAATATGGCTAGATATTTTTCAAATGACCAGGAGATTTCCTTAGTTTAAAGGATGCCATAAACTTTTATTGTTAATAGAGGCTAAATTCATCTATGTCTTTAAAATAAAATGACCATGGAAATTATATAACAATTATCTGCTTCTAGAGATTAATGTCTAAAGCAACAGTGACACAGAAAATTAATAATAAATCCTTTTGAGCCACATAGAACATATATAAAAATCATTTACAAGCCTGCAAGTTCTAACATTCTACCAAATGTTAACATTTTGCCACTGAATTAGTGAGCCAGAATTGTTTTATAGTATTTAAGATTGAGAGAAAGGCAACGAAAGACCAATGTCAGAGAAAATAAAAAGTTTTACTGAAGTAATGTAGGACAGTCATTTTTAAGAAGTAAAGGACACCTATATCAGAGCAGAAAACAAAGCAATGCAACAGACCTATCACTGCAAAAGGTCTAGGAAGTATTCTACCTATACTGCACAAGATAGAAGGGCCTACAACAGGCTGGCAGAATCAATAATTACATTAATATCTCATGTTTGAAATTAAAATCATGGCTTTCAAGATAAAAATACTATTTTTCCTCTAAAATCATCATTGTTTTTATTTGTATTTAAAATTTCAGGCAAGAAATTCTCTGAAATATGTAGGTTTATAAAAAGAGTCATGGCTAAATGGCTCCATTCACTTTTATGATCCCAGGTTCTGCTGTAGGGAAATTCTGAGAACAAGAATGATGTATTTTCACTGTCTGAGAACCCATCATATATTTTCCTATTACTAGGACGACATGAGAACAGGATTTCAAAATCCCAAAAATGGTCATCCTCAAGTAGGCAAGTGCCTGACCAAGTTCTTGATTCTTTGGGAATATGGCTTCAGTTCTCATTAAGGCTTTTTCTCCTTAACAAACCAAGATTCCCCCTTTTACATTCTTTGTCAGGGAACTCCAAAAACAAGGAAGCTTCCTAATTCATATTTGCTATAGGTTCATTTTGCAGATGTAAGTATAATTCTACACCTCAGCCTTAGTGAATGGAAATGGGGAGACCTGCAATCTAAAAATGCATGCTAGTGATGGGAAATAATTTGCAGATTAATAATTCTCTGTTTCCAACATTAACCTGTATTACTAGAGTCTCAAAACAAAAGTGTTCAAGAAATGATTTTAACACAGAGGTCTCAGGTGGAAGACATATGGGATGGATATGGCTTTCACACTCACTTTGTTTGCATAAGATGATGTTTTCTTTTTAAACAATTAAATATTTTCTATAAAATCAGATACTGTATTTGTTTTAAATAAAATCAAAATATCTGCTAAGTGACATATTACTCTGAAGAACTATTTATTTTTATAAACTGGTATAATTACTTATGTTTAAAATTGCAATTACGAGATGTGGCTAAAAGCAAAAGACTAAAGCTAATTCATGTTTTGTCCAGGGTTTAATTTTTCAGAACAAATACATAACATTTATTTTTTTGTAAGAATAGTAATAGACTTCAAAAGAACCTGACTATATTCTGACGGTCTTTAGGTTTCTGGTAAGTTATTAGTCAAACATTGTCAATTGTTATATTGTTATAACCTATTATATCCATTAGTTACCTCAGTCAGAATTTACTTTTAGTTCTCTCATGGGTCTAATTATCAGTAAAGCAATTTCACATATAGGTTAGTAATTTGAATTCTGGAATCAGTTAACTTTTAATTCAAATCTCTTTACCAGTTAAGTAATCTTAAGTATTGGTTTCTTCTACCAGCCTCAGTTTTCTGAACTTTAAAATAGAATCAATAAGCCCTTTATTATTAGGGTTGCTGCTGTGTTAGGGTTGCTGCACATGACCTATGTGCATAACTGAGCCCTGAAGTTCTCCGGTTCTCCTTGGTGTCCAACATAGTTGCACTTCCTTCTCAGAGGCTACCTCAGCCCACCTCTTGCACTTCATGACATGGAGGCAGATTCTGCATTGACAGCTGACACACTCCTTCAAAAACATTACTGACTTTTGCTTTACATATTTCATAATTATAAAACACAGCTAATAAGATAGTCACAGACATCAATTTTATTGTCTTATATGATAATATTTTATGAGTTTTTGTTTGCTTACTGTCTTTGAATTGACAATTTGCCACTCTGTATCTTTTTTTAGAGAAAAGGGAAACCCATCAATAATTAAAGCATCCTTTTAGTTCCTTCAGCTTTCACACTGTTGAAGTTAAAAACCCCAATTTAATTTTACTGGACCATATTACTAGAAAAAGCAAATAGAACTTTACCTAAGAGTATATAAATATTAACATATGTTTCTACTTTTCCATTTTCTTTGGACAGAAATTCTTGTTTGTGTATTGGCTCAAACAATGAAACTTTTGGCTCAAATAATGAATGATATCTATAAATTTTATTTTCAGTCAGCAGAATTGCTTTGTAAATCTTCAGTTCTGGGAAAATTTCAGTAATAGAATCAGTATGTGAATGGCTCTAGAGTATATTGTAAAATGAATCAAATTCTATCTGTTGTTCCCATAGAAATTTTATAACTTTTCACAAATTTTTCCACCAAGGATAGCTAAATGTCTGGTATACGACACACAGCTATCCAAGGGAGAAAAATACTTTGAAATGAGCCATGTTTTGAAAGAAGAAAACCAAAACATTAAATTGCATTTTGTCTATCACCTTGCTGTAACTTCATTCTTTTTTTTTTTCCACAAGGAAATTTTTATTATTTATTATTTTTTTAATTTTTTATTTTTTATAAACATATATTTTTATTCCCAGGGGTACAGGTCTGTGAATACTTCAATCTTAATACACAAAACGATCCAGTATTTAATGACATTCACACATAAGAATTGTATCAATTTCTTTCATTCTCACTTGTAATGCTACTAAGACTTTGTACCATATCTACCACCTAGTAGTACTACATTAGCATTACAGTAGCATTACATTTTGCTTGGCTTAAATCATAAAAAGTTTTATGCATTCCTGCTAAATTCATCTTGTAATTAATCAGGTTTAGAGACACGCTGTAAAGTGCTTTAGATCATAGAAGTATAAATATATTCACAATTTTTTACAATTCATTCCAATTTGTATCCAAATGAATATGTTACTTTAAAAAGTTTAACAACTGTATTGCAATACTTTCTAATTTTTAATGTATGTATTTATAAACATAGAAATGTCAGGAGTGGCGTACATCAAAATATTTAATAGTCATATCTATTAGTGATATTATCAGCTGAATAACTTATATAATACAACCTTCTTAATAATTTCTAGCAAAATAAAATTTATAAACAGTATCTTTTATACCCAAATAAAGAAATGCACAGATAATTGGTAGACTGAAAAAGCTAAAACTAAAATGAATATGCGTGAGAATTTTCATATTTATGGTTAAATTTTTGTTCATCAGACTGCTTTAAAGATTGCAGTTTTCTTGGAATTGTACGTATTTTAAGCTCATTGTACAAGTGAGAAAAGTTAGGTCCAGAGTGATAAGACAACTTGAATTGATAAGGTATAATTGTTTTTGCATAATTGACAGGAAATGAAGGTAGCTTTTAAATTCTTAGTAATCAGTTTGCATTTTCCTATTTTTATTCACAATGTATATCCAGTTGTTGTTTATATCTATTTTCCTAACCATGGAAATTTGTTTTTGCTTTTACTTAGCCAAGAGAAGAGGCTTTGAATTCAATCTATCATTCCAACGGAGTTATGGGATTTATAAAATAGCACATGAAGATTACTATGATGATGATGAAAATTCTACATCCTGTCACAATCTCATGAATTCTGAATGCAAAATGACAAAAGACTCTCAGAGAGATACTCATAATATCTTTAATGCCATAAAAGTGGAAATCAGCACCGCACCCTCTAAGGACAGTTCCATACTGAAAGGGATCAACAAATGCACGAATACTGATATTACAGAGGTTAAGCAGGATTGCCACAGTGAAAAGGGCGTTAATCCACAGCTTTCTGAAAAAACAGGAGATTCTATTAACTATGAAGAAACCACCTTTTTGGAAGGGCCTGAAAGAAGACTTTCTCATGAGGAGAGTCAGAAACCAGACCTTTCAGACTGGGAATGGTGTAGGAGTAAATCAGAAAGAACCCCTCGTCAGGTACAGTAAAGGTTGTTCTCTCTGTGAAATTAAAAGTGAGACCAAGTATAGTAGAAATGAAAAAAATGATCAGCTGTTTATTTCATTCAATCAAGTCCAAGGTCAATTTCACTTGCTTTATTTCCATAATATTAAATTTTATTTCAAGGTATTCTTTTGAGGGACTTTTAAATTTTTTTTAATCATACATTTCATTCAAAATCTGTATGTTTTGGGATTGGCAGAGCTAAACAGATTCTTCGAGAAGGCTAGAGCTTTCTAATTAAGCCTTAAGAAATCTGTCTAAATTCAGACTAGACTCTCGGAACTTGTTTCAAATTAATTAATTCATTTTATTCTTCCCTCTCCCACCCAAAAAGTATTATTCCATAAGTGCACAAGGGAAGTTCTCTTTTTTACCTAAAGGAAAATATTTATACAGCTTGTGGTAAGGAAGGTAGTCCGGCTGCAACTATACTAGACAGCTTGCCTATTAGTCTTGCTAGAACTAGTCCCTCTAGTACTCAAGGCTGGGGTGGGGGGGTTCTATTCCAGAATAGACCCAAGGGAGCCTCTGCAAGCTCTGCTAAATGTTCTATCCCTTTGAGGACAGAAGAATGGCTTTATGTTTTATAAAACTGAAAGAATTTGCACCTTAATTTCATCCCGTTTTCTCCTAGGTTCCAGCCTGCCTAGAATAATGAGGGATAGTTCTTATTTTATTAAAACTATAGTGTAATATTGGTATGAGATTGTTCTTTACTCCAAACTCTCATATCTGGTAATTAAAATTGCCCTTGCTTCCCACACTACTGATTTACTAGGGAGAGGAGGCTTTTTATTTTTTTATAAGATTCAATGGAAATAAAAGCCCACTGTCAAAACAAAAACATAATTCCAGAAATATGTGCAAGGAATAATGCATTCATTTATCAAAATATGACCACATAACACTAAATATGAATATAGGCAGAATACTCTGAGACTTCCTTTATTCTCTGTGATAATTAAAGCTACTAGTCTTATTCTAATATCACCATTTAAAAAGTAAGTTGGATAGGGGTACTTGGGTGGCTCAGTCAGTTAACTATCTGCCTTTGGCTCAGGTCATGATCCTAGGGTCCTAGGATCAAGTTCCATCCAAAATGGTGCCCCAGTATAGAGGACAATCCCTAGAGTTTCATCATCAATTTGTTCCTGAATAATCCAAACCTCCTGGTTTTCTTGCACTTAAAAATTGTTAAGTAATATTCATGACAAAATGTTTTGTGTGTGTATGTGTGTGTGTATCCCAATAATTTGCAGCTATCTTGTCTGTCTTATCCCCATGCCTACCCCTTAGGAATTACGGCTATCTTTAATCTTGCTCATACTTTTTGTTTTATGGTTTTATCACAAGTGAGTACATTTCTAACACAATATGTTATTTAGTTTTCTTATTTTGAACTATCTAAAGATGCTGTCATACTGTACCTAAGCTTCTGGGACTTTTTTTTTTTTTTCCCCACTCAAAATTACTTTAAATAACTTCATTTTTTTAATGTATTTTGTCAAAATATTGGAAATTATCATCTAAAATATCACAACTTATAGTCCTGGTTTGAAAGTCTTGGTTATAGTTTGGAGTTTGATTAACTATCCTAGAAATTTATAAAAAGATCAGACACTTTATACATAATATACTGTACTATGAGCGCAATGAAACACAAGCTACCCATAAGCCTCTAAAAATTAAGAAAGAAAATGATATATAGAAAGCACAAAATTTTGATAATCCAGACCAAATACCAATCAATACCTTTCAACAACAAGGATTTGCATAAGTAAGAATATTTTAATATCTGTGAAGAACAAGTAGTTTGGGAAATTGACCTAAAATGGTGGTTGTGAAAAAAGTGATTAGTGATAAAATAGAGAACATGCAGGAAAGATAAAATTTATATTTTCAGAGACTAACTGAAATTAAATGAAATACTATTATAAATTTTCAAACAGTAATACGAAATCCTTAAATTATAGGCTACTGTTATTGATATGACCTGCCTTTAGCAAGACTGCCTCCAACTTGAAAGTTAACACGTAACCCAAATACATTTAGGGTGGAAAAGATACGAAAACTTCTCCATGACTAATAGGTTTTAACCCGCAACCTATTCTTCATCACCAGATATTTCATGGGAGTAGAGGGTGATTTAGAAAGCACTTTCATTTCATCCTTTTCTCCCAAATACCTTCTTCCCTCTGAAACCAATGTTAACTTATGTATCCTAAAGTGATACATTAAACTGCAGTGGACACTGTAGTAAGTTTATAAAAATACTATCTATTCTGATTGTTACAGTTGTACTTTCAAATATTTAGGCTCCATCTATCAGTTCATATTTAATTGCTCTACAATATGTAGTGTGTATTCTTTGTTCTTAGGATAAAAAAAGCAGGCTTGATTTAAAATATATTTAGTGAGTCTTGTTTTGACAATACATGTTGTTTAGAGTTTATGTTAGTAGACAAATTCTCAGTGTATTTTATTGGAAATCCTAGAAGTGAAAGCATCAGATCAAGGTTAAGGTGTAAAGATGATGATAAAAGAATGGCTTCAGTAGGTTTAAATGTGATCCAGTAAAATTTATCAGAATTGCAAATGCTTGTAAGACTGAAATTTAGTGTTAAACTTAACCACTCAATTACTTCTTTTTGGATTCCTAGTAGGTAGGATCCTAAGAAGTTCACTGTTAAAATATTCATAAAAAATAGAAATGTCAGAGCTCTTCAGTTACAAAGTTTTAATTTGGTAGCTGTGGTGTGACTGTTCCTCAAATGAAATAATGATTTTCCAGAACCTAAAAATTTTGTCATCTATGAATAAAGAAAATTGGACTTATAAAATAATTTGGTGACTTGTGGGTGACCACTCTAATTTCTCTTCTAATGCAAAGCCCATCAATGCATTCCATTTTCTTTTCTTTTAATGTGTTGTCTTAAAGCTCTAGAAACTCATTTAATATGATAAATCAGAAACAAAGATATGCTGTAACCATGCCTCTTAATCCCCTTTCTAATCCCATCAAAGCATCTGAAAAGTGAAAGGTCCTCCATTGTGCCAGTAGAATATAGAAAAACAGAGTCTGAAACAATCCTCAAAGGAGAGACCAAACCAGGGGGAAGTGATTACATTTCATCTGCTACACAAATCATTTAGCGTAAAGATGAATAAACAAACAAGAACTAACTTTAAAGTCACCTGAGCATCAAAGAAATTTTATCCTCATTTTAAGGAAAATATTATAACTATCTAAAAATAGTTTTACAAAGCAAAGTTGGGTTTGCTAACAGAGTAAAACAGCAGCATTGGCTTCTATAACTTTTAAATATTATTTCTTTAAATAATTTTCATTTAAAAAACTGCAGAAACCAAGTCAAACTAGATTATTTGGGTTCTTTAAACTAGAGCTTCCCAAATTTTACTGTACAAATAAGTCAAATGGAGAGCTTGTTAAAAGGTAGACTGTGACTGAGTAATTTTGAGGTGGGCTCCAGGATTCTGCATTTCTGACAAACCCCTAGCTGTCTCTGATGAAAATAACAAGTCCCATCCCAGACCTATAGAGTCAAAATCCCTAGCTTGTTCAAATGCACATTAAAATTTAAGAAGTACTGCATTAGCATCTCATCCCTGAGAGATAAATGCTAGTTTAAAGGGCAGGGCAAAGTTAATTCCTTCCATTTAATATATGCCTCATAAAGTAAAATAAAACTAGAAGAAAATATTCCAATATAGTAGTCTTCCCTTATCTGTGGGGGATATATTCCAAGACCCCTAGTGGATGCCTGAAACTGCAGATAGCACAGAAACCCTACATATACCGTTTTTTCCCCCATACAAACATATTTAGATACGGTCTAATTTATAAATTAGGCACAGTAAGAGTAATAATAACTACAACTACAATAATATACTGTAACAAAAGTTACGTGAAAGTGGTCACTCTCTCAATTTTAAAATATCTTACTGTACTGTACTCCCCCCTGCTTGTGATGATGTGAGATGATAAAATGTTATACAATGAGAGGAAGTGAAGTGAGTGATTTGGCAGTGTGATGCAGCATTAGGCTACCACTGACCTTCTGATAATATCTCAGGAGGATTACCTGCTTCTGGACCATGATTGACTGTGGGTAACTGATACCACAGAAAGTGATACCTGGATGAGTGAGGGGGCTACCTGTACACATATCTCTTATCTGACCTAAAAACAGTGCCTCTTTTCATTAAAAAATATAGACTATTAAAAGTAAAATCAGGCATAAAATATTAGTGGTTTTCTGTGACGCTGTTAACTTAGTAACTGCAAATGCTTAAACCTGTTCTCTTTTTGACATTTTTAACTGAAGTGATCATAGGGGAAAAATTCACTTACTACCTTCTATTTGTAGCCTGAGGGCAGTCATTCTAACACTAATGACTGTCGGAGTATACATATCTTATATTTAGCTAAATCCATGTGTTACAGCGGTCAGTTCATTACTCACTGTTACACAGCTTTCCTTTTATTTTATTTTATTTTATTTATTTATTTGACAAACTGAGATCACAAGTGGGCAGAGAGGCAGGCAGAGAGAGAGGGGGAGAAAGCAGGCTCCCCACCAAGCAGGGAGCCCAATGCAGGACTTGATACCAGGACCCTGGAATCATGACCTGAGCTGAAGGCAGTGCCTTTAACCCACTGAGCCACCCAGGCACCCCACTTTTTATAAATACTTATAATTTTATTGTCTTGTGATTATAAAATAATATAATTATTGTAGAAAATTTAGGAATTGCTATTAAAAAAAGAGAGAACAGCCAATTCAAACTACCAAAAGTTAACCACTATTTACGCTTATTATATAAAACTTCAGGCTCTTTCCCATGCATATATTCTTATTTTTGACAAAAACAGGATCACATTGCATATACTCTCTTGGAATCGCTTTTCTTTGTATAACAGTGTAATTCTCATCTGCTTTAAATTGTTTAAGCACTTTTTGAGATTATCTGGTACAGTTTAGAATGGCTGTTTGGAATATAGCTGAAAACTCATCCGTGAATGTAAATTCGTTCTCAAGTACTTAAAGTCTTGATAGTTGAAGGTAGAGTTTTCATTGTAAACTACTTCAAATATTTCATAACCTCACAGCATATATCATTTGCTGAAATGAAGTAAAACTGAGCTGTTTAATTGCTGACTTTCTACAAATTCAAGGGGATTACCACCAGATCAAAGTTTGTGTGGAATTTTATAATTCATCCGTTAAGCTAAGAATTTTGTTAACATTCTCAAAAACACCTCCTGGTTTAAGGAGACCTTAGAAGGCTATGTACTGGAACTTCCTATATATGGGCTTGAATCTCTTCTATGACCTCCTATTGAGTGATTATCCCTTACTTGAACTCAAATGCCTGGAAATTCACTACACTTTTCAAACTTTTTATTGTGAACTAATTTTAGACTTACAAAACAATTTCAAAAATGGTATAGAGAGTTCTAATATAGACTTCATTCAGCTTCTACTAATGTTAACATGTTATATGACAATAATGTAATTATCAGGAAATTAACAATTGATTTATAGACCTTATTTCAATTTTGCCAGTTGTCCTACTTATGTCCTCTTTTTGGTCCAGAATCTAAACCCAGATTCCATGTTGCATCTGTTGGTATTACTCCTCAGTCTCTTCCAATCTATAGCAGTTCTTCAGTCATGTCTTCTATGGCTTAAGGCAACTTTTGAACTGGCTAGTTTGTTTTGATGTATTCCAGATTTCTCCGTGTAAAGTTACTATTTTTCCCCTTGTAATTTATAAGTATCTTATGGTAAGACACTATGAAACTATTCAAATATTCTGTTTCATGTCATACTTTTCCTCACTAATTTCAGCTTTAATTGATGAATCTTGCTTAAAATGATTATATGAAGGTAATTTTCTATTTCTATCATTTCTTTTCTATTTATTATTGGAATTCACCTGTAAGAAAAAGCTATCTCTCCTCTTCCACTTGCTTATTTATTTATATCAGTATGGGCTCAAAGATCTTGTTTTAATCTATAATTTATGAGTCACATTATTATTCTTATTTTGTTACTCCAGTTGTCGTAGATTGGCCACTGGAAGCTCTTTCAGGGTGATTCTTATATCCATCCAGTGGCTAGCCCTATCTTTTTTAGCACGTCCTTACTTTCTAGCAGCACAAGATATTCCAGCCTCATCTTGTATTATTCCTAACCCATCCTTAGAATCAACCATTTTCCCAAGGAGTTCTGTTTCTTTTATTGGAAAATGGTATTTAGAAACCAACATTGGGTGCTAGGTATGCCCATTGCTACCGGGGTATATTGCTTTTAGACCTTATCATTGGACAGAGCTAGGAGACGGATGCATGTATAATCATGTACATATCTATATTTCTATAAAAGTTCCTCTGTATAAATAATTTAATACCATGGGTTTGCACTAATACCTCTAAGTCTGATCAAATACCAATGGATTCATTCATGCCTTTCCCTTTTCTTATTTGTTACTTCTTTTTCTGGCAGTGAGACAACTGGCTCTCTCACTCTCCATAAATATATTTACTTATTTGCTCAATCCTGGTGTACATATAAAGTAGATTTAGAATAGTGAACCTACACTCCTGTGAGAAAATAAAAAGTACTAACTGAAGTATAATAATTGTGTATAGTTCTCTTCATCTTTAACCTTATAATTTACAGTCAAAATATGATCTTCCCCACTTACTTAGGTTAGTTATTTTCATTTTCATTCCCTTCATTTTATATTACATTTTGAGTTCCTCCCACTTTCTTTTTGATTTTGATTATTTATGTTTGGGTATATGAAACATTACCATTATTCTAAGAGTCAAAACCACATAAGATATATGCTTTCCTCCCTCATTCCTTCTTCCCTTCCCATTTTCCCATTCTTTCCATCCTGTACCTATCTATCCTCTGTGCATAATAAATCTCATAGTTTCTGGTTTAACAAACCTGTATTATTTTTTTTTTTTGCAAGATGAGCAGATATATGCATACCTTCTTATATCTCCTTCTTCCTTGCATATACTCTTTCGCACTTCCCTTTTTCCACTAAACAGTACATCATAGGGATGCCTGGGTGGCTCAGTTGGTTAAGCAGGCTCAGGTCATGATCCCAGGATCCTGGGATTGAGACCCACCGGACTCCTTGCTCAAGGGGGAGACTTCTCTCCCTCTGCCTGCTGTTCCTCCTGCTTACGTGCATGCCCTCTCTCTCTTTCTCTCTCTCTCTGACAAATAAATAAAAATCTTTAAAAAAGCAAACAAACCAAAAAAAAAAAAAAAAAAAAAAACCAAACCAGCATATCATAGAAGTCACTCCCTATCAGTTCATAGAGATACTTCATTTTTATAGCCACATAATTATCCATAGTGTGGATATGCCAGAGTTAGTTCAATCACTCTCTTATATGGGCCTTATGATGTTTCTAATATTTTACAATCAAAAAATACTGCAGTAAACATCATGCATATGTATTTGCATGTTGCTGGAGGTGTATCTTCAAAATAAATTCTCAAAATTAGGATTTTTGTATCAAAAATAAGTGTAGTTTTGTTAGGAATTGCCAAATTCGCTCCCAGAAGGGTCATACAAATTGGCACTCCCATTAGCAATAAGTAACAGAGGACTCCTTTCCTCACAACCTCAGTAACTATATTATGGTGTTTTTAAACTTTTGTCAGCCTGAGAGACAATCTCTGAATTGTTTTAAGTTATAGTTATGTAATTATAAATGGGTCTGAATAGTTTTCATATGTTTAAGAGCCCCTTTTTGTCTTTTTATTTTTTATAAATTGTTCTTATCTTTTCCTTATTTTTCTATCAGGTTTTTGTCCCTTTATCCTTCTATTTTTTTCTAAGATTTTATTTATTTATTTGACACAGAGAGAGAGAGAGTGAGCACAAGTAGGCAGAAGGACAGGCAGAGGGAGAGGGAAAAGCAGGCTCTCCACTGAGCAGGGAGCCCAATGTGGGGCTGGATCCCAGGACCCTGGGATCATGACCTGAGGCGAAGGCAGTTGCTTAACCAACTGAGCCATCCAGGTGCCCCATCCTTTAATTTTTAAGAGTTCTTTATATATTAAGTATATTAGTCCTTTGTCTGTGACGTATATTGCAAAGATATTTTCCCAGTTTCTCAGTTACCTTCTGTTTATGGTGTTGTTTTGTTTCTTTTTTAGAATGCATACTTTTAAAATTTGTTTACAGTAAAAATTATCAGTCTTTTATTTAATTGTCTCTGGATTTTGAGTCATAGTTCGAAAACCAGTTCAAAATGGAATTCACCCATGTTTTCTTCTAGGAGATGTATGGTTTCAATTTTTACATTTGGATCCCAGATCCACTTGGAATTTATTTTTGTATTTGCCATAAGGTACGAATATATTTGTCTTTTTTTCTAAATAGTTACTCATTATTTATTAAAAAGTTTAATTTCTTTATTCTTTTTTTTTTTTTAAGATTTCATTGATTTAATTGACAGAGATCACAAGTAGGCAGAGAGGCAGGCAGAGAGAGAGGGGGAAGCAGGCTCCCCGCCGAGCAGAGAGCCTGATGCGGGCCTTGATTCCAGGACCCTGGGATCATGACCTGAGCTGAAGACAGAGGCTTTAACCCACTGAACCACCCAGGTGCCCCGAAAAGTTTAATTTCTTTAAAATGCCATCATTACTCACAGTATTTTGAGATATCATTTTTATCTTATACTACATTTCCAAACCTAGTTGGGTCTATTTCTGTGCCTTCTATTCTGTTCCACTAGCTATTCATCTATTATCTCACTGTTTTAATTGGAGAGGCTATTATAGTGAGTTTTAATGTCTGGTAGGGTTGGTTTCTCCCCCCCATCCTCAGTATTTTTTTCTTTTTCAGTATTTTTCATGCTATTCTTGAACTTTTGCTTCCTATCTAATTCACTTTCAACTTGTCCAATGCCACAAAAAAGCTTTATCAAGGTGTGTTAAATTTATAAATTAGTTCAGAGAGAGCTGACATTCTAATAATGTTTTGTTGTCCTCTCCAAGAATATGGGATATCTTCCCATTTCTTCTAGTCTACTCTTGTTATCTTTCTCCTGGAAGATTTTAAAGCTTTCTTCCTACAAGTTTTATAACTTTTCATTAAGTTTATTCCAAAATACTCAATCTTCTTTGTTTTCATTGTAAATGAGGTTCTTCTACCATTATGTTCTCTAACTGGTAATTGCTTGTGTATATTAAGGATACTGATTTCTGCCTGTTAACTTCTGCTACACTACGAAATTATTTTATTGTTTAAATAAAATTATTGATTATCTAGGGTTTCTAAGTATACTATTATATCATCATCAAATAGAGATAGTTTTTCGGTTTTTTTTTTTTTTTATCAGTTCTTATACCTATTTTTAATTTCTCTTGTCTGGTTGCCTTGGCTAATACCTCCAGAACAATTTTTAATAGTGGAAGAGACAGGGCATCCTTGCTTTATTCTTGATCTTGGTGAAAGGTTTCTGATACTTCCTCATTAAAGAAGATATTGGCTCTCACTACTTTGCAAAGCAGGTAATTTAATATTTTGATCATGATAATGATAGTAATAATGATGATAATATGATGATAACTAATACTTAACTGGGCACTTGCTCAGAACTGTGTAACACATACAGGTCTAAGCACTTTACATATATAATTACATATATAATTGCTCATTTAGTATTCACAAAGACTATCTGGTAGATATTATTATCCAATTTTACAGATGGAAAAACTGAAGCACAGAAACGTCTATCAGAGCCTAGGAGCAAACTCAGGCTATCTTGACTCCAGAGCTAGTCCACATATGTATATCATAACTGCTTCAGAGAGATAATTTTCATAGTTAGCAGTCATTTCTTACACTAACTTCTATCCATTCTCCTCACACAGGCAGATCAGTATCACCTAAGGAACCTTTAACAATGTCCCACCAAGAGAAATTCTGATTTAATTGGTCTACAGAAAGATTTGGATAGTGTTTTTAAAAACTCTCTATGTGTAGATATTTGCAAAATATATCATCAACAAAGGACTTGCATTTAGAATATATATTTTAAAAAGAACACCAGTAAATGACTATGAAAATGACAGACAACCCAATAGTATATGACCAGAGATTTAAAGTCATACTTCAAATAAGAGGAAATAAAAATAACCATACATATATATATAAAGGTATACCACATCATTAACAATCTGGAAATCTCAATTAAAATAGCAAAAGACACCACTGCACACCCACAAGAATAGCCAAAACTAAACCATCTAACAATGCCAAGAGTTGATGAGAAACAGTCTGGGAACATCTACAAAAGTTAAATATATACATGCCTCACATCCTAGCAATTCCACTCTTGGACACACACCTTAGAATTGCACTGTTCAATATAGTTGCCACTTCTCACATAGATCTATTTAAATGTAAATTAATTAGGGGCACCTGGGTGGCTCAATCAGTCAGGTGTCCTACTTATGTTTTAGCTCAGGTAATGATCTCATGGGTCATGAGACAGAGTCCTGCACAGGGCTCCACACTCAGCAGGGAATCTGTTTGAGATTATCTCTCTCCCTCTCCCACTGCCCCTTTTCTATCCCTAAAATAAATAAATAAATCTTTTAAAAACTTAATTTATTTTTTATTTAAAATTCAGTTCCTCAGTTGCACTACTCACAGTTCCAGAGCTTAATATCCAAATATGACTAGCGGCTTCTACTGTACTGGACAACAAAAATATAAAACATTTCCATCAATGCAGTTCTATTGGACAGTGCCACCCTAGAACCTGATCTCTTCCAAGGCTGGGAGGGGCTTTAGCAATGTGTTCATATGCACATAGGTTTTTGTAAAATTAACAAAAACAATATTTGTTTTTGTATTTGAATATTTGTGTATTCAAGCTACCAGTGTAACATCACTGAATGCAGTTAGGAAGAAATGTGCAGCAGCACATTATTTTAGTATTTCCAATATATACATATAATAGGTGCAAATAATTTCAAGAGCATATATAATAACAAAATGTAATAAAGCAGAAAAAGATGAATTTTGAGTATTCATTATCTTTCTAATATAATTTAGTTTAAGTTTATATAATACACTTTTTATATTGGCTCTCAAGATTGCTGGTCAATATAAGCCAGTTTCAGTATACCACTGGCACACTTCATTCAACATAAAACATGTGCAACAACAACCAGTGTCTGATCACATGAGCCATAGTGTCCAAGCAAGCTGTTCTGCACTCTTCCCTCCTGCCTTTTTTTTTTTTTTTTTTTTTTTTTTTTTTTTGCTATGTTTCACTCTATCTCTTCTTAGAATCTCATTCTTTCTCCATTTTACCATTAATGAGTCTGTCCTTTACCAGGCACCTCAACCTCAACCGACAATTGATTTAGGCATTTGGTCTTCTTAGCTTGGCTTGACTCCCAATTTTTCCCAAACAGTAGGGACTGAATTTGCATCCATTTCAAATGCAGGGTCTAAAGTAGAAACACTTCCCTCCCCCCCCACCATTCTCAATAGACAACAAAACACTGGGAAATATGCAAACACCCACATTATGTGGCTAGTGTTGTAAGCTTAAAACTCAAGGCTGTATCTCCTGGTTCAGAGTTTAATGATCTTTTTAAAAATTATATTCTTTGAGGGGTGCCTGGATGGCTTAGTCGTTAAGCGTCTGCCTTTGGCTCAGGTCATGATCCCAGGGTCCTGGGATCAAGCCCCATGTCAGGCTCCCTGCTCTGTGGGGATCCTGCTTCTCCCTCTCCTTCTGCCTGCTGCTTCCCCTGCTTGTGTGTGCACCCAATCTCTCTGTCGAATAAATAAATGAAAATCTTTTTTAAAAATTATATTCTTTGAAATAAGAAGGAACTAACTAAAGAAAGCATTCTCTCTCTCCCTCTCTCTTTTTTTAAACCTGTCTCCTTCCCTACCACAGACTGTTGGAAATGACTGATGAAGACTTAAAGGGTTAAAAAGACAAAGAGAAGAGAGAAAGAATCTCTATCCCCTACAAAGTCCTTACATATATAATAAAAATCTGATCTTAATATTTATATTTCTAAAAATATTTTATTAGTGTTAAGCTTTCTTTGAAATTATGCTTATAGAATCATGATATTTTATCCACCTTCAGACATAATTTAGATTTTAAACCATCTGAATATGACATCTTGTCAAATTACATAATGTTCGATTTAGATGGATAGTTCGTATACTGAGTTGTAACAAATTTTAGGTTTAGGGAACCTTTCAAGCAAAAGAATAATAACATCAACTCATTATAGATAGAAACTTTAAAGTCTCCCATTACAATTAAGTTAAAAGTCACACATACACACACAATATACATATATATTGTATACATATATATTTATATATTATATATAATGTGTATATATACATATATATTTTTTGTGTGTGCATTAGACATATAGTAGTGTGCATATAGTAGAGTTATATAATTAAGAATACTGTTTTTTAACTATATCTTGAAAATATAAATTCCTAAATGTAGAAACCAGTAATGTGATATTCCTTGACAATTAATTGCTTGACTTTATCCCTGTGTCTCACTTATAAAATGGCAGTAGTTATATTGATCCCATACTAAACAAAGATTCCCAAATAAGAAATGGAGGTTAATATGAAGGAAAATTTTAATTAATTTAATTTATAAGGGGGCGCCTGGGTGGCTCAGTGGGTTAAGCCGCTGCCTTCGGCTCAGGTCATGATCTCGGGGTCCTGGGATCGAGTCCCGCATCGGGCTCTCTGCTCGGCAGGGAGCCTGCTTCCCTCTCTCTCTCTCTCTCTGCCTGCCTCTCCGACTACTTGTGATTTCTCTCTGTCAAATAAATAAATAAAATCTTTAAAATAAATAAATAAATAAAATAAATTTAAAAAATTAATTTATAAGTTGATGCTCATCTGGGCAACATTAAACATTTAAAAAAACAAACAAACAAAAAAAAAACCTTGCCTGGAATTAAGTGTTCCAGTGAGACCCTTAGAAAATCCTAACCACTTCAGTACTACTTAGATTTATGTTCAAGACTAGACACACATCAGCACATTTATAATTCCCTACCTGAGCCTAAGGCATCAGGGAAAGTATAAACAGTCAAGAAACATACCACTTTCAAATATTAAATAAATATTCTGAATCCTCTAGCTGTGTTTTCCTATCAAGAAATTACTTTTACAGGATTTTCTAATTTCCCACATCTGGGTTTTTTGTCTGTACACATTAAGGTTTAGAAAACATCACCTTTTGGGGTGCCTGGGTGGCTCAGTGGGATAAGCCTCTGCCTTCAGCTCAGGTCATGATCTCAGGGTCCTGGGATCAGGCTCTCTGCTCAGCAGGGAGCCTGCGTCCTCCTCTCTCTGTCTCTCTCTCTGTCTGCCTCTCTGCCTACTTGTGATCTCTGTCTGTCAAATAAATAAATAAAATCTTAAAAAAAAAAAAAGAAAACATCACCTTTTGAAAGAGTATATGATTTTTTTAGGCTTTGATGGTTTTAGTCTTGGTCTAGAAATTATTGAACAATCTGATTTAAAAGATATTTTCCCAAATCTACCTCCTTACCTTTCTGTTCACATCCAAAGAATAAAAATACCCCTTAAGGGTATTATTTACGTGCTTTTTTATGTCATATCTCCAGGCCTATTTTAGCTTCCTATCAGGTGAGTATCCCTGCACTCACTTTTCCTTCTAAAACATTCCAATTTAAAAAATTTCTTCCTCACTATAGTTTTGCATATACAAGAATTACAAACTTGCTGGATCTAAGACAATATATTTCAGACTTGTGGTCTATAAGAAAGCAATTACTTTTCTTACAAAGCAAGAAGGGAGGACTCAGCTTGAGTGATAACTGGTAGACAGAAACTAATCATTGGGGAGTTGTAATGCTAGTTAGAAAACAATGATCATGAGGCTTCTGACAACGGACTGGCTAATGCTAATCAATGAACTTCAGCATATCTATATAATTGGAATGTTTAAAACACTTAGATTTGGGCTAAGTTTTATAGTATCCAAAACTTTCTCCCCATTGTATTTTAAAATAACTCATACTTGTTAATTCAGTTATTCTCAATGGGCTGCTCCATCTCGGTTTTCTGGGATCAGGTCTTCAGTGCCGTAAAGAGGCAATGGCCAGTAATGTAGCCACTACCCACATATGTCTAGACTTAAATTTATTTTATTTTATTTTATTTTTAAAGATTTCATTTATTTATTTGACAAAGAGAGACACAGAGAGAGAGGGAACACAAGCAGAAGGAGTGGGAGAGGGAGAAGCAGGCTTCCCACTGAGCAGGAAGACCAATGCAGGGTTCGATCCCAGAACCCTGGAATCATGACCTGAGCCGAAAGCAGACGTTTAATGACTGAGCCACTTGGGTGCCCCTAGACTTAAATTCGAATTAAAATTAAATAAAATTTAAAAATTATTTCCTCAGTTTCTTTCCTCAGTATCTTTCCTCAGTATCACTGACCACATTTCAACTGGCTTGAAATATGACTAGTGGCATGTGTTTAGTGGCTACTTCATTGGAGTGTGAAATCATAGAACATTTCCATCATTGCAGGAAGTTGTTGGATGGAGCTGCTCTACAGCATCTATGTTCTAAAGCTTCTTTAAATAGCTGAAGTGCATTTTTTCCTTTGCATCCATTACTGCCAAAATCGGGTTATTATAAAGAAGAAATCAGAGACACTCAGGACTCCAATTCCATCCTACTCACTCCCAATTCAAGATTAGTGCCAACCAAACCCAGTAGGCTTTAGTCTGCCTAAAACATCTACAAAACATTTGCTTTCCTCTATGATGATCCCAGCAGACCACTGTTTGCCCTGTGAGAAGGGAAGACTCATAGGAGATAAGGGCATTTCCAAAAATGATCTGGACCATTTCCCAGGTGACTTTAGTAAGTTTGGTTGGATGCACTCTACCCCTACTATAAGTGATTGTTTTTTTATTCTGTGCCTTTTTTTTTTTTTTAAAGATCTTATTTATTTAATAGGGTCTCGATCCCAGGACTCTGAGATCATGACCTGAGCCCAAGGCAGAGGCTTAACCCATTGAGCCACCCAGGCACCCTCCTCTGTGCCTTTTTAAATGCATTTCTCTCTTTCTACCCTGTCTTTAAGTATACGTTTTTATAATTATGTATTTGCCATCTTTACAATTGAATCTTTGTGTCTCCCAGAGTCCTGTATGGTGCCTGCTGGGAACTTAGTGCTCCATAATGATGAATAAAAGAATACATGATCTGGGGCTGAACCACTCTCTCCCAGATATTCCTAGAGACCTTTCTGGGGAAAGGGGCCATGGCTATGTTTTCTGAATATCACTTCCAAGGTAACAGAAAGTCATCCCTAAGTGAGTCCTCAGGTAAAAACATAGTTGCAGACCCAAGTATTTAGAAACCCAGAAAACTGAGAAATAAAAGCTTGTAGTGTGGTGGAAAACTAGGGAGAGACAGAGACAGAAAGAAGTTATTTGAATTCTCCTGATACACTCAGGAAAAACAAAAGGAAAATTGGGTTCCTAATTGGTTCTTGCCCCACAAATTACAATTCAGAAGAATACATATATTTTGGAACATTGCTCTTTACACAGCAATTCACAATTATGTTGTGCCACAGTTCATTTTCATAGATGAGAAAAACTAAATGTAAATGTGTTTTCAATGTAAGGTAACAAAGAATCATTGATATTTTCCAAATAATTTATTAACTGAAGCATGATTTTTCAAAACCATCTGAAAAACCACTGGTATTTTTTAATGCACTTTATTAGAAACTGTGTACACTTCACATACCAGCATCCTTTCCTCCAACTCAAAGTGGGCAAAAAATTATTATTTCTTTATTTTAAATACTTCCGTACATGTTGAAGCAAGTTACAACAAACCAGTGGTCCTCCACAAAAATAATTCTCGGGCTTATTTTTTTCCACATTTATCTTATCCTTTGCTTCATTCTTCTAGAATCATACCATAGGGGTTTACAGTATGTGTACTGTTTAATAATAGAAGACATCACTGGTAGAATGAAAATGTTTCCAGGTTGTTTTTTTCTTCTCAGAATAGATTTTTCAGCACTCCGGAGAGCTTGCTTGATGTGATAATAATAATGTACTCTCTAATAAGAAACCCTGGTTCTTTAGATGTGGTCTTATTTATTTTCCACCATTCCCATGAGGCAGGAGAAGGTACAGCTTTTTGAAATTTAACAAGATGTCCAGAGATGGCAAATGACTGAACTAGGAAAATATTTTAGGCTCACTGACTCCTACTCTACCAAAATTAAAGGAGACATGAGATCTGACCTATGCTTTCATCCAGTCAGGTTTGAGTCACTGCATCTTGACCTTAGGTAGTGTGAGGAGAGTATGAGGGTACTGACTGTGCCTATATCATTCACTCAATAACTATTCATTGAACCCAGGGCTTAGGTACTAATATAAGATTCAAAGGCAATAAGATAACTTGCTCTCAAGTTATTCAGAGACCAGGAAGGGCGGAAGGATACAGATAATGACAATATTTCAAGAAAATTGATGACTGCAGTTTGTGAAAAAGTGCTACAGACACAGGTAATTCTGCCAAAGGGAGAGCAGAAATCATCACTTTCATTATGAGTCGTGAAAGGAGTAACAGTCCATCCTCCAGAAAGGGGTGGGATGAAGAGAACACATTACAATACACAAAGGCATGAAAAGTCTAGGAACTTTCAACATTACATTTTGGTATAAAATTTTGGTTCAAAAATTGCAGTGATAAGTCTTGCTTATATATTTATTTAGTTACACATTTTAAAATTTAACATGTGGTTAGCATAATCCTGAGATTCTCCTGGATATTTCCATGAGAAAAAGGAACAAAGAGAAAAATACACTTCAACTCCTTCTGAAAGAGAAAAGTTGAATTGATCCCAGGTGATTAGGAAGAAAATACATAGATTATTATAACATTTTAAAAATACTGAGTCTCTTATTCAGACATCTCCAACTTAAGCAGCTGCCTTCGGCTCAGGTCATGATCCCAGCATCCTGCGATCGAGTCCCACATTGGGCTCCTTGCTCAGCAAGGAGCCTGCTTCTCCCTCTGCCTCTGCCTGCCTTTCTGTCTGCCTGTGCTCGTTCTCTCCCCCTCTCTCTCTCTGATAAATAAATAAAATCTTTTTTAAAAAATGCCCTTACAAGAAAAACTGTAAATTAATGCTTTTTTAAATAACCAAATCTTAGTGTCAGCTCCATGAGGATTAAGTTGGCAGTGGCCATATTTCTTTTTTGTCCCTAGTCCTGTATTTTCTTCAGCAACATCTTTCACAGGGATATCTTGCCCAGATAGAAGGCACAGTCTCTCTGAGGCAAGCCCCAGTGGGCATCAAAGAATGAGAAGTGTTCTCTCCTGAGGAATGATGCACATTGTCTTAAGGAATTGGTGTACATTACAAAAGGTTTCTTAGGTAGTCAGAGAGGTGAGTACAGGCTCCACCAGAACTCTAACATCTTAAAACATTGATACAAGTAGCACTTTCCTATGATCATGGAGTTGCACCATGAGACAGCACCATCCTTCTCCCACAATAGAGTAGATGAGGTCAGATGTGAATCATTTGGGTGGGAATTTGTCATGCTGAGCGTATACTTTTACAAACAAAGATGAACCGGTATTCTTGGGTCTTCAGAAATGACATCTAGCTCTTTGTAATTGTGTGGGTTGAACTGTAGATCTCTGGAGTCAGAGTCATGTGCTTCAAAGCTGGCAGTTTCTAGTTCTGATCCATAACTATTGTTCAACCTTTTTGTGACCCTCAATACCCTCAACTGAAAGGGGAGATAAAAATACTCATTTCACAAGGTATTATGAAACAAGCTAAAAGTATGAAACATTAGGTGTTTGTTGTTAATTAAATATGCATGTATTCATGAATTCATTCAACTAATATTTGTTATGAGTCATTAGGCATTCTGCTTATCTGCACCAGGTTCAGAAAGTTACAGAAGTTTGTGACAGTTATTGCCTTGGATATGCACTGGAGGTCTTGAGATTTATGCCTGTCTCTCAACCAGTTCCTACAGGGAGAATCTATGTGTAGACTTTATGGTAAATAGACAAAGCAGGAGTTACCCCCAAATCACACAGCTATAAAGAGCCTAGTCAAGACTCTACCCAGAGTGTCAGATTCTAGGACTCACTTTTATCTCCCCTCTTGCCTACTCACTACCCGCCCTCTCTGTGAGAAGACCAGGCAGTAATTCACAAAGAGGACACTGTTTCATTCATTGAAATATTTACAAATAACTTCCTGTCTATGTAAGAGTTCCTCTTCTGAGTTTTAAGCTTCCTAGTACTCAGCACCATTATAAAAATGTAGATGCCTACTCTGGATTTTCCATCTCCAAAGGGTCCCCAAGGTTAGGGTACAAAAACCAAGTGAAATAACCTTCAAATTCATCATTCTTTCCCCATTATATAGCAGACATACTACAAGTTTGTTTCCAGCGAATAACTTCTCAACTAACAACATCTAAACACCAAGTCCCCAGACACAGAATGACCCATATATAACCCATAGCTCAGATATGTACTACATGCTCATATCCCTTAAGAAATAGTATTTCTCTGGCACCCGGGTGGCTCGGTCAGTTAGGCGGTTGCCTTCGGATCAGGTCATGGTCCCAGGGTCCTGGGATTGGGTCCCACGTCAGGCTGTCTGCTCAGCAGAGAGCCTATTTCTCCCTCTCTATGCCTACTTGTGCTCTCTATCTCTCTCTCTGTCAAATAAATAAATAAAAATCTTTATATTAAAAAAAAGAAATAGAATTTCTCAAAACACAAGCATGCACACGACCACACTCACAAAACAAGTAACATGCATTCAAAACTGTAGTCTATTTGTTATGCCCATTTGGGGAGGTTCATAGAAGAAGTTGGTAGGAGAGAAGGTGAAAAAGAGTCAATAATGGCTCATATATCACCCTTTCCTGCTTATGAGAAGCACTAAAAACTTTTCTATAGTTATTCTATTGCCAAAAAGAGCCATCATTCTGATGATGGAGTTCCAATCGTGGATCCTACATGGCACGGAGTAATCATACATAAAGGCACATAAACCCAGAACCTTGGATATGTTTCTTGTTGCTGGGCAGAATTTGGACTCTAGCTCTGGTTCTATGACATTGGGCAGGTTCTTTGCCTTTGTTTTCTCACTTGAAGAATGAGAAATTTGAGGAAGAACTCAAGGTTGGAACTAGGTAACCTCAGGTCTTTTCCAGCCCTAAAATGCTGTGGTCTATAATTCTTTCATATATTGCACAGTCCCCAGATTTCACTTTAAAAAGGTTCTCTCTCCAGAGTACTCAGGTTTTCCTTATTCCAGTACTCAGTTGAAATTCCAGTTGAATTTTCAACTATGTAATTGCCTCAGTTGTTATTTCTTTCTTTCTTTTTCCTTTTTAAAAATATTTTATTTATTTATTTGAGAGAGAGAAAGAAAGCGAGAGACAGCACGAGTGGATGGGGAGAGTCAGAGGGAAAGGAGAAAGGGCAGAGGGAGATGGAAGGGCTGAGGAAGAGGGAGAAGCAGAAAAGGTGGGACTCCATTCCAGGACCCAAGGCAGATGCTTAACCACTGAGCGCCATAGAGGCGCTCCCTGGATTGTTATTTCTTATTGAAGTTATTTATATCTACTATAAAGCTATGCACCTTGAGGCAGTATTGATAAGGCAAACAGATTTTGGTTTGAATAGTTTTTGTTTTTTTTTTTTTTTTAATGTTTGAGGTGTTCCTATAATTAGAGCCTGAAAATGTTTCTACAAAAGAAAATGTCTACGCCTTTGCTTTACTAGCAAGAGTTATTTATAACTTTACTTCTTTCAAGTTTATTTTACTAGAAATAACAACACACCTGAGGCATTAGGGAAGTAGCTGGAGCTTTTTAATCTTCAAGAATTTCTGGGGTGCCTGGATGGCTCAGTGGGTTAAGCCTCTGCCTTCGGCTCAGGTCATGATCTCTTGGTCCTGGGACTGAGCCACATATGGGGCTCTCTGCTCAGCAGGAAGCCTGTTTCCCTCTCTCTCTGCCTGCCTCTCTGCCTACTTGTAATCTCTGTCTATCAAATAAATTGAAAAAAAAAGACTTAAAAAAAAAGAATTAAGCTTCCTTTGAAATTTCAGCACTCTGATGCAGAGAACATGTTTTCAATCAAGTATCTTGCAATTTAACTTTATTTCTTCCTCAAAGTTCAAAACTGACTGTACTATCTCTGTTTCTCAAGCATCTGCCTATGGAATATGGGATTCTGAGTACTGGGGAATTTGCCATACAAAGCATAAATCAGAACTTTACCATGGTAAAGCCTCAAATGATTGGACAAGAGTTTTCAAGAGTCCACATATTATATCAACAAGCATTTTTTTGAACCTACTTCAGTGTGCCCAGTACTGTGCCCCATATTCACTGCCAGGGACTGAAACAAAGTAACTGCAAATACTGCTTTCTTTCAAGGAAAGAAATCTGTATAGAAGCAGGTGCTTGCGGCTTCAGCCAAATCCTACTTGCATTGTCGCCTATCTTGGGATAACCCATGAGTTAGAGGAAGCAGAAATGATAGTGTGCAGTCTGGAATGGTTTAAATGTGGCCAGCTCAGTGGAATTTCTCAGCCGCATGCCTGTTTTCTGAGCTTCCACCTTCCCCAGTTCTCTCACAGCTGGGTCAACTCATTTCATCTTCAGCAAATCCAGCCTTGCTATTTATTTTCAGAGCAATTTGGGTTTTAGTAGGCTATAAATGCCTCCATTCATCCAGGCTTATTATAGTATCCCTTTTCCTGCAGGCTGGCCCCAGACACAGGGCCTGCGCACTGAGTCCTGAGATGCCCTCACTACATTCTAAACTAGAGCCATTTTCTACTTTTCCCAGATCTTGACACCCCATTTCAGCCCTCATCCTATCTCCCAATTCCAGCTCACACAGAAGACAGAGAAAATTGCCAAAAGCCAATTCCCTGAAGGAGTTACTTTCTGAATGACTAATTCACTAAAATCAATAAATTTATCAATATATCAATAATTTAAGCTATATTCTTTTTGAATGCAGTAAATGAATTTGGAGATATTTTATTGAGAATATGTTCAAGAATATGTCTTACTTAAATATGATCAAGAATATATTCTTCTTGAATACATTAAATTCTACTTACAAAAAAATTCTTCAAGAATATACTCATAAGAAAACTTAAAGACCCATATGACCCTCAGCATTTAATGAATTGAATGTTATTTAAAGTACAGCTAGAATAAAATTTCTTAATGAATACATTCAAGAGGACTATTTCTCAGGATCAGCACTTGGTAATTGCTACTTTTGACAAATTGATCATTTTTTTTTAAAGATTTTATTTATCCATTTGACAGACAGAGATCACAAGTAGGCAGAGAGGCAGGCAGAGAGAGAGAGGGGAGGAAGCAGGCTCCCTGCAGAGCAGAGAGCCCGACACGGGGCTCAATCCCAGGACCCCGGGATCATGACCTGAGCCGAAGGCAGAGGCCCTAACCCCCTGAGCCACCCAGGCGCCCGGACAAATTGATCTTTTAATTGGCTTTCTGCAAAATGATTTTGGCAAAAAGATATGGAGTGTCCTGGAATCTCCGATTCCAATGATCAGCCTTCCTGAATTTCAGAGTATTTTCTACACCACTTACTCCTGGCTAAGCTCTGCTACATATGGCCCCTAGAATTGCCCGGAGAATGTCGCTTATTGAAGTAGCTGGGCCTTACTCATGACTGAAAGGCCATTGTTATCATATCTTACCCAAAAGAAGCTATATAGTAGAGACTCAACTATTCCTACTCTTGTTCAACCTTATTGACAAATCTCAAAGCATAAAGGGGCCAGAGGCCTGTCTTCCTTTTCTAATACCCAGTTTTTAAATATTTCCTTATCTCTCATAATACCATAGTTATAAGAAACCTTGAAAACCTTCAGGGAAATAGATTATCTCCTTATGTTGAAAAAAACTTACTAGCTTTTAGCAGAATAACTTTTATTGGAAGATTTCTTATTGTTTAGAGTATAATAGAAGAAGTTGGGCAGCAAAATGGGCAATTTTAACATCAATTTGATTCATTTAGGTTGAGAATATTTCCCCTTACTCTCTAGTAAGAACAAATGCATATTCTTAAAAAGTTCATGCTAAGAAGTAATCACATCTTTTAAAAAAAGTATAACTAACTGGAATTCAAATAAAAACTTTAAAAAATAAATAAAAATGGTCATTCTCTTACCAAAATAAAACAGTGCATATCATCAAATTCAATTTTCAATGCTATGATTTAACATATGACTTCACTGCTTTTACGTAAATGGACTTCAAATCATCACCTTTATTTCTCCAATCAGATCTTACTAAGTTGTTAGGTTAGTTCCACACCATATATCTTAAAGTCTGTTTTATTTTGCAGCTCCCTACTCCCACCACCACCAAATATAATGACTTTATATTCAATATCTTAAAGTAGTAGACATTTCTGGTATGGTAGGGGGCATTTCAAAATAATAATGGGTTATAAGAAAAACTAAACCCTAAGTATTTGGAGACCAACAGAACTGAATGAACTTGAAAATATAGCAATTTAAACAGTAAAACCTTATTTTGTTGGCACTCAAGAATAATGCTAGCTGGAAAAGCTCAGTTTCTCAAGTCTAAATGATATAGTGACTCCTGATCTGAGGGTCACGTGAAAAGCAAGTACTTGATGAGCAACATGAACACATTAATTTTTCAAATTTTTTTCTGTTAGGTCATGGCAGTGTGAATGAAAGAGATAAACTCACATGAATAGCCACAGGTATCAAAGTCCAGTAACTGCACCTTGATTCTGCAATAACCTTCTCTCAATGGCTTCCATGTTGTACTGAATATATATTAAGCCAACAAAAAATAATCTCACTTATATCAGTCATGATATCACACTCAGCAGCCTTTTTGAGGTTTTATTTAGAGCAATGGTCCTTAAACTTGACTATACATTAGAATCACCTAGGGATGCCTGGGTGGCTCAGTTGGTTGAGTGGCTGCCTTCGGCTCAGGTCATGATCCCAGTGTCCTGGAATGGAGTCCCATATCGGGCTCCTTGCTCGGTGGGGAGCCTGCTTCTCCCTCTGCCTCTGCCTGCTGCTCTGCCTGTGCTTGCTCATTCTCTCTCTCTCTGACAAATAAATAAGTAAAATCTTAAAAAAAAAAAATCACCTAATGATTCTTAGTCCCCAACTAGACTAATTAAATCAAAATTTCTGAGTGTGGAATCCTGCTATTTATACTTTAAAAGTCTTCCTGAAGAGACTCTGGTGAATACCTAGACTTGAAAACTACTGGTTTAGGGCTAGTATCTGCTGGACCCCAAAAATACAACAACTGTAGAAATTTTCTTCCAAATTTTCCTGCTACAGAGCTTAGTCATTGACTTTAATGTTCCTACTTTAAAATCCTGTATCTGATATTGACCTAGCTCAGATGTTGGATTTGGGTTTGCTTGAGACTTATTTGGACATACAGTCTAATAGCAAGGTGGTTAAGCTAATGGACTTAAAAAATAAAACTCTATATAAATAATTTAACCCATAAATGCTTTTATAGACTTGGATATTGGCAGCCTGGACTTAATATACTTAGGCACAGCAAATTTGAGCTTGAAATAATGAATTTATGTTAACTATTAGGAATATTAAATTTGAAACATGTTAATTTCTTTTTTTTTTACAATTTTATTTATTTATTTGACAGAGACACAGCGAGAGAAAGAACACAAGCAGGGGGAGTAGGAGAGGGAGAAGCAGGCTTCCCACGGAGCAGGAGTGCAATGCAAGACTTGATCCCAGAACTCTGGGATCATGACCTGAGCTAAAGCCAGACACTTAATGAATGAGCCACCCAGGTGCCCCCAAAACATGTTAATTTCTAAAAGAAGGATGGAAAAAGAGAAATTGATCTGGGGAGGCATTAAAAGGATATTTGCAGAATAAAAGAGCCTATTTACTGAAGAACATAATGAAAGAGTGACCTCTATTTTTCTCAGCCATAGTAGGATTCTCATCAGTATAAATGTTTATTTCTATTTTTAATCTTTAATGAGCTATTATTTCAACATTTTAGTTAAATTAAATTTCAAAGAGAATCACAAAGTGCCTCAAGAAGATTCAGCAAATAGATTTGTCTTGGTTCTTTGAATAAACCTAATAATAATGAAGATAGTCATCTAGATAATAAAATCATTTCATTTATGAGTTAATTGATTATTTGTACCTTAGTATTTCCATATTGTGAGAGAAGCACTGTGTTTTCATATTTGATCTCTTACCAGTAAACTGAACATGGCATATTGTATCTACATACTGGGGTGAGAATAGAGGAGAGCACAATAATTATGACAAAGAATGTATCATAATAATCTCTTAATTTTTTTTCATGTAAAAGGGAATTTTAACAGAGCCTTAGATGAAATAATATTGTTTTTGTTTTTATTAATATACAGTGTTACATTAGTTTTAGGAGTACGACACTATTAAACAATTCTGTATATCTCTCAATGCTCATCAATCTACTTTATGTTTCATCCATCCTCCCACCCACCGTCCCCTCTGGCAGCCACCAGTTTGTTCTCTGTGTTTAAGAGTATATTTTCTCATTTTTCTTTTTCTTGGTTTGTTCATTTGTTTCTTAAATTCCACCAATGAGTGAAATCATATGGTATCTGTCTTTCTCTGACTTATTTCACTTAGCATTACACTCCCTAGGTCCATCCATGTTGTTGCAAATGGGAAGATTTCACTCATTTTTATGGCTGAGTAATATTCTATTGTGTGTGTTTGTGCATGTGTGTGTGTGTGTGTGTGTGTATCTACTTTATCTTTTCATCTATGGATGATCAATTGGGCTGCTTCCATATTTTGGCTAATCTAAATAATGCTCCAAAAACACAGAGGTACAAATACCTTTTCAATATATGGTTTTATTAATATCAATATTAATTAATGTTGTTTTACTTTAATAAATCACATAATTTAATGTAATCACATAAATGTAAGAATGAAGAATATAAAAGCAGTTCCCTTGAAAAAAGGACAACTTTCCTTTTTATTTAATTTAATTTTGTTTTGTTCCCTATTTACATTAAATGACTGTGACAACAGAGGGGTTTGGGGGGAAATGGGCATCAGTTCAAATAGTAGAAAAATCTTCCCACCAAACAGTAATTTAGCAATTAATTACTTGGGTTTCTTCAGTACAATTAAATGCATGCAGTTAACTCTCTGGAAGTATACTGCTTGAATAAAAGTTCAATTTCCTAGGAACTACACACCACTGATGATTACACGTTTCACCAATAATAAAACATATACACTTTACCAGAGGTCTCAGTAAAAAAAAAAAAAAAAAAAAAAAAAACTAAACTAAATAGGGACACCTGGGTGGCTCACTCGGTTAAGTGGTTAAGGTTAAGGGTCTGCATTGGGCTCAGGTCATGATCTTTGGGTCCTGGAATCTAGTTCTGCATTGAGCTTCCTGCTCAGCAGACAGTCTGACTCTCTCTCTGTCTCCCCTTCTGCCCCTCCCCACCACTTGTTCTCTCTCTCTCTCAAATAAATAAATAGAATCTTTTCTTTTTTAAAAAAAGAACTAACTAGTGTAAACTATATACCCAAACAAAAACATTTATATTCACTTACCACTTGTGCCTAGTCTTTATTTCTTTGCTTTTTTTTTTTTTTAAGATTTTATTTATTTATTTGAGACAGTGAGAAAGGGAACATAAGTAGGGGGAGTGACAGAGGGAAATGCAGGCTTCCCAGCAGAGGAGGGAGCCCAATGTGGGCCTCGATCCCAGGACCCTGGGATCATGACCTGAGCCGAAGGCAGACGCTTAATGACTGAGCCACCCAGGCACCCTAATCTTTATTTTCTAAAAAATGTTAGAGGGTTAAAGAATGTTTTGCTTTTTGTCATTTTGTTGTTATTGTTGATTTTGTTGTTGGTAGATGGGGGTAGTAAATTGTGGTAGTAAACAGAAAACACACACACACACACATACACCAGGATTGATTTTGTGTTTAAATCTTGTACTTTTTAAATGTAAACAGTGCTAAAAATAGCAGCACAAAAGGGAGAACAAGTTGGAGGTCTTGCATGTTCTGATTTCAAAACTTCCTATAAAGACACAGTATTCAAGATAGCTTGGTACTGACATAATGACAGATGTACAGATAAATGAAACAGAATTAAGAGTCTAGGGGGAAAATTACATTAATGGGCAACTGATTTTTGATGAGAAGGTCAAACAAATCAATAGGTAGAGGATATAGACTATTCAAACAATGGTGCTCAAAATTAGATATCCATATGCAAAAAATAAACTACACCTTACTTGAGATCATAAAAGTTAACTCAAAATAGATCAAAGGTATAAATATAAGAATTAAAGCCACAAAATTTGTAGAAAACACAAGATATAAATATTTATGACCTTTAGTTAATCAAAGAGTTCTTAGATATGACACCAAAACAGAATTCATAAAAGGATAGATTGATAAAACTGAACATCAAAGTAAATAAATAAATAACTTTAATTTATAAAAGTAGATAAGTAAATAACTTTCATGCTTCAAAGGATACCATTAAGAAAATTAATAGATAGGCCACAGACTGGGAAAAAATATTTGCAAATCATACATCTGATAAAGGATTTGAATCCATAATATGTAAAGAATACTTGTTGCCTTGTGCATTTTTAGATACAGCTCCTTAAAACAGGAATGCCCTGTTCAATATACTGCTCTTTCCCTACAGCTTTCCTAAGACAAACCATGAAATATGTGGACACATTATATGAATTTTCTCTCCATTTCTCCTAGATAACATTTGTTTGGTGTTAGTAATTGGGAAAAGTTATTAAAAACACATACAAACAATCTCAATGAACACATACATACACACATAGACATACACATACTTAAACACTGTTAGTTTTACTTCCTGATAGAACTTTGCATTTTTATCCCAATAACTAATCTCTATACACATGGCTTCCTCCTGACCTGTATAATATATATAAGGAGGAGCAATCTGAGGAGAAAGAATTGATTTATAAAAGCACAAAGCTACTATCAAAGTACTTTTAGAAACTTTGTAACAGAGGAAATGAGTCTCTAAGAAAATTGAAGCTTTAACTACACAACTTCTTTATAAACAATGAAAATACCATTATGGGTTTTGTGAGCAAAGCCTCTTCTAGCAACTAAAGGTTGAATTAAAGAGTAAACAATAAAAAATGAAAGGTTTTGACACTTTCCATAATCAGAGATATGAATATATACAAAATTCATAACTCATCTTTTACAATTTTTGTTTTGACTACCTGCCACTACAAGAGCAAATACAATTTGATTCATATTAACTTACAGATTAAGATCTGTTCAGCATTTTAAAAATTAACATTCTGGCACATCTATTCCTCTGGTGAAAATAATGTCCTAGTTTCAAGTTGACAAAATAGCCTAAAGGTATTTTGTACAGGAATTTATACAGATTTAATACTGACAAAGATGTCCTGGGATGCGCTTTGATGATGGCATTAAATAGAGTTCAATGAGGAGAAAAAAACTTTGAAAAAGATGAAAGTCATGTGAAAAAATACAATATTTACACAATGCCATATTTTGTCATGGAACTATTGAAGACAAATGTTCTCAAAACATTTAAGGTTTTTTGAGGTAATGTTTCCTACTTAACACAAGTAAAATTGCATATTAACACAGATAGTGTGCCCTTACTAGGGAAAGGAAAGGAAGTAAGCAATATTAAAAAGCGACTCTTGGGTGAACATTTGGATTAAAATTTCATATTCAATATTTCCTAAGGAGCACAGGATATTGGAATTTCTAGAAACAAACCTCTATCAGAAGCTGCTCTGCAGCTAGTTCTAACTATTTATCTTTAGACTGTATCACAACATGTAAACTTGGAAGGCTAGCCAGAGAGAACAAGGCTATTAAGTGGCTCTGCAAGAACATTAGAAAGGATGGGTGGGTTGTTGGAAGTGCCAGTAAGTTTGCTCAGCCCATTCCAAGAGTGTGATGACTAAAACCTGCATCCCCAATGATGGTATCACAAAAACAAGAGACCGGACCAACAGTCAGCCGCTTTTCAATCTTTTCCTACTTCCTAAGATTTGCCAAGAATAGTTTCACTTATTAAATCATGCCCCTGAGGTATATAAACTAATTCAAACAAATTTGACATGTCTGTGTTCCTCTCCTTTGGTATTTGACCAGATCTGGTTTGAGTCAAAACAACTCTTCTATTTCTGAGTATTGTGAAGGCCTATAGTCCTTGCCCCAAACACTTGCCATCTGGGGACTCCTGGAGAACGTTGACTTGTGTGAGCCACTTTAGATATGTGGTCAAGCTCTCAAAGAGCTCATCTCATACTGTTTTTTGCAAGGGGAAGCATAATTTTTTAAAACTGATCAGGTAAAAACTCTAATTAGGAGATTTTCTGTAGCAGGTCCCCCCCCCTCACTCTTATATTAAACATAAATACTGAAACTGCTTCTTCCCTTTCCATTCATTCATTTGATAAGTATTTGTTTAGGGACAAGTGCCAGGCATTGTCTTAGGCACTGAGAATGCAGCAATGAATAGACATCTACCTCTTTTCATGGCATATTATTGTTACTTAAAGTCCACACGTCATACTGACACAGCAGAGTTAAAGTAGATGCCTGAAAAAAGGAGTCCGGAGGGAAGCAAGAAAGAATATGGAATTGTGGAACCAAGCTATGTATATTCTCTTCAGGCCTTTGGAAAACAAGAAGGTAGAAGGCAGGATGAACTTTATCTCTTGTTCTCATCATATCTATTCCTAAAACATAAAGTAATCATATTTCCTTGAACAGCAACAACAACAACAAAAATCTGATTACCACTTCTGACAAAGAGACATTCATGGCAAGAAAGGCTTTTTCAAACTAAAGCTGTCAGATAAAACCCAGCTATTTGATCAAAGCATTTGGCAATCAGTGTTGAAAGCTCATGGGTTTCTTTTAAAATGTTCCAGGGGCTTTTCACTGTGGCTTTCATCCACCACTGTCCTTGTATTGGGCCCTGAGAGGAGAGAGCATATATGTTCATCTTTGCATTGAGCCATTTGTGATGGCTTGATTCTCCACCTTGTATTCCCCACCTCTCCAGGCATCAACAAATTTTTCAGTCCTTAGCCTGCCTGACATCTTAGTAACATGTGACACTGTTGTACCTCTCTTCTTTTTTTCTTTTTTTTTTTAATTTTTTATTTTTTATAAACATATATTTTTATCCCCAGGGGTACAGGTCTGTGAATCACCAGGTTTACACACTTCACAGCACTCACCAAAGCACATACCCTCCCCAATGTCCATAATCCCACCCCCTTCTCCCAAACCCCCTCCCCCCAGCAACCCTCAGTTTGTTTTGTGAGATTAAGAGTCGATGGGATTGGGAGGGAGACAAACCATATGTACCTCTCTTCTGCTCTTTCTTTGATTTCCATTACATTTTACATTTCTGATTATTCTCCTACCACTTTGGCTTACTCCCTGGACTCCTTTATGATCTCCCCTAACTCTGACCATTTCTTAAATGTTTGTGTTCCTCAGGATCCTCTTCTCATTTCACACACTCTCCTGATTCAATTTCATCTCCAATATATACCCAAACATATACTCAAATATATACTCCAGGTCAAATCTTTCCTGAGCCTATGCCCCAATATCCAAACTCCTGCTGAATTTCTCTAGTTGGACACACCACAGGCACCTCAATTTTATCTTTCTTAACATTAAACTCCTGATCTTCTCCCGATCCCCCTATCCCATTCCTCTAAACTTGCTTCTCCTTTGTGTTCCCTCTCTCTGGAAATAACACCATCACTCAGATACTTGGTCAACATTCCTGACTCCTTTTTTCTGTCACAATTCATATCAAATGAGTCACCAAATCCTATGTTCTAAATATGTCTTGCTATTCCCATGTCTCACCATTGCCACTGTCTTTCCCAATTTAAATCACCATTCTCTCTCAATGGCCTCTTTACTAGTTTTCCTGCCTCTGGGCTTGAACACTTCCAATCTACCTTACTCACTATAGTTTAGAATAAATTTGCAAAAATGTAATTTTCATCATACGGGAACCTGTTTAGAACACTTTGGTGGCTCCTTTTTCATTCAAATAAGGGTTGAAAATCCTTAATGTAGCCTAAGTGGTTGGTTCCTGTGGCTTCATTTCCTCTCAACCTCCTCTTGAAATCTTTGCTCCAGTCTTCCAGGTATTAATAATTTTACTTCCTTAATGATGCCATGCTTTTTTGCCCCCATCAGACCTTTGCACTCTCTATTCAAGTCCCTCTTAGAGAATTCTTCAAAGATTCTCTAGTACTGTGTATTATTAAGTGGTCTCATGTCAACGCTTTTCCAGTGGAATGTCTCTAAATAAGGCTGTATTCCTGCTGTGATTTCTTAATACTGACTGACCCCTGAGACAAGTATTCATACAGGTTATGTGGAACTTCAATATTGTATCTTTTGGAGGACACATCTTTTTTTTAAGTATACAAATTATGAATATAAATTAGGTATGAAAATGAATTTATATTTAGAACAAGAAAAGAAATTATAATAAATGTACTAGTGCCTTGGAGATTGAGGTATCTGTCTTTCTTCTGAGATCTCTTTAGGCTACTTCTCAGATACTTACCTAGAAATGCCTTCTGATGGCAGCTTGACTTAATCACCTCTCCAGAAGACTACAGCTTCCAACAATAATCAGCACTTAAGTTAGCGCATGCTTGTGAGTGGCTCTGAAATTTTTAGCTTCATGATAAATTTGTGTCTTCCTGACTCCTGTTTTAATATTTTTAAGTGGTCTTTAGGTATTCCACTTAGTACAAATTTCTATTTGATTTTTTAGTTATAATTGGGAAATCAGAGAATATATGCATGTAGCAAGATATTTCTTAATGTCCTTTTCTGTTCTTTAAATTTTATTTATTTGTCAGAGAGAGAGAGAGAGCGAGCAAGCAGGGGGAGTAGCGGCTGAGAGAGATATGTAAGCTCTCTCCTGAGCAAGGAGTCCAATGTGGGACTCAATTCCAGAACCCTGGGATCACGACCTGAGCCAAAGGCAGCCACTTAACCAACTGAGCCACCTAGGAATCCCCTTAATGTCCTTTTCTTAATGTCTGTAAATTAACCAGGAAATTATTTATTCTGTGTGACACCATAGCTTCTAGTATCTTCCTAAGTCAATGGTTCCCAAATCTGGTTATATAAAACCATCATCTGGAGAATCCTTTACAAATATAAATTCTTGGTTCCAGTTCTAAACTTACTGAATTAGAATCTCCCACGGAGAGGCCAAATATCTGTATTTTTAACAAGCTCTTCTGGTGATTCTTATGTGATCAGTTCAGCACCAATCTCTGAGCAGCATTTGAGAACAGCTGGTCCAAAGAACTGAGCAAGCTAGGTTGTAGGACTGATTCATTGAAGTGCAAATAGTCTCAATCCATGGATTTAATTTTCTTCAAATATTTTTATAATATAAAGAATCACTGGATCTAAGAACCTGGATGGCCTACTGCAGATTCCTAGAATTGCCACATTAGGACAGCAACTTGTTCTGAAATGTTCGTAATTACTGACAGACTGATAGGAAAGAGGAAGTAAAACACTATTCACTGCCCCAAATTAAAAAAAAAAAAAAAAAAAAAAAAAAAAAAAGACTGGAGCATCACCAGTTTTCATCTTGTGAGGTTAAAACATCCATTTGTGTAAGTTGTTGTCCCACCCACTACACAAATAACTAACGTGAATTAAAACCAGGGGCCCCCAGGTGACTTAGTTAGTTGGATGTCTGCCCTCGGCTTAGGTCATGATCCCAGGTCCAGGGATAGAGTCCCTCATCAGGCTCTCTGCTCAGCAGGGAGCCTGCTTCTCCCTCTGTCTCTGCTGTTCCCCCTGCTTGTGTTCTCTAGTGCTCGCTCGTTCTCCCTTTCTCACATAAATAAAGTCTTTAAAAAAAATTAAAATGAAAATCCAGAAAAAATTAGAAGTAAACATTTTAGTAATTCCATCAATTAAAAAACACTATCTTGCATGTTACAAACATGTCAATCTTATTAGGACAAGGACTTTTACCTATTCCTGATATTGTTTTACATATGTATATTACCCTCTCCCCAGAAACAAGAAAGACTAGCCAGATATGCTATTTTTACTTGCACTGGACTTACCTCCTCTGAAGTCAGGGGGTTAATTTCCAGAGTGTGCATATGGGTGATGTTCCATGCATAAATGCATCATTAATGTTCTCCTTTTTGGAGATCCAATGATATCACTAAGGTTTTTAGTTGATCTTTTCTAAAGAACCTTTGTAATAATGTTAGTATTTGCTGTGTGGGATGGGAAGATTTTGGAGACCTTGCCTTCTAAATCAGTCTTAGAAAACAATTTCCACATGTCATGTTCTATTGCTTTGTAAGTAGTGAGAAGAAAGAAAATTTAAGTGTGAGAAGAAAGAATAGAGCAGTCTTTTTATACTCCTTGAGTTTAAGGTTTGAAATTTTACTTTGTATTTCTTCAAAAGAGCAATGAGTTGCATTAGGTTTTGTCTTAAGAATAATGACTTTATTGTTTTTATAAAAATAACATGCTCACTATTTTTCAAATTCAAGCAAGTACAGAAAAGAAGAGAGAGGCAATTAACTTATAATCATACTACCCAGAAAGAACCACAGCTCTCTAGGCACATACACGGAGAGAAGTATAATGGATGGATACATGGACGGGAAGAAGGATGGAAGGAAGGTTGGTCGTTTTATATCCCCAGTCCCTGGAATAGTGTCTGGCTCATATCAGGTACTCAATAAAAAATATAGTGAATAAATGGATTATATAATTTTTTTAGAGCCACACTGGCCAGATTAGAAACTCATATCTACTATTTAGTAACTGTTTGACCTTAAAAAAAGTACTGAGGGGCATCTGGGTAACTCAGTTGGTTGAGCATCCGACTCCTGATTTTGGCTCAGGTCATGATTTCACGGTCATGAGATCAAACCCCAAGTTGAGCTCCACTATGTGTAGAAACTGCTTGAGATCCCCTCTCTTCCGCTCCCTCTGCCCCTCCCCCATGTGCATAGGCATGAGCTCTCACCCTCTAACATAAATCAATATTTTTAAAAAGATAAAGGTACTGAATACTTCAGTCAACTCATCTATAAAGTCAGGATGATAATAACACTAACCTCCACCAAGAACATTAAATAAAACTGGACTGTATGTTTGTTTGTATACACACATATGCAATGAGAAAACATACAATGTCTAGTAGAATTTGATGTCACTGCCTTGATTCATGTTAAAGTGCCACCAGTTTTACCCAAATGCTTTTGCAACATCAGTGAACATGTCAAAACAGTGAAAATATCAAAGCTTTAGTATTAGTATTACAATGAAAAATATTTTGACTATATAGAATTCCTCATTTTGAGAACTTCTGCTTCAAACCACCTCTTGGCAAAATGGAGTCTATAGCTAGAATTCTCAGGATATTTTCAAGTCCTTTTCTTCCTGTACAGCTGCTTATAGAAGTGTGTCATCATTTGTTTCTGTTTGTGATCACTATCTTCAGAAGCTTACACATGAGGCTGAGTCTTTTATTTGGCTGCTGTTTGAATCTGTGGCTCTACTATGATATGAAGATTTTATTATTAGATGATATTCCGTGATTGGACTACATGCATTCTACTACCTTTATCCATAAGTACATTTGGGCTTTATAACTAATTAAAAACCACTGTTGTTTGTTGTTGTTGTTGTTGATGTTGTTTTACTATTAAGCTTGAGATTTCTTTTCCAGTGAATAGACTTTACCTCAATTGGGATTTAGTCAGGGGAGCAGAACCACTATGAGTGTTATGGAGTAAGAGACTTATTTAGAGTTGTGGGAAAGGTGGGGAAGTAAAGGTTTAGAAGAGAAGTTGGAGAGTCAGAGATGGGAGTTACCAATCAGTCATAGTTTGAGAAGCCAAGTATGTCTAGCCACCAATGTAGGAACAGGAAGGGGGAATCTGTGTAGAGGTCTATGAAAAACTGTTACCTATAAATAAACCATGACTTCAGTGAGTCCACAGCCAAGCACCTGGGGGTGAATGTGTGGCTCCTATTGGTCAACAATGCCAGTAGTCAGGAAGAAAAGCTAGATGTGGAGCAGGGTGTGTATCTGCCTGTGAAGAGAGCTCCAGATGGTTATGTCCACTGCCTTGTTTCTACCTTCCAAATACTGAGCAAGTTCCTATCTTGGCCAATTCTAACCTGAAAGCATGTAAGGAAGGGGATTTTTGAAAAAGTAATTCTCAGCTTACTACACTCACAGAGCAAAAACCACCAGGGTCTAATGGCATGTATTGTCTTTTTTTAAAGGTATAAATATTAGCCTGACCAAATGATCTTCCACCTAAGATATATAAAAACTTTCTACAGAATTTTGCAAAAAAAAAAAAAAAGTTGCAAAAATTAGAAGAAAATCCTTTTAATTTAGATAACTCGTAATATTCATATAGGCTATATAGAGTTGAATGATTCTTTTTCAAAAGGATTAGAATTCTTAAAATTATAGGCATATGGAAGTCATCTTTTAGTTAATTTGCTATAACTTAGGGGCTGTTTGGTGCATATTCTTCAGATATCATTTCAATTGCAAAAATAAGCTCTAATGTATTATTTTATCATCAGAGAAAACTGTAAGTTATTATACATACACATGTAATACACACATACACAAACCCATATATTTATGTATATATAAACACACACACACTCACACATACAAAATTCTATGTGGTCTTTTACCTGTCTATAAACATTCAATAAATGTTTCCCATGATTGGATATTTAAATCAGAATTATATAAGTATTGTTAAACCCTCCTTACAGGTTTCTTTCTAAACATTGGTATATAAACTTCTTCATTTTCTTTCTTGTTATTTTATAAGACATTTTTATTGTACAGAGTGCATTGTGGCTTAAATTTCATACATTCTAAAAGCAAAGAACATGCTCCATCAGCAATGGTACTTGATTGTTTTGTTTAAAAGAGGGTCTTTTAAAGGGCCTGGATCTGTAATTTCTTTTGGCAAGTTTTTAAAGTAAATTTTGTGATCTTAATTTCTTTCAGAAGAGCATCTCTACTTCCATAATTTTCAAGGAACAGAAGTGCTTTCTTTGAGGCTAACTGCCAAAACAGAGTCACAGAATATTGAAATGTAGAGACAAGAGATATTTTGGTGTTCATCTGCCCAACTACCCCTTTATATAATGAACTAAAAGCCTATAGTGAGTACACTATTTGTCTAGAGTCACACAGTTATTTATTAAGTGGCAGAACAAGTGCTGTATTTCAGGGTGTCCTGATGAGTCAGATGCTCTTTTAAAAAAACACATTTATTGAGGGATATTTTACATATCATATCATTCTTCCATTTCAGTATACAATTGAAAGATCTCTAGTAAATTTACAAAGTTGTGCAATCACCATAAATCATTTTAGAATATTTTCATCACATCTGTTAGATCTCACATGCCTATTTACCCACAGTCTATCACCACTCCCTGTCCTAGGATACCTTTAATCTCTATCTACACATATTTGTTTTTTGTTGTTTGATTTTTACTATATTATGCTGTCTGATAAAAATATTTTTGTTTTCTATAGTTTTATGAATACCATCAACATGGATTCTAACACCTTTTCTAGAGTATAGTAATCTTACCAAAAATGCTGCATTTATCCTTTGAAACTGTCTTAAAAATGAAAACAGGTTTCCTTTTCCCGACTTAATTCTGGTCAATGAAATGTAAAAAAAATTTTTCATACAACCATTTTTAGTAGGATATTTCTAATTGGCACGTCCATTTGAACAAATGCATATTAAGATAAACTTCTATTTCTTAGGATTCATTTATTCCTGGTAAAATTTCATTTTTTTCTAAATAAAATCAATGTGTGCTGCTTCCTTTCAAGCTTCAGTTTATTCTTTTTGTTAGAAAAACCAAGAGAATTGGAAATACATGGAAATAAATTTGGACATATCACATCTGAGTTTAAATGTCATCATTAGAGATAGGAGATTTTAGTTTCTATTAGACCAGAGAATAGAAAAACCTATCCACTAATCCCAAGAGCAAGAACATATTTAAATTCCAAATTCTCACAGGATTTCTTGTAGGCTGTGATGGTTGTACTCATAGGCTCAGATAAAGCCAAAAAGTATGAACTGAAAGTATGAGAATACCAATTTCCATAAATAAAAAACAATGATACATTCATTTCAGAACCTTACATTATGTCCATAAGATTAATGGATAATGAAGACTGATACTGAAACTTAATCATTTTTCATCAGAATGTTTTACCAATTGAAATAAGTGCCATTCGAATAAGGCATTAGAATATATTAAAGATACTGAAAAAGATAAAACTTTGTTTTTCATTCTGTTCATCTATAAAGTTGGCTTTTGGGGGGTTTCTGTCATTCCTTTAACTGAAATTGAATTCTCTCCTCTACTTCTGAAAATTGCTAACATGATAAAATATATTTACTCATGAAATCATGTAGTTTTAGAATTATAAGGAGCCATAGATATATATTTTTTAATTTATTTTTATTCAAATTCAATTAATTAGCATATAATGTATTATTGGTTTCAGAGGCAGAGGTCAGTGATTCATCAGTCTCATATAATACTCAGTACTCCTCACATCATATGCCCTCCATCATCCAGTTACCCCATCCCTCCCACCCTTCTCCCCTCCAGCAACTCTGTTTGTTTCCTATGACTAACAGTCTCTTACGGTTTGTCTCGGTCTCTGATTTTGTCTTGTTTTATTGTAAGGAGCCTTACAGATTGTATGTCCTTTGCTCCTCAAAAAGCGTAATCCATGGACCAGCAGGCTCAGCATCATCTGAGAGCTTTTATTAAATGCAGAATCTCAGACCACCACATACCTACTGAATCTGCATCTGCATTTGCACACAAATTTTTAACTTCGATGAGATTTATTTTATCAATTTTCCTCTTACAGATCATACTTTTGGTATCAAGTCTAAGAACTCTTTGCTTAGCCTTAGATCTCAAGGATTTTTTTCCTATGTTCTTAATAAAACTTTTACAGTTTTACATTGAAGACTGTGATCCATTTTGAGGTAATTTTTGAATAAAATATGAAACTTAGTTCTAGGGTTTTTGTTTGCCTATGGATATCCAATTGCTCCAACACCATTTGATGAAAAGGCTATCCTTCCTCTATTGAATTGTTTTTGCACATTCGTCTAAAAGCAGTTGGGCATATTTGTGTGGGTGTTCTTCTATTCTGGGTTCTGTTATTTATCTCTCCACCAACAGCATAGTCTTGATCATCATAGCTTTACTGAAGTTAGGTCGACTGAATATTCCCACTATATTAATTCTTCCAAAATAAGTTTACCATTCTAGTTCATTAGCCCTTTCATACAGATTTTTGAATAAATATGTCTATATCTGCAAAAAAAAATCTTGATGGGATTTTAAAGGTATTACATTTCAATGTAGAAAGAATGGACATCTTTACTATGTTGAGTCCTCTAGTCCATGTACATATGTCTCTCCATTTCCTTCAGGTAGATTCTAGCTTATACATCCTACACAGGTCTTGTTCGACTTATACCCAAGTATTTCACTTTTCTGAGCAATTGTAAATGGTACTGTATCTTTTATTTAATGTCCATATGTTCATTGCTACTATAGAGAAATACAGTGTTTAACTTGCAGGTAATTATGATTAGTTCATTTGTTAGTTCTAGGAATTTTTGTATTCTTTGAAAATATCTAAATAGACCAATCATGTCATCTGCAGTTTTAGTTCTTCCTTTCTGATCTACCTTCGATTTCCTTTTCTTGACTATTGCACTGGTTAGAAGTTCCAGCAATATGTTGAATAGGAGCGGTAAGAACTGACATTTACCTTTGTTCTTGATCTTTAGGGAAAGCAGACTCTCACCATTAAATATGTTAGTTGGAAGGTTTTTATAGATGTTCTTTATCAAAGTGAGAAATTTACTCTCTATTGTTACTTTTATCATGAGTGGATGTTGAATTTTGTCAAGTCCTTTTTCTATATCAATTGATATAATCATGTGATTTTTCTTCTTTAGCCTATTAATAATATGGTGGATCACATCAGCTTATTTCTGAATATTGAAATTAGCTTTGCAGTTCTGGAATAAACCCGACTGAAGCATGGAATACAGCTCTTCCAATTGACTGCTGAATTCCAGTTGCTAATATTTATTAAGGATATTTGCATCTTAATTAACAAGTAATATAGATTTGTAGTTTTCTTATTTTGTCTTTGTTTTTGTTTTTGTTCGTACTGTCTAGTTTTACTAACAAGGCAAAACTACCTTTGTAATGTGAATTGAGAAGTGTTCCTTCTTTTATTTTCAGGAAGAGATTGTGTAGAATTTATGTTAATTCTTTAAATGTTGGGCAGATTTTTCCAGTGAAACCATTTGGGCCTGATGATTTCTTTTTGAGAGCTTTAAAATTATGAGTTCAATTACGTAATAGTTATAGGGCTTTTCAAATGATCTATTTCATATCTGATATATTGTTAGAGTTTGTGTTTTATAAGGAATTGGTCCATTTCTTCTTCTAAGTCAAATTTAAATGTGCACAGCTATTTGTAGTAATCCTTTATCTTCAGCACAGACTGTGGTGATGTCCAGTTTCATTCCCAATATTGGTAATTTGTGTCTTTTTCTCACTGTTGCTAAAGGTTTGCCAATTTTATTAATCTGTTAAAAAAAAACTGCACAGTTCTTTACTTCACTGATTTTTTTCTATTGCTTTGTTTTCAATTTCACTGATATCTGCTCTCATTCGGAGGTTTTCTTCCCGTATTCTTGCTTGAATTTTAGTTTGCTCTTTTTTTCTAGATTATTGAAGCAGGAACTTACATTACATTATTGACCGTTCCTCTTTTCTAATGTGTGCATTTAGTGCCTTAAATTTCCCTTTCAGCATTGCTTTAGATGTATCTCACAAATTCTGATAGGTTGTATTTTAATTTTCATTCAATATGTTTTTTTAATTTCCTTAAAGACTTTCTTTCTGACTCATGGATTATTTAAAAGCGTCTTTACTTTCCGGGCTTGGTGACTTTCCTGTTATCTCTCTATTATTTATTTCTACCTTGAATCCACTGTGGCTAGAGGATACATTCTGTATAATTTTCATTGTTTTAAATTTATTGAGATTTATTTTATGTCCCAGATATGATCCATCGTGGTATATGTTCCATGGAAATAATCTGTATTCTGTTCTTGCTGTATAGTTTTCTACAAATAAAAGCATTTCTTTCTATAAAATTTTCTATAAATGTTGATTAGATCATGTTAGTTGATGGTATTTTTCTATATCCTTGCTGAATTTGTTCCCTAGCTGTAATTTTGAACTTGACTATCTCTCCTTTCAGTTTTATCAGTTTGCTTTATGGATTTTGCAACTTTATTGTTTGGTGTATACACACCTTCTTCTTGGTAGACTGATCTATTACTAAAATAATCCTCTCTGTCTCTTGTAATATTCTTTGCTTGGAAGTCTATTTTATCTGATAATAATATGCCAGTTCTGCTTCCCTTTGATTGATATTTGCATGCTATATCTTTTTTCATCTTTCAACTTTCAGCCTGCCTATAGCATTATATTTGGAGTGAATTTCTTATAGACAGTATGTAGTTGTCATGTTTGGGTTTTTTTAAGATTTTATTTATTTATTTGACAGGGAGAGAGAGAGAGAGATCACAAGAAGGCAGAAAGGTAGATGGAGAGAGAGGGGGAAGCAGGCTCCCCCACTGAGCAGAGAGGCAGATGTGGGGCTCGATCCCAGGACCCTGAGATCATGTCCTGAGCCGAAGGCAGAAGCTTACCCCACTGAGCCACCCAGGTGCCCCTAGCTGTCATGTTTTTAACCCCTTCTGCTAATCTCTAGCTTTTACTTAGCATATTTAGGCCATTAGGGTAAAATACTGCAGAGGAATATGTTGCCTGATTAGGAGATGAAGACTGCAAAAGTAGAATTACATTATGTACATTCTCCTAAGCTCTTTATGTCAATTACTGATACTAGATACTAACACTGGAAATCTCAAAGACATCATGGATTTCTCTCTATTACTCACCTCCTAATCATACCTAACAGCTAATACTTATGAAGCACTTGTGTGAAACACTCAGCTAATCATTTTACATCTATTAACTCACTTATTCTTTATATTTTAGAAATGAGAAACCGAGACTTAGAGGTAAGGATTATAGCAATAGTGACTGAACTGAGTTCTATGGCAGGTGTCTGTGATTCAACAGCAATATTTTACCATGACCCTCCCCACTCTCAAATTTTGCCTCTGCAACTACCTCAGGGTCCATCCCACATTTGCCATTTCTACTATCAGTACTGAAACTCAGATTCCCTTTCCTTTTGCACACAATGATTGTAAAACCCTGCTAACGGGTCTCGCTGACACCATGGTCCGCTTCCTCCAATCCATCTTTCACAGGGCTCCCCATTATCTTCTTAGACTTTAAATGGGATAGTAGAAAGCATGTAGAATCTGAGCTGAGTTTAAATCACAGTTCAAGGGACGCCTGGGTGGCTCAGTTGGTTAAGCAGCTGCCTTCGGCTCAGGTCATGATCCCTGCGTCCTGGGATCGAGTCCCACATCAGGCTCCTTGCTCAGCAGGGAGCCTGCTTCTCCCTCTGCCTCTGCCTGTGCTTGCTCTCTCCCCCCCCCTCTCTCTGATAAATAAATAAAATCTTTTAAAAAAAAATAAATCACAGTTCAAAACTTAACTTTTTTATAACCTAAGCAAGTTGGTTAAGCTTTCCAGACCTCAATTTGCTTACTATAAAAGGGAAATAATTTTACCTCCCTTATAGATTATTGTATTAAATTAGATTTCACATGTAAAGTGCCAAGTGTACTGCCTACACAGAGAGGACTTCCATATATCTTAATTTCTTTCCTTTCCATAAATGTAAAGACAAAAACCACATTTACCTCTTGCCCATGGAATATAATCAAAACTCATTATACTGGTGTACAGGGTTCTTGGCCCTCGGCCCAACCTCTATTTCTAGTCTCATTTACTTGTATTATGTCATTCCCTCCAAATTCCATTTGCCTTTGCTCTTACTATTCCCTCATCCTGGAATACATTTTCCTTACTTTCTGCCTACTGAAATCATCTTCTAAAACCCTATTTAGAAACTATTTTCTCAAGTATCTTCTTTAAATATTCCTTTCAGGGGCGCCTGGGTGACTCAGTTGGTCTGTGTCGTCTGTGTCTGCCTTTGGCTCAGGTCATGGTCCCAGGGTCCTGGGATCAAGCTCTGCATCAGGCTCCCTGCCCAATGGGAAGCCTGCTTCTCCTTCTCCTACTCCCTCTGCTTATGTTCCTTCTCTCACTGTGTCTCTCTCTGTCAAATAAATAAATAATATTTAAAAATACATACATACATACATACATACTCACATACATACATACTCCTTTCACTTCCTAGTATAAATAATTGATCCCACTTCTCCTTTGTTTCCACAGGACATAGTGGGTTCTAGCTGAATTAGGAGAATGATTATTCATATTTTATCACAAACATTATGCCTTGAAGTAGGAGAATGGCTAAGAGCAGGGCATTTGAGACAGATAATCCTGGATTTGGATTGAACTATTGCATTACCTACTTAAATCCTCATGACTCAATTATGTTATCTATAAAATTGGAATAATGACTGTCTCTATTTTATTTTTTTAAATTTTTTTAGAGTTTTTTTTTAAGATTATTTATTTATTTGACAGAGAGAGAGACAGTGAAAGAGAGAACACAAGTAGGGGGAGTCAGAGAGGGGAAGCAGGCTCCCCACTGAACAGAGAGCCCGATGCAGGGCTTGATCCCAGGACCCTGGGATCATGACCTGAGCCGAAGGCAGACACTTAATGACTGAGCCACCCAGGAGCCCCTTTGTTTTATTTTCTTTTTAAGATTTTATTTATTTATTTGACAGAGAGCGAGAGATCACAAGTAGGCAGAAAGGCAGGTGGGGGGCGGGAAGGGAGCAGGCTCCCTGCTGAGCAGAGGCTTAACCCACTGAGCCACCCAGGTGCCCCAACTGTCTCTATTTTATAAGGTTGATATGAAAATCAAGTAAGAAAATATATATACAGTGCTTAGTAAGAAGTCTGACATATGGCTTGTGTTTAGCAGAATCAGTAATTATTTATGATGAATATCAATCTTAAATTTGTTACTCAGTTGTGAAACTTTTCATCAATTAAAAAAAGCTAAATTTACAGTTTGAAGATCTGTGAGGATTAAATGGGATATGTGTTAAAACACCTAGCACTTTCTATGATGCATGGTGCCCTTTATAAAGGCCCTCATTTTCTTGCCCTTATTCTCTTCTAATTGAGTAATTCATGTGTCCTCCTTATTCTAGTGTACTAAACATTTAAATAAAGGTGGCAAGATGACACAAGGAGTATTTTAGATATTGAATATATGAAAATATTGCAGTCATAGTTTTAAGTAATATTCCAAAAATATTATTAAAACCAGTTTATTGTTTTTCTCATAAAGTTCTCATTCTCCCTGCTATTTTTGTTTGTTTATTTTTAGTGTCTTTATCTCTTTCCCCCTAACCATCTTAGATGGTCTGTTTGACTTAATTTCTCGATGTCTGTACTTTAAGAAGCCTAAAAGTCACCTAAATAACCTAAAGATCATCTATATGATTTTAATTTAGATTAAAATTGTCAGTCACTTAGATTATTCATGAGTTAGTGATAGAATTCTGGCTTCCAGGGCAAAAAAACCTTTGATCTACTCTTGACTAATGCAGATTTATTTTAAAGTGACAAAATGGTACATTGGAAAAGAGCACTTAACTGGGCATGAAGATACCTGTCCTACTATTCTTACTTGCATAACCGTGGGAAGTGGCTTCACCTCTCTGGGTGTCAATTCTCCCTTTATAAAATGAGAAATCAGAACTCTGTCTGGTAAGTGCTATGATTTTATGTGTTATAATATGTCTTTCTTAAGTTGAGTGATTCAGATAACACAATACCTTACCTTGTTAGGAGAGAAATTTGGAGCAACTCTTTTATATTATAATTTCACCCTGAATTCACCTAGAGGCTTATAGTGAGGAAATAAAAAGTTCAATATGCCCAAGGTCAGTAAGTCTGAATCAATTATCAGAGCGGATTATTTGTGCTAATGTATTTACAGGGCATGCTCTCTCCTTCTGAAGCATTTGTGAGGTTTAGAGACTGCTTTTCATTTCCAAATAAAAAAGCTCCCAGCCACCTACGCTCAGGAGTATAGCAATAATGGATTATCATTATTCCTGACAGCATATGCTAATTCATAGACTTTTAAATGGGAAGAAAGCAGAGACTATGAAATGACTAGTTTTATGCTCTCTGAATCTTATCATTTTTTTATCATGAAGTAAATGTTCACACACAATTGGGTCCCATAATATTCTATTTTATTTTTATAAAAAGGATATGTTCTAATATCACCTTCTTCTGATGTATTTGCAATTATCATTTATTATATAGGGCTGTTAAAATATAAAAAAATAAATTTTAAACAGCAATACTTTTGAAAGATGATCTTATTTTTTCTGCTTTAGGAAGTTAAAATACGGAATCTAAAAAAATCTACAAGGTCAATGTTGCAGATTCATTCATTCATGCACATATTTATTCATTCAACAAGTATTTTTTGAGGGCCCATCATGTGTCAGGCACTGGTATAGATGGTAGAGAAAATAAAGACCCACAAGGAAATGTTCCTTTCCCTGGAGGAGATTACATTCTATGTGGACTAGACAAAAATGCCATGCAGTTCTGGTCTCCAGAAGAAAACTGGCAGTTGCAGAACATTGTAAATGTTTCATTATGTGTTTGCACAAAACTCTATTAATTTCCTAGGGCTGCTGTAACAAATTACTGCAAACAAGATAGTTTAAACAACAGAAATCTATGTCTCATATTTCTGGAGGCCAGAAGTTCAAAGTCAAGGTGTTAGTGGGCGATTCTTTCTTGGTTTACAATAGAGTAACTCTTAAGTGCTGTCTCCTCCTTCACATAGCTATCTTCCCTCTATGTGAGTTTGTGTCCAAATTTCTCTTTTCTTAAAAGGACACTGGTTGGGGCGCCTGGGTGGCTCAGTGGATTAAGCCTCTGCCTTCAGCTCAGGTCATGATCTCAGGGTCCTGGAATAGAGCCCCACATCGGGCTTCTGCTCAGCAGAAGGCCTGCCCCCCCACCCCCCGCTACTCATGATATTTCTCTCTCTGTCAAATAAATAAATAAAATTTAAGAAAAGAAAAAAAAGGACACTGGTCACTGGGTTAGGGCCCACCCATATCCACTTGACCTCATTTTAGTTTATGTGTGAAAAGACACTATTTCCAAATAACATCATAGTCACAAGATACAGGTGGACTTAATAAGTTTTGGAGGGGACACGCTAGTCAACTCAGTACAAAGATGACAAATTAAATAAAAAATAACAGGGTTTTTTTGTTTTATCTCCTCACAATTAATATTAATTTTCATTTAAGATTTAGTGCCTTTTACTTCTAGTCTCATTTTGAAATGATTTTTCAACTGTTTGAATGGCTTTCAAATCTGTGGACTATATTGTGGTTTGTTACTCAAATTATATAGTATTTTTTTCTGAAGTAGAATTCTTTATTGGAACTTAATGTTTACATTGACAGATTGCTGGACCCAAATGTTTATAATATTTTTTGCAGCAAAATTAGTGAGGAGCAAAATTAGTAACTCATTACTGACCCTTGTCACTTTATTTTGTCTGCTTAGGACAAGATGATCCTTTGCCTTTCTGAAAATTTAAAATATTTATTTTTCTTGTCAAAAGTGCAGTTTGCTACTCTTTAAAAAATTCAAACAGAAAATAAACTGTATCCCAATTGGGACTCTTATTCTAAACAATCAAACTATCAGGGCAAAATTTTGAGACAGTACCCTGCACACACCTTGTCTCCTCACTTCTAACCTAAAAACAGCACAAACCCCAAATGCAGCACAAACTCCAAACTGACTACCAAATTGAACTCTGAGCAATCATCATAGGCAACACACACTTAGTACCCTACCCCACACCCTGGATGCCCTTCTAGTAATATTTTGCACTCTCTGCCTTCTCTATTACCTAATACACTTCCATAAGCAAAATCATCAACATCATCAAAAAATTTAGATATATAAACCATTAAAGATGAAGTTCTCCCTCCATCTACTTTCAGTGGAAATAATTGTTTGGAATGTAGCCTTTCAAATCTTTTCTGTGCCTATAATACATACTGTGCTGTGTGTCTATGTATCTTTTATTCCTACACATGTATAATTTGCTGAGTCATTTATGGTAGATGTTTTTCTACAAGAAAATTGGATCATACTTTACATAGTGTTTTGCAACTTGCTATTATCACTCAAAATGTATTGAAATTATTTTACCCAGGCAGAATTTATAGCTTTACTTCATTCTTTCAAGAAAGTTTTCGAGTACATTTAGGTTATTTCTATTTGGGGACTGAAATAAACAAATAATATGTGTGTTGATATTTGGTGGTAGAACTGACTCACAGAAATAGGATGGCTGGTAAGTATATGTAGTTTTATTTTATAATCAAATACAATCAAGATGTACTCTAAAGATGGCATCTATCATTTTATTCATTTCTCTCTCTCACTTTTTTCTTTTTCTTTTCTTTTTTTTTTTTTTTTGTGGAGAGTAATCTGAGATGCTAAAAATGACCCATTGTTTCTACTTATATTTTTTTGATTATTGGTGAAATCGAGTACATTTTTTTATGTTTATTCTCCACTTGTAGTTCTTCCTTTAATTGCTTTGCCCACTTCTTTTTTTCTCCTGGGATGTTTATCTTTCTAATTTGGAGAAACTCTCTATGTAACTATTAAACTTTGTCCTATGTATGCTGCAAATATTTTCTCCTGGGATGCCATTTGTTTTTTATCTTTGCTTTCAGCATACATTTTTATATAGATATTTTCAGTTTTTCTGCAATCAAATCTGTCCCTCTTTTGTCACTTCTGCTTTTCATTCCAGATTTGTAAAGGTCTCCTCCACACAGCATTTTAAAAGAATTATTAAGACTCAAGAAATTATTTTTGCTTATAACATGAAAAGGAATCCAGTTGAATTTTGTAATGGAAAGCCATTTGATTCCTTTCTTATTTTGAAATGCCATCTTTGTGAAAGACTTTGTGATAGACTATATTTTGTTTCTTGACTGCTTAACTTATTATATCTTGCAATTAACAATCTGTATTAATTACTGTAGCTTCATATCATGTTTGTAAATCTACCTTATTAGTCTACTTCCAAAATTTCTTGGTTATACATTTACTCTTGGTTATAAATCTGCAGATAAATCTTAGGAGGAACTTTTCATGTTCTAAAGTAAAATTTCATTGGTATTCTATTAAGTTTTTTATTTAAATTGTATTAAATCAATACAATAAAATAAATTCCCATATTCACAGTAGAATTTTTCCATGTGGAAATATTATTTCTTTTGTCTCCTATTTATTCAGGATATCTAATTATAGTGGGGTTTTTTCATATATTCTCACACATTTCTATAATTTTGTTACTATTTTGAATGGGATATTTTTAAAATATATTTTTTAATTGGTAACTGCTATTGTTTTAACACTTACCTACAAATTAGCTACCTTACAAAACTCCCAAATTAGTTCTTTTCTAGAATCCCTTCTCTAGAATTTCAAAGCGTACAATATTTTCACATGAAAATTGTGATTTTTTTTATTTGACAGGGATCACAAATAGGCAGAGAGGCAGGCAGAGGAGGGGGGGAAGCAGGCTCCCTGCTGAGCAGAGATTCCCAATTTGGGGCTCCATCCCAGGACCCTGAGATCACGACCCGAGCTGAAGGCAGAGATCTAACCCACTGAGCCACCCAGGTGCCCCGAAGATTATGATAATTTTATTTTTCCTGCTCACTATTTCTTGACTGTTATCTAGCTAAGACCTCTAGAACAATGCTAAATAACTGCACTGATATCAAATATTTCTTTTCATCTATAAAAATTGAGCCCTGCCCAGATCTCCTTTTCCCTCACTCCACCTCACTCCTTTACCCTCACTCCTAAGTACACTTATTCCATATTCTTATAATTCTCCAGCCTAGATATATTGTAGTATGAGTCACATGGAAATGCAATTGTTTATGAGCTTGGTATTTGTGTATTCTGTGAACCCAAGATATGACAACTTCTTCATTCCGTTGCTATAGCCCTACCAGCTAACCCAGTCCTAATACTAGAGATTCAGTTAGTCTGTTTTGCTTCCCATCTCTCTTCATTTTAGTCTGCCCTCCATATCCTTCCTAAAAGAGGTGGAAATTCTGTTCATTTTACACAAATTGTTAGATATCTCCCTGAATCTTTATCCCTTTACTTCTCCCTTCATTCAAGCTCTCATTTTCCCTCATCTGGAGGAGTGTTTCTTTAAATTAAACAATAGGTCTCTCTGAAAGAAAAAAAAATCTACGAATCTTACCGACAAATCAAATTCTTATGTTTTTGCTTTAAAATATACAAACAATATTTAGTAAAACTCCTTATATTTATAGTTCTTACACAAATCTAAAATCAAAAAAAATTTATACATTAAATATTTTCATAACCAGTAACATTAAAACTGCTAAATTGGCTTAAAGTGACAGTACCATTTTGCTGAAATTAACATGTCAATTTTGGATTAATAGTGCAAAGATGTATGCTCAGACCTGTTTTTTTTTAATAATTTATTTTTTATTTTTTTATAAAAATATAATGTATTATTAGCCCCAGGAGTACAAGTCTGTGAATCACCAGGTTTACATACTTCACAGCACTCACCATAGCACATACCCTCCCCAATATCCATAACCTCACCACCTTCTCCCTCCGCCCCCCAAACCCTCAGTTTGTTTTGTGAGATTGAGTCTCTTATGGTTTGTCTTACTCCCAATCCCATCTTGTTTCATTTATTCTTTTCCTACCCTCCAAACCCCCCACATTGCATCACCACTTCTGCATAGCAGGGAGATCATATGATAGTTGTCTTTCTTCAATGGACTTATTTCGCTAAGCATAATACCCTCTAGTTCCATCCACGTCGTAGCAAATGGCAGGATTTCATTTATTCTGATGGCTGCATAGTATTCCATTGTCTCTGTGTGTGTGTGTGTGTGTGTGTGTATATATATGTTTGTTTGTATCTTTAGGGTAAATACCCAGTAGTGCAATTGCTGGGTCATAGGGTAGCTCTATTTTCAACTTTTTGAGGAACCTCCATGCTGTTCTACAGAGTGGTTGCACCAGCTTGCATTCCCACCAACAGTGTAGGTTTTCTTTCTTTCTTTCTCCGCATCCTCGCCAGCATCAGATCTGCTTCTTTATAATCTGTCTCTGTGTTTTTACTTCTGTGACTGTCAAATGGAGACTATCCCTTTGAATAAGAATGTTATGCAGTGTAATTTTTTAAAAAAGGTTTATTTATTTGCGAGAGAGCCCAGACCCAGGTGCATGCAAGTAGAGGAGGAGCAGAGGGAGGGACTCTAAGCACACACCCTGCAGAGCATGGAGCCCAACATGGGGCTCTGCGGCTTAATCTCACAACCCATGAGATCATGACCTGAGCCAAAACTGAGTCTGACATTTAACCGACTAAGCCACCCATGTATCCCTCACAGTTTAATTTTGATAACTCAAGACTTTGTGCACTATTTCAGAATAACAGACTTCACACTTAGCTAAATTCTGGTGCTATGCAATTCTCAAATGCCACTTTTAATGAGATGTCATTTGATAACTCAGTAAAGGTTTTTGCTCATTTAAGTTAGCATGAGAGCTACTGAAATCTGCATTATGTGGATGTATAAAATCAGATGCAAAAAAATTCACATTTGCTTTTATATTAACTCTTCATCAGTGATGCAAGTTGGTACAGATAAAGATATGGTCATACTACTGATGCTCTAGTGAAGGTTCTTTTAAAATAGACATGCCAGTACTGCTGAGAACACTGTCTGATAACTCAGTTTTCTCATCCAATTTTCTTTTTTAAACTAAGTATATTCCATAGGACTTTGTTTACACAGTATACCAAGTCAAAGAGAAAATAATTTTTTAAGCAATGAGTTGGGGTTGTTTTTTCTTCCTGCAGTAAAGTATGATTTAAGGAAGTCCAGCTTTCATATTACTAGCTCTCAGAATGAAGGACGTTATTTTTATAATTCACATTATTAAATGACAAATTTTTTGACTAAGTAATAACTCAGTCCATTTTTATTTTAAAAAACTGAAATTTCTGCCTTTGATAAAACTTTCTCTCAAGACGGAAAGTCTTTAATTTGGCTCTTCCACTCATGACTTATTATTCACAAAGCAAAGCTTTTAAAACTGCAAATCTTTTCTTAAGATCAATTTCAAATGCCAACCTGTATGAAATCTCTTTACCAAAATATGAATATATGAATATATAAAATCTCTTTACCAAAAGTGGTCATTCCTGGACTCCATAGAGCTTGGTTCCTATCTCTACTAAAATAGTTGGAACTAATATTTTTTTCTTTCTTACATGCTTTTGTCACCCAACTATATCTGTGGGGTCTTTGAATGAATAAATAGCATATTTATCTGTATACCCAATGCAAGTTCAGAATCTTGCACAAATACTACTTACTCCTTATGCATGGGGAATACATTCCAAGACTCCCAATGGATGTCTGAAACCACTGTTAGTACCAAACCCAATACATCCTATGTGTTTTTTCTATACAAACATAGCTATGATAAAGTTTAATTCATAAATTAGGCACAGTAAGAGATGAACAGAAATAACTAATAATGAAATGGAACAATTATAACAGTATATAAGGTTTGTGAATGTGTTATGTCTCTCTCAAAACATATTATACTATATTCATTCCCTTCTTCTTGTGATGATGTGAGATGATAAAATACTTACATGATGAGATGAACTGAGATGAATGACATAAGCACTATGACACAGTGTTAGGCTACTACTGACCTTCTGATCTTAGGGCAGAAGGAAGCTCGTCAGCCTTCAGATCGCAGTTGATTATGGGTAACTGAAATTGTGAAAAGTCAAACTTTTGATAGGAAGGACTACTGCAATACTCAGCAAATGTTTAATGAAAGCATAAATTAAAAAAAAATGAAGGCCATTTCCCCTTTGCCAAAAAGCTGTTACCACTCAAACAATGCTTTGGTACAGTAATGAATCTAAGTATTGCTCCTGTCTTTTCTGCTTCAGTTGCACATATGAAGTTGGTGAAGTTCTTTGTCTCAGCAGAAGGGTAAACTGAAATTTACAGTGTAAGTTTTCAAAGTTTTCAACCCTTTAGGGTACAAGGCCCTAAACTTAGGTTCTTAGGACCCTTTATGGATAAAGAGGATTCAAGATTTCTCCATAGAGAATAACTAAAAAAGACTAGTAACATGTCTTGTACACCCTAGACTATATTTTTCACTGTCCCTAAACTCAAAGAATTGGGCATGAAGGCACCCAAATGAATCTTATGATAAATCCTACCTTAAAATTTTCTCTTAGTAGAAGAGAATCCAAATTGTAGTCCTGGGCTTCTTAAACCCACACTTAGGTCCAGATACAAAATGCTCAAGGCAAATAGGGTGACCGGCTATCCTGCTTTTTCTGGAACTGGGAAGTTTCCTGAGATGCAAGAATTTCAGTGCTAAAGCTGGCATAGTTATAGGAAAACAGAAAGGTTGGTCATCCGAAATTGGCAAAATACCATGAACCCTCATGCCAATTCCTCTAAAAAGACACATTTAAGGCAATCGAGTTGGTAAGTCAGCTTCTTAGATTATCGGCGCATGTATGAAAAGTGTTAACCATCTTCCTTCCCCTTCTTTTTCTGGACTACAACATTTCTTTAATTAGGGATTGCAAACCTTACAATACAACAGAATCACTTGTTTAAAATAGACTGCTAGAACCCACCCCCAAAGTTTCTAATTCAGTAGGTCTGGATAGGGCTCAAAAAAAATCTGCATTTCTTACAAGTTACCAGAAAATGCTGATGATGTTAGTCTGGGGATCTAGCTTTGAGAGCACTGCTCAAGAAGTTTGGTACCTTCTGAGACTCACATGTAATCAAAAAAGAAAACAAGTCAACTGGAAGTATGAAGATATGAATCAATAGTATAAGACACAGTCTATTGTAAGAGTCTGTTTTCTTTAATTTCTTAAACCCTGATCAGTGGCAAGTACAGATTTTAAAAAATCTTAACATACAAAGTTTTAAATAAAATATAGAAGTTTCTAACCTTCAAGAAAGTTTTTGCAGAGATGTGGGAGAGTTCTCTATTATTAGATTTACTTTAATGACTGTGATTTCTCCATGGAAAAGTCAGCACAGTGTAGCACTGTTCTGGGGACATTTGGTTCCTCTTCTGAATGCTCAAACCTAACAGCTGAATAATACTTTATACTTAATTTGAATCACAGTTTCACAATTATCATTCTCTGTGACATACTAAACAGGAAAAAAAGAGCATTTTTATAACACAGTCTGCACTTCTTTCAACCTATGCAAACTTTTTAATGTAACAAAAATATAAAAGCAATTTCAGATTATCTATATGCATTCAATTTTATGTCCATATGCTGCCTTTGGAAGCACTGACTGCTGCCCCCAACAATACACAAATTTTGCCATAAGCTACAGGAATATGTCCTTTATCTTCAAAGAAAGGTTCCTGACTGTCCTCATTTAGATATTATATTTGACCTAGGAGAAACTGAGCTATAGTGTTTTCATGGTAGAATTTAAATATCCCCGATAAAGGTTTCTAGGGAAATGGGTCTGAAATAGAAAAAACTCTATCATATTCATGAATAAAATAAATTTCTAAATGTCCTAATTCCAGAAACTAGTTTTCAGTAGTAACAATTTTGTTTTTGTCCCCAGCGTTCTGGTGGTGCCCTTGCCATTCCCTTGTGTGCATTCCAGGGGACTGTGTCTCTTCAAGCACCTACGGGGAAAACCCTCTCTCTTTCTACCTATGAGGTAAGTGCAGAAGGACAAAAAATAACCCCAGCCTCTAAGAAAATAGAAGTCTATCGATCCAAAAGTGTTGGCCATGAACCAAACTCAGAAGATTCTCCCTCCACATTTGCGGACACCAGTGTGAAAATACACTTGGAAGTTCTTGAAATTTGTGATAATGAGGAAGCCTTGGACACTGTGTCAATCATTAGCAACATCAGCCAGTCTTCTACACAGGTCAGATCTCCATCCCTACGCTACTCACGGAAAGAAAACAGATTTGTTTCTTGTGATTTAGGGGAAACAGCTTCATACTCTCTCTTTTTACCCACGAGTAATCCCAACGCTGATATCAACATCTCCATTCCGGACACTGTTGAAGCACATAGGCAGAACAGTAAAAGACAGCATCAAGAGAAGGATGGCTACCAGGAGGAAATCCAGTTGTTAAATAAAGCTTACAGAAAAAGAGAGGAAGAAAGCAAGGGTAACTAGTGATCATTTGGTCTAATAAAGGCAAAAATGGGTCTGCAAGTTTAAACTGCTGACCTAACACTTTTGTTCCGAGGCTATTTGATTTCCTTTATTACTTGTCGGTTTATATAAGATTCACAGATTTAGTAGTTAACTGTTTTTAGGGTAAGCAGCTGGAACTAGTATAAACACTTAAGTGCTTTTGATGTATTACCTGTAGATCACACACTGTGGTAATTAAAATTTGTATCTTATCTGATTCCTAAAGCTGTTTTCTAGATTAAATATCAGCCTCATTTACTAATGTTTTTGCCTGTTTGTCATCCTCAAAGTAAACAGAAAATTGCATAAATTCAATGAATATATTGTTCACATGCTCATGTTTCAACACATAAGGCTGGCCTTTATTGCAAGGGGTAGGAAGATATTTTGGGAGTGGAAAAATGTAGCAAAACTCTGTGTTGTATTTAAAGAGAATTGTCTACATGTGTCTAGTAAATCAAGCTTATTACAGTTACTGCTTTAGCTTTATACCCATGTTTAAGAAATATATTTTCATGTAAAATGGCAAACTACCTAGCTTCCAACTTTGAAACATGCATGCCCATAGTCTGTAAATAGTAGTTTCCTTCATAAAGTAAAAATGGCTTACTAAATATTTTTCTTCCCTTCTCTCTTAAATCTAAGTATTTTCCTTTCATCTTTCCATTATGTCAAGATTCCCTTGAAAAAAATGTTGTATGTTACAAGTGGAATTAGTAGTCCATAACTCAAACATTATTGGAAAAGGTTATAAATGTGCACATTATCATTTCTAGAATTGTTTTATCTGAATGGATATTGGGGAAAAACTCTGCCAGATTAAGTTTTGTTAGGTATGCTCAATTAGATTAACAAAGTTCTGGGTAAAGCCAAGGAAATCCACTAAGTAAAAAAATAAAAGTGTGTTTCTAAAGCTGCAGATTTGGCAAACTTTTTTAGCCATTCTTGAAGTATAGAAAATTTTCATACAAATATTATTCTAATTTTAGGTGCTTTTCAGGTTTTTTCCTAAAAGGCATGTATATCTCAAGCAAATTCAATATATTTTATTACATGAGTGTAAGGTATACATTTCGGCACTAATTTTAAAATGTGTTACATTGGGAAAAATGCAAGAATCACCTTATCAGATTATTAGTAATGTATATTTCAAAAATTATGAAGTGATTTTACTTCAAAATGCTTTATTCTGATCTTTCTTTAAACATACATTAAATGTATTACTTAAATGTTTATTTTCCAAAGTTTTGAGTTGACATTTTTACATGGTATTTGACTTTGTGAATGCCACACCTCACTCACATATCTTATTTACTATTTACAGACTGAGTGAATTATATTTTTAAATGATTAATTTGGATTTATATTTTATTATACTGAATCAGAATTCTAAATTACTTTATATGGACTTTCAGATTGTTTCACCTTGAGAAGATTTTTTTTTTTGCCATCAAGAACTCATTTTCGAAGTAATTATTTCACTGGACTTTATGTCTCTTTTACTCTCTCAATATCTCCTCTTCTAAACTTGGGAAGCAAAGGTAATGCCATTAGTAGAGTTTGTAAAGCAAACCTCAAATAATGTCTAATGTATAAATTCAAAATCAAATATGTTATTACAAATATATTTTATTTAAAATGCCTTTTTATATCCCTAAAATTGAGGGCTATTTTATTTCTTTAAAAGATTTATTAATTTTGTAGAGAGAGTGTGGGAGAGGGAGAGAGGGAGAAAGAGAATCCTGAAGGAGACTCCCCACGGAGCCCAGAGCCCAACTCTGCGGTGAACTGGGCTCAATCCTAGGACCATAAGATCATGACCTGAGCCGAAATCAAACGCCAGCTGCTTAACCAACTGAGCCACCCAGGTGCCCCTTAATGGAGGGCTATTTTAACATAATGACAAATGACCAGATCAATCAAATATTATAAATTAATGGCACTGGATGCCTGTTATAAAAACAAAAGTTGAATATTCTAATAATGTTTTGTAAAAGATAAGCTTTGATATATTAAATTTAGATGTATAATTTTATGAAAGAGAAAGGTGATATTGTTCCCTTATAGTATGATTTTTGGCAGCAAGGAAATCAGAAACAGAATCATAATAAAACTGAAGACAATAATAAAGATTTAAATAGAAATAAATCCTTTATAACTGGCATAGCTCTTTAATACAGAGGAGAAGATGATGGAAGTCAAGATTTAAAGAGCACAAGAACTAGACTGGAAGACAGTAATACTCCTTCCCTCCTGTGTACTATTTTCTTTTCATTGGACTTGGGCCTATGCTGGGAGAACTGGAAAAACAAAAAACAAAACAAAACAAAAAACCCCAAACTAGGATATTCCCATTTAATTGCCCTTGGCTATTGAATTAACTATACACTGGATATACTTTAAAGTTCTGGTGTATTAGGGGTGGCTCAGTCACTTGAACATCTGCCTTCAGCTCAGGTCAGGGTCCTGTGATGAGGCCCCACATTGCCATTGTTGTTGTTGTCCAAGACAACTGTAGTTGAAGCTAAAGAAAAATCTATAGGGGCTATGAATATGCATTAATGGCTCCTCCCAATCCTTGTTTAGAAACAGTAAGGGTAGGTAAGCTACATCAGTATAAAGTCTACTTACTCTTTAAAATAAAAATGTAAAAATGTGTTTCTGTAAGAAATACCCTTGTAGATATCTTGTACTTTTTAAATAGCTTACCCTGTTATATTTTATTAGTAGTAAGTACTATATTGCATATAGCTGATTTCTTTTCTCCATAAACTGATGAATCTGAAGACTAAAATTACTTATTATCTAATAAAAATATCACCATCTGGTGGTGACTTCTACAAACTGAAAAGACATATCTAAGACTCCCAGTTAATATAAACACATGTATAATCTCAAAGAGTTGTGACTGACAGAGGCAACCATTTTGGAGACCAAAGCATTATTTTGAATATAATAAAAACCATTTGGATATACATTATTTGGAAGCTTTTCTCAACATGGTTCTTTAGTATTGAATTTCATTAGATTTTGTCTAGGTTTCTTACTTATTCTATCTAGCCACTTTCATTAATTTATTCACTATAACATTTAATGAATACCTACTCTATGCTAGAAATTGTACTAGCTACTTAAGATTATGACTATGAACAAAAACAAAATGCACACCGCCCACACACACACGAAATGAGTTTGAACCTACTGCAAATTTAGAAAACACAGTCCACACAAGACTTCCCTCACTCCTGATACCCGGTGCAAGTTTAGTATATCCCCAAAACCACTATCAGTTTCCATAATTTCCTAGAAGGATCCACAGAACTCACATGAAATCTGTATTCTCACAGTTATAGTACACAATATAAACTAAAATCAGCTAAGAGAAGAAGAATATACAACAGAATCCAGAAAAAGTCTGAATGTGGACCTTCTGTTGTCTGCTCTCCATGGAGTCAAGGACAGCATCACTTTCCCAGATATCAATGTAAGACAACATACAAAGATTACTGCCAAGAAGGAAAGCTCATTTGAATCTTGGTGTTCAAGTTCTTTGTTGGGACTCCATCATGGTAGGAGTAGGGGTAAGCATGGTTCATTGCTCACATGACTGATTTCCAGCTCCTAAAGAAGTCAGGTTGATAAAGAATGATACAAAGCTTCTACCTTAAATCACACTGTTACTATTTGGCTGATCCACGGCCCCAGACAAAGTCACTCTTATAAAGCAACATGCTTCAGGGTCTTAAAGGCAACCTCCCCAAGAGGGGGGAGAGCTCTTTTAGGATGGTTTAAGGTCCACACTATACATTTATATACCATACATGTATAAATGTATGTATCTCAAGTAATGTTAAATGTATTGACAGAAAGTAGGTACTGGAGATAATAAAAATGATAAGAAAAAAATGAAAATAAGAGGACAATGATGGAAGGAGTTAGTTTTCCAAATATTTTGGTTAGGAAAGACTTCAGTGATAAGGTAATATTTTATCAATCAAATAAAGTGATAAATATATCTAGGGAAATCATAGTTCTAGCAAAGGGAACATCATATTCCCAGAACTGGGAGTATGCGTTTTGTATTTTGTGATACCATGGAGGAGGTCAATGCAAATGCAGATAAGTGAGAAAGAGGAAAAAGCAATTGGAAATAAAGACAGATAAGGGCAGGGAGAGACATATCATTACTGCCTTGAAGATCAGGTATGGACTGTGAATCTAATTTTAAATTTGATTTAAAGGAAGTCATTGAGGGTTCTAAGCAAAGGAATGACATGTTTGAATATAAAATCACTGTCTATTGTTGTCAAGGGAAATGACCATGAAAGTACAATATGATTACAGAAGAAACAGGAGGCTATTTTAGTAGTCTGAGTTAGAGGTGATATTTGCTAGGATTAGGGTGATAGCAATGGAGATGGTGATGGTATTGTATTCTAATTCAATAAATAGGAAGAATTTCCTTGGTTACTAAATAAATTACTCACTTCTTAAATGTTTTTTTATGGAGCCTGTAAATTGAGGAAAAAAATTACCTATGGCAATCTATTTTCTGTTAACACCTTGGAAAATCCCAGTGTTTCTACTGTCTTTCATCTATCACAGAGACTAGAAGCCTGAAAAGTTTATTTTCCATTCTTTCTTGCCAGTGAGTTTCAGGTTTAGCATCTGCCAGAGAGAGGTATTTGTGCAAGATTTGGAGGACAAAGTTGAAGAAAAGCAGCAGCAGTTAAATGAATGTTCCTAACCAGTTGAGGCTTTCTCCTCTAAGACATGGTTTAGGAGTCTAGGCTCTTTCCATCCCGCAGGTCCACCTTTTCAATTTTTATGATCATTATGCTCATCTGTATTAAGCTGGTAGGAGGAGAAAGGGCAAGGAGGATCCCGCAAGGACTGTTTCAGGGATGGCCTGGAAGAACAGAGGCTCAGCCACTGCAGATTCTGCTCTATTGGAGACATCTCAGTATACAGTCATCCTCAACTTCAAAAGAGACAGATATATATATTTATCCGTGCGCACAGGAAGAACACACCTAAATTTGGTGAACAGCTAGCAACCGGTCTCTGCCACATGCTATGACCCTAACTAGACAATAATATACCATACTATAATAGAACATAAATAGTGCCCCCTCCCTGGTATCATGAGATGCAGAGATACTGCATACCATAATCCAAGAATGGTACATTTTCCCCAAGTTTGAGTTATTTGGCCTTGAGTCTAGACCAGACTGTACTGCTCCAAACCTAGGTCAATTTGTTTATATGATTTCTTCTTCAGCTACAATACAAAGAAAATCATATTTATATGTCTTTCCTACAGTCTTGAGATCTCAACTTCAAAATACATAAAGAACACACGTGCAAACTTCACATATACAAAAACACATGTTTTGTGGGGTTTTTTGAGAATAAGCAGGGACTTGGCATTGGACAGTCAAAATCCCAATACAAAATGACTACAATGACGATATTTTGCAATATTATGTAGAACAGTTTAGATTCCTGGATTCATTTCATCTTGAAACACTTTATTAGAGGAAAATCTTTACCTTCACATATGCATAGTCTCACTGAGTAACTAGTCCAGAAAAAAAGAAAAAAAAAATCAATCTCTGAAGCAAATTTTATTTCTGCCACTCAGCAGAAATACAATTCCCAGAAGCTTTAAAATGTGAGGATCAAAAAATACTAGGGTTTGGACAAATCCATGGTCCCCTGGTTACAGGAGTAAAGATCCATATCTACTTGCTTCATAGAAGACTTAAGACTTTGTATTTTCATTATTTAGATGAAAATTCATTGTTAATTTTTTTTCCCCTCAGGACTCATTCATAATATGTTTCCCCTGAACTCCCAGATTATCTGTTTACAGTAGACAGAGAAAAATCCACTAATTTATTGAGATTATGTAGTTTTCAAGGGAAAGTATGTTATGCAAGATGCTCAAGAAGATCTTTAACATGGATCCTGGCATCCATTTTTTTCCTTCTTTTTCCTTTCATGAGAAACAGATGGAATAAGCAGACAGTGACAATAATTCATAGTTAACGATGACAAAATGTCTGGTTTGCCTGAGCTGGTCCCAATTTATAATTGTTTTCCTGGCATAAAAATTAATAGCATTCTCTTTAACTTTTATAGAATTGGACAATAAGCTACACAATCACTCTATAGTTGTAAAGCAAGTTGCACCTAATCTGTATGTTTTCCCCCAAAACAAAGGATGCCTATAGTAAGTAAAAAGGAAACTAGGTAATGCCTATACATTTCCTGCTAAAAGTCCTTCATTTACTTTTCATATTTCTATTAGAGAACTTTAAAAATACTCTCTTTCTGTATTTTGCGCGAAATAAGAAAATTATGCTTCGATGTCATCAAGACTTACCCTGAAAGAAGGTAATAAAAGGGGGACAAGTATGTCATGCCTTCAGAAGCTTAACTTAAAGGTTAGGACACCCCACTCCTACTGCTAACTGTAAAGTACCAAATCACAAAGAAAGCAGTACCTCTGGAGCCACTGAATGCTTGGACAATTAAATTCAAAGAGGATGCTGAAACAGATAATATCTGCATTTGAAAAAGAATAAAGGGACAGAAAAATTCTCTGATTGATCTTTGCCTTTTATTGAAATATTTACAGTTCACTGTAACTAAAAGCATCAGAGTATGCTCTGAACCAGAGCATTGGTTATGTTAACTTTTCTCCTGCAAATTTCTCTACTCTTCTCCATCCTACTCTCTTGCACCAAGAGATTGACTTGCACCAACCATGTAAACAGACAGAAGCAAATGCTCTCTGGGTTTGGACAATGGGGACTTCCAGCAAGAGATCAGAGACAAGGAAGAGAGTGAGGTGAGGAAATTTATTCCTCTTCACCTTGGACTGGATCTTACCTTTTATCAGCAGTCACTGCTTCTTACAGAAAGCTGACCCTATGACATTTTCTTCCAGGATGCCGGTACTCATTCCCTTTCTTCATTCACCTTGGGCCTAGAAATAATAATATCTCTGTTGCTACTAATTCCAGCTTAATGAAATCTTTTATAGTTCCTTTAAAAGATTTTTTGTACTTGTATACATACTTATAACACGTATATATACAAATGTTCTCTGAAATACCTTATTTTAAGATTGTTACCTGTTTTTTTTTTTTTAAGATTTTATTTATTTATTTGACAGAGAGAGAAAGTAAAAGAGAAGTAGGCAGAGGGGGAGAGGGAAAGCAGGCTCCCCGCTGAGCAGAGAGCCCAATGCAGGGCTCCATCCCAGGACCCTGAGATCATGACCTGAGCTGAAGGCAGAGACTTAACCCACTGAGCCACTCAGGCACCCCTGTTTTCTTTTTTTTAATATACATTTTTCAAAGATTTTACTTATTTATTTGACAGAGATAGCAAGAGAGAGAACACAAGCATTGGTGAGCTGGAGAGGGAGAAGCAGGCTCCCCGTTGAACAGGGAGCCCAGTGTGATGTCGAACTCAATCCCAGGACACTGGGATCATGACCTGAGCTGAAGGCAGACACCCATCTATTTTCTATAGAGACTATTCCTGACATATCCACAATCTATAACCTTTCAAGTGTGTAACTATCTTGGCTGTACAGTGGAAAGAGCCTTGGGCTAGGAATCAGAAGGCTTAGTTTCAACCTCTATTCTGATTCTAACTCTACCACTGTTTGAACTACACTTGAACTCTCCAGAGCTCTGTAATTCTTGAGTGGATGTTAGAAAGATTAGGGATGAAGAGAGCCCAAGCAGATAAGATTATCTGTAAAATCTTTTAGTCATACCATTATTTATAAAATTTTTAAATACTAAATGAAGGTTAAGAATCTGCAACTTCTCTGAAACCCTACTTCTATGAAAACCCTACTATGATGAAGATATGATTCTCTTCTTTGTTCAAGAAGAATACTTGATGGATCTAGGTAGAACGCACGTTTGGTGTTCTTAGATCAAGACACTTCAGGTTTTACCAATTTTATTTAATATTTTTCTTGTTTTCTTATAAACATATAATGTATTATTAGCCCCAGGGAGTGTTTACCAATTTTAGAATGAAGACCAGGACAAAATCCTGACTCATCTAAAAGTAAAGTAAAAAAGGTAAATTCCGTAGAAGTCAGAGAAGCAAGGAAACTGGTGATAGGAGCTGACAAAATTGGCATAAAGGAGGACAGATCAATTTGAGATAATGAAAAAGTAAAAAATCTCGGGACACCTAGGTGGCTCAGTGGGTTAAGCTGCTGCTTTCAGCTCAGGTCATGATCCCAGGGTCCTGGGATCGAGTCCTGAATCGGGCTCCTTGCTTGGCAGGAAGCCTGCTTCTCTCTCTGCCTCTGCCTGTTTGTGTGCTAGCTCGCTAGCTCTCTCCCTCTGAGACAAATAAATAAAATCTTAAAAAAAAAGAAAAGAAAAAATAAAATCTCCCAGAATTCCAGGGGAATACAGGGATTTAATAATTAATTTTCTCTTTAGCACACTGGATATACTAAAAACTATAACCAGAGATTTAAAAAATATTCAAAATATGGTGTACTTTCAAAGTGGTAAGCAGAAAATATGTTGAAAGCTGAGATGAAGGAGGGAGGTCAAAATTTAAACACATCTTCCCCTCCCTTCCGCCTTCACCCATATTCTCTTATAATGTAAGACTTCCTTCTTTTTTTTACTTCCTAGGTATCAGGGGTTTTCATTACTTTATGCCATCTTTCTTAAGGCAGATTTCACAGTCTCCCCTCTCTGGAGTTATAATTGTGAAATGTCTACTAGGGAACATGACTTATAGGGGCGACGACTAAAAATATGTTGATTTAGTATTAGAAAAGTGTCTCTGATAAATAGATAAATGAGGTTTCAGGGACTGAAAATGGAAATTTTTAAAGCAAGGAGGAATAAATACTGCTACAGACACTTAGTTTTTTAACTTTCATAAGACTACATTATTCCTCATAAAATATATCAATGACAGTGGGATCCTTGCCTTGGGGAGGTCTCATTCTTTTTAGTCCTCCCATCTCTTGACTTTCTTACCCTAACCATAATAAAATAGGGAAAAAATATGCCTATTCATAGTACCTGACATATAATAAGCACTCAATAAATATCACTTGCAGTATTAGCATCCTTTTTCCTACTTCTAGTTGTCCTATGAATAGCAGCAGATGTGTCTGTGATACAACACAAAAAGTCTGTAAAAATATCAAAGCTCATGTTCAGTAGAGAGCACATTTAAGAAAGACCTCTTTCTAGCCTGCCCAGAGTACACGACAAAGCAGAGCATCAGCAAGAGTTACAATGGCAACTATAATGAGCCAGTCACTCCTTTTGTTTTCGGGCATTAGGTAACCTAGGAATTCTTGCAGATTTCAAGCAAAGCAGGAAAACAAAACAAAACCCCAAGTATCAACTGCTACTTTTCTTCTCACTAATACCTTTGTGGTCTTTCCTTAAAAACCTTCCTTTGGGGCAGATTTTTACTACAGTGACATTTGCTCTAAAGTGTCTGCCTAAAGCAATAGCCTCAAGCAATACCATATTACTTCATGCTAAAGAAGCCAGGAAAAGGGGCACCTGGGTGGCTCAGTGGGTTAAACCTCTGCCTTTGGTTCAGGTCATGATCTCAGGATCCTGGGATCTCAGGGTCCTGGGATCGAGCCCTGCATCAGGCTCACTGCTCAACAGGGAGTCTGCATCCCCCTCTGCCTGCCTCTCTGCTTACTTGTGATCTCTCTCTCTCTCTCTCTTTCTGTGTCAAATAAATAAATAAATAAATAAAATCTTATAAAATATATTTTTAAGAAATCTTAAAAAAAAAAAGGAGTCAGGATAAATTACTAATTTTAAGTTGATAACTAAGATTCCGTTTAGGATTAACAAACATGAGGTGAAAAGAAATAATAGAATTTAGCAGGAAACAGAGATAATACTACCTCTCTCTGGGGTGACAACCCCAGAGATTAGGATTTAAGGATTTAAGGATTATGTGAAATATGGAATATTATATTACTTTTCCATTGTTGCCATAACAAATTACCAGAAACTCAGTCTTAATTAACACAAATGTAGTACCCTATGATTCTATAGTTTAGATGCTTAGTAAGGGTCCTCAGTAAGCTAAAATCTAGGGGTAGGTAGGGTGTGCTCCTGTCTGGAGGTATGAAGGGAGAATACATTTCCTTCTCCAGCTCTAGATGTTGCCTACATTCTATGGCTTGTGGCCCTCTTCCTCCATCTCCAAAGCTAGTAGCAGTTGCTTGAGTCCTCATATCACATTACTATGAAATTCATAGTAATGAAGAGAATTTCATAGTACTATGAAATTCTTCTACTTTGAAGGACATTTTTAATTATATAGAGCTCATCTAGATAATCTAGGATAACCTCCCCACTTTTAGGTCAGCTGATTAGCAACCTAATTTCCCTTGGCCATGCAATTTAACATAGTGACAGTTCTAGGGAAAGGATGTGGATCTATGGGGGTCATTAGTCTGCTGACCACAAATGTGAACCACCTAGCCAAATACTTATCAAATGCTAGGCAACAAATAAATGCTAGTTTTCTTCCCCACTTACTCCCTGTTGGTCTTATTACTCTATTATTCTGTTCAGGCTGCCTCAGTAAAACACCACTGGTTTCAGTGCTATTAAACCACTTTATTGGTTTAATAAATAAATGCTATTTATTAATAAATAAGTACCATACATTTATGGTATTATTCCAGCTTAAACAACAGAAATTTATTTTTTTAAAGTTCTGGAGGCTGGGAAGTCCAAGATCAAGGTGCTGACAGATTTGTTTCCTGGTGAGAGCACCATTCCTAGCTTGGCGATGTCTTTGACCATGCATAGCCTTTCTTCTTAGGAGAGAGAATGAGCTCTCTGTTATCTTTTCTTATAAGGACACTAATCCTATAAGATTAGAGCCCCAACTTCATGACCTCATTTAACTGTTTCCTTAGAGGCCCCATCTCCAAATGCAGCTAACCTGGGGGTTAAGTCTTCAACATATAAATTTTGAGGAGATCCATTCAGTTCATAAATTCTCTTAGCTAACAAAAATCCACACTATTTCCTTCATATTTTGCCCCAACGATCCCCAGTACGCCTACCCAATCTCACCCATTGAAAATTCACATACTTGTCATTGCAGGTATGTCCAATAAATTCCAATACATTTATTAAAACTATTCATTCTTTAGTCTTAACCATATTTGCCAAGGACTACCAAAATGTATCTCAGTCTGCTCTCTGTTTTTAACTCATGTAACCAACCAGTTTTTAGACATCTCAATTTGTATGTTTCATGGGTTCTTCAAATTCCCCATGTATTATATAAAAATTTTTCAAGATTTTATTTATTTATTAGAGAGTGCATGCACGAAGGAAAAAGAGAGAGAGAGAGAAGAAAAGCTGGGTAAGGGGCTGAGGGAGGAGCAGACTCCCCACTGAGCAGGGAGCCCGACGTGTGGCTTGATCCCAAGATTCTGGGATCATGACCTGAGCTGTAGGAAGATCCTTAGCTGAGCCACCCAGGCACCTCCACATGTATTATTTAAATGCATTAACTCAACTGTTCCCCCATTCAAAAACAAAAAACAAAACCTCCTCATCCTGTATTTTTCATCTCAGGATACGGTATCTCTTTATTTGGCAGTCATTCAAATCTTAATCTCAAGAGTTATCTGACCCTTTCCTCTAATTGCCCACATCCAGTGAATCATCAAATCTGAGATTTTTTTAATCTCCTAATATCTCTTAATTCTAGTCCTTTTCATATTTCATCTTGCCTCCCCTAAATCATAGCCTTTTAACTAGCCTCTGCTTATCCATTCTTGCCTCCTCCTTTCCTTTTTCTTCAAAGCAGCCAAAAATAACCACTCTCCTTAAAGTTTAATATTGTTCTCTATGTGGTATATAAGGTCCTCCATGATTATGCTCTTTTCTACCTTTTTGGTCTTCTCCAACAATCTTAAAGTTTAAGGGTTAGACCTTCCTCACTCTCCACATATATATTTTAAAGATTTTATTTATTTGAGAGAGAGAGCAAGAGTGAGAGAGAGAGAACACAAACAGGGGTACAAACAGAAGAAGAGGGAGAAGCAGACTCTCTGCTGAGTAGGGAGCCCAACATGGGATTAGATCCTAGGATCCTGAGATCATGACCTGAACTGAAAACACGCAGGTGGCTCACTCTCCAACATTTTATCATCTCTCTTCATGCATATTGTTTCCTCCACCTGTAACAATCTCTCTACTCCCCATTAGTCTGGCTAAAGTCTACTTATCTCAAAAGTCACTGCTTAACCTCTCATTCTTTAGAAAGGACTTACCTGACTCTAAAATTAAATTATTTTTCTGTAACATCTAATGCCTGCTGGGAAAGAAAATCTTTTCCTCTACTCTCTTAGGTTTATCCTGGGGGCCTGAAAATTAAAAGAATGAAAGACAGATTAGCAAGAGAAGAGACAGATTTAATCACAAATGGGTGGGACTACATATAAAAATGTAATTCAAGGAGAAGTTTAGAACTTGGGCTTATATACTATCTTAATAGGGGAAGGGGAGGAGGCAAAAGATACCCATGGGAAAGCAACTTCAGGAAGGAAAAAATGGACTCTTATGAGAACAAACGGAATATATAATAGTCTTGTGACAATTCCTGCTTAGGAGTGATGCTGATTTCTAGTCTCCAGTAATGACTCAATTTTGTCAGTTTCTCTCCCAGGGGAAGGGATTTATGACAATTGAGTTCTTTTGAACTCCTTTGGGAGGCTCTGCTTTTAGGCAGTTGAAATATTTCAGAAACTCAAATGCCTTTGCTCAAAATAATTTTTATGCCCCAGAGGTGTAGTCTGGACCTCATTGCACAGTAATTTCTTTTGCCTTTCCAAGACTGTAAGCAAATGAAAGCTGATGCCAGCACGTTTAAATCAGTTAAAATATACAATGAACTGGAGGTCCTCTGGTGACATCCAGGCCTGTGTGGCCCAGTCATTTGATTTATTCAAAAACAGCTTTGCTAAACCCTAAGTGACTTGGTCAATCAACAATAAATGGCTTCACATGAACATATATGATTCTTCAACTGCCTTTGTTTAAATTGCCTAAGAGCATTTTTTTTTTAAAGATTTTATTTATTTGACAGAATAGGCAGAGAGAGAGAAGGAAGCAGGCTCCCTGCTGAGCAGAGAGTGGATGCAGGGGCTTGATTCCAGGACCCCAGGATCATGACCTGAGCCAAAGGCAGAGGCTTTAACCCACTGAGCCATCCAGGTGCCCCGTCTAAGAGCATTTTTTAAATTTTTGCCAGCCATGCTCCTTGTTATGCTGTTGGATAAAGGCAATAAATAATGATAATCCTTTAAGAGAGGAAGGGAAAGTTTGTACTTATTTGAAACAGGTGTGAAGCTATTTTCAAGACGCAGCTACAAAAAAAAAAAAAAAAAAAAGATGAACTCATTTCTTTTGAGACTTTTAGGGGAAAATGCCTCCATCCTCAGGTTCTTTTATTGTGTCAATAGATGTCTATTTTCCAGACCCTAACTGGAAGCAAACTTCGGATTCCACTACGGGTAATAAGAAAGTAAAAACCAAAACCCATTGCCTCACATGTTGGGCGTAGGTAAAGGAAACCTGCGAGGCTTTGCTCGCTCTCCGTCCACAGGTACAAAGGTAGACAACAGAAGACACGTCAAAGAGGACTTCACCTGAGCCACTTTCCGGACCACCGACGGCGCCGCCTGCGACGTCACCGGAAGCAGCTGCTGTGACGCTCAAACGGCCCTCCCTCTCGCGCTGGGCGCCGGAAGCAAAACGGAAGTGGATGTGCACCCGCTTCCGGGCCCGGGCGCCATTTCTAGCGGTTGCGGGTTCTCACGAGTTGTAGTCAGCTGGGACAATGAGCTATGATTACCATCAGAACTGGGGCCGGGATGGTGGGCCCCGCAACTCCGGCGGGGGCTATGGAGGAAGTTATGGGGCGGGCCATGGAGGAGGCCATGGAGGGAACCGAGGCTCCGGAGGCGGCGGCGGCGGAGGAGGAGGAGGTGGTGGTCGAGGCGGCAGAGGCAGACATCCTGGGCACCTGAAAGGCCGCGAAATCGGCTTGTGGTATGCAAAGAAACAGGGACAGAAGAACAAGGAGGCGGAGAGGCAGGAGGTAAATCTGAGACTTGATAGTGGAGAAGGATGAGACCGGGCACTTTTTCCCCCTTCGCCGCCCCTAACCTTTTCCTTGCTTTTTGTTTGTTTCTTAGCTGGTGCATGTGCTTTGTGAAGTGAAAAGTGTGCACAGGTATTCTGCTAAAGCTTGCGTTAGCGGATATTTTGTCATTTTTCGTTAGCCATGCTCAGCAGGTAGATTTATGCAACGTGAATGTGTATTTTTCTTTAAGGATGTGAGAACGGTGAACAAAACAGTAAGTTCAGATCCTTTCCGAAGTTAACTCTATGAGGATGTCCGTGTCATAGTATCCTTGGCCACCCTGTTAGAAAAATTATGGCCACTCTTGCCTGAAGAGCTCGAAAACAGCGACCTTCTTTGTAACATACAGGTTTGCGCAGAATAAAAGCTGTCAAGCACTATTCTGAATATAGGTCGTTCAGAAGAATAGTCTAGCTTTCATTTTTAGAATTAAAATGATTATAAACTTACAGGTTTGTGGTTTGCTGTTTTTTTTTTTTTTTTATGTTGGGCTGGGGAGAGTTCTGTTGATTGGCAGCTCCTCTTTGAGAATGAAACTTAGGATCCTGGAAACAGAAGAAATTTCAGAAAAATGATTTGATTTAGTCTCTTCAGGTTGTGATTGCCTATTTGATTTATATCTTGAAGATCTGTAATAAGGGACGCATCAAAGTTCACTTGGTGGGAACTTCAATTTTTTTTTAATTGTGTTTTGTTTTTATTAAACAAGTTTTCTTACTGTAAGTCTGAGGCATCTTTTTAGTAACTATTTTTTTTTAAGAGCTTCTTACTGTAAGTCTGAAGCATCTTTTTAGTAAATACTTTTTTTTTTAAGTAACTACTTTCTTTTTTTTTTTATTTTGGAGGTGGGGGCAAGAGGAGAGAAGAGAGTCACTGCTAAGCAGGGAGCCGGGTGAGGGACTTGATCTTGGGACTCCGGGATCATAACCTGAGCTGAAGGCAGTTGCTTAACCATATGAGCCACCCAGGCACCCTAGTAACTTCTTTAAAAACATCCTTCATATTAGATAAAGAATGTGTGTAATTAAACCTTTATTTAGGCTTTTGTTTCTAAATCATTTTATTTTTTTATTTGTCCTTTATCCTTGTCTTTTCATCAAAGCGTTTTTTGGTGTTATCCATTTATCTTCACACCTTATTACCTTCTTCTCTTTTTACACACACACACACACACACACACACATCAGCCCAAAGTTGTTCATTGAACAAACTTTTTTTTTAAATGGAGGGAAGCCTATCTAAGTCATCATAAAACTGGAAGAATAATATAGGCTGATTGCTATAAAAGGATGTATGCGGTAACTAGAAAGTTATTCTTTATTTTATTTAGCCCCTGTTTCCCACAAGGTGTTATGCATGTTGCCATGGGGATCTGAAGAAATAATGATGTTGGGAAAATAAGATGTAAACAGGTGAAAAGTTTAATCAGGAAAAATTGTTCATTATTATTTCCATCTAAAGCTAGTTGCGTGATGGATCATTGTGAAGGGAACTCTGGAGTTCTGTCCTCTACCCAAACTTCATTTTGGTAAATGTTTCAGGGCAAGAACGGAATTTATCTTTGATATATTTTTTTTCATTTCAGCACATCTGTCTGCTCTGCTTTCTTAATATATTCCAAATCCAACCACTTGTCTCCACAGCAGTTACCCCACAAATCACGCCACTATCTTGTTCAGTGTTCTTGGCCTCCTAATGAGTTTTATAGCTTCCACTCCTGCTTTCCACTAAGTCTGTCCTTTATAGATCCACTCATGGTGCTTTCAAAAGCAAGAATTAAGTCATCTCATTCTCTAGCTCACAATTTGGGATTGGAAGCCAGATCACTTCTGTCTGAGTTGAATACATTTACATTGCATCCTAACATATTTTACAGGAAATCTTGGTAACATAGTTTCAGTATACCAGGTTTCCTTTCAGTGTACTGAGCCCATGTTCCCAGTATGATGTAATTACATCTTTTGTAAATACACTTCTGTTTTTGTTTTTTGTTTTTTATTACACGTCCCATACCATTCTCTCTGAAATTCATCTCCATCTTCTCAATCTAAATATGACCATTTTCAATGATTGGTTTATGCTACCTTTTTTTTTTTTTTTGACCACCGTCATCCATTTGTGATTGCTTCCCAGTCATCTCCCTTAGTTTTAATTACTTTTCACATAATTCCTGTTTACCAAGTTATTGCATTCTAACAATGTGCTCTTTTTCTTTCAACTTTTTTTTTTTTTAGTTGAGTATCTGAAATATCTGAGACACTATCTTAAGCACTATGTTAATAGACGGTAGTCACTATCTGACAGAAATTGTGGTATGTTAGGGGTTACAGGAGGGATAGAGTACAATGTTACAGTATTATAATAAGAATATGGACTGTCCCCTAACTCAAACTAAGAAGATTCTAGGTTTTCCAGAGGAAGTAACCCTTAAGCTGAAAGCTGAAAGATAGCAAAGTGTGTATGTGTTTGGAGTTGGGGGATTTGGAAAGGGATTTTCAGGCAGAGGCAGGAGCAGGTGCCACAATTTAGAGGTTAGGAGGACTCAAGGAACTGAAAGAATAGGGCGTAGGGTGTTTAGTGTGATGAGATGAAGGTAGAGCAGTGGCTTTCAAATTTGTTGACCACTTCCCACATAAAGGAATATATGTTAATTTGCACCCAGTACACACATACGTATAATTGAACAAAAAGTATCATAAAATAATACTTAATTTATCTGTATATTGCTCTGGGTGTGTTGTTGGTACCTTTTTTGCTTTCTCTTTTTTATTAATACTGGTTATGATCCTTCAGTTTTATAAGCAGCAATTTGAAAAGCCTAGGGCTAGAAAAATAAGGCGGGCCTTGAAATTTATTGACTTTCCCTAAGAACTCCTGTAAGTCATTAAATCATTTGAAGCAAAAAATTAAATGATTGAATTTGTGTTTAAGTTCATTCTGGCAGCAATATAGAAATTGAATTGAAAAGAGGCAATCCTGGGACAGGGAACCAGTTTTGTAGCCTTTGCAGTAACTAAAGTGAGAAGTAATAGCTTGAATTAGGAACTTGGGAGTGGGGATGGAACAAATGGGACAGATTAAAGTGATTTAAGAAGGGTGCCTGGGTGGCTCAGGGGGTTAAATCTCTGCCTTCTGCCCAGTTCATGATCTCAGGGTCCCGGGATCAAGCCAAATCAGGCTCTCTGCTCAGCAGGGAGTCTGCTTCCCCTTCTCTCTCTGCCTACTTGTGATCTCTTTCTCTGTGTCAAGTAAATAAAATCTTTTTTAAAAAAATTGTGATTTAAAAAGTGATTTAAGAAGTAGATTCAAAACTGCTTTTATCTGGAGGCAAGGGGAAAGCAAGTATTAATGACGTGTTGATGGTTATATAAGGAATAGGCTTGATGGAGGAAGCTGATGAACTCAACTTAAGGATGGAGTTTGATTCTGTTATAATTCAAAAAGTGAGGATTTGGCAGTGCCTAGGTAGTGCCTACTAGCGTCAGACTCTTGATTTTGGCTCAGGTTATGAGCTCAGTCTGAGTCCCCCCAACCGTGTGCATATATGTGCATGCTCGCTTGCTCTAAAATAAATAAAATCCATGGGGAAAAAAAGCACGAGGATTTCGGGGAGGTAGAAGGTTATCTAATTCTAATGCCTAAAGAAATCTAGACTGGCAGTTTGTAGTCCTGTGGATAGTAGGAAGTGACCAGAGAAGATGAGAAATGGGTGCAAGCCTATATTCGGTAGGCCATTGTTTTCAAACTTGAATGTGCCGAGGAATCAACTGGTACCTTGTTAAAATGTACTGGGGTGGAGCCAGAGATTCTGTTTTCCTTACAGACACCCAAATGGTATCAGTGTTTCTAACTTGTGCATCATTGGAACAGGAAAATTTAAGGGGTGGAGTAAGAAGTTTCTTAGATTCTTACCTAGGAAGAAGCAGCCAGCAAAGAGGAAAGTAAGATGGGTGTTGTTTTGGAATTCAGGAGCAGTGTTGAAGAAGCAGAGAGCATATAAAAAAGGAAAAGTAGTCAAGAGTGGCAAATGTTACAGAGAGGTTCCATAAGAGCTCAGAATGTCTATTGGATTTAGCAACAAGGTCATTGGTAACCTTGATGAGATCCCTTTCTGTGGAGCAGTGGAGGTAAAAGCCAGATGGCCATGGGGTGGCCAGTGAAGAAGAGATGGAAGTGGAGTACTTTCAAGCAGTTTTCCTGTGGAGAGGAGGAAGAAAGGGCAGTAGCAGATAGGGTGGAAAGAATTCAAAAGAGGATTTTTTTGTTTAAAAGAGAGAGATTTGATTATATTCTTGTTCATGTACCTACCCGGTGGTGGTGGGGTTGGGGGGAACAGGCTAGATCCAGGTTTGGAATTCTGGTACCCCTAAATTCTCAGCTGCCCAGAGCCTCTGGAACCACACTGTGGGAAGAACCTTGTTAAAAATAACTTCCAGAAAGTATAAATTGTGTTTTCAGAGGCTGTTTCATTTTTTTAATCATCCTCCCTTTTTGTGAATACCTAAATTTAGTATAGCAAGGTAGGGAGAACTTTTATTCTGCTAGTAGAGGTAAGAACTTCAACATGTAAGGTTTTGGTTGGTTGAAGTAGTGATATAACATGAATTTCAGTTGGAAAGAAATTGTTCCTCAGATTAAAAAATGCTTGATCTTACCTTTGTCATTTTGAAAGTGAATGGAAGAAACAGTGCCTTTGGGCCTTAAGGTGACTTTGCTTCCTAATGACTTTATGTCCTGAGGCTTCCTTTCAGTGTAGTCTGTAATCATTAAAGCGTTACTGTAGATTCTAACTGCCAAAAAAAAAGCTTAACTTAATAGCTGTCTGGTGTAGGTACACAGAGCAATAAATGTTAACAAGTGCTGAAGGCATTACAGAATTTAAAATATAGGACGAAAATGTTCTAATAATGATCCTTTATGTTGGGAGTCCCCAGAACCACTCTTAGGTTCTGGTGTACTCACAGTAATGGTTTTTTTGTTGTTGTTGTTATTGTTGTTTGTTGTTATTGGTTTTTTTTTGTTTTTTGTTTTTATAACAGATGATTACAGATTAAAATCCTCAGAGGTTTAAAAAAAAAAAGATGATGCATGGTGCAGAATCTAGGAGAAACCAGGTACAAACTCCTAGCCCTAGTGGAGTGTATCCTATGCTATGAAGAAGAGATACGTTAGTCTGATACAGAAACCATTTAAAAAGATTTTCATGCTGTAAGGTTAAAAAAAATGAGGGAGCTTTAGTACCTGTCTATAAGCAGATTTTCTTGCAACCTGTAATTTTGTAAACCTTTGTAAAACCAGAGTTTTACTAGATTGGACTTTTAATTGTATGATAATGATGCTTTTTGTAAAATTTTTTTTTAATTTAATTTTATTTTTTCAGTGTTCCAAGATTCAGTGTTTATGCACCACACCCAGTGCTCCATGCAATACATGCCCTTCTTAAAACCTGCCACCATGCCCTCGCAACTTTCATCCCCCCTACTAAAACCCTCAGTTTGTTTCTCAGAGTCCACCATCTTTCATGGTTCATCTCCCCTTCCGACTTGACCCAACTCACTTCTCTCCTTCATCCAATGTCCTCTGTGTTATTCCTTAAGCTCCACAAGTAAGTGAAACCATATGATAATTGACTTTCTCTGCTTGACAAATTTCATTCAGCATAATGTCCTCCAGTCCCGTCCATGTTGATACAAAAGTTGGGTATTAATCCTTTCTGATGGAGGCACAATACTCCATTGTATATATATGAACCTCATCTTCTTTATCCATTAGTCTGTTGAAGGGCATTTTGGCTCTTTCCACAGTTTAGCGACTGTGGCCTTTGCTGCTATGAACATTGGAGTACAGATGGCCCTGTTCACTACATCTGTAAACTCTTTAGTAAGTTGAAGAAGTCTTCTGGAATTCCCTGAAGAGTATTCTTTTTGTGTATTTCTTTAAAGAGAAAAATGGTTTTAACACAGAAGTCACACATGCACATTGTAAAAGATAAATTCATTCATCCATTTGGCAAACTTCACTGTAGCTCTGCCATGTGTCAGAAATATATCTGGAAGAAATACTGCAAAAATGTAGAATGTAAAGTCAGTGATCTATTTTAATAATAATGGAAATAAGATCCTGCTGCATATATTTTCTGCAGCTTTTTTTTTTTTCCATTTAATACCTTGATCATCTTTCCTGTTTGCATACTTAAAGAAAAATCTCTCCTGTCTTAACTACTGGGTTTAAATTCAACTAATTATAATGTGCAACGATAAAAGAGCAGTTTTAGAAATTCTTGTTCTTACTGTCTGCAGTGTAACTTCTATCTTCTCCGGTGTTTTTTTGGTTTGTTTTATTCTCATTCTGTGAAGCAACTGCATCATAGCCACCGGCATCAGGCATTATCTGCATGACTGTTGATCAGTTTTATTCGTCTCAGCTCAGCCTTCTTCTCCATATATTCATCCTTTTTTGTGTGTGGATTTAGCATTTATTAGCCTTTTCTTCTGTATAAATAATGGCTCTAACTCACTGTTCTCTACAGGGCTTCCCTCAGATATTTATCCTTTTAGTGTAAGAACTTTAAAATGCTCATTGCAACTAAAATAATTCCAGTTTTCAACTCAGCCCCCCCCCCGCAAAATACATTTGTGTTTTAAAAACTTTAATTGTGAGTGTCTTTGAAAATTTAAAATAAGGGAAAACTGATAATAATCAGTATGTGAGAGGGTAGAAGATAAAGGAACCAAAGTTTTAGTAAGGGAAATAAATGTGCTTTTTTTGCCAGTCATATTAGAGGTAATTTTATAGATATGTGGCAGAAAAAGTTTAGAAGGATATATGCAAAGATCTTAATATTAGGTTTATGAAGTGAAATTGGACTAGAGGGCAAGTGTTGGGTAATTTTAAATTTTATATACATTTGTTGGACATTTACCTTTTTGTTACTAAGTAATTTTGCACGTGTTTTCTAACGTTGATCAGGATACTTTTTGCTTTGCACAAAATAGAGAGCTGTAGTACACATGGATGAACGGCGAGAAGAACAGATTGTGCAGCTGCTGCATTCAGTCCAGGCAAAGAATGGTAAAGACGCAGAAGCACAGATCTCCTGGTTTGCTCCTGAAGATCACGGGTAAAACAAAACATGTTATTTGACAGAGTGGACATAGTAACATTTTTTTCTTTTTTTTAAGATTTTATTTATTTATTTGACAGACAGAGATCACAAGTAGGCAGAGAGGTGGGGGAGCAGGCTCCCTGCTGAGCAGAGAGCCTGATGTGGGACTCGATCCCAGGACCCTGAGATCATGACCTGAGCTGAAGGCAGAGGCTTAACTCACTGAGCCACCCAGGCGCCCCATCATAGTAACATTTCTTAATAGCATTGGCTAGGGAAGGAATGATAATAAAAATGACATCTTTAGGCTCTTCAGTAAGTGTAATTTAACTTTGAAGTAAGTTTTTTTTCTTATGTAGACTGAGCTTATTTGGTGAGAGATTGAACAACATATTCATTACACAGAAAGCTAAATGGTAAGAATAGTCTATTTGGATATGAGATTTATTAAGTTACTGTTTACTGTTTTCCTACTCATCTTGTATTTCCAAAATTATCCTGTAAGAGAGATCTGGAAAAAGTTAAACTGTTGCTGTTTTAGGATGATCACAGGAGTTTTTATCATTTGGAGGAAAAATTAGTAGAGGTTTTTCTGGAACTGTGTAATATAGCATCCCATTTATAGCACTCAGAAGGGGTGACAGGAGGAAGATGAAGTTGTGAAATAAAGTTCAGAAAATCTGAAAAAAATACTGTAAGTTTTTGCAATGGTGGAGGGATGGCTATTGTGTGAACTTCATTTTTTTAACTATCACAAGGAATAACTTAATCTGCTAATACCTATATACAGGGAGGGAAATCTTGAATTCATTATAAGAATCTATTTTCTTTATTGATCTGTTTTTTCTTAGATAGTGGTGATTTTGAAATAAATAGCATATTTGTTTTGTTTTCAGGGTTTGAGTGGCTCTTCATTTAGCCTTTTATCATTTTTTTATTTTGTCAAAATAGATATGGTACTGAATCTCCTACTGAGAACAAACCCAACTCAGAGAAGAAAGTTGAAAACCAGGAAAAGAAATTGATAAGTCAAGAAAAGAGAACATTCAGAATCAGGGACAAATATATGGACCGAGATTCTGAATATCTCTTGCAAGAAAATGAACCAGATGTAACTTTAGACCAACAACTCTTGGAAGATTTACAAAAGAAAAAAAGTGACCTCCGGTATATCGAAATGCAGGTAATGGAAAAGCAAGATGTGGAAAAAGTTTTTGTTGTTTCTTCTCACAATGGATAAAAATGGATTTATGTTTAGAGGTACTACATGGTATAGATCAGTGCTATTTCAGTAGACCCCTGTGGGAATTCTTTCTTGTATACTAGAGAAGAGCAGTGGAAATGTAGGTGCGGTACAGTATAAACTAAGGTAGCCTGTCTCATCTACAGGACCTTATATAGTGAGGAGAAGGAATTAGTTTAACTTTTCTAGGCCAGGTTAGTGAGATATCATAAGAAACAAGGTGGTTAGAATTGTAAGATTTCTAGACCATTTTATCCAACTCCTTCCTTTGACAGATGATGAAATTAAATCCCCAAAGTTATGCTGTGCTTATGCTTAACATTTGAAGATAGGACTATGACAAGAGCAAGAATTCTCCTGAGTTTTTCAATATGTTCTTTCCCTGCTAGGCAAGATATTTTAAGATCCCTTCCTGTTAAAACATAAGATTTATGCTTTGTGGATATTCTAAAGATAGATGTAATAAAATGTTCACATGTATTTTATTAAGAGAAAATACTGACAGACTTTTGAGGGCCATACTTTTAATATGCACATATCTACTGCCCTTGGTGAGAAAGCCAGAATATTACATATTCCATGGGAAAGAAAGGATCTGTTGACTGTCGCTGATGATCAACAGGTGAGGTGAGGTTGTCCAGGGCTAGAATGCTGTAGCTCTTTGATGCCCATTTAGAAAAAATAAGATTTGAAGGCAGATTTCAAGTTGAATTATTTCAGAATGTTGTGGTTAAGAGAAGAGCTTCTTTTATAGGCTTAAGGAGAAGGAGAGTTAGCTACTGTCTGCTTTGTATGGAGGACAGAACTCGAATTCTGAAGATGAGTGATCTAATTCAAAGGAAGTTAGGAGAAGAAATGCACCCAACATAATAATAGTTGATCATCTTATTGGCTTGACAATTGCAGACACTTCACATGTGCTACATCATTTAAACCTCCCAAAAGCTCTGTGTAGGGTTACATAGCTCTGTTATATAGAGGAGGAAAAAGAATCTTATGTTAAATCGCCTATCTACAGTTGCACAACTAGTAAAAGAATCAGGTTTAAAATTCAGATGTGTTTAAGACCTCAACTTTTTAATCCTTATTGGTAATATGCCATTTTTTTGGTATCATTCATATAATAAACATTAATTTGCCACTTGCTAAATGCCTGTCATTGTGCTCTGTTTTCTGAAAATTAAGACATTTCCTGCCCTCAGGCAGCGTGTAATCTCATTTCTCTGTTATCTCCGGGTTACAGCCCAAAATTAGGAAATTAGACATTTAGTTTGTCTATCTTGAGAAAGAATACTGGGTTTTAACTGGTTTCATCAGCATTACATGTTTAAAAAGCAAAAGTGATTACTGCTAGTTTCAAGTTTAATGTGTTAGCTTATATATAATTACATATTGAGATGGTTACATTTGAATACATGAAGTAATTTTAGAAATCAGTAAATGTTTTAAATAATTTAAATATAATTTAAAAATTACCGAGAAAATTGTGGCAACTTATTATTAGATTGCTAGAATTCATTTAAGTCATTGTATTGACCCTTTTTATGGTACTGATAAGAATTACCTGATTGACCATATCAAGCATGATAACTGTAGTTAATAATGCTGCACTGTATATTTGAAAGTTGCTTAGATCTTGAAAGTTCTCATCTGAAGGGGATAAAAATGGCAAATATATGGTGATGGATATTAACTAGACTTATTGTGGTAATCATTTCACAGCATACAAAGATGTTGAATCTTTATGTTGGTACACTTGAAAGTAATACAATGTTAAATGTAAATTATATCTCAATAGAAAAAAATAGTTGGGGATGTTTTTAGTCTCCTATTTTGACAAGTAGGCAAAAAATAAGGGTGTTTCAAGAAATAAAAATTTGGAAAAAATATGATGGCAATAGGACAGTTCTAGTTTTATGTGTTTTTTTTTCCCCCCTTTACAATAAAGGGAGTTTGTTTAAAGCTGTAGTTTATTTTTTTATACCACTGAAGTTTTTTCATGTAGGTAGGTTATTGTAAACCAGAGCACTCCTAAGTGTATGTCATTTTTGTGTAGTGTAGGTTTAAGATTCCATAAGTTTTCCAAATTAGAAAAACATTATCAAATAAAGATACAGAAATTAACCATCTCCTCTCGAGTATTCCGGTTATAATTCACCAAAAATTTGTTAAGTAGCTTTTATGCATCAGAAACTGCTACTTGCTTTTTTTAATAAAGGTTTTTCATGCAGATTTCGTAGCAACCCTATGAGATAAAACTTTTGAGGGATTCAGGATCCAAGTTTGACTTAAGATCACAGTTCTTAAATGGCAGTACCAGATTTTCCCGTTTCAGATATTACTTGTTTTAAATTTTCTTTTATTCTCAAACGCCAGTACCCAGCAATAATCTGCTCCAGTGCCTAGTGCATTATTAAATGGTGGATTGATGGGTGGGAAAATGACTGTGATATGGAAAACAAATCTAAGATGAATATGTAAAATAAAAAATGGTAAAAGTAACTTAGAGATTATAAGAATACTGTTTGGTGACAGATGAGATTTTATTTTACTGCCATTATTTAAGAAAGTATCTCCATTCTGTTGACTGTAATAGAATTCTCTTTTTCAGTGTTTCAAAAATAAAGGATTGCTAAGTACATTAGTCCTTTTTATAAAAATTCTTTTTTAGGTCTTGGTACTTGACATAAGCTGTAAGGTAATAAAAATATTTTGGGATTCTAGTATATTTAAGATATATTCTGATTACCATGATTATAATTTGATTACATTTCTTTTGTGAAAATTAAAAATAGTTTTTTTAATTTTCAGCATTTCAGGGAAAAGCTGCCTTCATATGGAATGCAAAAGGTAAAATGAATGTACAGTATTTAATTTGATTTGCAAAATACTTAAATAGAATTTTTTAAAATCTGTATATCAAGAAAAAATGTAAATGGGCCTCCCCTAAAGGGTATTTTTTTTTTTTTTTTTAAGATTTTTTTATTTCACAGAGAGAGACACAGTGAGAGAGGGAACACAAGCTTGGGAAGTGGGAGAGGGAGAAGCAGGCTTCCCACCCAACAGGGAGCCCGATGTGGGGCTCGAACCCAGAACTCTGGGGCACAACCCAAGCTGAAGGTAGATGATGCCTAATGACTGAGCCACAGGCACCCCCTTAAAGTGTATTATTGAAAGTTCATTTTAGTCTTGAATTTTTGAAGGCCCAAAAGAAAAAAATGATCATGAAACAGTTTTCCTTAAGTTTTCTCATTTCTGTCAATAATTGAAATCTTTAGAACTCCAAAAATGGAATTTTTATATATGTTACTTTGGATAAATACCCTTTTCTTACTTTGAGAACAAACATTTTAATTAATATTGAGGCACTACTGAAAATAGTGATTTAATTTTTTATGCTTTATTATGCAGTCACCTGAGAATAATATAGTTCCCTATCCTGCTCTGTTCTCTCAGCATTGCTTTGTTTTGATTTTGGTTTTCATAGCACTAACTACAACCTGCCATAGTGTGTCTTTCCTTTTTAAGCCATTTTAAGTTCTTGAGGAGAGTGTTCACTATGTATTACTTGACTCGGTACAGTTCCTGATACTCTCTCAACCCCCAGTTAATAATTGTTGAGTGAATAAGTCCCATATTGCTTCTCTGTATTTACAAGCTATAATTTCAGTGTTCAGTCTTGGAACTTGTTCTGATAAATATATTGTGTTAGAGTAGATGGACAAATTTTTTAAATTGGGTTTTTTGATTAAACTTGTAGATAAAAGTCACCTCTAATACCTCTTTGAAGTAGTAGGATGGTTTTATTAATACAGTGTCTATTACTGTTAAAATATTAGTGTTTGTAATTTTTAAGAAAAAAGATCTTTACCAAATACAGGGTTTTCCAGGTAATTGAAGTTTACCAATTTGATTTAGGTATTTAAAAACTTTATTGTAATTAACTGAAAGGAAATAATCTTAAGATAAATTACACTTTTTCTTGTTCTTTAAGACAGTGTACAAAACTTTTTCTGAAGGTAGAGCCATATTATATGGGTTGGTTGTGATACAACTTTAATATCCTTAGTGTTATTTAGGTATTGGGATTCGTCTTGTACTCAGTAGCCTTACAAATCAGCATTTATTTTTTTATTAAAGATTTTATTTATTTAATTGACAGACAGATCACAAGTAGTCAGAGAGGCAGGCCGAGAGAGAGGGGGGAAGCAGGCCCCCTGCTGAGCAGAAAGCCCAATGTGGGGCTTGATCCCAGGACCATGGGACCATGACCTGAGCCACAGGCAGAGGCTTTAACCTACTGAGCCATCCAGGTGCCCCACAAATCAGCATTTTCTTTTATCAGTGTTCATTCTTATGCATAAAACTTACCTGTTGTCTCTTATTCTTTTTGGTGTGTTTTCTTCTTCTTCTTTTTTTTTTTTTTTTTTTTTTTTTTTTTTTTAATTTGGTGGTGGTGGTGGTGGTGGTGGTGTGTTTTGTTAACAGTGCCTTGCTTTCTTCTTTTTATAATTTGGTGCTGCTTTTCTTTTGAAAAACAGGTGGATCCAATACCCATACTGCCAGCATTGCATTTAACAAACTTTAACAAAAGCATTAATATATATATATATTTTTAAAGATTGTATTTATTTATTTGACAAGCAGAGAGCACAGGTCGGCAGAGAGGCAGGCAGAGAGAGAGGTGGAAGCAGCCTCCCTGCTGAGCAGAGAGCCCAATGCGGGGCTTGATTCCAGGACCCTGGGATCATGACCTGAGCCAAAGGCAGCGGCTTTCACACACTGAGCCATCTAGGGGTTCCTAATATGTTTGTTAAAAGCAGCTACCTTCAGTTTGATAGAATTGTGATTATTAATTTTTTGGACTTGATCACCATATGATGTCCTTCACTTATTTTCCATTTTGAAATAGGAATTGGTAAATATGATTGATAACCATCAAGTAACAGTAATAAGTGGTGAAACTGGATGTGGAAAAACTACTCAAGTTACTCAGTTCATTTTGGATAACTACATTGAAAGAGGGAAAGGATCTGCATGCAGGATAGTTTGTACACAGCCAAGAAGAATTAGTGCCATTTCAGTAAGTAATGTCTCACTTTTTAAAATTCCCCACTTTTTATTTTCCATTCTCCTAGTCTTGCTCGAAATAAACGGATTTTGAACGTTTGTAGTGACTTCTTAATTAGGTTTAGGATATGTTCCTATGAGAGCAGGTATTTGGTAGTAAACACCAAAAGCTCCAGTGACCTCTTACTGCTAATAGGTGCTCAAGTTTAAGTATAAATGCAGGCAAATTTTAGTATAAAACTAGAAGAATAAAAAGCTGATAAATTTTTATAGGATTATAAGCTGCGAAAAGTGTCCATCCATATAGATGCTTTAAATTTTACTCCTTCATTCATTCAGTATTATTTTTTTTGGTTCTGTTTTTTCAGTAAGTACACTGGTGGTGAAAGCAGGAAGCCTTGCAGTATTTTAACTGCACTTTTAAGTTTTTAATGCAGCTGTTCAATAAGAGGGAATTCATCATTTTAAAAAAAGGGCATTGTTTTAGGTTTATCCTGTTAATAGTTGTAAGTACATGTTTAGGGCAAACAGCAGTTTTGTTTATTCAGTTAGATGACCTAGTTAAATGTATGGGTTATATGTTCTTTAAGGATGTTTGGGTTTCTGACAGCATTTGATGTGTATAGTAAGTTTATTTCAGTGTTGTAATTTTATATGTAAATTTCAATTATAAGAATTTATGGTTTTGTTTAGTTACATGATAGTCTATTATCTCTGCGTCATTTAGTACAGAATCTGGTTAGGAGCTGCATTACCAGTTAAGGCAGTATTTTGGAGGAAATACAGTATGCATCTTAAGCTGATTTCTAAGAAATACTATTTAAAGAAGTACAGTAACAGTCTTTTTGGTACATTCATATTCCTAGGAAATACATAAAATCACAGAACAGTGAAAACCCACTTTTGTTATAATACAATTATAAAGCTAGATTTAAGTAAGTTCATATTATCATTTTCATTAATACAGCATTACCATTTATATTGACAGTATGAAGATATGCTAACTAGGTTACTTTTTATTTATTTTTCCAAGATCTGTTAATACTTGAATGGGCAACTTAATAAGTAATAAAAAGTGAAATAATTAAGTCCGTTAATACAGGATATACTGGCTGGAAAGTTCTGCTTCTGAAGTATTGTTTCTTAATTATGCCATTTTCTGTTTCTAATCTCATGAATCAGTGTTCTGTCACAAGATGACTGTGGTTACTTTTAGTTATTTAATCAGTATTGGATTATAATAAAATTTCATCAGTTCCAAGTTCATCTTTGGCCGCCATAACTTTTAGGACACGACCAACAACCAGGAATTAAGCAACAGCAATCTCTACTAAGAAGAAACAAACAAAAAACTGGAGAAAAAAAAGTATCAACATGTATTTACCCTCAAATTATACACAAGTTTTATAAGCTTAACTATGGTTTTAATGTGGGTGTTGTTTTTTGCTTTTTGTGTGTGGTTTTTTTTTTTTTTAAGATTTATTTATTTATTTGATGGAGAGAGGGAACACAAGCAAGGAAAGTGGGAGAGGGAGAAGCAGGCTTCCTGTGTTGAGCAGGGAGCCGGATACAGGACTTGATCCCATGACTCTGGGATCCTGACCTGAGTCAAAAGCAGATGTTTAATGCCTGAGCAGCCCAGGCGCCTCCCTGATTTTAACTCTTAGTCAAAAAAAGTCAAAAAGAAAGGTAGAATGATGCTGTAGAAAAGCACTTTGAAAATAATGATGAGAGAGAGTTTGGCCTTGGAGGGCTTTATAAGAGGAGGTGAAAAGTGAATTGAAGAAGCAAGTAGTCTGGAGCTTTTAAGGAACAACACACAGTTTTAGATCCCTGGGATTCTAGTATCTGTCTCTATTTTTTTAACTCTGGAAAAACTGATAAACATTTTTTCAATAAAACCAGATTTTGTGGGATATTCCACATGTTCTTCCTAAAGGAAATTATATTTTTTTTGTAAATGTCTTTTATTTTGCTAAAAGGTCGCAGAGAGAGTGGCTGCAGAAAGGGCAGAATCTTGTGGCAATGGTAACAGTACTGGATACCAGATTCGTCTCCAGAGGTAAAGAACATTCACCTGTTGTGTCAGGTAGATTTTAGTGAAACTGTAAAGTTAGAGATTAAGGAGAAAAATGTTCCCTGTTGTTATGCTGATTATGATTAAAATTAACATCTAAAGTAACTACAGTATAGGAAGCTTGCAACTTTTTAAATCCAAACAGGAGTTTTAAATATGCCTTTTAAAATAAAATATGCTTTACATTATGAAACAGCTAAAGAAATAACTTTACATGCTTTTACATTATTAAATGGCTAGAGAAATAACTTTTTCCTGGATGTATATCAATAGGCCATTGCACACGAAAGGAGTTGGTGTCTCATATCTTTTGCTACCACCATCCCAATTGACTATTGATTCTGGTATCTTTAACCTCCTCTTCACTCCCTTATATTTCTATAGCCCTTTTCTGGAGCTCAGGATTCCATTTATCTTTTTAAGTGAACTGATTTTCCAATCACTGAATAGAAGTTTAGGCCCCTGTGTATTAAGTTATGTTACTGGATATGCCTGGTTACTGGTATGTAAGTTATGTTAATGGTTATGCCTTTAAAAAGACATCATTAATATTGTATCATGACAGTGAAAATAATGTATAGTGAACTTGAATGTAGTATTACACATTAGTCTGTTACAGTAGGCATTCTTAGGACCAAAAACTTACTGTGAAGATTTTCATTAAAACTGTAAGCAGTTTTAAATTGAAGATTTTCTTTTAAACTTTTGTGATGCTAATTTGTTAGTAAAGAAAACGAAAATCTGTTAACTCCTATCTTTCATTCACAGTCGGTTGCCAAGGAAACAGGGTTCTATCTTATACTGCACAACAGGAATCATCCTGCAGTGGCTCCAGTCAGACTCGTGAGTATGTTTCACTTCAGGACAGACATTTTGTTAAACATTATCAAAGATGTAATTGTTAAATTGGATTTTACTAGTTGTGGAGGTAGAATGGTTCAGTTTTTAAATTTTTACTAAGTTACATACTTAACACTTTTGCTTAGGCATTTGTCCAGCGTTAGTCATATTGTGCTTGATGAAATCCATGAGAGAAATCTACAGTCAGATGTTTTAATGACGGTTATTAAAGATCTTCTCAGTTTTCGACCTGACCTGAAAGTGATATTGATGAGTGCGACTTTAAATGCTGAGAAATTTTCAGAATATTTCGGTAAGTAAGTTTTTATGATTATTGCTTTAGAAAGCAAATAAAGCCACTGAATTGAGAGTTTAAAAAAAAAAAGAATATATTGTTAGGTACAAAGTAGTTAAAATGAGGGTTTAGCAATTATTTTAAGTATTCAGGAGAATACTGTAAGTTGTCTTAAATAGCTGAGACTATCTTTCTAGTTACAACAGATAACTAGAGAAGTGAGCCTATTTTTAAAAGGCAACATCGTCTGTGTTAGAGTGAAAACATGTAGATTTTTGGTGCTACTATCAGATAATAATTTAAGGTGGCATCTGTGAAGTCAAATCAAAGGTTTGAATAATTTTTTGAACACTTTTTCGTGATTATTCTGTGGCATTTATGTACTATCACAGGCTAGGGTGGCAGTTTGCTGGTAATTATAGTAGTGACCACTTATGGAACACCTTTAGTATGCCAGATGTGCTCTATTTGGCACTTTGTCTTCATTAATCTTCATAACACCTTTTGAGGTAAGTGCTATTATTCCCATTTTTATAGGTGTCTTTCCCAGTGTGCTTTATAATAGTTGCATAATTAAGAGACGGTTGAGAGGATTTGAAACTAAATTTAACTAGCTGTAGAATACATTTTTTTAATATTATGCCTCTTTTCCCTTACAGTCATGAGGGAAGTAGAAGAAAATAGTAGATGGGATTAAAATGGAATAGAGCTCTATTTAAATATAAATATTTAAATATAAATATAAATATTTAAATTCTTATATTCAGCTTGGTTGACCTTCAGAGACCCGTGAAATTAGTTGATTGTATTATGTCTTATTTTTTGTGTGTGCAGTGAACTATTCAGAGCTAACATTGAGTAACTTGCTCAGACTTGGGAGAGGCAGAGCTGTGATACCACTTCAGATATTTTGATCTGTGATGCAGTGTTGTTCTTTGTCTCTAGTGCGTCCTGCTTGTTTTGCTTGGTATGAAATACTAAGTAACATTAAGTAACAGTACTAGGAGACAGTTATTTTAACTGGTGATTCTAGAAAGTAGGTAACACTTCAATATTTCATTATTGTCTTGTTTTGATTGCTTTTTCTCTTTTCCTAATTCTGGGGGCCATAGGAGTACTGCTTCTTAAGTTGATTTCAGTAAAACTTGGGTTCTGATGGTACCATCTTGGCTAATGATGGGGAGGAAATAGACCTCAAGTAATGAGTTTTGAGTCCAACTTAAAGTGCTCTATTCTTTGTATTTTGGGTTACTTTGTAGAACTCTGAGGTGTGTGTACAGTTTGTAGCAGTAAAATGGTAGTGAACAGTAGACTGCTAGTTCATTAAACTCAGTATGAAAAAATAGGGTAGAACTGTGAAAGTGCCAGGACCATTTCTGAACTTAAGAAAGAAAGAGAGTTATTGGCTTCTTTCTTGTCTGTTGATTTTTTTTGTTTTTTTTTTAAACATTTGAGTACAGATTTATCTTTTGTCTGCCATAATAGGTAACTGTCCAATGATACACATACCTGGTTTTACTTTCCCGGTTGTGGAGTATCTTTTGGAAGATATAATTGAAAAAATAAGGTAAGTAAATATTAGGAAATAAAAGAGATGTAAAAATATTAATGTGTCACCTTTTGTTCTGTCAATCTTTACTCTCAGAAACTCTTTTTTAGCCACTTCCAAGACCCATTGTTTTTGGTTCTTTTTTTATATCGGTGATTCCGAAACTGGGTTGCACATTAAACTCACCTGGAGTCTTTTAAAGTCCAGATGCCCCATTTTCACGCCCTACCAAAATTACATTACAAAGTCTGGGCTGGTAGCCAACCATCAGAGTTTTTTAAGGATCCCTGGGCAGCAGAGTTTGGGAGTCTTTGTCCTTAGTGCTTAAACGTCTCTTCTGATTCACCTACCTGGTTTTCATTCTTCTTTGCTGGCTTCCATTGCCTATCTTTTTTAAATAGGATTTCCTCTGAGGGTTCTTAATTATCCTTTTCTCAGTCTTTTATGGTTTCACTGTGAACCTATTTCCGTGACCATAGTTACATATTTTCACAGCTCTCAGAACTGAAGCTCTATATGAATATTAAATTTGGAATCTGACTCTGTACTCAATAGCATTCTAGTACATTAGATACCCTCAACCTCACATTTTTTCAACTAAAAATGTTATACCCAAAGTTAAAATAAATGGGTCTTTCAGTGGTTACTGGCATGATTCTCCCACCCCTTGTTTAAGTTGTAAATCAAAAGAGCTAATATCAAGCAGTTAAGTACCAGAATATGTTACCTGCTTTACATGCTTTAGTAACTAACTTAGTCTAAATCATTCTGTACTCCTGCCTGCCCCACAACACAAACCTGAGAGCATTCTCCTTGAACATGCCTTCTTGTTTTTATTTCTTCTACTTAAGGTCTTCATTATCTCTTCTGTACTTAAAGTTCTTCTTTTGGCACTTTTGTGTTCACTGTCACATACATAGTTTTCTACAAAATCTGGTTAAGTGCCCATTCTTCCCCTAGTCATGCCTCTTGAGATTTCTCTTTCAAAACTTGTTTAAGGACCTTCAGTTTTAAAAACAGTTCTTAATATTCTATTTATTGAGGGAAACCATTTGTATTTAGAAAACTATATGTGCTGTAATCATAAAACTAAAAACTAACACTCATTCACAATGACTTTATCATGACTTGAGAATAGTAATAAAACCTAGAACTGCTTTTTATCTTCCACAAAGTTGATACTAAATTAATTTAAACTAGGACTTTGTTTTCCTAAATCATTTCCCTAAATTAATATAGTTGTCAGTTACGGCATATATAGGTAGATTGATAAATTTAGAGAAAAACTTGTTTAAGGACTTCTGTGTTTTGTCATGGCCTATAGCAGAATACCTCAGCTGGTATGCCCAAATTATTGATCCCTTCAATACCCAGGCCATTAGCTACCAGCAGCCTCCTCTAGGGGACTATACCAAATTATATTTGACTTTCTTGATGAGAGAAGGGTTGGGAAAACACAGCCTGTAAGATCGGGTTCCAGTTCCTTAGCTAGTCATCGCGAGGTTCTTTACAATCTGGCCCCATCTTTTTCTAGCCTTATGCATCTCATGGCTTATGCATGCTAAATGCACCATTCCCTAATATGCCAGCCAGTGCCCTTTCATTCAAGCACTTTATGCTTTATTACATGCTGTGTTCTCCTCTTAGACTTACATGTGCCACTCTCTCCTTCCTTTATATATATAAACTCAGTTATGTAATTATAAATCCCAGCTTCACTGCCTATTAAGCCTTGTCTTATTCCTCCTCATCTGGACTCCTATATCACTTTTATCATCTCTCTTATAATATTTAACATATTGCCATGTAGTGTATATTTATATTTGCTTCTAACACTAGACTACAGATTTTGGGAGGTCAAGAATTTTGTCCTGTTCATCTCTGTAACTGCTGCACAGTATAGTGCCTGGCCTGTAGTAAACATGGGAATAAATACATAGACCGATGTAGAAATACAGAGGATTGTCACTGGTCACTTGAGATTTTTCAAGGTCACAGCTTGCTTGTTATGTGAAAAAAACAGGAAGTAGTAGTGGTAGTGGGAAGGTGAAAACAAAGATTCTACAGCATATTCTACATGGAGAAAAGCTGAATTTTGTGTGCACATTTATTTATCAGATTCTTACTATATGTCTTGCATAAAGTTTATGTGCACTAGGGTCTGAGCATAAACAAGGAAAGACTTGGTACATATCTTCAGAGCTTATATGTGGACAGACACAGAAGCTGTCAGGCAAAGTAGCAGCAGAAGCAAAGTAGTAGCGGAAGTAAAGAATATATTGGAAATGAGATTATATAGCAGGGATAGACTGGGCAAGTCAGGAAAGCAGTGAAACTTGGAGTAGGAAAGAGGGTAATGTATATGTCAGAGAGGGTAGAACATATAAAAGTATGAGAGAGTATCTTGGTCTCTCATGCTCTGGTTTTGTCATCAGTAAGCTTTATTGTTGCATTCCTTTGATTCCACCATTTGTCTCACTTCCTACTGTGGCACATTTACCAGTTGTTTTCTAATAGAATAACAGGTGACAGCTTGCCAGCAGTGAGCGTGAAGTTTCAGGAGACGGTTCTCTGAAGTTATTAAATGATGAATTGCGTTCTTAAGCTCCCTGGAAGGCAGGGAATGTTCAAAGAACTGTAGCTGAAGGAAGGGTCTGTTGAAGAAAAGAGATGGTGTCTGTGCACTTGTCATTCCCTAGTCAGTCCTAAGTGGGGAATTGAAGGAGTATAGTCCTTCGACAGAAGTTTTCAAGAGAAGCTCTCAGCAGTCCCTTCCCAGAAGAAGAGCTGCACTGTAGGGATGTAAGAGGGAAGGAAGCAGGGTGAGATGATACAGAGGATTGTCACTGGTCACTTGGGCTCTGGGGGGTTGAAGGTTACCTCTGTTTTTTGGAACTGTGGGAAAGGAGGCAACTGTGGGTCCATCCTGCTGACTAGGACTAATCTCTGTCTCAGGTTGCCCTACCTCAAGTTGATGCCTCTATATGTATCGAAGACTTAGGGGAATCCTGGGTCACAGGTACTGAATATAGGGAAGGGGATTAACACTTTCTGGGTGCCTACTATGTGTCAGGCACTGTGCTTTATTTTATTGTATTTTTCTTTTGTTCTCGTGCCTGTGTAATTATAAGAGTTTTAATTTCTCAAACAAGCAAACCGAAGGGTAGAGGCATATACCTTGTCCAAGGTCACACAGGTAATCAGTGGCAGAGCAAGGACAGTATTCCAGTTCTGTCTAATTCTAAAGACCATGCTCCAAATCCCCCTTTTGGATCTAGGTGCTCTCTTCCTAGGCAAACTCGGAGGGGTTTTGAAGTTCAAGTGCAGTTAGTTTCTTTTGTTTTGTTTTTTTTTTGTCTTTTCCCACCCCATGCCTCTCCAAACCCACTTGAATTAGGTGGCATTCTTAGGGAGATGCACCTCTGTTTTTAGCAGTCACTATGGCATGATGGAGTCATGGCATAATACTGGACTGACACATAAGAGTACTGATTCTGGCTCTACTATTTAGCTCTGACTATAGGATGGAGCAGAATTAAGATAAATTATCTGAATTTCCTGGGGCACTAATTAAAATTCTAGATTAGCAAACCCCAGCCAGACCCACTGAATCCTAATTACAAGGGATTGAATTCAGGACTCTATATTTTTATTTATTTATTTATTTATTTATTTATTTAAAAGATTTTATTTATTTGACAGAGATCACAAGTAGAGAAGCAGTCAGAGAAAGGGGAGGGAAGCAGTCTCCCCACTGAGCAGAGAGCCAATGTGGGGCTTGATCCCAGGACCCTGAAATCATGACCTGAGCCAAAGACATAGACTTAACCCCCTGAGCCACCCAGGTGCCCCAGGATTCTATATTTTATAAGCTCTCTGTGGGATTCTTATGTGCACTCAGGTTTGGAAATCCTGTATTCAAAATCTGAGTATTCCACTAGGCATTTACTGTTATTTTGGACTTAGGTTAATGTTAACTTTGTAAACTTGAAAAGTAAAAGTGACTCTAGTATTAACTTTTTTTTATTTTGTCTGCTAATAATGATGATCTAGAGGTTTTTATATACTTTGGCAGATGGTTTTATATACTTTGGTTTTATATACTTTGGTAGACATCTAAAATGTCAGATCTTATAAATTAATGAGTAGTTGGTAAACATTTAATTAGCTTTCACTAGAAAGCATAATGAAAATGTTCTTTAAAATCCAAATGTAAAAAGTCATAGATATTTGCTAAAACCAGAAGAGTTTCCAAAAAGTGAAGCTATTTAAGAATGTTTTTATTTTAGATATGTTCCAGAACAAAAAGAACACAGGTCTCAGTTTAAGAGGGGTTTCATGCAAGGGCATGTAAATAGACAGGAAAAAGAAGAAAAAGAAGCAATCTATAAAGAACGCTGGCCAGATTATGTAAGGGAACTGCGAAAAAGGTGAGTGGGTTTTTTGGGGGTTTTTTTGTGTGTGTTATGTTTTGTTTTAATTTTTTACAGCACAGGAACTGAATAACTAAAACAAAAAAGCAGAGTTTGTCTTCTTGAACTTGTTCATAACTGTATTCCAGTAATTCTTTTCTATATATTAATTGTTTTTCCACGTTTGCCAATTGAGTTAATTTTTAGGATTTTGTAGCAAGTTGAACCTTAGGAAACTTTATCAGGTGTTTGATGATTTTCTGTTTAACTTTGATAGGTATTCTGCAAGTACCGTAGATGTTCTGGAAATGATGGATGATGATAAAGTTGATCTGAATTTGATTGCTGCCCTCATTCGACACATTGTTTTAGAAGAAGAGGTTAGTTTATTGCTTTTTGGTGATATAATTTTAATTGTATTAATATAATAAGACCCTGAGGAAAGAAAAATAATTTTCTTAAATGCTTTTTAAAAATAGCATATGGAAGAAACTGCTTTAACACCAGAAATAGGAATCTCGAAATAACCAAGATTTAGGCTTTGATCTATTTAAAAGAAAGAGTAAACAAATGAAATATCTGGATTGTAAACCCTGTTTTTTAAAAGTGACCTTGTATTCTTCAGTTATAATCAGTAACTAAATTTCTTAAGCTAATAAAATTTTAATGAAGACTTAAATATGTACAGAAGTTTACTTTTATTGTGTTTTGTTACATGATTTTTTTGTAATCATTATTTCCCCACCATACAGGATGGTGCAATATTGGTCTTTCTACCAGGCTGGGACAATATCAGCACTTTACATGATCTCTTGATGTCACAAGTGATGTTTAAATCAGGTATTACAGAAATGTATTTTATTGCAACTCCCAAGAATAGTACTTAAGTCATATGTAACATGGTTGTTTTCTTTTATTTCTAAGACTATTGCTTTGAAGGCTGCCTTACTATAGGAACTTGGTGGTCTTAAGCCCAGCCTCGGTTTTTTAAAAACTTAGATCTCTCTCTCTCAAAATAAAATTCTAGGTCACAAGATGAAGGTGTTAGGTATATGGTAAAGTTCTTAATTTGGTATTATAAGAATAGTTCTGCCCCTTTTCCTAAATTTGCCTAATAATATTGAGCCCTTAAAGTTAAGCTGTTGGAGCTCGAGGTGTTTTTTCACTCAATGCTGCACTTCGGCAGAAGCATAGGTTGAATTTTATCTCCTATCCCGGAGTTTCTCAGCTCAGACTGTACAACAAAGTCAATCATTAGTGGTGCTGCTTTAAAATTCGGATCCTCAAATCTATGAATGTGACTTGAACATCTGTAATTCTTAAAAATTCCTCAGGTGAGGAAAGATGGGATTGGGAGGGAGACAAACCATAAGTGACTCTTAATCTCACAAAACAAACTGAGGGTTGCTGGGGGGAGGGGGTTTGGGAGAAGGGGATGGGATTATGGACATTGGGGAGGGTATGTGCTTTGGTGAGTGCTGTGAAGTGTGTAAACCTGGTGATTCACAGACCTGTACCCCTGGGGATAAAAATATATGTTTATATAAAAAATAAAAAATAAAGAGAAGACTATTTAGAAACTTAAAAAGAAAAAAAAAATTCCTCAGGTGATTCTGATGCTTTAATATCATGTTTGAGAGACAAAATCTCTTAGGTTTTAGAGAAATACGTGAGGCCATTTTTCTCCCATAAAATTCGTCCAGAGCATTTTCAGGAATAATTACTAATACCAAATTGGTAGAATACAAAGCAAATTCTGTTTGGTATTTGATAGTTCTGACTCTAATCTTTTGAAGTGTTTTGACACATTTTTCTAAGACACTAAAGATATTTTGGTCTAATTGTATTGGCTGAAATAGTAAAGCTGTATTTTTTATTCTTTGTTAAATCCTACTATAGTAATGCCTTTGAGACATTATCTGTAATTAAAAGTTACTTGCTATTCTCTAGTTGAAAAATGTTTTTATTTGATTACCATGACTTCTCTGTAATGAAATACTGATTTCTCTTTTCCTGGTCAGTGATAACCTTTCTTTATAGAAAAGCCGTAGTCATGATTAAACAGTGCAATTGAATTTTTTTTTTTTAAACTGGAATTTTTTTTTTGGGCTGAACCTTCTAATGTTGGCCCTCTCTTACCCCCAAAATAATTGCTACTGTATGATCTACTTCCAATTTCAAAAAACATGAGTGTATGTATTTACCAAGAAAAATACAGGGAAGATATACCAAAATTTAATACTATAATTTCTGAGGAAGTGTGGAAAGGGTACGATATTATAGATTACTGTAATTTTTATTAGTTTTCTAAAGAAGGAGGTATTAATTTATACTTTGACTACTAGCTCAATTCTTTTCTTTCCAAAGTTTAACAAGAATGTTTTTTTTCTCAAGTTAAGTTTTAAAATTTAGGTTTAATAATCAGCTATACTGTTAGCCATTGTAGAAAGGTCAAAAAATTGTTCTAACTCCATACTGATTGAAAGGTAAATCTTGAAACCCAATTTACCAAATGTTTACCAGCTTTCTTACTGCCTAAGTGTGGATTCTGTTCCCACTGACTACTATAGTTGTGCAATATCAGCAGTCTAAATTGTGTTTGTCCCAGTTACAGTCTTCAACAGAATTATTTTTATTTTCAGTGTTTCACCTGGCTGCTGATTTTTTAACTTGTAATGAAACATTTAAACTTACAGAAAGCTTGGAGTCTCATAATGCACATTATACTCCATTGATTTCTCTAGAGGCAACAGTTATTTTTGTGATCTAATTTTTTCCTTTTCAAAGTAAATTGCAGCTATCACGTTATCTCAAAAAATATATGCATCTCTAAAAATAGACAATTTTCTCTATAACCACAATACCATTATCATACCTAACTCTTAAACATATCTAATAATCCAATCTGTAGTTAGATTTTCCCTGCGAAGTGTTTTTTATAACTAGTTCATTCACACTACAGAAAAACTTAAACCAGATAAGTCTTAATCTAGATAATCATTTCCGTACCCTCTTCACTTTCTGCATGGTAATGTCTTGTGGAAAATACTAGGTCCACCTAGACTTGATTTGTCTGAATCTGAATCCTGCTAGTGTCATTTTATTTGATCCTTTCTTACCTATACTTTTTATAAACTGGAAATTATATCTTAAGACTTTATCCAATTCGAGAAATATTTTTGGCTTGAGTATTGATTGAGTTGATGTGTATTTCATATTGTTTGAGAGTAAGTAATTCAGAGCATCCTTTTTAACAGTGTCAGTTGCTTAACCACTTTTTACTACTTTTGAAGATTTGTAACCCTTATTCAGAGGGGCCTAGAGAGTCTGGGGACATCATATCTCCTTTGAATAGCAATTGTGGTTTTTTTTTCTGGGGGGAAATACAGCTATCTTGAGTCATTTGGACACTGACTAGAGATTTAAGTGAGGTTGCAGTTTTTTGTAACCGTAGATAAGCATGAAATCTACCCTTGCTTCCTTAACACGCCCTTAGTTCCATCACTGATACTACACCAGACTTTCTCCCTAATAGCTAATATCCACGAACGGACTGAGTTGTTTCATTTTGAAACTTTAGGAATATGATTTCTTACATTTTTAATGAAATTGTGTTTAAAAATGTGGTTCACCTTTGGAATGCATTATATTTAGTCAGTGCTGTTTCTGTTATTTTTTAGCATAAAAATGGGCATGGAAATTAGGATATTTCCTAAGTAATGTGCTGTAAAAAAACCATATTCTCTATTAATTAAAATAGTGAGGATCATCCAGAGTCTACAGACTTACATTCATGTTAAAGCAAAATTTTCTGGTCTTCAATTAGGTGATGGGAATGGAGTTAGTGATGTTTTTCTAGCATAATTTGAAAAGATTGCTTCTAAGCTTAAGCATTTTTTAGGAATTTGGGGAATATGCTTATCAGTGTGCAATAAATTGACAATAAAATGTGAGCAAGAACTTGTTGGAGCACCAAGGAAAGAAGAAAATAAAAAGAAAAATTTGCCCTGACTATACATAAGAATATAAATAAGAGTTACATGGCTTAGCATCTCAACTATTGTTCTGTGTCTGTCTGCTGGAGCTTTTCTGCAGCTATTTATCTTAAAGTTTAATTTTCTTTTTAAATTTTCAGACAGGTTTCTTATTATACCCCTACATTCACTGATGCCTACAGTTAACCAGACACAGGTAGTATATTCTTAAATTTATTCACTCTCTGTCTTTGAAATTGAGGCAAGCTTTAAGGGCTGTTTATTGTATGTTTTATTTTCTCTTGTTTTTTGAAGGCAAATTTTCTAGTAATCCGTATATATAAAAAGTACTTCTTTGAGAATATTTGTAGATCAGTCTTCAGGGGATAATTGCACAAGAACTTGAATAACTGAGGGATATTAACAAACACTAGTTTTGTCAACATCAGGGAAAAGTTTAAAGATTGATTTCACCAATAACTTGTTTGGGTTTCATTTACCTGTGACCTACTAAAGCTTGATGTTTGAGATTTTTTATTTAATAGAATTAGTATATTTGTAGGCATGAGATTTCCTATTTTATCAATAATATATCATTATAGTTTTGAATGTGTTCTTTCTTTCACATTCAGGGATATCCCTAGTTAGAATACAGCTGTGTTCTCAAAGGCAAGATAGTTTTCAGGACTGCAGTGTCTGTAGGCCCAGGTAGAATGAGATTAATCAGAAGAAAATCTGTCTTCCCTTCTAGTTTTTCCACTTCTTTTCTAAGAATATATCAAGACAGGGGCAGCTGGATTGCTCAGGTTAGTTAAGTGCCTGACTCTTGATCTGGATTCAGGTCATGATCTTGGTGTTGTGAGATCAGGCCCCAAAGCGGGTTCTGCCTTGAGCATTGGGCTCTGCACTGAGCGTAGAGCCTGCTTGATATTCTCGCTCCTTTGTTGTGCGCATGCGCGCTCGCGCATGTGCCCGCATGCTCTTTCTCCCTCTGTCTCTCCCCCCAAAAAAAATAAATAAATAAATAATGACCTTTTTTATGGAGGCACTTTTAACGTGTTTCCTGCTGATACCATAGTCTAAGGCTTAGCCAGTTTAATTGGATAGAATGTACATACCTAAAGGAAGATAGTAAAGAGAGAAGACTCTTAATTCCAAAGACCAGACAGAACAGTGTACAATGTGGCAGTGCTTCCTCTCAGACTCCATAATAGCAAATTATGTATTCCTTTGCTAGTGATTACATGACTAGATTGGAAAACATTTTCTCTTGATTATCATTTTTATAAATGAGACAGATTTATGCATTTCCTTGCCTTATAGCCAAGTGGTACTTGACTGTATATCTTCTACTTGGCTGGCTTTGTGAAGGGTGCTGTTTGTAGGAGTCAGCATTTGAAGATTTTTTTTTTTTTTTTAAGTTTAGTCTGATTTCAAAAGCTTATATACAGTTTACAGCCAGACATCCATTCTGTTGAGCTTGGCATTTGCCTTGGTGGTTGGTGCCTTTACCCATACAGTTTTGGATAATTCGTAGTTCCTATTGCTAAACTAAACTCTGTCTCAGAAGTTTGACCACAAAAAGACATTTATATTTCTCAGCTTTTGTTGATAAACGATTCTGTAAATTCAAATAATCATATTGCATTTGAAATCTTGTTTGTGATAAGGTTCCAAAATCTGGGAGGTTCAGTTTGTTTTACCAAAAAGGAATTTTATAGTATTGAAATGATGTATATCTATAAAATGTATCTACATGTATTAGATGCATATGTAAATGAACACAGAATGCTAAAAATGACAGTATCTGAAGTACTTTTTCTGACTGAAAATATGCTGTATTAGAAATTAATTACTTTTGGGGTTTTGATTTATTTATTCTTACAGGTATTTAAAAGAACCCCTCCTGGTGTTCGGAAAATAGTAATTGCTACCAATATTGCAGAGACTAGGTAAATATCAGCTACTGATGATTGTATTTTTTTGAGCCCAATAAATTATTCACACACCTTGGACTCTTTCTCTCCCAAAGATGCTTCATAATTTTTGTACATAAAGTTGTTTTAATTTAGTCATGGCATTGAGCATAGGTTTTTGGTTTTGTTTTTTTAATCCTGTAATGGTTTAGCCTTCTTTACAAACAGCCTTTTTAATGTTTTGGTTTGGTTTTTGTTTGTTTGTTTGTTTGTTTGTTTGTTTGTTTTAGCTTTCTTAAAGAAGCCTGGGAGTTGAGGTCAATTTTGGTTTTGCCTTTTTCTGGTTGGAAGTCATGTTGTTTGATAATCAGTTGTGAATAGCCTTTAAAATTTGTTGTATTCCCTTGGAGGTATTAGTATGTCCATGCAGTTATTGAAACATTTTTCTGTGGAAGCTGATATTAAACCATGGCACTTAGACCCACCAAGCTAAGTACAAAAGTCATCAAGTAAGCTGTGAAGTTTGACCATGGGCAAATAAATTCCTCATGTGATCTGTTGAATTGGCTGCCACTGCAGCTCCTGATGCTGCTTATACAGTTAGGTGCTCTATCCCTGTCCTATTGGTAAATGTGGGAATATTGGTGAGAATCCCAAACTGCTAATGGTATTTTGACCAATAAAAAATTCTTTAAAATCCTGGTCTGTAGGCCCTGTTCGAGGTTATGTGCTTTTGATGTATTTTTAATATTTTATACATCTATTTTCCAAACAGCATTACCATAGATGATGTCGTTTATGTGATAGATGGAGGAAAAATAAAAGAAACACACTTTGACACACAAAACAACATCAGTACAATGTCTGCTGAGTGGGTTAGTAAAGCTAATGCCAAACAAAGGAAAGGTCGAGCTGGAAGGTAAGATGGAATCTTTGTCTGAAACATAGTTTCTTTGGAAAAATACCTGTCAAGTTTTCTATTTCATGATTTTTCTACTCTTAATTCTTCAACATAGTTAATTAAAATTTTTATTCTTAACTCTGTTACGTATAATTTTAATTTTTTAAGCACATATTACTAATAATCATGATAACTAGTAATAATATTTGAATGTCATGGTATCTCCTAAGTACTTTGTATGTATTAACTTGCTTAATCCTTGCTACAGTGTAATGAGGTAGGATATTGTCCCCATTTAAAGGGTTTGGAAATGAAGGTATAAAAAAATGAAAAGTGGAGCGCCTGGGTGGCTCAGTGGGTTAAAGCCTCTGCCTTTGGCTCAGGTCATGATCCCAGAGTCCTGGGATGGAGCCCTGCATCAGGCTCTTTGCTCAGCGGGGTGCCTGCTTCCCCCTCTCTCTGCCTACTTGTGATCTCTGTCTGTCAGATAAATAAAATCTTTGAAAAGTCACACAGCTGTGTAGGCAGCAGATTCATGATTTGAACCCAGCAGTCTAGTTCCAGTGTGGGCTCCTAATCCTGTCCTTTACAGCTATACTGGTTTTTCATTATTAGTTACCAATGAAAACACAGATAACATACCTTTTCCCTATTGATGTGGTGGTAGCGTAAGAAATAAAAACGTCTCTGTTTCAACGGTAGGAAAAATAATTTGCCTTTAACAAAAATAATTGCACTTAAAACTGTTTTGATGCATACTTCACAGTATTTTTACACCCTTATTCATCTGAGTGGTAGAATCCTGTCTGGAATTATAGAAGAGAGTTTTCTCTTTTGCCTCTTACAGGTAGAACAAAAAGATTTCCACTAATTTTTGATCTGGAATTAAGTAAGGAAAGGAGAATTAAAAACACTTTATAGATCATTTTATTTGGAAGAAAATTTTATAGATTATTAATGCTTTTACATTTGTACATAGTAAAGCTCTGACTCATTTGCTGTAATCTTTGCAGATTATCCCATTATAATTTGGAGACAGTTTATTAGATTATAAGGTTGGTGCTCTTGAGGCAATGTCCTGACTTACTCTAAGAATTGTACTTTTCTGATCAGCTGTTGGAGGATAACTTGATTTCAGGTTCCACCAAGACTAAGGTTTTCTCATGCAGACTTAATTAACACCACTGGATACTGATTCAAGAAGTATTCACTGTTTGGTATACTTTTATATGTGAATAGTAAACATATTAGCAGAAATTAAAACAGTTACAGAAATAAAGTAAATGAAGTATTACATTTCATATAATTTCATATAATTTCCACTAGCTTGGTAGAAGTTAACTATAGATTTACGTTGTTTTAATTCAAATGGACAGTAGTTCCTTGTAGAATCTATAGATTCTATAGAATCTAAAGATTCCTTTAGCAAAGCCTGATCAGTAATTATTTTGAAGACCAGGGCAAACTATATTAGGGGGTCATCAGTGGGGGCACTCTTAGTTTCTGTGCACACATTTTATGTGCACACATTTTTTTTTTTTAAAGATTTTATTTATTTGTCAGAGAGAGTGAGCACAGGCAGACAGAGACAGAGTGGAAGGCAGAGTCAGACGGAGAAGCAGGCTCCCTGCGGAGCAAGGAGCCCGATATGGAACTCCATCCCAGGACGCTGGGATCATGACCTGAGCCGAAAGCAGCTGCTTAACCAACTGAGCCACCCAGGCGTCCCTGCACACATTTTATTAATAGGTGATGAGTCTTTATAGACTTGTGACAGAAATAGCTAAGGTTTTTGGAATTTATTTTTATTCCTGTAGGAAAAGGACATCCCCTTTCTTGAGCAGCAAGATCCCATAGAAATATTTGTTCAGCTTGAAGATGTGTGAATACCTTGGACCTCTACACATCTGTCCTTAACATTGTCCAGCATTCACATCACTAATGAAAAATTTAACAATTAAAAAATTTCCAGGGGCGCCTGAGTGGCTCAGTGGGTTAAAGCCTCTGCCTTCAGCTCAGGTCATGATCTCGGGGTCCTGGGATCGAGCCCCACATCAGGCTCTTTGCTCAGCAGGGAGCCTGCTTTCCTTCCTCTTTCTGCCTGCCTCTCTGCCTACTTGTGCTCTCTCTCTGTCAAATAAATAAAAATAAAAAAAATATTTAAAAAAAAAAATTCCAGCATCCCTCTGAAAGTTCACTAAATAGCACATAGTTAAGTTTTTTAAATGCAGTAGATGGATTAAGGATTAATGTAATGCTAGGATTTGTTACATAATGTGATCACAGGGCCTATAGAAGTAAAAACCCCATTAGACTGCTGTTACTGTTACTACTAAGTATAGCAATCTGGAATTTATAAGTTAGAAATAGGGAACTACAGTACTGTTTGGGGAGGAAATCTATTTCTTAAAACTAGTACATAGGGATAGTGGATCTAGGGTTTTATAAAAACAGATGAGAAAGAATATGTGATAATAAAAATGAGATGTTAAGTAACTTTGTTATGCTGTACCTTACATGAAATTGATACTGGTTACTTTCTCTTCTTCCTGTTTTCTCTGGAGTTCTATAAAGTCATTAGTAATACTCTTATTTATTTTTTAGAGTTCAACCTGGTCATTGCTATCATCTGTATAATGGTCTTAGAGCAAGCCTTCTGGATGACTATCAGCTACCAGAAATTTTGAGAACTCCTTTGGAAGAACTTTGTTTGCAAATAAAGGTAAATTAGGTGGGAAAATTAAAAAAGTAAATGGGGGGTAAGGTTGTAATTTTCAACATTATTATAGAAGAAAGTAGCATATTATCTGTGAAGAAAAATTATTTCTATGCATTTGTCTCTTTTGTGATAGTAAACTGTTTTTAAACTTCCTTCAAAAGTTGATTAACCACGTTTTTATCATGTACACTCCAGAGCCATACTGCCTGTGTTTGAATCCCAGCTCCTCCCCCTGACAAGCTAGTTCTGTTAGTTGGCAAGTTGTTTAAATTAAGGTTTTATAAAATTCTTAGAACAGTGCCTGGCATATAGTAAGTGTTCAGTAAATGTTAGCTATGTGTACTATTACTGCATCTTATGGTGTTATTCCTCATGATAAACTTCTCCCCATTTTTCACCATCTTCTATATATTTTGATGCAATTAACCTTCTTATTTTGAAAATAGTTGGTAATCAATTATTTTGATTGACTGAAAAGTAGCTGAGATTTTAACCAGCTACTTTTCCCATCAATATAGAGTTGGTGAGTAATAGAAAGTAGTAACTTGAAAATCATGTATGGATTTGATGCTTTATTCAAGTGATCAACAGGCAGGACTAAACTGTTAATGTCAGTATATATATGTTTAATTATGTTTGTCTTCCCCCAGATTTTAAGGCTAGGTGGAATTGCTTATTTTCTGAGTAGGTTAATGGATCCACCATCAGATGAAGCAGTGTCACTCTCCATAAAACACCTGATGGAACTGGTAAATTTTATTTTTAAAAAATTCTAACTTAGATTTATAATGTTAATGCACATAAGCCACCTGATTTTAAAAAATTTACTCTCATTACCGCAAGGTAGACCAGTGAATACATAGTGCCAGATCTGATTTACTCTTTGGCTATTCAGCTTAGTATATGAAATGCAAATTAGAAAGATTTAAAATCATAGTTTTGTGATAGTTTTATCATTCTGGGCCCTTTCCACTTTTTTTCATTATAGGCTTGTTTTAAAATTACGTGAAATCTTGAAATCTTTCAATTTACTGGTATTTGTCTTCATTTGTATTCTTCAAATGAATTTCGTTGGTTTATTGACTCTTCTGATTACCCTAATGTTTTTAGAGCTTTTGTCAAAATCAAGTAATTTAATGATGGTATGGTTCGACATCTTAAAGGCAGCTCTTGTATTTTTGAAAGAATATCAACAGGTGCCTCATACTCCCCTGCCTACCATTTTTATTCTTAGAGTTTTGTTTTGTTTTATTTTGTTTTGTTTTTAGTTGTTTTTTTGTTTTTTTGTTTTTCTTAATGAAGTCAGGGATTGACAAACTAGTTTCAGTTTCTTAGGCAAGTGACTACTAGCCATTCCTGCACAAGTTCATATTGAGAAGAGTCGCAGGACTGGCTGTGAGTTACTGCCCAGAGTGAGGAAAAGGGTGCTATACGGTAATGCTCAGAGTATTAAGAGAAAGTGGTTCAAGCTGTGTTATCCAGTAAGGTAGCCACTGGCCACATATGACAATTTAAATTTTGAAGTAAATTACAAATTCAGTGTCTCTAGTCTTAATTGTACATTTCAGATGCCCAGTAGGCCCATGTGGCTGGTGGATATTACATTGGACCACACAGAGATAGAACGTGTCAGTCACTGCTACAAGTTTTGTTGACTAGTACTGTGTTAGAGGTAGCTGAAGATGTACTTGACATATTTGAGTTTTATTTAAGCCATCTAGACAGTTAATTTTGAGAATTTGGGCCATATCAGAACATTGCAGTAACTTCTGAGATAAGTTGTTTTAATTAAAAAAGCATTATAATTTATCTTGTTGGAATTTGTATTACATATAGTGAGGTTACTCATATTTTAGGAGAGTAGCAAGTGCAGTTTTACCACTGACTTGTCTGTCTTCCGGTCTAGGCTTTTATCTAATAGAATAGGGCTTTGCTGCTTTTTTTATCTAATGGAATAGAGCTAGGTGGCAATTAGAAAATCAGTTTAACTATTTATGGACAACCAGAAGATAGCTGGACTCTGAAGACTGAATAGATGACTTCCTCTCTCTGAGCTAAATTGAAGAGCCAGTCTTAGCTGTTTGCAGACAACAAAATCATGAAGAGGGCAGCAAATCCTTGCTAACATTAAGTCTAAAGCCTGCATTTTGTTTTTAAGTTTATTTAAATTCCAGTTAATATACAGTGTAATACTAGCTTCCCATGTACAGTATCGTGATTCCACACTTCCCTACAACACCTGGTGCTTATCACTAGTGCACTCCTTAATCACCATCACCTGTTTAACATCCCTCCCACCCCACCCCACCCCACTCCCCACCCCACCCCACCCCCAATTCAGTAACCATCTGTTCTCTATAGGTAAGGGTCTGTTTCTTGGTTTGCCTCTCTTACTTTCTGTATGCCCTTTGGTCTGTTTCTTAAATTCCACATATGAGTGAAATCATATGATACTTGTCTTTCTCTGTCTGACTTATTTCACTTAGCACAATACTCTGGCTCCATCCGTGTCAAATGACAAGATTTCAATCTTTTTATGGCTGAGTAATATTCCATTCAATATATATGTACCATATCTTCTTCATCCATTTATCAATCAGTGGACACTTGAGCTGCTTTTGTAATTCGGCTATTTTAGATAGTGCTACAAATATTGGGGGTGGTGCATGTATCCCTTTGAATTAGTATTTTTGTATTCTTTGGATAAGTAAGTAGTAGTGTAGTGGCTGGATCACAAGGTAGTCCTGTTTTTAACTTCTTGAGGAAACTCCATACTGTTTTCCAGAGTGGCTGCACCATTTTGCATTCCCACCAGCAGTGCATGATGGTTCCTCCTTCTCCACATCCTCATCAGCACCTTTTGTTTCTTGCATTGTTGATTTTACCCATTCTGGCAGGTGTGAAGTGATAGATCATTGTAGTTTTGATTTGTATTTATTTGCCTGATGAGTGTTGTTGAGCATCTTCGCATGTGTTTCTTGGCCATCTGGATGTCTTCTTGGGAAAAAATGTCTATTCATGTGTTATGTCCATTTTTAATTGAATTATTTGTTTTTTGGGTGTTGGGTTTCATAAGTTCTTTATGTATTTTGGATACTAACCCTTTATCAGATACGTAATTTGCAAATATTTTCTGCCACTCCAAAGGTTGCCTTTCAGTTTTGATCATTTTCTTCGCTTTGTAGAAGCTTTTTATTTTTTATTAAGTTCCAGTAGTTCTATTTGTTTGTTTTATTGACATATAATGTATTAATTTCTTCAGAGGTACAAGTCTGTGAATCCTCAGGCTTACACAATTCACACGACTCACCATAGCACATACTCTCCCCAGTGTCCATCACCCAGCCACCCCATCCTTCCCACCCCTCTTCCCACCATCAACCCTCAGTTTGTTTCTTGAGATTGAGCCTTTTACGGTTTGTCTCCCTCTCTTGTTTCATTTTTCCCTCCGTTCCCCTGTGGTCCTCTCTCTTGTTTCTCAAATTCCTCATGTCAGTGAGAGCATATGATAATTGTCTTTCACCGATTAACTTATTTTGCTCAGCATAATACCCTCTAGTTCCATCCATGTCATTGCAAATGGCAAGATACCAGGTTTTTTTTGATGGCTGCATAGTTTTTTTTTTTCTTTTTGTTTCCCTCAAGAAGCATATTTTGTAAAAAAAAAAAAAAAAAAAAAAAAATTGCTGTGGCCGATGTCCAAGGGGTTACTGCCTATGTTCTCTTCTGGGATTTTTATGATTTCCTATCTCACATTTAGGTCTTTAATCTCTTTTGAATTTATCTTTTTGTATGATGTAAGAAAGTGGTCCAGTTTCATTCTTTTGCATGTTGCTGCAGTTTTCCCAGCACAGTTTGTTGGAGATACCATCTTTTTCCCATTGGATAGTCTTTCCTGCTTTGTTGAAGATTAGTTGACCATACAGTTGTGAGTTCATTTTTGGATTCTCTATTCTGTTCCACTGATCAATGTGCCTATTTTTGTGCCAGTACTATGCTGTCTTGATCACCACAGCTTTGTTTCATAGCTTGAAGTCCAGAATTGTGATGCCTCCAGCTCTGCTTTTCTTTTTCAAGATTGCTTTGGGTCTTTTGTGGTTCCCTACAGATTTTAGGGTTGGTTGTTCTAGCTCTTAAAAAATGTTGGTGGTATTTTGATAGGGATTGCATTAAAGGGTGTAGATTGCCTTGGGTATTATATATAAACAGTATTCTTCTAATCCATGAGAATGGAATGTTTTTCCATTTCTTTGCATCCTCTTCAATTTCTTCCATCAGTGTTTCATAGTTTTCAGAGTATAGATCTTTCGTCTCTTTCATTAGATTTATTTATTCCTAGGTTTGATAGAGTTGTAAACGTGATTGATTCCTTAATTTCTCTTCCTGCTGCTTCATTATTTGTGTATAGAAATGCAACAGACTTCTATATGTTAATTTTGTATCCTGCACCCTTAGTGAATTTATTTATCGGTTCTAGCAGGTTTTTTTTGTTAGAGTCTTGGGTTTTCTATATAGAGTGTCATGTCATCTGCAAAGAGTGAAAGTTTGGCTTCTTCCTTGCCAATTTGGATGCCTTTTATTTATTGTTATTGTCTGATGGCTGAGGCTAGGTGGTGAGAGAGGACATCCCTGATTGGTTCCTGAAGGTAGAGGAAAAACTGTTTTTCCCCTTTTAGGATATTAGCTGTGAGATTTTTGTATATGGGCTTTATTATGTTGAGGTATGTTCTCTCTAAACCTACTTTGTTGAAGATTTTTATCATAAACAGTTGTATTTTGTCAAGTATTTTTTCTGTATCTGTTGAAATGATCATATGGTTTTAATATTTTCTTTTTTTAATGGGTGTATCATGTTGATTGATTTGCAAATATTGAACCACCTGGCAACCCAGGAGTAAATCCTCCTTGATCATGGTGAATGATTTTTTTAAAGTATTGTTGAATTTGGTTTGCTAGTATTTTAATTGAGAATTTTTGGATCCGTGTTTCTCAGGAATATTGTCCTGTAGTTCTTTTTTAGTGGAGTCTTTATCTGGCTCTGGTATCAGTAATGCTGAATGAATTTGGTATTTTTCCTTCCTTTACTGTTTCTTGGAATAGTTTGAGGGTAGGTATCAACTCTTTAATTAAGTTTGGTAGAATTTGCCTGTGAAACCATCTGATCCTGTACTGTGGTTTATTGGGAGTTTTGGTTTATTTGTTTTTGTTTTTGTTTTTGTTTTTTTTAATTGATTTAGTTTCTTTGCTGATTATTGGTCTGAGTTTTCTGTTTCTTTCTGTTTCAGTTTTGGTAATAGTTGATGTATTTCTAGGAATTTTTTACTGGTTGTCCAATCTGTTAACATACAGTTTTTCATAACACCCTGTTGCAATTGTTTGTATTTCTGTAATAGTGGTTGTTACTTCTCTTCTCCCATTTGTGATTTTATTTGGGTCTTTTTTCTTTTTGATAAGCCTGGCTAGAGGTTTATCAGTTTTACTAATTTTTTCAAAGAACCAGCTCCTGGTTTCTTTGATCTGTTCTGTTGTGTTTTTTTAGTTTCTATATCATTTATTTCTGTTCTGATCTTTATTTCCTTCCTTCTGCTGGTGGGAAGCTTACATTTTAAAGAAGTAAGAAATTCCCAGTATCCTAAAAGGCCCCCTGCTACCCTTTCCCAATCACTCCACTGTCCCTTAGTCCCGAAGATAACCTCTATCATGACCTTAATGGTAATCACTTTACCATATAAGTGTACATTTCTTTAAAGAGCTTAGTTTAATTTGGTCTATTTTGTGAACTTTACATGAACTCATACAGGATATAAGGGATTTCTTTTGAAGGGGAGGGGTTTCTGGATTCTTTTAATATTGTGAAATCCATCTACATAATTGCTTTTAACTGAAATTAATTCAATTTCAGTTCTTTACTGTATTTTATTATGTGACTACTGAAAGACATTTGTCTTATTTCCAGTTTGAGGCTACTGCATATAATGCTAGGTATGAGTAATCTTCAGTATTCACTTTCTTGGTACACATATTTTATGTATTTTCATGGGCATAGACTTAGGAGTGAATTCACTGGCTCTCAAGGTGTGTATTCATATATATATATAAATATATATATATATATATATATATCAACTTGGGTAGATAACTAACAGTTTTCCAAAGTTGTCAAACCACTTGACATTCTGCTGGTGCCAGTGGTAGGTGAGAGTTCTCATCGCTCTAAAGTTGCACCAGTCCTTGGGAATCTTGTATTCTGAGGGTGCGGATAGGTAGTTCTGATTTGTGGTAGTTCTAGTTTGCATTATCACAATGAATTTGCCAACAGCTTTTTGTAGGTTTGTAGGTTTGCCTCTTCTTAAACTATTGATGCCTGCTTTTCTGTTACGGTGTAAGGAATTCATTTTTATACTTGTATCTCTTGATCTGAGCTTTTGTCAGCTGTGTATTGCATGTGCTTATGTTTTTGCTTTTTTACTTTTTTAATAGTGCTTCAATAAATAAATTTTAATTTTAATATAGTAACATATCACATATATCAGTCTTTTTTTTTATGTTAGTAATTTTTGTCCTGTAGTAAGCCTGTATCCCAGAGATAGAGTTAACTTGATTGTTTGGTCTTCCACATTTAGATACTTAATCCATCTGCAGTTGATTTGTGTGTGCATTTGGTAAGGTAGGATTCAAAATTTTTATTGAATCTGGATCACTTGACTAAATGCTGTTTATGGAAAAATTCATCCTTTCCTCTTTGTTCTATAGCTTTTATCTTAGATCGAGTGTCTGTGGATTTGTAGACTCTGTTCTGCTTTAGTGCCCTCATATGTGTTTGTTGAACCAGGCCATGCGGCCTTAATTAACAATACTGAGTCTTACCAAATAGGATCATGATTTATCCCATTCGTTTAGGTATTTAATCTCTCTTGGTATTTTGGTGTTTTCTGTGTAGGAGTTTTAGGAGTTTAAGATTCATTTCTCAGGGCGCCTGGGTGGCTCAGTGGGTTAAGCCGCTGCCTTCGGCTCAGGTCATGATCTCAGGGTCCTGGGATCGAGTCCCGCATCGGGCTCTCTGCTTAGCAGGGAGCCTGCTTCCTCCTCTCTCTCTCTGCCTGCCTCTCTGCCTACTTGTGATCTCTCTGTGTCAAATAAATAAATAAAATCTTTAAAAAAAAAAAAAAGATTCATTTCTCAGTAGTATTTTTAGATTCTACCATAACAAATTTTTCATTTTCTTATGACTCTGATATACAGAAATGAAACTGGTTTTTGTTTTGTTTTTAAAGATTTATTTACTTATTTATTTGAAAGAGAGTGTGGGTGCAAACACGGGAGAAAGGACAGAAGGAGAGAGGGAGAGAGAGAGTCTCAAGCAGAGCCCAATGTGGGGCTTGATCTCATGACCTAGGCCAAAATCAGAGCCTTGATTAAGGCTTAATGAACTGAGCCACCCAGGCACCCCTGTAAAGACAGTTTTATATATCCCTTTCCACTTATCTAGGATCCCTAGCACAGTGTTGAGCAGAAGTGGTATGATAGAATGCATTCTTAAGTTCCTATTCTTAGAGGGAAAGCTGTCAACAATTTGTTAAGAGCATGTTTATTGTTGTTTTTTTCCTTTTTTTTTTTTTTTTTTTTGTGAAAACTCAAATTGAGGAAGTTTCTATTCTTAGTTTACTAAAAGATTTTTATCTTTCATGGATAATTGATTTTGTCAGATCCCTTTTCTGCTTCTGATAAGATTATGAGATGATTTTCTTTTTCTTGCTTAATTATTAGTGATGTATTGGGTTACATTGATTTTTCAAATGTTAAACCAGCTTTCATTTCTGAAACAAATCTGACTTGCTAGGCTTCAGTTTGCCATTGTTTTGCTTTGGTTTCTCATGCATAAGATTATTCAGTAGTGTTCCTTTCTCCAAATGTCCCTGTCAAGTTTGATACCAAGATTATGCCAGGTACAAAAAACAAGTTTGGGAGCATTATATATTTTTTGTGTTTGTATTCTCTGAAAGAAATTTTTTAAGATTAAGGTTATTTCTGCCATATATGTTTAGTAAAGTCTGTTTCTAATGGGATACACATATTTTACAATTTTATCCTATTATTTTTGTTGATAATTTCTTGTATACTTAGTTATTTTAATTGAATACTTGATATTGTATTTACAGAATTCTTTGTAGATACAAATTTGAAGCTTGGGATGGTGATAACTTTCTCCAGAGAGGATTTATGTTGCTTCTGCGAGGAAAAAGAAGCCCCATTGCTGGGCTCACCTCCCTGAACTTCCTTTTCCCCCCCAAATTCTAGATTTATAATTCGTGTACTTCTTTTTTTAACTCCTCAGTGTCTTCAGCCAGCTTTTCTAGCTATATTCAGTGGGATGATTGGACCAAATTACCTAGGTAATCAGAGCAGTAGTCCACCTCCATTTTTCAGTGTTCTGGATATGCTCATTATTTCTTGCCTTCCTGTCTGATGTCTTTTAAACTACTAGAATCAAGGCTCTGCATTATTTATTCCAAATATATAATAGTTGTCTCTTTTTTTGTTATTTCCCACAAGTCTAGTGGGTGATTCTCTTTATTTTATTGAAGGTTTGCTAATGTGGCATTTCTCTTATTTGTCTCCTAACATTTAGAGTAGGATGGGTTGTGGATTTTTTTTTTTTTAATCTGAGTTTCTAACCTTTTTGACCTCAGAACTTATGTTTTGATGAAGAAAAAAATATTGAACAATATTAGGGCATTTGGGCCTAAGAGAGTGAGGACTGTCCTGCTGTTTATTTATTTTAAAAGAAACTAAAATAGCTTTGAATGTGATGCTTTACAGTATGTCTTTTAAACATAAATCCTCGCTTTACAGAACGCTTTGGATAAACAAGAAGAATTGACACCCCTTGGAGTCCACTTAGCACGATTACCAGTTGAACCACACATCGGGAAGATGATTCTTTTTGGAGCTCTGTTCTGTTGTTTAGATCCAGTACTTACCATTGCTGCTAGTCTCAGCTTCAAAGATCCCTTTGTCATTCCATTGGTAAGAAATATACAAGTAAAAAGCTAGACATTTTTATAGACTCAGAATAGTTGTTGCTTACATCATTTTTTATAAACTTTTTATTAGAATGCCTTTCTGTATAGTTGCCTTCATTTTTTTTTTCTCCCTCCTTTCTGAAGGGCAAAGAAAAGATTGCAGATGCAAGAAGAAAAGAATTGGCAAAAGATACTAAAAGTGACCACCTGACAGTTGTAAATGCATTTGAGGTAAAAAAAAAAAAAGACTTGTCCTAGATTGTGACAGTTCATTCAAGTGAAAAGCTGCTAATAGAAGAGCAACATACTCATTTTTAAAATCTGTATTATTATAAGTATCAGGATTAAACTGCTAAGTATTGAAAATTAGGTGAACATTCAAAAAACTTGAACATGATTTTTCAGTTTTCTGATAGTTCATTAAATTTACCCTGTTGGGAAAAAAGTCTGTATTTGTGTTTTGATAACAAAAGAACAAGTGAACAGTTTATCTCAGAAATCTATTTGATTTTATTTCATACTGTTCATTTGATGTTATTTGATACTGTTCATCATTACTTTCATGAAAGATGGTCCCATTCTGTTCATTAATAAACTATATTTGGATTTAACATTTTGATAGAGTATCATGATCACATATATTATTTAGAGAGACTGTTTCTCTTCCCAAAAGTCATGCTTATTTGAGGAAAAGATTTATCACCCATCTTTGCAAAATTTAAATGTAATTTGGTTTTTTAGAGATGACATCTTTTTACTGTAGTACTAGATCCAGTTTTGTACTTTATGTTATGGGAAATTCATACATTTTTTCCTTTGAGTTCATCTAGTAGTAACTTTTCTTTTTCCCCAACTTCTCTTCTCTAAAAAACATCTATATTTGCAAAGTGAATCATATACAGTAGCTTTAGAAAATTGTCCAACAGAGTGTTCTTTTTGTTTATTACATACTATATATATTGACATTTTATATAAAATACACAATATATTACTATAGGACTTGTTTATATGAAGAAAGGTCTGGAAATTCATTGGTGGCTATCACTCAACTAGAATCATGGGGAGCTCATGGATTTTTTGTTTGTTTTTTTTATAAATTTCAAAATTCTTTGAATTTTTTAACAAAGAAAATGAAATATCAGAAGATTAAATTATTACCAAGATTAAAAACAAACCAGTAAGCATCCTTGTTTTGAGGAACAATATAGTTTTATTTCTTTGCCCCATAGGGCTGGGAAGAAGCTAGGCGACGTGGTTTCAGATACGAAAAAGACTACTGCTGGGAATATTTTTTGTCTTCAAACACATTGCAGGTAATGATGAATATTTTGAAATGATTCCCAGATATGTTAGAGTATATATGTACCCATTTTGTGTTACATCTATAGCAAAATGTCAATTGTGTGAGTTTGCCATAGGAAGTTAAATTATTATACAATATAAAGGAATTTTTATTAAATAAATCAGCTGCAACAAAGCAGGTATAAAGCTAATAGCTAAGAAAAGGAACCAGATCCAAAGTATAGCAGGAAATGTAAAGCTTGGCTCCTGGACTGCCCCTACCCTCTAATTGCTGTTTTGATGATTCAGCCTGAAAAGAATCTATTTTAAAAAGATCAAATACTCTCTTTCTTTTAACATACTAAATATCTGTACCTTAACTTTTAGGTAGTTTAACTGTTTTGTGTTGGGCGAAAACACTCGACAGGAACCATTTGTGAAACAGCAGATAATAAATAGGAAAAATACACATCAAACTTAAGACTCTACAGTGAATTGGAGAAGTGTAAGAATAGGAATTCCTCACTTTGCTTTATTCACGTACATTCTAGCTCTGTAGCATGAGCCCTGGTACTGGATATTTAACAAATCTACAAGGGGATAAAAGAATCAACAATCTAAGGATGCCTGGGTGGCTCAGTTGGTTAAGCGCCTGCCTTTGGCTCAGGTCATGATTCCTGTTTCCTGGGATCAACCCCACATAATTTCCCTGCTCAGCCGAGAACTGCTCTCCCTCTCTCTCTGTCTCTGCTCTGGCTTGTCTCCCCCACCCCCACCCCCACCCCCAAGTAAATAAATAAAATCTTAAAAACAAGAAAAAAGAAAAAGAATCAAGAATCTAGCATGTCTGGCAAATCTAATCAAAACTGCTCAAACATTAACAAAATGAAGAATCAGAACATTCTGAAAGTTAACGACAGTCAAAGGGGGCAAAGATGGGACATGCCTTACAACTCCTTCATAGTAAGGAACAATTTAAGAATATGGATTCTGTAAAACAAAGATAAGACCTAAGAAGACATCATGACCAAAAGAATCACAAGGAACAAAGTGGAAGTTCCTTTAAAGAAAGGCTCTGGATGATCAGTTTTTAGGTTTAGTTGCAAAAGGAAAAATTTAAAGCTGTAAGTAAAAAGCTTGTAGACAAGACAGGACTGATCCATCATGAAGACAATAGATGTCTCTGCATAGGAAATTCAAGTGTAATTATGGATATCTATCCAAAGATATGTGCAAGAGCATTCCCTGAAATAGAAAAAAAAAAAATAGCATGAACTACAGGTATGAACAATGCTGAATCTAAGTGTTAAGAATTTTATATCCACTCAACATATTAATTCAACTATAAAGACAGGACAGGTATTCAAGAAAGCACTTGAAATACTACATCCATGAGCTGTTCTTGAATAACTCACTGACAGTAAAATGCTGTCTATTAAGAGATAAATCAAAAAGAGTCTCAGGAATAGAGAGTACATGCTAAGTCAGTGGGTCATGTGCAGTGATATTGTTTGCATACAGTAAAATTGCAAAACAGTATTGGAATTATAGGTACAAAATAGAATATAAAGGTTATTATCTTGAACAGTATAAAGTAATGATAATAAAAAACCAGGAGGTGGTCTAGAGAGTCAGAAAAATTAGGGAAGCTTAAGTCTCACAGTTCATAAAAGGGGCATACAATTAAGTAAGACCAACTTTATGTTTCATAATCTCTAATTTTTTTTTAAAGGCTTTTATTCATTTATTTAAGATAGGACATTAGTGAGAGAGAGAGAACACAAGCAGGCAGAGCAGCAGGCAGACGGGGAAGCACACTCCCTGCCAAGCAGAGAGCCTGATGTGGGGCTGGATCCCAGAACCCTGGGATCATGACCTGAACCAAAGGCAGAGGCTTAACCACCTGAGCCACCCAGGCACCCCATCATAATGTCTTATTTTAAGTTTGTAGGGATCTTTTATTATCTCATGGTTGTGAAGATTTGGGATTCATCAACTTATATTTCTATTTAACTTTCTTTTTAAATTGAAACAAAATTACTCAGCACCCCCAAAAAATTGAACTAAAATTAATTTTAATACTTTTATTGAAACAGTTTTTATACTGTTATCCCATTGTTAGGATAGCCTTTCTGTCAAATTCTTCTGTCAGTATACATGGATAAGTGTCTACAGTATTATTTACCTAAGTTAATGGTTAGTTTGACAGTACTGACTTTAGGGAAATTTCTTCATTTGTATTTTTCTGTATTACTTGTGTGCTTTATAATGAGCCATGCATCATTTGTATTCAAATTATGATTCTTCAAAACAAAAAAGACCTTAAAGCCTTCTTGCCACTTTGTAACAGCAGTTAATTCTCAGTAGTAGAAATGTGGATGTTGGTTATTTTATTTAATTTTATGAATTTTTTTTCAAAATATAGGATGGAGAATAACTTTAAAAATTACATTAGTGAATCTTTTTTGCAAAATGGAGCAGTACTTAAACGTCAGTGGTTATTCCCTACAGCAGGCAAACCTTTTCTGTAAAAAAAAAATCAGACACTAAATATTTTAGACTTATAGGCCAAATGGTCTCTCACTTCTGCCTTTATAAGTGTAAAAGTGGCCATTTAATAGATGAGGGAGCGTGACTGTTCAAAAAAAAAAAAAAAACTTCATTAACAAAAAAAACAGGTTTTTGCAACCTCTGCTCTAAAAACATCACATTTTTGCCAGTGTTTTATAAAGCGTGGAAAACTTACAGCTATCAATGAGTACATACTTTACAGCTCCTGTAAGCCCTTGTGAAAGGTATTCTAGTTCTGTTTGTTACCATTGCTCCCTAGATGCTGCATAACATGAAAGGACAGTTTGCTGAGCATCTTCTTGGAGCTGGATTTGTAAGCAGTAGAAATCCTAAAGATCCAAAATCTAATATAAATTCAGGTAAAGCAGAAAATACAGTGTAAAAATCAGCTTGCTGCCCTTGTTTGTTATATCTATATTTTACTTTTTTTTCCCCCCTCTGTCTTCCTACTCCCAATAGATAATGAGAAGATAATTAAAGCTGTCATTTGTGCTGGTTTATATCCCAAAGTTGCTAAAATCCGACTAAATTTGGGTAAAAAAAGGAAAATGTAAGCATTGAAGATTATTATGAATTACTTAATTCTCTCCTTAAGCTTTTGAAATCCTCTTAATGCAGAGTTTCTATTGTAAACTTGTTCTTATTTATATTTGGACCATATTCTTATTTACTTTTGATCACTTAATGAAGGCATTTGTTTGACATGGGCATCACTTTCCCTCACAGCACATATCTGGCATCAGCTATTATTCACAAAGAATGTTAATAAAATACAATATTAGAATAAATATTAGGAAACTAAGCCAGTTATTAAAAATCAATGGTGGATGGATATTACAGAAGATTTTTTTAGGATTTCTTTTCTTCTTCTAAGACACATAATTTTTTGATTTACCTCTTTGATGAAAATTGTGATGATCTATCTCTTTCGAAAAATAAGGTAGAACTTTAAAATATATATATTTACAAATAATCAGCTTCAGTAGTAATTGCAGATTGTGTGGCTCATTTTTTGTGTACCAAATGAGTTCATTCTAGTGAGGAAATGGAGAAACTAAAAGTCTCAAATGACTAGTAGTACCCTTTTAGAAGGCACACTAGATTAGAGTCAGTTGTCAAGACATGAAAATAGTGGCTTGGTGGATTCACAGGTAAATGTATTAACTTGAGCACCATGTCCTAGGGAAGTAATTCTACATGTGTTTTAAAAGCTATATTGTAAAGAACATAGATGTCCATACCAGTGAGGAGATTATTTAATAATATATTATAATGACATTTAAGCTCATAGGCTTATAAAACTGTGTAGTAACAAAATAATTCTGACTTTAAATGAAAAAATTTAGATATCCTATGACTATAAAGATGCAGAGTAGACTATGTGCAGAGATTGTTTTAGGGCAGGGTAGACTATGTGCAGACATTGTTTTAGGGCAGTGTTTCTCAGTGGGGATGACTCTGCTTGCCAAGGGACATTTTATTTGGCTGTGTCTGGAGACGTTTGTGGTGGTTAGACCTGGGGCAGTACTATTAGCATCTAGTGGATAGAGGCAAGGGATCTATTAAACCTTTAATATCCACCCACAACAAAGATTACTCTATCTACTATGTCAAAAACGCAGAGGTTGAGAAACCCTGTTGAACATATGAAATTACGGGTTACATGAATTTTTCATCATTGTGGCTGGATTATCCTCATTTTAAGTGATCCAGGTACTTTTTTGATACCAGTACTTTGTCAGATTTCTTTTCCTATCTCTTCCTGACTTTACAGGTAGCGTCACAGAGAGACTCTGAAATACATATTATGTATCTCTCTGCCATCCTAGGAAGAATTTATAGAAAAAATGTAGCTCTGTTTGTATTGGTGCTCTATTTTGGTCTAGCCCAGCCAGGGTTCACATTTCAGCATGCTTGGCCAAAATGTTGTTTCTGTAAACTCTTACTGGAACGCAGCCACACCTATTTGTTTATATGTTGTCTATGTCCTTTCCTGCTCCGTCAGCAGAGTTGTGAGGCTGTGACAGAACTCATAACACCCATAGAGCCTAAAATATTTCCTCTCTGTTCCTGTGCAAAGAGTTCACCAGCCCCCACTGCTGTAGTGATGTAGGGCTCTAGGGTGGGATTGGTTAAATAGATTGTGGTAAGGACAAATAATTTCTGATTTTATTCTGAATAATGACTCATGACCGTGATTCTTGATTTCGGATAAAGCATTTATGAATTCCTAGAACCAGAGAAAAGATGCTCTTAAAAACAAATAGGAAGGATTACTAGCTTTTATGCTGTCATTTAATACAAATAATTACCGTTGACTATTTAAAGATAAACTATCAAACATGTCCCTGCTGAATTATGTTAACTTAAAGCTCTTTCCAATTGAGATAAATTGTTTTGTTCTCAAATATAGATTTGTAAATTTATATTACAAAAATAATCTGGCCTCATCTGTGTAATTTTTTTCTTTTTGGATTCTGGGATTGGTTTGGAATCTCCCAGAATTATGTTGTTGTTATTGACAAACTGCATTTTAACTTTTTTAAAGGGTCAAAGTTTACACAAAATCTGATGGACTGGTTGCTATTCATCCTAAATCTGTTAATGTGGAGCAAACAGAATTTCACTACAACTGGCTTATCTATCATCTGAAGATGAGAACAAGTAGTGTAAGTGAATATTTAAAATAATTATGGATCTGAACTGAAGACAAATACATCAGTCTTGATGTATTTTTACTTCTATGTACTTACCACAATTAAACATAAAATTAGTTCTGAAATATTTTTTTCTGACCTGAATTACAAGTTCTTTAAGCAAATCTATACTTTTAATGTGCAACGTGTCTGTCATGATGGATCTTTGTATTTTAATTACTTTGGACAGTTAATTGATTCACGTAGTTTTCCTTCAGAGCCCGCTTTCAAGAAGTACTGGTGTATACAGGAGTTTACACCATACAGAGAATTTTGTGGACATGTCAATATAGCTATAAGTACTGGTCAGAACATTGAGTGAAATTCTGCTTATGTGTAGATAAAAATAATTTCAGGGTGCCTGGGTGGCTGAGTCGTTAAGCCACCATGCTCAGGTCATGATCCCAGGGTCCTAGGATTGAGCCCCACATTGAGCGCTCTGCTCAGTGAGAAGCCTGCTTCTCCCACTCCCACTCCCATACCCACTTGTGTTCTCTCTCTCTCTCTCTCTCTCTGTGTCAAATAAATAAATAAATATTCTTTTTAAAAAATGATTTCAGATACACTAATGCTTTCATTTTGTCACTCAGAAAGTATAGTGCTATTGTTTGAATCGAAACAGAAATATAAAAACTCCTGTCTTCTCTGAATTAATGAAGACTGGCCAGTTGAAAATGGGTGTATCTTCAGGGCGCCTGAGTGGCTCAGTTGGTTAAGTGTCTGCCTTTGGCTTAAGGTCATGATCCCAGGATCTCTGCTCAGCAAGGAGTCTGCTTTTCCCTTTTCCTCTGCCACTGCCCCTGCTTTTGCTCACTCCATCTCTCCCACATAAATAAATAAAATCTTTTGAAAAAATAAATTAATTAAAATGGTGTATTTTATTTTTATTTATTTATTTTTTTTAAGATTTTATTTATTTATTTGACAGAGAGAGATCACAAGTAGGCAGAGAGGCAGGCAGAGAGAGAGGAGGAAGCAGGCTCCCTGCCGAGCAGAGAGCCCGATGCGGGACTCGATCTCAGGACCCTGAGATCATGACCCGAGCTGAAGGCAGCGCTGAGCCACCTAGGCGCCCCAAAATGGTGTATTTTAAAAATTAGTTTCTGTAGTTGACACTAGCAGGATAATACCTAATTTAGAAGGAAAACATTAATAGATCAATACTGGTGGTTGTGAATTAATGTGGAAATAATCCTTTTAGTCTACTGAATATTTAATTTGTTTTCTCATTACAGATTTACTTATATGACTGCACAGAAGTTTCCCCATATTGTCTCTTATTCTTTGGAGGTGATATTTCCATCCAGAAGGATAATGATCAGGAAACTATTGCTGTAGATGAATGGATTGTCTTTCAGTCTCCAGCAAGAATTGCCCATCTTGTTAAGGTGACTGACTTTACATGATTTTATCTGAATCTACATGGGAGTTAGCACGTGGTATTGTGGTTTTTGTACCAACTGTTACATATGTTATATTAAACATTTCCTGCTCTATTTCAGTAGAGCAAACCGTGTTGAGAAATTTATACATAGTTTTTCCAGATTGTTTTTTCAGGTACTTATGAATTGGCCATTCTAAATGGCTCAGTGATTGAAGTTTGAATTTATTAACTTTACTGTACTTCAGTTGGGTACTCATAAACATACTTTAGTTAGTAGTTCACTAAATATTTCTGTTTTCTATATAATAGCTTATGAAATTTGCTTGTAACAGCTACAGTCACTTTTATGTATTACATAGTTTAATAGTATATCTGCCTTTGTTGAACATATGTGATTTTTCCAACCTTAGGAATTAAGAAAGGAGCTAGATATCCTTCTGCAAGAGAAGATCGAAAGTCCTCATCCTGTAGATTGGAAAGACACTAAATCCAGAGACTGTGCTGTACTGTCAGCTATCATAGACTTGATCAAAACACAGGAAAAAGCAAGTCCCAGGAACTTACCACCACGATTCCAGGATGGATATTACAGCTGACAACTTTTCTGTGGTGGTCTGAAAATTTGATAGCCATTTTCCATCATAGTTTAATTTTTGGCTAGATGCCAAACCATGGGACATGAATAATTTCCATATGTAAAGTAGAAACCTTTAGTGGGTAGTAAAGACGTAATGTGCATGATTTAAAAATGTTATCTGTAGCTATTATAAATGTACCATAAAAAGCAATATGTTCTCTCATCATATATTCTGTTGTGGTCATGGCCACACTTTGGGAGGACTATTCTGCTATATATTGAGTTGTACCACTTGAGAAATTCCTTTGTTCTGTTATGAGAAGTTAATCTTTCTGCCTGTAGTATGACTAAGTATGGAAACCAGGAAAAAGAATGGCAAGAAGCAGTGTCAAGAATTTGAACACAACCACATTTTTAAAGGAAACTTCTCTCAGAATTAATTTGTTGTAAAAAAGCCCAGTATTTAATAAAATGTACAGTGTATAAATCTCAGCTAAATTTTGGCTTGGTTTCTACATCTCTATCGTTTGGCTTACTCGGTTTTTTTTAAATCTTTTTAGAATATATTTGTACCCCTTTTACATTAGCATAATGTAGCAATTGAGAAAGTGAATCTAAACTTGGTCGCTTAAGTTTAGACTTCAGCTGTGACTTACCAGCTCCCTTGGTCAAGGTACTTACTGGCTTCTCTGTTTTTTATTTATCTCTAAAATACAGGTAACAATTGTGAGGATTAAATATGTTGATACATTTAAAGTGCATAGCCTAGTTTCTGACACACAGAATGTACTCACTAAATCTTAGTTTTTATTTGTCCCTGAATTTTATTTTTTTATTAACAATCTGTTATGTTACACTCATTTCCATGTCCTCAGTCCTGTTTTACCCTCTCAGATCATGGAAGCTCGTGTGATTTTTAGGGCTAGTGAGTGATAGGCTAGTGTTTTCAGCGGACTGACAAGTATCATTGGTTGCTATCCCAAGAGCCATTTGGCCCTCCCCATTTGCTTGATTGTTGAAGGGTTTCCCCTCTGTAGCCTGGTGCCCAGGGATATTGGACTCTTCCCCAAGGGTAGATCGGATTGTTCTAAGCCAATCGTATATGGCCTTACTCTTACAAGTAACATGAGCCATCAGCGAATGAACCTGTTGCAACTGATGAGATCTGCAAGGGGACATCTGAGAAAGATTTTCTTCACTAGTAGACTTGGAGGAGTTTTCTCCTTTGGACATTGTCTTGTCTGAATTTAGCACTACTGTAGCCATTTTAGCATTGCAGAGAATAATGACGTTGGCTCAGTGGGAAGATGTAATTCACCAGAGTCCATGATAATGCTGGTGAGCTGCTGAATTACCCAATTTGAGACCTGCCTTGCACGTGGACTTATTTTGATAAACCCTCCTTTATGGAGTTAGCCACTTTCGGGTAGTGTATTTTGTTTAACTTGGCAGAAAGCATATTAACTGAAATACATAGTCTGCATCACTGTTTGCTGAGGCCTGTTTCTTCCACTTCTTTTGTGATCTAAGTTTGACCCACATGTATGACAAAAGGTGTAAGAGGTAGTAGTCCTGAACATACTGCAAAAGAAATTTAGGAAGACCATCTGCTGCATCCTTAAAAATACACATTTTCTTGTGCCTTCCAGTAAATGCAGAGAAACCAAAGGAAGAGTATCAAAACAGTGATTGGGATTGATTGATAGTGCTGTGATGATGTGTTTAGCACCACTGGTTCAGGTACTGCTCCCATTTCTGTGAATGTATGTCAGCCTGTTGTTGCCTTCTAAAGGTTTTGAATGTACTGTGTGTCCTAAGTCCATTCTTTCAGCTAGTCTCCCAAAAGTGATCTCTTAACTGAATTCTTAGATTGAGTCATATCATGGTGTTGTGGTCTTGTTCCTAAACTTAAGATGACCATTAGGGTCTGTTTGTAAGGGTGTTTATGTTTGTGTCTGTGTTTTCTTGCCTTTACTCTCTGGTTTAAATTCACAGTAGGCCAAACTGGTCTTGGAAAATAGCATTTAAAGAATCTGTTAATAAAAGGGAGGGAGGATTATTGGTTCATTTGTTCCATGTTCTCAAACCAGTATTTAATCTCCATAAGAATGAGGAAATTGTTTCTGAAGGATTGTTTAAGTAGATGAGCTATTGAAAGAGGCTAAAGCAGTCACTGTCCCCCCCAGTTTCTGTCTCCTGTACAGCTGATCAGGATGGAAATCTTGATTGAAGGTGCTATTTGTGTTGTTTCTTTTGTTTACAAAATAGTCTATTACTGAGTGGAAAATTTATTCCAGGCCTAAGAACTATGTTTTTTAGCAGTTTTAAGGAGTAAGACATTAAAAAGAAAAATCTGTTTGCCTCGCCAGTCTTAGTGATACCTAGACTAACTCTTAAACCCTGAAGCAGAAACTAAGAGGGGGAAAAAGAAGCCACTGAATAATCTTTTTAGAAAGTGTCTTTGAAAAGTGAGTATATGCATTGCTTCCTCATTCATTAACCTGAGGAAAAGCTCTAGATACATTTATACCTATTACAACAAGTAATTTTCTGTTCTTAATGTAGTTGTGAAACAAAGTCCGCCCTGAGAGGTAGAGATTATTGAAAAGCTTTAGAAGGAATTTTAGTATCCCCTCACCCAAAGTAAATCGTACATGTCTTTCCACTCTTCGCCGAGTTTGCATTTTTTAAGTAATTGTCAGGATCATGTGGTATAATCATATAATATGCTAATTATTTTTAAATGGCATTTTTATTCGGGTTTTTAAACAATATACCCTCATTGTAGAATATTTGAGAATTGAACAAAGAAAAGCATGCTAACCACTGTTATATTTTGATGTATTTCCATGCTTTTTTTTTAAGCTTCAAGGTATTATTTTATATATAATAAAATTTGCCAATTTAAGTGTATAATTCAGTGAATTTTGTCAAATGTATAAAGTCCTGTAATTGCTACCATCACAGTCTTGATCTAGAACATTCTCATCACCTGAATTTCCCTTGTTCCCCTTTGCAACCAATCCCCTGCTTCTATTTCTACCCATTGGCAACCATAGATCTGCTTTTTGTCACTTGTTTTGCCTTTTCTAGAATTCCCAATAAATGGAAAATCACATTTAGTCTTTTGTCTCTATTTTCTTTTACTTAACACTTATGAGGTATTCATGTTATTGCATGTATCGGTAGTTAGTTGCCTTTTTATCATTTAGTTGTATTGCCTTGTATGGTTAAACCATAGTTTGTTTATTCATTGACTAATTGATGGACCTTTGAGTTATTTTCAGGTTTTTTTTTTTTATTATTAAATAAAACTGCTATGGATGTGTGTATATGAGTCTGTGTGTAGATAAAGCTTTTCATTTCTTTTGGGAAGATAGCCACGATTAAGATCATTATATCAGGTGGTAAGCATGTTTAACTTTATAAGAGACTGCCAAACTGATTTCCAGCACACTAGGTGTGCTATTTTACATTCCTGCCAGCAATAGAGGGCTTCTGTGTGTTTCAGATCCTTTCCAGGACTTCATACTTTTAGTTGTTAATTTGGTGGTTTTTAATATTGGCCTTCAGTGAGTGTGGAGTCCTAGATCATTGTGGTTTTAATTTGTATTTATTTCTATAATGATATAAACTAATCTATAGTTTCCTTTTTGTGGGGTAATTCTGGCCTCATAAAATGAGTTGGGAAGTATTAGTCCTCTTCAAGTTCTGGATGAGGTGTATAGAATTGGTGTTAATTCCTTAAATGTTTGGAAGAATTCTGTGAAACCATTTGCCCCTGGACATTTCTTTTTCAACAGTTTTTAGACAAATTCAATCTATTTATTAGTTATGGGATTATTTAGAGCTTTGATAGTTTGTGGTTTTCCTTGAATTGGCCCATTTTATCGAAGTTGTTGAATTTAGGAGTCTCGAGTTATTTAAATATCTCCTTACCCTTTTAATGTCTAAGGAATCTAATGATAGTCTTTCATTCTTTTTTTTTTTTTTTTTTTAAATTTATTTGACAGAGACAGCATGTAAGTAGGGGAAACAGCAGGCAGAGGGAAGAGAAAAGCAGGCTCTCCCCACTGAGCAGGGAGCCCGATGTTGGACTCAATCCCAGGACCCAGGGATCATGACCTGAGCCAGAAGGCAGTTGCTTAACCGACTGAGCCACTGAGGTGCCTAGCCTCTCTTTCATTGTTGACACTAGTAATTAGTCTTTTTATTTAGTCTTGCTAAAAGGTGTATCAGTTGTATTCATTTTTTCAAAGAACCCATTTTTTAATTGAGTTACACTCAACCTGGGGCTCAAACCCAGAACCCCAAGACCAAGAATCTCATGCTCCACCCACTGAGCCAGCCAGACACCCCTAGTTGAATTGTTTTCTAATGGTTGAGAGTTGAGTTCTTTATATATTTTGGATGTCAGCCTTTGTTTGTTTTGCAGGATTTCCTCCTGCTCTGTGGATTATCTTTAAATTCTTTTTAATTTTAACAAAGTTCAATTTATCATTTTCTCTTTCATATACATTGCTTTTGGTGTTGTCAAAAAAGTCATAACCAGGGGCACCTGGGTGGTTCAGTGGGTTAAGCCTCTGCCTTCAGTTCAGGTCGTGGTCTCAGGGTCCTGGGATCGAGCCCCATATCGGGCTCTCTGCTCAGTGGGGAGCCTGCTTCCCCCTCTCCTTCTGCCTACTTGAGTGTGTCTCTGTCTCTCTGTCAAATAAATAAATAAATTTTGGGAAAAAAAAAAAAGGCATAACCAAACCCAAGATCACCTAGATTTTGTGTTACTTTTTAGGAGTTCTATAGCTTTATATTTTTACATTTAGGTCTAAGCATTCAAGTAAGTGGTTATTTATTTTTGTTACTGATTTCTAACCTAAATGTAGTCCTAGAAATCTGTGTAATTTCAGTCCTTTAAAATCTGTTGAAACTTGCTTTATGACCCAGGAAATGGTCAAATGTTTTAATATTGTGTGTTCTTGAACATACATGTTTAAATTGTTGCAATTTCTTGTATATGCCTATTAAGTTAAATTGTTGTTCAGATCTTCCACACTTTGCTTGATTTTTATCTATTATACTTTTATGTAGCAAGAGTTTAAGTGTCATATGCTATGATTTTGGATTTCTTCTGTTTCTCCCAAATTTTGTTTTATATCTATTTTTTACTTACACCTATATCTATCTATATATAGATAAATATCTATCTGTATCTATTGAGACCATATTCTTGGGAGGAATATATGGAATCGTTGTCTTGCTGGTTCAATAAACCTTCCATCATTATCTAAAGCTCACTCTATCCCTGGTCATACCTTTTATCTTCAAGACTATTTTGTCAAACATTGACAGTAGCTCTGTGTATTGAATATTGTGATGTTCTGCCCAGATCCTCCCTCAGGATTGAAGGACAATTCCCTTAGCTGCTACAAGTGCTGTCACATGATGGCCTTCACCTGTCAGCCCTCTGCAGGAACTGTCCTCAGCTGGAAAGAGCCACTTTACCCAAGGCCATTTCCTCTCCCCGGGGACAGCCTGCATCCGGTGACCAGTCAGAACAGGTTACAAAGGTCCCCTTGCCAATGCTCCACTCTCCTCCCTCCTGTGGAACTCCAAATGAACCTTTGCATTCTGTCTCTGTTCTACACGCTTCCCTGTGGGCTCTTCTTCCAGCCTCTCTTCCAGTTCACCAGCTATCTTATCTGTTCAGCTTAGTTCTAGAATTCCTGGTGGTGTTTCGGTTTTTGGTTTGTTTTCCTCTGTTGCTTAGGGTTGTTAATACTATATTGCATTTTTTTTTAAGACTTTATTTATTTGACGGAGATCACAAGTAGGTGGAGAGGCAGGCAGTGGGGGCGGGGAGCAGTCTCCCTGCTCAGCGGGGAGCCTGAAGTGGGGCTCGATCCCAGGACCCAGAGATCATGACCTGAGCCAAAGGCAGAGGCTTTAACCCACTGAGCCACCCAGGTGCCCTGTACTATATTGCATTTTAAAGTTTGGCTTTCTCTCTCTAAAAATGGTAGCAATAATTGTTTGATGTATCTAAGTATCTGTTTCTTCTGTATCACGGATGGCTATGTCTCAAAGTGTTTGGTAATTTGCCGAACCTCTTATGAATTTGTTTTTGGAAATAAGAGAACTAAGATAATGCTAGCTTCCTTCACAATAAGGTTTAACTAACTTTTGTCTGGTCCTTAGTGTGCGAGAAGCTCAGGGAGCAAAACTTGAGGTCCTCCAAGTTCATATCCTCACTCCAGAGTAAGCCCTTTGGGGATTCAGTACACAAGAGTGAGCACCTGAGGCACGGAGCTCTGCCCTGCAGTATTTTGCACTCATGTCCTCTCAGGCAGCTCTGTCTTTGCTGCTTTCTAAAGCCCAGGGAGAGTGTGGCGCAAAGGAGAATGTATCTTGCTAGTTCCAGAGAAGGTACATCTCCTTCCTTTTCCATCACTAACTTGAGTAAAACTCCAACAAAGAAGGCTTTGATTGGTGTTTCCAACCTCAAGGCTGCATTTTCGTAAATACAAGATAAAAGGAAACTAAGTATCTAGCATTTTAAGGTTTACAGTAGTATAAAGGGCAGAACTTAAAAGATGATCCCCATCATCGCCATGCCACCCGCTTGGCCCGGTGTCACACCTGTGATTATGTTACATTGCACAGTAAAGGAATTTTGTGTAACTAATTAAGATCACAAGTCAGTTGATTTTGAATTAATCATAAGGGTGATTATCCTGTAGGCCTAATGTACTTACATAAGTTCCTTAAAAGCAGAGTTTTCTCTAGCTGGTAGTATAAGATGAAGTCAGATTCCAAGTGTGAGAATGAGGAAGATTCAATATGCATGGAACTGCATGGAATCCATGCAACCCATGGTAAGGAATATGAACAGGTTCAAGAAGCTGGGAGCTTCCCACACTCCTGGCAGCCAACAACGAAGCAGGGACCTTGGTCCCACAACCACATGGAACTGAATTCTGCCAACAACAGGTGTGAGCATGAAAGAAGGTAATAGCAAGTTCTGGCTAAGCAAGCAACCAGCTAACACTTTGGTGTCAGTGTCAGTTATGAGACCGAAACTCTTAAGCAGAGAACCACTGTGCCATGTTGGCCTTCTTACCATGGAACTGTGAGATAATAATGGATGTTGGTTTCAGCCATTAAGTTTGTGGTCATCCTTATGCAGTTAAAGAAAACTAACACAGGAGTCAGTCTTTTCTTTGCCTTCCACCAAGATTCACAAGGTGGTGAAATTTCACAAGCACAAAGGTTCAGATACTAGGTTGCCAAAATGAGTAAGAGCTAGCAGTTAGGGAACCACCAACTACTTAAGTTATTCTTGGTGTGCAGTTTTGTGGAAACTAGAAGAAACATCAGGGCCCAGCTCTTAAAAATGCTCCAGCCTTCTAAGGCAGCTGATGGCAACATGTACCTGACAAGATCAGTGCCCTTTTACGTTAGCTGTAGATAACCTTCTGAATAGAATGCCTGAGTTGACCAAACATTTAGCAAATTATATAAATGAATACAAGCTATAGTGAATTAAAGCACACAAATACAAAAGAACAAGTATATACAAAATCTTTATAAATTCACTGCACCAAAAGTATACAAGCAGTATCAATTCGTTGGGACAAAAATGAGTGTTTTTGTTCTCCCCAGGTCACTAATTGAATACATTGTACAGTTCTGAGAAGTTATTCGTAGAAACTGAACTAGGTTGGAAAACAATACTGTCCTATGAAAATGACAATTCATGGTGGAAATGAAACTGGGTATGTTACACACCCGCTGTATAACAACACGACCCAGTAACAGTACTCACCTGCTTGCTGGATGAGGCTTTGATTTATAAAACACCTGTATTTCCAAGACTGTTTAACATCTCTACTTATAAATTAATTCACAGGATTCATACGGTTGCTTTTTAGCTTCAAATGGATATTAGCAAAAATAACAAAATGATCCCTTTGCAAGCAAAACATTTACCTTCTTAAATGCAAACATCACATGAGATTAGAGTACAATTTCTTAACCTCTCCTCTAAAAGGTCTGTGACACAAAAGAAGAGATCGACTCCTTGTTATACCAACCTGGAGAAATGTGCTGTGTCCACTGCTCTTACTTCAGTGACTGGCCCAAACCTCAAGGCCCTCAGGGGATTGCCTGTCTCTGACACCCAGAAATGTCTGCATAAGTCAAGGAGAGCAATCCAGGGACGAGAAGGCCCCGGGTGCACTGGACGGGCTCACAGCTGAGCTGGCAAGACAGGGTGTGTGAGGCAAACACACTGCTCCTACCCTGAGCTTCTGCTTTGTCCACTTTGCTCATGATTTGGGTACCTGGTTGGCGGGCAGTGGGTGGAATGTGTCACAGATCTGAGTTCTTGAATAATGCACCCTTTGCCAGGGTTTATCACTGTAGAAGAAAATGGAATGGAGAGGAACCTACCTGCCAGTAAAAACCACCTTGCCTCCTCCATCTTCCAAACCCTCATTCCCTCTCTATGAAACGAACCATTAAAATCCTCTCTCCTTGCACCAGCGGGAGAGGGAAGAAATAAAGTTCTGCAGACACCCATGGTGGAGAGATCCTCCAAATGCAGCAAGCAAGACCTTTAGTGCATATAAAATGGATTCCCGTTAAGACCAAAATATAATGTTTCAGTTAGATGCCGTGTTGGCATCTTGATTCCTTGGTAGGGTCTAATTTTACCTTAAGATTGTGTTTTGGCCAATTTCCTGTTTAGAAATAGGAGTAGCAACAGTCAAAACCTTTATTAAAGAAATTATAAAAGGCAAAATTATTAAAGGCAAAGCAGCCTCATGTCAGTTTATCAGCTCATTTGGGAACATTCAAAAAAAAAAAAAAAGTAGGACCCTCTCCTATATTCAGGATTTTTTCACTCATGTGAACCATCTAAATTCTATCTTATTTGAGTAGCCTGAGTAGGGTTTCATTAGGCTCTACTTATCAGAGACCAATACTGGTAAGATGGATTTTAAAAGAAAATCTCTAAAGTAAGCTTCTCTCCTAATGAGGAAAGAGGTGGCAAAAATTCAAGTGTCAGTTTCCCTTTCCCCGGGAAGAGGTTTAGAAAAACTCAACAGCTCACCTTTTGAGCTCTACAAGTTCCTTGTGAAATGCTCTTAGCATTAGAATCAGATCTAAAATAAAAGAGGCAGAAAAAACATTTACAAAACTGGGCATTCCTTAAACACAAAGACTCTTGCTAAGACCGGGAGAACCATACAAAGGAGAAGTTAAAAGGAGGGACAGTAACATTCTTGGCGAAAGAGGAAAAAGAAAACCAGGGCACAGACTCCAATATCCATTTTCCAGGCCAGAAAAGGGTGAGCCCGGCCGGAGCTTCAGCCTCCTGGCCCCCGCAGCAGACTCCCCTCTATCTGTGGGCCTCAGGAAGGCTGCACGTGGACAGTGTGCTCCCACGGAGACTTGCGAACTCACTGTATCTGGTAACTGTTCTCCCGAGAGAGCAGAACTACCTGGCAAGCGTAAAGGCAAGTGTTTCCATTCTTCTAATGAAACGGGCTGCGTTAAAATGAACAACAAAGCCGGCCCAGAACCAACCAGCCGGCCGGGATGTAGTGCAAATCTCGCGCGCTCGCGGAAGGCCGTCGGGGAGGCTACACGTTGGTTTCCAGTCCTAGCAAGCGTCCCATTCTCTCCACGTTCTTGTCAATTGTAGCCTGACAGGTTATCTCCTTGGCACATTCCATAGGAAACCAGCCCCTCTCTCCATCTCGCAGCCGTTCCCCCTCATACCAGCCTGCAAAGGAGAGCAGAGTCCCCATGAAATGACGGGGCAGTGGGGGAACCGGAACCCTGCCCGGCTCGGGGAGGACGTGAGCGAACTTCAGAGGCAGCAGCTAACCCCAGCTGGTGCGTGACTGAGGACAGAAGGCCAGCAGAGAAGGCAACAGAGGGAAGTGCCTCAAGAAGGAATGAATGACTTACCGGAGGTGGGATACCACCAGGGGCCCCGAAGGGAGCAAAAGAGCCCAGGAGTTGGGCTGAGCTGAGGAAGGGGACGCTACGCATAAAGAGGGGGGCAGCAGGAAACTGATTTTTTTTTTTTTTTTTTAAGTGAGGAAGAAAGAACCTCTGGAGATGAGCACTTAAGTCACTGGGGGCTGGGAAGGAAGGGCGACCATTCAAGGTTGCTTTTCAGTCATACACCATGTGACTGCATTCCTATTCGAAAACATGAAAAGCAATAGTGTTGATAGAGGAAAGGCAGGTGCATATGAGAAAACCAAACGGATATGGAATGTGAGCGTTAGAAACAAAACCAGACTCCTCTGTTCTTTGGCACCCCAAAAGCTGTGTGGGGTGTGCCCGTAAGAACCCCCACTCACCATCGCTGACCCGCTGATAGATGAGAGCCACATCTGCCACCTGCAGGGAGAGTTCATCTGGCTGTTTGGCAGTGAACGATCTAATGATTTCCACCTGGGTCAGTGCTGCGAGGGAAAGGGGGGGGACACGCTGAGCAGAGGAGAACCAGACAGGTACAAATCGATACTGTATGTTTCCTCAATCTTTCTGTGCAGTTCAAGGCCGGTGCTGGCAGAAACAAGTTAAGCGTCTACCAAACAGAAACTCTGCTCCAGGAACTGTCTTACTTGGCTTAGAGCCTTAGAACTTTAGAAGCTCTGGATCGTGAGAGGCCTTTTGTGATGCATAAACTCCCTCAAATAGAGCCAGGACAAGCTATACACAATAGAGCAGATAACACCCATTGTGCATAGGGGAAACTGAGGCCAGACAGATGAACGTGCCAAGGCCATGCAACTAACACCAACATCTGCAGAACATCCATTCCCCCGGCTCCTATCCACGGGGCTCCCCAGCCGGTCGGCACAGGAAAGCTGCCAAAGATGTTCAGAAAAAAAAGGAGCTCCAAGCTAAAAGTTGGACATTTTAGAGTTCCCCCAAAAATGCTAAATCAGAACCAAACATTATAACTTCAGTGACTTGGGACTGACTGACTTGAGTTCTTAATTTGTTCTTTATTAATAATAGAAAACTTTATTATAGACAACTTTCAAACCAATCACTTTAGTTTTGGCTCTAAGCTTAAAGTTGTGGTTTTTGAGCACTCCAAGATAACCAGTTTTGCTGCCCTGGTTCTTTTGATTTGACCTTCCAGCTAGAAATACCCAGAGATGCCGAACATCAAAGTTAAGTCGCTATTAAGCACAGGACACCGCCCTTTCCTGCATCCGTTCCTATGGCCCTAGAAGAACAAAATGCATTTTCTTAATAGTATCACTTTAATAAATAAGGCCAAAAGTAATGTAAAGTAATTTTCTTTAGGTTAAAAAATACATTTCAGCTTAGCTTCAGACTGTCGTATGGAGAAGGTTTAAACATTAGACTCTTGTCCATTAACAAGAGCGGAAAATCTAAGAGCTTTAGAGGACAAGCAGGGCTTTCGACACAAGCTCTTTACCTTAATCCTGACGATAACCCCGTATTGTATATAGTAATGCAGCTAACTCGCAGGAGAGTAAACAAGCTCAGGAAAGTTTTGCAATGATTTGCCACGTTGACATGACAAAGAACTGCACCTTGGATATGAATTCAGATCCGCTGGCTTCCAAAGCAGGGATCACAGGGTTCTGTGATGCAGGGCCACAGGAACTAATGCTCGGACAAAAACCACGGAGCAGGGATTGGGGAGGTGAACCATTAACAACCCAGCGTCCAGCAGGGGGCACAGGCCCTCCATGTTCCAGAGCTGGCTGCCCTCCAGGTACTTACAGGTTCGGTCCAGAGGCTGCTTCCCACTGCTGTGTCCCAGGGCGGTTATCCAGCGGGCTCGCTCACTCCTAAACAGAGAGGGTATATACACCTAAGAGACTCAAGGTGCTGGGACAAAGCAAGCAAAGCCATTCCAGAAAACGGGAGATTCCCTGGAGAGTTATAGGGCTGGCCTTTAGAACAGGGTTATGAGTTAGTTAAGAAAGATAATCCGAGGAATCTAGGCTGAATGCTAGTCATTGCCGTTAAAAAGATTCTGAATGAACTTGGCTACTTATTAAGTGGAATTTCTCACAGGACAGTTTAAGATTTAATAAAGAGATGATTACACCAACACATAATCACATAAAGATATTTACACTACTCTGTCTGACTCAACATTTCTAAACAGTAAATTTCACTTAAAAAAATTCCAGTAAGTCAGTCTCTCTCCATTCTCTCTTCCTCCCCCTACACTCAAAGTATTTCAGGAAAGGTGAATCTAGACATATTCAAAGTTCCTCTTATGGCTGAGATTGCCAAACTTCAGCCTTACTAAAATAAACAAAAATTCTTTGAACTTTCTTAGACTGTTCCCAAATGCTTAAAAGGACTTAATGAACAGAGCCAAAAAATTTTTTAAGGAAAAATACAACTGAGACTTTTTAAATAATAATAACCTATAATTACATGAAACAAAATAATTATTTAACTGAAGGATCAGAAGTCTGAGATAAGCATTATTCCATAACACAGTTATCCCCAGTTTTTGATTTGGGAAGTCAAGTATCAAGATTGCAATTAATTAAATTAGGCACGCACGCACACACACAGACTTTAAAGTCTCTTAAGAAGCATGGATTAGGGACGCCTGGGTGGCTCAGCCATTAAGCCCCTGCCTTCGGATCAGGTCATGATACCAGGGTTCTGGGATCGAGCCCCCCCATCAGAGCTCCCTGTTCAGTGGGAAGCCTGCTTGTCCCTCTCCCACTCCCCCTGCTTGTGTTCCCTCTCTTGCTATGTCTCTCTCAAAAAAATAAATAAAATCTTTAAAGAAAAAAAGCAGCAGCAGCAGCAGGAGCACTGATCAAACCCACACTATAGGGGCACATGCGGCTCAGGTCATGATCCCAGGGTCTTGGGATCAAGTCTACATCAGACTCCCTGCTCAGTGGGGACTCTGCTTCTTCCTCTCCCTCTGCCCTCCCCTCATTCTGTGCTCTCTCTCAAAATCTTAAAAAAATAAAATAAACCCATACTACATGGCAGATGAAGCACTTGACATCCATTATTTCACATCATCCCCCAAAAGGCCGCTGAAAGGATGAGAAGGCTGCATGGAGGTCCTGAGGCAAGTGATCCAAACCAAGGTGAGTTTGGACTCTGCACTGGGCCTTCTTAGCAAGGGATGCCTTTATCCCCAGGGCTTGAAAAAAATTTTTTTTCTTCTGCAACAGCCTGTACCTAAAGGTGCTTCTTGCTGTTACATCACCTTCCCCACCCCTCAGGTATCTTTTCATCTGGGCGGTACTGACTGCTTGCTGGCCTGAGGCACACGCTGTCCCACACCCTTTCCTCCCTGCCCTTCTTTTTTTTTTTTTTTTTTTAATTATTATTATTATTTTTTTATTTGACAGATGGAGATCACAAGCAGACAGAGAGGTAGGCAGAGAGAGAGAGGGAAGCAGGCTCCCGGCTGAGCAGAGAGCCCGATGTGGGGCTCGATCCCAGGACCCTGGGATCATGACCTGAGCTGAAGGCAGAGGCTTTAACCCACTGAGCCACCCAGGTGCCCCTGTCTGCCCTTCTTGCTCTCAAGTAGGACGTTCCTCCTGTTTCTACCCATTAATCTCACTCCTCATCAACAAAGAACATACATAAAACACTGCACTAATCTTCAGTGTATACAGATCCTTGAGTGGTTTCATAGGTGCACCCGACACCTGTCCCTTCCCCATCAATAACCGCCCATAGAGGGAACCACCGCCACAGACTAGCTGCACCTGTCTTATGCTTTATGAAAATGGAATCCTACAGCACGTCCACTTTTGTTCAGCACGTCCACTCAGTTCTGAAAACGCAAGCCTCACCTCCTCCAGGTGACCTCCTCAGATGCAAAGCCCAAACCTCCATCCTCAACCAGTCTGTCGGTCCTGCTCCCAGTCTCTCCCCTGCACAGCCCTATCCCACTGCCAGCCAGCTGTAAGCCTCATGAAGGCAAGCACCTTGTCTGTTCAGTCCCCTGCTGCATCTCCAGAACACTGCCCAGCACATAACGAGGCCTGACCTGAAAACAGCCGTTAACCTAAGGAATCAGTCATCACGCACTGCCCCCCACGGCCTCACTCATCTGTTTCTCCTCTAGGCCATTAGCCTCAGAAGGGTAGGAACTGGGTCTCATTCTAAATCGTTAGGGAGCACTGATGTGCCAGCGACAGTATTGTTTTGTATTTTGCAAGTCCCATCAAATTTCATCTTTACAACAATCATGGAAATTAAATAGCAACATCATTATTTCCATTGTGTTGTTCGGAGGACGAAGCTGGTCTGGAAGATTAAGAAGCACTTGCTTCCAGAGACAAGGCTAAGAGGTAGAGTCAGCATAGAAGCCAGGGAGTCCCGGGCCTAAAAGGCAGTGCTCCCTAGCAGGTGCTCACAAAACACTGAAGGAAGTCAGGGAGGGTGGGAACTGCAGTGTGCTGAAAGGCAGACTCCGGTAAGAAACTGAGGCTGAGCCCCCGTCACACGGGTGCGTCAAGGAGTAAGTGATGTGCGCAGTTTACCGAGACACTGATGGTACCGCTTGCTCTTCGAAACCCTGCTACAGGCCACAAAGGGCTTCAGGGAGGTTTTATGAAGAACAACTTTAAAAAGCACGACTTTTTATAAAGCACGACTTTATAAAGCACAACCTCCTTTCAAATGATCCCACGCATGGGGCGCCTGGGTGGCTCAATGGGTTAAGCCTCTGCCTTCGGCTCAGGTCCTGGTCCCAGGGTCCTGGGATCGAGTCCCGAATTAGGCTCTCTGCTCAGCAGGGAGCGTGCTTCCTCCTCTCTCTCTCTCTCTGCCTGCCTCTCTGCCTACTTGTGATCTCTCTCTGTCAAATAAATAAATAAAATCTTTAAAAAAATAAATAAATAAAAATAAAATGATCCCACGCAAACACTTCCATCTTTGATACCATCTCTTCGTCGGAAAAGATCTATTTTTATACTCAGGCTCATGTGGAACTTCCAAAGCACAAAGGCAACTGAAAACGAAGTCCTACTTGGCAGATGGAAGACCCATTCACCAAGAGAAACGAAAGGTGACCGTGTGCATCCCTGTGCGCCACAGCCGACCACGTCGGCCTCCTCTTGGCCTCCCACCTCTGCATGGCCCTGACTCCCGTCTGGGGCCCTTTGAGTCCCGCCCTGGGCACAGCCCACTTCTGGCATCCGGTGGCCCTTTTCAGGGACAGCCTGACCCTGCAGCCAGTTTCCAGAAGTCCAGATGAAACCTCTCACTCCCGTGGCATGCTGCCTGGATGCTAATGGCCTCCCTTTGACACCGCGGCCCCTCACAGAGCCTCGAGAGGACAGAACAAGACACTCCTTGTTGCCTTCGCTGAAAGGAACTGCTTCTTGAAATGGCTTCAATAGAGCCGGTCCCCCACCCCCCGACCCCCCCACATGGCGTCAAAACCACACAACTTCCCCCCGGGGCCTCCGAGAGCCCTGCCAAGGAGCTCCTTCCCACTAGGAAGCAGAAAGCACTGCATCCCTGAAGCAGGGAGGAGACTCCCTCAACAGAGGAGGGAATTCTAAGAACAAGAGAACCCGGGGCAGAGACATACCCATTCTTAAACTGAGATACGAAGTGTGGGGCTCAGCCAAAGATGCTCTTTTCTCTGGAGACAGGAAGAAACAATCCGTGTGAATTCACAGCCCGCCCCACCTTCTGTTCATAGACCTTTCCCTTTGCCCAAATAAAGTAAGAGAATGAGGAGCACTGCATTAGTGTGGACGTGGGCACATCACCTCCGAGACGCCAGGCCACTGCTTCCGTGGACCACCAACTGCCAAGCCCTGTGTTAGGACAGGCTTGCAAAGTGAATAAAACAGGGTCTCTTGCTCTCAGCAGCCCCCAGCGTGAAGGAGCAGAGAGGAAAGAAAACAAACACACAGAATCCAACACAGTGTGCGACGGGCTATGTGTGGTAGAACATTCTGCTTAAGGCGCTTGACGCCCGCAGAGAGAGAGAAGACCGAGTGAGAAGAGACATCGGACATAAGTATCTGCACTTGAGGCTTCTCCTAAACCCAAGTTCTCCACGCACGACATACCATCAGGCACCCCCGGCTCCCTCCGCAGGAGCCAACTGCGGTCACACAGTAGGCTTAAACTTCACCACACAAAAGTCAAAGACACGGGGCACCTAGGTGGCTCAGTGGGTTAAGCCTCTGCCTTCAACCCAGGTCATGATCTCAGGGTCCTGGGATTGAGCCCCATGTCGGGCTCTCTGCTCAGCAGGGAGCCTGCTTCCCCCTCTCCCTCTGCCTGCCTCTCTGCCTACCTGTTCTCTCTCTTTCTCTGTCAAATAAATAAATAAAATCTTAAAAAAAAAGTCAAAGACACAAAGCTGGACTTCTCACAGGCCAGCAGACATCTGCTAGAAAACAGATGTGTACCAAGAGCACAGAGACTGGGCTCTGAAACAAAAGACACAGGGCCACAGACAGATCTGGGGACTGAAGAGCGTGGGGCGTGTCCACGGAGGACTTCATGAAGTGAGCTTTAACCAGCAGTCAGCCCATGGCGGCTTTTTTTTTTTTTTTAAGATTTTATTTATTTATTTGAGAGAGAGAGCCAAAGCAATCACAGCGGAGAGGGATGGCGGAGGGAGAGGGCAAAGGGAAAAGCACACTTGTCACTGAGCAGGGAGCCCAAGGCAGGACGTGTTCCCAGGACCCCAGGATCATGACCCAGACTGAAGGCAGACACTTCACTGAGCCACCCGGGCACCCCAGGTGGCAGCTCTCTACCCTCCCTTGCAGGGTCTTCCAGTGGTAGCCGGCCAAGTCCTTTCTGTGCTCCTTCCCACAGTCTACAAATTTACCTACACTTCCTTTTCAAACTCCTGTCCCCATGGCCTTTGGGCACAAGTCCTTGGAGCCTCTGAGAAGGGTGGGATTGTGAGGATGGTGGTGGTCTTTGTTCATTCTCTCCCACATTCAGTTCAACCAGATGAGTCCAATGAACGGCTCCATGAAAGAAAGCCCAAAAGTTAAAAGGGTCTTCGAGACGCTGTACAACGGAATTTAACAAAGCTGAACACACACTCAGCTCACCGAATTTAAAAAATCAAACCAAAGCAAAATAATTCCCGATGCCCACAACAAGAGTTCTAAAATTTAGATTTTTTGATGTGTTACATAATTAAAGCCACTATTTCTTGTGTGTCCTATCAAACAGCTGATGAGACAAGAGTCGGGCCTGGAACCCTGGAATAACTGAAAGTGGGTCCATTCCGTTTTTGCTCCATGATAAAAGACTCACACCGTCGCCTGCCCTCCTATTTCCTCGGGGTTGGCGATGAGTGTCACACAGGACCAAGTGATCTGAGGGGCACTATACGATGGAAGAGATCAGACTTGGATGAGGATTCCAGATGCATTGAGCGGGGGATACTACAGCCTATTAATAAACACATTTTTCCCATATAAATTATCCTCTCTTGTGAATTTTTGTTAGAGGATGAAGGGTAAGAGTATGTCTGACATACTTTACAATTTTTTTCCATCCCATTTACTTCCTGTTGTTAATTAAATCATTAACAGAGGCAGGAAGGCCACAACAGACTCCGAGCAAACAATGCCCCTTTATCAGGAGGCCCGGGAACTGGTTGTCTGGATGGCTGACAGGACCCACCACATCCGCGAGGCTTCTAGTTCTTCCAGGGAGAGAGAAATTTTGCAAGCGATCTCAATTTTGATTATGGTCTGAGGTGGTTATATCCTATAGTTAAACATAAAGGGTAAAGAAAATGTGTGTTCATCCCTGAACATGCCTGGATGTCTCACCACCGCACACACTGGGCCCACATGCCACACGAATTCCACCATAAACCCAGGAAGCCGGGGACGCCACTTAGCTGTTGTCCCTCGGCCGTGCCAGCTGCAGCTGTCCCTGCTTCGTCTTCATGAAGGCAGACAAAGGGGGCTGTCCGGCTCCCACATTCCTCTAGAAAGGCCCAGAGGGATAAGAATGACAGCAGTAAAACATTCGTTGTCCTTTTATAAAGGATACGCTTTTATACTTTTCACAGACTGCTGTGTTGTGAACAACGTGATTTAAGATCCTTCACAGGCAGACAGAGAGAACCCAGTATACGTGGCTTAATTGTACGTCCTACAGGAATGTTAACCACAGCCTTCATAGCAAATGTGGAAAAACAAGTGGAATTTAGAGAAAACTTGCTCTGGCAGCACAAAAGGGACAGTGACCATCCAGACAGACAGTGACAGGGAAGCATGATTTCCCTCCAAGAGGCCACAATTCCACCTTGTCTAACAATTCCAAAAATACATACTAGGAACCTGCTATGTACAAAGTGAGAAAAAGACACAGTGGGGGCGCCTGGGTGGCTCAGTGGGTTGGAGCCTCTGCCTTCGGCTCAGGTCATGATCCCAGGGTCCTGGGATCGAGCCCCGCATTGTGCTCTCTGCTCAGCAGGGAGCCTGCTTCTTCCTCTCTCTCTCTCTGCCTGCCTCTCTGCCTACTTGTGATCTCTCTCTGTCAAATAAATAAAATCTTAAAAAAAAAAAAAAGAAACAAAGACAGCGGAGCTTAGGGATTAGTCATAAAACCATGCACAACTAACTGGAGAACAGGGGGATGGTTAGGGGGCCATTACAGGGTGGCTCAAAAAGTGATACAGGGGCATCTGGTGGCTCAGTCGATTCAGTATCCGACTCCTGATTTCAGCTCAGGTCATGATCTCAGGGCTATGGGATGGAGCCTTGTGTCAGGCTCCCTGCTCGTCAGGGAGTCTGCTAGAGATTCCCTTTTTCCCTCTCCTTCTACCCCCCACTCATTGCTCACCTACTCACTCTTGCTCACTCGCTCTCTCCTATGAATAAATCTTTAAAAAAACAAGATAAGTGATACATGGGTAGTCCCCAGAGGGAGGTAGTGGCATGGAAACGAGGAGAGATGCCATGGACTTTTTTGTACAGCAAGAATTGGCAGATGACGGATTTGTGCAGACCTGGAGCGTCACAAATGACACCAAGTCTCCAGACTGGATAAATGTGAAATGGTGCCAACGGTTCCAGTTTCAGAAATGTGCATTTGGGGAAAGCGCTGGGTAGCTGACTGGTCCAGGCAGGCTGCATTTATTATGGGAATGCAAAGAGGAATGGCTAGAGATAGAAGGAAAGCTCCCCGTGCTTGTGACCTCTCTCTCCCAAATAAATAATGTATTAAAAGGAAGGAAGGAAGGAAGGAAGGAAAGAAGGAAGGAAGGAAGGCAAGCAAGCTAAAAGAGCACAGATAACAGATTAAGAAAATGTCAAAAAGGGGGTCAGGATGAGAGAGCGGATCAGTCAACAGAATGATTTGAGACGAAAGGGAGAGAAGGGAAGACGGCCGGCTGGGGTCACCAGCAGCCGCTGCTCTACACTCTCCACGGAACAGCCTCGACAGGGCAGGAGAGAAGGCACACCCAAGACCGTGAAGGAGCAACTGAGTATACCGTGTTAGCTCCTCAAGTCTAAAATCCAAGGCACCATCGATTCCTCTCTTTCCTGCATGGCCACCCCAACTCATCCAACCCCCCTACAACACTGTTTCTATCTCCTCTCTCAGACCCCGGCCCAGGCCACATCCAGGACTCCCCTTGACTACTGCAACAGGACCCTGTTTTGTTTTGTTTTTTAAGATTTTGATTATGTATTTGACACACAGGGAGGGAGAGAGAGAGACAGAGAGGTGCACAAGCAGGGAGAAGGGCGGGCAGGGGAGAAGCAGGCTCCCCACTGAGCAAGGAGTGCGATACAGGTCTCAATCCCAGGACCCTGGGATCATGACCTGAGCCAAAGGCAAATGTTTAACTGACTGAGCCACCCAGGTGCCGTAACACGACCCTATTTGCTCTCCCTGCTGAGACTTCTGCCTTTGTTCCAGTCTTCCCCGGGGAACTCTGCTATAGCTTACTAAACTCTAGATGATGCTTCTCAAAATGAGTGTGGTGAAGAGCCAGTCCTCACCACCCCACCCCGTCCATTGTGGACCAAGTGTTCTTCGAAACACAACAAAAATGAGTTACTGTTAATCACATGCCTTGAGGCTGCCAACATGTCAAAATGCTCTAAGTTCTTAACCCGTTCCCTCATGCGAGGCGGAGACAGTGTGAGGACGGACGGTCCAACCACCACACGGGAATTCCAATGCTCTGGCCTCTGATGGCCTCTTGACCACCACTCTCTCCCTCCTTTATTCTGACCTTGCCTCTTTCAACCTGTTCAAGCCACTTTTGATAACATCAGACCCGTTTCCCTAGAAGTTGTGCACCTGCTGTTGCCTTCGCCTGGATCATTCCAGCCCTGCATTTTCCCATGTGTTGACTCCTCATCACTCAGGGTTCGGTCCAAATGTCACCTCAGAGATGTCTTCCTGTACCATCTATTCTGGATTTTATTACTAAATATTTCAAACAATGGGAGGCCCTAAATTGCCCAGCTGGGTTTCCACAAATATTTTTCCTTTTTAAAGTCTATGAACCGAAGCAAACAATCCACGTTTTAGTAGGTTTTCCCATTTCATAGCAACTGGCTTCCTGGAGTTTCCCTTTCCAGATGTCCAACAGGGCCAAATGGCAAGGGAGGGCTGAGCAGTCTCCTGAATGGAGGCTCAGTAAGATAATTAAAACTTGTAACCAGAAAGGACACTAGATTCAGGAGGGTCAGGGCCTGGTCCCAGTTTTGGCAGCAACTCACTTCCTGTGTGACTTGAAGCAAATCACGTCACCTTCATCTCATTTTACATCGGGGAGAGGAAAGGAGGGAAATGGAGCACAGACTAATCATTAGGGTCACCACCGATTTTACTACCTAAGTAAGACGCTTCTGAGAGTCAAAGTGGGCACTGTTCTTAATTCTGCCAGCACAACACACATAATATTGATCCTGGGGAAACCAGGATGATGTCGCCTCACCTCGGCTCCCAAGTTCCCCCCTTCTCTGGAAACATCTATGGGCGTTCACCTTCCTCATGTTCCAGGGCTGGCTCCATCTGGCACATCCCAGGTGCTCTGGAAGTGCTCACCCCATTTCCTTTCTGGGAGCTCTCCTACATGCTTTTTGTAGCCCAAACTCCTGGTCTATTCTATAATTTCACCATCCTAGAAAGACTGAACTGTGCTTGTGTCAAACAGCGGTGCCCCTCCTACTGACAACAGTTTTTCCAAAAAGGTAAATATTTAGGTATGAACCTCCGCCTTTTTCAAACCAAAGAATAAGTAGTCAAAGGACCTACGTGAGTCTCATGTTCTACAATTATTAAAAGGCTAGAATGGGGTGAAAACCTTGTTTTCTGAATCAGTTTGCTAACAGACCATATTAACCACATATAACATAAAAGAGAGGAAACTTAAAACACACATATTCACGTATACAATTTGCAAATCTCAGAAGCAAACAGAACAGTCTATACAGACCAAAACTCTGATTGCCCAAAGCCAGGCAAGCCCAGGGCTGACCTACACTTCTCCAAACATGGCATATAACAATTTCCAAGCAGTCAGATGTTTTTTCTAAGGAAAATACATCTTGGCTATAATAGATTTTCCTTCAGGACCAATGCTATTTTATGCCTTGGGTGCTTCCAAGGGTCCATTTATTTACCTCTTAACCAAAACTGAGCTGGTGTCGGATGGGAAGGCAGTGGAATAGTCGCTCCTGTGTGCAAGGAGACTTCTGCCTCTCTAGAACTTCCAGAATGTTCTTTCACCACTCACTAAAGAATTACAGATCTGAGTCAGACCCATGGCTCATACCATTTATGGGTGACACAAATTAATATTCTGAGAACATTTCTGATTAAGGAAATGAATATACATTCAGCCCATGGCAAGATCAAATGGCAATGGGGTTGAACAAATGCTACAGAACGTCCCTGGAGAGGATCTAGCCTTGGTATACAAAGAACTGGACATGTCAGTTTACTTCCTACTCTTCTGGAATAATCTCAAAACAAGTGGTGGAGGTCACACGAATTTGGAAAGAGACAGGAAAAGCTCTGCCGAAATGTTGCAGGACGTGAATAAAGAAGAACCCTTATAAACAGAGAGAAAAGGAAAACACAAAGCAAAACCAGTAACACTTTCACCATTACAAACGAAAACTGACAAGTGAAAATCTGTTTCTGAGATGTCTCTAGAATGTCTAGACTACCACTCATCTCCAAAGCCTTTAAGACTTTTCATCCTCAAAGTCAAATAAGGGGGCACCTGGGTGGCTCAGTCATTTCAGCATCCGACTCTTGATCTTCGCTCAGGTTTTGGTCTCAGGGTCCTGAGTTCAAGCCCTACATTGGACTCCACGCTGGGCATGGAGCCTACTATTTAAAAAAAAAAAAAAAAAAAAGAAGTCCTATAAGAGCCAAATCCCAGACATACAAAATTCTCTTTTTCAGAGAGGCTTCCCCAAACAGAGGAAGGCTAGATCTGTCTTCACTTGCAAGGGATTTAATCACTTTCCAAGTTAGGAAATGCCTTCCTGAGCCCGGGTCTTGGATATGTCTCTGCTGGTCACCTGTATAGACCAGCTAGCACCACACTCCCCCAGAGGAGCAAACACGCCTGGAATGTGGCTGTGCTCTCTAGCAATTTCAGGGAAGAGCTCTAGGACCTTAGAAAAAGACATTTCTTTGTTTTATAAACAACACAAAGGAAGAAGGTTCTTTTCTTATTCCCTGTGCTAACTCTCAAATTCATTTGGAATACTCCACTTGGGCCATTTTCAAACCTCAAATAGATTTTACAACAACCTGTTCCTCTTGGTCTTCTTTAGCCTTTGAGAAGTTACTTTAAATGACCATTTAAAATGTTTTAGTTGGATGCTTGATAATTTTAATCTTTCTTGGATGTCTCTCTTTAATGATCTGAGAACCACTGTTAAAATACTCTTAAGAAGGAGAGATACCATCCTGGGTTTATTTTCACTGAGCTTTTGTGACAGTCTTCGGGTTGTTATTCACCAGCTGTCGGTGCACTTTAATCGCACCACGTGGGAACCCTGGCCCACTCGAGTAGGAGGGACGTGGAGGATCCCTGAAGACAAAGAGTGAGGGACTTCCCCGACTCTTCCTCTACCACTCCGCCCAGTAGAACACCTTCCTGTGATGACTGTTTCAAGAGGATGTTTCCAGTTTCCAAACAAATAAATAGGTCGACGACCTCTAGATGGACCACATCACAAGAGTGGACTCAGAGATGAAGCCCTCTTGCCTTCGTCCGGTGTGAGGCTGTCTAACCCCTCAGCCACCGTGCACCAGCAGCCACAAACAGCAGGACTGTTTATTTAATTTAGCCTCTGCATCAACTCTGATGGGAAAGTGGATTCACTAATGTTTTCCCAAATGGAGAATCTCTTTAGATAGAAATCATGGGGTATTTGCTGTCTGGTTGATGGTAAATAACTGCAAAATGGCCTCAGGTCCCTCATCTAGGAAAACTTATGGCCGAGACACAAACTACCAGATGTCACCTAACCCAAGGCTCATGGGTCCTATCTTTATCAATGATTAAAATAAAGGGATTTTTAAACTACTCTCTAAATATAAAAGCACGCCTAAAGCACAATGCATCCATTAGGATTCATGATGGTGAAAATAATCATGTCCATCTCTCGAGACATTGAGGGGATCACAGTGAAAACATGAGCTTGATGAAGCCCCCAGACCCAGTGCTTGGTGCCTAACAGGTACTCAGTAAAAAGTATACAGTAGCTACGCTTGACTGTTTTTAGGGAGTCTTAGACCAGGGCGTGGAAGCAGGGAAGACAGGGAGCAGACACGCTGCAACCCTGTCCCCGCACACACTTACTGCGTCTCAGCCCCGAGCAGCATCTCCACTTTCTCACTCGCATGGTTACTAAGGATGGTCAGAGTGAAGAGGTGGTTGGCCGAGCTCTGTCTTGAATAAAGCATTGTGGAACTGTTCTTCCCTGGAGAGGAATTCAGCTCTTCGTTGTCACAAGATTCCACCAGTAGCTGATCTCTTAAGGAATAATCATTGACGTTGTAACTTTCTTCACTGTGAGGAAAAGGGAAAAGAACATGTCAACAATTCAGTGGATAGGACTGTGACATGGTCAGTTTTCATGTGGCCTTTGGGGAGAAGGTGTTGGTGGGGGAAGGAAGGATAAGGAGAGAATAATTTATTTTAAAATGTGAGCTGGAATCTGAATTTTGTATCTATACAATGATTATGAATCAATATACACTTCCCAAATTAAGCCCGTTAATTACTATTTCTCTGTATTATGCTTAATTCTATCTCAGGTTTTAAAAAGCAATAGTAAACATGCCCTTCAATGGATGAATGGATAAGGAAGATGTAGTCCATATACACTATGGAGTATTATGCCTCCATCAGAAAGGATGAATACCCAACTTTTGTAGCAACATGGACGGGACTGGAGGAGATTATGCTGAGTGAAATAAGTCAAGCAGAGAAAGTCAATTATCATATGGTTTCACTTACTTGTGGAGCATAAGGAATAACACAGAAGACATGGGGAGATGAAGAGAAGTGAGTTGGGGGAAATCAGGGGGGAGATGAAGCTTGAGAGACTGTGGACTCTGAGAAAGAAATGGAGGGTTTTAGAGGGGAGGGGGGCGGGGGGTTAGGAGAGCCTGGTGGTGGGCATTAAGGAAGGAACACTGGGTGTTATATGTAAACAATGAATCTTGGAACATTACATCAAAAACTAATGAGATACTGCACAGTAATTAACATAACACAATAAAAAATAATAATTATAAACGCTCTCGCTTTCATCTTACATTATCCTGGAACTGTTGTCACAAGAGAGACATACACACATAGTGGTAATGCTCAGACAGGTATGCTTCCCCAGTCTTCCCTCTGTCCACAGAATAAAGAGGGACTCCCAAACCTACCCACGCTCTGGGTAACAAGGGCTCACTCCCAGCCTCCAAACTACTAGGCACAGGGCAGAAGGAGAGTGTCAGAGGTCTGCCTGAGCTGTCCTTTTCCCAACACACACAGCCTTACCACCTGCTTCAGAAACCATCAGCACTGATTTCTCTATCCCTGTTTTTGCCCAAGATCCCCAGTAGTCCTCACTCCCTTGGACTCTCATTCCCATAGCACTGCGAACATGCCTGGTCTGGCCCCACCTTCCCTGAGCTCCTCAGCTGGTTTCTGAACCCCTTCTACTGGGTCCTCCGGAAATGGACCTCACGAAAGAAATCCAGCAAGATCTTAACAAATCCTCAGCCTTGTCCTTGAACCCTCCCTTTCTGGCCTTAAGAGAAATTTGGCTGTCCCTGGAAAATGTGGCCTCCCCTGAAGGTTCTCCTGCCAGCTTGCTTCTTGTTGCTGCTGCCAGAAAATGATCACTTCCCCTTCCCAAAAAGTCTTTAGCTTAGAAGCTCATGCTCTCTGGCTCTGCCTCAGAATCAGTCAGGGACACACTCCTTATGAGTCATCGCCCCTTATGAGTTTAGTTGCTGGCTCTGATGTCTCCCCAACACGACTTTCTTGAGTTTCCATGGAGGGGAGCCTTCCATTACTCTGGCTTCTCAGTTCCTTGACTTCCTCTTCACCAACTGTCTTATCCTCTGTCCTTCAGCTACCCCACCATTGTCATACCTCTCAGCCCTTGTCACTGCCATCAACCGCAATGTCTCTGTAATCCCAATGTCAATCAACCTCTTCCACCAGCATCTCTCCAATTTCCTTCTTTCTTCTAATCCTCAACCCCAGTCATTCTTTAGCTCTCTGACTCTACCACCTTTCCCCTGTCCTTAAACCCTTCACACCCTCTCATTCATACTTATTAAATTACCCAGCTTGGACCTCTTGTAGTTACAGTATGTAGTTATAACCACTCCGCGCAAACACGCTCACCTCCTTGGCAAATCCCAACCCTGGATAGATCCAACTCTCCCTCTACTCTGCCTGTATGTGTACCCTTGCAGCTGAATGCAGGAGAGCTCTAGAAATAACTGCTGAATAAATGGATGATTACGTTATGTATCCTAATACATTCTAGGAACAAAGCTGACTATTTACCTTAATTAAAAATAATTGCAAATGTATGAACTCAGAAGAACTAAGAGAAAAGGAAACCCCTTGCGCCTAATCAATTACACTAGGAATTTCAGGATAGGCCACTTTGCTCAAGATTTCTTAGAATTTCTCTCATTCAGTGGTGGACATCTGCATGTCGACCCTTTCCTTGTAACTCTCCTTAGACAACTTTAAAAATCTTTACCAAAATTTAGTTTGATGGATACCCCCCTCAAAAAGACAGCAAGCAGTTATCTATAAAAGCAAAATACTACCTTCTGATCAAGTCTAATTTGTTGCTAGGGCAATCTTCTGTATTAACTGAAAGTTCCCATGGCAAAATCATTTCCAATGCTCTCCTAAAACTGCCTACAGACCAAGACACAGCCATAGTCAGGATATATAAAAATAGTTCTCACATCAGAGTAAGGTTTAACAAAGTTCATATGATTTTTACAAAAAGAGAAAGCAGGATACTATACTTTACAAACAAATAAAGTTATATATATATATATCTCCCCACTGAGTTCAGAGTCTGACGTGGACTTGATCCCACGACCCTAAGATCACGACCTGAGCTGAAATCAGGAGTTGGCTGATTAACCAACTGAGTCACCCAGGTTCTCCAGGTTCTATTTTTAACAAGCCATTTTACCAGAAACAAAGCAGTAAATTTTTGGCAGTGCAGGGAAAGTTTATAATGTTGTCTAGATATCTCAAACATCGACTTAACAGCTCAGGACTCAGGATAAACACCAAACCTCAAAACATAAAAGCAAAAAAACTAAAATAAAATCTCAACAACATCAAAACCAAGAGAAAGGGTGAGATAAATGAGGGCTTCACTGTTACCGCGCTCTGTCTGTTCCTCTTAATCTTCTGGTCCAACTCACAAGGTAAACAAGATGGTCGGGTAGGCAAAGACACCCCTTTCCAGTTAAAAATAATTCTGTTTGCTCTGAGAAATCCAAGCATCCTAACGCGTGTGCATGGGTATTCAGGTAGTACCCTAAACAATGACACTGCACAGGTATTCTTCCTATTTCCAAAGAAATAAAAGGCAAAGGAACCATCATGCAAGATGACTCAAGTTCCCCCTATGTGGCAGTCCCCACTAGAATCCAAGACCAAGAGGCCACAGGAAGGCCATGTAAACAGGCATGAATAAACTAGTCCAGTCTTTCTTCTCCTTTTGATTTTCTGAGTTCCTCTTTTCCCCAGTGTTTATATAAATACAAACAATATCTACTAGTGTGTTTCATTAATGCTCTGAATCTTTCTTCTGGGGGCAATTAAGGCCAGAAAAAGTAGAAAAATTAAGAGTGGGTTTTTTTTTTTTTTTTTATTGTTCTCTTAAGCAATGACAATCACAACAGCATTAAGAGCTGAGGTGACTGTATGACCCCATTTCGGCCTGCTGTCCCAGGAAGATGAACTGTGGCCACTTTACAGCTCTGTGAGGAACCCACTTCTGTGCATCCGCACATCTGATTATGACCTAACAGGGAACCTGCCCCACTGTTCGGACTTCTGCATCCAAACAGGACACAGGAAACATGTCTTTGTGGTGGTTTTTTTTTTTAACGGATTCAACAGCAATTATCCAATATCATTATTTCTTCTAGACATGTAAACTTGTTTATTACACAATAAATAACACAACTTCTTTACTTCTTTTTTAATAGTCTTATATTAGAAAAAAAAACCTTCATTTCATTTAACAGTAGTGAAATAAATTATTTATGCTCACCTTCTACTGTTCAAACCCAACAGGACAAAAACTAAAAAGCAACTCCATCTCGCTAGCATGTCTGTCTTCCCCCACACATCCAGGCTCACACACTCAACCTCCTGAAAGTTCAAAATAACCATATTTTCTCCTCTCAGAATCTGCTAAACACTGGATGAAATTCATTCTGCTCATGTCCATCAGTGCCTTACTTGCTCATGCTGCTACCAAAAGGATAACTCTGGGTTAAAATATGTGCCTCAGCAGGAGGAAGAGGGGCGAATCCACAGGCAGAGGCAGCAACTGACAAACTAGTGCTCCACTCGGCTTCCTCCCCCACGCCCAGGATAACACAGCCTCAGTGGGGCTGGGAAAGATACCCCTTTCCGGAGGGAAGTTGATGCTAATCAGACTTCCCCGTGTTTGTCTCTATCATTTAACAAACATATGGTTTACATAGTCTCCGAAACAATTTGGACCATGTAATTAGGAAGTTAAATTGCTCAGAAAAAGGCAAATGGAAAAACCACCTTTCCTTGCATGGAGAAGTTTATACGTGGACTTCCTCCAATTGTCTGATAGGAGCTGCAAGTTCGCCAGCTGCACGTGGAGGCCCGTCTGCTCTGCGCGGGCAGCGGCCCCTATCAGGTGCAGCCATCAAATCTATAGAAGTCTCTAGCTCTGTGGTGTAAACAACGATCCGATTCCCTGTTGAAACCTACCTAAAGTTCTAGTAACCTCTGCTGAGATTCTTGTCTTGTCTTTTTCTTTGAACGGAGACAGAGAACGATCTGTAGACAACAGGATGTGGTGGTAAACACACACCTCAACTCTTCTCCCTCGGGAAGGCATTCTTTGGTTAGGCACCTTAGACAGTGTGTGGTCCTACTCTACGCTACCTCGCCGCGTGCGTTAGAACACCATATACCTTACTGTGAATACTGGCCTTCTTAAAAAGATTATTATGGATCACTTTGAACTTTCTCACCCATCAGTTTCTCTAAAGGGTGAAATTTTTCATAATGGGCCGATATTCATTACTTTTCAATCAGGACAGCATGTGACAACAGCGGACAACATGCCCTCATTTTTAAAACACCACAAGCACATATATCCACGTGCGTTAGCGAGCGTAGGATGCCAGACACCAACCTCAGTGTGGGACTTGCTCTGGGGAGGAGGAGGAGGACGGAGAGGGGATGCTCCACTGTAAATGCGTCTGTAATTCTACCTCAGGTTTTTCTGTTTAGAGAGGAGTGCTCTGATAACAATATGGCAAAAAGTATCGCTTCAATCTAGATGATAGGTACGTCAGTGTTTGATAATTTTCTGTACATCTGAAATACTTTCTAAGCCCAGCTTGTAAACAAAAACTTAATAATAAATGCTTGATATATTAATAAATTAATAACAAGTAATAAAATAAATACTAATGAATAATTATATATTATATATTAATAATAAATAATAAAATAAATGAATGTGTGAGGGTACAGTTAAAGTGACTATTGCATGATGGAATTTTTTTTGCCCTACAGACAACTGATTATTGGCAGATGACATCATTGCCTAAAAAGATACTGCAAAATGAGAGTGGGAAAAAAAAAAAGTTTTCCTGTGTATGAATGATAGTCACTTAGAAAATGTAATAGAAGAAGTCATCTTATTTATAATAGCCACAAGACCCATAAAATGTTTGGGATTAAACCTAACAGTTTCTGCTATATGAAAACAGCCTCCAGACACTTCCTTCAGAAGAAGGCCCAAATGGATAAGAAAGTCTGATATTAGAGAGGTATCAATTCTTCCTAAATCAAAATATAATTTTATCACAATCCCAATGAAGTACACACAGCATTTCTGGGTGAAGCTGATTCTAAACCATACAAAAAATAAACATGTAAGCCCAGTCAGAAGGATTATGAAAAAGAATGAGAGTGATCCAGCCCTAGGACACATCAAAAGCATACTGTAAAACTACAATAATTCAAAGACTGGGCCTGGGCCAGTAGTTGACAGATGGATTAGTGAAACAGAATAGTGGGTTCACAAATTGACCCAAACACATTTCGGAATTTAGGACATAGTATAGGTGACATTTCAGATCTATGGGGAATTATTAGGTTAGTCACCAAATAATACTGAAACATTTGAAAAATAAAAAAAAGTTTGGATCCCCATCTCATTCAGTAACCAGGATATTTCCTTGGACCCAAGCTCAGGGTACATTAAGAGTCAAGGAAGCAACAGAGCACAGACCCATCAGGGCCTGCCTTGTGCCTGGGGGAGGTGCTTTTAAACATGCAAATACCTTCGGGAAAGTTTCCATCTTAAACCTTTTTAGCAAATGTTTTACTTTAAGTACATAATAAGGGTGACCAGGAACAAGAATTAGGCTAGTTGACCAAGATGGAGCGAGACCTTGGAAAGGAAAGATGGGAGTGGGGGGGAATGTGGTGAGAAGGGTTGGATTGTGAAGGCTTGCTTTCCCACAACCCACTGCTCCCCAGCCCTAACTGTGAGTCGTCTCACATTTGACCATTTGACCATGGCGTCGTTCTGGAATTTTCTTTTATAGCTAAAATCTGACAGGTGGAAACCCAACCAGCACCTGCAATTCTTCTTCTCATAAGAGTTAAATTTAGAGGGATGCCCGGGTGGCTCAGTCAGTTAAGCGGCTGCCTTCGGCTCGGGTCATGATCCCAGCATCCTTGGATCGAGTCCCACATGGGGCTCCTTGCTTGGCGGGGAGCCTGCTTCTCCCTCTGCCTCCGCTGCCACTCTGCCTGCCTGTGCTCGCTCGCTCTCTTTCTCTCTCTCTCTCTCTCTCTGGCAAATAAATAAATAAAATCTTTAAAAAAAAAAAAAAAGAGTTAAATTTAGAAGAAAAGATGCTATCAAGAATTGTCCAAACCAACATGCTTTTCTGCATATATCAAAATAGTGATGTGTATTCATTTAACATACTCTCAGGTTCCCTGCTCTGAAAAACACTTACTTGGCCCGTGCCAAGATGTATGTCTTCTGAGCTAGCAGTTGCCTGCGTTTTTTGTTTTCTCAGACTCTGTCCCTATGCGCTGAAGGAATTGCTCCCCAAGGCCATCGTGGCCCAGCACCCCACCAAATCCAATGACCTGAATTTCATTCCTTAACATCTACAAAATTTGATTATGTCGAGCACCTGCGACAGCCTGAAACTCTATCTTCCTCTTCTAATGTCTCTGTGACATTTCTAAGTCATCCTCCATCCTAAGTCACTCTCCAAGACCCTCTCCTAGTCCCCTGCTTTTCCCGCAGGGATTCATAATGGCTCCACCATTCTCCCAGTGTGCTGATTCACACGATCTGAGGAGGTTTTTATAAGATCAAAGGAGATTCCTCCTACTTTCCTTCAAGACACGTGTAAGAATTCTTCCTGGGCAGATCTTAATTTGTTTCTCTTCCCCTTCTGAAAACACGATTTCTAAATCCCCATATTTGATCTTGTGCTTATTAACGAGAATAAAGATTACCCTAGTTAATATTTCTGGGACAAAGACTATTGGTCTATACTGAAACTTATTTTGAGTGAAGACGGATGTTGATTTCAGTTTTAAAGCTTGGTTTTAGAATAACACAAACAAGTTTTTTTTTATTTTTGTTTCTTATATGGAATGCTTCATGAATTTGCGTGTCATCCTTGCGTAGGGGCCATGCTAATCTCCTCTGTATCATTCCAATTTCAGTTTATGTGCCACCGAAGCAAGCACTAGAATGATACAAACAAGTTTTGATTGAAGTGCTGTACAAGTTTCAACTAATGAATTACAGTATAATAGGTAGGAGTTGAAACTTGGTTTAGAATGTCTGGTAAGAATCTCAATTCTATCACTTACTCACTGTGATCTTCAAGTTACTGACCCTCTCTGTGTTTTCTCATCTGTAAAATGGGAACAATATACTAATCTCCTTAGATTGTTGTAAGGATTAAGAGAGATAATATATTTAATATCTTACTGCACATAAAGCTCTTAGAATCATGTCTGGCTCACAACCAGTGAACGTTAGCTATTATTTTTAATTTTCCTGACAGATCACGCATTTTAATTGCCTGACATTTTGTTAAAAGCTTGATAATTACAGGCACTTTGCAAACGGGCAAGTAGACTAAGGATGATTTGAACTAAACACCTGGGTCAAGAAATCCATCGTGTGGCAGCACTCCCAGCAAAACAAGGCACGATATTTATCCAGAAGATGATTTCAAAAAGACTTACTTGCTCAGTTCCGCAAAAATTATTCTGAAGACTAACAAACATGTTGCAGGCTTCCTATTTCATTGTCATCATATAACAAATAGTTATAAGGACCGTGTTTGTTGGTAAGATAAGGATCTGATGTGAATCACCATCCCCCCAAAATATGGCTAGTTACCCATCACAGGGACTAGAGGCCTCCTTCCCCTCCCCACAGAGCTCCAGATTCCACACTCCAGGACCCTGAGCGCCCACAGGATGCCCTGAACCTGTGGTCTTCAAAAAGGAGAGATGGGCAGGGCTGAGAGGTTGTTAGCACCTTACTCAAGCTTTCTCGCTGACATAACCAGAACCAGAAACAAGCTCTGAAGGACTGGTAGGCAGCTTCTTAAGTTGGTAACAGGGTGACTATAAATAACTAAGTAATCCTCACATTCAAGTTTCCTTCCACTGACTTCTATGAATGAAAGGAAAAAATACACACTGAATTCACTTTCTTCAGCCACAAAGTTATCCTATCTCTAATCAGTCGTAAGGGATGTTGCTAGAGAACCGCTACTACAAAATGGTACAAGCGATTCACATCAACTTATAAAAGAATAAAAATAGATCAATGGTTATTGCTCATTCACTTGTCATCTGATATGGATGGAGAGGGAGAGGCATTGGATTAAACACATTTGTTCCTAAGATCACATAGCAGGAGCCATAAATCAGGTCTGACCACAGAGTGCCCTATAACTTTCAGAAGTGAAACACTGGCTAAAGGTATCAAACCATTTTTTTTTTATTATAAAATAATCTAGAAGCAGAAGGGCAGTAACTTGATTTGTGCCAAGATCTTTAGAGAGAGAGAGAGAGAGGATACTGGGAATAATAATGATACTCAGCATGTTTCAGCCACTGAGCAGGGACTGTCCATTGCTTTAAGAGCTTTTTTTTTTTTCTTTTTAAAGCTTTTATTTATTCAACAGAGAGAGACAGTGAAAGGGAACACAGCAGGGGGAGTGGGAGAGGGAGAAGCAGGCTTCCCACTGAGCAGGGAGCCCGATGTGGGGCTCAATTCCAGGACCCTGGGTTTATGATCTGAGTCGAAGGCAGACATTTAATGACTGTGCCACCCAAGCGCCCCTGTCTTAAGAGCTTTACATGCATTATCTTATTTAACTCTCACAGAAATTCCATGAAGAAGATGAACTGTTAAACCCATTTTGCAGATGAGGATACTGAGGCTCTAAAAGATTAACAGTAACTTGCCCAAGATCACATGGCCAGGATTTGAGCCCAGGTCTACCTGATCCCAGACATGGATTTCTTGCTTCTTGGTCACCACAGCTTTTAGCATTGAATAGCAATGTCAACTCTTCCTATGGGCTAGAGGAACTGATACCCAAACTATTCATGACATTAGAGGAATCAACGGTATGTGGGGCAGCCAGAGAAAAAGAAGATAAAAAGAAAAGAAACAGGGCTCCCATACCTCTCCTATTCTATCTCACTATCCTGAATTTAGAACCCGGTACCACAAGTGATCAGAAATAACCAAGGTTTATGTTCCGGGAATACAAGTGCTTTGAGTAAGAGAATCTTATGGCCTTTTCAAGATTCTCTTAAAATTAATCTCCAGGGAAGAAGTTTACCCTGTGGAGGAAGAGACAATGTCAGGTGACTTCAACTTTCTATGGTAGGAAAGCCTTCAAAATAGAAAAACTCAAAATGGGGTCAAGGCACTCCATGACCCTTTCCAGGGAGTTTGTGCAGCTGTAAGCCACTGGTCATTCAAACTCCTTGGGGAAACTCAAGTTCTAACTTAAGTCCCTGAACTTATGATAATGATCTGGTAGTAATTTTTATAGATAATCCTTTATTAAAACCATGAGGATTTGTCATGTGTCTTAGAGTCCAAATTATGTCAATATATAGAAGATTTATGTAACAAGGAATCAGAAAGTACAAATCCACGGCCTTAAATGTCTTCAGGAAGGAAATGTCATGAAAAGGAAACTCTTCCCTACATTTTGACGCTAGATTATCAAAAGGCAGAGGAAAGATCACAAGTACAATTTGGTACTGGTTCTAATTTTCTCCTAGATCAGTAAAGGTGTTTATCAAAACAAACAAAGAAATACACCAAGTGTCTAGGTTATTTTTCCCAATGGTGTTACAGGATGGCAGAAAAGTGAAAATAGTCTAGAAAAATGAAGTTAAAAAAGAACAAGCATAGGGACACCTGGGTGGCTCAGTCAGTTAAGCATCTGTCTTTGGCTCAGGTCATGAATGATCCCAGGGTCCTGGAACCGAGTCCTGCATCGGGCTCCCTGCTCAGCGGGAAGCCTGCTTTTCTCTCTCCCTCTGCCAGCTGCTCCCCCTGCTTGTGTTCCCTCTCTCTCTCTCTGACAGACAAACAACTAAAATCTTTAAAAAGAATAGGCATCAAGAAATTGTTCTGAGAGGGGCTGTGGAGTCAGAAACTCAGATTAGAATCCTGGCTTTGCTGAGAGCCGCTCCCTCTCTCTGCCTCAGGGTCCTCGGCCATAAAATGGAAATAGTACTAATCTAGGTTGTTTTGACAACTCAGTGTTATGTTCCCTATGCACTTGGAGCACTGCTACTGGTATACTGTTAATGCTCCGTAATACAGGTTCTTATCATCACGATCACTCTTACTATCACTACTCCTCTAACTGCAGGAAATACCTGAAAACACCATGGTCACATTGTTTGTGGGTGGAGAATTCAAGAGAAGAATGAAAAAAATCAGAACGTGATACATTTACTGTTACAGACAAGACTAGACTGGACTTCTGCATTCTCTCAGTATGATGCCCAATGCCCTCTCCCCACCCCCCATCAGGCCCATGGATCCCCGCGCTCTGAACGTGCTGAAGGACACATCTCGGCCTATGGGAACAAAAAAGCACTACCGACAAGACACTCACATGAACCACAGCCGGATAAGCAGCAACAGCCAAACAGAAGTGGGTTCTAGATCTCCAATCACTTCCGGCTTCTTTGACTTGAAGGCCACACTCCCTTCCCCGTGGTTATCCTAAAGGCAAGCCTGAGTTCTTTTACAGCATTCTTTAGGCTTCCCAAACTCCTTGTATGTTAATTAGTGTCCCATGGAAAAGATGATTTCCACGTTGTGGCTGGAACTGTCTGATCTAATCAGCTGTCAGCCTCCCCTGCTTCTCAATTACCACGTCCCACTGTGTCCAACCCTAGGGGACGCATCCTAGCTGAACTGAAACAGTCATGGCTCTCCCGTTCACCTTTGTCCTATGCCAGCATTCCCAGCCTCCTGTCTAATAAGTCTTGGGACCCATGACTGAACTATGAGACATAAGAAGTCTTCAGGGAATTGTCTGGGGAAGGTTTTCCTCTGCTGATAAAAAAAAAAAAAAAAAAGAAATCGGGACACCTGGGTGGCTCAGTTGGTTAAGCAGCTGCCTTCAGCTCAGGTCATGATCCCAGCATCCTGGGATCGAGTCCCACATCAGGCTCCTTGCTCAGCAGGGCTTGCCTCTGCCTCTGCCTGCCATTCTGTCTGCCTGTGTTCATGCTCTCTCTCTCTCTCTGACAAATAAATTAAAAAAAAAAAAAAAAAAAAGAAAGCCTCTTGAGTAAAGAGCCCCCCCTGGTCAGCCTCTATTTCTAAGCCTTGCCTCCCTCCTATGTCTTTGAACAAAATCATGAGGCTTGGACCTGCAGAAGCCATCTGCGACTGTGAAGGTATCTGCCTGGGGGCAAAAAGTGGAGAGAGCATGGTACAGCTGAAGAACGGACAAAGGCTGAGTTACTTGTGACCACGGAGCCCAGACTGCCCCACTTTGCCACATGTTGCAGAGGGAAGGAACTATCTAGAGGATCTGAACCACTGTTATTTGAGAATTGTTGCACACAGCCAAAAGCTTTCCTAAGTGATCCAACAGTGAATCTCCCAAAGAGAAATGGAGATGGAGGGTTTCCCAAGGTCACCTGACTTGCTGTGTGTGTGTCTGTGTGTGTGTGTGTGTGATGATTCACCAGTTTTATTACCTTAAACCCTTTAGTATGATAACACTTTTCCTTTCAGCTCAAACATTAGTTGATATGATAGGACAAAAGAAAAGCAGTACTAAAAACACTTCCTCTGTAGGGCACACTTTTGCAAACATAGTCCTAAATGTTTTTGAAATTGAGGTTATAAGGTAAAATCCCAGAGATATGATAAGCCACATGATAAACAGAGGTCCAGATTTGTTTTTGTCAAAATTAATCAAAAATTAATATCTAAGGGAGCAGAATACAAAAATCACATCCTTTAAAAATAAAGGAGAATTCATGGGTGCCTGGGTGGCTCAGTGGGTTAAACCTCTGCCTTCAGCTCAGGTCATGATCTCAGGATCCTGGGGATCAAGCCCTGCATCGGGCTCTCTGCTCTGCAGGGAGCCTGCTTTCCCCAGCCTCTCTGCCTACTTGTGATCTCTGTCAAATAAATAAATAAAATCCATTTAGAAAATAAAATAAAGATAAAAATAAAGAAGAATTCAAAGTAATTTTAGTTTGGGAGTAGAATGAGGGGGACCTGCCCCTGGAATAATGCATTCACTCCAACTGTTTATATTTCCACAATTAGTTCAAATTTAACAGACATTTATAAATGATCATTATGGGCCTGGTCAATGGGCTACCCACTAAGTATACAAAGGTCAGCAAGACAGACGTGAACACATAATAACACAAATGTTATGGCTAGAGATAGTACAGGGTTTTATGGGACCATAAAGCAACAGAAATGAATCCACTACCAAGGACTGGATAAGAACTCCCAGTGGGTGTGACAATTCATCTAGACCTCAAGACCTCAAGAATAAAAAAGGACTTTGCCTAGAAAAGGCTTGGGTGGAGTGGATCAGTGAGGAGGGAGAGAAGTCGGGCAAAGAAAGTTGTGCCGGGTCCTGGTGGCTAGAAATGTAGTGGAGTATGTCTAAGAACAAGGGAGGACCACAGAAGGGCCATTTGCAAGAGATGGACTGAGTAGATGTGTCCTTTAAAAAGCATACTTTTACATTCTTCCGTAGAATGTCAAGTGGATGGGGGGATGGTGGCGTTCCAGTTAGATGTCTCATAGGTGAATTCAAGGTGTCTCCACAAGGGCACTGGCAATAGGAGAGGAGAGAAGCCATTACATGGGCTGCTTAAGAGATAAGTGATTGGCTGGACAGGGGAATGCGATGAGGATACGGAGCCAAAGTCATCTTCTGGGTTAATTGTGGAGCAACTGGAGGCAGGGAGTGGCTTTAACAAAGGAGGAGAGACCCTGGAGAAGGAAAAGGTCTGAAGGAGAAGATATAGATAAAGGTAAACTATGAGTCCTCCAAACGGAGGTGTTGGAGTCACATGACCAAGACGACATTCCAAAATTATGTAAAATGGCATCAGTCAATGTTAAAATTAAAAAAAAAAAAAAAAGGTGTGTTCTACAACTGGCTTCAGACATCATTCTTAAGCACAATTTATTCATTATGTGATCATAATCTAACAGTGGTGATGGGCTGGGGGAGTGTAGGGAGTTGAACTGTGCCCTCCAAAAGTCTGCTTAAGTTCTAACCCCTGGTACCTGTCCAAGGGACCTTATTTAGAAATATGGCCTTTGCAGATGTAATCAAGTTATGGTGAGATCATCCTGGAGTAGCACAGGCCCTAAATCCAGTAACTGGTGTCCTTATAAGGAGAGAGAGATTTCAAGACACACAGAGACACAGAGAGAAGGCCATATGAAGACAGGCAGAGAGTGGAGTTATGCTACTCCACGCCAAGGAGTCCCAGGAGCCACAAGGAGCTGGAAGAAGTGAGGCAGGATTCTCCACAGAGACTTCAGAGGGAGCAAGGCCCTGCAAATATTTTTATTTTGGACCCCTGCCTCCAAAATTGGGACAAAGTCCATTCCTAATGTCTTGAGCCGTCCAGTCTGTGAGACTCTGCTATAGCAGCTGAAAAGAACTAACAGAGAAGGAACGGCTTTTACTTCAGAAGAAATTCGGGGGAGGGGATTCAAGCCAGAGAGAAGGCACCGAAGGAAAATAAGGCAGTGAATCACCTCACAAAATAAGGCTTGTGCGAGTCTGAACCTATTTAGGTCTTGGAGTCAGTTTTCACATTTCAAATGTGGACATAAAAGTACTTGGTCCCTGAGGCTGGACATGGGGATGGTCTGTGTACCGTAATGGATAATAATAAATAGGTTATTATTCAATACTCTAGGAATATAATGTGGCAGTCTGTTCCCCTATTACAGTATTACTGTTGGTGCTGTGTCAGGTCGGACACATTTGCACACCCCCTATCATGAAGGCAGTACTCGTTGACAGTCTGGCATCACCGCGGTTCAGCGGTTCTCAAATGGCGGCAATTTGCACCCTTCACCCAGGGATATACAACAATGTCTGGGACATTTTTGGTTGTCCCAACTGAGAAGGAGAGGCTACTGACAAGTAGTACGTAGAGACCAGGGATGCTGCTAAAACATCCTACAAAGCACAGAGCAGCCCCCACAACAAAGAACTGTCAAGAGTCAAGAGTGCTGATGTAGGGGACACCTGGGTGGCTCAGTCTGCTAAGCATCTGCCTTTAGCTCAGGTCATGATTCCAGGGTCCTGGGATCGAGCCCCAGATCTGGCTCCCTGCTTCACAGGGAGTCTGCTTCTCCCTACCCGCCCCCCACCCTGGCTCGTGCTTTCTCTCTCAAATAAATAAAATCTTTAAAAAAAGATTTTTTTTTTTTAAAAATCTTTTTTTAAAGATTTTATTTATCTATTTAACAGACAGAGATCACAAGTAGGCAGAGAGGCAGGCCAAGAGAAAGGAAGGGGAAGCAGGCTCCCTGCTGAGCAGAGAGCCCAATGCAGGGCTCGATCCCAGGATCCTGAGATCATGACCTGGACCAAAGGCAGAGGCTTAACCCACAGAGCCACTCAGGTGCCCCAAATAAATAAATCTTTAAAAAAAAAAAAAGAGCACTGAGGTGAGAACTCTGCTCTAGAAGTACCCACATAACGGGCAGTCAGAGCTTCAACTATAAAGAATTCACTTTCTCATCCAGAAGAGCCTAACAGGTCACGTATCCTTCAGAAATGTGGTCGAAGAGACTATTAATACAGTGACCCATAACCAGCCCAGGGCTAATGGAAACTTCCTCTAGTTGTCTAAAAAAGGTGAAAACCCCTGCCCTGGAGGACAGCCCTGCAGTCACTACCAGCTCTGCAAGCCTGGCACTGACACACAGGTCACAGAGCCGAAGCGGCCGCACCTACTGCCATCTATGGAGTGTGCTCAGCGTAAACCAGCTGCCAGACTGGGTCAGAGGAGGAAGAGGAACCGCTCTCCCAGGCGGTCTCCCCCGGTAGCCAGGAGCCTCCCTGAAGCTGAAACCCCTAGAAGACCCAGCAGCTAAGTCCCTTGGCTGAACCCTGGAATTACAATTAGGCAGTGGGTGGGTGGCTCGGCCCTCCAGAGTTGGCACAGGTAATTATCCTTTATCTGTACCTCGCAGCCAAGTCTAAATTATTGCCGTCTTCAAAGCTGTCGTATCTCCTTCGCTGCTGCCTCTGGCATGCAAAGCATTCGTAGTTGCCTCCTTGAAGCTACAGGGTAAATACGGCTGTGCATACTGTACATTTTTAACCGAGCCTGTTTATCAAGTCTCTGAGGTCTGCTTGTCACCGTCACCGTGAATTCAGGTCATAAACAACTTGAGCCTTCAGTGCTATTCTCCTAGAAATATGAGGAGCTCATGGCGAAGGGGAAAAAAGAAATCCCAGTTTGGTAAAGGCAAAGACAGGTACCAAGGTTGCCCTCTTCGTTGGAGCCATATGTATATATTTTTTCCTTTCACTTGCTAATAATACAAGTTCAAACATACCTGAGCAAATACATGTGGGAGAGTTGTGGAGGCAAAACCAGCCATAACGACAAAATCCGCCATGGAGGGGCAAAGCACATGGCTGAGTAGAAGAGCGTATACCTTAATTCTCAAGTTCCAAAAGTCTATTTACTGGGTAGTTCTACGCAAGTTTGAGAATAAAAGTTGTGCTATATTGGCTTAAATACCCTTAATGTTTTCATGAACTCACTGAAGACCTCATAATCAAAGCTACATTTATATTTAAGATCAGCTTCGTCCTGTCAACGTATATTTTATCAAGAAAATGAAAAGTTTAGTTCCAGCTTTTGGTCCACTGAGACAGAACAAATATTTCAACAGCTGGAAGATGTTAAAAGTCCAGAATAATGGCATTTGAAGAGTCATATATAATTACTTTCTCCTAAAAACAAAACATCTCAAAGAAAGCCAAAAAAGCATGCTATCTCATAGGAAACCAAATAAACATAAAAATACAAAATTATAATCCCTCCCCAATTTTTATTTATCAAATTTACCTAGCTATCGGGACTACTGAAACTGTCCCAGGTAAGAGAAATAATTTCTTCCTGAAGTTATGGCAACAGTATTTTCCTAAGTATGAAAAACAGTAAGTAGCATCTTTAAGTATTTATCATAGTCGTAGTACGGCTTTTCAGGATAGACTGTACATAATTTTCATTTCAGCTGGACACCAAGCAGCAGCTGAAATAATTTATAATACAGGCAAATTAAAAGAAGCAAAAAGAAAAGCTCATACTCTGTTTCAATTTAGCTTGAATTTTCAAGCTGAAATATCAGCAACTCAGAGGTAGAATTTAAACTATCTCATGATACACCTGCACTTTTATTTTATACATTTATAGAAGCCTGTTACCAGGTTTCTCTTTCCCCTTGTCTATCTAAACTGCACCCCATGAACTACACTTACACCTATTTTATGCCAGCAGTTCAACCCACCATCATTGCCTTCCTATGTGAAAAAATACCACATATTTATGTTGTTTCTCTAAGTTCACATTCTAGAAAAGATGGAGTATTTACAAAGGACCAGTAAAAAAATACTTTGCAATCCCTCAAGACACTGAGTACACTTGATGAAGAATGTTCCCTAAAGAAAGACAGAGTTGGGGCCACTGTATGGCTCAGATGGTTAAGCATCTGCCTTCGGCTCAGGTCACGAACTCAGGGTCCTGGCATGGAGTCCTGCATCAGGCTCCCTGCTCCGTGGGGAGTCTGCTTCTCCCTCTGCCTCTGCCTGCAGCTCCCTTCCACTTGTGCTCTCTCTGTCTCTCTGTCTCAGATGAATAAATAAAATCTTTAAAAACACAGAGCTGAGGGGAGTGTATGTGTGTGTGTGTGAGTGTGTGTGTGTGAAACACTCTCCCAGCTGACTGACTTTATCCCCTTCAGAAGGAAGTACTGGCGTACTGCTCTCGTTCTCCCAGTCACAGGGAGAATTCCTAGACCAGTAGCCATTAAGAGCAGTGGGTTTCAAATTAAGTTACAAACACTCGAATTGTGTCCCAGCTTGTTCTCAACTGGAGCAACTTTGATGTGTTTTCTACAGAAATTCTATGACAGAAGAAGTGTGAAAAACGCTGATAGTGAATAATACGAGTGCTACCTCCCCAGGGATGTTATGAGAATCCAATGATAAAATGTGTAAAATGCTCAGAACTGCGGCTTGCGCACTGGAAAAGCTAGACAGAGGTTGGCAGGGATGATCTCAGTCTCGACTGGGTATGAAATTTAAAGAAAATGAAACATGGATGCTACTATGATGCCACACAGGGAAACTGTAAGTCTAACATCACAAGCTTTTAAAGGATAATCAACCCTAAAGGACAATTGAATTACAGAGCTTTAAAACCAGACGTACGGCCAGCAACATCACAAAATGGCTTACCTTTTCTTCTTGGTGATAATGAGCACGTCGTTAAAGAGAAAGAAGTAGACTTGCTGTTTAGATGTCCTTCTTGAGAAAAGCACGGTGTCTTCTACATAGGCTGTCAACTCACCTCTTTTGACCAACCACCGGGAAGAGGAGACTAAAGGAAAAGGCTACAGAAGGAGAAAAACTCAGTGTATGAAGCCAAATGAAAGTCCTTTTAAGATTATTGAAGGGGAAGTTAAACTCCCATCTAAACAAACAATACATATCCTGGTATACATCATTACTTTATAAGTATATAACAGTGAAATATAATTAGAGAAGTACAGTATATTCTCCAAGAGGAAATGAAAGAAGAACAATTATTTCCCAATAGAAAAAACTATTAACTTGCTTATAAGACAACTAAAACTCAATGAGAAAATATTATTGGGTTAGCCCAAAATTATTACCCTTCTGTAACTCTCAAAAGATGGACAGGGAGTCACTTAAAATGGAAAAGCATCAAAAGGAAATCTATCAGTACCAAACTGCTGCTATTTTAAATATCACAGAACAGAACCTGATAACTATAGTTACAAAAAACAAAAAAGTCTACATTCACTTTATCAACTAAAAGGATTTTATTCAACAGGAAAAACCCTACAAACTATGTTTTGTCTACTGATATTTACTTAGTCATAGTCTGGAGAACACCTGTTCTTAAGTTTATAGTAGTTTTCCTCATAGAAATTCATCTCTGACAGCATCAGGCCACTTTCTCATTATGCAAACTATGTTCTTTCAAAATAATCCATCTTCATCTCATAGAAAAGCCTGTATCCAAGGAATTACATACTGCTTTTTATTTATTCAGTGCCCAGTTTCCAACTGAAAAACTCTCAAAACTACAGAATAATCCTTATCCTTGAGTTCTTTTTTTTTTTTTTAAGTTATGAGAAATGCTTACTGTCAAAAATCTGATTTTGAAAACTGTACCCAGAGAATAAGCAAAAGGTCTTGGACACATACACAGCTGTAATAGTTCCAAAGGCCATCCTTTTCAGGGAACAGTGATTTAAAAATAGCTAGAGGAAACTGAGGGTATAGAGAAGAAATAAGAAAGCTAAGAAAGGATTTCATACACGAACACACACACACACACACACACACACACACTCATATATGTATTTTTTTAATTTTATAAAGGGACCTTTGTAAGGAGGTTGCTCATCAGTTACAGACTATTTTCCTGAAGGTTTAGAAAGGAAGATGAAAGATTATGGTTGACCTCAAACTTTCGAAGTTGGCTATTAAGGGAGTTCATGGAGTTTCCAGCCCCCAAATCGCAAATCAAACAATTATCCAACTGGGATGGCTGAGACTTAAAAGGCGATAACAGAGAGATGCTTAGACAACTCGGGAGGACCCTACCATCCCACCCCAGAGGTCACCACAAGGGATCACGTGTCGGGTTTGGTCCCATGAAAGGGATGCAGTTGTGGAGAACACAGAGCTAACTTGCTAGCGCATGTAAGCCTACAGGATATACTGAGGGCGTTCTTCGGCTAAGGTCCAGTGTATACGCCACCCGAGAGCAGTTCTTGGTTCAGGAAACAAGGGAAGTATATCTTTCATTCTACATAGTTTTAAAAACAGATTGATTTTTATGGACTCCTCACATTCCATGAGGCAAAAATTAAGATCTAAAATCAGCAGCAGTTTTCAAGATGTCAATGCTTTTTTGAAAGCAAAAATCTGGCATTATAAGTGTTGTTTGTTTCCAAATTTACTATTAGGAGATTAAACTCATTTCAATAGTTTTGGGGTTTTTTTTTGTTTTTGTTTTTGTTTTTAAAGAAGAAACTACTAAAATGACCAAAGAAGAGAATCCAGACAATCCACGGTAGAATAAATGAATGCCCCTAGTTAAGAAACTCTGACTAGAACTAACACTAGAAAAGAAATACATGAACAAAAATATTTCCTTAAAAGTCCTGAAATAATTTCTATGGAGAAAAGACTTTTCATTCTTTTTGGTTTTAAGCAGCATCTTAGAAAACTAGCTTCTGCGTAAAATTTAACAATTTTATAGGCCAGCAATACAAAGAAAGAGTTGCTGATGAATAACTTTTTAATCAATATAAAATTAATCATTTAAGCATTTTAAAGATTTATTTATTTATTTATTTATTTGACAGAGAAAGAGAGAGAGAGATCTTACAAGTAGGCAGAGCAGCAGGCAGAGATAGAGGGGGAAGCAGGCTCCCCACTGAGCAGAAAGCCCGATGCAGGGCTCGATCCCAGGAACCTAAGATCATGACCTGAGCCAAAAGGCAAAGGTTTAACCCACTGAGCCATCCAGGCACCTCCATTTAAGCATTTTAAAGTGTACATGTAATTCGGTAACTTTTAGTACATTCACAGTGCAATGCAATAATCATCACCACCTAATTTCAGAACATTCTCATTACTTGAATGGTAAGTAATCAGAGAGGGAGAAAAACCAAGAGAGAATTTTTAACTATAGGAAACAAACTGAGGGTTACTGGTGGAGGGATGGGGTAACAGGGCAATGGGAATTAAGAAGGGCACGTGATGTGATGAGCACCAGCCGAGGAATTACTGAACTCCTCATCTGAAACTAGTGATGTACTATATGTAGGCTAATTGAATTTAAATAAATAAATAAATAAATAAACCCCTATATGCAGTAAGCGGTCACTCTCCATACTGCCCTCTCTCTCCTACCCAGGCCCTGGGAGCCAGTAATCTACCTTCCAAATTTGCCTATTCCGGATAGTCCATATCAACAGAATTACTGAATACAGGACCTTCAATGGTGGCATGTATCAGAACTTTAATCCTTTTTTATAGCTAAACACTACTTCACTTTATGAATGTAGCACATTTTATTCATCAGTTCACCTATTTTCTTGACGGACATTGGGGTCAATTCCACTTTTTCGGCTATTATGAATAATGCTGCCATGAACATTCACATAAAACATTTCATTTGAATGACTGTCATCAGTCCTCCTGAGTATTTACCTAGCAGTGGAATTGCTGGGTCATATGAGAACTCGAAGCCACCAAACTGTCTTCTGTAATGCACAGACTTTTTAATACCTCAGACTTCTGCATTTGTCCACTATATCTTGGGCTTCTAGTTATAAGCCAAGTCCCCAAATAATGACCAGGAAACCTATCCACCCACCAATACACCACCCCACTCCATTGCACTTAATTTATGTTTCATGGTCTAGCCCGGCATCCTCAACTTCCCCATGTGCTTATTCATAAGGCCAAACTTTCCATTACAAGACAAAAAAATATTCCACCCCAACTCTGAGGAGGCAACTTTTAGAGAAAGCTGGGGTCTACAGGAAAAAATACTCGGATCTGAGGTACAAACTGGTGTCTGACCAAGTTTTTCTCCAGAGCCCTCATTTCCTTCCTACTGCCAGGGTTCTTGGATGGAAAGTCTAATCTGTTTAAAAAGTTTCACATCTTATTCACTCTTCATCCCTCTGCAACATGCCTACCAGGCCTATGAAACGATTCTTTCTTTTTTAATGTTAAGTTAGTCACCATACAGTACATCATTAGTTTTTGATGTAGTGTTCCATGATTCATTGTTTGCATATAACACCCAGTGTTTTATGCAATAGGTACCCTTCCTTAATACCCATCACTGGGCTCACCCATCGCCCCCAACTCCCCTCCCTTCTAAAATCTCCCACTTGTTTCCCAGAGTCCATACTATGAAACTATTCTGACAAAGAATCTGAATATTTACCTCTTGCTTACTGTCAATCAGATCTGTTCCAAGTCCTTTATATAATGAATTTAATCCTCACAATAACTCCCTAAGGGAAAGTAACTATCATCAGTCCCATTTTAAGGTTCAGAAAACTGAGACATAAAGTAATGTCCAAACTCACAGAGCTAGTAGCTGCTGGAGTTATTTTCTAATTTGCAATTTCCTAATTTTTTTTTCCCCTTAACTTTTTCTTATCTCTCTGAGCTTATACACTGAAGATACTTCTTGTCTATATGTGAGTTGCAAATATTTTTCCAGTTTGCTATTTCTCTCTCTATTTTTTTAAGTCTTATTTTTCTCTTCTATAGAAAAAATTTTAAAATTTTTTTCATATATATGAACTTACCAATTTTTTTAATGACTTCTGGATTTGGAATAAGTTCAAAAGGCCTTTCCCATGTTGCTGAAGTGTCGCTTCCCTGCTTAGAACTTTTCAGTGGCTCCCAGATGACCTTGCTCAGCTGTTCCTCTTGGCACATAAGGCCCCCCAACGTGAACTGCTGTTTACTGCTTGACTCTGCCTTCTCCCCCTGCATCCCATGCCTATCCACACTGGATGCATACAACTGCTGGGCTAAAGCAGCTGAAGCCAAGCCCTGTCCATTTGTTCCTCCTTTTTACTTCTATAAGACCCTTCCTAACTCACCTTTCAAGATTCAGCTTAAAGGTACCTCTGGTATGAAGCCTTGCCTGACTGCGACTAGCTCCCCACGTGGCCCAGTATGTCTCATGGGTAGGGCTGACCACCCCTTCCCATTGAGAGTGTTCTCCCCCCCCCCCAAAAAAAAATGTGCGGGAAGGAATCAAACCATAAAATTCACTCTTAACTATAGAGAACAAACTGAGGGTTGCTGGAGGGGAGGGGGGTGGGGGGAGGGTCTAGATGGGGGATGGGCATTAAGGAGGGCACTTGTTATGATGAGCACTGGGGGTTGTATGTAAGTGATGAATCACTGAATTCTAAAACAAATTTTTTTAAAGAAAGGAGAGAAGTTCTCAATTGTCTTCCATCCACAGTGACAGCAGCAGACGATGCAGACTCCTGTGTACTTCAGGGGTCTTCCAGTAGATGGTTAAGTTTCCTGAAGACAGGGATCAGGTTTTGGTTTTCTGGCTGCCTTCCACAGAGAAAGTGCTCACAAAATTTGTTGAAGCAACACATGTGCTTGGACAAATCATTTGACTTCTTCAAACAGCTATAGCTTCTCCTCTTTAAAATGAATGGAATAAAAATGTCCACTGTTGCCCATAAAGTGCTATGGAAATAATATCCTCAGATTTTACGTATTCCTAAGTAGTCTGAATTAAGGGTCTTATTGTAAATCTAAACACAGAATATCTTCCTTTAGGCTTGCAAATATTTTAATCATTGAACCAAAAGAAAACAAAAAACCCAAAATTCATGAACTCCATTGATGTTAACCATATATTTTTAAGGATCCGTGGGGTAAGCATTTTTCAATTACAAATTAATTTGGGGCTCTAGAGAAACAGAGCTTAAAGATATCTCAAGCCAACAGATTTCCAGTAAAGAAAAATGATCAGGGAAAAGATTTATCATCTTTAAAAATCAAAATGGTTAGGAATTTATAATCTTCAGAAAGGATGAGATAAAGCTTTTGATGTCTAGGTATATTTTCTAAAATACTTAGAAACGAATTACCGAGAAGGACAAGTTTCTCTTTGAGGGAGGGAGGAAAGATGGGTTTGGAAATGGCTATACATTTCTGTAGAAGGCCATGATGACAAACTGCATATGTGCATTTGTTTTTCACAAGTACACATCATCTTCCGTTCTAAGAATTATGTGTCACGTTCCTGCCTCTCAACCATTGTAGTCAGGATGTTCTGGTGAGAGTTTACACTGATCTTCAAGTCAAGACACAGGCCCCTCCGCCTGATTCCATCACCACTAGCCCAGTGATCCCTTTAACAATTAAGTATTCTCTGGACTTTATATTCCTCATTTATAAAATAAAAGCATACAGCTCTACTGAACCAGTGGTCCTCCAGCCATAACAGCAAGGCAGAGAATCTCCTTTCCGCACAAGACCATGAAATGCTGATCCCTTTCACAGATACCTACCACGCAATTTAGGAGCATTTTTACTATGAAAAAATACGACTAGTCACTTTAAGTTGCTTAATTAAAGTTACAAGTTACAAATACAACAGAATCACAACCGTGTGATCCCGCATCCATGCAGAACTCAGTTGTGAGCCAACAAAGGACTATGACCCAGATTTGCCATTAACAGTCATTTTCTTCTTTACACATCCTGTCATCCACTCCTAAACAGTATCGACAAGCAGGGAGAGGCAGCACATACCCAAAAAAGAATTATGGAAGAAAAACTAATTTGAAAAGAACACTCCACTAACAATCTTTTTCTTTTCTTTTTTTTCAGAATGGAAGAGGAGTGTCTTTACCTAATTGAGGAGAACACGCGCTACAATTTATGGATTTTGTTTGTTTTGCAGGACACTTTGAGAATAGTCGTGACATCACTATCCATTCTAAAATTCTTTTTTTTTTTTTAAACCACCCTTTTTCCTAAATTTAGGGAGGCAGCGTGAGGAAATGTGCTAGTTAGATAAACCTAACCTTGTGGCCTTGAGAAAGGCAACTTTATCTGGCTACCATAAGCAGGAGCAGAGCTGCCTGGAGCTTCTACGATGCCCTCAGCCGGTGCAGTTCATCTCCGGTCAATTTATGGCCCTTCTTTGAAAAGCAAATTCCTATGCACTTTGTTGCCCTTAACTATCTGTCTCTATTTACATAAGATTTAAGCAAGAGCAGCAATAAATCTGTTTATGAAGAAACACGAGAATACCTTAATTTTAAATTCCAGCTGGGAGTTAATTGTGTACATCATTTCAGTCCTTTCCATCTTCCGAGCTCCTTCATTGCACAGTCGAACCAGCTGAGAACAAAGAAGAAGAAGGACGGTGAAGAGGTCAAGGAGAGAAACCTCCATCTCAAATGCAGATCTCTCGCAGGAAATAAGCTGCACTTGGGAAGCTCCAGAGACTCATTTCGAACAGTTAAAGAACTCACAGTCTTACACAGTGAAGACATTGTACCCAGTTATAGATGGTGTCATTAAGATGTGAAGACAGAGGGGGAAAAATAGTCCTGAGAAGTCTCCGGGACACATGTGCTCTGAGGGCTCTCCCACAGTCTGGTCTCTGACCTTCTGGCTCTTTTCCTTTGTCCTCCTCCTCTCCTTCCCCAGGGAAACCTCAGCCAGCCTCAGGGCAAGCTTTTCCTCTCTCCCCACTTCCAAATCAGACTATCAATTGCAAAGGCAAATTTTAAGCAGAGTCCTACCTGCAAAGCATGTGAACAATACACAGGGTGCCAAAAGAGGGAAGGCTCTGGGTAGAACCCAAGGGTCGATGATTTTTCAAGGATGGCCAAGCTAAGGGAAATTCAGTTTAACTAGAACTACTGAACTACCTAGGAACTGAATGTATTCCAAGACGTTTAATGGGGGCCTGTAATTTATAATAAAAAATTCATTTGGTCTTGGTTTTTAGTTCCCAGCACACAGTCCCTTCAGCCCTTGTAACTTCCTATATAAGAGCCAGGGGGGCATCTTTAGTTATAATATGTAGTTCTGTTCCCAGTTCCTGAAAGCTCCAAGGCCATAATGCTGAAATGAGTGTCTTCCTATTCCTAACAAGCCCCTTTCAACCACATCTGAATTTACCTTAGTGAGGTAGCTTGTGAAACCCCCTAAGGATAAGGCTGGTTGTCAGGGGAGCCAACCAAGTGATTACAGAGAGGGTTGTAACTTTCAGCCCCACCAGACCCTCCCCAACCAGACTTTTGGGGACGGGAGTAGGCTGGCGATTGGCTTGACCACTAATCGTCAATGATGGAATCAATCATGCCTACAGAATGAAACCTCCATTAAAAATTCCCAGACTGTGAATTTCAGAGAGCTTCCAAGTTGGTGCACAAGAACACATCTGTGTGCTGGGGGGGGCTGGTGAACCTCACACTCCGTGGAGACAGAAGCTCTGGGCTCGAGACCCTTTCAGACCTGGTCCTGGCGTTGGTCTGGGCACAGTGAACACCAAGAGCAAAGGGCTGATCATGGTAAAGTGATTCTGTGCCTGAGAAAGGAAAAGAGCCTGACACAAGGAAGATGGCACAAGATGAAGGGACAGAGGCCAGGGTCAAAGCACACAAGTTCTTAACGCATCTGGACTGCATCCCGAGTGCAAAGAGAAGCGTTACTCACAGGCTTTCAGCAGGGGAGAGAGAGGATGTAATTTATGCTACAATCGCAGGCTTTCCCCAATGTGTTTGTTCAATTCCCTACTGATGGACGCTTAAATGATTTCCAATTGCTTAACAGATTTCTAGATTTGGGGGGTACCCCTATCTTCAGTTACAGCTTATATTTCAGTCTGAACCTGGAGACCACCGGTGCAAGGATGGATGGCTACACCCAGTCACAAACAAGGGCCTAAAACACCCAGCGTAGGATTAGGGGCAATCTGAAACTGCAGTATGCTGAAAGGATTAAGTATGCTGAAAGGAAATCTAACCAGGCGGCCAAGGCTCCAGACATTTTCACAAATTCTCTTGAGGAATATGTTCACAGCTCCCGTATCTATGTTCCTGAATTTGGTCTGTCCCCTGGGTTCTACCACCAACTACCAACTTCCTATATGGCCCACAGGCAGCTCGAACTCTAAAATGAGAATGACCAAACCTACACACCCCCTTCATCACCCCCTCCCTGTGGTCCCGTGTCCTCTAGGCCAGTGACTAGTTCTAGCATCATCCACCTTCCCAGTCCGAAACCCTGGCCCTCACTGTTCTCAGTCGCCTCCTTCTCCTTTGTCCTCTGTAACATTTCCCTCCCTTTGCCTTGTGCCCAGAACTCGGGCCCAAACCCCCTCTTCCCTGGATTACTGGCCTACTAATTCTCTGTCACCCGTTGCTCCTACCTTACCCTTACACATCCTGATGATAACACTATCAGTCCTTGTAAGTTCAAATCTGATCATGAAACGCCTGGGCTATAAAATCCCTAGTAGGCTCCCCTGAGCTTTCAGAATTAGGTCTTAGCAACACCATGATCTGGCAACTGCTCTTATCCTGGACCTCAGCCTTACAAAATGTCTGGTCAAAGCACCACATTCCATCTTGCCTTTGCCCTTTTGCATGTGTGATTCCCACTGCCCGAACACCCTTCAGTCCACTCTGTCCAACCGACTCCTTCTTATCTAGATTTATAACCCCCCACCTATCTCTCAGGACTTATCTGGGACAGTTTCTCTCTAAAGAGAATGGAGAGCAGAGATTGTGAGATTTCCATATTTGTCAGCCTAGTGCCCACAGCCCAGCACCTAAAAACACAAGGAACACTCAGCAAATGTTTCTGTGTAAACAGCCTTCAGAGACAGTTTCTAAGTCACTTTAAAAAAGGGGGGTGGGGTCAGGGTAGAGGAGCAGTTCCTTTATAATTATCCTATTTTAAAATGAGAAGGGAAAATGGCATTAAGTTTGGGTTATCATCACACTTCCTAAACTTCCAAATATTGATTCCATCAGCAAAAGTCCATGGAGTCAGCCACCACAACAGAAGACAAGGTTTCAGAGAGCATATTAAAAACAAGAAAATTCCCCAAATGTCTTAAGCAATGGTCTCATCAGTGGAGCCCATTTTAATGACTATTTCAAAGGGACAAGAACTCGTTTGCAAATGTGTGCTCTGGTGTTTTTATTAAAATCAGGCTCAGCATATTAAAATAATGCCTTCCTTCAGCAGCTGTCAAAGATTTATTCAATTCAACTCGCTAACTTTTTTTAAGCCAAATTTATTTTTTTAAAAAAGCTCAAACCTTCTAACAAAGAAATATAAATTTAAAATATTTTCAATCTATTGCATTCACAAAGATTTTTTTTTAAGAGTTTATTTATTTGAAAGACAAAGATTACAAGGAGCGTGGGGAAAACAGGCTCCCTGCTAAGCAGAGAGCCCAAGACCCGCTCTGAAAGCAGAGGATTTAACCCACTGAGCGAGCCACTCAGACACCCCACATTCACAAAGATTAAATGAATATTTGATGCTGATACGTGTGCAGAAAGACAGACATTTACATATCTTTTGGTGGCCATGGGCTTGGGAGCAGCCTTTCTTGAAGGTACTTGGGGGCCTTTAAAAATACCTAAATTTTGTCCCAACAAACCCACTTCTAGAAACTGGTCTTTAGAAATAATGAGATAAGCACAATCATTTATGTAAGACAATGTTCCAGGCAGTGCTAGTAGAATAGTAAGTGAAATGGGTACCATAAGAATCAATTTTTCTGGGTACATTTATACCATATATTGGTATTGGATTAGACATCCCATTGGAAGTATATGTAGTAGAATGACAGCAGTCATTACTCTTTTTTTTTTTTTTAAGATTTTATTTATTTATTTGACAGAGAGAGATCACAAGGAGGCAGAGAGGCAGGCAGAGAGAGAGAGGAGGAAGCAGGCTCCCTGCTGAGCAGAGAGCCCGATGCGGGACTCGATCCCAGGACCCTGAGATCATGACCTGAGCCGAAGGCAGCGGCTTAACCCACTGAGCCACCCAGGCGCCCCTCTCTTATTTTTTTTAAGATTTTATTTATTTATTTGAGAGACAGATAGCAAGAGAGAGAATGGGGCTGTGGTGGGGGAAGGGGGGAGGTGTGGAGAGGGAGAGGGAGAAGCAGACTCCCCACTGAGCAGGGAGGCCAATGTCAGGCTCCATCCCAGGACTGTGGGATCAGAACCTGAACGAAAGGCAAATGCTTAATCAAATAAGTCACCCAAGTGACCCAACAGTCATTACTTTTGACAAAAGTACCAATATATTTTATTTTCTCTTACCTAAATTTTCCAAGTTTTCTATAATGTACACTTACTAGTTTATTTTCAGAGTATACCTTTGTAAACCTTAAAGTAGTACTTAGAGTGAAAACAGAAACCTTGTGAATCTTTCCCTTCCACACAGTTCAAAGTTCGATGTGTATGATTCTGGGACGATTTCTATACACTGGTAAACTATACACCGCTAACATACATACAAGCATCAACACACTTGATTATCTAGATGTCATTACACCATCTGTATGGCTCTGCAACTTAATGTTCTTCGCGTAACGATATAGCTTAGGGATCTTTCCAGGGAAACAGATATGTATGCCTACCTTTCTGCAAATGGTAGAACCAGTAAGCTACAGAAGAAGATTAAAGAGAAGTGGCTATTTCACTACCAGGAGAAAAGCTTATACCTTAACAGATCTCCAAACAGAAGTATCATCTTTATGAGGAGAGAATGAAAGCAGTTAGTCCCTTCAGGAGACTAAATGCAAGAAGAGGGCAGGAAAGACTTCCCTGGCACAAGAAACCCACCCTCCAACCTCCCACTCCTTGAACCTCAGACACCACTCCGCACCAGCTGAACTTGAGATTTCCGGGCAATCGCCCACCCCGTAGCTCCACCCCAGCATGTGAACAGAAAATCGGGAAGTAAACACATTTTTATTTAACAGAAATATCTTTCTTGTTTTTGAGTTGTTCAATGAGGCCACTAAGTCTTTCTAAGGCCCCAAATTCAGTAAGCACTTACACTCACTTCAGCAACGTGTACGAGGAATTTCAGTGACATATTATTCATACTACGCAAATAAATTTCATTAGTATTTTAATTGCCAGAAAAGATATTACTCATTTTTTCCAAGAATGAGTAACTATGTAGAGACACTTGCCCAAGGGCCTTAGGTAGTCTCCTTCTAAAAACTTGGACCCTGATATACCAAGTGTCACTCTCTAAAATAAATACTGGAAACTCCTACTTTCTTTTCTTTTCAACTAAAGCAAACAAGTAAAATTTCTGCATTTTAATTTTGAACAACAAATGCTCTATTTATACACTCTTTTTATTGAAAGTACTGATTATTGTTCTCCCAGAATCTTTAAACCCCATCAGTAACCTTGACAGATGAAAAAGAAGTTAATTCCTGAGTTGGCTGTATTAGTGGTTTTAGCTACCATACACCACTAGGAGACTCGAGAAATAATTCTGATGTTCATAACTTGTGCTCAAGAGAGAGAAAGAAATGCAGAGAAACAAGTCACTAGAAGGGCATTTCTTCACAGAGAGCCTTTTATATGTTTATAGTATCAGATTAAGGCAATTCACTGATCCATTACATTTTTGCCCGCCTTTCCTACAACTACCAGTGTCAAATCCAGTGAACAAGAGATGCCTGAAGGAATGTAGTGGTTTATTTTAACTGCGGTGTGAAATTCTTGAAAAACACTAAATATCATTCCTAGTTCAATTCAACAATTACTACAGCCTTCCTCTTTCCTCTTCTGTGTGAATTCTTTTTCAACTTCTCAGTAACAACCAAGTAAAATCTGACAAAATTTCTTCCAAGTCCAATGCTAGAAGTTCATTAGTAGCATCTCCTAAAGACCATCTACCTACCGCCTCCAGGAAGGCAGCACAGGATACGGGGTCCTGGAGAAGAGACCCACTGGTGGTGGGACCTAAGGTCACCTCACATTTGTCAGGCTGTTTCTTCACTTAGTGTTTCCCGAAGTGGGATGTACACACCACTGATGGGGCAAGAGGTGAATTTTAGCAGTTGACAGATTGTTATGGTTTCATTTTTGTATCCCTCCAATTCATATAGTGAAATCCTAAACCCCAAAGATGATGGTATTCGGAAGTGGGGTCTTTGGGAGGTGCTTTAAAAGTCATGAGGGTAGGGGCACCTGGGTGGCTCAGTTGTTAAGCGTCTGCCTTCAGCTCAGGTCATGATCCCAGGGTCCTGGGATCAAGCCCCACATTGGGCTCCCTGCTTAGCAGGAAGCCTGCTTCTCTCTCTCTTCCACTCCCCCTGCTTGTGTTGCCTCTCTCGCTGTGTCTCTGTCATATAAATAAATAAAATCTTTTAAAAAAAAAAAAGGCATGAGGAGGATAGAGCCCTAATGATATGGTTAGTGCTATAAAAGAGGCTCTACCAAGCCCTCAGCCCCTTTACCGTAAGGCTACAAGAAGAAATCTGCCGCCCACCAGAAGACCCCTCACCCAACCTTGATCTTGGACTCTTCAACCACCAGGACTAGGAGAAATAAATTTCTGTTGCTTATAACACACCTGGTCTGTGGTATTTTGTTACAGCAGCCTGAATGAACTAAGACACAGATAAACTTACTTTTAATATAAAGATGTGTAGTAGGGAATGCGTGGGTGGCTCAGTGGGTTTAGCCGCTGCCTTTGGCTCAGGTCATGATCCCAGAGTCCTCGGATCCAGTCCCACATCAGGCTCCTTGCTGGGCAGGGAGCCTGCTTCTCCCTCTGCCTCTGCCTCTGCCTGCCTCTCTGCCTGCTTGTGCGCTCACTCGCTCTCTCTCTTTCTCCCTCTCTCTGACAAATAAATAAATAAAGTCTTTAAAAAAATGTATATTAGAATAATAACTAGCTCACCAAACCCATGATTTTGTAGGTACTATTGGCAAGGATGAGAATACATAAAACAGAGTCACCTCAGAGTTGATCAAAAGTACAGGGGCACTGGGTGGCTCACTCGGTTAAGCAGCCGACTCTTGATTTCGGCTCGTGTCGTGATCTCAGGGTGTTGGGATTGAGTACCCACACTGGGCTCCGTGCTCAGCAAGGAGTCTGCAGGAGCATTCTCTCTTCCTCTCCCTCCGTCCCTACAACTCACTTTCAGTCTAAAATAAATAAATAAGTCTTGAAAGAAAGAAAGAGAGAAAGAAAGAAAAACTACCTCACAGAAACTGGCACAAAAATGTACCAGACTTGGGGCACCTGGGTGGCTCAGTGGATTAAGCCTCTGCCTTCAGCTCACGTCATGATCTCAGAGTCCTGTGATCGAGTCCCACATCGGGCTCTCTGCTTCCCCCTCTCTCTCTGCCTGTCTCTATGCCTACTTGTGATCTCTCTGTCAAATAAATAAATAAAATCTTAAAAAAAAAAAAAATAAAAGTGCCAGACTTGAAGGTGGTATGGTAGCTACAAGTGGTTTGGGAAACTTCTGGCACTACCACTGTCTCTGCCCCGCTTTGCCTAGCTCACACATTATCTTCATTGACTCCTACACCTACTGCTTGCTCTCAGCTCAACATTTCTATTGGCATTGAAATGCTCCCACGTTTTCTCTAATCTTTGGACAAACAAAAAGGCATTCCCACACTTCCTTCTAGCTGCAGCTCTCTCTCTCCATGCACAGCCCCAGTGCTGAAGCAGCAGCTACATTTGCTGGCCAGCAGCATCTCCACATCTCCCACTCGTTCCTCAACACACGGCAATCCAGCTTCCACGCCCACCAGCGCCAGGACACAATTTGCCTGATGATAAACCCATATATACTTGACTCATTTTTCACTTTATCTTACAGGAGCACTCAACCAAGCTGACCGTCCTTCCACCAAATCATCTGCCATTCGCCAGGCCATTATGGTTTTCCTCCTTCTTTGGTATGTTTTGTTTTTTAAGTCTTCTCTCTAGGTACCTTTCCCCTAAACAAGATGAATGGTGGTGGTGGTCTTCATGGTTGTGTCCCAGACTCACTACTCTTCTTACTTTATACACTCTTTCTGGGTGATCTCATCTCCTCTCCCGGCTTCAGAAATCATCACATGCCCATGATTCCCAAATCCACGTCTCCAATTCCAGTCTCTCCAATGAGCTCCTGGCCTGTTTATTCAGCCAACTTGAATATTCTATACTTTGATAGAATTTCTTTTAACTTTTATTGTCACATATCCAAAATGGAACCCATCAACTTCTCCCTATATTTCTATTGTGAAGGTAAATAAGAGCATCCATCTAGCTGCCCAAGCCAGCAACCATACTCCTTGACTCCTTGATATTCCATGATCTTAAATACACTTACCCAATCAATCTTTGTGCCCACCTCCCCAATATTATACATCGCTTCTCTACAGCCTACTATACATCCATAAAGGCCACTGTCACCTCTAGCCTAATCAATACAAAAGCCTCAAAATGGTCCCACCCCTACTGCCACCATTATAACACATGAATTTATACCTTCTGCATCGTCGTCATAAGACAAAGTCCACACTTCCCTAACATTGGCTCCTCAGTATTGTTTCCTAGACTGGGCTCTATAACCGCATGTCAGTTCTTCAAATGCCCCAAGTATTTTTCTTGCCTTTGGGTTTCTACACATACTCAAGACACTCTTTTCCCCACCAAGCCCTGGTTCAGAGCTCAGCTCGCTTTAGGTTTCAGCTAAAACATCACTATGTCCTTCCCTACCGTGTCACTCCCCATTCTTTATTGTAATTCCTACTTAACACCTGCTTTCCCCTTTACACAGCACACTGCATGAGGACATTAACCACGACTGTCTTACGTCTAGTCACCACATTTTCAGGGGTTGGCATCATGCCTGGCACAGTAGTTGATACTCAGTAAACAGCTGTTTAATGAATGAAAGAATGAATAAACGACTACCCAGACACCAAAGGAAAATGAGATCTCTATTGGCCCTTATAGCAAGACCGTGTAAAATAATAAAAACACTCTCTTCATTTGAGAACAGCAAACATTATTTTGTTTCTCAGCTCCCTAAAGAATGCCATGTGAATGGCTTTGAGAACTCCCAATGCTCAGCATCAAACCCAGATGTGTGCTCTTCTGAGAAACTGAAGGGTTTACTGAGGGACAAGGTAGATTTCAATAGTTACCTTGCTCACTTCCTTTAGGGCTCTTTTGCAGACCTCATACTTTGGAGAGTCCTTCGGTGTTTTCTGACAGATAGTCTGCAGTGAAGTAAATGAAAAGAAAAAAAAATCAATTTATTTTATTAAGTAAAATAAAATCAAGGTCCAGCCACAACCTCTTAGCAAACTTAACAATGCTGAACATGACATTATGGAAGACTATAAAGATTACATTAAAATCTGATGACAAAACTAGGAAACAGTCTTTAAATGCACAGGATCTAAGTAAATCCAGGGAATGATTACATAAGAGAATGGACTTCAGAGGTGGAGGAACCAGGTTTCAAATCCAAGTTCTGTCCCTTACTAGCTATTTGATTGTGGGCAAGTCACCAACCCTACCTCTAGAAGACTCAGTTTCCTCATCTGTAAAATGGGAATAAAGCCAACTATGTCACAATGCTATTGCCAGGATTAAATGACAATACACATACAGCTCTTTATGAGTGCCTATCATACAGTAGGCCCTCGATGAATGGTAAAACTAATTATTACCATTGTCATCATTACTCAAAGTAACTATGTTTGTAGATACTATCACTGAATAAAAAGATAAAGAAAAACAGGCTGCTGGATCTTCTCTTTCTCTTGATATAGCTATACTGCAATTTTTGTGATGCTAAAATTGACTTCAAATAGGGCTAATACAAATAATCTTTGAAACCATATCCATTCAAAGCCAATGGAATCATTTCAATTGTTAAAAATGTTCACCTCAACACGTTTAACTAACTCTCCAAATGAAGCAAAATTGAAGAGATGATGCTTTAAGTACATTTAGATTCTGCCCAGGTGGCCAGATTCTCACATTTGCAGAAACTGATTACAGCAATAGGAATCAAACAGAGATGGAAGGTAAGTTTGGAACTGGTACCTTAAATGTACGTGAGTACCAGACATACAAAGCTGGAAGTCAGGTGTCAGGATTATTACATAATGCTATGTGAGAAGCAGAGTGTCCCACCTGTGGACTTTTGTCAATGGTTCTCACATTTTTTACTATGACCCACTGTAAGAAATCCATTTACATTAGCAACCAGGACATGTGAACATAAAAATGAAAAAAGGTCTTTTATAAAATATATAATCACATTATGAACTATGTATATATCACATTCCATACATTCTATTCTATTTCACTTTTTAAAATATTATATTTATTTATTTGAGAGAAAGAGACACAGATAGCAGTAGAGATAGTGAGAGAGCAGAACCAGGGAGGAAAGGGAGAAGCAGGCTCCCCACTGAGCTAAAGGCAGACGCTCAGAGGACTGAGCCACCCAGGTGTCCCTCTGTTCCACTTTTTTAATAAATACTGGTTATGGTTCAAAAATCAATTTCATGACCCACTAATGTGTACAGAAGCAGTATGAAAAATACTGGTGTATGTCCCTAAAAGCTGGCATCCTGAGTCCTAAGCTGTCTTTGCACACTTCAATTTTATGTAAAATTTTGTGTCTACTGAATTTTCTAGGGAGAATGACTCTAGCTTTATTCACAATCTCAGAAGGGTCTCTGACCCAAAAGACTTCTGAGCCCACTGGCCATTCACAGCATTAACCTCCAACATGGTAAAACACAGTATGTTAGATTCTATGAGTCCCAATCTATTCAAGCAATTTTCTCAAACTTAAACAGAGAAAATACAGAAGGTTGAGAGATCACAGCATCAACAGAATCTAAAGAAATGTGGCTAAAATACATTATCAGAAGAAAAAGAACCTTAAACATTCATAACATTGCAAGAAATGTACCCATTTCTCATTTTTAAAAAATAGCAAAATTTGAAATATTTCTCTAGATCAAAGTTTCGTATTTTTATGAAAATGTTAGAAATCTCATAAAATAAAACTTTTTTAATGACATTTTACTGCTGATAAAATTTTATGGAAGAAAGTACAGTAGCTGCTCCTCAAATGTATCTTTGAAAAACTCACCATATTTACATGACTCAGGACAAGCCTGAACACTACATACATGAATTTAGTTAAGAAACACTGATTGCCTATTACTGTCAGGCTTAACATTTACTACTTCATTTATTTCCATGCCAATCCCTCCAGAACTTATTACACTTATGCTTCAGATGAAATTAGGCAGTTTGCCAGCGATCATACTATAAGTGGGAGAGCCAGAATTTGTGCCCAGATCTGTCTTTCTCCAAAAGCCACATGATTTCTCGCACACCAAGTTTACCTTATCAGAGTCCCTTCTCTCAAGGTGCTGTGAGTGTTCAGATGGGGAAAAAGACAATCTGCTCAGAAGGGCAATGAGGAAGGCTTCGTGAAAGAAGGATCATTAGAACTAGTGCCTGAAAGACATGCTTGTTTTAGTCACAAAGCTGAGAAGTGACAGCCAACAACAATGTGAAGATGCAGAGTGGGAAAGTCAGGGAACGAGTGTGGAGGGAACCTACAAATAATCCTTTTTTAAGCCAAAATTTGGTTTTGATAACTTGGCTGCATTCCATCCTTAAACATGAGAAATGTGATTTAAAAAAAAATCAGGGCACCTGGGTGGCTCAGTGGATTAAAGCCTCTGCCTTCGGCTCAGGTCATGATCTCAGGGTCCTGGGATTGAGGCCCGCATCGGGCTCTCTGCTCAGCAGGGAGCCTGTTTCCCCCTTCTCTCTGCCTGCCTCTCTGCCTACTTGTGATCTCTGTCTGTCAAACAAATAAAATTAAAAAAAAAAAATCAGAGAACTAAGTTTTCAAAATTCTGCAAGTTTCCCAATATTAGCAAGGAGAGAAGTTCCAAAATCACAAAGGAAACGCAGGAAGGTAGTAAATTGAGATGAAGCTGGAGAGCAGCGGGGTGCTGGGAATCCTGAAACAACCAGCCCCCCACCCCCAACCTGCCAGCAGAGCCAACAAAGTGACTGGGATCACATGCTTTTACTCACGGCAAAATGTCAGTGCTTTACGGAAATCTTTGTGAATTTATAACGGAATATGGAAAATGGAATTTATCTTGTAACTTTACTCAATCATAATTCTTTGCTGTATTTTTATCCTGTGTTTTGACATGCAAAACTCAAATACATTTAAAACTGACATTTACATCACGATCCAATTTTAAAGTAAAACTACGGCAAAATATTTTAACTTGATCAAAAAGACACAATTTGGCCCACCAGCCAGATGGGAGCTGTGCCGGGCCACCTGGTTCTTCTCTCAGTCTTTGCTGCTGTGGGCTGTCCTCCCAGCTGCATTTCAGACCAGACAGTCTCTACTGGACGCCTCCAGGCATGTCTTGCCACCATTCAAAATCAAATCCCTGTTTTCTTCATGAATGTTTCCTAAAATAAGGACACTGGCCTTTCCTCCTCCTTTGTACAATAAAAAATGAGGGCAAGTGCATGTCTTCTTTTTTTTTTTTTTTTAAGATTTTTATTTATTCATTTGACAGAGACACACAGCAAGAGAGGGTACACAAACAGGGGGGGCGGCGGGGGTGATGGGTAGGAGGGAAAAGCAGGCTTCCTGCCAAGCAGGGAGCCAGATGCGGGGCTGGATCCCAGGACCCCAAGATCATGACCTGAGCCGAAGGCAGAGAGGCTCAACGACTGAGTCACCCTTTCTAGTGCTTAAGTGTGTCTCATCCCCACATACAGCAGAAGCACCACAGCCTCTGGGAACCCTCCAGGGAAGGGATCTTGGTGATCAATCTGAGAAAAGTGAAGATGTTAAGTGACTTGCTCAAGCTCACATGCCTAGTGGCTCAGCTGGAAACAGAATCCAAGCCCCTTGTCTTCAATAAACTGATATCTTTCCCATTTCAAAAAATGTTAAGTGAGTGATATAATCTGAAATCTTCAGAGTGCCCACACAAGCCTAAGTTGAAGGTAATTTCCAAAGATATCAGACACAGTGAGACTTTCCAACACTTACATTTAGTTGGAGGAATTTGAAGAAGAGCTATAGTACATTGATTTAAGTGAAGTAAGAATAATTTTCTTAACCAGATTGATAGCAGCACAGCTACCCACAGAGGAAGAGCCATTAGGTCATGTCTTACGTCCATGAGCAGGGGCAGGCGAGTCACCCTCTGCATGGGGAGAATGAGGAAGGAGATCATGGGTAAGTTCCTGCAGTCTTCGTGGGACTCAATTCGTGACAGTACTTCCTTAAAAGATGGGTTAGTGGCTCTGAAAAGAAACAAAGAAAGAAGAAACTCAAAATACTTCCTCCTCAAGTTAAGAAGTAAAAACATATCCCAGGCCTACCTCAAAGATATGGTGGATCTGGTTCCAGACCACTACGATAAAGCAAATATTGCAATAAAGCCAGTCAAAGGAATTTTTGGTTTCCCAGTGTGTATAAAAGTCATGTAGTCTATTAAATGTGCAAGAGCATTATGTCTTAAAAATAATGCACATACCTTAATTAAAACATGCTTTATGACTAAAAAATGCTAACCATCACTTGAGCTCTCAGTGAGTCGTAATCATTGACCACAGATCACTGTAACAACTACGATAATAAAGAAAATGTCTGAAATATTGTGAAAAGTACTAAAATGTGACAGGGACACCAAGTGAGTAAACATTGTTGGAAAAATGGCGCCGACAGACTAGTTCGATGCAGGGTTGCCACAACCTTCTGTTTAAAGTGAGGTAAGTGAAGCACAATGAAACTAGGTATGCCTGTATAAAATGTTCTGATAAATTCATATACTGGATCTTTTAATATATAAATCAACAAACAATGACATAGACACAGATGGCTTGTCTACCTTTTATAGTAACGACTGGATATAAGATAGGCAATGAAGATATCAATATGAACAATGAAAAACATATGAGCTACAAATTTACAGAAGTGGGAAGTAAATGAATGAAGAGGCAATGGTATCGAGTTACAAGAGTACCTAGTCACCATTCCTAAATCCGGAAAAATAAAGTGAAAACAAAATGAAATTTAGCTCTAACTCAAAGCTTTGTTTTCAAACATATAATTTGCATCTTCTACAGTTACCAGTGATTCCTGAACGGGTGTGGGATTAAGAAAAGCAAGGGGTGAATTTATGCCGCTAAGAACATCTGGCAACATCTAGAAACATCCTTGGCTGTCACAACTGGAGTGAGGGGCATCTCGTGCACAGAGGCCAGAGATGCTATCAAACCTGCTACAAAGCACAGGACAGCACCCACAGCAAAGGCTTATCCAGACCAAATGTCAACAGTGCCAACAACACTGGTTTTGCACTTAAAAACCTCATTCGGGGTTGCCCGCTGTTGGTTTTCCCCCCTGCCCACACAAGAGTTTCATGAGGTTGTGGAGAGAGAAGAAGGGGCACAATCAGCCCTTCCCAAAGACTTGGAAACTTCAGTGCATTGTTTCTCTCTGCACCAACCCCAGTCCCTCCACAGGGGCTCACACATTGCGTAGCAGCTGACCAGAGCTCCAGGCTGTGGTGGTAAATGTCACAGCCCACTGGGGCGGGGGTGGGGGGGGGGTGATTGATAATAGCCTTCAGCCCCCAAGCTGAGTTAATGGCAATGCACACTGTGCTAGAGAACAGAGAGCTATGTGAGATAAGCAGGGTCTTCTGAAATAAAACAAGACATTACAGACAATCACTGAGTTTTAAGGCTAAAGCCATACACATCACATCAAAACTCTCAGTAACCTAAATAGGACAAAGGGAAAAAGGTGAGGAAGGATTTTTAAAGCATCATTTTCACAAATTAAAGTCTTTAAGAACATTTGTTTCTTTTGCTATCCTTCAGACCTTCCCTTCTCTCTTCACTTCTAAGTACCCAGAAGGGGAAAATCGGCAATTCCTATTAAAAAAAAATTAATGGAGTTGTCACCTGAATGAAGGAAGATTAGAAGAGCAGAGAATCTGGATCCTAGCCACTAGTTCAACTCAAATACTCTCTTGGCCTCAGGCAAATTACTCAATGGCCAGTTAATGGCTTGGAAAGCGGAAGTTTTAGAATAATGGTCACTCTGTGTCTTACAGCAATTTAAAACAACAACAAGGAAAACAGTAACAGAAGCCATAATTTCATAATTGCTTTAGAGAGAAAGTTGTCCACAGACTAGATATTTCTATTCAAACACCCTCACCCTGAAAGCAGTACTGGGAAGCAGCTTATCAGAAGGCATTTCTAAATACGATGTAAGAGATCAATTAATTTCAATCAATGTGACCTAATTAAAACGAGGTTAGGCTATTCGCCGTAACGTTCAATAACATCTCTTACAACAATTTCTGTAGTGTGCGTTGCTGGTAGACTTCGTTTGTGCAGTACTTCACATATGGGTCAAATGTGGAGGCTGTGTGCTTTTCCACAATGTCACTTATGTCATCTATGAAGATATTACTCTGATGTCTTGCTTCCAACTCTGTAAAGAATCTGGAAAAACAAAGAAAAGCATTTACGTTTTCTTACATACACTTGAAGAAAATGAAAGACCATTCTCATGTAATGTAATTATACACAGGATTTGAAAGTACCAGGAGTACACAATACCAACTCGAAGAGATAACAAGAAAAAAACTATAAAGATTGTCTAAATTCAAATCTATCATATTAACATCTTATTATTTCAAGTGTTCAACTGAAAATACTGATAACAGGTACTTCTGTGCTATCAGATATATTTTAGAATGTACAGATTTCACTCTTTTTCCAAGAATTTCCTAGATACTGGAGGGGGTGCAGTCATGTTTCCATATTTGATTGTATTGAAAAGCCTATGAGCAAAATATCTAAATAAGTACTGAAAAAACAAGTCAGAGGGGCAACTGAGTGGCTCAGGCAGTTAAGTGCCCAACTGTTGATTTCTGTTCGGATCATGATCTCACAGTCTCGAGATAGAGTCCTGTGTCTGGCTCCATGCTACTGAGCATGGAGCCTGCTTAAGATTCTCTCTCTCTTGGGCGCCTGGGTGGCTCAGTGGGTTAAAGCCTCTGCCTTCACCTCAGGTCATGATCCCGGGGTCCTGGGATCGAGCCCCACATTGGGCTGTCTGCTCCGTGGGGAGCCTGCTTCCTCTTCGCTCTTTCTCTGCCTGCCTCTCTCTACTTGTGATCTCTATCGATCAAATAAATAAATAAAATCTTTAAATGAAAAAAAAAGATTCTCTCTCTCCCTCTCCCACTTCCCCTCTCCTGCTTAATCACGATCTCTCTCTCTTTCTCTCTCAAAAAAAGAAAAAAAAAGTCCGAAATAAACCTAATTCTGCATCTTTTCTCTGAAAATAATCATATTATTTTATATCTAATAATATGCTGATATTTAACTGTATTCAGAAATTATTAAGATCACATTTTAGAATTGCCAGATTTGGGGTATATTTATATCTATCTATGGGGCGTCCAGTCAGTGAAAATTAAATTTCAGATAAATGAATTATTTTGTAGTACACGATATGTGCAAAAATAGTAAATGGGACGTCTTGAGCAAACACCCTGTATTTTATCTAGCAACTCTGGAGGGCAGCCAATTTTAACAGAACATCAAAATCAGATATTTGAAATAAGTTTCCACCCAGAGCATTGCTGCTCAAAACTGCAGTCCACAGACCAGGCATCTAAGAGCTTACTAGAAATGCAGAATCTCACCACCCATGTCCATCCCACTAGTCTGAACCTGCATTTTATCAAGATCTTCAGATAATTCAAATACACAGTAAAAATTGAGATGAAACTCCCTAGATCTCATTTACTGTCCATGTTTGGAGGGATAGGAAAATCTGTTAGAAAGCACTTTTACCATGTGGCCAAAGCACCTTCCAAAAAAAGTCTAATGAAAGTGAAATTAACAGTGATTTCTAATTTTGACCTCTGGAATAGTCATACAAGAGAAATTTAGTTTTCTTTTTTAATTTAATTTAATTTTATTCTATTTTATTTTATTTATCTGAGAGCAAGAGAAAGAGAGCACATGAGGAGGAAGAGGGGTAGGGGGAGAAGCACACTCCCCACTGAGCAGGGAGCCCAAGGCAGGGTTCAATCCCAGCACCCCACCCCCATCATGACCTGAGCTGAAGGCAGAGGCTTAACTGAGGAAGCCACCCAGGCGCCCCATGAGAAATTTAGTTTTCAATAACCTTTTTAGCATTCATCACATCATCACTCCTAACTAGTTTGCTGGGTGGATTCCAAATATAAAACTCAAGGCTGACAGCGAATGAGACAACAGAAATTTTCACAAGATGAGTAACAGTAAATATGAGCTAACATCTTCTCACGTTTACGTCTCAGTTATTTTCAAAAAATATCCTGACACTCAGCAATAAAACAATCTAGATTTTAAGAGGTTTTGATTTCACATATTTACATGTACATTAAACACAATGCAGTATAAACTATTAGTTTGTCATCATTACCAATTTTATTTTTTAGCATTTCCATAGGATCTTAAAAGATGAAGAAATACACCTTAACTCCGAGAAAAGTAAAATTATTTATGCTCGGACAAAGTATAGAATATTTTTTATTTCCTTTAAGGAGGATTTAGGGAAAATAATAAGTAGGACTCCTATCCATAGATTGTCATCGGCCTAATTATCCAAGCCCTTTGTTGAAAAGAGCAAAAGAAAAAACTTAAAGCACACTTGGCTGGGTTATTTGGCTTTCCTTCCAAAGGTATCAGGGTTAATATGCACAATTCCTAAATAGTCAGAAATACCAAATTATGTTCCAAAACAACTTCATATCACTTTGTCAAGGCTAAGTATATTAACATTCACGTAAAATATCAAATGCTCTCCTAAAAGTTTCAGCAATTGCAAAAACAACCTACTCTAAACCTCTGTTTGCTAAAGGATATTTAAAAGCCATTTCTTAAAAGATATTTTCTATAAAGACGGGTTCCTGACTTCAAGAAATCCGTGTTATATTGTGAAGGTAAGGACGATAAACATAGAGGATATAGTGGAGGGTTTGAGGGGTAGGGAAGGAAAAAATGAAACAAGATGGGATCGGGAAGGAGACAAACCATAAGAGACTCTTAATCTCACAAAACAAACTGAGGTTGCTGGGTGGAGGGGGGTCTGGAGAGGGTGATGGGGTTATGGACACTGGGGAGGGTATGTGCTATGGTGAGTGCTGTGAAATGTGTAAGACTGATGATTCACAGACCTGTACCCCTGGGGCAAATAATACATTATATGTTAATAAAAATAATTAAAAAAAAAAAAAGAAAGACAACATGTTTGCATACAACCACATGTTGGAACACATGTGCCTAAGGGTGGTGGCGTCAGTATCTTTTATTAAATTACATGAACTATGTATGTTTTTAATTGGGGTAAAATATATGTAACAAAATTTGCCATTTTAACCATTTTTAATTCAATGGCATTAATTATATTCGTTATGTTGTACAACTTTTACCACTATTTCCAAAATATTTTCATCACCTCCAATAGAAATGTTATACCCTTTACGTAATAATGCTCCATTTCTGTTCTCCTCAGCCACTAATCACTTCTTTTTGGTGGGGAGTGGGGGGGCTGAGAGGGAAGGGGATTGAGAATCCCAAGCAGGTTCCACAGCCAGTATGGAGCCCAACATTAACATGGGGCTCAATCTCACAATGCTGAGATCATGGCCTGAGCTGAAATCAAGTGTCAGACACAACCAACTGAGCCACCTAGGTGCCTTCTGACTACTTCTAATCTACTTTCTATCTCTATAAATTTGCCTACTCAAGATATCTCATATATGTGGAATCATAAGTTATTTGTGCCTTTTGTCTGGCTTATTACATTTAGTGGGTAATGTTTTCTAGGTTAATCCATGCTGACATATATAACAGAACTTTATTCCCTTTATGGCTGAATAATACTCTATTGTGTATGTATATCATATTAAACTTATCCATTCATCAGCTGATGGACACTTAGGCTGTTTCTACCCTTTGGCCATTGTGAATAAATGATTCTGCTATGAACATTTGCACACAAGCATCCGTCTGAGTCCTTGTTTCCAAGTCTTTGGAGTCATATACCTAGAGGTGGAACTTTAACCTCACTGACTCTGCCAAAAGTAGTATATACCCGGAAGTGATAGTATAATACCAAGAATCAGTACAGAAGAAACTGAGCTATAAGCCAAGAAGAGATTGTTTCATTAAGTGAAAATTGAATAGAAAATGATCCTTTCCTTCCCAGCACGCATAGATGAGTAGCTCATGGGAAGCATGGCACCCGTTAATTACAATACAAGACCTATAACAGAGGCATCCAGTGAAAAGTCCAGAGGGCTGGTGACTGATAGCGAGGAAAGGTATGAGGATGGCATTAGGGGGAGCAAAGGGGCAGGGGAAACAATGTAGCTACAGGCACGAATCGGGAAACTGGCATTCAGTGGGGCTGAGGTGTTGACCACAGGAGGACCAAAGGCAGAGAATGAGGACTGAAAAGTAGGTCAGCGCCAGACTGCAAAGGCTTGACTGTGTGCTGAGGAGCCTGTCTTCATCTGTGGACAATGAGAACCACTAGAGGTGATGAAGACAACCAATTATTCGATCAAAGAATTCTGAGGACAGAGAAGGGATGGAGTCCAAGTGGGGAGAGGACAGACCACAAGCAGGCCAACAAAACGGCTAATGTGCACATCGAGCCTGGTAGTGGGGGTGCGGGGGTGTGGGAAGACACAGAGTGGGGTAACAATTTGGAGGAAAAGTTCACAAAACAACAACAACAACAAAAATCATCAGATGGGAAGTCAAGAAGATGCTGGGGTTTCTATTCAAGATTTCCAGCTGAGCAGCAAGGGGGGCCATTGATCACAAAGATAGGGATTTAGGAGTGAGGGAATGTGAGAAGGAACAGTTTAATTTTGCCTTGGACACATCAAAAGGACAGCTAGAAAATACATGTCTGTGAGAATTCAGAGCCACAGGAGTTCTATCTAGGTAGTACGTGGTCAGGATTAGTTCACTTTTAGCTGGTTTTCATATAAATGCAAAATATTTGTTCATTATTTTAACTCCACGTGTCTTTCAGGAAAATGTTCAAAGAAAACTGAAAAAATAAGAAACCATTCATAAGGTCATTACCATGTAAATCTAAGAAAAGAATGTTTCAGAAGCAAATATTCCTAATCCGTTTCTTGTCTTTAACTAACTATTATAGTCTGAAGGAATGCAACTACATAACCAAAAACAACAGTAAGTTGGCTTTTCCCAATGAAAAGGAAAATTCATTTATCACAGTAAAAGCCTTGCCAAAGTACAAGATTAAAAACAAAGCACTAATGAAATATGTGTTTATGCTACTTACTTCAGTATAATATAAACCAAGCCACCCATCTTTTATTTTGACATTAGCATAATTAAGACATAATTTAAAGCTTCCTATGTGAAATTATCTACTGGTTATTTTGGCAAATTTTCATATTTTACTAAGTGAGCTGAGCTACAAAAAGACCAAAAAAGTTATTATTGAAGAATGAGATATTATTTCAATAACCAAAGATGCTGGAGATCCAAATCAAACCTGAGTAACAGCATTCTGGTTCCCTCAATGAAATTTAAATGAGTTTGTGAAGTAATTTGGCTTATTTGAAGGACAACATTTTAATGGAAATATATTTCAGTACTGTGAATGTTTGTTTTGTTTTGTTTTTTTTTTCTGGAACAATACTTCATTATTTCATTTCTGTAGCATTACCAAGATGATCATGTTTTATAAACAATGTTACACAATCTTTTGCTCTTTCTTTTTTCTCCCCAAAATTCTATTCTCATCATTAAAGTCTAGATTTTGAGAAACCTCTAAGGTACCAGAAGAGGCTTCCTGGAAACAGTACCTCCTAACCAGAAACCCAAGTTAGCCCTTTTTGACTGTTGTCTCAAGGGCACAGCACTATCACACCCATGTTTCAGATGATTGCGACCTGCCCATGTAGCTCCCCAGTTGTGCAGAGAATGGTCAGACACCAAGGACACCACGGTGGCGTCTCAGGAGTTGGAACTTCAAGATGACTTAAAGCAAGTCTATGGTAGAAAAGCTTAATCATAGCCTGGTATTCTTTTTCCTCTAAGACTTCCTAGACTTCCTTCTAAGACTTCTTTGCATATTCTCAAGGCTTTCTGTGGCTGCTTTAGCAAGTGATGGTCTTAAATGCAGAACTGCATTGTGGGGTAAAAACAAAGTCACCAATGAGGTAGCTGTTTCTGATATAATTGGCACATGTCCTTTTGTTAGTTTCCCCTTCTTCCTTCTGTAATGGGTAGAAAAGACACAAATTTGAGCTATACATATACTCAATACCTTACTAACAGCCATCATTAAGAATTAAGAATTAAGCTCATTGGCACTGTGACTGGCATGTCAAACGGGAGTATTCCTGATAGCTCTTGAGGACTGTAGGGTAAATCTACCAATATATAGAGGAATTAAACAAACAACAAATGTGATTCAATCAGTTAACCAGCGAAATCTCCTCACACGTGTCTAGCTTAAGGTGACAGGCTGCGGTAGACATCAAGGAGCAAACAGTCGATACGAATGATTACCAAGCCCAGTGCTACATGCTTGCGATATACCGCCTCATTTTAAATTTAGTCTTCAAGCCTACTTCCTGAGATGACTATTAGACCCATTTTAGAGATGACAAAACCAAGGCTAAGAGAGCTTAAGTCAAAACTCAAAACATCTGAGCCTCCATCTGAACCAGAGTCATGGCTTTCCTGAGTCCAGCGCCCGTGCTCAAACCACCCCTACCACTTCTGCGAACAGATGCCCACTGAGCTTGCCCCTGAGCACCGCCCATCCTTCAGTCTAGACAGCCAGCAAAAAGACTTACAGCTGGAGCTGAGAAAGCACTAAAGTATTTTCCAAGAAGACCGTCAGCTGTTGAATCATCTCAGCACATAAATCGCACACATCAGCGTAGTCAGGACTCCCTCCACCCCTGTGGATTTATGCTGTGGCCAGATCCACAGGACAGTGGAAGAGCTGTGGGCCACCCCAGGGGCAGCCTCCAGGAGAGACCACCAGGAAGGCCACAGCTAGTGATGTGTTCTGGTCCTGCCTGTTGCACCAGAAGCAAACACTGGTTTACAGGTGCCCTGCAAAACTCAGAGTCATTCATTTCTTGCCCCCCTGTGCCCAGCTGCGCTCCACTTTCCCTACCAAACCCTGGCTCAATCTTTCAAGTCTCGGATTAAATTCCATCTCCTTCAAGAAGTTTTCCCTGGCCCTCTGGGTTGGGTCATTCCACGTCTTTATAAACACCTACTTCTCCTTTGGTATCACTACTATCATTGTAACTAATTATATTATGATTGTGTTTATGTTTGTCTCTCTTAGCAAGGTCTAGAGGACAGGGACCATGTGTTCTTTGTTCAAGTACTGACCCTAACCATTGTATGACCAAAAAACCTGGCCACAGTACCTGAAACATATTAATCAAATATGTGATGTGACAAATCAAATTTGTGTTTGAAATAGAAAATTAAAGATAAAACATGTTCAAGTAATTTTGTTTTATGGGTCTTTTACCAAACATGTAACACCCACAAATTGGTCAGTCTCTACTTTGCTTTACTCACGGATAAATCAAGTGAACGAGGTTTTTTGTTTTTTGTTTTTTTTTTTTAAACTAACGACTGGATTCGTAGAACAATGCCAGGTACAGGGAGGGTAACCAGCTGATGAAGACACAGTCCTGTCAAGTAGGGTCACCAAAATGAGACCAGGTCTGTTCAGTGCCAGCTACAGTCTAAAAAACCTGCCGGACCAGCCCCTTCCCCTACCCAGTTTAGAGAGGATTCTAATTGGTCTAAGAAGCACTCTGCACTCTAGCGGGAGAGCCCAGAAAGTAGGGATCTGGTTATAATCACCGCTGTCCTGTGCCCTTCCTGGAATGGCATCCTTTCAAGGTACTTTTCCTTCATTAATATCCATCTGCCCAGAAAGCAAACTCAAATCATTCTTGGACTACAACCTCACTTGAATAAGCTGTCAATCGAAACAGCTGCTGTCTCCCACCAGAGAGGGTCATATTCACTTGGGCTGGAGACATGTAACATACCAGGCAGGTTTCACACGTCTAAGTTGTTGTTATATAATAAAATATCTCCACTAAACAAAGAAATATTCCAGATAAGTAGCAGCAAACTATGTGCTGCTGGAAACACTTTCCTAACAGAGCACCAACAGAACATTCTGTACTCTACCAAAAATGAATTTATATTCTGCTGTAGATAAGTGAGACCTGGGGCTTGCTCGGGGCTTTGCGTTGGTGGTTGTGTCAACACTAAAAGATGGGCATTGATTTCTTTTACGACTGCACTGGACTGGGGATAGCAGTGCAGGACAAGAGTACGACCACAGACCCACGGTAGGCATCACCAACCAACTGTGGCCCTCTCCCCAGAGGCAGAGTCTGCACTCCAAGCAGACATTTGGGATCAGTCAAAATCGATGAATAAGATGAAGTTTACCTATGAATGCTTCCCTAGACTGGCAATCATGGAAAATATGTTAATTTGACAAAAACAGAGGCTGTAGTTTCTCAGTCAGACTCCCCTACATCCTAATCTGGTCAAGGTTTCAGGCTGTTTCTTCCTCAGCAGACGATGTATCTTGCCCTGTTCTATTTAGCCTTTCCTTCTGAAATTTTCTCTCTAAATGGGTAAGGGATAACGGTTGAAATTAAGAGTGGTTGGGAATGTGAGATGAAAAAAATCCTAAACAAAAATGTTCTGGGAGCCCTAACTCCCATTCTGATATCTCCTGCTGGATCCTTAAAATCTCCAGGATGGTCTTTGTCAAGAGATGCTTATCATCCTATGAAAACATCTAAGATCGGCCTAGGCATAGGACAGAAGAGACTGTCCTATGAAAGGTGAAAGAAACTAAGGGTTTTCTTACCCTAGATACCACACAACACAGAGCTTGCTTGCGTTTAAATCCTGCTCCCCTGGGTACCTTCAGCTCAAGGCACCTAGCAAATCCCAAAAAAAAGGAGGGTGGAGCTGGGGACCAGGGAAGAGAAAGGCAAAGAGAGACTAGGGAGCTAAGTGCCCCCAATGCTCCTCTATGTCCCCTAAGGCTCCCCTTTAATTAGTTCTTCCTCTCACTGGTAATGTACATACTCAAAGGGAAAGAAACAGGACCACACCAAGATAGGAAAACAGTGTTTTAAAAGTTCCTGCATTTTTAATGTCATTAGACTATTTTCACTTAAAAATGAGAATTTAAAGTAGTTATCATCTGAATCTTCACAAAAATATATTGGAGGAAAAGGGGCTTGTTCCCATGGTAGATTATCTTGTTTCGGTGCTACTCACTGCATTCATCCCTATTGTACTTCTCCCAGAATGAGGGTCACATGCTAATGAAGGACAGAAAGCATCAGCCAGTACTCTTATCCAAAGGTCCTTAGAAGAGATAAATGCTGCTGTATGAATGGGCCAGTGATGCCCTGACTTATTATGCACTGCTTTACAGTTTTTAATTTTTGTTTTATTTGAACACAACTGTTAATTTCCACACAATGGAAAATCACCCCCCAATTTTATATATGGCCATGTGGACGGAGATCAAGTAAGCCTGGCTCACCACTGAATCTGCAGGAACCTAGCAAAGAATAAGCACTCAATAAATGTGCCAAATGAAATCAATACTAGATGCCTGCCCTTCCCCCTTTGTTAAAGTGCCATCTTCCAAGGAGAGCTACAGCCTGTAACAATATGAAGCAAGTACCCACCAGGTGTGCTTTAATAACTAAACTACCAGGGTGCTCGTGGTATGGGTGGGTTGGGGCGAGGTGGCTCCGAACAGCCTTGTAGGTCGGCAAATATTGCATGGCGCATGCGTGTTTACGCTTTATACACAGCATCTGAGATCCTGGGTTTGTAACTTCAGGGGTAATTCCTCTAATCCACGGCCTGGCAAAAATCCTTTGAAAACTCACAACCTAGGCAAGATTTATGACTTCTGAGGAACTGTTTCCTTTTATTAGATGACAGTTACATAACCAATTCTGTGACCCCTTTACCGTCGCCACCTGGAAGAAGATTACTGTGTTTAACCCTCACTCCTAGTAACGCCAGCAGGAGAGGTACCTGAGCACGTGGGCTCTCCTCCTCACTACCGGGTCTTCTGTTTCCCACTTAAACGGCCGCACTCATTCCGCACTCAAACATGTCCTTTACTGTAAGTTGCCTTGGGCCTTTTGTGGATGCAGTTGGGAATATAAATTATCAATTATAAACAAACCGGGAAAACGTGGATTTCTGGTGGCTGCTGGGAAAAAGCACCGAGAATAAATTTATAGAATACTGGAACAAAGTCAAGTAAAACAAAACAGTCTTCGTGCTGAAGCCCCCTTTCCTATTGTGGGTTGGTCATTCTGGAATAAAACCAGCACACAAAAGAACACATTTCTCTTCAGGCACTATTTCCAGATCCTTTTAGGTGGTGCCCACAGTATTTCAATCAGAATTCAATCCGCAAAGAACATTTAAAGTAAACCCCACATCTCTGCATCTCTGCTTTTCTTTATTAACCATGTCCCCAAAAGCTGTCCTCCTCAAGTAAGAGATACTTCCTATGGCTCCCATCAATTTCATCAAAAAGAAAAACAATTAAGGCACAATTTAGAAAAAGAAACATGCTGCTTGTCTATACAAGGGAAATAGAATTTCATATCCTCTCTGACATTTTTCAAACCTGTTCCAGTTTATACAGCAGCTGGCTCCAGTCCCCACCCCCACCCCCTTCCCACAGCCCTCTCCAACTTTCATCAAGGACTTTTAAAATGCTTTCCTTTTAGATGATATTAGCACTGGTTAGCAAAATACCCAAAGAACAGGATCTATGGGATAAACAAATTGTCATCCTGGCTGTAAGTTGATTTTAGATCATGATAAATCTGTTTCTTCATTTACTAAAACAAAACAACAACTGAATGGAGAAGACGGGGTCAATCTTCAGTCCTGCCACACACAGTAATCAGCCCCAGAAAGACCACCAGCAACACAGCAAAGAGGGAAACATTCCGGGGTGGGTGGGGGGGGAAGGGAGGGGCCAAACGGAGGGGAGCTTGAAGGAACAAAAAGAGGGATGGTGAGATCATTAGCCTCCAAATCACCATCTCAATACCAAAGACCTGGGTTCCTGCTTTTTCCCAGTATTGGGAAACTATGATCTCTTATCTCACGAGTAAACTCTATTAGACTGTAATAGCTGTAAATGAGTACACTTCCAGATAAAGTCAATTTCACACATATTGTAACAAGGCTAAGGGTGTACCATCACAATGCACCTCTGAAACACGTGCGCAGGCTCAGGAGCCAAATGGCCGAGATTCAAATGCCGGTTCTCTCTTTTATTAGTGGTATAACCTCAGGCAACTTGCCCAACATCAGTAAGTCCCATTTCCTCATTTGTAAAATGGGAATAATAATGGTATGACCTCATGCGGGTTGTCATGATGACTGAATGAATTAAAACATGTTAAGTGGTTACAACATGGTCTGGCACATGGTACACGTTCATTAACATTATCATTTAAAGTGCAACAAATGCCTTTCCCTCCAATAGGAATGCCTAGAACTCACAGATCTTTTAAATAATGCCATTAAGCGGTCTTGCTTTTCCAGTCCACTCTGTTCAAGGACAATAAGCCCAACTCCTATATTTCCATCAATTAAGTCTGGGTGGGTGGGCAGGAATAAACTAATCCTGCCATCCACCAAAAAGTCTCAAAATCACAGGTATGCATGTCCTCAATAACTTAAAAAAAAATTTAATAGGTACTTAGCAATGACAAAATTAGAGGAGGATCTAATCGGTCCTTTTGAGGTCCTACTATGCTTTGGTACCTTTTCCGTGAGTTATAAAGGGGAAAGCAACAAACCAGGGCAAAATAACCATTTTCTACTGAGAAATTTACTTTACACTGTAAGAAATCATGTCACAATTAAGAGGCTTTAAGCTAGGCAAGGCACAGGCATACTTGGCAAAAACACAAAAGGCACTGTGTTTCTGTGTAGGGCGCCCTGTGGCAGGCTGAATCATGGTCCCCGAAGATGTCCATGTCCCTTTCCATGCTAAAATGACTTTGCAGATGTGATTAAGGCTCTTGAAATGGGAAGTCATCCTAGCTTATCCAGGCAGGCCCAGTGCAATGATAAGGGTCCCTCTAAGCAGAAGGTAGGAAGATTAGGATCAGATAGAAGAGGTAAGGACAGAAGCAGAAGTCCCAGAGAAAAGAAAACACGATGCAGTTGGCTTTAGAGATGGAAGAGAGGGCCTAATCTCTGTTCCTTCTCCAATATCTAATATCCAATATCTGTTCGAAGGCCCCTCTATTACTCACAGGCCTGACTTCAGAGCTTCATCACTTCCAGAAAGTAGAAGGTACGAGACCCAGCTCCCTCTCCTACTCATTAACTATTCACTGAACACCTATTATGTGTCAGGCTCTACTTTAGACCCACAGAACACACAGCCCAGGGTAATTCCAACAAAAATCCCCTAGCTCCTAGGGAGGTGAGCTCTCCCTGCTCTAGTCCTTCTGGGCCTACTGGAGAACTGTTCAAGCAAGTAGTAGCAGCACTGATGAAAAACAGAACAAAACACTTTCTCTTCTAAGTCCCCCAAAAGACACTTCAAAAGGTAAGAGCTTTGGATTAGGTAACTGCCAGAAAGGAGGCGGGAGATGGGCAAGTGAGGGAATGAATGGTATGAGCAAAGATGGGAACTTGGCAGTCCGTGCCCAGGGACGGTGGTGGTGGATCCCAGAGTTTGCGAATGGTAGACTTTTAAAGGAGTCCATGATGCAGAGGAGTTTTGGAACCACTGGCTTTGTATAATGAAAACAGTGGACACAGAAAGATTACACATTACATTAGGTGAGAGAAGCCAGTCACAAAAGACCACATATTATATGATTCTTTTAATAGGGAGTGTCCAGAAGTCAGATCCATAGAAACAGAAAGTGATCAACGCTTGTCTAGAGATGCGGAAGTCTGAGGGAAAATGGGCGGTGGGAGCTAGCGGATACAGCCTTTCTTTCTGAGGTGATGAAAATGTCGCAGGATGGACTATGGTGATCTTTGTTCAGCCTGTGAATGTACTGAAAACCGCCAAATTACACAACTCAAATAGATCATTTGTATGGTATGTGAATTGTTCTCTCAATAAAGCTCTTTAATCAAAGGGGCAACAGCTGGGAAATGGACAGAAGGGGTAAAAGCTGATGTCCATTAATTTCATTTATGTCTAAAGCACTGTCTTTTCCTACTTTCCCAGAGAGTGATTCTGTATGTGTTTGGTCTCTTTTCAAGTGACTCTTCTGAAAAGTTCCGGGATTTAAACAACATAAGTGAGCTGTCCTGGTTGAGGTGGGTCTGGACGCCCAGAGTCCAGTTGTTTGGTTTCCCTGACACCCAAACTGGCCAAGCCTAACGTGCCTTCAAGGAATTCCAGACCTTGTGGAACACAATCTGAAACCACTCCACAGATCCAAAGGGCTGAGAGAGGTGGGAATGTTAAGCATCTCTGTAGGGTCACTGAGAGGGAACCTAGCCAAAATCTCCCCAGCCACACCAGGCAGTTGGACACAGTATATCCACAGTATGTCCACTCCAAAGCAGTCCTGCCCCACTTGCACAGGCCTTTGACCCAAGTAACAACTGTTAGCCTTCTGTTCCCTCACCAGACAAGACTGCGCAGTGAGAGGGGATAATGGTTTCATTTATAAAAAACAAAGAAAGGTTTGCTTTTACACCCTCCCATAAGACTTTCAGAGAGGTCCAGTGATGGCGTTTCATCCAGAAGAGTCCAAATGTTCCAAAAATTCTACCTAGCATTTGACCACGACCAAGATACTTACTCTCTTTAATAGTGCTAAATTGAGGATTACAAGGCACATTATCTATTCCTTTAGAGAAATGTCTACATATGCTTAAATCTACATATGCTGCTGCCAGGCAGTAATTTATAAACTGTGAGCAGTCACATTTCACCAGTGTTTGTGTTCTCTTTTATGGATGCACCCCCTCCTCTTATTTCCCTACCACATCACTGGCCCCAAAACACACTTCTGCAATGGTATTTTCCTCTTCATGATACCTCCGTACCTCCCCTCCTCTCTTTTTTCCCCGGCTTCAATCCACTTTTAAGAACCTACCAAAATTCCTTCTAAAAACTCTGGTCCCATCATCTCCTTCTAAACCACTGATGGGACCCAGCTGTCCAAACCAGATTTCTAACTGTTGGCTTCTAACCACACAACTCCCTCTAAGAATGGCCATGAATGCATACCTCTTCTTGGTTCCTTCCCAAACAGCTCTCTGAGTCACTCTACAAAGCCAGCCTACATGCCTGCACCCACCGACATACTGTGGAAGGACAAGGTCACTGCAAAATTTTCTTGCATCGCTTGCTAAGAATGTTCACCCAAGATCACCACAACTAGGTCATTCGCCAGCATACCCAATGGCTGGACCGGAGCAAGCTAACCCCTTACAGTTTGTAGGGAGTCTGTCATCCTCTAGCCTTCTTTCTCTTTTATTGACATCTTAATAGCTATAGTGGAAACTCCTGCATAAAGCTTAATCTGGACTTCAGCCAATATACGCATATACTTGCATTTGGTCACTCATCCATCAAAGAGGAGCACCCAACCGTACTCTCCATCCTTCCTTCCTGCCACAGAAGCAGAGCCGGCTCTCAGCTAGTTGTAGGAATTTGAGAAAAAAGCTAAAGAAACTGCCTCTTTGTAGTCTACTCAAGGGAAAGCTGCACTATGATCCCTTTGTAGGGTGATGGTCTCTACTCCAAAGGAATACAAGTGGCTACCCCCGTGGGAGGGATGGGGTGTGCTACTGGAGAACTGGAGAGCAGGACATCAGGACCCAGGTCCTGTTGCAGCAAGCGACCCACCACACAAGTTGTCAGCAGCTTCTCTAGTTTCTGTAATGCATCAGAAAATGAAGATGCCTTGGCACCTGTGCTAACGAAGCCAACATCAATTTCAACTACAGAATTACCATCCGCTATCACACCTTCTAGTGATAGCTTAACTAAACCTTCTAGTTAAGTGCTTCACAGTTTCCAACTGGTCTTATTCTTTCCATTAAGCTGTTGTACCTTTTCTAGGGGCCTTCCTTAGAATTCATCATAGCTATGCAAAATAATTACCCACTGGCTTCTTTCTAAAACAAAACTAAACAAAACTATACGGTAGAAAAAAAATATTTTTGGCAAACTAAAAAACCATCTTTTGGCTATGGAAGATTGTTCCATGAGAAGTGGTCTCTGAAACAAAAAAATCATTTGGAGGTTTTATTATTATTATCAATCGGCAATATGTTAAATAACCAATGACAAATTTACCAAGATTATTTATTTATTTATTTGACAGAGAGAGAGAGAGAGATCACAAGTAGGCAAGAGAGGCAGGCAGGGGGGAAGGGGGAAGCAGGCTCCCTGCTGAGCAGAGAGCCCGATACCAGGCTCCATGCCAGGACCCCAAGATTATGACCTGAGCCGAAGGCAGAGGTTTAACCATTCAGCCACCCAGGCACCTCTATCTCTAGGAACTTTCAATGAACTCAAGACTTTTGAAAAATATAATTTCATGAAGGCTTTTCTTTTACAAATGTTCAGGTCTCTGTATATTAATTCCTCAAGTATTTCTGTTCTTGTTTAAGGTCAGCTTGAAGATCAAAGAAAAAGAGGGAAGTATTTTATTGCCTGGGAAAGTTAACAGGCATATGAATGAATGCTTGTCCTCCCTCTCCAACAGGCGACATAACCTTCGGATCCACAGTTTCCCTACCCCAAGCTCTATGTGCTGAGCCAAGTCAGGCTCAAATGGTTTAAGTGTAGCTGCAGGTGCAAGAACAGGGGTCAAAAAATCTAACCATCACCTTTTCTAGTGACCTTTAAAACAAGGTGAAAGGGATGTCATCACAGTTTCTTAGATTTTCAGAACCGGAACTTTACCCTCTCCTCTCTGATAATGGTAGTAAAATTCAATTCTTGGAAGAGTAGAGGCTGAGAGCACTCTAGGTAGGAGACCCTTCACCGGTAGGTCGTGACTTGCATGCCGTGGGTATCTACACTACATCTTGGACCTCCAGTGATTCAACACAACAGGTCCCATTACCCTTCCTCCCCGGGCTTATACAAGGTCCGCAAGACTCAACTATGTGTGTGTGTGTCTATGTCTGTATACACATTTCCCTATTCTTTAAAAAGAAAGGCAATGGACACTGTGTTTACTTCTAAGTTAATGCCATAAAAAAGGCAAGTCTACCCGATCGTTCTATTATCAAAAATTTGACAAAGTTGTATTATTTCAAGTGCCCATCGAATTGTAACAGTCTGAAAAATAACAATAAGCATGGGCTACTGAAAATTATACAAGTGTGTTTTCTTAATGCCTCAAATTACATACTACTAGACAGAAACGTACTTGAAATTCTTTATGCTTAATCTCCCTAAGTCCTGGTGACAGCATGTACCCTAATACACTGAAACATATTTCCCTTTCCTCTGTCCTCCGATGCTGCTAAATTTATGAAGAAGGTCTCTGGGGAACTCCAAGAGTGTGACTTTGTGCATGGGCACAAGGCCAAAATGATTTTATCAGGCTAATTTAAATCAACAAAATGTGCATCAGAGCTCTCAGACGGGTGGCCAATGGGTTGAAGCTGTCCTACACATGTGTATTTAAAAAACCAGAATTAGCTCCCAATATTTAAAAATCAAAAGACTGCACCTACACATCCAGATTTCGCACTCTCCTCGAAATACCAGATCACAACACTGAGCTCAAATTCCCACAGCAGTCCCAGTGGCTGTCGACAGTGACTCCATCACTACCGAGAACCATCTCATACCCATCCTGCTGTATTCAGCCATGCCATCTGGCTGCCAAGGCAGAGAGTTGAATTTCCCGCTTGTCGAGAGGGCTCCAGAATCAGATTCTGGTCTGATTTCTGGCTTATCACTTAGTATCTGAGTACTTACCACTCTGGCAATTTACTTAACCTCTCTATCACCTGCTAAAAAGGATATAATACTATCTGCCACACAGAGTGTCCAAGGATCACTTAACACAAAATAAAGAAAGGACTCAGCACAGCAGCACCTGGCACATGGGACGGAATAACCGGTGGTTAGTGTTATCATCACCAAATGACAGAGCATCCAAAGGATACTTGAGAAGATGCTAATTTCCATCCAGGTCAAAAAGGTTTCTGATATCACCATTTCTAGAGCCTCAAATTTATGGGTGATTAAAAGCTAAGTTTTTAGGGACTTATTGTCAGGAAACTGCAAGGGCCACATATGTAGAAAAATATAAAAACCTCTGCAACCTCTGGTTTTCTTTCAGTTCCTAAGAAAAGCAATATACTGTTCATCAGAAATAGTTCTATAGGGGGCACCTGGGAGGCTCAGTCAGTTAAGCATCTGCCTTCAGCTCAGGTCATGATCCCAGCATTCTCAGGTCAAGAGGCATCCTATGACAGAGCCCACATGAGGCTCCCTTTTGAGCTCCCTGATTCTCCCTCTGCCCCTCCCCCACTCATCGTCTCCCAGCCTCTCTCTCTCTCTCAAATAAATAAAATCTTAAACATTTTATACATCTATGGATTGTTCCCTATAGCTGAAAGTTTCTCCTAGTAACATAAAAGAAAGAAATCAAGCTTTTATTAACCCTTAAAATATTATTTAAACTGTGAGGAAGAATTAATTCCTGCAATTAGCATCAAATTTTAACAAATATATGGTTATAAAATGTTTGTCCCACATTATCAAGGCTTTGGAGTTTGCAAATTGCAGTAACAGAAATTTCTGTAAGAACTCTAATTAATTGGGGACTTTTACACTTCAATTACAGAAGGAAGAAAGGAAGAAAAATTATACTCAGCCATCTCTTCATAACCTTAATGCAATCTTAGTGAGCAAGAATTAGTAGGAAAGTCTTGTCAACTTATATTCATAATGTGAACCAGAAGAAAGCAGATGAGAAGCTAAATCCAATTATTTATAGCATGCTGGCAAAAGTCCAAGGCAAGACTATAATGAATTTTTAGAGGGGCTGGGCAAGGAGGCAAAAGGAATCCATGGAAACTTCAGTAATAAATTCTCTTGCGCTGGCATATTTAGGTATTAATACCACCTGGTTGAACACATGACATTCTGAGGGTAAGTAAACGGTGTCGTGAAGCCTTAACCATTTTTCTCAAATGTTGATTTTGGCTACTGTGTATGTGAAAATTGATATAAACAAGGGCTAAATTATGATCCTTATGAGCACTTTACTTCAAAGTCAATATTAGTAAAACAGGGCCTATCCCTAACACAACAACACCTGAAGTTATAAAAACAGGTACCTTATTTCTGCAACAGATGCTTCTATAAAGCTAATTTGTCTTGTAAATCAAATCACTAACAAATGACCAAACAAACAAAAAACACTGGATGGTTCATTCTGTAAAAAAAGCAGTTTGGGGATGAAAACATTCGCATTTGGAAGATCTCTGTTCTCCGTGTCCAGATCTTAGGCTGGCCTGTCTTTAAAGACCTGTCTTTGCATTCAGAAAACAAATGAAACCAGGAAGAAACACCTATGTCCGACTGTCCCAGAGAAACTTTAAGGGCATCTTGCCATTCTGAATGAAGGGCTCAATCCCTCCTTTCTCCACTTGGCAGGAATGCCAATTACTCTGATAATCCTCCAAAAAGCCATGCTGAGACTAATGGGTTCTGAAGGTGCAACCTTCACGCACGGCTCATACGGTGAGGTAACCCTACAGCCAGTGCTTCTGGTATAGAACTTGGCAACTCACAGACACAGTACAAAATATGGATCCCCAAAAGGATACCACAAGGTTGAAGTCATTCTTAAGGTATGTTGATTTGTTTCCTTTATAAATATAGAAAGAAAAAAAAACAACAAGCTAGGTGCCACTTGGCTTCTGGAGTATACCATCCCCCTGGGTCTCCTTCTATCCCCACCAGCTCCTCCTTCTCAGTCTCCTTTGCTGGCCCCTCTCCCATCTTCCCAGTCTCAGCGTTGGAAGGTCCCAGGGCTTGGGGCCCAGCATTCACCTCTCTACCTCCATCCTCTCCCCAGTAACCTCACCCAGCCACCCTTGTCTGAAATTTCATCTAAATGCCAACCACTCCCAAATATGTTTCCAAGCATCAATGTGCCAAATCCAGACTTACATACCTAACTGTCTATTCACCAGTGCCTCTCCAGATCTTACAGCCACTTCAAAAGGTACAGGGCATGTGGGACAACTAACCACTTAAAAAGTCAACACTACAGTGAAAGGCAAAATTATGGAGACAGCAAAAAGATTAGTGGTTGCCAGGGGCTTGGAGAGAGAGAGGGAAGGGATGAACAGATAGAACACAGGGGATTTCTGGGCCAGTGAAACTAACCTATATGATACTATAATGGTGGATGTGCGTCCTTAAACATCTGTCAAAACCCATAGATCGTGCAACACCAAGAATGAACCCTAATGTAAACTAAGATTTTCAGGAGTGCCTGGGTTAAAGCCTCTGCCTTCAGCTCAGGTCATGATCCTGGGGTCCTGGGATCGAGCCCTGTGTTGGGCTCTCTGCTCAGTGGAAAGCCGGCTTCCTCCTCTCTCTCTCTGCCTGCCTCTACCTGTGATTTTTGTCTCCACCTGTCAAGTAAATAAATAAAATCTTTTAAAAAAAATAAAAATAAACTAAGATTTTCAGTGAAATGATGGGTCAAGGAAAGGTTGGACAGTCACAAGGGTACCACTCTAGAGGAAGGTATTGATGTTGAGGGAGGCTGGGTTTGTGGGAGGTCAGGGAGTATCTGGGAAATCTCTGTCCTTTCCACTCAATTTTGCTAGAACCTAAAATTATTCTAAAAAATAAAGTACTTTAAAACAACAGCAGTGAATGAGCTAAGTGAAGAGGGATTCCCGAAAGCTTATCACTCAATCTCTATTCATGCATTTCAGGGTATATTTACAGTATCCTAGCTAGAAGGGTTCATAATGCTTTTTCTAAAGATCTCCAGAGGAAGGAGGGTCCTTGGCAACAACCTTCAGGAGCACTGACATCAGCCCCTGGTTCATACTTCCATCAATGGAGTCCACAGGCACCCTGACTCTTCTCACATGGTTAAAAGTTAAGATGAGGGGCGCCTGGGTGGCTCAGTGGGTTAAAGCCACTGCCTTCGGCTCAGGCCATGATCCCAGGGTCCTGGGATCGAGCCCCACATCGGGCTCTCTGCTCAGCAAGGAGCCTGGTTTCCCTCCTCTCTCTGCCTGCCTATCTGCCTACTTGTGATCTCTGTCTGTCAAATAAATAAATAAAATCTTAAAAAAAAAAAAAAAAGTTAAGATGAGTTTTATGCAAGCTTCTTAACCCACCCTGATCTCTTAGATCCCTTGACAGATCGTGTTTCCCCCAAGTCCTTCCTGGCTCCTGGAGAAAGAGCTGCCCCGTGGGAAAGACCTCACTCTCTAACCAGAACTAGACTCCAGGCTACTCTTTTTCAGAGAGCAGGAAGCAAAATGAGTAAGTCACACACCTTCCTGCCCACACCTGAATACTCACCATGCTCCTCTTCCAATTCTTCTCCCCCTAGCAGCCCTCCAAAACTAGAAGACGGAAGTTTTCACCCTAGCTCTTGAGGAGGAAAAAAGAAAATAATCATCCCAGCTTGTATTTACAGAAGTAGCCACTGATTAGGGATTATCTGATAATGAAGAATCACCCTCACAGCTGGCTAGCATCAATGCATAATTTATCCTCCAAATTGAGAAACCTTTTGAGAGTGAAATGGGACAATTAATAATTACTTCTGAACAACTGAAATTATCCTAGGCAAATGAGAAGGCTCAATTATCCTAATAATTTAAAGACCACTCCCTGAATACCAGCGACTATTCTAACTGCTTTTCATGTACTGACTAATTTAATTTCCACAACAACCCAAGGAACCAGGTACTGTTATCTCCATTTTATGTATGTGACTCCTGAGGCACGATGATGTTAAAAAGCTTGCACAAGGTCACACAGGACACACACACAGAGGTAGAACAGGAACTGGAACCCAGGCCAACCGCTGACACTCATAGTTAGTCACCATGCTATACCGTAGGATGACTTTAGCGACATTCTAGAAGTCTCACTCTTCACAATGCTTTAGAACAAGCAATTAAATCTTAATCACAGTTCTTGGTAGTTCTGGATTATTTCTTTACTGTGTAATTTCCTTTCTTTTACATCCAATTGAAATTACTCCTGATGTACTTAGGGTAGGATGAGAAAAGATAAGCCCAACTAGAGCTGGCAAGGAGCTGGCCACTTAGGTTTTATGTGTATTGTCGATTCTCATTATTCATGGTAGTTATGTTCTGCAAAGTTACTGTGAACACTGAGTTTGCAAATACTGAAACATTGTTCCTCATGGAAATACAGGCTTATCTTCCTCTAAGCCTCTGGTCACCGCATTTTCATCATTTGATCAATACATAACCTTGTTTGGTGTATGTATTTGTTTAAAGATGTTTCATTTAATATTACTAATTCCCTAGCATTGAACTTGTGGCCAATAGCACCACAACTCATGCCTGACAAAGCTTATCTACCGCATGCATTTTCTCCATAAGGCACAGGACAGCCTTCTTGAACCTAGAAACTCCAGGCAGCAATTGCACACTTTATCTCGGGAGGGGCGGGGGGATGACATTTTAAACAGAAAGATCGCCAAGCAAAAGGCCCACAAAAATGAAAAAAAAAAAAAAAAAAAAAGTGGCATTAAATAGACTGGATGTCTGAATGACTGCAAAAGCACAGCAAGTATTAATTCTATATTACAAATACATTTTAGTGAGTAGCAGGCCAATCTGCCAATATGGAATCCACAAATAATGAGTATCAACTGAACATGTCACTCACAAAGATACCAAGTTCCCACAGCAGCCAAGAGTACAGAGATTCTGCTACTGACGGGCAAATCTGAGTGCAAATCCCCAGCCAGACACCGAATGGTTGGGTGACTGCAGTAACTTACCTCCTGCTAAGCCTTCTCTTTTTACCTGTAAAGTACTCAGGTACTTTATACGTACTCACCAAGCCTTCTCTTCCTTGGGTCACATAATAGTAATTTAAGTAACTTTTCATCTTGAGTTTTATTTTCCATTTCTAATAATTTTTCACTACATGGTCTTTACAGAGCTAAGCCCCCAAATTTCTCATATGCTATGGAGTCAGGCTAAATATAGGAACCTGGTTCTGATCTAACTGCAAATGCAGCGGTATTGGTAGGCACACTGACTCGTCTCAGAGAGCCTAAATCTAAACCCTAAAGAGAGGAAAAAAGGATGCAGGACAGTATATCTTGTCAATATGCTACCTCTTAGGAAAAGAGGGACAGCAAGAAACCACTTGTATTTGCCTATACTTGCTTGCAGAAATGCTGGCGGGAGAAACAAGACATCCTTCACAGCAAAAGAGGGTTGGGAGTAAGAGGATCAATGGGGATAGGAGGTCATGGAGGACATCTCAGTACATAAGTCCATACCATTGACATTGTTTGCACTTTTAAGTCGTGTGCATATATGACTTATTAAAAACACAATGAAATAGCCTCTCCTATAAAACAATGAGTCAAGCAAGGGCAGCATCTGTGTTCTAGACTTAGCTCTGATTCTTATCAGTTCTGAGGCCTAGGAAACTCTAAGTTACAGACGGGGATAGATGGCCTCTAAGCTTACCCTCAAGCCCAAAAGTCCAGGGAAATTGTTTATTAATCGCAAAACAAAGTAAAAGTGTTACTCGAACTCACTGGTACGTCAGCATTTACTACAAGGCACAGATTAATACAAGTGAGCCTAGATCTTAGTAAAGCTAATTATCAAACATGATTGGTAGGTTTTACAATGTCTATTTCCTACTTCAAATAAATAATCTGGATGTTTAAAAAAACAGGTGGCTCAGTGTGTTGGGCCTCTACCTTTGGCTTGGGTTGTGGTCTCGGGGTCCTGGGATCAAGCCCCGCATCAGACTCTCTGCTTGGCAGGGAACCTGCTTCGCCCTCTATCTCTGCCTGCTGCTCTGCCTGCTTGTGACCTCTCTCTCTGTGTCAAATAAATAAATAAAATATTTTAAAAAAAAGAATTACAGAAATCTTAACAAAACTGAACATTATCTAAGAACATGATATAAAAGGGGTTTCTAATAAAGCATAAATCAGATGAGTTTTCCTTAAGCTAGATAAACCGACAGTATCCAAATCCCCCAGATTTATAAATCACTCAGGAGTAAGGAAATTGAAGAATGATATATTCAAACTAGAAGCATATTTAGTATTTTGAACTGTGACAGAGACAACCCAGGCTCTCTTTTAATCTTCATACTGTAGTTAAACGATCAATTTATAACATTACAGAAATGTTGGTTTCCTAATCCCCATTCTATACATATCAGTTGCCCATTTAATGAAGTTACTTGCAAATATTAAATAATTAACAACATATCACTAGTATGGTATTTCTACATATAGTTAAAGACAAAATTGAATTATATGTGAATTAAAACATCTATTAAAGACTATTAATCTTAGGAGATTAATAAGGGAGCAGGAGGAAGGAAGAGTAATTAACAGTTAGAAAAGTCACTTCGCTGGTTCATGGGCCGTCCTGAGTCCTGCTTTGAGGGGTTCTCAGGTTTCTGTTTCTCAGGTGCCTGTTCCATGTGTGTTTACCTCATTAGATCACCAGGACAGGAATTATGCCTGACCTATCTATCGTTACATTTCCAATGCCTAGCCCAAAATCTGGTACATAGTAGGTGCTCTATAAATTATGCTGGGGGGAAAAAAAGATCTCATCATAGCAATATTTTGATAAAAAATGTTATTAAAGAGGAAGATGTAATGCTTAAAAATCTCAAATTCACAGAAATGACTATTTCCCCCAAGAAAATAAATTCCATTAACTCATATGGAACCATTCATTTAAAGTAGAAAAAAAGAGAGGAAGCCCTGGCTAATTTGGGCAGTATTGGAAGAGAAAAGGAAAATACCTAGTCCTATTCTTCAGTTAAGACTCTGGCTGTTTGACAAACTAAAAGAAAAGAAAATGGGTACTGGTGCATAATGGCATGTGTAGTAAGCTATCATCCTATTTAAAAAAATCATATTTGTATGTGCAAAGAACATTTCTGGAAGCTACAACAAACCCATTGGCAGAATTTAAATTTTTCAGCATATATACATATTATTGGGGGGGGGGACCTCTCAGCTACTCTTTCTTGGATTATAACAAAGTAGCCTCCTCCAGATGGATCCACATCTAGCCAGCCCTTCTCAAGGGCATACACAGTTCACAGGGAAAAAGCAGTTATTTCAAATGGATCTAAGCAGTTCTAGACAAATTAAACTTTTATCTCGGCACACTTTGCCTACAACTGAATTCCAGGCTTGTTAGAAGAAATACATCCACTAAGATGATCAAAATGTTATGCCACGTTTCGTCAAATATGGTGTTCAACAGTTTGCAGAGGAAAGGAAAGCAGTTATGCTTAGAAGGCCCTCTGCCCCATCTGTTTTTCATAGCTTGGATGTTGATGCTCAGAAAACCGTTTTCACATATTATCTTATTAGCAGGTTATTCACATCTTCACTTCTTCTAGCCAATCTTTCCCACATTAAAAAACAAAATACTGGCAATGCATACAGCTACATTTTTTCATACCATCCCCAAAAGGCTTTTACCACAGCCAGGCCCTAATGGAAGTCAGACTCCTGAGCCTAAGGGAATGTTTGCAAAGCTCACCCTCGTGAGACCAACTTTCCTAAATTCATACCACGAGAAGAATATACCGTCTAGCAAAAGCACTGGTAGGAATAAGTAATTCTCCAAGTGTGAGTTGGTGATAACAGACTCCCAAGCAGACAAGGACCTCAGGGCCCCAGCTTTAGATTCCTTAGTCTGATAAACATGAGCTCCATGCTGATGGAAAACTCACTTAACAGCTGACATGTGGAAGGATGAAGTGATCTGCCTACAGATGAGATTAGCATTCCTTACTCCAGTCTCAGGAGAGAGAAGTGTGATCAGCAAGAACTGGTCTTCAAAATTAGGAATCAGTTCATGCCAAGAAGGTCTGCAATAAAACAGACAAAGGCAAGCCAAAATTTCTCCAGTTTGAACCTCTGAGCTTCCAAACATAGGGGTCTTCAAAGAGTCCAAAGGAATATGTTTTATTCAAAAATATGCAAGGGAAGAGTATTTTCAGTTTAAACACAGTTTTAACAGTTTTTCTCTGTTGGAAAGGATACTTAATAAGCAAAAAAGCAGAACCACCTAGTGTATACCATCCAGAAATGTTAATAAAATGACATCCTGATCTATGGATTTATTAATAACTGATATTCTGATGTTCTAACTTAAACTATATTCTGATAACAAAGATAGTTTTGTCTTAGTAAACTGGATATAGGCTAGAATGACTGAAAAATAAAAATTAAGGGATGGGCAAGGGTCCAACCGAAGGCATTTTAATACAGTGATCCCTACAGATGGCACAGACACAAAGCAAACCAAACTCTTCATTGATATTTAGTATGGTTTAAAACCTGCAAAACATGAATTCTCAAATGGCCCTACCAGATGCTCCAAAAATTAGAGAAAAGGCCACTAAATCTGTCCTAGAGACTTCTAAAAAACAGTTTTCTTAATGATCTTTTCACTTCACATTACTTACTGAAATCCTAGCGAATAATTTCATGGCTTAATCATTTCTGCTCTCTTTTCAATAGAACAGACCTCAAGTAAAATTTCAACTTATGAGAGTGGTTATCAAAGATGTCCTGGAGAATATCTTCTTCTTAGCAGATTTTTCAAAGCTGTCTACATACATAAACAAACATATACAGAAATGGCACAACTATATATTGCACAAATATATATAACAAAGCATTGTCCATCGACTATACACACGATGCTAGAGAATCAGAAGTAGGAGCTCCAGGACAGGACAACTCCAGCAGATAAACACAAACACTGCTATTGTGCCCTGTTCTGCTCGTTCATATCACTTTTCTGTGCTCGAAAAGAAATTCCAATGAACTCCCGATACAGAGACAGTTTTCTTGCTACAAAGGGACCTTTGTTTGCAACCCCCACAAGTGACAAGGTCAATCTTAGCCAATCTTGACATTTCTATGGAACCTTTCCACCAAATTTTTTTCTAAACTCAAATCATTTCCCAAAACCTTTTTGAAATCCAAAGAAAACACTGTATAGATAAAGTATCAGTTAGGTCCTTTAACAAATACCATTCATGATACACATTTTCCTCAAGAAATTTTTCTATAGACACGCTTATAAAATCTAAAATCGCAAGGGTTGTATGACTTAATCCACATCCTTTAAAAATAGGCTAAGAATATGGTAATAATATACTGAATTAATATTTAAGACAGTATTCACCTGTCTACTTAGTATATAGAAAGTGATTTCAGATTTTTTAATAAAATCATATTTTCACAGCTTTTACACAAAGTTGACATTTTAAAAATTAAAATATTTTCCTGCAAGGTTGCTCAGTATTTATATTACCACCTAAGGAACAAAGAATTCTTTCATTTAAGTCCCAAGAAGGACTTGCAAACTCATTTTCTATGAAAGTTTACTTTGAAAACATTACTTTCCACAAAGCAGCAGCAAATAATCTGAATTTATTTAGTTCTTCTTTTTTTTTTTTTTAATCTGAATTTAGACAGCACTTTCCAAACATGTATTTCATTTTCTTCCCCAAATCATAGTGAAAGCAGTTTGGGACTTTAACATAAACAATTTGGATTTCTTTTTAATTTTATTGTATAGTTGCACATTAGGGCTTCTGATAAGATATAAGTTATAGGACACTTTCATAATCAGTTAGCTCATACTGTCAACACGTCAACCACGAGCCACATTCAGAGACTCTGGTCAAGACACTGGACAATATCTTTATTGGAACAATGACCACAGGGAAAGGACAAGATGACAGCTATGATGGGCCATGCACTGAGCAGTGTCAGAAAACCAGATGCTCTTTGCTTTTAAGGTCTCTACATTCTAAGAGGTCAAAGACATTCAAATATGAGATAAGAGTCTAAACACATTCTATGTCTACTGGTAGATACCAAAAAGAGCAAATCCTAATTATTTTCCAGATAGGGAATCCCTAGCAGAGGCCTAAACCGAAATTTAGTTCTTTAGACTGAAACCTCAACTGCACTTAAAATGTATGTGTAGTTTTGAAAACAGTGGTCCTGGGGAATGTATACTGCAGAATCTTAAATAAATAAATAAATAAATAAATAAGGTCACTGGTTTCAATTCCATTTAAAAATGTGAATGACCTTAAGCCAATTCACGTGATTTGGATCTCAATCCCCTTACCTGCAGCAGAGAAATGACAGCACTCCCCAGGACACTATAAGAGATTAACTCAGCTGAAATAAGAAAAGCCCTGTAAAAACACAGAATTGATGCCTAGGTGCTAATAATTAACACACAGCATTTAAAGGCAACATCCCACAATAAACAAGCAATCAGCAAGCTTAACAGAGCTTGCTTTTGAAATTTAATTCATCAACCATCCTCCTCATGCTTAAATCAAGTGCTAGATTTAACTTGGCTTGATCACAAAGTTTACATTAAAATCTTTTCCATCGGCCAGAAAAACTGTGTGGTCCTGCTTGTTTAACTCACAACTGGCAGAGTCAAAAATCCATGTAATGTTTCAAAATCTCCAGCTGTAAATGCAATGCAGATGAAATACTGCAACTAAACCCCAGCCATTGTTTCTTTTTCCAAAGTTCTACCCTCTTTTAAGATTGATAACAGCTAATGACTAAGCTTGGTAACACTTTCATCTGTCCCAAGCAGGAGCATTGTCCAAGTTTAAATCTCCATGTGACAACTCAGAATCCACAGACTCTTGGAACTTGCAAAAGCAATGCAAGAAGGAAAAAAGCATGTAGTAGCCCCAAATGTCTGCAAAAACTAACCAGGAGAACGGCCTCATTGGCAGCTGCAGCATGTCAGGGCCTGTTGGGAAGTACTGGTTCAAGGAATCGACTGCTTGCAAGGCAAGCCCCAGGCTGAGGGGAAGCAAACAGCTCACGCTTTATGGTGAGGGAGGAATCCATTTATCTAAACTTCGTTCAATGTCAAAACGAAGGGGGTTCTTAGAATGTCGTTAAGACACGCCACCACCACCTTTAAAAACAAACCCACGCAAACCACTGTGCAAATACTGTAAGACAAGACCTGTCCTTTAACCTAGTCCTGGAACAATGCCAGCAAAGGCAAATATAGAGGCGACATCATTCAAAAGTCATTACATAAAAAATCCAGACACATTTCTTCAGAATGCCAGGCAAAGAGAATCAAAAGCACAGTGATATTATCAACAAAATCACTGCCCCTTGAGAGCTTACCTACTGTGGTGCTAAGTATTATCTCCTTTAACTCTCATACCAGCCCTAAGAGGCTAGATAAGCTATGGTCCCCATTAGAGAGAGGAAGAACTAAGATTGAGAGAGAGTAAGTATTTGCCTACCACAGTGCTAAAAAGATAGTCTTCAAAGCTTGAGGCTTTACATATTTGTGTTGTAATCTTCAACTTGAGGCTTCCTACAAATCGTAATAATGGTAATTGAAGTAATAATATAAACATAATAAAATTTTTTAAAAATAAAAAATAAACAAAAATAGTGTTCATAAAAATTTTTAAATATTACTTAACTCAAACTAATGCCAACTGCCATCTGACAAAAACAGAGTGAAGGCTATCCATGCACCTTGTAACCAGTATCCCAAAAGGAGAGTGGGGCTTCAAGGTGTCAGCTCTCACCTGGTTTCCTATGCTACAGTACCCCCCCCTCACTTGGGCCTGGATCTCTTGGTCTGGAGTCCTACTGGGTGAAGCAGGGTACCATCCAGCTGTGTAGTGCTGAAGGGCGGTGGGGGTGGGGGGTGTATGTTGGGGCTCCACTTCTCACACCGGATTTCACAAAAATTTTGTTTTTAGTCATACCTTTACTCCAATGTCATCACTTCCTGCACCTTCCAGAGGTTCTAGGGTTTAAATCTGGTTCTTTCTTGGCTTTCCTTAGTACCAGCTTAGAGTTAGCAACGATTTGAGGCAATCTGGGAAGGCTAAGAGTCCATCTGTTTTCAGGGACCAAAACACGGCTGCTCTTGTTTCTTTTCTTGTGGTTGTCATTGTTGTTTAATCCTTGGGGGTTTATGCATTGACTATCCTATCGTTTTTGTGGGATTTCAAAAGGGAATGAACTGAAGGGCATGTGTCTCAGCAGTCATCTTAAACGGGTGGCATCAGTTACAAAGACTTTTTATAAAGACTTCAGACCCGTTGCTCTTCCACAGTCTTACCTGAAAGGATGGGGACTATTATTCAGACAGCTGTTGTCCTTCTTCCCCCACTTGAAAGGATACTTAAATAAAAACTGCTTATTTCTTTTACTATTACCCCAGATACCAGCTATTGATAAATGCTGAACAATGTGGACTAAAATATTCATGAATTTCAAATGAACTTCTTCATTTATCTCAGGACAAAAAAAAAGTCAAAGCATGTCATAAAAAGTGGCTTCTGAGGGTCACTGTCTTTCAACGACCAGCCAGAGAAGTTTGGTTTTAAAAAGGAAGTTTTTCTGTTACATGAAGAGAAATAGGGCAATTGCTTTATTTACCAAAGAGTCTGTGGTAAACTTCTGTTATCTACTGGGGCACCTGGGTGGCTCAGTGGGTTAAAGCCTCTGCCTTTTGGCTTGGGTCATGATCCCAGGGTCCTGGGATCAAGCCCCACATCGGGCTCTCTGCTCAGTGGGGAGCCTGCTTCCCCTGTCCCTTCTCCGCCTGCCTCCCTGCCTACTTGTGATCTCTGTCAAATAAATAAATAAAATCTTAAAAAAAAAAAAAAAAAAAACTTCTGTTGCCTACTGAGTAAGACAAGAGCATCTGTTAACAAAAAACAGTGTCAACAGCCAATATTTAAGGTTCTACAACATGAAGAGTTCCATATTCTCTGGCCTAGTTAAATTTAATGTTTTTCTTTTAAAATTTAGCCTTAAAACTTAGTCGGGAAAGACAAAATTCTATCCAAAGTTTCCTGTTATCTCATTAAAGCTTAGAATTTTTAATTACCAAGTAGGAAACACACTTCACAATGCAGATATACTGTAGCATTATTTGAGTCAAATGTCGGTTTTTGAAATAAAAAGTTATCTCACAGAATAACATGAAAGCATATGCATTAGAACGGTATTTAGTGTCACATGATACTTTAATTTCAATATAATCTGATTAAAATCAGGAAAAAGAATCTTCTGGGGGAACAAATGCTGGGATTATTTTATACATTTATCATTTTTATTATTTACTCTTCCACGCAAGGCAGAAACTGAAAAGTTTGGCATCAGCTGCTCATGACAGGTTGGGAACAAATTCAGTTCCTTAGGACACAAAAGCAAATTGATGGATATTTTTATTTTACTCTGCAGAAATTGAAGACAGCAGAGTTTTAGCTTTAAAATTCCTTCCTAAAGAAATATGCTGTTTCAACTTTGCAATGGGAAGAAGAAAAGCATGTTGCAAAGTTCTTTAGCAGACACCTGGGAGGGAAACAAAACTCTTTCTCACCAAGTCCTCAAGACTCCATGTTCCAAATACTCCTCAAGTCCTCGCTCTCAGACCCACCCCCAGTTTCCCTTTGAGTCTGGCTACATTGCTGTCACGTCAAATCTGTCAGCATCTTCACCTCCTCTCTCTCTCTCTTTTTTCTTTTTTTAAGGTTTTATTTATTTATTTGAGAGAGAGAATATGAGAGGAGTAAGGGTTGGAGGGAGAAGCAGACTCCCCACTGAGAAGAGAGCCTGATGCGGGACTCAATCCCAGGACTCCAGGATCGTGACCTGAGCTGAAGGCAGTTGCTTAACCAACTGAGCCACCATTGAGGCGCCCCTTCACCTCCTCTCTAATGCAAACACCATGCTGTCATCTCCTGGACCACCACGGCCATCTCCTACTGGATCACTTAAGGTTTCCACACAGCCTTCAGGAAACCATAAAAACACCTCAGCAGAACACACAAAGGCCTGTGTCATCTGTTCTAACCCTCTCCTTCAATTCTCACAGGGATCCTTAAGCCCACAATCTCCAGAGCGACTCATACCCGTGCATTTCAGTGTGACCCATATGGGCTAGAGGATTCCTCTGCACACATGCCGAGGATGTTCCACCAGCAAGCATCCATCCCTGAGGACAAACAGTCACTGTGTGGACGCCATCAGAAATGCTCTAGAACCCAGGCATCTTGCAGAATAGAATCAAAGGTTCCACAAGTGTTGACTAAAGTAAGCAATTCTTTATAAAGAAAAGAATTTAGTAGGGACACACCACTGATAAGCACTCACACCCAGCATTAGAATGATCTCGCACACTTTCATATAATGTCTTCTGCTGCTTTCATATAATGTCTACTTACACAGAAAGGCTTCTCAATGTTATTCATCAGCAAGCAGTGAAGACCCCGAGCCACTATAAAGGGGACCAGATGTCACACTGTTGAATCCACAAAGCTGAATATCGAGCGTTTTCTGACCTCACTCTATTCTAAATATCCCATCCTTTCTGGCTAGTTTTTCCTTAGGGGAAAGTACAACAATGAACGTAGTCTTCACTATGCCACCTTGAACAATGCCATGCTAATGCCTCTGTAATCACTAATTTAAAGTTGGGTGTTTTTTTTTTTTTTTTTTGACAGAGAGAGAGGTCACAAATAGAGAGAGAGGAGGAAGCAGGCTCCCTGCTGAGCAGAGAGCCCATGCAGAGCTCTATCCCAGGATCCTGGGATCATGACCTGAGCTGAAGGCAGAGGCTTTAACCCACTGAGCCACCCAGGCGCCCCTGTAATCACTAATTTAAACACCCATCATTTGCTTTATTCAACATTTTATGTGGCATTTTCTTCTGACTGGAAATTCTTTTGGGGGGTAGCACATCAAGTAGTTATCACTTGAGAGTCTCCTGAATTTTGAGAGTCTTCTGAATTTTGTAAAAGATTACAATTAAGATCATAAAATTTTAATCTATAATTTAAATTAGTTATTTCAAGGTTAACCAGGCATGGATTTTTTCAATCCCTATTTGGTAAATACTTCAGGGGGTGAGGGTTAGCAACCTGCTCAAGATCAACCAACTACCAAAAGAAGAAGTGACTATTCAAGGCCATGCACCCATGAACCACACTGATGGACAAGCCGTGCTGTCAGGGCCCAAAGCCTTAAGGACCCAAGTCAGCCTCTGTTCAAGAACTGTGGTTACGTTACAATGGAATTAATGAAAGGCCTTCTCTGGAGTCATGTGTACACTGTAAGAAGCTGACATGCGCACACAATTCAAAGCACAATTTCGTAGCAGCGGAAAAACATGCCACTGTGTTTTTTTGAAAACATATTCTCATTAAAATCATGACTTACATTTTATAGTTATCAAAACAGTAAAAATTCTTGATAGCTGTGTATCTAATACAGAGCTTTGCTTCTGTAGGTCAACCAAAGTACAAGTTAAAACGAAAGAGACTCCTTCTGAAATCAGAATACATTTCAAAAAGGGACATATCATTGAAGCCTCTTGTTCTGACCTCTTCACGGAGGGAGAAAAGAGATTTTCATTTCTCTTACTGAAACTAGAAAGACTGGTACCAAAAGGACCAGTAGGCTGAACACAAGGAACAGCCCAGCTTCTAAACAAGGAATCCCAAGTGGTAGTATGGGCCACCAGTGTTCCCGAAGGCCCAGTGGGTCCTCTGACCATGTATTTTTAAGTATCCATGTCAATATCAAGATTGCCAGTATCTCCTCCTGTAGTGGAAGCTGGCTTCGTGGAAATCTGAAGATCTCGTTGATCTGACCACAAACCCCAGCTCTCTGAAGTAGCCCCAACTGACATGTTAACATGTTTGCCATGAATGTTCTATCTTGTAAGTTCAAAAGTTAGGTGTACCTGCACACGGTGATGGAGCCAGCAGGCAGGAATATGTTATCATTCCTGACTGCTTGGCTCTGCCCTCATGTGACAAATAAGCAAGGTCCAAATTTGCAAAATACTTCTAGATACTCACCTCTGGGACAGATCCAATTTTCGTGGCCGTAGGGCTTGTACAATATGCAGGCCCACCAAGAAAGAAATGAGGCACAAAAGCAAATATTTAAGAGGTACCTTTGCAAGTGAGAAACCTTGAAGCTTAAGCTTCACTGATTATATGGTAAAGGCAACTTTGACCCAATGATATAAAATTGCCAATATTCGACTACTTTGTTCTACCAAAATAGCCACTTAGATGGATCACACTGATGGCAAAGGGTTCCCATATCGGCTCTGTGGTTCACTCAGAAGAATATAAGAGCTCACTACTGGTATATAAACTGAGATTCCTACACTTATTAAAACTGATAATGAAAATTCACCTCAAATGGTACTTATGGAATGTTAGATAGGGAAAACCTAAGGTAACCATGATAGTCACTGTAACTACATTTTCAAAATAATATTTACATAGATGAACAAAAAATATGAAAATGTAAACAAAAATAATTTTTGTATTTGAATACAATGAGTTATTTTAAATACCATGAGTTATTTTCCCTCACAACCAAGGGTTGTTCTATTATCCATATATTTTATTTTATTTTATTTTTTTATTTTTTTACTCTTCTTTTATTATGTTATGTAAGTCACCATACAGTACATAATTAGTTTTTGATGCAGTGTTCCAAGATTCATTGTTTCCAGTGCTCCATGCAATATGTGCCCTCCTTAAAACCCACCACCAGGCTCACTCATCCCCCTGACCCCTTCCCCTCTAAAACCCAAATAATTTAAAAGGAAGAAGAGGACAAGTGGGGGGAGAAGAGGCAGGGACACGGAAGGAGTGAGAGACCTCAGATGTAACTGTCTGTGGTGACAATTCATTACACACCTGCCATCCATCTATACATCAACAACCCAAAACATATTTTGAACTTTATTTCAAGGGATCAAGACAAAATCCAACCAAATCAATGAGAGACCTCATATTTCTAAGGGTCTTCCCTTTGAGATAACATAGATGTTTGTTAGTAAGGAAGGTCTCAGCTTGACCAAAGGCCAACTAAGATGAACTTACTTTTTGCTTGCCTCACAGACATCTGTAATGTTGGAGAAAAGATGGTGACTCTCTGTTTTGGTCATTGTTTCACTCAGTTCTTTAGAATTTTTAAACATTCGTATCAAAATCTCCAAGCTGAGTAAATAGGAATGTTCAGAGGATATGACTTCAAAGATAGCCTGGTGTGAAGGAAAAAGAAATGTATTATTAATTACTGTGATTGAAGAACTAAATGTAGCTTTCATAATTCTCCTATAAAAATAACATATCTTGAAAAGCACAAAAAGATAAGCATGAAGAAAAATGCCTCACCAAACTACTGTCTTTTTCATCTAAGGCACATAAACCTCAAGAAATAGAGTCACTGTCCACAGTGTAAAAATGAAAAAGCGAAAGCATTTCGGTGACCTGAGACTGCATCCTGAGGTCATGCTTTGTCAAGGGGTAGAATATATGGAAGGAAAGCTAGAGAACGTCATAAAACCTCACTGTGACATTAATTAACCTTTGAGGTCATCTCTTCCAGGTCTGTTTTCAAAGTATGCTGCTCTGGGACACGAAGGATTTATAGACATCACTTGGAATCCCAAGAACATTTTCACAAATACATTTCTTCGCTCTCCTCCTAAGCAGGCTCCCCTTCTCTAACCCATATATATTTTTTTTAATATAATTTTTTATTTTTTATAAACATGTATTTTTATCCCCAGTGGTACAGGTCTGTGAATCACCAGGTTTACACACTTCACAGCACTCACCAAAGCACATACCCTCCCCAATGTCCATAATACCACCCCCTTCTCCCAAACCCCCTCCCCCCAGCAACCCTCAGTTTGTTTTGTGAGATTAAGAGTCACTTATGGTTTGTCTCCCTCCCAATCCCATCTTCCTTCATTTATTCTTCTCGTACCCACTTAAGCCCCCATGTTGCAACACCACTTCCTCATATCAGGGAGATCATATGATAGTTGTCTTTCTCCGCCTGACTTATTTTGCTAAGCATGTTACGCTCTAGTTCCATCCATGTTGTCGCAAATGGCAAGATTTCATTTCTTTTGATGGCTGCATAGTATTCCATTGTGTATATATACCACATCTTCTTGATCCATTCATCTGTTGATGGACATCTAGGTTCTTTCCATAGTTTGGCTATTGTGGACATTGCTGCTATAAACATTCGAGTACACGTGCCCCTTTGGATCATCTAACCCATATTTTAATCCAACAAATTTGCAGTCAATTATAGCAAAGAGTCTGGGTGTAGCAGAAGAGCCTGACTGTATCTATCCTCAAAAGGTTATCAGGCACAGGAATTTTTTTACATTAAGCTCATACAACTGAAAGTGATTCTGTTCATTTAACAAGACACCTGCTCTGCTCCCGTCACTATCTCAAGGAGTGAAGGACCCTCTGCAGAAATGCATGGTGTCAGGCACACAGTCATTTACCTGATAAGTGTTCATTAATGTTAAAAAGCCTGGGGCACCCGGGTAGCTCAGTAGGTTAAAGCCTCTGTCTTCAGCTCAGGTCATGATCCCAGCGTCCTGGGATCGAGCCCTGCATCAAGGCTCTCTACTCAGCGGGGAGCCTGCTTCCCCCACTCTCCCTCTGCCTGCCTCTCTGCCTACTTGTGATCTCTGTCTGTCAAATAAATAAATAAAATCTTTAAAAAAAAAAAAAAGATAAAAAGCCAACCCACATATGTAGGCACCAACGCCCTGGGTAAGGAATTCACCTAGCTCCCTAACAGATTCAACTTCAAATCCTCCAAGAATGGCAAAACAGGGATTCCTCTTTAGGCAGGCATGGTCAATACCCTCGCAGGCTGGAGAGTCACATCCTTCCTAGATCTCTTCCTGGTAACACTGTGATCTTCCCCTTGGCCTCCAGGTCTCTTCCCCACTCAAGCCCTTGGCCCAGAAGGCACAGGAGGTTTTTCCCATAAGTCCCAGTGCTATGGCTGAAGCTGGGTGGGGGCAAGCAGGCACAGCCAAGTGGACCCCCTAGCTGCTGGTAAGTGGTCCATATTTTGAAGGTCAGGTTAATGGTGCCAGTCTCAATGTTCATCTCCATTTCAGCATCCACAAGCTTTAAAGGAAGTCTTATTTAAATGTGCTAGTCTAGCCTCAGTCATGTTCCAGGGACTTAAATGATATAATCATCTAATGAGTAAAGGGTAAGAACATGAAGAGTCTCACTTGACCTGTATCTTGTATAATTCTATCCAATAAACACAATTATCCCTGGGAAATGTAGTGCAAACTGAAGGAAACGGTCGCTTCCTGACCAAAAACAGTGGATGTCACGTTGTTGATAGTTATGACACCCCGAATGACAAAATATTTTCAAAAGCAAAGGCTTTTGTAATCAAATGCAAAACACTAAGATTTAAACAGAAAGACTGCAAGAACTACATAGAACAGATCACATGAAAAAATGATTAAGTAGTAGTTTAAATTAATAGATTTAACTGTAATAACTGTTAAAGCATCCTAAAATAGAGCCGTCAACTACTTAAAAGCAAACTTAGTCTAACTTTCTAAAAACAGCTATACAGGAATAGAAAGGAACCATAAAGTTTGATTTGCTGCCATTATTAGTATTTTTTAATATCACAAATCTGAATATTTCCAAAATATAAAGGAAATGAGTATGCTCAAAATAGAAAAGGTTTAAAAGAATACAGGGATTAGGACCCTGGAGTAGCTCTTGAATTGGTCCACAAACATTATTTATGCTGCAGTGTTAACAATGAAGAAAAAAACATACCACCTACTGTGTAAAATTTGGACAAAAGATTTTTTTAAGGTGGTATTTAAGGTGGAATACTATATGGTGGGCTGAATGAATGATCTGGATTAATATATATTAACATAGATAAATCCCAAAACGGCTGAGTGGCAAAAGTAAAGAAAAAATATATTCAGAATCATCACTCATCTACATTTTAATGCTCACATATCCACACAAAAATATGTACATAAATATATGTAATACATAATTTTAAAGCACAGATTGAGGGGCGCCTGGGTGGCTCAGTCGATTAAGTGTCTGCCTTTGGCTCAGGTCATGATCTCAGGGACCTGGGATTGAGCCCTGCATCAGGCTCCCTGCTCAGTAGGGTGTCTGCTTCTCCCCTGCCCCTCCCTGCCACTTGTGCATTCTCTCTCTCTCTCTCCCTCAAATAAATAAATAAAATCTTAAAAAAAAACAAAAAAACAAACACAGATTGGACAGGTACACATCAATTCATAATTATAGTTGCCTCTGAGGAGGTAAGGAAGGAAAAAGCACCAAGGAGAACATAGGACTTCTACTTTACTGAAAGTCTTGTTTTCTTTAAAAAATATGAGGAAAAAATTATAAATGTAATACATTTGTTAATTCTCAGTGATGGGTACACCAATATTATATACTATTCTGGTTTTTTTTTTTTTTTAAGATTTTATTTATTTATTTGACAGACAGAAATCACAAGTAGACGGAGAGGCAGGCAGAGAGAGAGGAGGAAGCAGGCTCCCCGCTGAGCAGAGAGCCGGATGTGGGACTCGATCCCAGGATGCTGGGATCATGACCTGAGCCGAAGGCAGCGGCTTAACCCACTGAGCCACCCAGGCGCCCCCTATTCTGTTTTTTTAAACTTAAACAAAAAATGACAGTATAAGTTCCCCTTATTTTTTGTTATTTCATGCCAATAAAATAAAAATATAGTGCATGTCCTTTGTGCAATTTACAGGCATGTATACATATAAACGTAATAATATGCAAACAGGAGAAAAGTGTTTTTAGAATTTCACTACCTTATTACAATGAGTAATTTCCCTAAACAGCATTTATTTAAACTTCAAGTTATATAATCCTATTACTATCTGTTTTATTTTTTATTAGGTATACCTTTATTTTGGTATAATTTAAGATTTATTGAAATCTTGCAAAGAGGGAACAGAGCTCTTATTTCTTCATCCAGTTTCCCCTAACCAGGGCACATGACATAACCATGGTACATTACATTTTATCTGTAGACAAACGTACATACTTTACTCAGATTTCACCAGTTTTCCCACTAATATCCTGTTTCAATCTGGGATCTAATATCTCTTTCATTTTTCAACGTATTTCTTCCAGTTTCAACACCTCGACTAGGGGCTTTGTTGTTTAAGCTAAAATGACATTAAGGTGTTTTAAGTTTTCTTTCCTGGTTCTTAGATGTAGTTTTATTTGACAATGAACACATACCTCTTATGCAAAAAGAACAAAATGAATAAGTTTTCAAAAGAAAACCCTGACCCAGTGCACACAGTAGGTGAAAACACTCACTCTTTGGAGCTTTAAAAGTATCTGCTCAGTAGAAAACATACCTCCTGCCTCTTTCTTTCCTCTTGACTAACTGTCTGTGATAATCCATTTCTTTTCACCTACAGGAAAAAGCAAAATAAAGTTGAGCTCATTTACTTCAACAACTTATTATGTAACACATAACTCCATGCCCTTTGAGAAATGAATTATAGGAAATTATGCAAAATGTGTGAATTCAGCACATATTAATATGGGGGCCCCTCAATATTTAATCACAATAATAAATTAGCATCAACACAAAAGAACTGCAAAATGTCTAGAACATTATCTCATCAGGTTGTGCTAATCTGTCCTAGTCTTAGGTCTAGATATTTCTAAAATGCTTATCAAAAAAATTTCCAAACCATAAATGAAGAAATCTAACAATAAAGAAAGTAAAGCCACCCCTCCTGAGACTTTACTGCCCTGGATCACACATTGGATCACACTATTTTTCACCCAGACTCCATGGAATACCTGTGCTTGCCATAGCAACCCAAGCAAAAAGGAAAAAAAGACCCCTTTGTCCCAGTTTCAGCATTCTTTTCAGTACAGTGACAACTGACAAAGAAGAGAACGCCTGGGTGGTTCAGTCCTTTGAACACCAGGACTCTTGATTTCTGCTCAGGTCATGATCTCAGGGTCCTGAGCCCTGTATCAGATTCTGCACTCAGCCAGGAGTCTGCTTGAGATTCTCTCTCTCCCTTTCCCTCTGCCTCCCACACTGGCTCACATGCTCTCTCTCTCTCAAAATTAATTGATCAATTTGGCAAAGAAGGATGTTAACCTGATAGTCTTTGGAGAAACACCAATACCCACAAGAACCAAGAACACCAGTACCATACTTGGAGTAACACAGTTGGACCACTGGCTGAATCACTGCAAGCTCTACCTAAATTACCACACATTTTTATTTGATTACTGCAGTGCCTACCATTATTCAACTTTTTTTTTTTTTTAAGATTTTATTCATTTGTGAGAGAGAGAGTGTGTGCATGCACAGACACACAAGCTGGGGGAGGGGCAGAGGGAGATAAGGAGCAGACTCCCCACTGAGCAGGGAGCCTGATGTGGTGGTACTCGATTCCAGGACCCTGGCATCATGACCCAAGTCGGAGGCAGATGCTTGACCGACTAAGACACCCAGGTGCTGCACATGATTCAGCTTCTAAACCAGAGTGGAGGCTCCATGAACTCCATGAAGGCAGGGTCTGGTGTGTCTTCTGGTATACCTGGCACTGAGTCTGGCACATGAAAGATACTCCTGTTTTTCAGCTGAAGATTAAATTAGCAGAAGGTATGGCATACATAAAATACTGACCGATTAAATTCTGTGCTTAACAGAACAGCATGAAAGGGGAGAGTTCTCCCCTTTTGTGAGAAACTAATAACAATAAAATATAATGCAGGTCTTCAAACACTTTTAAAAAGCACAGCGATCTGGGCGCCTGGGTGGCTCAGTTGGTTGAGCGTCTGCCTTCAGCTCAGGTCATGGTCCCAGACTTCTGGGATCGAGTCCCCACATCAGGCTCTCAGCTTCATGGTGAGTCTGCTTCTCCCTCTGACCTCCCCTCTTGTGCTCTCTCTCACTCTGTCTCTCTCTCTTTCAAAATAAATAAATAAAAATCTTTAAAAAAAAAAAAAGGCACAGAGATCTGGTATCTACCATCCTCCATTTAAAAATAAATATGCTTCCCATAACAGCTGGAGATTCCTCTTCTTTCTCCTTAGAAATCACATTTCTATGTCAAAATTTTCCTCCAAAATTTCCTAATGTAATTCTGTTAGGGTATCTTGTTAATCACCCTAGCATACCCTGATGCAAAATATATTTTTCAACTCAATTTTCTAAAATTTCCTGTGACTACTGAGCTAAGTATAAAAGAGACTCTTCTGGATTATATGATCACCACGAATATCATTAATAAACTGTGACCAAAATAACACAATAACTTCAGATTTTAATGCATCAGTCTCTAAAAGTAAATTTTACTAAGAATGAAAACTCTAGTAAGGTGAAGGGTTGTAGTGGCTTTGTTAAGAGGCTTCATGGAAACCAGTATTTTAAATTGACCCCCCATATCTTGTACCCCAGTGGACTGGCACCTTGGAACAAGGCACCACACTAAGATTTGAGATGGGTAAGAGGAACATCTTTTTTCAGTAAAACTGTAAAAAGGACAAATGTAAGAGGAGACTGGAAAAAACTCTGGGGGTAACACTGAGCAGACGCAGTCTCAGTTTTGGAAAGGAAGATACCCGGAACATAAAGATTGAAAAAATATATCCTTAAAATGATCCCTGTCCACTTTGCATGGTCTTCATGAATCCCCTGTGGTGTAAACCTTAGTTTGAAGACCGTAGGAGCATAGGGCCCTACATCGTGCTGTCATGGAAATGAGGATATATGATATGGTCTCTAACCTAACTTTCAGAAAAGAACAGAAAGTAGTACAGTAGGGTAGAAAGAGTCCTAAATCAGTGGTAAAATCAGCGATCATTTATGGAACATTTACTGTGTGCCTAAATGTGTGGTAAGTATTTTTACATCCCCTTTCCCATTGAATCCTACTAAAAACTCACGAAAGTCAATACTATCCTTACCCCAATTCAGGTGGGGATAATAAGTGAGGCTTAAGATCTAAGATCACACAGCTAACAAGTAGTGAGGGAAGGATTTGCATCTATGCCTATCTAACTCCAGAGCCCATACACACTCTCTCTCTAAGGTTTATATATTTTAGAGAAAAAGAAAGTGGGGGCAGAGACAGAGGGAGAAGGAGACAGAGTCCTAAGCAGACTCCCCACTGTGCGCAGAGCCCCATGCAGCGCCTGATCCCATGACCCTGAGACTATGGCCTGAGCTGAAAGCAGGAGTCGGAACCCCAGCCAACTGCATCACTCACGTGCCCCAGGTGGCTGAGGGAGCCCTGTTCTCTGCAAGAGGCACTCCATTTCTAGGGTTGGGCAATCATTACTAAAACACCTTCTAATGCCAGGCCTGTATCAAGTCTCCATATGTTCTTTTTCATCCACCCATACTGTGGAATGTTCTTAGTCTTACCTACCATCCTGACCCGGGGTGAGCCTGTCAGCAAGAGTTCATGGCTAAAAAGGCCTCTTCATCCATTTTAATAAGGGAGGGGACCAGCCAGAAGAATGAAACTGTTCAGAACTACTCCCATTTGGTTAACCCTGAAGAGGAATTTCACAGATTTCCTTCCTGACACACAGTCCTGGCAGATTGATACCCAGGCGCCATGCCCACGATCTCTGCAGGTGAGATCACCAGCAAGAATTTCCTTGCACTGGCCTTGTCATCCAGAGTTACTAATGAGTTCAGACCCAAAAATCTTAAGAGAAAGACAATGGGCCATGTGGACTTAGAGACCTACACAAGTGACAGGGAGTTTACTGAGGGATTAAGAGTACTTTATCCCATTAAGAAGAAGAAGGAAAAAAAAAAAAATCCCCAGACAAAATAATTTCTTTTTTGAGGGGGGGAAAAGGTAGTTCTGAAAAAGACAAATTGCTAACTCCCAGAATTATCATATTTCATTAATACTGATACAAACAATGATAAAGTACTCCTTTGACCGAAAAGTCATCCATAAGAAACCAGCAACCCATATAAAACTACAGAGACAGAAAAGAAAAAGAAAGGAGCGTTCTTGGATCATAACTAAGAACACTGATGTGCAGAACAATGGAGGAGACGACACGTTGGCTGTGGAGAGTTAGGACAGACCAGCCCCTGCTGGCCGGCTGCCACACCACGGCTCCAGCGCCCGTCCTTCTCTCCCGGCCCTTCTGTCCCCTGTACAGGGCAGGCTGGACAGCTTCTCCCTCCTGAGCCAAGAGGAGTCATTACATCCACCTGAGACTTCTGTCCACATTCAACTCGAAATTAAGTAGTACCTGAGAGCAGATGCCTGGATGGAGAAGGTCATGAACAGGCCAGATGCTTTTAGAGACTGAGCGGTTTAGAGAAACGAAACCAGAGAAAGAGAGGGGTAGAAGGATATAAAGGAGGGCCCCCAGGGAGGCTGGTGAAAAGGCAGAGAACAGAATATTAGGGTAGAATGAACACAGTGGAGCAAAATATCAAGCAGAAAAAAACAAGGAAGGAAAGGAGGGATGGGGGGGTGGAAAGGGAAGGAAAAAAAAAAGGAAACTGTGTGCCAAGTTTTTTTTTTTGTTTTTTTTTTTTTTAAAGATTTTATTTATTTGACAGAGAGATCACAAGTAGGCAGAGAGGCAGGCAGAGAGAGAGAGAGGAGGAAGCAGGCTCCCTGCTGAGCAGAGAGCCCGATGCGGGACTCGATCCCAGGACCCTGAGATCACGACCCGAGCCGAAGGCAGTGGCTTAACCCACTGAGCCACCCAGGCGCCCTGTGTGCCAAGTTTTTAATGGTAAATACCTCTAAGGGTACCTGGGTGGCTTAATTGGTTAAGCATCAGCTCTTGATTTCGGTATGATCTCAGGATCCTGAGATCCAGCCCCATGTTGGGCTGTGTGCTAAAACCTGAAGCATGCTGAAGAGTCTCTCTCTGCCCCTCCCCCATCCCTGCTCCCAGGCTCACTCACTCTCAAAAAAAAAAAAAAAAAAAAAAAAAGCAAACACCTCTAGAAATTTTCTAATTCAAAAACAGCAAACCTTATCAGTAAACTTAACTCACTGGAAGGCTCAGGGTTTATTTTTTTCTCTCCAAGGGGGGGAAAAAAAGCATGAAAGCATATGTTTACACCTATAATTTTAAAGTTTACCTGCTTTTTGCAGTTTGTACATGTTTGCTACGAGAATCTGAAAAATTATCAAGTTTATCACATTTCATCAAGTGTTCCTCTTGTCTCCATGTATGGAAAAGAAAAAAGAAATAGTACAGCAGTTTCTAACACCTGATTCCTATTTGCTACCTTAAATGAAAAAAATTAAACTTGTATAGGCTTCTTCTATATTTTAATAACCTCTATTTCATACTGGCAGCTCTGGTCAACTGGGAACACATGGACAGCCACAGCAACATGCCTCTAGAGGTCTCTATGAACTTCACTCAAGCTTTCTTATTCCTCACAGATTTAAATTTTTTACTTAACAATGTCATCAGTGAGTAGAACTGCAGAAGTAGTTTAATGAAGCAATAAGAACTGGATTCAATTTCGGGTTCTTGATTCTGTATCACCTAACCAATTCACAAAAGTGCTCAAATTCTACCATGGAAGATTCTAGACTCTAAAAAGAAAGTACGATACATGTTGCTATCTTCATCATTTTAAGTGGATAAAAGTTAATTCAAGTACAACAACAGAACTGAGCCCACATCTAAATAGTTTTAACATAAGTTAAAAATATAAACATATATGTGGCTTATCAAAACAGTGAATGCAGAGAACTCACTAATGCTATAATAGTTTTACATTCATAATTATAGATTATATATATACACACACACTTATATATGTACTGCTGTAATCAGTACTGAAACTGTTCACTCATGATCTTTGTAATGGATATATTTTGCATAACCAAACAGGAGGGAGATTGACAACTGGCTAAAATTAATAAAGAACTGTATAAGATACTTCATCTTATATTGTCTGGTTAGAGCTAAAATTTTTGAAATTGATAAAAGGGTAAACTCCTTAAACATATAAAGCTAGAAGTTAATTATTAGCTACTACTCCATCCACAGTTCACGCCTGGCTGCTTCTTGATATGTAGCAAGTCTGAACTTCTTAGAGGACTACCCTATGAGGGTACAGGCAGGTTTTTGACAGTGAATTCCATTCCTGCATTCAGCTCAGCTATGGGATTTTTCACCTTGCAGAGAATTGTGTCAGGACATCCATAAACTTCGCAAAGTTTTCCTTGCCTTTGACTTCACTCTCTGGAATAGGTTATGAGCCTGTTCTCTAGGCCCAAACAGAGCCCCAGTACTGACATTTCTACAGAACCTGGGGCTCTATCTATGGAATAGAACCAGTCCAGTATCTGGGGAGGGAGCCAACATTAATGACACCAGTCTCTGGGTCGAGCAGATGACCATTTTCCGTGGGGTATATTCTCAGGCCCTCTGTGAGCTGATACCATTTCTAGATCATGTGGGTGGCACACTCTTTCCATGTTTCCCCACCAGCCAGGGAAACCAGAATGGGAGGGCCCCAAAAGACTGACCATCCCAAAAGGCTCCGAAACATAGCTAGTTAAAAATTAGATCAGATATTTATAATCCAAGATCACTCCGGCTCCATAAATCACTAATGTACACAGAATACTCAATTTGAGCTAAGACCTTTAAACTTGCTGAAGTTTACCCACTTGCTGAAATCAGCTGGTTATTCATGCTTTCTGGTGATTCCCTACTCCCAGGCTTTTGTTCTCAAGAGTTCAAAAGTGGTAAGGGAATGAATTGCCAAGCAAAATTATACCATGAGACACAATCACTCCAAGGTCCTTTCTATAGACTTAATACAACCCACATAGTCCCTGAATTACAAATGAGCTAGAGTCCTTTCACTGCAAATAACATGGGAACAGCCACTCTCCGTGAGTATGTCTGAAGTTCCTAAAATGAAAAATCTGCCAGAATCTAGAAACAGTGTCCTTGTAACCAGGCCTGTAGGCTCTCTCCAGGCCCACTCAACCATGGCAGGAGATCCTGAGACATCACTCCTAAGCTATGAGCTTCCTTGGGACAGGAGTCTATAGGATCAGAGATCTGTGTCACCAAAGATCAGATAAATGAGATCAAGAGGAGGACAGTATCATACTTTCAGGAAGGGATGGGTAAACAGATAAAATACTCTTTAAAAAAAAATGGAGAGGTAGAAGACAATGTCCCATTTAATAAAATTATTTTAAAAATATCTCAACTACTGTGCCAGGGATCCCTTAATTTGTTTGTTCTAAAAACTGATCCCTCCTTTGATCTATAATAATAGATCTTTCATAATTCTGCAATCCTCGCCAAAGTTCTTGGATCTTAAGAAGCAGCCAGCCCTCTCGGCCTCCTGGAGGTAACCTCAGGTCTGCTAAACCAATGGCAAACTCAGATAGGGCACGCTGGGGCTTGAGGCTTTTGCTCCCCTATGCCCTGCATCATCTTCTACAGACAGAGCCAGGATTTCTGAATGAACCCAAATTATTTCAATACAGATAGGAGGCTGAGAGTACAAACCACAAGCAGACAGGTAATTAAAAGTACAAGAATAAACTGTTGTCCTTTGTACAATTTAGGAGATAAGCATGCACTACTTCATTGTAATCAGCCCTCTCTATGGCTAGAGCTAGCTCTCCATATCAGCCAATTCCTGACACAGAGTTCTTGCCAGTCTTTCATTTATTTATTTTTCAAACTACCCCTGCTTCAAATGCTTACCATGCAGCAGAACCTTTTAGCAACCCCGCAAGGAAGCTGGCAGTATCCCTGCTCTACAGATAAAACACAGAGTCACGGAAGAGTTAAAGCATTAGCCCTACAAAGTAGTAAAACTGGGGCTCCAACCCAGGCCTGCCTGCTCCCCACCCCAGAGTCTGTGAGCTCTTAACCACCCCGGCAGGACTGCCTTTTAATACTTGTGAATTGCGATCTGCAGCTATTCTTCCCCTAAACTGTGGCCCTCCTCCTGAATACCCCAGACACTTCATCTCCCACTGGGTTCCCAGCTTCAGCTACTGTGAAAGCTAAACTGTCCGTGGGGTGCCCTGGGATTTAACCCGTTCATTAGTCCTGACCTTACTCCTGCTAAGCACATTTCTCTCTTTTACTTGTGGCTCTTACCGGCCTCATTCCCCTGTGGGGCTACTGAGCCCAGACTCCAACATCCTCACCCTCTCCCCCTCCAGATAAGCAAGAGAAGCAGCTTTCCTTTATCTATCAACAATTAAAGAGAAGAAAATGAAGTTAGGAAAGGCATGAAAAGCCAATGACATGGAGTGGAAAGGATGAAAAGGAAACCGGCTTTAGAAGCGATGGACAGTTCTCTACAAGTATTTAATAAAAGATGAGTAGTTTTAAAAAGTGGAACACTTAGGGTGCCTGGGTGGCTCAGTGGGTTAAGCCGCTGCCTTCGGCTCAGGTCATGATCTCAGGGTCCTGGGATCAAGCCCCGCATCAGGCTCTCTGCTCAGCAGGGAGCCTGCTTCCTCCTCTCTCTCTCTCTCTGCCTGCCTCTCTGCCTACTTGTGATCTCTCTCTGTCAAATAAATAAATAAATAATCTTTAAAACAAAAATAAATAAAAATAAAAAAATAAATGGAACACTTCATAAAATACTGAGGAGCAGTGTTGATAGTGGTTCACAGGGGAAGAGATTGGGAATTGTGGTAAAACCAAAGCAGATTTCAGTCTTAACTGGTGTGTTTAATGTTGTAGTAAGGACAACCTAACTGTTTTACTCCTGTAATTCAAAAAGATTGTTTTAAAGAATTTAATCACCTTTAGATTAAGGGTTTTAAATTGGAAACTGAATAGCGAGTTGGATAAAAGAACCAAACACCCACTTATTTGATGAAATACAATATGGGTTTTAAAAAGTTCTTATGAAGAAAGTTTAATGACATGAACAGTCACTTCACAATATGGGTAAGAGAAAAAAAAGATGTGCTATAAAACACCAGGTTTAATGGCATGAAAGGATATTGACAACACTGCTAAGGGGAAAATATGTGTAATAAGACAATATTATATTATTGAATTTTTGCTTAAAAAAACCTCCATATGTACACACATTTAAAAAAAAAAAAAACCTCTATACACACACACACAGGCACACACACACACCCTTGTCTGAAAAGCTCTATACCAAAATGTCAACAGTGATGGGGAGAGGAAGAAATTTCAACTAATCTTTATTTTATTCTTTATGTTTAGTAGACATGTCTCGGCTTTGTAATCAAAGCCTCATTTTTAATAAAAACTAAAATAGGTTTCAAAGTCCTTTCTCAAGAAAGGAATAAAGCAAGCAGGGCAAACACATGGAATTGTTTAAACATGGCAATAATACCTGCGTTTCTTTGTTGTTGTCCACAAGGAAAGCTAGAGACAGGGCAGGTGACCACCAGCAGAAAAAGGAAGTAAAGCAGGGAAAGGGAGGCAATAAGAAAGCCAGATTTCAGTCAAGCCCAAACCACACAGTGGCTTCTAAGGCAGTGATGAAAATGAGGTGAGGCCAGGCAGGTGTGCAAGTGTGATGGCAACGGGGACTGGGCTAGAACTGGGGTAACTGAGCTCGGCACCCCTGACTTACGGAAGGCCTACATCAACAAGGTCTGACAAGGGCAGAACAGGGCGGTGCCCCCCCTTGTAGGAGAGGAGTTCCTGTTCGTGAACGTGATGCGGGTGTCTGGATGCTACTCCATTTTTATTTGTGGTTTTTGTCAAGTGGCAGATGGAGAGGAATGATCAACTCCAAACCAGTCAGTTACTTAAAACAACACTGACAACAAAGTTAATTTCCTAGATTTGCAATAAAAACCTAACCTGAGGAAAACCTGTCCTGGAAAATTGGGTAAGAAAGCAAACTGATATATATATATAATTATATATATATTATATATATATTATTATATATATTATATTATATTATATATATTATATTATATATAATATATATATTAATTATATTATATATATTATATATATATATAATTTTAATATTATCTGACAGAGAGAGACAGTGAGAGAGGGAACACAAGCAGAGGAAGTCAGATAGGGAGACGCAGGCTCCCAATAGAGCAGGGAGCCCAATGGATCCCAGGATCCTAGGACCCTGGGATCATGACCTGAGGCAAAGACAGACACTTTAAGGACTGAGCCCCAAAAGCGAATTGATATTTAACATTAGATGCACAAAGCATGCAAAGTTACTTACTACTGTTGTTCTTCCACTGACCTAGACATCGAACTTCACTCAAGCCATATTTCATTCTTTCAATGCTTTTATTTCCTACTCTTCTGCCCACCTTGTTTTAGTCACCCTCCCTAGAGAAAGCTTCCATGATCTTTACGGCTCTTTGTGATTTCTATCTATGTCATTCATTTTGGCACTGTACCCTACATTCTTTCAGAAACACCATTTAGCTGTTTCATTTCTATTGTCTTCTGAACCAGCTTCTAAGTTCCTACAGGGCAGGTACTGGGATTTAGGCTTGCTTTGTTTGCCACATCCACCACGACGCAGTGTAATACCAATGAATTTACGAATCAGACACCAGTGTTTTCTAAACTACAAGTGAATTACACAATAACGTCCATGAATTTCTGGTCAACACCTATTGAAATGTAACAAAACAGAAAAGACAGAAATATCATAGTATAATGCAAGTATTAAGGGTAACTTCTAACTTTTGTTTGAGATACACACACACACACACACATGCATATACACACAAAAGACTACAAGGTAAAATGTGCTGCTCATTTGCTAAGCCTCTGATATACACAGTGTTTCCAACACCAACTCCACCATGTGAAAATTTTTCTTAAAGGTTTTACTTATTTATTTGAGATAGAGAGAGAGCACTAGCAAGGGAAGCAGCAGAGGGAGAGGGAAAACCAGGCTCCCCCTGAGCAAAGAGCCCAATGTCAGGCAATCCCAGGACCCTGACATCATGACCTAAGCTGAAGGCAGATGCTTACCGGACTGAGCCATCCAGACACCCCAGCCACCAGGTGCAAATTCACACTAGATAGGTCAGTCATGTTGCTAACCAATCTCACAGATCCCTACAAGGAACACTGTTCTACTCAGGCCTCCACAAAACAAACCAACCAAGGGGGCCACATCTCTCACAATATTGAATAATGGAGGCTAAAGCTGACTGGAATAGAGCTAGTTAGGCACCTGGCCAAACAACAAAGATTGGTTAAGTGGCCTATTAAATGGGGGGAAAGTGCTGAGCTGCTCTGATCTGACAGGATTCTCTCAAGAAACTGAACTGGGTACTTACATAGGGAAGCTGACAGGAAAACATGAGGTGAGTAGGACCACGCAAGGTAACCTTAAGTCTATGTTACAAGAACTCAGAAACAGAATGTGCAGGAGCTCTCAGGAGAAAAGACAGATATAGCAAAAAGGAAAATGAATTCATGGCAAGATGAGAGCCACCAGGCAAATACTTGCTAAGACACATTATCGGCCAGGTACCAGAGAGAAATACCATTCCTGCTTTTCCAGAGCCCACAGCTCCATTTTGGTAATCTCAAAACCCTAACAAAAATAGCTGGAGAGAAACCATATTTAACCTGGTGTAGTCTCAACTGCCTTGATACAAAGTAGACAAGGTATCCTGCTATTGTCCTAAGGGCCACATAAACTGTAGTGAAATCACCGAGTATAACCCCTGGTGCACAGTAGGTCCTCTGCAAATATGTGGCCAACAATTTAACTGCATGTCAACAAATTAAAAGCATAATGATCCAAAGGCAGGTCCCTGAGCTACAGCTCTGCAAGTCAGCCCCTGCACTGCCTGCTCCTAGCAAGACCTTGAACCCATGAGGATATAGGGGATCCCTCTTGCTCAGCTGAGCGAACAACAATCCTACTCCTTCGCATATCACTACCTGAAGCAGAATTTCCTGCTGCTTCAAAATGGGAACCACTCCATTTTTGTGTTATTTCAGTTGAATGGGTGGCTGTGTTGATCCCTTACACCAAAAGGGAAAATAATCTGCCATTTCCTTTCAATGGCAATACTACTTCTTCTGTAGAAGCTATCCATTGGCTCTGTAATCTTCACCTCTTCAAATAATAGATATTCAGATAATGAATGCAGTAATAATCGTAAGACATTAGAGCACAGACTAAAGTAGAAAATCAACAGGCTATCAGCATTCTGGATAAATCAAAAAAAAATTTGAGAAATGAAATTTTAAATGTTAAGTCCAGCATTTAAAGATTTAATAATAGTTTCTATAGTGATGACTTCTCAAATCATCATGGAAACAAATCACTCTGTGGATGTGGCCTTGAGGAACAGTCTCCCCACTGGACTAAAGGCCTGGAGATGCCACACGGGCACATCTTAAGATGGAGAGGGTAAAAACAAGAATCTGATAGATGATTTCCACAATCCGAAGCTCAGTATTCTAGACCTTTTTTTGCACATTCAGAACTGCTCAAAGTAACTCAGCCTTCCCTCCTTTGACCTAATTGCACTGTATTCCTATAGAAGGCTATCATTCTTGAATGCCTCCCATTGACCTCCCCAGAAGAAATACCAAGTGAAAAATTAGGTTACTACTGAATTGATTTCACAACAGCCAATACCTACCATGGGCTAACACAGTTTTAAACTATGAAGATGCCAAATTCCCCAATGTATCAAAGACATGTATATTAAATCCAGGATGTAGCCAACCAATAATCAAGATTTTTTTTTTTAATAAAAATAAAAAACGGCCTCCAAAAGGTCTCTGAGTAGGAAACTTCCTCACTGCTTTCACTGCTGAGTAACTTTCTACTACTTTCACTTCTGGGATTAGATGTCTACATGTATTCATTTATTTATACATTCATTCATAAACTCACCCAATAGTTTCTGCAAGCTTACTATAAGTCAAGCACTGTTTCATGTCCTAGGGAAATAGGAGGAAACACAATGGACAAAAACCTCTGCCTTTATGCAGCTTTTATTTCAGCAGAGTAGTTGGACAATTAACCAAAAAAGTAAATCACACAGTATGTGACAGAGTTAATGTCATGAAGAGGATAAAAAATATTAAAGGGGTGCTAGGGAGACGATGAGGAAGAAAACCATGTGGCTCTCTGCAGGAAGAGCTACTATACGCTAGGCAGACCACAAATGCAAAGGCCCTGGGGCAGAGTACACCTTATATTCTAGGAACATCAGAGTGACTGAGCATTGGGCAATATGGAGGAGGAACCAGGAGATCAGTCCAGGAAGGAAATCAAGCCAGATCACACAGCCTCCCAGGCCACTGTAAGACTTGGCCCTTACTCTAAGTGGACTCGAGAACACCTGAGGGAGTCAAACAAAGAGACAGTATCTCGGCATATTTTAACAGCATAAAAAATAATCAATATAATTCCATGTTGCCACATGGAGAGGAGATGTAAAGGGATCCCAGGAGATACAGGAGTTGAGCTGGAAAGCAGTGGGGATAATCCACTTTTGAAGGTGAAGGCAGCAAACCAGCTTTGTACCAAATTGGAAAAGGTTATGGAAGAAAAAGAAGACTGAGGAATGATTCCAAGGTTTTTTCACCTTAGCAACTAGGAAGATGAAGCTGTTATTTGCTTAGGAAAAATATATATATATATATATATTGTGGGAAAAGCAGGTCTGGGCAGGAGAGAAGAAAATCAGCAGACATAAACTTTTAGACAGATTAACTTTGAGAGGCCCATTATATCAGAAAAGAATCTGGATACCCTTGTCTGAAAACTCAGGGAAACGTCTGGCCTAGAAATAGAAACTCCGAAGTCACCAGAGTATATGATGTATTTAAATTCACAAGATTGGAGGAGAACACCAGGGCGCCTGGGTAGCTCAGTGGGTTAAGCCTCTGCCTTTGGCTCAGGTCGTGATCTCGGGAGCCTGGGATCGAGCCCCGCATCGGGCTCTCTGCTCAGTGGGGAGCCTGTTTCCCCCTCTCTCTCTGCCTGCCTCTCTGCCTGCTTGTGATCTCTCTCTCTCTCTTTGTGTCAAATAAATAAATAAAATCTTAAAAAAAAAAAATGATTGGAGGGGATCACCAACCGAGCACAGGAGGTAAGAGCCCCAGAGATGGAGCCTAGGGAGTCTGGAACATTTAGAGATGGGAGGAGTGAGGAAGTAAGTGCCACCAACCAGAGCAAGAAGCTCCAGCTGCAGTAATTTTGTTTTCACCCCTCTCACCCACCATTAACCCTGAGGATCTACATACAGGACAGTTTCCCTGCCTGGGACTCCTCAGTTCGGTCCCTGGGCCCCACACCAACTTCACCCAGACAGACACCTGTCTTGACACGCCACTGATAGCGGCTCATGTCTCTTCCTTTGCCACCATCTATCAGTTGACAGCACCTTGCCCAGACAGGTGCCCTCCCCCGTAGGATCTCAGAGCAGCACAAACACGTCCTTCGTGGCATTCATACAGTTTTAATTCTGTCATTGATTTGTGTGATTATTTGATATCTGTGTCACCATGAAGGGTGTCTGTAAGGAAGTGAACCAAGGTGGAGTTTGTCTCTGAGCATCTAGCACAGAGCTGGCTCTCCATTAACTCTAGATGAATGAAGGAATCTTTCGCCAGCCTCTCTTGTTGGTTTTGTGCTCAATGAAATAATAAGACCCTTTTTGTATTGGGTCCCAAGTCTAGGTTTCTGACTGAAATGCCTTTTTGTAGTTATGCCAATCAAAACTTAATATCCCTGTTCTCATCTCCTCCCACTTGGTTGGAGCACCTGTCTCTTGCACTCTGCCTCCCTAGGGGCATGGCGCACACATACCCACATTTCACACCCTATTGTTCTCTTGGGAGAATTAAGAACATAAACATTGCCATACCTACTATTCAATTGCCCTTTCATTACTCAGCTCCAGCTGGAAAAGTTTTTTCATTTTCTGAAGACTACATATATTCTTCAGAAAGAGTTACACAGCTCAAGTTCCAAATCTGCTACAATTCAGAAAAAGAAAAACTTCTAAATGTGATATGAACAACATGGGAACTATACTTAATACATAGAGAGCTCCAAGGGCACCCGGGTGGCTCAGTTGGTTGAGCATCCAGCTCTTGATTTCAGCTCAGGTCAGGATCTCGGGGTCATGGGAGATCATGACATGGAGATCATGGGCATCAGGTTCTGCGCTCAGCAAGGACTCTGCTTGTCCCTCTCCCTCTGCTCCCCCCCCTCTTTTTCTCCCTCTCTCTCTGTCCAATAAGTGAATAAAATCTTTTAAAACCTCAAACTGAAATAAAGAAACAGAAAAAAATTATAAACAAATATTTATATACTTGTGTGTGCATTTTCTGAAAAGCCATGCCTCAAAGTTTTCATTCTCAAAGCATGTATAACCTTTCAAAGGGAAAGAAGCAAAACTGATATCCATCCTACAAAATAATGCCGAAGCTAGAAAGAATACTGAAGATCATCATGTATAGACATGAAAGGATTTATAAGACACATGGTTCAGAAAAAAAGCAAACTGTAAAAGCCACAGAGTATATATTTAAGTAAACACATGCAATCTTTAATATTTCTCTTCAATGTATATATGTGGATTTTGAGAATGTTATCAAATTGAGAATGGCATTCCTATAGAGAAGGGGAAAGAGATTGGGATTGCAGACGTGATGAAAGAGATTTTAGTCTTACCTGAAATGTTCATTTATTTTTTACATGGAGAACGTATTATATGTTGCTTAATATAAATCAAAATTAATTTTCAAAAACATTAAAAGAACAGCATCATCTAATTGCACTGACAGCTAGGCGGGCCCCCAGCTCTAGCCCTCTTGACTAGAACAGAATCTCTGAGTACCTCTCAGACATAAGCACATGGATCTCTATTTCTGTTTATAAAAATACAAACATTCCAGGAGAACTACTGCCCAATTTAAAAGTGTGGACAAGTACATATCTAAAGCTCTGACAATTTCCACTGAGCACTAAAACCAAGCCAGGCATGAAAAATGAGCATTTTTTAAAAAATTTTTTGAACAGAAAAGATAGATATGGTAAAAGGCATTAATCATCTAAGGTAAAAAATAATTTTATGAGACTGCAATGTTGCAAAATATGAATGGAAAATTATATGACTGAAGAGATTATTTTAAGGAGCAAGTTACTGAACAGCTGAAAATTAATTCAGACAAGTATGAAAATTTAAGGAAAAAGAGCGCATTTTTCTATGATCTCTGAATGCATAAAACATTTTCTGCAAACAGGATGATATTCAGGTTTATTACATCTGTTGAGCTCTAGTTTTTATAGAAAACAGACCTTTCACAACAAACATGGTGTAAATTCTAGAAGGGTAAGCCCCATCAGATCAAACTGCTAAGTCACCAAGGTGTCTGTTATATAGTCAACTGGATGGAATTATACGTATACAAAATGACCATTTTTCAAATCATCCTTCCTCTCCTGGCAGTTCAGAAAGTCATCCAGTGGCAAACAATGTGAGCTTGAAGAGCAGAGCCAGGACTCAGAGACTGATGTCCTGACATCAGACCTCCCGTTAAACCATTAGCCCCACTCTGCACAGCGGAAAGAATACTCTGAGGAAAATGGAAAAACTGGTTCCTAACTAGAGAGTTTAACATTTCTGAACAAACTGAAGAGATCAAAATGACTGAAGATGACTGATAAACCCCCGTCAGCAAGTGCAAAGGAAGAGGAGAGCAGAGGATGACTATATTAGGTGCTGAATCCCAGTGGGAAGTTCGCCTGCGTGCTTGTTTTTGCCTCTAGAGCCTAAACACCCTTTTCAAAGGTACCTGGCATGTCAAGGTGATGGAAATTACACAAACACACCCCATAGCAAATAAATGGGGTCAGGGCACGGCTGGTGAGTGTGGCTTCGGTGCTGTCACTGATCTTGAAAAAACAAACACTGGTTTCACAACCATCATTTTTCAGGACATGCACAGTATGTGAGTTCGGGGCAGGGAGGTGTGGTTAGGAGGAAAAACAAAAAGACTCCAGTCAAGATTTATCCTTTATTTTCTGTAATACTGCAAATGCTTCCAGAATCCCATTAAAGGATGAACTGTAGGGAAATCCTAAAGCTCTCTTTGTATCCAGGACTCAACAGGTTACCTGGCAGTCACTATACCAAGGACTTAGTGTCCTATCCCCAACTAATAATATTGATGTTTATCTTCAAACCCACAAGCTCTTCCCAGAGGTCCGAGAACTACTGGCTTCATCCTCATGCTGCCATTTTAGGTGAGTCACTGGGCACCTGACCTGTGTGTGTGGCAGGTTCTGGGTCTCTGGGCACAGATCTTTAGAAATCAGAAATGACTTTCCAATGTCAAGCCTCAAATCCACGAACCATAATGATTTTAAATTATTTCTCATATACCAGTGTTCTCCCAGGCCTGAAAAGTTATAATTCCTGGAATGAAGACATCCTACACCTACCTACCTACTCTGTATATACTCGAAGAGTTCTACCTCCTTCTATGATCAAGGGAATGAAAAGTAAACCTGTCACCCTCTTATGAGACTAAGGAGCCCAGGTTGTATTTCTGACTATAGGAGAATAGCCACTGCTGCACGGAGAACCCATTGGCAGAGGCACCATTGCTAAGTACATCCGCATTTGCTTACTTTAAGCTGACTCAAGAAGTCTGGGCAGCTAGATTTTCCCTTCTATTGAGGAACAAGTAAATGTTTCTTATACAGTTCTAATTCTCCCTTATTGTTAGATAATCACAACATTACAGTTAAAACCTGTCCTGCTAGGGCACCTGGATGGCTCAGTTGGTTAAGCGACTGTCTTCGGCTCAGGTCATGATCCCAGAGGACTGAGTCTCGCACTGGGCTCCCAGCTCCACAGGGAGCCTGCTTCTCCCTCTGATTTTCTCCCCTCTCATACTCTCTCTTACTCTCTCTCAGATAAATTAAAAAAAAAAAATTCAAATAAAAAATTAAATTAAAAAAAAACCTGCCCTACTAAGGTTTAATGTTAAGGGGGAGTGGGGGGGGCACCTGTCACCTGTGTGATTGTCCAACGGAACCAAAGGAGACATAGAGACAAGCACACTAAAACATTATACTACAGACTGAAAACTTGAAGACCTATGCAACAACTGTATATCATCACACTGCAAACTGAGACTTTTGCATACTGAATTCTTCTTACTGTCAACTGATAAGCAAAGTTTCATCATCCCAAGAGGCAGGCAGGTGTTTGCAACAAAGAGATTTTAAGACAATAAAACAACCAACAACAGCTAATGCACATATGTGCTCATGCAAACCCTCACACGCAGAAAACCACCCGCCCTACCCTCTTTCTGGGATCAAGACCATACTCAAAAAAGAATTTTGTATTAAAGTGATGTATGCATGATGAGATGGCAGCTACCGTGTCAATTTGGCACATTAAAGGTAAGCATGGGAAGAGCAGATGTTTCTGAGACCAGCACTAACCCCTGTGGCCCGTCTTCAAGGAAGGATTGGGGCATGAGGCCAGACAGAGAAATGGAGGTGCTGATCCCTACGGAGACATCCTGACAATGCTCATAATTCACAAAAGCTTCCTTTCTTTAGGATCCTAATGGCAACTTAGACCTAACAACTGCTAAGCTTCTGAAAAAGAAATGACCACTTTTTCATTGAAATATCCACTTTCCTAAAAGCCAGAGCTGTCTGCATCTTTTTAGTGGATAGAAAACCCATGTGGGAAGTATAGAAGAGAACCTCAGGACAGTGATTATTTTGGGATGGCAGAAAGGAGAAAAGTACTGGAGAGGAGGGTGGTGAACTGGATCTGCCCAAAAAAAGAGAGATCCGCAGTAAATATGTTAAAATGTTAGCATTTGTTCAATGGGGGTGGCAGGTACCCATAAATCTCTTAAACATACTCATTTTTAAGTTTTTCTGCATGTTTGAAGTACTTTATAATTTTTTTTAAAGATTTTATGTATTTGACAGACAGAGATCACAAGTAGGCAGAGAAGCAGGCAGAGAGAGAGGAGGAAGCAGGCTCCCTGCTGAGCAGAGAGCCTGACCCCAGCTGAAGGCAGAGGCTTTAACCCACTGAGCCACCCAGGCGCCCCTGAAGTACTTTATAATTTTTTTTAAAAAGTAAAATATTTTAAATGTGAAAAGGAGACACAAAATGCACAAAGAAATCACGGGCTGAAGTCTAAGAATGGGAGGTGGCAAAGTCCAATGTTGCTCTGATTAAATGTAATTGCCAAGCAACACAGTAAATACACACAAGCCTCCTGGGAGCACTAAAACCCAAGATAACACACACTGAAGTTAGAACCCACTTTATAGTTTTACATTTTGTCACCAGTCTTTTGATAGAAATCTTGTTAACAAAAGGCACATGGGTACACGTATCCTTGGCCCAATGAAATGCATGCCCATATTTGCAGTTGTGCAGAAGGATGTGTAGTATTATTTTAATGTGCGTTTGTTAATCTAGCTGAAAGCCAAACTTTTGGAGGCCTAAGTATGGCAGCTTGCTTTTCAGTACTCAGAGTAGGTAGGATCAGAGTGTGATACATCAGTACACATCGCTGTTCAGCATTCAGAGAACAATGGCAAGATTCAGGCCTGGGCTAACAAATGCAGCTGTTTCCACGGAGGAAGAACTCAAAAAATCCACAGCTTTCTTTTCAAGAGTCCTCTACCAAATGGTCCACACCAGAATGGAATGATAGCCATTTAGAGCCAACATGGCCTCCATGGGCCTTGTCACCAGTTTCTCCACATGTGCACTTGGGATAGAATATCATGAAATCATTGAATTAGGGTATAAGGTTACCAAATGTCAGTTCTGTGAGTAGGTATGATCACCTGAGCACAGGCAAAAATCATAGAAATATCCTAGAAGTTCCAAACTGTCAGCAGAGGAGACAAGACTGGCCCATAGATACTTTGTTGGCCTTACACATCATTTCTCTAACATATGAATTGGGATAATACTCATAAAACTCTGGACTGCTGCGCTCTCTTTCCTAAATGTCAGAAGGAACATTTCCTAAACGTCAGAAGGAACACCAGCAACACTGGGCTGGTGTGAGCTAAGTGGCGGCGACTGAAGTTATATCAGGGCTGTTCACCATAATCCCCATAGGCCTCAACCTCCACACTCACCAGCCTCCCCTTAATGTTGCTTGCTGTGCCCTTGTAGGCATTTTAGCCCATGGCACATATTAAGGGTGCCACACCTTGGAGGCACTGGAAATAAATAAATTCTCCTTAGAGCAGAATTAGAGGTTGGGAGGGAGACAGAGAGAAAGGGCTCGGTTTCTAGAATTCTGAATTCCAACACAGACTAGAAGAAAGAAGGAAGAACATGACCGAAGTCATTCCCATCATCACCATACATCCATTCCCATGGCCTGTTTATGAGCTCCAACGTACACAACTCCTTTTCTTAGGTCAGCGTGTCCCCTGAACACATGAGATTCAGGACTCTGAACAATGCCCATTTCAGCTTAAGAGGGAATAGCTTCTGCTCCCGTGTTGCCTAAGGGACTCACAGAGGTGTACTGGCTTGTTTTCAATGCAATGCTCCCACCACCCAAGCCAGCCATGGGAATTCCTTTCTACTTGGTAATGCATCAGAGGCCCACAGATACTGAGCTCAAACTCATATCAAGTAAACTAAGCAGCACACTGTGACATTTGTTAAGCCAAGAGGAAGAGAAATTATAGCTACAAACAAAAGATGTTTGATGCAGAGAGGAGAAATTACTCATCAATACAACATAATTGTCAGACACACTCACACAAAAGATGCACAGAGGGAAAGGAAACAGACTGCCACTCATTAATCAGCTGCAAGAACATATAAAAGTGTCTAAATCAAATGAAGTTTCCAAGGAAGAACTGTCATAAACTCCCTATTGTGCATAGATACACACACATATATTTATACATATAGTCATAATTATGATAAAGTTCAGGATAGATTAAGTTACCTCTGTATATACACACTACGTTAAAAAAAAAGAGAGACCAAGCAGGAAAAGAAGCTTCCAGAGTAGAGTATATCATTGTCAAGATACCTTATTTTATCAAAACCTAATTTTCTTGATCAGAAGAATCAAAATCAACATTCTCACTAGTGTCTGGAGGGTTTCAAGAAACATCTCACAATCTAAAAAGAAGAGTCTTTCTCTTTCAGGTTACAGGATCATTGGTAGAAAAAATTTAAACCACATCCAAACCTAATTTCCACAACTTGGTTTTTTCAGGGCCACACATTGGGAAGAAAAAGGTAAACACTTACCGCAGACAGCTGGCTCCACGTGGACCTCAGTGGCTTGTGGTGAATCACAATTTTTTCATCTGACTTCTGTTCTTTGGGCTCCGACTCTTCATCAGAGTCAATGTCAAGAGCCTTTTCTTTGTAGTTCTGATACAGGACAGCATTTTCTGCAAGAAACACAAACCCTACATGTCACTAATGGCTCCCATCATTATGCTACTTGTTCTAAACAAACATCCAGATTTATAAAGTGTTTGGTCTCTAGTTTAATAAACAACAAAGAAGCAAATGGATTTTGTCACGGAAGAAAAATTACCAAAAAGTGATTTTCTCACTCTCACAGCTCTGTCCCAAATTCATGCACAGGAAGGGAAAGGATCCATGCATAAAATACCCACTGAAGCAAAGTTTCCACATCTCTGTCTACCCCTCTTGGAGGATAGCCAGGCCTATTAAATCACTGGGGGTTTTTTGTGGGGGGAGGTGGTAAACTGAATTCATATCCTTCTTTTCCTTCAAAGTCCCTCACCATTCATTTACCTATTTAACAAACATGTACTATATATCTACAATGTGCCAAGAGCTGGGAGTAAATGGAAAATAAAAGATACTTCCTGTGCCTTCATGAGCTAAAAATAGGAAGAGAAAATAGTCCAAGTCATTCACTCATTTGTTCATTCAACTGATATCTGGAAAAGGCCTACTAGATGCCAACAACTGTTGAGCAACAGGGATACAACAATGAACAAAAAAGATGAAAATCTCGATCTTCATAGAGTAGACATCAAAGTGAGCAAAGAATGACAATAAATAAGTAACTCTTCGCGTAGGTCAGATGCTGGTAAGTGTCACGGAGAAAAAGAAAACAGGGAAAGGAAGGGAGTGTTACAAAGGGGGTTGTATTTTTTAAATAGGGTGATTTAGGGAGGCCTCACCAAGATGACATTTAAGCAAAGACCTAAAAGAGGTGAGAAAGCAAGCCACCTTACAGCCAGGCAAAGAACAGACCATCAGAGGGAAGAGCAAGTACAAAGGTTCTGGGTCGGGAGTCTGTTTTGTACATCTGCATGTACAAAGACCAGCAGGGAAGGCTGTACAGCTGAAATGGGGTAAGGAAAGGGAGAAAGCTTAAGAAGGGGGGCTGAGGATGAACAGGAGGCAGATCATGCAGACCCCTGCTTCCATGCCACTAAAGGACTCTGGTTTTCACCCCATGTAAGAAGGCAAGTCACTGTTGGGTGGAGGACACAATAATCTTGTACATAAACATACCTACAAGCTGGATAATTTATATACAGGTGCTCTGAGAACAAGAGTCTCTCAGCAGGGAATGACCCAGTCTGGGGGTCAGACAGTGTTTCTAAGGAAAAAAATCTAAGATGACAGATGAGAAGTCACAGAGGTAAGGAGAAAGCATATAAAAAAAAGCCCTGAGGCAAGAAGAAATGTAATACCTTAAAAGAAAAAAGGAAAAGTCCACGTGTAGAGCACGGGTGTCTAGTGGGCAAAGGTATAAGGTGAGTTTAGGGAGATGAGCCAGACAGTCTAAATCATGCGGAGGTTTGCAGGCAATGTTAAAGAACTAGATTTTTATCCCACATCCAAAACGACTGAATTTCTTTCACACTGCAAAGACTGCATTTTATCCTGATTGCAGTGTGAATCCACTGAAAGGAAAAACTGGATTCTGTTGTTGGAGAAAATGCTGACTGTGTAGGAGACTAATTAGGATGCTATGGGAGAATGGTCACCTGGGTTCCTGGGGATGGGTTGGAGATGCGGGGCAGAGAAAGGGAGGTGATCAGGATGTTTCCTAGGTCCTTAGGTCCCAACAACAGCACAGGAGGAGATGGCAACACCCAAAAAGATACAGCGGGCAGAGGGAAAGACTGAATTTGGCTTGGGACGCATTGAGCTTGCCCTGCCCTTCCCACCTACCAAAGCTGGCAAACGTCTGCCCCCTCTCTCAGCAACTGCTGCATGTTCTGTAGGCACCGTGACTAAAATAATACTGGACTCAATGCAAGATTTTCCTGTTCGCGGATTGTCTTACACATGTGAAACTGATGGTGAGGTAAAAGACTGGGTTACCACACGTCTGTAGTGCTCTTTAAAGTACTTAGAGGCTGACCCAAAACATATGTACACAGTTGATAAGATTTCTCATTCGTTCTCAGCATAACATCATAACAAAGGCAGTAAGAGTTCTCAAACATGATGGAACTAAGGCTTGGTGAGGTTACGATGCTTGCTCAGAGTCACTCAGCTGATGAACAGAAGCAGTAGGAGAGTAACCCAGGTCCCTGACTCCACCATGACAGGTTCTTACCACTCTCCTGCACCTCATCCTGACTTACAGTCTTGTTAGTCATTATCGGTAAGAATTCTGTATTCCTCATGTACATGTATGTAAGAGCAATTTCCAGGTCATCATATTTGAGAAGACACAAGTGAACGCATAGAAAAGCTCCATATAAAAGGAAAACAACAGGGGTGGCTGGGTGGCTCAGTGGGTTAAGTCGCTGCCTTCGGCTCAGGTCATGATCTCAGGGTTCTGGAATCGAGTCCCGCATCGGGCTCTCTGCTCAGCAGGGAGCCTGCTTCCTCCTCTCTCTCTCTCTGCCTGCCTCTCTGCCTACTTGTGATGTCTCTCTGTCAAATAAATAAATAAATAATATTAAAAAAAAAAATAAGGAAAACAACATAGAACTATAAAAAAGTTGTGTCCTCTGACTTAAAAAAAAAAAAGCGTGGGGCGCCTCGGTGGCTCAGTGGGTTAAAGCCTCTGCCTTCGGCTCAGGTAGTGATCTCAGGGTCCTGGGATCGAGTCCCGCATCGGGCTCTCTGCTCAGCAGGGAGCCTGCTTCCCCCTTTCTCTCTGCCTGCCTCTCTGCCTACTTGTGATCTGTTTGTCAAATAAGTAAATAAAATCTTTAAAAAAAAAAAAAAAGCGCCACAATTTCTAACCCTTTAAGACATAGGTCCCAAAATTAATGTCAAATTCAAGAAGATGCAAAACATCTCTAAATACGTATTAGGCAGACACTCTGTTCACTTGATGGTCACAAAGAGGTACAAGAGGAAGCCAAATGGACTAAGAACCAGTTATCTGTCCTACTACCCCAGTGTGACAGTGGGCAAGGCACTAAACCTCCCTGAGCTCCCAGTTTCCTCAACTATAAAACCAGGGAGATGAATTTGTCCAAACCAACTAAAATACTGTTTCTTCTCCATACAGAGCAGTTTCCTAAGATTCGTGCAATGAAAACTTTTTTTTTTTTTAACTGGTCCTGTTGCAATCCTCCAAAGGAGCTGATTTTTATAAGAAATGTATAGGGAAATAGTTTATAATCACCTAAGATTATGTATTTTATAACTCTGGGTGATTTTTACATTAGATTTACTTACAGAGAGGTATACTCTTCTTCATGACTCTTCAAACGTTAGAAAAAATCTTAACATTTCAAAATACGACAGCAAGGAACTACCTTCACCTTCACCATGCTCCCCAGACCTGCAAGGCTACAGGTGGGGCTCCTCACTCACTTTGTGCCCTTCCAGTTGGTGGACACTTGACCCATCTGTTTACCAAAGTCTGCTAATCTGATTAGGGTTTGAACACCTGGCCGAAGCAGCTTTTCTATACGGATTACAGATTGTTAGGAATATATTTCTAGCAGCCAGGAGAGTTAGAATTCCCCAAAATTGAAACTTGATAAGCAAACAGGAAGTCAGAAGTAACACTAAAATGTGGAAATATGGGGAAAAGAATATTAAGTCAAAGGAAGTAAGACTTAAGATCTAAATGCCAAACTCAGGATTTTTTTTTTAAGATATTATTTATTTATTTGAGAGAGTGAGAGAGAACATGAAAAGGGAGAAGGTCAGAGAGAGACGCAGACTCCGCATGGAGCCGGGACTCCAATGCAGGACTCAATCTCAGGACTCCAGGATCATGCCTTGAGCTGAAGGCAGTCACTTAACCAACTGAGCCACCCAGGTACCCCAAACTCAGGATTTTTAACTAAAAAGCTGGACTAGCTCTTACTCTGTCTCCATTTTATCGAGGGAGGTGAGGCAGAGTAGATAAGAAGTAAAAATCCAGGACATTGGCTGACAAAGTCATCAACTTACAAAAAATGTTATTAATTCCATTCACTGCTGGTATTACTGGATGAAAATTTAGCTCAGTGCAGAGTTTTGTACTGTATAATTTGGGAAGAAGTTGGACATTTTTCTCATCTTAAGTGTTTTTGTTACTGCAGCTGGATTTCAACTTATAATTGATATTCCACATTGAAACAGCAATAAAAGTCTGGAAAATCAAATGCTTACCTTCCCCATCAAATGTTCCTTGTCCTTTCAGCATTTTTTTCTAAGAAACAAGAAAAGCAAAAAAGGAAAAAGCAAAGCAAACGATGTATGAATGAGCCAAATAGAAAATACAGCTATTTTAAGAAAAAGTATTACTTCTTGTTGTTACATTCATTAGATTTCCAAAAGCAGATAGCAGATGATCCCTCAAGTAGTTCACTTATCTGATTATCATAATCCAATAAAATGGTGAAATGAAATGTACAATGTCCCCCACCCCCAGCAAAAGAGCTTGAGAACCCTGAGATGACCAGTAGTTCAGCTCATTTCACTACTCAAAATACACCATCACTGTTAAATTGAACTTTGCTATACTTGTTGAGGGGGGGGACACCTAAAGTGTTATGTAATTTCTTTAAGGCCATGACATAAAAAATAAAATAGCCTTCCTAGTATATTACATATTGACCTTCATATAACTGGTTCCAGTTCTCTTATTAATCAAGAAAAGTTGTGGCTGCCCAAACGAATTTCTGCTGAGATCTGCCTTGTTCCCAGAGAAAGCAGCAGATGCACACTCCAAAATATCCTTCTTTAGTTTTCCTCTATCTCTTTAGGTCATGTTTGGCAATACTTTAACACATGCAACTCCCAGGCCTTTATCAGGGAACAATACACACAGTTCACTGGAACCTTAAGTTCTGAGCTACTAACTAGTTAGATGCACTCAAGTTCAAGAATAAATGGGTACAACATGGGAATAAAACACAACCACAGACCGTGGTGACAGAAAGAAGCAACAACAAAGATGACAAACTATTTGTATCTTCTGTAATTCTGACAATCATTTTTTAAATTCACATTTTACCTGAATGGTATTTAGTAGGTTATCACCACTCAAAAAGTCATTCTAATTAATTAACATAAATCAATTACTTCAAGTAACTAAAATAATCAACATGCTCAAAAGAAATGAGGAGTTTCCTGTATCACCGGGTGATGAATCAGCAACCCCTAACTGACACCTCTAGACCAACTCCAGACAGTTGACCGTAGAGTCAAGAGTACCATGCCTGCTCTCCACCCTCTGTTCAGTTTCCTGTATTAAAAGTGTTCAGGATTCAGCCCATACCTAATTCGCTGCATTTCTTTTTCACATTAGGTAGGCCTCCACATTTTGACTGAGATTAAAAAGGTAAAACCCTGATAAGAGTTTTACTTCCTCCCACAAAGTTGCATTAACCTGGCTGTGACTGCCAGAAACAGCATGGCCAAGAGACAGACGTGCACCGGTCTGATCAACAAGAGAATTGAAAGAGAACAATAACTTCTGGTTTCCTCCATGCCCCTCCTCCCCACCCCCAACACCTTTGCTTTTGGCTAGGTGAACGCCTGGCTTCGCCAGCGAAACTCCTGCCCACTCTTACCTTTATCCTTCCCAGACTGGAGAACTTCTCCTTGTCTTCCATCACCACTTTCAGAACAGGCTGGGACATTCTGTTCTTCTTCTTTGAAGTGGTAGGACTGTCAAAATCAAAGCCACTGACCACCGCCCTGCGATAGGATGTGGATCGCAAGCCTCGCCGCAGAGACCCTGGGCTGTCTACGTCGTTCTCCGCGTCGCCCTCATCCTCTGAGGGGCCCAGAGACGCTCCGAGGCCCTCCACCATGCTGCGCACCTTGAAGAGTCTCCTGTGGGGCTCCACATTCTGACTGTTGGACTTACTTAGTTTAATTTCCGAGGCCAGGCTCTTCGGAATGATTTGCTGTTTCCCCACTTTGAGGGCGGCGGGGCTGTTGGTGCTCAAAACCACTGAAGGATTCTCTGGAAGCTCGTTCTCCTGGGAGGGCAGCCTTTGGAGGGGGAGTTTGTGTTCCGAAGAACTTTTCTGGGGCGCAGGAGAGAGTTTCGTGAGTTCTGGCTCAGGGTCATTAGTTGCCTGGCCAGATCGCGAACCAGCGCCTGGGGAGTCGATTTCAGGGAAAAGCCCATTTGCAGCGGTTGAAGGCAGGGGGCTCGTCGTCGATGCGGTCAGGTCTACCTCCCAGCTGCAGCAGGGGGGCGACTTGGTAGTCCGCTGGGGGCACACAGGCTGCGGTAGGGGCGAGGTCACAGTGCCATTCGCTGGGGATTTCGAGGAGACCCCTGACACTGCTTTGGGAGCCTGGGGAGAGTTGGGCCGTCGCAGCCGAGGAGAGACAGATCTATATTCCGGTGAGATCGTCCTCCCATTGGTCACCACCCTCCTATGGGCACACAGAAGCTGTGGGTTCCCCTGGACCGTCCTGCCCTCCGAAGCGGTGGGTCCCTGGGTGGGAGCCTGCATGGCGGGGAGCGTCCCTCGGTCCTCCACAGGGAAATCCGTGATCAGCAACCCGCTGGGGCTCTGGTAGGATTGGGGCCTCGGCTTGCTCCGGCCCACCAACGGAGGCTGAGGAGTTGACCGCCTCCGCCACAAAGGGGTTAAGCTGTTGCTAGAAAAATCCACTTCACTCTCGCTGTCCATAGCGGAGACTTCGAGGTCAGCCCGGGAAGGAACAGCACCCAGTTGCCTAAAGAGGAAAGAAATCATGGAACTTTGCCTCGGGACAAGTAGGCACGCCTTGCAGACGCGCTCCAAGCCTGGCGGTCACCCGACTGCTGTGCGCGACCCAACTGCGTGTGGACTACCCACCTCTGCTAGGGCAAAAATCTGCGCCCTCCGCAACGCGCAGTCCGTGAGAGAAATCTGAGCTGTGACCAGGCGGAATAATCCAATTACCTCCGCGTCCCTCCAGCGCCCAAAGACCACCCGCACGGAAAAAGCCCGCCACCAGTACGCAGGGTGCAAGCTGATGCACAGGAAACTTTGTGACGAGTTCAGCTTTTTGGAGAAACTTGCCGCCGCGCGACGCTCCCCTCCGCCGCCATCCAGCTGCCCAGCCCGGTCGTTGGCCCCCTCTCGCTCGAGCCGCCCGGCTCCTAGGCGGATTTACCTTCGGGGCTTTACAGAGCCCAGGGCCAGCGAGCGTCCACCGGCCCTTGGGTGGCCCGGGTCTCGGACGGAATCGCAGCAGCCGGGGAGCTCCGGAGAGCACAGCAGCCGACCCGAGCCGTCGGCTCCGCCCTCAAGCTTGGTCCAGCCCCCAGCCTTAGCCCCGCCCCAGCCTTAGCCCCGCCCCAGCCTTAGCCACCCTCCCACCCGCCTCTGTCGCAGTACCTCGGAGGCTCGGAGCCTGCCTTCTGCCTTGGCGTACCTTCCGTCTCCTGCCGTCTCGCTTTGAAACACTGGCGCACACGTGGGCTGGGTGCGGAACTTCAGGGTTCCGTGCCGGGAGCTGTGGGCGCGCTAAGTGCTTGCCAGAAGCACAGCGTGAGAACCAGCGTGGGAGCCAGGCCGAGCTGCAATTTAGAAAGCCCTGGGGGCAGGGTTGGGGGGTGGTGCTGAGGGGGTTGGGGGGGGGGTAGTCCGGGGGGGGGTAGTCCGGGGCGAGGAGGGTCTGTGAAATGCGTGAGATGGGAGGCTTAGCTCTAAACGCTGGGAGTCAGTGCCCTCTCAGCGCTGGGGTGGTCTTAAAACACAACTCTGATCCCCTAACTCCCCGGCTTAAAATACTTTATAATAGAGACTGATAGATGCCAAGATTTTATTTATTTATGACAGACAGAGATCACAAGTCGGCAGAGAGGCAGGCAGAGAGAGAGGAAGGGAAGCAGGCTCCCTGCTGAGCAGAGATCCCAGGACCCTGGGATCATGACCTGAGCTGAAGGCAGATGCTTTAACCCACTGAGCCACCCAGGCGCCCCCCTCCCCAAGAATTTTTTTTAAAGATTTTAAGAAATTTAGGGGTACCTGTGTGGCTCCGTCAGTAAGCATCTGCCTTTGACTGAGGTCATGATCCCAGGGTCTTGGAATCAAGCCCAGCATTAGGCTCCCTACAGAGCAGGAAGACTGCTTCTCCCTCTCCCACTCTCCCTGCTTCTATTTCCTCTCTCGCTTTCTCCTGTCAAATAAAATCGTTTAAAAAAATTAAATTTAAAAAATTTTAAGAAATTTAAAGAAGAAATATAGCTAATTACATACTCATACATACCCACTTTTTAACACAGAATGTTTTCCATACTAACATAATACTTTTATACTGGGAAAGTATAATTTAAAAATGTTTAACTAATGATAAATGAAGTGTTACCTGATTCAGAATGCAATCTGTGACTTATGTTAAAACGTTATAAATGGTGATAATCTCTTCAACCTCTGTTGGGTCTGCAAACAAGTGTAGCAAAAGACTGTCAAGGAAATCACAGGATCTTCCTACCTCATTCCTAGGCAACTACATCATATCCACCAAAACAAGAACAGCAAGACACCAAACTCCTTCCTTCACTAGGGGAAGTCTGGAAATTCACAGACATACGGCATAGTTTAGACTCCATTCACTTTATCATATCCAAATTGAAGCCATCATCAATAGTATGTGCCACCAAGAAAGAGTTGCCAATTAAACTATGACACATGTTGTCATACAGGACTTTTGTTTTCTACTTATTTAAAGAGTGCTTTTAGATTTAGACATAGATTTTTTACAGTAATGTGCATACAGGGCAAAGGGAAATATAAGCAAAATAAATTGAGTAAAGAATTTCTAAAAATTCTGTACACTAAATCTAACTCTTCTGAATCCCTTTTCACACAAAGAATCAATATGTTTGTTTTTTTGCACAATATCATTGATAGGACAGTATTTCTTAAAATACCCTAGTCTGATCTCTGGAATTTGCTTCCTAGCCACTGACAATCATTCTGCAAGTTTGATGCTGGTGCTATCCTATTTGATCAAAAGCATAGTTTTCTTTTTCAGCTGAATCCTATGCCACCATAAACTCTGCAGCTTCTCTGTGAATGGCCACAAAGAAGTTTCTGACAGATTAAATTCCATGCTTTAACTATAGGCCTATATAATACATTAGATGCTTACATCAGTCTCTTGTTGCTTTAGAATTTTTTTTACCTAATCTAACACACTTGGTGATTTCTTTTGCCTTCAGTAGCATCTTTTATCATATGACTTTGATGTGTATAGAATTAAATTGCATAAAACTCAGTGAAATGATGACAGTTAGAACAGTTATGACCATTTTCACAAATACAGAGCCAATGCCAACAATATCATGACTGCCATTGGGCCAAGGTCTCTTTCTTAAGTAAGACATATCCTAGTTTCAGATACATTAAAATGTATAAACACTTCTTAGAACTGGGGAGATGTATATATTGAGTTAATGAGGAATTATATATTCCAATGGTATATATGTATTTTTTTAATTTTTAAAAATTAATTTTTCCAGTTCTATTGACCTACATTGTTCTAGTTTAAGGTGTGCAGCATAATGATTTGATATATGTATATATTTCAAAATGATTACCAGTTAGTTAGCAGACATTACCTCAGTTATAATTTATGTGTGTGATGAGAACTTTCTCAATTTGCTCTTTACAACTTTCAAATAGACAATAAAGTATTTACTATGATCATCATGCTATGCTTTAGATCCCAAGAATTTACTTATAACTCCCAGGTTTGCCCCTTTTGACCACTTTCCCTCCTTTGCCCAAAGATATTAATATATTCAATGGTATAAGATACCAGAGGCTGAGAGACCAATTATTGCTCTATTTACTAAACCAATTTGCATTAATCCCTAATGATATGACTCGCATAATAATTAGGCTATTTTTAAGTGTCATTTGTTAGGTAACAAGATCTAAAATATTGAAATGATACTATAAGAACCTAACCTGAATAAGATGCATGGTAGGCTCTCTGTTCTCTGTACACCTTTGTAAAGAAGTCTGGGTAGAACTAGGTCAGAAGAATAGGTAAAATATTGGGAGGTGGAGGACAAGAGAAGCATACCCCATAAACATGTCTCAGCATGAGCAAAAACATGGGGGGGATGACTGGAAAACATTTATTTAGTGCCAACTGTACGTCAAACATTGCATTCATTACATATAATTCAAACTTTCATTAATCCTGTCTCCCCTTAAATATGAAGTGTCGAGGTTCAAAAAGCTCTTATACTGTTGGTGAGTGGCTGAGTCAGAATCCTAACTCAGACTCAGATCTGTTAGACTCAGACTTCGGAGCCCACAAGCACCACATACCAGAAACTAAATTCACAAGAACTGAGAGTTTGTAGTTGGAAGTAGCAAGAGATTCATGTGGCTATATATGGTGAGAACAGAATATAGGAGGTGTCCTAAACTGAGGGACCTGGGTATTACCTGGATGGTATCTGACACTCTCTGAAAGGATGTAAACTTCACAATTGTTTAAAACAATAAATCTGATGGAGCACTTGGATGGTTCAGTGGGTTAAGCCTCTGCCTTCAGCTCAGGTCATGATCTCGGAGTCCCGAGATCCAGCCCCACATCAGGCTCTCTGCTCAACAGGGAGCCTGCTTCCCCCTCTCTCTCTGCCTGCCTCTCTGCCTACATATGATCTCTCTCTGTCAAATAAATAAATAAAATCTTTAAAAAACAACAACAATAAATCTGTCAATACTCGTCTCAGAAATAAAAATAAACAGATTTGTTTGTGGGTTTAAAAGAAATCCACCTAACCCCATAAACTCTGAGGGAAATCTTAGAGATATATATCTCAATATTTTTCTCTAATTTATCTCTATCTATACACACACACAGAGAATAGGCAAAGTATTAATAACCGTAACATTCACAAATCAGTAAGAAAAAGGTAACAACAGAAAAATGACCAGAGTGAGAATGCAGCTTTTAGAGAAGACACAAATGCCCACCATACATGAAAATATATTCAGCCTCAGGGTGCCTGTGTGGTTCAGTCGTTTGGCATCTGCCTTCCACTCAGGCCATGATCCCAGGGTGCTGGGATAGAGCACTGCATTGGGGTCCCTGCTCAGCTTGAAGCCTGCTTCTCCTTCTCTATCATGCTTCTCCCTCTCTAAATCCCCCTGCTTGTGTTCCCTTTCTCGCTGTGTCTCTCTTTCAAATAAATAAATAAAATCTTTATATATCTATATATTTTCAGTCTCAATAGTAAAAATACAATTAAAATAATAATGAGATCATAGGTCTTCATCCATTAGGTCAACAAAGATCTTTTTTTAAAAATCCACTGTTGGTAAAAGTGCAGGCAAGAGAGAGTTCTGACCCATTTACAGTAAGAATGTAAATTGGTACAACTTTTCTGGAAAGGAATCAGATGATACATACTCAAAATCCTGTAAACTGACCAATGTTTGATGTATTAATTCCATTATGTAGGATATAATCCTGAGAAGATAACCCTCAAGGTGTGCAAAGAAGTATGCTCAAGGATGTTCATCAAAACATTTCTTACTATGCCAAAAAAATTAGAACCACACCAAGTGTTCATCGATAGGAAATTCATTAATAAATCATGATGTACAATGATTAGTACAGATATAGAATTATTCATTAAAAAATTCAAAATATGTAGGGAAAAATAGCCTTTAAACACATCATACAGAATGTCCTACTTTGTGTTTTTAAAAATGCAAATACCTATGTGTATAGACGTCATATCCAGATTTGGCATACTTAAAATGTTAGCATATTTACCTCTGGACCACCTGAGCCACCCAGTCACCCCTGGACAGCAAAATTTCTATTATGCGATGTTGTGAAACACACCACCTTACCACCTAGTGCCTTAAAAAGCAACTGTTAAGGGCAACTGGGTGACTCAATCATTCAGCATCTGCCTTTGGCTTGGGTCATGATCCCAGTGTCCTGGGATGGAGCCCCACATCTGGCTCCCCGCTCGGCAGGAACCCTGCTTCTCCCTCTCCCACTCGCCCTGCTTGTGTTCCCTCTCTTGCTGTGTATCTCTCTTTCAAATAAATAAAATATTTAAAACAAACAAGAAACCAGTTCCATTAAAAAAAAATACAACTTATTATTTATGGCTTTTCACCATCCTGTGGGCTGGTGCTTGGGTTTTCTACTGATTTCCCTGGGCTCTCCCACCAGCCATGGGATGGGCTGGATCAGAAGGACACCGACAGCCTCATTCACATACCTGCCGGTTGGGGCTGGCTGTTATCTGGGGCTCCTCAATTGTCTCTTTCTTGGACCTTAAGACAACCTGGCCTGGCTTACTGGCTGGTACAATGAAAAGATAAAGTCAAAATGACAAAGGAAAGTTTGGAAAGGATATGTGAAGAGGAAGTTTTGAGAACTGAAGAGTTCTCACTGGAAAAAGAGGGGATTATTTTTGTTTTTTGCGATTTTATTTATTTATCTGACAGAGAGAGAGATCATAAGCAGGAAGAGAGGCAGGCAGAGAGAGAGAGGGAACCAGGCTCCTCGCCGAGCAGAGAGCCCGATGCAGGGCTGGATCCCAGGACCCCAGCGGAAGGCAGAGGCTTAAACCACTGAGCCACCCAGGCACCCCTGGATAAAAAGTTCTTAAAAGGAGACTTTCTACAGCACTTATAATGATGACTTATATATTACGTTGTGTGTTTTTAAAAACATTTTTTGAGCACTTAGGATATACCAGGTCCTTGCAGAAGGGCTTCAAATGTAAATAACTTAATCTTCACACTAACCTTATGAATTAAAAACTGCCACTATCTCCATTTTATAAATGAGGCAACTATAGCACAGAGAGGCTAAGTCCCAGTGGACTAGCTCCAATCTGGCTCTCAACTATTACTCCATTTTTATACTGTTTGTGACTCCATTATTCATTTATATCCACATTTTCACACACAAAATGTAAGCACCCCAATGTCAGACTGGTTCTCTATCTCCTATAGTTCTTCAGTAATGGACAGATTGATTAATTGAGGACAACGTCCATAAAAAGAGGAGGCAGAGGAAGAGGGCTGTGAGAAGGTGGGGCAGGGTCAGCAAATTATCCTCCAGAGAAACCAAGTTTGAGATGGAAAAACGAAGCAAGCCTCTCCCTACCCTGTGCAGGGTACTCAGGGTAACTCACTGATAGAAGGACCAAACAGACGGGGAATCCATGGCGCTATGCCCGCATTCTCCACCCCCATCCAAACTTTCATGCGCATGTTTTACAGAGCGAAGGGTGCGGTGGTGAGGTCAAAGCATAGTTATGTCAAGGAGCACCGTCTGTGCACCGGCCGGTCTCTACCAGTTAGCTACAGCCGGGGCTTCGGTGCACCAATCACGTCTGCTACTCACCTAAAACCGTACCTTTAGTGGGCCCCTTTAGGGAAGATCTGAACAAGCCTTCCTGCATTCTGATCAGGGCACATGAATCCCCACGGAGCGGGAAGCGCGGAGCCCCGAGGGAGGTCATTGCGCACTCACCGACAAGAAGGAGGGCCCAAGATGGAGTCGGTGTGGTCAGCACGCCGTCACCGTCTAGTTGGGAAAACACAAAAGCCTTAGAAAGGGAGGGTTTTAGCCACGGAAGTCAAATCGGTAGTCCTGGTCATGAACTAGTATTTATCTGGCTCCCGGTTAATGCCAGGCCCTGGGCTGGCTATAGATAAAGAGTAGTGAAGAAAGCCCCCCGCCAGAGTCCGCTAACAGCCTATCAGGAAAGACCACAGGCCCTTAACTGCAAGTGCCGGGCATTTTGACTGTAAAAGGGAAGGGAAGAAAGGACAATCAGGTGAGGGAAAAGGAGAAACAAGCAGTTTTATTTCGAGACTGGGGACACCTGACTGGAAGTCAGAAAGCTGGGTCTCAGCTTGTGCTTTCTTACAAGTCACTTAATCTCTAAGCTCCCAGTTCCTTCAAGTATAAATTGAAGTTGCTCTTCCTCCTCAGTAGAATTTGGAAAACACTGGTACAGACAGAATGATTTGGATGTGGTCCATCTGACGGTTGGGGGGAAGGGTGACATGGAGGTGGAGTGGGGATTGTAGGGGGGCCTGGGCAGATAATTGTATGAAAACTAACTCCTAATTAACTTGCCCCTTATCTTGAACAGCAGCTAATCAGAATAAAATTCTGTTATTCTAACTCTAGAGTTAAACAAACAAACAAAGATCATAATGGGAAAAAGGTTTCGGCTAGTTTAGAACTAGGTGAAAATGGCTCTGAGGACTCTTCTTGACAGGGTCCAAGGAAATGGTAGGAAGACGTGCTCCAGAAAGAAAGAGCTTTCCTGCTCCTAGTCCTCGAAGACAGCATCCAATCAGCTAATCCATGATTACAATGAAAACGATTCAGACGTAATATATTGACCCTCCAGTGAGGGTCTTCATTGAACTAGAGAGATTAAAATCCCAGGTAAACCACAAGGTCAGTGTGGAGAGTGATTCTCAGAACTGGTGAGGCTCCAGCAGCTTTTGTTTTGTTCTTTGAAGTGTAGGAATGAGATAAGCGATTGGGCAGCCACTTTCAATGGGTTCTAGTCTGGGGTCACTGCCTGGCCTGAACAGACTCTTCCCTTCTTTATACAGTACTTTCCTTGGTGGTTTGGCTTTTTCCTTCCACTTCATCTTTAAAATTTGAATATTTTTATGGGGTAAAAATTGTACAAAGTAAAAAAGTTTCCTACTTGGCCTTCCAGAGGTATCCGCTGTGAAAGGTTTGTTGTATTTTATAAATTTTCAGATTATGGTGAAATGTAAGCATATATATACCCCCACATACAGTAGACACACATACACAAATATGCTGGAACACAACATTCTGTGCCTTATAATTTACCTTAGATATCATTCCATACCATATCATTCCAGTACTTCTAGAACTATCATGTATTTCTTAATGTCTGCATAGCCTTAGGTAGAATCAAACCGAATTGTCATTTTTGTAAGTCAAAAGCAGTCATATACCAGTGACTTCATATGGTTCCATCTAATATTATGTAATTGGTAAGCAAATTTTCTGTTGATAAATATTTAAATCATTTTTTTTTTTTTGCAAAACCTGAGCACCAATAACAACAAAAAAAAAAGTTTCTTTCTAGCTCTAAATTTCCGTAATTCCTTGCTTTGTTCCCATTCTTCAATGTCTGGAATAAGCAGGGAAGTAAAAGAGAACACTTTATTGAACAACGATGTAGGTATGGTTGAATTCTATTATGTGTAATTTGGAATCTGTTCTTTTGTACAATCTTAATGGTGAAATATGGAGAACGTGCTCTAAGCAGAGTTCTATTCCTTTTTGGGGAAATTGGATTACAGGTGCCATCATCACTCACTAATTTCCTTTGGTGATAAATTCTCAGTGTCTGTTTCCCTTTTCTGTCCTTTCCTGGACCCTGCTCGTTCTCTAGATCATCAAAACAGAATGTAGAATCACAACTCTTATTTCTTAAAGTTTTTTAAGTAATTTGAACAAGAGATATCTGCATGGGCCACAGTGTTCCTTTTGTGTGAAGAACTTGGTGTTTGCGAAAGAACTTGAGATTTAAAAAAAAAAAAAATCTGTTGGGTACACTCCATTTTTCAGGTAAAACTGTATCAGGAATCATGTGGGGACACTTAAAACTAGCCGATACTTTCAAGTTTTCTTCTGCCCAGATTTGTTTGGAAGAAATCCAGTCTTACCTATCTCAAAAATTCAGCAGGAAAAAATAGCTGAAATAAATTAAGCCCATGATTACTGAATTCTGTGTTTACCTAGACATTCTGGCATTTGGTTCAAAAGGCAAAGCTTTTTAGAAGTGTTATTTAAACTCGGTCTTGCCATAGATTTTAAATTGGAAGAAAAATGGTAAACCAAATACATTTGGGCTCATTACCAAGCTCCTCTCACCAAGCAGGACTAATAGAATTTGAAAAATGCTTTCGAGAATTGAGATCTGCCACCTAGCAACCACTTTGAAATGCTTCCTGCGCTGGCTGGAGACTACTCAAAATGCCCAATTTTAAAATTGGTGGGGTGTTTTGCTGTGCATAGGCCACAGTCACTGAAGGGAGGATTAGAACTTTGTTTTCAGGGCAAAGACATGCAGATTAGAAAGACTGTTTAACTTAACTGCTCAACTGGGTTTTGGAATAGGGTTGGCGGATTAAATACAGATTAAAGATCACATCAAGCAGACTGATACTCAAAAATTATTTGTTAATTATCTGAAGTTCAAATTTAACTGGGCATCCTTGTATATTTATTTGTTAAATCTGGTAACCCAATTTGGGGGAGACTTGTAGTGCAAAGCCGAGAAGTATCTATAAAATACACATCAGATATAGTGACTTGATCCTCAAGGCTGCCAACTTTCTGGATCTAAAACCTCTTATCCAGGTCACTGACTAGTGGGCCTCCAAAGAAGCCTGAAGCACAGGTGTGGGCAGGGCAGAACCTGACAGAAAGGAACAAGAGAATCATCCTAAGGTTGCATCAGGAAAACTGAAAAGGAGGGGAGGACAGCTAAAAGAAGGGGTTGGTAGTGCAGGAACAGACATGTATGTACAACAGAGTGTACTGCTGTGTGATGAGGAGAGGGAACTGTCTAGAAATCTGGGAGGATACAGAAGTGGCCTATCAGCATGTATTTTATTTTTTTTAATTTTTTAAAGATTTATTTATTTATTTGACAGAGAGTGAGACAGCGAGAGGAAACACAAGCAGGGGGCGTGGGAGAGGGAATAGCAGGCTTCCCACCAAGCAGGGAGCCCGATGCTGGGCTCAGTTTGATCCCAAGACCCTGGGAAGACCCTGGGATCATGACCTGAGCCAAAGGCAGACTGAGCCACCTAGGCGCCTGATGTTATTTTATATTTTAATTGAAGTATAGTTGGCATACAATATAAAATTAGTTTCAAGTGTGCAACATAGTGATTCAACCAGCATAGACACAATGAAATCCTTCCCATGTTGAGTGTAGTTATCCTCTGTCACCATGGAATGTTATTACAGTATTATTGACTGTATTCCTTATGCTGTACTTTTCATCTCTGTGATTTATTTATTTTATAATGAGAAGTTTGTACCTCTTAATCCCCTTTATCTATTTCACCCACCCCGTCCCCTCTGGCCACACCAGTTCGCATTCATTTTGTTTCTTAGAGGAGGAAGGAGAGGAAGTAAAGCCTTCTAAGTAAAAATGCACTCTAAAGCTTGGGCTGAGGTGGGAGGGGTGCAACCTGGGGATCCCACAATGGACACTTCTACCTCCAGGCAGTATTCAATTTCAGGCCACTTGCAATAGCATGGAGAGCCAGCCTGGGACTGCAGAGGTTTAGTCCTAACCCTGCCTTCCAACTTCACCTGGCCCAGTTCTGTTACATTGTCTTCAATCTGGATCATTGCTCTTCATACCCACCCCCGAAATCTGCTGCTCGGAACCAACCTACCCCAGAAGTACAAAACACAGAATACATAGGTAATCTCTATGTGTTTGCACACAACTGAGCATCTCCAGAAGGACAAACAAGAGGCTGCTAACTATGGAAGAGGAGGGAATGCAGGGGTACAGGGCAGAGGGAGTGTTGAAGAGGTTTGGAGTGGGTGGGTTGGGAATGCAGTAAGGTGTATTTGCTCACATATCTTATGTACTCATTGATTTATTTTGCTATGTATTACTAGTTATTATATTTAAATAAATAATAAAATAAAAATAAAAATAATTAAATAAAAATTTAAATGACTATGACAAATTCAGTCCAGAATCTAACTTACATTTAAATTACTTGTATCTCTGATTTAAAATGTTTCATTATGGGCCCCTGGGTGTCAGTCAGTTAAGTATCTGACTCTTGATTTCAGCTGACAACCGATCTCAGGGTCCTGAGATTAAGCCCTGCATCAGGCTCCATACTGGGGCCCAGCATGAAAACTGTCTGAGATTCTCTCTTTCCCTCTCCCTCTAAAAAAAAATAATAAAATAAAATGGCTCATTACAATAAGGTGTTTGAAAATAAATTTCTTTATATTATGTTGCACAATTTGTATCTATTAGAGAGGACTGGTTTCTGACATTCCAGCATGATTTCTGGAAAATTAGCTGCTGAAATCAATGGCAAATCAATGGCAAATCAATGGCAACCCTTGACCAAAAGGTTTTGCTTATATTTTTAAATGTTTACTCTGAGTTCTGTGTCATGTTTTTATGTATAGGCATTTAAAAGCTCAAAATGAAAGTCTGAGAGAAACTAAATAAAGGGTTTATATTTTTTAAAATAAAAAATTTACCCTGTAAATTTATCTTGTAAATTCCATTAGGTCAAGGATCTTTGTCTCTTTTGTTCAGTAATGGATTTCTAGGACCTAAATTAGTTCTTGGCACATTTTATGTGCTCAATTGAACAAAGGTGTACATGACCACTAGAAAAATTCAAACATTACAGAAAAACACAATACAGGATGTATAATCTTCTTTAATCTCTTTCCTCCCAATAATCGCTTACTTCAGTCTCTTAAAAGAAAAAAAAGTTTATTTCTTAAAGAGTAAAAGTTTCATTATAAATACGTTTTTATAAAATAATTAGTTAAATGGTACCATAAAGAGTGAAAAGAACACAATAGAATGCAAGAAGATATCTGTGACTTGCATAACTGGCAAAGGACTAGTATCTATAGTATGTAAAGAACTCAGGCCAATCAATTAGAAAATCTGGCAAAATACTTAACACACATTTTATTTATTTTTTTTAAAGATTTTATTTATTTATTTGACAGAAAGAGACATCAAGAGAGGCAATTCAAGCAGGAGGAGTGGGAGAGAGAAAAGCAAATTCCCCACTGAGCAGGAAGCCGGATTCAGGGCTTGTTCCTAGGACTCTGGGACCATGATCTGAGCTGAAGGCAGATGCTTAATGACTGAGCCACCCAGGTGCCACTGAACGCACTTTATATAAGGGTAACTCCTAATGATCAAAATCCTATGAAAAGCACTCTCTCATTTAGTCACGAGAGAAATGAAAATGAAAACTACGCAGGGGCGCCTGGGTGGCTCAGTGGGTTAAAGCCTCTGCCTTCGGCTGGGGTCATGATCTCAGGGTCCTGGGATCCAGCCCTGCATCGGGCTCTCTGCTCTGTGGGGATCCTGCTTCTTCCTCTCTCCCTCTCTGCCTGCCTCTCTGCCTACTTGTGATCTCTGTCAAATTAATTAATTAATTAATTTTTTTTTAAAAAGAAAACTACATAGAAATTGGAAAAAATGTTGAGGTGTCACAGTACCAAATGTCGGTAAGGATCCTGAGCAACAAGAACTCTCATATATTGTCTGTGAGTGAGAAAACTGGTTAATCCAGTAAAGATCCCTCCTTCACATTATCTTTTAAAGCTACGATACATAGCAATTCCACTCCCCAGTATCGAAGAGAAATGCATTAACATAGCAGCAGTATTTGTAACATGCCCAACCTGGAAAATACCCAGTTATCTACCAACACAGGAATGGATTTAAAAATGTCATATAGCCCCACTACAGAATTCTACAGTGATGAAAATGAAAAAACAGCATCTTCAGAATAAAACCCACCAACAGATAGCTGCCATAGAGTTTTGTTAGGATTTCCTTAGGGGATCCTCAGCTCATTTCAGTGGATGGACTCTTCTAGCAATTCAGAACTGTCCCAGCACTGGGATATTCCCACCTAGACAGCCTGCTTCACTGGAGGTCTGCAGGGTCACAGGGGTTGCGGGAAGAAGGACATATAGAGTCACTAAAGGGGTTTGTGGGTGAAACGTAGACTGCGAAGCCAGGGAAACATTCAGACAATGCCATAAAGTAGGTATCAGAGATCAGAAAGCAAGTCTTGGGCTGAGGTTACCAGAACCTCTACTGGGGTCTGTGTACCGGGGCTCCCAGGCCCAGCTGTGGATCAAGAGGGCTGGTTCTGCTATGGGCGGGGAGATTCTCAGGCATCTCAAGCATCTAGAAAGGAGGTGCAGAAACCTGTGGTCCCTCAGACTAAGGAATCCATCAATGCAGAGGTTCTGGGTGACATGACTGGCTCCTAGCCTCTAGCCTGGGGTCCTTGTTGCTGATCTTAGGACTGCTATCGCTTCTGCTGCTGAGTGTCTTCTGCCCAGCTGTTCTTGAACCTCATCTGAACTTGAGCTCAACTCAGGTTGTGCTCCCTTTCTTTCTTTCTTTTTCTTCTTCTTCTTCTTTTTTTTTTTTTTTTAGATTTTGTTTATTTATTTGACAGACAGAGATCACAAGTATGCAGAGAGGCAGGCAGAGAGAGGGGGAAGTGGGCTCCTCGCTGAGCAGAGAGCCAGATGCAGGGCTTGATCCCAGGACCCTGAGATCATGACCTGGGCAGAAGGCAGAGGCTTAACCCACTGAGCCACCCAGGCATCCCTGAGCATCCTTTCTTTATAAGTTGGCTATCGTCTTCTCAAAGTGCCTCTAACTCCTATTGCTGTCTCCTGTTTAGTGGTGTGTTCCTGGCCCTGCCTTCTGATTATGCACCTTACTGGCCCTCAGTTCCCACATCATAGAGCCATGAGTTTCCCAGGTGCTTTCATCTCTGCTTCTGCTATTTCTGCCTGTGATTATCAACTTGTTTTGAACCACCGCAAGTTTGCTGTATAAACATGAAGAAACGTGAATTTTAGGGGGTTTATGTAAGTGGGGTGGAGCTGGAGTTTGCCCTTGTGAAAAGATAATCAAATCAGAGCTCCACCATTTTCTAGGTGAGTCTTGAAGCAAGTCCCTCCATCTCCCTGAATTTTATTTCTTTTTTTTTTTTTTCCTTATTTTTAAGTGGGGTTAATGTCTGACAGTCACCAGGATTGGGTGTATAATTAAAAAGTACTTAATGGAAAATACTCTGAATTCTACAAAACAAAGGTGGATATTTTACTATTGATTCACAGGGGCAAGGTTCTCAAAGCCAAGTCAATGTAGGAGTCACCTGAGAATTTTCAACATATCCAAGATCAGCATCTGCCTCGGCCACTTGGGCTCTCTGGAGATTCTTATTCTGCCGTCTGCAGCAGGACCCATGGAATTGTGGTTTATAAAATGTCCAGGTGATTCTGATGTACGTAACCCTTTGACCTCACTTTAAGAAAATGTTGGTTTCACTTTGTGTAATGTTAACTGGTTTGTATGCATATATTATTTGTTCAAAGAAGTTCTTAGTATTTCCAGATGAATGGGATGGGTTAATATTGAGAATAGGGAGGGACCTTCTTTTGGAAGACTGGAGAGCTTTCTTGAGGGCATGATAAATAGAATTTGAATAAGCAAAAAAAGATTTCCTGGCTTAAACTCTAATGTGTATGTGTATATATACACATATATACATATTTCATGATTTTTATGTTGGGTGGTTGATCCTTTCCTTATTGAATCTGAGCTCCTGGCCTATCTAGAAAAACAGCCCTTTGCTGATTATATGTTCTGCCAGTTTGTTGTCTTTTGACTCTGTGTCCCTTGCTATAAAAAAATCTAAAAATGTTTCAGTATTTTCTTTTATGTCAAACTTGGAAAGGCCTGTCCCATTCTATGATTATAAAAAACCTAAAACATGATTACTCATGTTTTCTTCTGGAACACTGACAGCCAGAGTGGTGGTGGTGCTGAGATCCAGATCTGCTTGGAAAGGGTGCTACACTGGCTCCCTGGAGGGCAGAGAAGTCATTGCCTTACTGTGTTGGTGAATCTTGCTGGAAATCTGCCCTCTAGTGTGTCAGAAAAATCTTTTCATAAGGAGGTGCCTTACTGGAGGCACCTTGCTACAAAACTACCCAAGGGAGGTGCTAGGGCAAGCATCTGGCAATGGGGTGCCGATGTCAATTGTACATTGCAGGAGCTGAGCATTGGAGAAGCTGAGAGTAATGCAGGAACCTAGTGCTGGAGAAGCTAACAACCCTGCAGGAGACAGAAAGTCCTGTAGGCACAAAACTTAGAAGGAAGAGTGCATGAGGGATAAGGGATGGAGCAGGGAGCTGCTGACCTCTGGCTGCTGTTGTTGTTACAATACTAAGTCGGACCTAGGTGCTGTTGGCCCCCAGGCACCACAGAAGCTGAGAGCTCAAGAAGCTGTAGGTGCTGCAGGAATCTGGCGCTAAGAAAACCACCCACTATACACCATAGGAGCCTGCCTAATAACAAGGACATCAGAAGCAGGAAGCAAATCCTTTCTTTCTGCAATGTCTATCCAGTTCTCCAGCAATAGAGTTGCAATGCCAGCTAGCAAAGGATATTTAAAGGGCTCAGGTCCATTTTCACAGTGCAGTCAGAAAGGATAAATCTTGAGATGAGGTAATCAATCCCTAACTAGCTCACATGGTGTCATTAATTCTTACTGAACAATAAAAGCATTTTAAAGATACCTGTTTTGTTCTGAGTGCAGATGTATGGGATTCTCTTTAAATTTGGGGTTGTCATGTCTACATGTTACTGCTGTTTTCTAATTAGAATGTTATTGATGCTTTCATTTTCTGTGACTCAGTAGTCACATACATTCTATTTTTAGGTAATAGGTGGATTTTATTTATTATTTATGTTTTCCTGCTGTACAAATATTGACTTATCGCATTGCAATAAAAATGTGCCTTTACTAGTTATACCATATGAGATTTATTAAGGTTTGCTTTACAACATTTTGTAAATGCTCCATGGGTTTATGAAAAGAATATATGTCTATATGTTAAAAAGTTCAATACACATACTAATTAAGCCTTAAAATTATATAATGTATATTTGTTAACTTGGTCTGTACAAAACTGAGAGATTAATGTCTCTAATTTTTCAGTTTGTTACTCCGATTTCTTATAGATTTTATTTTGTATATATATTTTTTAAAGATTTACTTATTTATTTGACAGAGAGACTGCCTGTGCACACAAGTGAGGAGGGAGACAGGGGCAGAGGCTCTGAGAGGGAGAGAAGCACACTCCTTGCTAAGTAGGGGGCCAAACACGGGTATCAATCCTAGGAATCCAAGATGGAGACCTGAGCCAAAATCTAGAGTCACATGTTTAACCGACTGAACCACCCAGGCGCCCCTTGTATTTTATGCTATGTTGTTTGACACATAGACACTCATTAATGTAGATTAGAAGAACATATCCAATTTTTGTCATAGTATATTTGCCTAGAAACCTGGCACATAGCAGATAATCAATAAATACTTATCTAATGATGGCCTTAAATTAAAAAAAAAAAAATTGGCATGCTAGTTGTTTATTAGCATCAATATCTTATCATTGATATTACTTAAAATAAGCTTTAACATATGTTAGCCAAAAAAAGTATATGTAAGAGATGACAAGATTAGCAAAAAATGTCAACAATTACTAAAGTTGGATGATGATACATGAGAATAAATACTATTATTTTTTTTTCTCGCTTGAAATTTTTCATAGTAAAAATGAGAGTTTCTTAACCTTCTAAATCACTATGTTTTTTGCAATATCTAATAGATTTTTTTCATTACTGACACAGTATTTTAAAATTGGATGCCTGTTTTTGAATATATAGAAGCTTTTTCTGCCATCAGATTGCATCCGTACATATTTGCAAAACACATGTCTGATAAAGGACTTGTATCTAGCATATATAAATTACTAATGTGTAAAGACACTCAGTAAAAACATGAGCAAAAGATATGAACAGACGCTTAACCAGAAAAAAAATGTACAGTTGGCAAATACACATAAAAAGATGTTCTACACCATTAGCTATTAGGGAAATGCAAGTTTAAACCATGGCAAGCTACTACTACACACTTACTGGGATGGCTAAAATTAAAAAGAATGACAATACCAAGTGCTGACAAGGTTGCAAGCAACTGAAACCCTCATAAATTGCTGATGGAAATCAGTTTGGCAGTTTCTCATACAGTTAAGTACACACTTGCTGTATGACCTAGCTATATCACTCCTAAGTATTTAATGAAGAGGAATGAAAACATATGTTCCTGCAAAGACCTTTATATGAACATTTATAATACCTTTACTCATAATAGCTACAAACTGGAAACAATCCAAATTTCCATCAACCAATGAATGAATAAACAAATTGTAGTGCATTCACACAATGAGGTAGAACAAACTACTTTTACATGTAACAACATGGATGAATCTCAAAATCATTATATTCAGTGAAAGAAGCCAAAAACAAAAAGGCTTTACACTGTTGAACAGGCAAACCTATAAAGACAGAAGAAAGATCAGTTGTTGCTAGAGGCATCAGTGTGGGGGGAGGAAATAGAATACCCAGTTGCTGGAAGGAACTGTTTGGGGTGATGTAAATTTCCAATAACTTGATTGTGGTCCTTATGTAGCTGTCAAAATTCATAAAGACTGTACATTTTAAAAAGCTGAATTTTATTGTGTAAATTGTACCTTAATAAACCTGCCTTTAAAAACAATACAGAAAATGATTTTCCATCTGTTAAAACTTTTCCTTATTTCATAATGTACTTAGAGAGACAATGTCTTTTTGACCCTTACAGAGATTATGAATTAGATTTTCTTTTAAATTTTGGATTCTTAGAGTAAATTTACTTCCTAATGAATATTTGTTATGATTCTTCAGAATAATCCATTTCCTTTGAACTTTTGGTCTCTTTATTTGATTATTGATTTTTTTTCTACTCATACTTAGAGAGTCTCAGATTAGAATTTGCCAATTAAAAAAAAGTTTGTCATGTTAAATATCATAATAGAGGGGAAGGTGGAATTTTCCATTTTTCTGTGCTAGACTGGGTATTCGGTTGACTCTGCAGATGGAGATTCTGGGAATTTGTTCTTGACGAACTAGTTATTTCTCAGCCACAATTTAGAGCAGTTTTGCCATATGGAGTCCAGGGTCAGTACCAGGGTAAGCTCGATTATTACCATATTGAGAGCACCAGCATAGTGGGTGGGCAATTTCATTACCAGGCTTTGACACAATGATAACAGATTAACAAGTCTACAGAGGCCAAAAGTAACCTACCTGTACAAAATAGTCCACAGCAATCTGTGGAAACCTGGAAAATGCTTGCCTTGTCTAAAAGGAACAGCTGCTACTCAGCCCTGGTCTATTGTTGCCATGTGGGAATGTGGGCTCAGCACTGCCAAAGAGAGCTTCTGATTCAAGAGAAGCCAGAAATCCAGATTTCTTATGCAAATCTCCCAATTTTTAAAAAATGTTGGCAATTAATTCTAAATTTTAAAAATACTATGTGGACAGATATTGTGTGGTCCTAACAAAACCCATCTGTGGCCTACCAGTTTGTAACCTTTGCCCTAAGAGTTGTTCCAGAGGAGGCCAGACATTCAGAGAGGGTGGTGGTAAATTGAAGTTTACTCACTCACAGCCCAGAATAATTTCATGAAATCCTCAACAGCTTCATTGTCCATCACAGTGGTTTATTCGGGGATGCAACAGAGATGCCTCTTAAAGGCACTGCATGATCATAGTGATCGTATCCTCAATACCTACCTTGCCCCTCCCCTAATGCGTAAAAAACAGGTGGCTTGGGTGGGCCAGTCCCCACTGTCCCCCTCCAGCATATAGCATCCTCCTTGCCCACATCAATAGTCAGTAACCCAGGCCGGGGCCAATCAGCACACAGCATCTCCTAGACGCAGGGACCAAACGACAGTGACTTTCCAGGACGAGGTTTACAGATTTTACAGTGGAAGAGCTTAGAGCTCAACCAGTTCCGTCCACGTATTTCCAGACAAGAAAATTAAACCCTGATGGATGTGATTTGGTCAGGACGTGTAGCTGTGTAGAGGTAAATTGGAGACCATAACCAGTCTCCTCACTCTACACTCTTCTATTTAAAGTCATTATGTTGTTACCTTTATAAATAACTTTCTTTGAGGTATTTTGCATTGACCATTCTCTTGTAACTCTTCTTATTTATATACTTTTATTACTCCACCTAATGTCTACAATTACCATATTTCATTGCTGTATGCCTCTTTTCTCTGAACTCAAGATACAGGTTAACGCCACTCATTTTACAACTATGTCAGTCAAGATTCTTGATTACTAGAAGCAAAAACAAACAAGCAAACAAGCAAACAAAAATTAATCAAACATGCCTTAGCCAAAACATTTTTCTTTTAAACCCAGAAGGCCCCTGACCTTAGGCCCTGCTGGATGCAGGGGCTCAGGTCTCTTGGTCTCTTAGTGTGCTGATCTCTTTTTCTTCTGGACCCAACAGATTCCTCTGTGCCACTTGGGAAGATGGCTGCCAGCAGCACCATGCTTACCCAATCATAATTTTGTAACCACAGTGAGAGAAGTACCTTCTCTTCAACTTTGTATGGCAGTCTTTGAGAGAGGCTGTCATCGGCCCTCTTTGTGTCCTGTGTCTGCCCCTGGGACCTACTATCCAGAAAACAAAACTACTATTATCCAGGTCCAGATTGGATCTTGTTTCCACCCCTGCCGACAGGAAGGATGAGTTACTGTGCTAAAAGCCCTCACTAGGACACAGAGTTGGGGAGGTGTACCTTAAAAGAAACAAGTGGGAAAGAAGTAGGATGCTTTTGAAAGAAGAATAGGGCATACCTGGGTGGCTCAGTTGGTTAAGTGACTGTCTTCGGCTCAGGTCATGATTCTGGGGTCCCAGGATCAAGTCCTGCAGGGAGTCTGCTTCTCCCTGTGACCCTCCCCCTTCTCATGCTCTCTCTCTCTCTCTCTCAAATAAATAAATAAAATCTTTAAAAAAAGGAACAGGGATGGGCAAGAGTATTATTTTTTGTTATTTACAGGTAATAGTTATAAGACTTTACCGAAGTAATTATGCAACCAATATTGTTGTACCCAAGTATGATTATGTTTGGGAAATAAAATAGGATCCTGCTCAGTTCCTGTGCATTCAGGAGACAGGTTGAAGTCCAGGTGAGTGTACCCAGTGATGGTCAGGAAGGGAAATATATATATATATATTTATATATATATATAAAATATATAAATATATTTATATATTATATTATTATATATTTTTATATTGTTTATTTTTTTAAAAAGATTTAATTTATTTATTAGACAGAGATCACAAGTAGGCAGAGAGGCAGGCAGAGAGAGAGAGAGAGAGAGTAGGAAGCAGGCTCCCTGCTGGGCAGAGAGCCAGACACGGGGCTTGATCCCAGGACCCTGGGATCACGACCCGAGCCGAAAGCAGAGGGTTTAACCCACTGAGCCACCCAGACGCCCCGGGAATCATTATGAATGTGAAGAAACAGAGTACTCTGAGGAGAGACATAAGGCTGTACGACACGAGGGGGATGGCAGTTGGAGACAGGCATGGGGATGCTTTGATGAGCTCTGCACAAAACCAGCTTGGCTGGCGTTACCATGGCAGCAGTAACGTGTCCCACAAATGGGTTTTTAAGTTACTAGAAAGCTCCTGAAAATAATACCCCATTTTTACTGATGCCAGATTAGAGCAATTTGCTAGGAGAAAGTGCAAATTGGTTTAAACTTTCTGAAGTTTGCAATGTGTATGCCCTTTGACTTAGCCATTCCTCCTCTCAAGATTTGTCCTAAGGAAATATTTATATGTTGAAATTGTGCTTTAAGCTATTAACAGCTGTTATAAATAGCAAGAACACGGAAACAACCTAAATGTCTGAAGATACAAGACTGGGAAAGCAAAGACATCATTACAGATACAAACAAAGGAATGCAGTGCAGACATCTACAATGTTGTTGTAAAAGAGTATTTAAAGAAATGGAAATCTGTTCATAATATAATGTTACATGAAAAAATTACTTCCAAAATGGCTTAATGTTAGCTAACTTTTATTTTGCTCTAGTATATACCAGTCAGTTGTATTATCTGATTTAATCTTTACCATTCTATATGGGAGGCGTTATCATTTTTCTTATATTACTTAACTTCTCTGAACTTCATTTCCTTATCTATACATGCCATATGCTTGAGACAGTCAGTGGCGAGCCACATGTCTGGATTCAAAGCTGGCTGTTAACTAACCATGCGACTTTCAGTAAGTTATTTTTTTCATCACGACCCACATTAAAAATGTATGTTTTAAAATATTGCAAATCAGTACTCACATGCACACACAGACACAATATAATGGAGAGAAAAATTTGCACATGAACATTTATTCTTACAAATTGTATGCATCCTGAATACTTATTTTCTGGACAATTCCTTTCCATTCATTTCTGATCTACTTTATTCTATTCCATTTTATTTTTTTTAATGATGGCTATAGTCCACCAAACATAACCCACTAATAGTATCATGCCTGGTACTTACTAGATACTCAATAAGTGGCAGTTATTCTTCTTGCTGTTGTTATTATTGTCATTATTATTATTGGTAGTAGCACCGAAACTGTGAGAGGAGCTGGTTAAAGGCAGTGCGCTTTAAAGGCAGGAGAGAAGTAGGAGGTGAAACTTATTTGGAGCTTACCATACGCTTCAAAGTGTGGAAGTAGTCCACAAACACAAGGCAAATTGCTACAATTACCATAAATATAACAGATCTAAGAAAGCAGCGGGGTTTATTCTGTAGTTCATAATAAGCTCAACTACCAATGATGGCAGTGAAGCTGGAAACTTGATCTAGGGAGGCAGCCAATATTAAAAGAAGTGAGTCAGAAGACTGGATTGGCTGACAAATTTCAGAGATAGTAGAACTCTTTCAGTGACAGGTGACCCAAAATCAAAACCAGGCTAAAGGAAGGGAGAATATATTGGCTCACACAGGAAAAGATTCAATAGTAGATCTATTGGCTTCAGGAACTTTTGGATCCAGGTGCTCAAAAAAATGTTCTTTTCTTTCTATCTTTTGGTTATACTTTATTATACTGACTTCATTCTCAAACAGGTATTTCTTTAATAGTGGCCCCTAGCAACTGAGCTCCACATTTGGAAGAGAAAATCTCTCCTGCCAAGTTCCAATGAAAGCCTGGCTCTCTTTGACTCATATTGTGTTCCACGTTGAACCCAACTGCTCTAGGCAGGTGGATAAGTTGTTGTGACTGACTAGAACCCCCGGAACCATACGAACTAAAAGAGAAATAGGTGTGTTGCTGAAGGATGCAGAGTGCTGCTGCCAGTAGTAGGGAGAAAACATGTGGGTGCACACAAAATAATAAATGTCCACTATAGTGAGTTCCAGTTCAAAGCCAGACAGAGGGTCAGAAGTTCAGGATGAAAGACAACAGGTCCCAGAAACCCACACGGAATGAGAGTCATAAGGGCTAAAATGCAGGCACGAACCACAGACAAATGGTTGACCTACAATAACAAAAAGTCCAGAACCCCAGTAACCCTTATGTCCTTTACCTGCCTGGCATGTGCGGACAAGTCTAGTTAGGAGTACTCTCCTGAGAGAAGGAGGAGACATTGAGTGAGGGAACAGCATAAACTCATGAGAATTATTTCACTTAATGAAAAAACAAGGGATCCTCAGGCAGCCCTGGGGTAGGCGGTACTATCCCCATATCCACACTGAGGAATCAAAGTTCACACAGATGGAAAGTAATGGAGTCCGTGTTCCAACACAGCTTTGCTCACAGTCCACAAGTATCGCCTCTGCCTGAACTTTCCTCTCCGTATTGTTCTGGCTGGTGAATTCCCAGCCACACTTAAGACTATTGAGATTTATCATGCATCTCTGAGCTCTTATTACACTTAATTCATACTCCCTCTGCAGAATTTTTTTAACTCATGACAGTAATTAGTTGTTAATGGACCTGTCAATGGTGTCTCAGCTTTGCCTATCATGCACCCCTATTGCCCAAAACTCTGGGGGCAGCCTCCTCCATGTGTATTTTAATTTATTTATACTTTCATATGCATAAATATATATGTATGTATATATGTGTGTACTTATAATATAAACATACTTGTTACATGTTTCTAATGCTAAAGTTAATATTAACATCAGGCAGTAAGCCCCTCGAGGGCAGTGGCTGTGTGTTATCTTTTTCTAGTGCTCAGTGCTGTACCTGATACATGCTATTGGTTCTCAAATGAGAAATTCTGAACCTACATTTTCACACATGATGATGATAAAATTGTCCTTTGTAGGGAGACACATGCTGCTTGTTGTTCCAGAAAATGAAATGCTTGTATTAACTCTAGGTTTCCTCCTACTTTTCCCATTTTACAGATGAAGAATCTGAAGTGCCGAGAAATAAAGAGTGCCCCAAGTCCCACAATAAATGGCAAAGTTCCCATTCTAATCTATGTCTTCGGACCCCTCAGTGTTGGTAGAGCTGAATACTAAGGGCTGAGATCTATCTTAGCACATGAAGTGACAGTGCATCAGAATATTATAAGTTGATGCAGTTCTGGAACATTTAGAACTAAACAATTATTATTAGATAGCCTTGTATTATTGACGTTTTCCCTAGCTTTGTGCTTTGTCTTTCTAGCTAGATTCTAAGGTCTGGGTCCATGATTATTTTTTTCAATCTTTCTTTCCCTTGCTTAGATGCTTAGCAAGTGTTTTTGGCTGGGTTATGTTTGGGATGGAGCAGGAAAAGCTGTATGGTGTGGTAGGGATGTGGGATGTAGGAGCGGTGTACGTAGCACTAATGGTGAGCCTGTCCTCAGCTGGCTTTCCACACACCACACAGCATAGGCTGCTAAGCCTGGTACTAAGTAGCCATGGAGAAACTCTTGTTCCCAATTGCTTGATTAACATAACAGGAGAATCTAATTGAAAATAGAAGCTTCCGTAGAGTAGTAGAAAGTAGGATTTAAAAGCTCTGTTACTCAGTAGTGAGAATGGTAAAGAAGTGATCACTCTGAGTTACTGAGAAAGTCTTTTTTTTTTTTTTAAGGTTTTTTTGTTCTGTTTTTTGTTTTTGTTTTTTAAATTTAATTGACACAGAGAGGGAGATCACAACTAGGCAGAGAGGTAGGCAGAGAGGGAAGCAGGCTCCAGGCTGAGCAGAGAGCCTGATAGCCAGTACTCGATCCCAGGCCCCCGAGATCATGACCTGAGCCGGAGGCAAAGGCTTAACCCACGGAGCCACCCAGACACCCCTGAGGAAGTCTTTAAAAATCTTCTTCAAGATGAATTCCCAGTACAAAGTTGAAAGGTAAAACAATTGGAAAGATGTCAGCAAGAAGATGGTGTCTGCAGTGCAGATAGAAGTTACGGAAAGCAAAGCTGCTTTCACAATGAAACAAATCACAGGAGAGTAGACATATTGTTCTGTTTTAAATGCTACAAAGTAACAGATATGAGAACCAGAAAAAAACTTAAATGACATTAAAACCCAGAAATGAGAGAGTGTTTTAATTTGCTCAAAGCATTTTTTTCCTCTGCCACTAAATCATCTGTATTAGACAAGCCACCTACTTGGAAATGAACTCACTTATCTACTGTGTTTCAAAGGTGAAGTGATAGCATAAATTCCTTTTAGATATGAAATTGAAGAAATTCCTTCCTTTACACATGCCTGAGAACAACCCAGCTGTGCCCTCTAGTGATCACGGGGTCCTGTTGCTTTATTAGGAGATTGAAAAACACTGTGACAAATTTACTGTGGTAGCCTCTTCTATCTCAGAAATTAGCTTTCTGTGGGGGATGATTGCAACTCTGGAGATTAATGTTACTAGGAAACAGGTATAGTGAATATAAAACAAAAAGTTCTTTATTTTGGTCTCTGGAGCTCTATTTTTCTTCACTTACAACTTCCTTTATAAATTTGGGTCATTAGTGAAAGTGCTCTCTTCAGTCCCACACTAACCAATTACCAGAGGATTGGATTGAAGTGTAAAGAATTCCTCACAGATATAACATTGCAAATAAGTTGGATCAAGTTAGGGCAACCATTTTTTAAAAGGGGTATTAACCTTCCTTGTTGTGATACATGATTTGGCAAGCACTCTGTCAGGGTGGAGGAATTTTCAGTCATAATACGCTTGGCTCAGTATAATTTTACCAGGAGAATATATGCAGGTGTCTCAACTTCTTTCCTCAGTTGTAAATTCTTTGTGTCTTCTAGAACTTGGTATTTTGCACCGTATCTCAAAATATGTCTTAAATACAGAAGGTTTAAAACAGTATTTTGGGAACAGTCGTAAGCTTAGAGAAAAGTAGTAATTAGGTTTTGTTTTGTTTTCCTGGACCACTTAAGGAAAAGTTGCTGATATAATGCCCCATCTTCACTGAATATTTTAATGTGTGTTCCCTACAAATAAAGACATTCTCCTACATAACCCCAATGCCATAAAAAAAAATTAGCATTGTTATATTACTAAACCAAACCTTAGAGCTCATTCAGTTTTTGCTGATTGTCCCAATAAAGTCCTGTATAGCAAAAGGATCCATATCAGGATTATGTGCTGCATTTACTTGTTTCTCTTTGGTCTCTTTTTTTCTTTCTTTCTTTTTTTTTTTTTAAGATTTTATTTATTTATTTGACAGCGATAGACACAGTGAGAGAGGGAACACAAGCAGGAGAGTGGGAGAGGGAGAAGCAGACTTCCTGCTGAACATGGAGCCCAGATGCAGCAGGGCTCAATCCGAGAACCCTGGGATCATGACCTGAGCCCAAGGCAGTCGCTTAACAATTGAGCCACCCAGGCGCCCCTCTTTGGTCTCTTTCATTCTGAAACAGTTTTTCCACCTTTTTTCACTTTGATGACTTTTGATGATTAGCCAGCCAGTTATTTGGTAGAATGTCCCTCAGTTCCTGATGGTTCCTTAGAATTAGATGTAGGTTACAAATCACTGGTGGGAACATCACAGAGGAGATGCTGTATTCTCACTGCATCCTGTCAGGTGACCTATGATTTCAGTTTGCCATATTATCAATGATGGTCACTTTTCATTACTTAATTAAAGTAATGCCTGCCATGTTTCTCTGCTGAAAAGTTACTCTTGTCACTCTTGTAATTTATAAGGACTATGTTGGGAGTTCTTTCAGGTTATGCAAATATTCCATTTTTCATCAAACTTCCAACTTATCATTTATGTATGTCTTTAGATTCATGGTTTAGATTTAATTCAACTGAACTCATTTTATTTGGTGGTCCTTTAATACTTTTTTTTGTTTGTTTGTTTGTTCCAAGTTGCCCTAATTTGGCCAACGGAAGCACCTCATAATTGACTTCTGTGTCCTTTTGACATGTTTCTGTTGAATTTTTGTTTTTTTGTGTGTGTGTGTTAATATTGGTCATCTGACACTTACCCTAAAAACCAGCCAGGGAATCCATCATTTTCCAAGGAATTCTTGGATCTTTCTAGTAGAGAATGGTATTCAGAAACCCATCTGAGCACTAGGCATTCTTGTTGCCCTCCCAGAAAACTGAGCTAAGGACTAGATGTATGTACATGTAACACACACACACACACTTCCCTATTTATCCAAAACCATGATTTTATACTAAAACCTTCAATTCCAGTCTGTCACAGTTTGATTTCTCTTTTTTCTTTGTTGTAATTCCCCTCTCTGAGAGTGAGAAACTTAGTCCTTGTCTTCTTCAATATATTTACTTAATCAGTTTACCTGAAAGTTGACAATTTACATTTCCCCTGCCATCCCATTCAGGCTCTGACACTGTATCTGCCTGGTTCTCCATGTTTGCTTTCCTTACCCCAGATCTGATACTCCATGGGGTACTGACCCCATGTATGAATTCCTTCTTCCCCCAGTGATGCTCTGATTTCCCATTTAGAGCTGTCCCCTCGAGGGCAAGCACTGCTTACCTTGATCAGGTTTGGACACCTGTTCCAAACTCCCCCTCTCCCCCATGCAGTGATGCCCTCCTCACACCAGCTGGGGTTCCTATACCCTGTAGTTGTTAAGGGGATCACTAATGGTCCCTAGAGCTTTAGGACTGAAATTTCAGGAAAGGAAAGAAGAAGGGAAAGTGTTTTTCTCTATTTTCTTTAACTGTGTTTGAGTAAATGAATGGTGTATTTTTTCCCTAAGACTGCAGTAACAAATTACCACAAGCAGACTGGTTTAAAGCTGAGGAAATGTATTGTCTTGCAGCTCCAGATGCTAAGGTGTTGGCAGGGCTGTGCTTTATCTGAAGGCTCTAGAGCATGCCTCTTCCCAGCTTCAGGTAATTGCTAGCAATCCTTGGTGTTGCTCGGCTCTCAGCTGCCTAACTCTACCCTCTGCCTCTGTCCTCACATGGTGTTCTTCCTGCATGTCTGTATCTCTTCTCTTCTAAGGACACTGGTCCTATTGAATTAAGGGGTCACCCTACTTATTAACTTAAGAAATGAAGGAATGAATAGTATTTAGAAACCAAGCTCTTGGGTGCTAGCCATTCCTATTGTTCGGCCACTTTTAAGAAAGCTCTCCTCTGCCCCACCTATAGACTGATGCTTCAGTTCCCTAGAGCTCTGTCCCAAATCCCTCAGCCTCTTTATCTTCCAGTCTCTCAACCCTGGTTTTGCAGACCATCTCTTTCCCAATTTCCAACACTAGGTTTCTACTGAGTTTTTTCTATTGAGGTTTTCCAACTAGACCTTCCTTCTCCAATTCCGATTTTATATCACATGCTACCTATAAACCTCCACTTGCTGTTTTACTGATTCAAAACCAATTTTTAATCCTCCCACTTAGCTACTTCCACTCCAAACTCACCTTCTTCCACCTCTTCTGTCATAGGTAGGTGGCCTAACCCAAACCAGGCAGTCATACTTAATCTTCTTTTAAACACGTTTTTCCCAAATCATCACCACAAATTCTCCTATCTTCTGCTCACTGTTTCTGTCGTCTTTCTTTCTCATTTATTTACCGTCATTCTAGTCAACACCTCCATTCTCTCTCTCCTGGTTGATTGTGTTGGCCCCTAAATGCTTTCTCCAATTCTTCTTTTATATTGCCCCTTCTAACCCATTATCCACAATACAGCCAGGGTGCTTCTTTACATAAACAGCTTTTTATTATAGATGATTTTAGTCATACATCAAAGGGTAGAAAAAATAGAATAATGACTCCCATCTACTCATCAGACAGGTTCAACAGTTACCAGCATCTTGCCACATTGCTTACTTGCTTAATCTTTCCCTTTTTCCATGCTCCCTCATTACTTTCCTCCTTTTCTCCTTCTTCCTTTCTTTCATTCCTTCCTCCTTCACTCCCTTCTCTATTTTTGTGAATGTATTTTTAATGGGAAATTCCTGATATTGTATAATTTCAACCCTAAATATTTCAAAAAGCATCTGAAGAAATAAAGAATATTTCCTTCTATAGCCATAATGCCATTATCACAGCAAGCCAAATAAAACCAAATTAAAAGTCATTTCTCAATATCATCTAATCCTCAGTCCATATTCCAATTTGTCTCAAAAATGTCCCCTTACATTGTTTGCTTGTTATGCCAATTGTTTAAAAACACGGACCAGGTTCAAAATAAGAGAGGCCCATTCGCTCCAAGTCCTTCCTTTTACAAGTTAAAAAAGCCCTGGAGATAACAAACCAAACAAGCATAGGAAGACTCCAAAAGGTAGAAAGAGGAAGGCGGATGGTCTAGGGACCTCAGGACTTGAGTTCCCGGAGTTTCTTTCTTGCCTCTCCTATGTTCCAGACAGGTTGTTGCCTCCAACCTGGAACTGTCAATGGGCATGGACAAAAAAGCTCCAAGAAAAACCTGTTCCCATAACCAAAGGATCAGGAAAAGGAAAGCCTCACAACAGAAAATCTTTCTGGTAATGCCTGCCCTATTCTAGTCAAACACCAACAGAAAAACTGCCTGTCTTCCTGTCATTTCAGTGGGCCCAACAGGAAGCTGATCTTCCATCCCTCCTTTGTCCCTGTCATCACCCCTACCCCCCCCAAAACAGGTGGGGATGCTCTGATTCTTCTGCAGGGGTAAAGTTGGGGAAAATGAGTGGGGATATGATCTTCTATCTCCCACTCAGCAGAAGCAGTTGTGCTCTGATTCCCCTGTCTGGGTTGCATCGGCAAGACTCAACGAGGAGCTAATCTTTTCACCAGAAGCAGGCATGGCTCCAATTCTCCTGCCAAGGTAGTATCGGGGAGGTCCAGTGGCAAGCTGCACTTCCACACCCCTTGGGCAAGAGACTGAATGAGTCAGGACTTCATTATCCCCCACCCATGAGTATCAACAAGGCTTAGTGGGGGACCAAGCTTCTGCCCAGATGCTGCAGTTCAAAGCAGTGTGACTCAGTCTTCTGTTTTTCCTCTCCCTGCTATCAGCAGGGCCTAACCAGAGTTAAACCAGGGCACCTGGGTGGCTCAGTGGGTTAAAGCCTCTGTCTTTGGGTCAGGTCATGGTCCCAGGGTCCTGGGATTGAGCCCCGCATCGGGCTCTCTGCTCAGCAGGGGGCCTCCTTCCTCCCCCCCCCCCATCTGCCTGCCTCTCTACCTACTTGTGATCTCTGTCTGTCAAATAAATAAATAAACTCTTTTTAAAAAACTAAATAAAAGAAGTTAAACTTATATTCCCACTTAGATTCAATGAAACAAAACTCATTGGTACCTTGCTTTAAGTGGAAGGTGTCAATGAGGCTGATGGGGGAGCTGAATTTCCACCTCCCCATCTGCAACAAGGCAGTGTAAGTGGGTGTTCCACCTTTGCTGGGGTGCTGTTGGCAGGGCCCAAGAGAAAGCTAAGCATGCATAACCACTCTGTCGTTACACTACATCTCAACAGGGTGACTGCTGGTTAAAAAAGAGGATTAAATAGGATCATGAGTCTCATACTATATTACCCCAAATATCCAGGATATAATTAAAAATGAAAATCACTTGTCATACCAACAAATTACAACTTGAATGAGCAAAGAAAATTAACAGATGCATATACCAAGATGAATTAGGTGTTGGAATGATCTGACACAGATTTTAAAGCAGCCATCATAAAAATGTCTTAATAAACAATCCCAAATTCTCTTGAAACAAATGAAAAATGGAAAATATCAGCAAAAAAAGTCCTAAAAAAAGAACCAGATGGAAATTATCAATGGGAAAATATAATAAGTCAGAAAAACTCTGTAGATGGGCTCCATAGTAAATTGGAGACGGCAGAGGATAAAATCAGTGAAATTGAGGACAGCTAACAGAACTTACCCAATTTGAATATCAGAAAGAAGATAGACTGAAAAAAAAAAAACCAAAACACCCCACAATGAGCAGAGTCTCAGAGACCTGTGGGAGAATAACAAAAGACTAATATTTATACTCAGCAGCTCATTCCTGCTGGGTGTTCAAAGGATAGTGCAATAGAAACTCAGTATCTGGCATCGTTGGTTTTCTTGGCTTCGTGCATGTTAAACCTGGTATTTTTATTGAAACAGTATTCTTTTTTTTTTTTTAAAGATTTTATTTATTTATTTGTCATAGAGAGAGAAGCGAGAGCAAGCACAGGCAGACAGAGTGGCAGGCAGAGACAGAGGGAGAAGCAGGCTCCCTGCCGAGCAAGGAGCCCGATGTGGGACTCGATCCCAGGACGCTGGGATCATGACCTGAGCCGAAGGCAGCCACTTAACCAACTGAGCCACCCAGGCGTCCCTGAAACAGTATCTTAACGGTTTTTCATACTGCTCAGCTTGAGATAATTTTCAAGAGGAAGTAATGCTTCTCCTTTTCTAGGGTGTTTGAAATTGAGAACCAGACAGATCCACACTCAGACCCTAAACAGGGCCCTGAAGTAAAGACATTGGATCCCAAAGATTACAGGTGGGGAGTTCTTAAAGTATGTCCGTATTCAAATGGAGATGCAAGAAACCCAGCTGAAAGAACTCTGGAGTGACAGTGACAACTGTGGATTGATCAAGTTCTTTTTAAAAGGGCTGTTTTGAAGATTATGATTCTAACTTTGGAGGAACTATGGTGATGAGCAGTGACTGGCAGTGGAAGTAATCACATATAAAAACTCCTTAAATAAATATTTATTGGCTTTAAATTAAAAAAATAAAAAAGACTAATATTTATATTATTGGAGTCCCAAAATGAGAGGAGAGAGAGAGAGACTGAAAAGTATCTAAAGAAATAATGGCTGAAAACTTTCCACAGTTGGTGAATGATGTCAAAATGACTCAAGAAGGTGAATCAAACATAAATACGATAAATGCAAAGAAACGTACTCCAAGACACATCATAATTAAACTTCTGAAAACAAAAGACAATGAAAAAGTCTTTAGATATGGATCAGATGATGGCATGCTTCTGTTTCAAACCTCCGGTGGCTTCCCAATGCCCAAGATCCAGAGCTCGGTTTTGTGATGGTGATGTAGGACTACTCCTCCTTAGTGCTCTGACAAACACCGAAGGTCCAGCCACAGAAAGAGCCAGTGGCTTGGTTCTGTTCCCAGCCATAAGGCCGTGCCTCTATTCTCTCATCACCCTGGTCCAGGTAAGCTGTAATCTTAGGCAGCAAGACAACTTTCTTAAGCCTCCTTTTACAAGCAAAGGGGCCACATCCATGGCCTTCATTCAAGCAGAGAGCCTGGCTCATCACTTAAGTGAAACTTTTTAAGTCACCATTACCTGGCAGAAGACAAATTTCCCACAATCATTGCCTGCTTCTGTCCCTGGAGTCAAGCGGACCTAAAATACACCCACTGCTTTTCATTTCTGCTTCGTTTCTGGTACACGGACATGTTTATCTGATTGTACAGATTCTTCATTTACTTCTGTATTCATTCTATCTGTGAAAAAATATTTGATGAGTACATAGTATGCGCTTACTATTTGGGTGGGAAGAACACATTAGACATAGATTCTGCTTCATATTTGGGTGGGAAGAGCCAAATAGACAAAGATTCTGCTCTGGAGACACTTAGAATCTGGTAGCAGAGATACTTGAAGTTACATGCGTCAACAATCAGCATTTAAGAGTGCTTGCTCTATACGAAGTACTTTAGGGGGGCTAACTCATTTAATATCTACAACAACGTTGTGAGGCTAGTGCTATCATTATACTTTGCTATCATTTTTGAGCTTAGTTAGAGAAATCCTGATGTAAAGTGACTAATCCACCTAAGGCAACACAGATTGTTCATGGAGGAACCAGGAAGCAGGCTAGCAAAAGGCAGTCAGTCTGAGGCTGGATGAGTGAATTACAGGCCCGTGCACTTGGCTCTAATGCAGTGGGTGACAAAGACTTTTGAAGGACTTAGGGCAGGGATGTGATCAAATAGTAAGAAGGTCAGTGTGATTTTAGCAAACAGGCAGTGTGTATCAGATTAGGAGACACTTTAGTGAGGAGATTTTGAGGGGCCCAGAAAGCATTGATGGCCATGAAAATGGACTGGAAAGTATAGAATAACAGTGTTTAGTGACAGATTAGAAGTAGATATAAGGAAGGTAAAGCATCATGCGGAAGGATGTCAGAATCTTCTGGAGCTTTGTTAGAGTTTTGCTATTCAATTAGTTGTGTGTACCTATGACACACAACTAAGTGTGTGACATTTTTCTTCTTAATCCTGGTTTTTTTTTTTTTCCATTTTTCAAATGACATGTAATTAGATTGGATTAGAGGCTCTAAATTAGAAGCTACCATCTTTTATTGTATTTTTTTTTAAAAAGAAACCAATAAAGAATTTTCTAAAAATTTGAATTAACCGTTAACATCTGAACAATGAGATTACAATACAATAAAAATCTGTATTACTGGCTTTTCTTGAAAAACTAGAAGCACTGGTAAGACTAGTCTGATCTCATATGACAGCAATGTACTTCACCCAGTAGCAGCCGTCCCTCTAGCAAGATCACCCAGATCTTGCCTCCCCAACCCGCCCATCATGTACATTTGCTTCAATCGTATCAATCAAATCACCTGTCCAGACCCTGTTGGCATTTGGATATTTTTAGCCCTGGGCTGTATGATTTTCCAGTTTCTTCCATTTGTAAATCTTGTTAATCTGTAATTCTCATACAGAGTTTGTCACAATAATACATAGGTTTAGTAGCTTATTTTGTGTACAATATTCTAAATGCTTTATGTACATGATCTCATTTAATCTTCAAAACAACCCTTGGCCTCAAAATTATTTTTAGCATTATCCCCATGTGACAAGTGAGAAACAAAGGCCTAAAGACGCTGATTTGCCCAAGGTCATAGATGACTAAGCGGTAATCAAGAATTTGAACCCAACGATCTGACCCTGGAGCGAAGGCTTCTAGTCATTAAGTTCTGCAATAAGAAGTTCAGTGAATTTTGGGAAAAGCCTACTTGTTTCTAGGTGCACAAGAGAATGATTATCAGTGATCATGGCCTTAAGGGGGGTGGTGAAGATGATCACTATACTTCCTACTCTGGTAGGTAGAAAATCATCAGCCATTGTATCTCTCTGTGCCAGTTGTTAGACCAGCAGGAATGATGCAAGGTAGTCCTAGTGGTAATGAGATGGGATTAAGAGATGGGATGAGAAATTTTTTGAAAAAGATTTCAGAATTAAGGGGGAAATAGAAGCCAGAGTGACATCTTGAAGTGGGGGAAGGGTAGCATAGTAAAAGTAGACAAGCACTAGCCTTTTTTTTCTAGAAAAAAAGCTGTGAGTACAAAATTATGTTCTGCACTAGAGGTTGGGGAGGTGAAATATTGCTGTATACCCATCAAATCAAGTTTACAACTATGGTGATGAGTTGTTTGTACAAAACTATTCAGAGTGCTACTGGGCAACGAAGCTCACGGAAGGCTTATTATTTTAAATTGTACTATTTTAAATTGCTGGATATCTAAAATGTATAATGCATTTTAATAAAATATGGAAAAATGTACATTTGTCTTAAGGAACTTATGACCTATGAAAAAGCTTAAAAGTAAAACCACAAGTGGCCTATTTTTCCTAAAACATACATGTAAGCATTTTCCTTCTTTATCAAAATTTTCCTTTTTTCTAACATTTTTTTATTCTTTTTGTGAAAAAATAGTACAGAAAATGATCTAAAAATTATGTAATCATAAGAGGCAAATGGAGCATATATTTAAATGGGAAGTATAGTCTTTTATAATACCTGGGCCAAGTGAAATACGGCTTAGAGAAGCAGCTTATCTGCTATATGTTTTTGGAAAAGTTGATAATAAACTAAGTTCAGAATTCTATTTTATTTTTCCACTTAGGAATCATTTATTAAACGCTTGCTTGGATTTGGGTGGGAGGCAGAGAGAAAAAGATGATATGATTAAGATTCAGAGCAGACTTCAAGGAATTTATAATTTGCTCCAGGAATCTGAGGCCTGGTGACAGCTACTGACAAATGTTTTTTTGTCTGTTTGGCTGTTTTGAAGTGGATAATCTCCTACTCCAAAGTATGGATTGATCGACTGCCACACAATATCTTCTCTTATTTACCTGCTACGATAGGCCATATGTCAGGATGAATTTGGGCAGAACCCTGAGCTGGCATCAGATCTCCAGTCTGATACATTAAGCAGTATCTTTCACTCCCTTCTTTTACAGTGTGCAAAATATGTGTAAGTTATGATATTGATTGCTGTTTTTCTAATCAATTTGTAAAATGGAAAATGGTTGAGCCAGTTCATAAACTGGCCCTATTCACTACTTCAGTTAAAACTGCTTTTAAAAGTACATAGAGCGTTTTTAGGGCAGTACTCATGGCTTCTGCAGTTTTTTTTTACTTCAGGAAAGGTTAAGACAACTGTGACCAGCATGGGGAAGGCAGGAATTTCCAAGAAAGTGAGACAAGATTTTAGGTCATCTCCTATGCCAAATACTACCAGTTTGGAAAAGTGCTATAATCAGTTGATGTATTCAAGGGATGACTTGGCCTGAATTTCCATCATTGTTCCCAAAGCCACAATAAATAAATTTCCTGGAAAATCCATGTAAAAATAGTGGGTTTGCTAGGCAAATGCAGGTTCACCAAAAGCCCCACAATACCCCCTTCCAACAAGAACACTCCTCCGAGTGCCTCTTACATAAAAATTCTGGAGCAGCCACCACCTAAATTCATTTTACAGAAGTTTTAAAGCTGTTGCCAAGCCCTGACCCTGAACTTGTTCTGGTGCTATCATTAGAGTTGTTCTTTGGGGCTAACAAAACTCTTTCAATAAGCAAGCCCTCCAGAAAGGATTAAATCAATTATGTACAGTGAAGGATGGATTGGTTTGACCAATGGGGTTAGGAAGGCTGGAAAAGAAAGGGGTTCTGATGGTTGAAAGGAAAGAATGTGAATTTTTTGTGCAACTGAAAAGCAGGCCTGCTTGAATGTGGGGTGCATGAAGAGTGGAACTAAGTCCCTAAGATATATATATATATTTTTCACTTCAATATTTTACACTGGGGAAGGAGTAATAAGGAGTCAAAGAGAGCTGGCCCTTAGAGGTTAGTTAGTCCTCCTATGTAGAAGGACCACATATCTTTATAAAGGTTCCCTTCTACAAGGTTCCCTCAGTAATTTATATGTACACTTGGGCAAGTGACTCCATTTGTGTCAACATTTATCTCACCAGAGTTTTATCCTCACTTGCAAAGCAAAGGGCCTGGATTTCTTGATCTCAATTGCTTCGTCCAGCTCTACAGGTACGTGTTTCTATGTTGGGAAACTCTGCAGTTGACTGAGGCCCAAGAGAGGTCAGTGATGTCCAGACCAGATGTCTGGAATGGTTCTGTTCATTTGGTTTTGGGTGTTCTGAGTGGGTGTGATTCTTTACTTTATCCAGTGCCTTCAACTACACAAAACTGGCTAAATTTCAGTAGCTTCACTGAAGTAGTCAAAGAAAACATGGTTTAAGCCTTAAAGAGTTAAATAGGCTGTAACAGAATAATCTGTTTCATTTAGTTTGAGAGAAAAGCTAAACTTTTTCATTTTAACTTATAATAGGAGTTCTTTAAATTGTTCATATAAACAAAACTTTAAAAATTTTTGAGAAAAAAGATTCATACATAAGACTTAGAAAATTAAGGTGACTAAAGCCCCATATTTATACATCTCAAATATTTTTGTGCTACATTAAATCAAGGATGTGTAACTAATATTGTGAGAATATGGCAAATGGGATGGAGAAGGAAATAGTTTATAAATTTTAGAGTCACTCTAATTAATAGAAGGAAATACATAAGCTATTTTCATGTAATCAAATACACATGAACAGTTTCCACTTGCATCATAGGCATGGATTCAAAGGCAACATGGAATAGGGAAGAAGCCAAATTTAAGGATGTTTATTTTTTTCGGCATCTGAGGAACATGTGGAATTAACTATATAGAAATATACATCTGAAAGTTAAATAACTACATCAACAAGTTAATATTCAACTCCTCGAGGGCAGAGATGGTTTTATTCATTTTTCAATTCTTAGTACTTCCAACAGTGCTTGCTACACAAAAGGCATTTGGTACATTTTTGAGAGAGGAAGGAAAAGTTTTTCCTCATAAAACAGTTGGGAAAAGGCTTAGCTGCCTGAATCTGTGGAAGAACTAATCATTTTCAAAAAAGTGGTAAAAATCCACAAATAAAAACCAGATCATTTTATTGAGCACAGTTGAAGTTACTCTATTAACAAATGTTTATTCTTTGACTGGAATGTGCTGGAGTGTACCAGGGCTAACACAGTTAAGAAGAGGAATAAGACATTCCTTGCTCTTAGGGAATATTTGATCAAATAAGGGAGGTACAATAGAAAATAGTGACAAAGACACAGAGTGATAGAGATTTATTATGTGTGTAAATTTATTAAAGGGAGATTTTTGTCTCAGGGCATTTACTGAATACTTACTGCATGCTAGGTGTTTAAAAAAATCATTTCTCTCACAAAGAAGGGCATTATTATACCTACCTCACATGTGATGGAACTGAGGCTCATAAGGGTTTGCATGTGGAGAACTCAGAGCTGTCACTTTGAGCTGGACATGTACGGCTTGTGGGGCTCGCCCTCTCTGTTTTTGCTGCAAGAAGCTTTATTGTTTCCCCTTGGCCCAGGGTTTGGGTGGGAGGGGTCCAGACACCTCCAGGGTGGTTAGAGTGGCTGCAGGAGAGGTTCGGGCAGAAGCGTGGGCACCAAGGGGGAGATGCTAGAGGGCCCCTCAAAAACTGCTGGGCTGCGGAGGCTCTTGGGGGAGCATGAAGGTGTGAAGAGACACTGAGAAGACACTGGCCCAGCAGGACCGGGCCGCAGCCTTCGCATGTAGTCAGGTGGTCGCCATCTCCTTGGAATTGCGCCTCCTCCTCCAGGAAGCGGCTCTCCAGGAAGTCACAGAGCGGGCGTGTGCGCGGGTGGACCTCAGGGCCTGCAGGTCTGGAAGGGCCTGCTGCAGGCTCCTGTCCAGAGCAACGGTGGCTCCCTGGCATCCAGGGGTGTCCCCAGACCCTGGGAGGGCTTCTGTGCGTCCTGGAAGAGGGCACAGCCCCGCGCTGGTTCTGCGTCTTCCGGGGACCCCCAGCCGTCCGGCTGCCCCTCAGCCCTGCGGGAAGAGGAGGGCCTCCGCCGCCCCCGCTGCCCGGCCACTGCGAGCTACGTCTTCGCAGAGAAACGGCGGCCCAGGGAGAGGTAGGTGCGGAGGCCGCAGTCGCGTGTTGACCGGGCGGTTGTCGGGACTCACCTGCGCGCAGCCGCTGTGGGGAATCTGGGGGACGGTGCTTGATGGCAGGGAGGAGCGCAGCTCAGAGGACGGCGTTGGCTGGTCCTCGAGGACGAGGATGGCTGAGAACAGGGTTCCAAAGGCGACGACTGGAAGAGGGGTTGGAGGGTGGTGGGAGGCTGCGAAAAGGCGCGTCCCTGGGTCTGTTCCGCCGGAATAGTATTGAAGCTCGAGACAGATCCGAGGGGGACCGCCGGCATACTACTATGGGGCTTTTTAAATAACCACATAGTAGGGGCGCCTGGATGGCTCAGTGGGTTAAAGCCTCTGCCTTCGACTGGGGTCATGGCCCCAGGGTCCCAGGGTCCTAGGATCGAACCCCATCTCGGGCTCTCTGCTCAGCGGGGAGCCTGCTTCCTCCTCTCTCTCTGCCTGCCTCTCTGCCTACTTGTGATCTCTCTGTCAAATAAATAAATACTCTTAAGCACACACACACACACACAACCACGTGGTGCCTTTCAGGATCAAGGAGGCTCAGGTGGGTAGCAGCATTGGGGCTGAGTCTTACAGACGTTGTTTATAGTGTAGTCCTGCCCCATGAAGTTTCCTCTTGATACCAGTGCTCTGTGACCTTCCTTCCCTCTCTAATGTCCCATCCTAAGTCAAGTCATCTGGCGATCTCTTTTGAGAATTCTCAAAAGGAATTTTAAGGAACAAAAGCAATCACACTGGGTGTGTAGGAGCTGTGGGAAATTTCTGTCGGGAATTCTCACACACCATGGCCCTCTCCATGTGGAGGAAGCTGGACCAGAGAGAAAATTAAGTTGATACTGATGTGCTGATTAGAGCCAAGATGAGAAAGAGGGAGGGTGGGGAGGGGGAACAAAATGATGAGGTGGATTTTGAAGACAATATAAATTTAAGTTTTTTATTTAGAATTTAGGGTCAATTAATTAACATATAACTTATTATTCGTTTCAGGGGTACAGTGTGTAATTCATCAGTCTTATATAATACACAGTGCTCAGTACAACACATACTCTCCCCAACGTCTATCAGGCAGTTACTCATCCATCCAACCCCACTCCACTCCTTACTTTGTTTCCTATGATTAAGAGTCTTGTATGGTTTGCCTCCCTCTCTGGTTTCATCTTGTTTCATTTTTTTCCTCTCTTCCCCTGTGATCCTCTGTCTTGTGTCTTAAAATTCCACATATCAGTGAGATCATGTGATAATTGATATTGATATGAGATCATGTGATAACTAGAGGCTCTTTTGCTAAGTGAAATAAGTCAATCAGAGAAAGACAATTATCATAAACTTAAGTTTTTTAAAAAAGGAAAGAGGATGTATGAAAGTATCTCTCAGTCTAGGTTTCTGAGAAAGCAGAGCCTGGGGAAGATGCAACAGTATTACTATTTATTAGTGCAGCCCTGCTGGGCAGGCATGAGAGAGGAAAGAGAGAGATAGGAGGGGAGAAGGATACAATGAGGATGTGGTATTGAGCGGATGTCACTTAATATTCAGTAACAATGATTTTTCTAACTTCCATGGGGAGGAATTTATCCACTGACTCCTAGTTCCTAAATGTCAAAGATATGCCTGACAGGCATTGATGCTGTACTCCTCTGAGTTGCACCACATGGTTCCTTAGGGAGTCCACAGTGTCCGTAACCACAAGGAAGCCTCTGGCAGAGGAGAGGTGCATGGTACAGGCACAAAGTCAGCCACTATTGAGTGCTGTCTGTGTAGAACTGGCCAGAGTCCATGCAGAGGTGGTAATAATATTACCGACTTATCATGGTTGACATAAGAATTAAATGTGAATGTAAGTAAAGTACATAGAACAAGGCAGGACAGCTAGTTATCATTAGCATTAGTAGATATTAATTATTGTTGTTGTTACTACTTCTCCCACTACTACTAAAGATTGTAGAAGGGAGTAATAGCATGCTAAGAGAACATATAATGGGTTAGAATGAGGGAGAAAGTGGAGATGGGAAGACTGCTTAGATCCAGGAGCACACATTTGAATGTATTGAATGGGTTAATCAAAAGGCTATTGAAATATTTCAAGTGAGCAGGTAAATAAAGAAGATTGGTATATTTTTGAAAATCAGGTAGTCCTCTAGCTCTGTCTTTGGTTTTATTTTTTTTTCTTTACTTTTTTGGTTAAATTGACAACAATAACAACAACAATAGCAAAAACGAACCACATTGGTATGGAAAAATATTTCTGCACCCAAAAGAGTTTCAGTGCAAGTATTAATGGCTACTGATTCTCAGTCTGGACATCAGGGAATAATAGGAAGCAATAGGGATTGAGGGAAACAGGAGACTGTATGCCCTGTAAAAGAATAACTATAGGGGCACCTGGGTGGCTCAGTGGGTTAAAGCCTCTGCCTTTTGGCTGGTGTCGTGATCCCAGGGTCCTGGGATCCAGCTCCGCATGGGGCTCTCTGCTCAGCGGGGAGCCTGCTTCCTCCTCTCTCTGCCTACTTCTCTGCCTGCTTGTGATCTCTGTCTGTCAAATGAATAAGTGAAGTATTAAAAAAAAAAAAAAGAATAACTATTGATCAGCAGCAGTTGAAAATGCCATATGAGACATCAGGCCAAATTCTACCCTGTTTTCTGATATTTGAAGAGTAACTGAAATCCTGAGATTTGTATGAAATCACCCACATTTTAAAGTTGGTTCAAATTTTTCTATTATGTGAGTCAAAGAAAACATGTAAAGGCCTCTCGAAAGCCATGGTTGTTTATTTGCCATCTTTTGAGGACTGGGAGGGCAAGAGGCCAGTTTATAAAGCTGTGATTTCCCATAATACAGATGCCATATCTTATTTATATCTATATACTCAGTATTAATAGTGCCTTACAGGCTCAGATATCAGTAAAATGATCCTTCCCTTACAATCTAGATGGGAGACAGACACATGAGCATATAATTATAATACAGTGTGATAAATTCAATGATGGAGATGTGTCCAAGATACCATGAGAGAGCAGAAGTAAGGTAACTAATTCAGGAGGGAACCTATATCCAAAAAGTCTTGGAGAAGGTGACCCAGCTCTAAGCTAAACAGTAATTAAAACAAAACCAAACCTAAGAAGGTCAGACATATGTTTTGTTTCTTTTCAATATTTGCTCTATCATATTTTTCTATGTTGTTTAAAGTGGTTAAAGTAAATACTGAAATTTACAGAAACATATAGTAATTCTATATTCAGCTTCTATAGTAATTCTTATTCAGCGTCATGCTATGAAAAAAAATAAATGCACCAATATTTCCACTTAGTAGTAAAAATGGGCAACCAGAAAAAGATTGTCAAATAGTGAAATATTTTATTTCCTTAGAAAATAACCACATCATCTGACAGGAAAAATTATTTCAAAATAATAAGAGTACTTATTCAGCCAATATTAAAGGGGATTGACATATTTTCTTATGTGCTTCTCAGATTTGGAAAATACGGTGGTAAAATTGCCTTTTCTTTCTTTTTTTTTTTTTTTAAAGATTTTATTTATTTATTTGACAGAGAGAAATCACAAGTAGTCGGAGAGGCAGGCAGAGAGAGAGAGGGAAGCAGGCTCCCTGCTGAGCAGAGAGCCCAATGCGGGACTCGATCCCAGGACCCTGAGATCACGACCTGAGCCGAAGGCAGCGGCTTAACCCACTGAGCCACCCAGGCGCCCCAAAATTGCCTTTTCTTTAGTAAGAAACACAGATTTTTGTCCTCTGGAGATAATAAAGAACTTTTATATGCATACTTCAGCAGTCAAATAATTAAATACTCTGGAAATACCCTTGAAAGTAGTTTAGATAGATGGTTGCATTTGAAAATTTTCAAGTTCTTTTTGAAATCTGAAATTCTGTTTTCTTTTTTGTTCTTTATGAAAGACAACATTTTGTTCTAGACACTGGTATACCCCATTAAAATGAAACCTGAATAAATGGGTGATCAAAAACATGCTAAATTTGTTTAGTTACCATTTTATCAGTCACTAATGTGCACAGGGCAGAGGATCTGAAATGGAAGGATCACATTATTTTAAGTCAGTTACTATAGTATATTATTTTAAATTCTGTTTATTTTTCTTTCTTTTGGTAAAAGATCTAAGAGAGTGACATTTTAGAAAGGAATACTTTCCTTGAAGGGGAGAAACCATCTTTGGGACTGGTAAACCACCTTACTTGCTTTAGCCACTTACAGAGTTAGTTTCCGGTACAATAAAATGTTAGTAATTTTGGCTTTGGCTAATTAGCAGTTTGTAATAAAACAGCTGTGACATAGGGTAAAATTTGTTTTTGAACCATTTAAAAGAGGGTGAAATGATTTTTTAAAGCAGCTTACTATTAGAAAGGAATCTACAGATGAGATGCTTAAGATGAAAAAAGAACAAGCTGCTCTCAAACACTTTAGGAGTGTGAACTTAAAGAGATGAGCCATGTACAAATTATTTAAACCTATTCTGAATCCTGTCTCATTTGGAAGGAACATGAAAGGTTCTTCAGTGGCATTCTAGTGTCATCAACGCAGGGCCCAGCTTCCATTTTCTTTTTTCCTACCACAGTGTTCCTTTGGGAAACCAGCCAGATGGTAAGCATGGAATTGACCCCACCCTGGTCCTGGGGTGAGCCCTGAATAGTTTAAGCCAAGAGGCATATTATCCATGACATGAACTGTATCAATCATAGTGAAATTCTACAAAGAATGCTAGAATGCAGATCTGCTCTACTCTCTGTGGCACTGTTGCTGCCAGTTCTAGTATCATGTGGGGAGCTGTATTGAAGGAGGAGTTGATAGAAGCAGATGGGCAGAGCTGGAAATTGGCAGGGAAATGAATCCAAAACCCTCAGCATACGGCAAACCTTGAATCGTTTGATGTCTGAAGACAGCATTACCCTAGTACCTTTTAGTTGCTTGGACCAAGGCACTCCTTTATTGTTGCAGTTACCTGGGTTCTTTCACTTGTGGTTGATATCTGATACATTAGATGCTGACCGGGAGTAAAGAAACCCAGTTGTTAGGAGATGATTCATGCTGAGCACCAATTTTCAGGAAGAAGACCAAAGTCTTATGATTTGGGTGACTTGAAGTTAGAGGTGACCAGCTGTTGAATCCCAAAGGATGGGGCAAAAACTATTTAAATGTCTTTTATTGAAGATTAGGATTGATTCCAAAATTTAAAGTGAAAGTTGAACCTGCAGATGGCAACAAGTTTGATGACAGGATGAAGATAGGCTAAGAAATAGCCTGGGTCTGAGTCCATTTATAGCACTTTTAAATTTGATTTTTTCTTAGAATTGGGGACTAAATTTTTGAGTAGGACCTGAACTTTAATTTTATAATGGCTAGGGAAAAGGAAAACATAAATGCATATAAATATATTAATTAATTGAATACTTAAAAATAAATTTCCTTTATAGCCAATGTCTATACCAATAAGTGAGACAAAGCTATGTAATTATTTTCTTTATTTTAATGGCACCAAGAATGCACATGAGAATAATACGTTGACAATTGTAGTTAGAGGATAAATTTCTTTGCTATCCTCTCCCAGAAAGACAATTCTTATCTAATTTAGTCTTATATTCCTAGGATCTAGTACAGTTATTGTTTGGCAAACTGAGTGGATAATCTGGTTGTCTACCTATAGATTCCCTGAAAGCTAACTTTGACGTAAGGACTTGGAAAGACATGGTGTATTTGGGATATGAACTTAGGCAGTCAAGCAATAGAGTAGGAAAGTGAGCCAGAAAGAGGAGAAGAACCAAGAAAAGGTGTGTTCATAAGCCACATATCATTGTAGACAGCAGAAGTTCTGTCTCAGTGGGGACATTCTGAGAAACCCTGTAGAACAGGACTCAGAATTGTTTCCTGGGACAACAGGAAAGCAAGGACTTAATCTTCCATACCCCATTCTCCACCAGATAAAGGCTTGACTGCATGCTGAGAGGTTAACTTGCCAGTACTTCTTTCTATTGTGCTTCTCTGCAGTGATGCAAGCTACCACAGTGTGGAGAAAGCCCTTGGGGAGAAGAATGAGGGAGAGTCAGGGATTTGATTTGGGGGGCTGGCAGTGTGCCAGAAACCATCTGTCAGGGGAACACAGAGGCATGCCAAGAGGGTATGGGGTGGACACCAAGAGCATTTGCCACACTGATAATCAGGATATCTGTTTTTATCTGGCCAATATTTCTTACCCACTTTGGATCATGGCATCTACCCTTCTTTTGGTAAACTAATGCTCCCCCACTCCACACATGTCTGGTGTGCCAGTCGCTGGCTGCTGGATTCCATTTTACTGCCCTAGAATTTTATATTCTAGGACACTGAGAAGAACAGAAGATCTCTCTTTCCTCTGGGTTCATTGGCTGAATTATATAAACCTAGAGTTGTCTGTAGCCATGCTTCTTCCCTTACTGCAAGGAGGAGGTCGTCTGTAGTAGGAGAGAATGAAGCCAGTACAGTAGAGAGAAGCAAAACTCAGGAGTGGAGAGAAACATTACAGACAAGACTGATTTTTTTTAGATGAAGTCATTGTATAAGGCTGACCTGCCTCTGTCAGGAAAATACTCCTGACCTACCCAGTCCACTGAGGAAATCAGTTTTCCACTCTACTCCCTGCCCTACTAATTTTTTTTTTCCTTTGTATCTGCTACATTGAATTAATTTCTCTCACAACCAAAATAGTATTAACCAATATACTTTATAAATATTATACATGTTTCTCTTTATATATTTTATTCTACAACGTGCTGAATAGTTGGCAAGCGTTAGATTCTAGGAGGCTGAGAATCCTGAAATGAACCATTTGTACATCATCTGTACGTCATTTGTATGTCATCTATACTAATGGAAAAGTAACAACTGGGGAGAAAATAATCTTACCTCTGGTCTAGGGATAGAGAAAAAGGATAGAGGAAAATGACATGAGTATTGTGGTCTACAGAAAAGCAAATCCCTTTAGGAGATTCTGGGTCTAGCACATAGAAAGGTGGGTTTATATACAAGTTTTAATTAGGACGTCAGAGCACTGAGGGTTGGTTGCCTGAGTCCATCAAGAATGATTTGTATCAGCAATGTGTCCTTGGTTTTGTGTGTTTAAAGATGTTTTAAAGAGTTTTACTATGTATTTATCATCTTAAAATTATGATGTAATACTTCACGGTGACATCTTTAGATAAACACTCCTGCTTTTTCCTCTTCTTTTTGCTTTAACTGACTATTGGGAACAAGTTTAAAAGTAAATAGCTTGAGGATATTGTTACCTACATTATGAGGCCTTTTTATTTTATTTTTCTTTCGTTAAATAGAAAATTCCTATACTTCTCTCAGTATGCGCCTATAAAACCCTGTTTATTTACTGCTTAATTTTCTGTTTGACACTTTCATGATACTTGTTCAAATTGAAAAATAGCTTCGAGCTAATTTATGTGTGTGTATACACACACACACACACACACACGTATAATCTTGTAAAAACAGCAAATCGTTTTTGAGAAAGCATAAGAAATTGACTTTATGTTAGATTCTGATGAGAAAGTATGAAGTTTAATGCAGTTTTACAAACTTTTGAGTAATTCTTGTGTCCAGGGATTGTGCTAGACCCAAAATAATATGCTGCATATCCAGCTCTCATGTAGAGCATGGCAGATGATTCTTGTTACTGGAGAATACCAAGAAATTACTATGAAACTCCGCTGTCTTTCCTGGAATTGAATTTTGAGAAGGCAAATCTGAAACCACGGGATAGACAATCTGATATTTCAGTCCCACTGCCAGGGGCACATTTATCTCAGGTAAACCTTGCCCACTATGGGTTGTGTCAAGGAAGGGGATAGGAGGAATGTTTACCAGGAACAGTGGAAGCACAAGTAATAGTTAAGGAGGAAAGGGAAGTCGCACTGGGGCTGAGCATCAGGTCTGGAGACGCTTAGGGAAGTAAACAGGAAATTAGTTTTGAGATGAAATCAGGGAGGACTGGGAAGAAGTTGGATCAAGAGAGTGAATGTTAACTATGAAAATAGAGGAGGATTCAAAACCCAGTTTTCTGGGATGTTGGCAGGAGTGAATCTGATAGCTTCAAATTGTCGTTCAGAGCCAGATATTATTCACGAATCAAACAAGTGAAAACCAAGACAGTGAAGGCCATCTAGCTGTTACTTCTAGGGCAGTAATTGTTTTTCCTAAAGCAGTTGTATCAATTTACATTCCTACCTGCAGTATATGGGAATTCGGTTGCTCTATGTCCTCATCAAATAGCTGGTTACAGGATTATCAATAGTAAAACACATTCATGTATTTGGTCAGGAGGAAGTGAGAACCAATTTCCTATAATCTGAGAGAATCATACTGGATAGATAAGAATAAGGGCTGATGTTTAGAATAATCTTGAGGAAAAAATTACTTAATCTCCTTGTGTTATGTAATTATTCATGAAATTATATAATACTTCGTAAGCTTGTCGTGAGGATTTCAGTGTGTTAAGACTTGCAAAGTACATTATGTTTGCAATGTTAACTGTTATTATTATATCTTCGTCATAGAGTGTACTAAATAGTGAACATTCCTGGGTACATTCTTCCACTAAACTGCGCTAGCCCTCCCTAGATACTCCTGTATCATTCACCCATTCATCAGGGAGGAGGATCATAAAACGCACTTCTTTTGTTATTATCTGGCAATGCCAGACAAATAAATCCATAAAAAAAGTGGTTGGATAGGAAGCAAGAGAAAATAAGGATTTGTTATCTTGTTCATAATTTCCGTTATTTTAAGTATTCTCAAGATTTATGAAGAGCCAAAGATACTGATTTTCCTGCAAACTCAAAACACTGGCTTAGGAAACATTTCTCTTAATTGTCTAGGAAATAAAATGGAGTAAATAAAATTTAAAAATCAATTACGGTGCCTGGGTGGCTGAGTTAAGTGTCTGCCTTCAAGCCCAGTGCTGGGCTCCCTGCTCAGTGGGAAGTCTGCATTTCCCTCTTCGTCTCTCTGTCTCTCTCTCAAAAGAAGAAACAAAATCTTAAAACAAAAAAGAAACAAACAAACAAAAAAACCCACCCAAAAACCTTGCTTATTATTGTACACACATATAAAATAATTTCTACCAATTTATATAATTTCAGATATAATTTCAGAAGTAAGAAGACATGGCAGATGCTGTCAGTGGAATCAGTGTAGGCTAAATTTTAGCCTTATGAAGGCAAATTACTTTTATATCAGGTCAACACATTATAAAAATATAATCTGAAATATGAATATTTTAATTAAAAGCAAAAACTAAATATCTATACCATGTTTAGGAGTAAGTCAGTAGTACCTTTTTGTAGAGCTTATTTATTTATTTTTAGTAATCTCTATACCCAATGTTGGATTTGAATTTAGGAGCCCAAGATCAAGAGTCGTATGCTTTTACAATGGAGCCAGCCAGTGACCCTATCAATTGTACTTTAAAGCAAAAAAACCAGCATATTTTGGTTGTGGCTTTCAGTACTCAGGAGCAAATAGATCAAGTTTACTTTTCTTCTGAAGCAATGCTGTAAATAAGCCAACGATTTTTATTTGCCACTTATTTGCATAACCAAAGTGCATTTGGGTGGACTGGAGTTAGTCATGCATTGTCATGTATTTCATCCTAATGATTTAAATATTACTTTATAAATAATTCAAACAATATAGAGTATGGTAATAAAGATAGACATAACCGGAATCTTTACCACCATTAATATTTGTACATCCTCATTTGAATGTTTGTTAAATCAAAAGTTTATCTCTCATTAGTATTCTCATTTGCTTACTGGGCTACACAGTTTGATTCACATACAATACCTTGGAATAGCCAGTGAAGTGTGTTTATTTGTTGGTTGCTTCCTTCCATCATTCCTCCCTTTCTTCTAAAAATATTTCAAATATCCTATACCTGTGTTGGTTTTAATGGCTCTAGGTCACCATAAACCAGTCAGCCTATGAGCTCAGTAGGGTACTGGTGAGTGAGGCCAATCAGACCCCAAAATCCAATGTTCTGGGATACCAGTTGTGGAAAGCAGACTTTCTCTTTTCTGCTAAAAACATGTAGCCTTGGACCTTCTTGAAACTTCAAGGGGAGTGCCTGCTGGGAATGGAACTACCACAAAGGAAATATTGCTGAAGAATGAGAGGCAGCAACTACATTCCAGTCACGTTGTTTTAATCACTGGATTAAGCTTCTTCTGAGACAAGACCTGCTCTGGACTTTTCAATTACGTGAGCCGATACATTCCCTGTATTGTTTAATCCAGTTTGAGTTGGAATTTTAGTTACTTGCAACTAAAGTCACCCTGACAAATACATTGAACTTCAGGTAATTCCATTTTTTAAAAAGATTTTATTTTTTTATTATTTTTTATTTAATTGAGAGACAGCATGAGAGGGGGTGGGTGGTGGGTGGGCAGAGGAAGAAGCAGAATTCCCGTTGAGCACAGAGCCCAACGGGGGCTTCATCCCAGGACCCTGAGATCATGACCTGAGCTGAAATTAGATGCTTAACCAGCTGAGATAGTCAGGTCCCCCAGGTAATTCAGTTTTTACAAAAGAGCTCCATGAGGTGACTAGAAGTGCTGGGAGATCTGTTCTTGTGTATAATTTCAGCTCTTTCATGAAATCACTACATCTATAATGTAGAAGTAGTATATCTATCTATATGGATAGATCATTGGGTTTTCTATTAGGGAAGGTAAGTTTTAGTCTGTTCTGATAATTTTTGATTAAGTTAATTGTGTAATTCACTTGACCTTAATGTCTTTATCTATAAAATGAGCAATTAGGCTTTTACCATGTTCTTTAACTATCTGTGTATTGAAGCAGAACCCTTTTTCAAAGAAATTCTTTGTGGAACCCAACAAGTAAGATAAATAATTATAAGTTGCAGGAAGGTTAATTATTATTCTCATTCTTGTGTCTGTAGCATTGCCATATATTTGGCAAAATATATGTGTCCAGCAAATAGTTGCTTGGTAAATGAATAAAAGAACTGTGTGGCAGGGATGCCATGGAGTCTGTACCCCGCTCTTGCTTAGCGTTTCCCTTATCCTCCTGAGCTGCCCTTGAAGACCCATCAAGGAACTTAAAGAGGTTCGCAGAGCACAGCCTGACAGCAATGACTAAATGATCTATAAGGCCCTTCTAGTTCTAACATTGTATAGTCCAACCTAGTGATTCTCAGCTGTACCAGTCCAGTAGTCCATGTTGATAATGTCATCAGGATTATATTCGGAGATATTTTAAATTATTTTTCCTTCTCTACTGAGATTTTTTTCTGTTGCGTTAATTAAGTACTATTAATTAGTCATGTACTATTTTAATTAATCACCACTTGATTAATGTTACTTTTTTAAAAACCTGCCATTACCAGGCATAGGCCCTGCTGGTAGAGCAGTGAACAAGATGGAATGGCAGATGTGGTCCCATTGTATTAGAGCCTCCATGGATGTACATTAGAATATCCCAGAGGGCTTTGAAAATCTTGACGCTCCCAGGTCTCACCCCTAGAGAATCTCATTCAAGTGGTTTAGAGCCCTGGCTCAAAATGGAGTTGGGGAGATTTTGTTCCTCAGGGACAAAATGTCTGGAGACATTCTGATTCTCACAGCTGGGGAGAGGGGTGCTTCTGGTGATGCTATTAAACAACACACAGCACAGCTCCCCAACAAATAATTACCCAGGGAAAAATGGCGGCATGGCCAAAGTTGAGAAACCCTGCTCTAGGGTTTGGCCTGGTGATTCTAGTGTGCAGTTAAGGTTGCAGATCACTGTTCTAGAATCTCCCAGGAAAGAGTGGTATGGTGGATGAGGGACCTGTAGCAGTCTGTGTGATTTGGGAAGAGCTTCCTGTGTGATTCTCTATACCTTCTCTCCAGCCAAGTTGAAACTTGTGCTTTATTTACAAACTCCCAGCTATGTGCAATGAATGTGAAGGCTAAACAGATAAATAGGATATGTTTTTAAGACTCAGGGGAATTGTAATTGAAGATAAAAAGGCATTCACAGACTATTTTACAATGGAAAGAGATGGCTAGATTGTAGATTTCTTATTCTCTTTTTTTTCTTTTAAAGATTTTATTTATTTATTTGACAGAGAGAGATCACAAGGAGGCAGAGAGGCAGGCAGAGAGAAAGAGGGGGAAGCAGGCTCCCCGCCAAGCAGAGAGACCAATGTGGGACCAATTCCAGGACCCTGGGATCATGACCTGAGCCAAAGGCAGAGACTTAATCCACTGAGCCACCCAGGCACCCTGAGATTTCTTATTCTTTTTGCTTAGTTGTAGCTTCTAAAATGTCCGATATATTTGTACTAAAGAAGTAAAGTGGTAAAAGTAAAAAAAAATACTATAAATAAATATGATATTTAAAAAAGAGTGTATACACTATTGCTTTAAAATGAAAAGTATGATTTCACAATGGATTTTGTTATTTATTGAATGACAGCTAGTTGAATAAAGTAGCCTTTGCAAAAAGACTTATTTTGTGATGCACTGACTTCTCCATTCTGAGGTAGTCAAAGAGAGACTGGGCAGCTATCTAGCCCCCCCACCCCCATTTATATGGCTGTATATATATCATGTGTTATGTATGTATTTCTGAGCCAGTCATTAGGAGTTGGTTTTATAAGTAAGCTTATCATAACTATGTGAAGTTAACACATATTCCCTCTTTAAAATGCATTTTTCTTTGGGCTTTCAGGAGATAGTTTCATGACAGTGAGGAGATATAAAAGGACAGAATTTATTTCTTCCTCCCATGATGCCTCTATGCATGCTGCGTGTGGGGTGTGTGTGTGTGTGTGTGTGTATGTAGGAATGGCTACGTATGTAGGAAACACAAATCTGAAGAGAGTAAGGGCCTCAGTTTCCTGGCAGAAATGGATCTGGTAGGAGGTCACTACATTTGAGGTAGTGGAAGAGGAAATGTTTGAGGTGTTGGGATAGTGGAGATGGATGAAAGTTTGACCAGTAAAGCTTTTAAAACACATTTTTGAGCCTAATCTAAGCCTTACCTGAGGTTGCAAATATATCTGTGTAATTGTGAAGTTAAAAAACAAACCAAACCAAACCCAGGCTCTCTACTTGTCTTGAAGGATGGGAATATCTATATTAGTTTAGGTGATTTCCAGAGTTCTGGTAGGGCCAGTTCTGGTATGTAAATTTATTTGGGGGGAAAAAAGAATGAATGAGAGAGAGAGAGGGAGAGAGAGCCTGTCTGGCAGTCCTTGGAGATAAACGTGAAAGTTTAAAGCTGCTTGCTATTTTCAAAATGTGTGCTTTGATCATTGTTTCAGTGGAATTTTAGTCTGGGGAAGGGATTGTATGGTGTTATGTGTCTTGGTTCCATGCATTTGCTCATTTAAGGCTCAGTTCAACTGACATTTTCTCCCAAGAAGTCTTTGATCACATCAGCACAGAGGACTTTGACAATTTTAAGACATGCAAAATAGTCACTGTTATATTATTTATCATTTTTAACAGTGCAGTTCTCCTTAATTAGCTGCGAACTCACAGAGGCAGGACTGCGTTTGTATCTTCCTTAGCAGGCCAAACCCAATGCCTTGGCATCATAGGTCCTCAAAAAAGGTTTGTTGAGAGGGATAATTTTGTTTTCTCTCCCTAACCCAATAATAAGAGATATGATGCAATCCTTCTTCTTCTGGCTCTGATTGTAAGAAGCAACCACAACAAATTTTTCTGTAAAACTCTACATTTAGATGTAGAGTTCCAGTGTGCAACATCTGCCACCAAACCAGGAAAGGACACTATATATTAATGTTAGAAATCCACAAATGCTTTGGTTTCAAATACTTTCCACTGCTTTTTTTTTTTCTTTCACCAAATGAAATCTTTCCATGTTTTAGCTCTAAGAGAGATTAAGCACATTCAATCTAATTATGCAACCTACTGACAAAAGCAATCTAAATGTGAAACACTCTGCTGGTTGTATTTCACAGTTGCCATTGGAAACAGAGACAAGTTTGGAAAACTGTAAAGTCAAGTCTGAGCCTTGGCATTAGTATGCCTCTACGGGAAGGCATTTCCTGGGTCTGTTCTTTCTTCCCTTCATTCTTTGTATGCACGCTGTGTGTGTCCAGTCAGGCTCTACAAATAACTGAAAAGACTGTATCAAAGTGGGAATACTGCATATATTAAAAAATGGAGAAATGCTTTACAAGTTAAACAAACACCAAACAAACAAAACCCAGCCTGCCAGGGAGTCTGAGACTTGATACTTTCTGAAGTTGGATAAGGCACCATTTATCTGATGTTGAAGAAGACCAGTTTTCCTGGTACTTAAAAATTTCAAATTCCATACATCCTTGGTAACTCCTCAGGCTAAGAATTCAGCCTTATGTATTACAGTTGTTAGTTGTGGATTTTTGTTTCTCACCATGGTAGTATGTTATATTCAGACACAAAGATGTGCTAGTTCCAAAACAGGTTTCTTAAGTATTTTCATTCACTTTGGGTTAAACAATGAACAGTGTATTTCTTTCCAAAAATAATTTTGGTGATTATTTTGAATCACAGAGGCCGAGTTTACATGACAGCTAAAAAACATTTTGGAAGTGGAAAAAAGGAGTGTTGGCATCGATGCAGGGAGCATCAAGATACGCAAAATGGTTTCCTTGAAACGAGAGCACTCGGCCATGTAAAGACAGCCGGTTTGACCAGACAGCCAGTCTGACCAGTTTTCAACTTGCCAGGCTCTCATGTGTGTTATCTGATTGGAAAGTCTTTGCCACTGACTGACAGGTATGGCAAACCCCTGCAGGACAGCTCTTTGTAACAGAAACTGAGCTCTGTGTTCACCTCTCTGTCAACTCTGAGCACCAGAGCGTTAATCCAAGAAGGCTGAACTGTGTTCCTGAGCTCCTCACCTCCCCCAGGCCCTATGTTAATGTATGCAGAAGGGAGGTACCTTCCCTTGTCTCCTGGCCTCCAGTGCTGAGATCCCAGAATGCCTTGAGGCAGGGCCCACCCAAGGGATTGCTAAATAGACTTTCTAATTTACACAGATCTTGAAATCATTAAAAATCCGGTTTCCACATTCTATTTCATGTCTCAGACTTGTACTATTAGTCTCCACCCAAGACCTCCCAGCTGGAATCGTAGTGCTTCCCAGCTGCAGGCTTAGCATTCATTCATTTATTTATTCATCCATCCAGTTGTCTATCCATATCTTCATTTAACCAATTTTATTTGTTAGTCATTGCTCCAGACTCAATGTTTATATCACCCTAAAATTCATGTGTTGAAACCTAATTCCCTGTGTGGTGGTATTTGGGAGTGGGCCTTTTTTAGGATTAGGTCATGAGGGCAGAACCCTCATAAATGGGATTAGTGTCCTTATAAAGAAACCCTAGAGAGCTCCTTAGCACCTTCTACTGTTTGTGGACACAGTAAAAAGTCTATGAAATGGGAAGAGGGCTCTCCTTAGATATCGAATCTCTCCTCAAGAACTATAAGAACTAAATATTTGTTGTTTATAAACTACTTAGTCCATAGTATCCTGTTACAGCATTTCAAACTAAGACAGTTTTGTCCTATATACTGGGCATGGTGCTGTGAATACAGTGGTAAGCAAAAGGAGACACAGTCTTGTTCACACAGATCTTACAGTCTACTGAGGGTAAGGGATAATCAGTCCCAATCAATTAAGAATGAGCCAAGTTCTATGGAGAAAAGGTAGAGGCTGCTATGGTAGAGGATACCAGGTTGGGGAGTGGGGAGGATCAGCAGCAAGGCTTTCTCCCAGAAAAATTCAAGCTTTTCTGAGATGAGTTGGAGTTGTGTTGCTAAAGGAGTGAGGTGGGGGTAAGCAGAGGATTTCATAGGGATGGGGGCATGCACAAAGCCCCTCTGGCAGGAGGAGGGTCAGTATTGCCCAGGAATGTAGACAAGAGCCTGGAGAATGAGAAGGAACAGGGTGGGAGAGGATCTAAACAAAACCTTGTAGATTATGATTAAGATTCTCCTCAGTAGGCTAAGAGAAATGAATGAAGCCTTTACAGCCTGACAGTGGAAGGGCACCTGGCTGGATCAGTTGGTGGAGCATGTGACTCTTGATCTTGGGGTCTTGAGTTTGAGCCCCATGATTTGGGTAGGGGTTACTTAAAAAAAATTAAAGCATGACAGTGGAAGGATCACAGTTATGAATATTTTAAAAGATCACTAGGTTATACTGTATTGAAAGTGGATTAGAGTATAGGCAGAAGTGAGATGGGTGATAGTGGTCTTGGTGTGGATGAAGATATCTGGGCCTTAGTGATGGTGTGTATAAATAGTAATGGATAGACTTGAGAGACTTTGCAAGGCAAATCCATTGGGCTTAGTAATATATTGCATGTGGAATGTGAAGGAGAGGATTCTGGGGTTGTAGAACTTTCTCATTAGTGCAGTCATTCACAGAAAGGGAGAACTGGAAGATGGTCATGTAAAGGAGAAGATTGTGGAGGCAGTTGTGGACATTTTGAGTTTGAGACATGTAACTGGAGATGTCCAGAAGGCATTTGAAAATTGAAGTTTTAGTTTCCAGGGAGTGATCTGGAAAAGAATACTACCTATATGGATCCCTGGTGGTAAGTGCATCCGTAAGTGCAGCTGAGCTTTCCTGAGGAGACAGTGTGAATTAAATTAGACAAGGGGGCCTAGGAGTGAAGACTGTGCTATTCAAACATCTAGTGGTCAGACAGAAGAAAATGAAATCATGAAATTGAGTAGGGTGGTCAGAGATATGAAGACAAAACCAAGAGAGAATAGCTTACTGAAATTTCTCCATTTGTCTTTCTGCCTTTCTGCATGCCACTCTGTGCCATGGGAAGTTCATTTCTAGGAGCTGTATAATCCAGACTCCCTTGACCCTGGCTTGATTGTGGACTCAGCCTCTGAGAGAGAGGTCAGATACATTTTCCTGGCTCCCTTCCTTTATGCTGTAGTTTTATGGTAGCTTCATTCTTCTAATGTCTGCAGTTTTTATAATAGAGTGTGTTGAAGAGTATATGAAAGGCAAAGAGAGTAAATATTGAAGCATTGGTGAGTTTTTTTTTTTTAAAGATTATTTATTTATTAGACAGAGAGAGAGAGAGAAAGAGAGAGAGAGAGAGATATGTTTCACAAGTAGGCAGAGAGGCAGGCAGAGAGAGGGAAGGGGAAATAGGTTCCCCGCCGAGCAGAGAGCCCAATGCGGAGCTCGACCCCAGGACCCCGAGATCATGATCTGAGCTGAAGGCAGAGGCCCAACTCACTGAGCCACCCAAGTGCCCCAGCACTGGTGAGTCTTAAGGCCACATGTTGTGTGGCCTCCAGAGAAGATTATAGCTACTGTCAAATCATAGCACGGCGGATTGGCTTTAATGCTCCCCTATATGGAAAATGTCTTGTGTGTACCCTCTCTGCATCTTCCATATATTCTTCAGTCTACTCCAATCTAGCAGTTTACCAACATTTTGCATAAAGGAAAATAGTCACAGGAAAGTAGCTGGAGGTGAATATGGGCTTCAAGGAGAGTTAAAAAAAAACACAACACAGAAATCCTTAATCAGGTCAAGAAGTATATTCATAACCTCAAGATCAGCATGTAGTGGAGACTGGAGTTAGTTTAGTTGCTGTAGTTCCAGTGTATGGTGTGTAATGGGAGAGATTTACACATATACCAGAATTACCTGAAATGTGTTGTATTCTCCATTGCCCACCATGGTGGCCCAACATGTATGATTAGGTGACTGGCTGCTTGCTTACCTTATCCGGCTCTGGGCAGCAGTGTCTCAACCAAAATAAAGAAGTGGGTACATTTAGTCCTAATCAGTATCTATACCAATGATTAGATGGTTCTTGACTTGGAACTTCTAGCAGCAGAAAGCAGCATTTGAAAATGACCAAGCCTGTATTTTGGAATGAGGACTCTCTAAGTGTTCTGTTGAGTTAATGATAAAACATGAATAATGAACTAATGCTGAAAATAATATTCCTATTTTTAAAAAATTTACTGCTGAAAATTTTAACAAATGAAGTCATACATTTATCCTTGTTCTTGTTTTGTTTTCTTAAGTTGTCTTTGTTGTTCTGTCATACATCTCTTGTATGTGCTTGACTGTGCTAGGGAAGTTATATTCTTGAGTCTGTGCCTTAATTACTGAGTAGAGAAAGTGTGTGTGTGTGTGTGTGTGTGTTTTAAGTATTATTACTTTAAGTTTACTTTAAGTATAGAAGTCCTATTAACTATTTTTAAAGAGGATGGCTTCTATCCAGGCATTTCTGCTAAATGCCTTCTGGTAATTCTGCTTATTTTCCTGAAAATGGCTTATTTTTTCGTTTGCTGCATTGCAACTTTTGGCTTATTTTTGGATATTCTCTATTGCCTTTATGTTCTACCTGCATGTTGCAATATGAGATTTATTTTACTTATTTTGTGAGGGAAAGTATTTTGCAGTATGAGTCTGAGCTGGAAAAGATCCCCATTGGGCAAGAAGCATAATGCCATTGTAATTCCAGTCTTAGTTTGTTAAACATTCTTCCTGGATGCAGAGAAGCTCAGGAGTTTAACTGTTTTAAAACCAGTTTCATGGGACGCCTGGGTGGCTCAGTTGGTTGGACGACTGCCTTCAGCTCAGGTCATGATCCCGGAATCCCGGGATCGAGTCCCGCATCGGGCTCCCAGCTGCATAGGGAGTCTGCTTCTCCCTCTGACCTTCTCCTCGCTCATGCTCTCTCTCACTGTCTCTCTCTCTCTCAAATAAATAAATAAAATCTTTAAAAAAATAAAACCAGTTTCATGTGGGTGATGCAGATGCCAAAATTTAGGTATATACAAAGGAGTTTTAACATGTAAGAGTGCAGAAGTGAAATTTAGAGCTGGATTAAAATTCAAACCTGAAAGATTTTAATTCCTAATTCTACAGTTTCTTAGACATTTTATACTTGGGGATAAAATCATCTTTTTATGCTGTTAGAGCTTTTTCTGTTGGTGAAATCCTATAGGCCCAAGGCCACCTCTACAGAATGGAAACAACATAGTCTATGATTTGGATCAGAAATTACGATCCTGGTTAACAGTTCTATTGTTGTTTACCCCATGACCTGGACTCTGGACTCAGCCCGGGTGTCTGCTTCCTGACTGCACTGTAGTAGCTGAGACTCACTGGGTTGTACGACTTGCCTACTCCAAATTCTATCAGGCCTCCTCTGATCTATCAGACTTCCCAGTCTAGGCCTTTCATTGCAAATCCCGACCTTTGCCACATCCTGTGTGGCACTCACAAGACCATATGATAGCATGGAAAGTCATAGAGTTGGGATGAAATGACAGGGCACATTAGCACATTAAAACAAATAAAAAAATTATTATTCATAATAGTTGACATATTCTACTATCCTCACCTATGTACGTAATGCCTATGCATAAAGCTTACAGGCAAAGTTAACATAAGCTGTTGTGGAAAGATGTTCAGCCATGCTTGAAAAAAGATCAAGTACGAGACTTAAGATATACTTTCAGCTTAATGAAAATGACCTCATTCTAAACATCATGGGCTACAAACATATGTTTGTTAAAATTCAGAAAAAAAGAGTAGATAAACCCTGGAAGTTGTTATTATAACTAAGCAAATAACATTTTTGCTGCCATTTGGAGATTCTGACAAATTGAGAATTTCTCTTTGAATCTGGGGGTTTAGGAGTTTGTATAGAATATATGTGTGTGTTTTCGTATTTTATTTTAGCAGCAGGTTTTTTTTTTTTCTTTTTGTGTGTGTGTGTGTGTGTGTGTGTGTGTGGTTTTTTTGTTTTTGTTTTTGTTTTGTTTTTAAGGAAATTCTGTCTGGAAGCCTAACACGGATTGGATAGTTACTTTGGTCAATATTTACCTCCCATCCTTCCATCTTTTTCTTGAGGGGTTCCCAACAACATGGTTTGGAAGCCACTGGACTAGATGATCCCAAGGTCACTTCTACTTTAAATGTTCTATAATTCATTGTAACAAGCTTATTTGGACACTCACTAAGGCTCAGTTTGCTTCAGAAGTGTACACAACTGGTAAATGACAAAGGTGACTTTGACACCAGATAGTCTGATTCCAGAGTCCACAATCTTAACCGCATACTCTACTGACTACAACAGTAGCACTGCTGTTTTTTCTCCTGTCTATAAAATGTGGATATACTGAGGAACAAATGAGGGTCATCTATTTATGCATGAGTGGTATTCCTTTGGGTGTGCCCACAGAGACCTTGTTTATTTATTACCACATAACAAATTACCCCCAAATTCTGTGGCTTCAGACAATAATAATTTTTATATATTCATGTCTTTGCGGTTTGGAGATTTAGGCAAGCTCTGGCTGGGTGATTCTTCTGCTCCACATGGTGTTCACTGGGGTTACTCAGTGTTATACAGGGGGTTTGTGGTCTGGCCCAGAGACTCTAGTAACATGCCTGGGGCCTTAGTAATGGCAGGAAGGTGATGCCCAGTTGAGTCTTTCTTTTCTTTGTGCCCTCAAGTCTTTCTGTTTGGTCTCTTCATCAAGGCAATCAGTTTTTTTCACATAATGTGCTTAGGGTGTCATATGTGAGTCTTCTAAGAGAGAAGAAATAGAAGCCGTTAGTCTCTTAGGACCTGGTCCCACAAGTGACCAAAACAGTATTCCTACCATATTTTATTTAGTCAGAGGAATCACAGAATTTTCCCACATTCAAGGGGTGGGTACATAGATCCAATGTTTTGACAAAAAAATGTATCAGAGACTTTGAGGTCATCTTGAATCTTCCACAGACTCAGCTGAGAAGAAGTCTGTCAGAGCACAGGGAAGCACGCACAAATGGGTCACAGTCCAGATTCATATTTTTCCCCTCTGGTTTCAGGAGTTTGGGAATTACAGTATGCTAGAGGATTTATAAGGCAATTCATTTCATCAACCAAGTGTGAACATTGTTCTTTATCTTTGAGAAGGAAGTTCTAAATATAAGATGCTAGGGCCTACTTAAAAAAATCACCACTGCCAAGGAAAATGGGATACCAGTTTGAATAAAATAACTATGGCAAGGCAGAGGAGCAAGATAGATATCATTTTAGGGCAGGAAAAATTGAGGGTTAAATACTCTTTTACTGTGGCTCAAAAAATTACTTACCTGTCAAGTATTGACTCTTGGAGTGGAGGAAGGCATATTCCAGTGTCTTTTTTTAAAAGTAGGGACTGGAATGCCTGGATGGCTCAGTTGGTTAAGCAGCTGCCTTCAGCTCAGGTCATGATCCCAGCATCCTGGGATCAAGTCCCACATCGGGCTCCTTGCTCGGCTGGGAGCCTGCTTCTCCCTCCGCCTCTGCTGCCACTCTGCCTGTGCTCGCTTGCACGTGCTCTCTCTCCTCCCCCCCCCCCCTCTCTCTGGCAAATAAATAAAGTCTTTAAAAAAAAAAAAAGTAGGGACTGTGGTAACCTCTGAGGAAAGCGGACTGTTATGAAAATGCTAAATGTGGTTTTATTAATTGTCTCCCTTCTTTATTCTAATTATAAGATGTCCCTGAAAACCTCTTATTTTTTTGGGTACCCTTGATGCCATTCTCTCTCTTTTTTAAGATTTATTTATTTTAGAGAGAAGGAGAGAGAGCAGAGCAAGGAGAGAATGCCAGTGGGGGGAGGGGCAGAGGGAAAGGGAGAAGCAGACTCCCCGCTGAGCAGGGAGCTGCATGTCAGGCTTAATCCCAGGACCCTGGGATCATGACCTCAGCTGAAGGCAGAGGCTTAACCCACTGAGCCACCCAGGTGCCCTCTTGCCACTCTCTCTTGTCTCATGTAGCAATTGCTTCTTTTTCCATTTCTTTCTCACATATTCAGGGCCTCCTCCTACTCTTCTGACTTTTTTCCTTCTGAGGAGAATCACTTCTATGTCTGTCTTATGTTGAAAATATCTCATCCCTCTATTTGCTTTTGTAATGAACTATACTTTTTTATTCTTTTCATTTCTCTACTAAGGTTCTTACAAAAGAAGTCAGAGTTTATTCCATCCACAGGTTAAGTATTTGGAGTTTTAGAGCAGGGAAGAAAAAAAAAATGTAACACTTCAAATAAAAAGAAAATAATGCAGGAGCAATTTTTTAAAAAAATTAATTAAGTGGTTCAGTCAGTTAAGCATCCAACTCTTGGTTTCAGCTCAGATCATGATCTCAGAGGTCGTAGGATCGAGCCCTGCATGGGGCTCCACACCCAGTGCCAAGTCAGCTTCAGATTCCCCCCCATCCCGCCCCTCCTGCCCACTCACGTTCTTTCTCAAGGAAATAAATAAAATCTTAAAAAAATTAACATTTTAAAGACAGAGCAATTCTCACTGTGCCTCAGCCAGAGAGGAAGCCATTGGAGCCAGTGGTTCAGTGGTTCAGTGGTTCAGTGGTCCTGGTAGCTGAAGGAGGTGGAGATAAAGGGGGGATGAAGGGTGGATAAAATGCATCTGCAAAGAGTTCGTAAGGATTGGATTCCAACCAAAGAGAAAAAGGTAGACAGGAGAATCACAGTTACACTAAATCTGATACTGTGGAAAGTGGGAAATATATAAAAGTAATACACACACACACACACACACACACACACACACACCCCTATGAAAGAGAAGAAGAATAAGGGGACTGTGCACGTGAGTGTGTCCATGTGTGTATATGCCTTTGGGTGGGTGTGCTTATGTGTTTTATAACAAAATGATAGATGGTATCTTTGAAATTTTGTCAGTTTGAAAGATAAGTTATAGATATATACCACATATAGTAGGTATTAATATTAAGCCACATAGTCAGAAATAATGCATTACTTTATTTCCTTTAAATCAACTTAGACCCTAACCTGGTTTCTCCATTCTGAGAAGTTGCTGGGGAATGTGGTATCCATCCTGATGGCAATTCTCTCCCCTCCCCAGGATTACCCGGAAATCTAGAGGCTCATATAGGGCTTAGAAACAAAGGCAGGGTCTTGATTCTCTAATCTGGTGTTGCTGCTGCTGATACCTTCATGACCCAAGCCCTTGAACCCTTGAAATTCAGCAGTTCTTTTCTTCCATGCCATATGTTGGACAGAACTCATCTATAGGCTTGTCACTTGCCCTAGGGAGCAGGATGTAGATCTTCTAGACTCTCTCTCCTTCCAGGCTACCCCTCCAAAATCCATGCCCCACCCATCAACACAGACACAGACTCATACTTCAAAGGGACTCCAGAACTAGCATAATATATCTGACAAGTGTAGACGTTTACAAAAGATTGCCTTCGAGTAGTTTTGCTTATGCAAATATCCCCATGGAGTCTGGTCAGGTTTAAGGATAGGTAAGGAGTATAATACGGACTCTGTTTCCTCCTGAAGCAGAATAAAAGCAGAGTATAAACATATAAATACAGAGATAGAAGTGTATAGGTGTACTCTTCCTTGCCTCCCTTGTATCTAACAGTTATGCACCTAGTCTCTGGGGTCTTGGCAATCCCTGAAAAGAGAAATGGGAAAAGGGAAATGTCCACCAGGTGGGAGGTAGGCTCACTACCCTTTATATTTCCAGCCACATCAGCACCCTGAAATAATCTATTACCATAAAAGGCCATCCTTCAGCTTCTCCAGGAAGCCATGTGAACCAGAGGGGGGGAAAAAAAAACAAACCTGGGTTCCAGGTCTTGAAATTGCTACTTTGCCAGCATGGGAACTTTTCTCTCCTTATCTGAATTTCTCATTTAAGTCTGTTTAAGGACTTTCTGTGGGCAGGCCTGGCAGTGGCTACCACACTGAGGGAAGAATACTAAAAAAGAGCCTGTCTACCTTCTTGGACAGGGGGAAGGGAAAATAGAGAAGAAAAAACTCACGTTCATGCAGCAATAACTTCTGCCAAACATATATAAGTATATTATACCATGTAGGAGAGCCAATTAAAGTATGTATATGGAAATATTCTGATAAATGTGCAGTTGCCCTCGGACATATTTGATTTCTGTTTTTCAAATTATAGTTTCCAAATATCCTGAGTAAGTTTTATGACAAAGACATAACTTCCATTTAGACAGTTGGATTTGTAGTAGTTTATTTTCATCATCTATTTTAGGAATTCATTTCTGGCATAATGAATAAGATAATGTCTTACTCGGAGCCTAAGTTTTGCTCACTGAAAGAAAAGTATTGTCACAAACTGTAATTAACTGGAATTATATACTAGGATATTGGCTACAGTCATTGCTCAGTTGGTATTATGTGTTTTCTTTGAAAAGTGCAAGTATGACTGATTAGATTTCTGTAGTACCTTTACTCTGGAACATTTATGGAAATAATAGAGATCAGTTTCTAAGCTCAAATATTTATCTACGAACCAGGCAATTATTTCTATTCTTCTTTTATAATTAATGTACTTCTCTTCGCTTATGGATTAGCAACATAGTCCTTAATATGAAATGATTCTTAATATACTCACCATTCTCGGTGAATGGCTTTGAGTTTTTCCTCAGATGGGTGTGGAAATGACTTCATATTGAGAGCTTCATGTTTCCCTGCAGCTTCTCCTGTGACTAACCTTACATATCTGTGAGTTGGCCATTGGTTATAATGCTGTCCCTGAAAGGCTTTCTACTAAAAAAGGGACCAGATCACAGCAATCTTTTGAACTAACTGGAAGTTAATTTTTCCCTCTGATGTAAGTCTCTTGAAGGGCAGAGTATAAAGAATAAGAAAGAATCACTATATAAAAAGGTGATGGTTGATATTCTCTTAGAGGTGATGAAATATAGAAATTTACAGGTTTAATAATTACAACAAATTCCAATCATACTTGGATACAGTGGAACTACAGAAGTCTAAAAATAAGGAGAAGATTTTCAAAACAGAACCACAGATCGCACAGAGAAATGACAATCATTCTAATAGCAGTCTTCTCAACAATAGTAAAAGATTCAAAAAATGATGGAATAGTTTATTTAAACTTGAGAGAAAATAAATGTTCATCTAGAATTTTAATCTTTGGTAAATTTTAAAGAATGAATATAAAGTAAAGACACTTTCAGACATAAGAAAAAATTCAAAAACAAACTGAAAACAATTGTAACCATTAGGTATTAAAGGAAGATTTATATTATGTGCTTGGGAGTACAGTATTCCTTTTGGCTGGAGGTTGATGGAAATGTTCTAAAGTCGATTGTGGTGATTGCACAACTATTTTCTAAAAACCATTGTCTTATACTGTGTACAAATGGGTAAATCGTATGGTATGTGTAGAGAATTGTATAGTGCCTAGCCCAAATTCATGACTACTTGGCTCTTCAGAAGATGGCTATTTGGGAATAGGGTTTTTGTAGATGTAATTAAAGAATTCAAGCTTAAATCATTCTGGATTTAAGAGGAGCCCCACATTCAATGACTGATATCTTAAGAACAAGAGGAGAAGGCAGCAGAGACACAGAGAGAAGACCATGAGGCAGACAATGAGTTACATTACCACAAGCCACGGAATCCTGGAAGCCATCAGAAGCTGGAAGAAATGAGCAAGGATTCTCCTCTTCTGCCTTTGAAGAGAGCGTGGCTCTACCAACTCTGTCTTCAGACTTCTGGCCTCTGCAGCTGTGAGAGAATAAATTTCTATTGTTTTAAGTCACTAAATTTATGGTAATTTGTTATAGCAGCCCTAGGAAACTAATCCTCTCTGTGAATTAGAGCTCATTAAAGCTGATATATATGATGTTCTTGAAGAAGAAAGTAATTGTCCTTGAAGGAATTCTGAAATGCAAGAAGGACAGATGGGCAAGGAACTTGGGAAACACATGGGTAAATCAAGAAAACACAACTCTGTGGTATAAATATTAATAGTTGATTTGGGTAGTTAAGATAGAACATAAATATTCAGCAAAATTAACATGTAAGATGGGAGGGATGTGATAGGAGTTAAATGTAAAATATTTGTGTTTGGGAGAAGGTTTTAAATACTGAAAAAAATTTAGATGTTAACATAAATTTTCATGTTAAAATCTTAAGGTTAACAAATTAATAGAAATAGTGTATATACTTTTCAAAACTGTAAAAAGTAGAATTAAAAATTAAACTTACAAATGTGGCAGCTAAATTTTCCTTTACAAGGCAGAGATTGTCAGGTCATAGTTGGGAGGGCAAGTTTAAAAAAGAAAAAGTCTAATAATGCTGTCCCCAAGGGTACTCTCAAAAGCCAAAAGACACAAGAAGTTCAAAATGAAAGTACAGAAACAACTATAAGGTGACTTATTTTAGTTTGTACCAATATTTTTGCTTTTGTGTATGTTTGAAAATGTTCATAATAAAAAGGCAAATCAAAGAAAAAAGGATACCATTGGAAGAATGACATATATATATATATATATATATATATATATATATATTTAAATATTTATTTATTTATTTGAGATAGAGCGAGAGAGAGAACACAAGTGGGGGAGGGGGTAGAGGGAGAGGGAGAAGCAGTCTCCCTACTGAGCAGGGAACCCAATGCGGGACTTGATCCCAGGACCCCAGGATCATGACCCAAGCTGAAGGCAGATGCCCAACTGACTGAGCCACCCAGGCGCCCCAAGAATGACATATTTAAAATGTAAAGAGATTTCTGTGAACAAATCTATGCCAGTGAATAAAAAAGTTACAGGCAAAATAAATAATTTTTGAGAAAACAAAACATAACTCAGCAAAACTCAGTAATTTTAATAAGACCTTAGTATATAACTATTCAAATATTGAAGGAATAGTTAAAAATACCACTACAAAGAAAATACTAGACACTAACACTTTTACTAGTGAATTCTATCAAGTTTTCATGGAGGAGTCAATTATAGTATAATTTAAAACCCTTTTGTAATGTAATTAAAAAGCAATTTAAAACTTTTCTAGAGAATATGGGGCACCTGGGTAGCTCAGTGGGTTAAAGCCTCTGCCTTCGGCTTGGGTCATGATCCTGGAGTCCTGGGATTGAGCCCCGCATTGGGCTCTCTGCTCAGTGGGGAGCCTGCTTCCTCCTCTCTCTCTCTCTGCCTGCCTCTCTGCCTACTTGTGATCTTTGTCTGTCAAATAAATAAATAAAATCTTAAAAAAAAACTTTTCTAGAGAATATGAAAAGAGTGAACACTCCTCAACTCATTTTATGAGCCTAGTAAACTCTGAAACTAAAACCAGACTAGGATGTTATAATGAAAGAAAATTATAGGACAGTCTCATTCAAGAATACATGTTCAAAAACTCCTGAACAAACTCTAGCAAACAGAATACAGGAAAGTGAAAAACATAGAAATACAAGAACACATTCAAGTTGGATATGTCTTAAAAAATATCAAGTGCTAAAAATTGGGCTCCTATAGTTTTTCATCTGTTGCAGGAGCTTTTTAAGACCCTTGGACCTTTTCTGACTTCTCGCTCAATATCTTTGCTAGTAGAGACTCTCTGCTTGAATCAGACTTTGCTCTCAGCTTCTACCAGGATTTGGCAAAACCCCCAGAGCAGAAAATAGCTAATGACCATGATTGACATGTCTCCTAGGAAGGACTCTTCTGTCTTTGGAATTTTAGTTCATCCAGTCCTAATTGTTAGTCAGTTCTTCATTTTCGTTGTTTGTTGGTATTCAACTGAATGAATATAATACAACTTATTCATCCATTTACTGTTTATGGACACGAGTTACTTCAATAACTCAAGCTATTGAGTTATTATATTCTTGAATGTTTATGAATAATGTTTCCATTATGAATAATGTTTCTATGAACATTTGGCACATGTCTCTTGAATTACATGTAGGAAGCCTATCTAAAAGTGGAATTTCTAAGTGACAAGATATATGTATACACAACTTAGATAATGTCAAATGATTTTTCAGATTGTTGATTGATTTATATTCGCATTGATGGAGTGTAAGGATTTCTGTTAATTTTATTCTAGCCATTCTGATAAACATGTAGTGAGAAACTACTGTGATTTTTAATTTCCCTTTCTCTGATTACCAATGAGATTGAGAAACTTTCTTCTATTTACTGGACACTTGGATGTCCTTTTTAAAACTTTTTAATCTAATTTACTTTTTGTTTATTTATTTATTTTTATAATTTTTTATTTTTTATAAACATATATTTTTATCCCCAGGGGTACAGGTCTGTGAATCACCAGGTTTACACACTTCACAGCACTCACCAAAGCACATACCCTCCCCAATGTCCATAATCCCACCCCCTTCTCCCAACCCCCCTCCCCCCAGCAACCCTCAGTTTGTTTTGTGAGATTAAGAGTCACTTATGGTTTGTCTCCCTCCCAATCCCATCTTGTTTCATTGATTCTTCTATTTATTTATTTTTAAATTTTTGTTCATCTCCTGTTCATTCTACTGTGGTCATCTCTTTCATATTGATTTGCAGAATCAATGTATTCTGGATCTGAGTCCTTGGTTACAATTATGCGTTTTCTATCATTCTGTGACTTGCATTTTCAGTCTTTAATGGTGTTTTCTTTCTTTCTTTCTTTTTTTTTTTAAGTCAACAGGAGTCCTTCGTTTATCAATTTTATTCTTTTTATTCATTTCTCTTTCCTTATTTAACTTTGGATCAACTCAAATAATGTTAAATAGAAGCAGTGATGGCAGATATCTTTGTCTTGTTCTCAATTTCAAAAAGAAACTGTACTTTTAATTCCATATGTAAAGATCTTAGAGGTCACCGCTCTGTCCTATCAACAGGTAAAAAGCTGAACAAACTGAAAAATTGACAGCTCTTCTTAGATCTGTAAGAAAAGGAAAGCCACAAGGCAAATAACTCTCCCCCAGATTGAAGAGACAAATGAATACAGAGAATCACAGCATACCAGAGCAGAAATCTCTGTGGGAACCAGGGATGTGGAAGGAAAACCTGAACTATAATTGGTGAATTGCTGGTGGCTAGGTGTGGACAAATCTGAGAGTCAGAAACTCCAGGGGACTCCATCATAGTTGGGAGGGCATACTTTTGTGGTTTTATCTCTGGGAACTCACACAGGTTTTCACAGTAAATGTCAGAGAAAAATCTCCTCATGTTTCCAGCAGGGGGAAGGAGAAAGAACCATTTTGGAGTATGACAGAGTACTGAGTTCTTAACATGGCCTCTTTCCCGTTACGTACAGTGTTTTCTGTATGTGATGAAAGACATCATCTTCTATTTTTACTTTGCCAAGATTGTTAAAAAAATTGTTATTGGGTAGTGATGTTTATCAAAGTGTTTCTATTTTTTTTTTTGAATGATTGAGATATTTCTATTGTTTTTAACCTGCAGTTTTAAAGAAAAACTTCACTAAACTTAAAATTCTTGGTTAATAGCATTTTTCTTCAGCCCTTTGAATAGGTCATCCCATTGTCTTTTGGTTTTCATAGTTTCTGAGAAGTCAGCTCTTAATCTTACTACTACTATTATCCTGTTTAAGGGGTTGATTTTCTATGATTGCTTTCATGATTTCTTCTTTATCTTTGACTTTCAGCAATTTGACTGTGATATATCTTGGAGTGGATTTCTTTGTGTTTTCTTGTTGAGTTTCTTAGATACGTAAATTAAAGCTTTTCATCAAATTTTCAAAGTTTTCAACCATTACTTCTTTATTTTTTTTAATTAAATTGATTTATTTATTTTCAGAAAAACAGTATTCATTATTTTTTCACCACACCCAGTGCTCCATGCAATCCGTGCCCTCTATAATACCCACCACCTGGTACCCCGACCTCCCACCCCACCGCCACTTCAAACCCCTCAGATTGTTTTTCAGGGTCCATAGTCTCTCATGGTTCACCTCCCCTTCCAATTTACCCCAACTCCATTCTCCTCTCTAACACCCCTTACTTCTTCAAATATTTTTTTTTCTGCCTATTTCTCTTTTCCTATGATTCCAGCTACTCATGTGTTAGTCTGCTTTTTATTGTTCCATAAGTTCTTTTGGTTCTGTTTACTTTTCTTCTGTCTTGTTTTTTCCTTTATTTTCTAATTGAGTAATTTCAATAGCTGTCTTAGATTTTCCTTGTTTTTCTGCCATCTCCAGTCTATTGTAGTGCTCAGTTAGGGATTTTATAACTTTAATATTTATATCCTTCAGATTTAGAATTATCGATTAAAAATAATATTTATTTTTGGGTGAGATTGAGTATCTGTTTATTCATTGATACCATATATATATTTTTTCAGTTTGAACGTATTTGTAGACAAGATAAGCCTCACTGTGGTGAACCTCATACATGCTTAAGTACTTGGCTCACTGCAAAATTTTTTTAGGTATAGGGGAAACTCACAGATGACCAGGTTTAAAAAGTAGAACAGACATAAAACAAGGCAAAAAAGCAAGGAAGGCTTCTAAGGATACCGGTAATTACCTCCTGGTTTGTTTACTTTGGGCTTTGTATTCTGACCTTCAGATTTTCTGCTACTGGATTTTCCCCCAGGTTAGAAGATTTTTTTTTTAAAGATTTTATTTATTAATTTGACAGAGAGAGAGCACACAAGCTGGCGAGTAGCAGGCAGAGGGAGAGGGAGAGGGAGAAGCAGGCTCCCCACAGTAGGACCTGGGATCATGATCTGAGCCCAAGACAGTTGCTTAACCAACTGAGCCACCCAGGTGCTCTGGAATGTACTCCTTTAAGGACAGTATTAAATTCACTTACCCAGCTCTGCATTACTCCTTTTTTTCAAAAATATATTTCTGTCTGCTTCCTACCTGCTTCTCTGTAGTGTCCCATAATACATAGTTTAGCTATCTGTCCGAATTTAGGGCATTTAGGTTCTGAATTTGGCTCCGTTGTTTTCATGCTGTGAATTGAAAATTCTTAGCCTTTCCAATATAGGTTTTTTTTTTTTTTTAAGATTTTATTTATTTATTTGACAGACAGAGATCACAAGCAGGCAGAGAGGCAGTTGGGGGTGGGGGGAGAAGAGCAGGCTCCCCGATGAGCAGAGAGCCCAATGTGGGGCTCAATACGAGGACACTGAGATCATGACCTGAGCCAGAGGCAGAGGCTAAAACCACTGAGCCACCCAGGCGCCCATCCAATTTAGGTCTTTGAGTTTATTTGTATGTTTAGATAATTCTTAGTGAATTTAAATATTTTTATTAAAAATGTTTCCCCATATTTTATCATTCTTACCTGCTGCAGGTTTATGGGACTACTCTTTCTTCCACCATTATTGGAAGTTGATCTTGCATTAACTTTGAATACTCTCAATTTTTTATTATCTGAAAATGCATTTATTTACATTTGTTTTTAAAGAGCAGTGTCACTGTGTATACAATTCTACATTGGCCATTGTTTCTTCTCTCAGTGAGTTAAAGATACTTTACTCTTCAAGCTTTCCTTGTTTCACTTGGGGAGTCAGTTGTTAAATTTTTGAACATGGTTTCCCTCTCATTTGGTACACTGCCTTTTGCTGTAGTCTGTTTCATCTCTTTTCTTAGCAAGTATCATTATCTAAACCGTATATTTCATTAAAAAAAAAAAGTCTTAATAAATGGCTCTCTTTCACCTAAAATGTAAGGTCCGTGGAAGCAAGAATTTTTCTACTGTGCTCATTTTTCTACCCTCAACACAGAAAGTAGAGCTTGGCACATAGTAAATACTCAATAAATATTTGTTGAAGGGATGATAGGGGAACTTTGACCACATTCCTTAGGCTGATCATAAGTTCAACTCTGCTTAAGGAATGCTTTTCTAATTTACTTAAAAAATATAAGTCAATACTGATTATGTATTGTTTTTATTAAGATTCTAGTATAAAGGAAAAAAAGCAGTAATCTATAGCAGCTGGTGAATATTACAGTAGTAATTAATAAAGAGTAAAGCAGAAGTTTTAAAAGTTTAGCTTCTGAAGAATTACCTGAGGATGCTTAATTAAATAAAAGTTCCTGGTCACTCCCTTTCTTCATAGATTCTGAGTCACCAAGGGTGAAGTAATACCCAGTCATGTGCATTTTACACTAATATCTCAAACTCGGAGAAACCTTGGTCTGAAGAATAGCAGTTTAGCTCCCTGAAGCATAACATTGAGAAGTTAGTAGTTGAATATGGAAAACATTTTCCTCTCTGACCATTGTGATTACACTGACTAGTGCATCTTTTTTAGCATCCAGTTTCTAACCTCTGTAATAATTTACTAGGATTTCCAGAAAAAGCCCAACTTCTTCATGCTTTAATTTTCTTCTCTGTGAATTAATTATGGACTCACATTACTGTTTCATGTTTACAAAGTGCAGAAGGTGTATTCCTGCAGCAGAATTGAATACATTAGAACATCTGATAATAAATAGAGATTACATTAGAGAGGAGCTCATGGGATCATACTTTTATTCTCTTGGACTTGGAGTATTAACATGCTCACCATCTGTGTTCAATCAATATTTATTTCTTTTCACATTTGAATGTGGTCCCAACTTGAAGACAGAGAGCTAAGAAATACATTCTAAAATTGATCAGAGAGAAAATTAACTACCTAATCTCATGACTATTTTCTGTTTACCTGTTTTCTTCAGTCTTCATTTCAATAATCTACAAATTCTTGCTACCACCTGATACTTGAATATAAAGCATTAAAGTGTTGATTGCAAAGATTTTGTTTTTAGGGGTCAGTGAAGGGTTAGGACATCCTGGGTCTGGATTTCATTCTTTTCTAGACTTCCTGTGTAATTTTGTGCTTCTCCAAATGCACTCAGTGTCCTATTAAGATAAAGGAGATATTTCAGTCACTCTCTTTCATTGGTATGTAACTGCGTTTCTAATAGCAACTTCCCAATAGAGATGCAGGTGCTTTTGTGAAGAAAGGTCATTCTTGCTGCATGTCGAATTTGGAATTAGACATTTAGAAGAATAAGGTTTATATTTTTCACTCAGCATACCCTCTTATTTTAATTTTAAAATGCACGGGTCTTTTCCCAAAACTGTTGTAGGATTTTCTCTACTGATCTATTGAATTGAAGCATCTACTTTTTGAGGGTTTACGAGGATTATTATAGTTTTTAGTTAAATGGTAGTTTTCTCTTGTGCCCTTCCCAATTTTATATAATGAACCCTTTCTTTATTCACTGTGATATTAGTGGATAATTATGAGGCACAGTCTTTTTTAATTGGAGCACCCATTTCCTTGGGTAATAGATTTGTTCAGAAAGTAACTTAATGACTTCAGACAACCATTCAGACTCCTTGGTATATTTCTGTTGGGACAAGGGTAGAAAATTGTCTCTTGTTTTTATGGTCCCTTTGCTTGAAGGATATGAAGTTTAGACCACTGGCAACTATCCTGCTTATAATGTTGATGGAATCTGCAAACAATAGGAGAAAATGAGGCTCCTGTCTCTTTAGTTGGAAGCAGAGTTGAGACATCTGAGAAAGGATCTTGATGACCTTGTCCCAGATTTATTTATGCTTGCTGGAGCCACTCCTTCCTTCCCCAGGTATATAAGTCAATAATTTTTTTCTTTTTTTTACTTAAGCTAGTTGAATTGGGTTTCTCTTACTGTAACTGAAAATGTCCAGGCTAAAATAAGCAGCAACAAACAGAAATGGGGATTTTTTTTTTTTAAAAGCAACAATTTAGTAATCCCTTGAATTACATAAGAGTTTTTTTTTTGTTTGTTTGTTTGTTTTTTTTTTTTTTTTGGATATGTTGCAGGCCTAAGTATTTTTTTTTTTTTTTAAATAAGTTGGTTTTCTGTCAGGATGCTATTAGCTCCTCCTGTATCTGACATTAATAAATTGCCAAATCTTGATTAGAGATATAGGGAACTTATAGTATTAAGTTTAGGGAGATCCCAGAAAAACAGCCTTCCTAAAGTCTTTCATAACTTGACCACACTGTCACCATTAGCTTAGGAAGCCAAAAATCATTATGGAGATGGATATGTCTCTTTTTTAAGGGGTAAATTCCAGAGTGGCTGAACAGGTTTTTTCTTCTGGGGTAGCCCCATGATTTCTAGCTCTAGCTTTTAGTACTTTAGGGGGGAATTTTGCATTTGCCATTGGAGATATTATTTCAGTGCTTACAAGTCAGGTGAATTAAAGATAATGTTAGCTTGTCATACATTCTGGAACACATTTTTTTTTTTTAAGATTTTATCTTTTATATGAGAGAGAGGATGAACAGGGAGAAGAGCAGAGGGAGAGGGGGAGGGAGAAGGAGGCTCCCTGCTGTGTTGGGACCCTGACTCGGGGCTCTATCCCAGGACCCTGATATCATGACCTGAGCGAAAGGCAGACACTTAACTGAGCCACACAGTCACCTCTCTGAGACACTTTTACAAATGAAAGTAGCTTCTACTAATAACTAGATCTGGAACAACAGTAGCACACCAAGAACATTTTGGGGTAAGGGGGGTATATGTGGTCATTCTAGCCAAAGATGATTGGCTCTTTATCGAGACTAGTAGTTTTCAAACATTGAATTTGTCTGGGAAAATTCAAACAAACTTTCAAAAAATAGAAGCCCTATCTTTCTACCCACGGATTTTGATTGGATTGTCTATGGTGGGGTCTGAGAATTTCCCTAAGGGAAAAAAAAGAAAATTCTTCTGGTGATTCCATTGCATTAGCCACATTTGAGACACATGACACCTTAGCTTAAGTTAATTTTAGTTTTAGTTTACGTGTATGCAGACCGGAGACTCAAAAGGCCAGGATGTGATCTTTCCTTTTCCATTAGCTAGGTGTGTGATCTTGGACAAGTAGTTTTCTGGTCTTTAGTGGCTTTATCTATAGAAGGTGGGACTGACTAGACAAGCTCTAAGATCTATTGAAGTCTGATAGTCTGCAATCCTGATCCTGTTGAAGAATTCTTCTTTCAAGGGATTAAAAACTCTTGAAATCAGAACCTACTTTCCTCAGTCTTGGATCATGATGGAGCATTACTCAGAGGAAGGATAAATCAACTTAATGTTTTAAAAGCCAAGAGTTTGTGGTATAAATGAAGTGATAGAACATACCCACATATTTCTTCCAGGGCTATTTGACAGTGCTGAGCTGTTTTTATGCCAGCTGAGAGGATGAAAGGCCTGCAGCCCTCAGAGAGATTATGTAATCTTTGCAATCTAATCCAGTACAACATCCAGCAACCAAAATGTCGAAGGACAGGGTTACTTTTACCAGAAAGAATTTTCATGTTTTTATGTAATGAGGAGGCACTACATTGGGTATGTCTTGTTAATGACCTAATTCAGTGTGTTCTTCTGTCTATAAATGGAAACAAACCGAGCAGTATACAACTTGTCTAAAATAGAAGGCCTAGTTCAAAGGTGTGAGATGTGTTTTGTTAAGTCATTTTACAACTCAGCTTCTCATTCTCTTTAAGAACAAGATCCTTTAAGGCCTTAATACCTGCACTGAATTACTTAAGAAATACAACTCTGTAAAAACCCTCTCACCTCTGTCTGCTCCTTTTGCCCTGTCTGGGTTAATGCATCAGGCAGGACGTCCCATACCTGTTCTTTTCCACAACATTCTGTTACACCTTTTCCTCAAACTTGCCAACTGGCAATCCTCCTTTCCCTTAAATGTTCTTTCCCTTCTTGTATAGAATAGTTCCTAATAAATATCAATGAGAGGGATCATCTCAGCACTTAACATTTAACTCCTGAGTTATTCACATATAGGTTATTTGTCTAAAACATGATCGATGGGGCACCTGGGTGGCTCAGTCGGTTAAGCATTTGCCTTCCACTCAGGTCATAACCTCAGGGTACTGGGATAGAGCCCCACATCAGACTTCCTGCTCAGTAGGGAGCCTGCTTCTCCCTCACCCTCTGCCCCTCGTCAGGCTCATTCTCTCTCTCTCTCTCAAATTAAAAAAAAAAAAATATGATCGAATTCCTACTGGGTCTTCAGCAGACCCTTATGATTTATATAACTCCAACTTTTTTTTTTTTCCTGCCTTTCTGTATCATGGCCTATAAGACCCCCAAAAGTGATACATGTTGCAAAATAGTGTTGTCTTTTACCTACATTTTATCCCCAAAGACAAATTCCCTTTCCTGGCAGTGGTGTCAGCTAATAATCAGGAGGAAAACAATCAGATTTAACTACTTTGCATTATTGTATAAATGACTAATTGACGATGTTGTTTGAATAGGACAATCACATTTGCATTCTACTTAGCTCCTTATAATGTTTTTTTTTTTTTTCTTCATGTTCTCTATAAAGAGTCTTACGTTTTTTTCCCTATATTTTTTAAAACAAGTTGAGTTCATATTTTTAGGTACTTGGTGTGCATTTCCCCATGAAGTGTGGCTATGAAATGATGGTTACTGATGGACCAGTCCAAAAACACCCCAGTTAACTTTTCTTGTGCTGTATAAACAGGGCTATGAATAAATACTGCATAAATGAATAACTGAATATATACCAGGCAGAAAGGAGAGCTAGTCCATGGAGAGGATCTGAGGGTGATACTCAGTGCTGGAAGGCATTTTCTCCTTTTACCCTGGGCAAAACACTGACCCTAGGCAAAGCTATAATGCTCACAAAATATCTTTTGTATCATACCTCCCTATCTATGCTACTTTTCAACATCTTGAGGACCTCTCTAAAGTACCTCCTCGGTTCCTGACCATAGTTTTTTATCTTATCTTTCTCATGGAAGGCCTCCTTGTCCACTATTGACTATTTCTTCCATACTCAGATTCTTCAGACCTCTCAAATAAAATCCATTTTTTTCTGAAACTCTTCTTAAGCACATTTTAGTAGAACAGTCATCTGATTTAAAAATAATACTCCAAGATTGCGTGTACTTTGAGGGAAGGTATGTATACTAACCTGAAAGTATCCCCAATGGCTTTAGGTGGACCAAAGGACTCTATTTTGGTCAAGGGACCAATTTGCAGAATGCCTCGCCAGTATCGTTCTCTCCAGAACTACCTCCTCTTTCATATATTCTCTTCATTCCTTTAAAAATAAGTCATGGGGGGGCACCTGGGTGGCTCAGTGGGTTAAAGCCTCTGCCTTCAGCTCAGGTCATGATCCCAGGGTCCTGGGATCGAGCCCCGTATGGGCTCTCTGCTCAACAGGGAGCCTGCTTCCACCTCCCTCCCTCTGCTTGCCTCTCTGCCTACTTGTGAGCTCTGTCTGTCAAATAAATAAAATCTTAAAAAAATAAAAAAAGTCATGGGTTTTATATACATTGATCATTTATCTGGAAGATAAAAATTGCTTTAAAAATATTTTAATATTTATTTGTTATTGTGAAATTTTTAAAAAATTACTGTAAGTTGGTTTGCTCTTTGCTCCCGAGCAGCAGGGTCAGGTGTCAGGCAGTGGTGTCATCCGGGAGGCTGAGAACTGAGAACCACTCAGCAGGTGCTGTTGCCTTCAAGATATGGGTGTGATCCAGGGGACTGTCATGCCTAGATGAAAGATACTCTAAGAGGCCATTTTATGAAATAAAAGTGATTGATCATGAGCAGGAGGCATCTGAGTTGCAGAAGCTGAAAGACAGATTGGCCAAGCAAAGGTGAGGAAGAGCCTATGGCTGGTGCTGCTGGATTTTTCCAAGGGCATCCTCATCTCCATAGGCTTCTGCACGCGCTGTATCTATGTTCCTGTAGTAGGTGATTCTGACACATTGCATGTGCACATCAACACACACTTCTCCCAAGGTGCACACTTTATAGAGCTTCAGAGACTATGGGATTTTGTTTTTATTAACACCACTTTTTAGGAAGTGAGTGTTCTCTGCAACTTTTGATTTTTGTTGCAAAAATGATGAGTAAAATGCATTCATTATGATTTGGTGAGCAGACATTTAGTGTTTGTCTTTTCTAAAGGTAAACTTGAATGGGCTCAGCTGAGCCAAAAACTATTCAAGAATCTTGTTAATTCCCAACCCACTTTCACTGTTCTATCCCACTTAACATCCATCACTACCATGAGAAGGCGGGGAACCCAGCAAAAGAGTTTGAGTCTCTGCTTTCCAAAGACTGGGGGCAGACAGAGACAGAGTTGCAGACCAGAAATTGAAGAGAAAATATTTCTTTTTTCTTTTTGTTTGTTGTTGTTTTGATTTCCCCTTCCCTAGGTTCTGGCAAATGGGAGGCACTTGCGGGTACAGAATGTGAGAGAACTGGAGAGGAGAGGGAGATGTGATGTTTTGCTGAGTGCTTCGAAATAGATTCCCTTTACTGTCTTTGCATAGGTTTTAACTAAGCAATAGAATTCCACTTAAGCCTCTTTTTGCAAGTTTGGACTGAGAATCTTGACAGATGCTACTTTAGGGCTAACTCTTATGCATTATAACCCAACAGAGTTAGACTTACCTCTTCTTCAATTGACGGTATGAAATAATTGCATTAAGTAAAACTGAAGACTAAACACATAAATGCATTTAGTATTTATTTATTTCTTACCATGCCTTATATCCCTTAGTGCAGCTCTGTTTTAAACTCTAAAAATCTATCTTCTTCTGCCCAATATTGGGCTTTTATCTAAGCTCTAAAGATGTGAACCTAGAGCAGTGTATCACTTCTCGGCCTTTTGTCTAAGATCAAGTGAACCTACAGCAGTGTATATTCTCTGAGCACTTCTGAAAAGAGAATGCCATTCTAAAAGCAATAATACCACATTGTAGAAAATTCTGAAAAAAAAAGGAAAAGGAAATCCTTTTGAAAATAGTATTATCCTGATATAAATTGCCATAGACAAATATGATACTGTTTTGGTTATTTTGTGTCCATATTTTTGCTTAATAAAAACCTAGTAATTATTATATTGACACTTTATCTCAGAAAAAACACACAAATTCTCCTTTCACAGTAACACACTGGCTCTCAGGGCATTTGGAATCCAAGGTGAATGATTATTTAGTAGCTATTTTATATGGTTCAAGAGTTTATATGTCAGATTGTCAAACAAATTCATGTTAATGGCTGTTAAATTCTGAAAACCCAGATTAAAAGTCTAAATTTATTCTTAGGAAAAAGGATAATCTTGAAAATACTGAGTAAATGTAATTTCTTAATGAGGTACCATCATAATGTTCGTATTTTTCATATATTTAATATTATATTGTATATTTGCTTCTTCTACTTTATTGTCCAAAGAGCAAGATGACGTGCCAAATGGCTTTGTCAAGACATCTCTACATAACGTAGTCAAAGATACTAGAGTAGGTCGAGAAACCCTCTTACGACCTTTTTTGGACTCAGTTTTTTCATTTATAATAATGAAACTAAATTACTGGAACCTTAGATGATTTCTAAGGTTCAGTCCTATTTTAGCAATGTATTATGTAGAGTTGAGAACCTGAAGTTTTCTTGATTTAATACAGTTCCTTTTAATTAATTTATTTATTTACATATAAGTAAAACCTTTATTTGTCCATACCAGGATTAAATCAGTTAACAGAAACACAAAGGATGGCCTACACAGCACCTCATTTACATCATGGTCTTCAGGAGGCATAGTGTTAATCCTACCACTGTATCACCACCTGTAGAAGCAACGCCTTTTTCTCTTTCTCATCCTTCCTTAAGTGTCTCTTGAGCCATCAGCAGGCTATGGGATCTGACACACCGCAGCAAAGCATTTTTGCTTTCGTGGGTTCATTTGGCCCCTACAATATACCTGTAAGAGAGGTAGGAGAGTTAGTCATTTCTCCCTCTGTAGGTGAGGGGTCCAAGTTCCAGAGTGGTAAGATGGCCCTCCAGACGGACCAGCAGGGACGAATGGCTACACCTAGAGCTTAGGCAGGATTTCCGAGATTGTTCTCATCCACATGGCCTCCTCTTAACAATATTTCCCCTTTTTTTCTGTTCATTTCATTAAGAACTTTCCCATTAGGGGCACCTGGGTGACTCTGTTTTTGGGTGTGCCTTTGGCTCAGGTCATGATCCCAGGATCCTGGCAAATATCTTCTCCCATTCCGTGGGTTGCCTATTTGTTTTGTTGACTGTTTCCTTTGCTGTGCAGAAGCTTTTGATTTTGATGAAGTCCCAAAAGTTTATCTTCGCTTTTGTTTCCTTTGCCTTTGGAGACATATCTTGAAAGAAGTTGCTGTGGCTGATATCGAAGAGGTTATTGCCTATGTTTTCCTCTAGGATTCTGATGGATTCCTGTCTCACGTTGAGGTCTTTTATCCATTTCAAGTTTATCTTTGTGTATGGTGTAAGAGAATGGTCGAGTTTCATTCTTCTACATATAGCTGCCCAGTTTTCCCAGCACCATTTATTAAAGAGACTTTTTTCCACTGTATATTTTTTCCTGTTTTGTCAAAGATTATTTGACCGTAGAGTTAGGGGTCCATATCTGGGCTCTGTACTCTGTTCCATTGGTCTATGTGTCTGTTTTTATGCCAATACCATGCTGTCTTGGTGATCACAGCTTTGTAGTAAAGCTTGAAATCAGGTAACATGATGCCCCCAGTTTTATTTTTGTTTTTCAACATTTCCTTAGCGATTCGGGGTCTCTACTGATTCCATACAAATTTTGGGATTATTTGCTCCAGCTCTTTGAAAAATGCTGGTGGAATTTTGATCAGAATGGTGTTAAAAGTATAGATTGCTCTTGGCAGTATAGACATTTTAACAATGTTTATTCTTTGGATCCAAGGGCATGGAATGGTCTTCCATCTTTTTGTGTCTTCTTCAATTTCTTTCATGAGTGTTCTGTAGTTCCTCGAGTATAGATCCTTTACCTCTTTGGTTAGGTTTATTCCCAGGTATCTTATGGTCCTTGGTACTATAGTAAATGGAATCGATTCTCTAATTTCCCTTTCTGTATTTTCATTGGTAGTGTATAAGAAAGCCACTGATTTCTGTACATTGACTTTGTATCCTGCCACATTGCTGAAGTGCTGTATGAGTTCTAGTAGTTTGAGGGTGGAGTCTTTTGGGTTTTCCATATAAAGAATCATGTCATCTGCGAAGAGAGAGAGTTTGACTTCTTCCTTGCCAATTTGGATACCTTTTATTTCTCTTTGTTGTCTGATTGCTGTTGCTAGGACTTCTAATACTATGTTGAACAAGAGTGGTGAGAGTGGGCATCCTTGTGTTCCTGATCTCAACAGGAAGGCTGCAAGCTTTTTCCCAGGATGATATTTGCTGTAGGTCTTTCATAGATGGATTTTATGAAGTTCAGGAATGTTCTCTCTATCCCTATACTTTGAAGCGTTTTAATCAGGAAAGGATGCTGGATTTATGACACTAGTCTTCTAATAGTTTTTCTCTCAAATCTGCTGAAAGAATGTTGGAAAAACTACATATTCATTTGCCATCTAAGTGTACTTTTAAAATTTCTTATCATAATTATAAATAGTCACAAAGGGTATAATTTCAGGATAATGTAAATATTGACCTCTTTAAAAAGCACTCAGTATTACCTAAAAGCTACAACAGTGTGTTGTTAACTATAATTCGTTTAAAAATTGGTGAATAGGGACACCTGAGTGGCTCAGTAAAGTGCCTGACTCTTGATTTCAGCTTAGGTCATGATCCCCGGGTTGTGTGATTGAGCCCCACATCAGGCTCTGTGCTGGATGTGGAGCCTGCTGAACATTCTCTTTCCTTCTCCCTCTGCCCCATTCCCCCCAAAATTTGTGAATGAATTTTTCAAACCAACAACTTCATTTTTATTTTGCTTTGTACTTACATTTCTATTCTATTCCTCAACAGAATTTTACCCTAAATTATATTTATGCTTCAACATCTTTTATTAATCATTAGATTACCTTAAAAATTTTTTTTATTAACATATAATGTTTTATTTGCCCCAGGGGTACAGGTCTGTGAATCATCACGCTTACACACTTCACAGCACTCACCATAGTAGATTACCTTTTAATAAAAGTATGTATGCTATTTGGAAATATTTTTTTAAAAGATTTGTGTCCCTAAGGATCTATGAAAATTTTTGAGGTGAGTTTTTATTACAATTATCATAATATAATCAAACTAAATGCAAATATATTATAAGTTTTGACAAATAATAATTAAGGAAATACGTTTCTTAGGGAGATGGAAGTTTTTACAAATGACTTTATGTAGACATAGATGGGTATTACTTACTAGTAAAATGAGAGAGGATTGAATATTAATTCTGTTCTAATTTTTATATTTACAGATGGAAAGATAATGTCTATTTAAATAGGAATGGAAATTTTGTTATGGCAGTGTCACTCAGTTTGATTCCATTGATTCTGTTTCTCTGGAGGACCCTGACTCATACAATCTCTTATCAAAAATATTTTTAATCCCTTATCATTTGGCAGTTGATTTAGTTTTTTAAATTTTTTCAAGGCAAAGAACTGAATACTCATTGATTGCAAAAAAAAAAAAAAAAAAAGAGAGAAAAAAAAGAAAAGAAAATGATTTTGTATCCACTTCTTAGCTTTCTCAACATTTACACCAATATTTCAAATAGTGTCTTTGGTGCTCCAGAGGTTATTACATCCCGAAGGCAATGTTATGGTGAAGCAGAGGGGGACAATTATTAAAGAAAACCTTTTAATTTAATTTTTTTGAGTGTAGCTGACACAATGTTATATTAGTTTCAGGTGTACAACATAGTGATTCAACAGCTCCATATGTTGTGCTGGGCTCACAAGTATAGCCATCATCTGTCACCAACAATGCTATTATAATACCATTGACTATATTCCCTACATTGTACTTTTTATTTCTGTCACTTATTGATTCCCTAACTTGAACTCTCTGTCTCCCACTTCCCTTTACCCATTTTGTCCATCCCCCTACCCCTGTCCCCTCTGGCAGACATCAGTTTGTTCTCTGTATTTATAGATCTGATTCTACTTTTTGTTTCTTTATTCATTTTTTTTGTTTTTTAGATTCCACATATGACTGAAACCATATGGTGTTGGTCTTTCTCTGTCAGACTTATTTCATTTAGCATAATACCCTGTAGGTCCATCCATGTTATTGCAAATGGCAAGATATTATCCTTTCTTATGGCTGATTATTATTCCATTTTGTGTGTGTGTGTGTGTGTGTGTATGTGTGTAACAACTTCGTTATCCAATCATCTATCAGTGGACCCTTGGGATATTTCCAAATCTTGTAATTGTAAATAATGCTGCAGTAAACATAAGGGTGCATTTATCTTTTCAAATTAGTATTTTTTGGGGGTGGTGGTTATGGTAAATACCCAGTAGTGGAATTATTGGATCATATGGTATTTCTATTTTTAATTTTTTGAGGAATCTTCATAGTGTTTTCCACAGTGGCTTTACCAATTTGCATTCTCTCCAGTGGTGCATGAGAGTTCCTTTTTCTCCACATCCTTGCCAGCACTTGTTGTTTCTTGTCTTTGATTTTAGCCATCCTGACAGGTATAAGATGTAACTCATTATGGTTTTGATTTGCATTTCCATGATGATTAGTGATGTTGAACGTTTTTTCTTGTGTCTGTTGGCCACCTGTATATCTTTGGAAAAATGTGTATTTAGGTTCTTTGCCCATTTTTAATCAGATTATTCATTTTTTTTTGGTGTTGGTGACCCATTTTATTATATTATTTATTTATATATTTATTTTTTGGAGACCCATTTTAAATGGATTTATGTAAAACTATTTTTTGTTCTTGGGGTGCTGGGTTGGCTCAGTGGGTTAAAGCCTTGCCTTCGGCTCAGGTCATGATCCCAGGGTCCTGGGATCAAGCCCCGCATCAGGCTATCTGCTCAGCAGGGAGCCTGCTTCCCTTTCTCTCTCTCTGCCTGCCTCTCTGCTACTTGTGATCTCTCTCTCTGTCAAATAAATAAATAAAATCGTTAAAAATAAATAAATAAATAAATAACAAAACAAAAAACCTATTTTTTGTTCTTATACTTCATTGGAAGGTATTGCCTCAGAGCTACTATATCCTAGTCTGAAAACAGCTGGTGTAAATCATCTTGCTATGTACATTCTTAAATATTATTTCTATTATTATTTATTTATGGATAACATTTTGACTGTGGTAGAAGCAAAATACAATAAAAATTATTAAGCTCAGAAATAAGGAAAAAAAACAGTGCTGATCATTTGTTTGGAAATTGATATTTTAATGATATTAAAGATGTCATTGATATTAAGTTAAACATATTTAAGCAAATTAGAGCCCTTTGATAAAATTCCTTATGGTTCATTTGCAACTTCATTGTACATCTTTACATATTTATAGTTAATATATCAAGTAATTGATGATTAATTGAGTAATCGACTCATGTATTTTACTACTGAGAGAACACAGTATTATAATTGGGAATTACTATTTGGTGCAGTATTGTACCAAAAACTCACTTTCAAGTCATACATCACAAAAAAGGGATATAAACAATGTTTCATGACACCTAACCCAAGTATTTTTGATGCTGTAGCCTAAGATTTCTCCCAGACTTAGCATTTGACACATGGTAGAAGCTTTTAAACATTTGATGAATTGATTAAAAGTGCAAAATAGATCCTCAGGCATTAATTACTTGAAATTATGGTTATGGGTATTTGAAAAAAATCACTTTCATGAAAATAACTCTTTTTATAGATGGACATGAAAGGTGTTAGAACATGATGACAAACAAATAGAATAAAAGGGCCTACTGGTAGCAAAAGCTTAATACCTATTACCTATAAGCAGTTTTATTTCATTTGGATAGTTTATATTGCCAATACTGTAGCATATTCTTACTGGTGAAACATAACCTTAATTAATTAGCTTCATAAAATATAGTCTAAAAACCATTAAGTGAATTAATATGTAGAAGTGTTTAGTGTTAGTTATCATTTGCTGTGCTTATTACCCCCTAGCTTGTTTTGTTCTTTTCATGGGGGGAATATTATCCTAATGACAGAATTTCCATGGCTGTGTCAATTGAACTGGCAGTGCTGATTAATGTTTGAAGCATCATGTGAATTCCTTTCATTCTTAAAATTGTTTAAGTACTGCAATTTCTTTGGAGAGTTCATGTGAATAGAAAGAATTCTAAAATGTGTGTGTCTGTGTGTGTTTTGGTATAATGGATAGAATTAAATAGAGCAAATTTACTGATGTTTGGAAAGTGATATCTAATTTCAAAAATTTGAATAACAATTAGACAATACATTAACTTAGGGGAAAAAATGAGACTTCATGCTCTCTAGTTTTCCAATTAAAAGGAGCCCATTTCGAGGTTGGGAGAAAATGTCAGTAAGATCATTTCTCCTATGTGAAAATCATACAAAGCTTTTCAGAGTCACATAGGCCAAGAGTCAGGAATGCAGCTGAATGACTTCTCACATCTATAAAAACTGTTGTCTGCTTTAAAAGAAAAAGCTCTCAGCATGACTTTAATGTTGCATTTCTGAAATATAGCTTGAAAATCTCTTCTCAGGGATGAAGAGGTTATTATCTACCTCACATTTTAAAAAATGAAACAAATCAGTACAAAGACCTATTTATTATCTTTAGGTTGTACTTTAAAGAGCTCTTCAAATATTTCTTTAAAATCTGCTTTAATTCTGCAGTGTTACCTACTACTAAACATTAATTTTTTTCTTGTGCTAGTATATTCAACCGTCTCTTTGGTAGTTGATGATATTTGTGCGGCAGAATTTTTGCGTAAGTAAAAGTATAATTGAGTACAGCATCAAAGTTAACATTTACCAAAAGTCATATACCCTAAACTACACACTGTGAATAGCAAGATACAGATACTGTCACCAATTGTTTTGATGGTTCAAAAGCATTTCTGGCCCCCTAGTGTGTTGGAACTGGCTTGCTCTGGCTTGTCAGAGTCGATTGTTACATTTTCAGGAGTGGGTGTAGCTTGACATTGATCATGGAGAGAGTATTTATACCATGGAAACCAGCAAAGATTACAAACCGAGACTTCTTCTCCCTTTTCTCCCTCCAAGATGGGCCAGTTCTTAAACATTAACCAATATACCATTACCTGTAAGTGTACTATACAAAATACACACACATGTACATACACACAGAATTTGTATGGTAGGGGTAAAAAAATTCAATGATTAATATTCAGTTGACCATTAAGATTCTCTGATAAATTGTGAATCAAATATATTCTTTGGAAGAAAAGATGAAGATTGGACAAAAGATGAATGTCTCATAGAAAATTTATAAATTGGTATTAGAACATACAGTTCTAGATTTTCTCTCTGACTGAAAACATGTTCAGTGAAAATGAATAACTGGTTTATTATCTTAGACAAGGGCCCCATTTACAGCTGAGCAACTGTCTTTTTTTCAGGGAAATTTCTTATAAGATTCTTCTTGCCTCAAAAAGGAACCCAAACTTAGACTCAGTTCCCATTTAATGTGAGGCGATGTTTCTTGGCAAAGCATGATAATTGTAGTGCTATTTTGCCAGTATAGAATTAGCCTCAAGGCACTCTGTTCCAAATACTGTTGCTTATATTGTTCCAGTTATAAGGGCCTTTATTGTACTAATGTACTGCACACACAAGGAAAGTAAAGAGTCAATATTGGTCGTAGTACTAAGAGCTGAACACATTTGCTGCCCTGACAGTTAGGTGCAACAACACTGTGTGAATTAGCTGACATTGGCGTCTATTCTCCCTAAAGAACCTTCAGAATGTAATATGGAGATTCCTCTCTTCTGACCCAGAGTTCCCATGTTAAAAGTTTTTGATTTTAGAGACTTAATAGATTGATATGCAGACCAGTGCAGTCCAAGATTCTATCACAAGACTACTTATTAAGAAAACTTGTAAGATTTAGGTCATTCTTCTGTTCATTCAAACATTATTTGTTTTTCACACAGACTGCCTTGAGCAACAGTAACTAGACCTTCATCATGGTCTTGTATAATTTTATTTTTCATAAACCAGATTGTAGTTATAGGAGAAAAAAATAATTATTATGGTAATAAATTTTTCACTCATGATTGAGATAGCCACCTATAATTATATGATAATTTGTCTTATCTTTAGTAAAGGGTTTTTAAATTTGATTTTACAGGATTTGAAATAAAATTATGTAGTATATAATTACATTTTGTTAATGTTCCATTCATTTTTGAACAGAGTGCATATTTTATATTTGACAGAGCCCATATTAAGGTTTCCTCATATGATTATGGTCTTGTCATTTTCTCTATTGATTTTTTTTATTTTGAAGACATACTTGACTATTTTTACTTCTTGGTGAATTATTTCCTTTAAGAAGTCTGAAATATCAATGTCCTACTTAATGCCTTAAAATCTCTATTGCTACTATGTACTAATATAGCAGGTCTCCTTTGTAATGTTTACCTGTTACAGACTTTTTTCATCTACTATCTCAAATCTTTTGTGTCATCTTGCTTAAATGGGTCTTTTATAAATCATATAAACTAGATTTAAAACTGACTTATCGGGACTCCTGGATAGCTCAGTTGGTTAAACAGTTGTGTTCAGGTCAGGTCATGACCGCGGGGTCCTGAGATTGAGTTCCAAATCAGGCTCCTTGCTTGGGGAGGAGCCTGCTTCTCCCTCTGCCTGCTCTGCCTGCCACTCGCCCTGCTTGTGCTCTCTCTCTCTCTAACGAATAAATAAAATCTTAAAAAAAAAAATAAATAAAGCAATTATATCTGAGAATCTCTTTTTTTAGATGAGAATTTAAACTACTCACTTTTTTTCATTACTATAAAGTTTGTATTTATTTTTGCCACATCATGTTTTATACTCTACTTGCCATGCTTTTTATTCCTTGATGTTTCCTTTTCTACCTGTTTTTAGGTTGGTCAGTTATTCTATTTTCATTGCCATCCATAGTTTGGAAGTTATACATTTAAAAAAGAATAAGTTATATTTTTTAGGGACTCTCTAAATTTTCCTAAATTTTGAAAATTTTATTGATTTTTAAAAATATTTTATATAGTTACATGTTTTTAGTTACTTGTTTAGTTACATGTTTTTTATTAATAATACTCCTTGTAAACAGTACTTAACAGTTACTATTCTGCTTTTGTTTCATTATCGATTTTTTTCTTAAATTCCCTAGTTAATCTTTCAAGGTTTTTGAGAATTACATTTTAAATAACAGAAACTATCTTTATTTTGCCTTTTCATGTAAATGATATGAAATTCTAGAATCAAAATTATTTCTCTTTTTTTAAAAATTCCTCTTCTTAAGGAAAGCTTGCTAAAAAAGTACACAGTTTCAGTTATAAGGTGAGTAAGGACAAAGACCTAAATGTATAACCTGGCCACTGTAGTTGATGATGCTGTATTCTGTAATTGAAATCTGCTGAGAAAGTAGGACCTAAATGTTCTCTAACACACACAAGGGGTTAGGGTAAATATGTGAGATTATAGATGTGTTAATAACTAGATGGAGGAATCATTTCACAACATCTATGATTATCAAATCATCATTTTGTACAACTTAAATATCTTAACATTTTGACAATTATACCTCAAAAAGCTAAAATAAAGTATTTCTTTTATAAATTATTGAAGATATTTTTACATTGCTGTGTATTCATTTTTACCAATGAGAAGTTATGGGTCATTTTAGTTCTTACTCCTTAATAAGATATCCTTTTTCCTCTCTAAAGGTTTTTTAGAATTTTTTGATGTCCTGAAATTTCATGTTTATGTGTCTAGAGAATGGATCTTTTTCATTTATTCTACCATGGACTTAAAAATTCCTGCCTTTTTAAAATTCTGTATTAACACAAAAATTGCAAACCTTTTTCCTCTTGGTCCTCCCATTTGCATTTCCAGTGAGATTTTTGAGCTTTAATCTTTTTTCTTTATGGCCCTTTTGTGCTGCATTCTAAATAAAATAGTAAAATTGTGTGTGTGTGTATGTATGTTTTTGCATGTGAATGTTTTTGCATGCATATATTGAAGCCTCCCATATCCATTATTAATCTCAATAACTATCCACATTTTCCACTTTGATCTATTCCTTTGAATATTCCATATGTGTATATATATGTATAAAATATGTATTTTTTCTGAAGTATTTTAAGTAAATTCAAGACATCATATTATTTTATCAGTAAGTACTTAAATATTTCTTTTCTTTTCTTCTCTTTATTTTTAGAAAGACAGAGAGAGAGAGCGCACAAGCATGGGGAGGGGGCAGCAGGAAAGGGATAGGAGGAACCTTTTCTTTTTTTAAGATTGTTATTTGCTTATTTGATAGACAGGGAGAGCACGCACAGGCAGGGGGAGGGACAGGCCAAGGGAGAAGGAGAAACATGCTCCCGGAGGAGCCTAGTGTGGGGCAATTGCAGGACCCAGGGATCACAACCAGAGCCAAAGGCAGATGCTTAACCAACGGAGCCACCCAGGTGCCCTGGGAGACAGGGAATCTTAAGCAGGTTCTATGCCCAGTATGGAACCTGCTTGGGGCTTGATCTCATGACCCTAAGATCATGACCTGAGCCGAAATCAAGAGTTAGATGCTTAAACAACTGGGTCACACAGCTGTCCCAGTAAGTACTTAAGTATTTCTAATAGATTAGGACTTTTCTTTCCATTTAACTACAGTACTATTATCACTCTTAAGAGAATTACCAATGATTCATAGTACTGAACACCTAGTTCATGGCCAGTTTTCTCTGAGTATCTTTATGAATATGTTCAAATGAGTCTACATATAGCATTTGGTTGATTTGTCTTTTAAATCTCTATTTTTAAAAATTTTATTAAGTGTTCAGTGTTAATTCCAGTCCAGTTAACTTACAGTGTTATATTAGTGTCGGGTGTATAAACCAGTGACTCAGCAATACTGTGTATTACTCAGTGCTTATCATGGTAAGTATATTCTCACTTCTTTTCACATATTTCATTCATCGCTCCACCTATCTCCCCTCTGGTAACCATCAGTTTGTTCTCTGTAGGTAAGAGCCTGTTTTTTGGTTTTGTCTCTCTTTTTCTCTCTTTTTTCCTTATTTGTTTTGTTTCTTAAGTTCCACATGATTGAAATCATATTGTATTTGTCTTTCTCTGTCTGACTTATTTTACTTTGCATTGTATTCTCTAGATCCATCCATGTTGTTACAAATGGAAAGATTTCATTCTTTCTTGTTGCTGCATACTGTTCTATTATAACATTATATATACTATATTTACATCATTATATACATGGTATATATATATGCATACACACACCCCATCTTCTTTATCCATCCATCAGTGGACATAATGGACATTGCTTCCATAATCTGGCTATTGTAAATGATGCTGCAATAAACATAGGGGTACAAATATCCTTTCCAATTAGTGTTTTTGTATTCTTTGGGTAAATACCCAGTAGTGCATTTACAAGATTGTAGGATAGTTCCATTTTTAATTTTTTGAGGAATTTCCTTCTGTAGTGGTATATGTACTTTGCATTCCCACCAACAGTGTAAAAGGATTCTTTTTTTTCTTCACATCCTCACCAACACTTGTTTCCTATGTTTTTGATTTTAACTATTCTGACAGTGTGTGGTGATAGCTCATTGTGTTTTTGACTTGCATCTCCCTAATGATGAGTGTTGTTGAACATCTCTTCATCTGTCTGTTGGCCATCTGTATGTCTTCCCTGGAGAAATGTCTGTTCATGTCTTTGTCCATTTTTAATTGGATTATTTGTTTTTTGGGTATTGAGTTGTATCAGTTTTTTATGTATTTTGGGTAATAACCCTTTATTGGATATGCCATTTGCAAATATTTTATCCCAATCAGTAGGTTGCCTTTTAGTTTTGTCGATTGTTTCCTTTGTTGTGCAGAAACTTCTTATCTTTGATTCAGTCCCAGTGGTTTATTTTTGCTTTTATTTCCATTCCTCTGAAGACATATCTAGAAAAATCTTACTGTCACTGATGTCAGAGAGATTATTGCCTGTCCTCTCTTCAGGGATGTTTATGGTTTCAAGTCTCACATTCAAGTCTTTAATCCATTTTGAATTTATTTTTGTGTGGGGTAAAAGAAAATGGTCCAGTTTCATTCTTTTGCATGTTGCTGCCCAGTTTTCCCAACACTTTTGAGGAGACTCTTATTTTCCCATTGTATATTCTTTTCTGTTTTGTAAAAAAATAATCAACCATATAAATGTGGGTTTATTTCTGGGTTTTCTGTTCTATTCTATTGATCTATGTATCTTTATGCCAGTACTATATACTATTTTAATTAATATAACTTGAATTAATATAACTGGAATTGTGATAGCTCCAGTTTTACTTTTCTTTTCCAAGATTATTTCTGATATTCAAGGTCTTTTTTTTTTCCCCATAAAATTTTTAGGATTGTTTATTCTAGTTCTGTGAAAAATGTTGGTAATTTGATAGGGATCACATTAAATGCGTAGATTGCTTTGGGTAGTCTATACTACCATTTTATTTACCTTATTTTTTAAAAAAAATATTTTATTTATTTATTAGAGAGAGAGGGAGAGAGAGCACGAGCAGGGGGAGGGACAGGGGGAGAAGCAGACTCCCTGATGAGCAGGGAGCCCGATGCAGGACTTGATCCCAGGACCTGAGATTATGACCTGAGCCAAAGGAAGTTGCTTAACCCACTGAGCCACGTAGGCACCCTGATCCAGGACTTTGGACTGTTTGAAATTTTTTTTTTTTTAACTGATTCAGTTCCATTACTGGTAATTGTTCTGTTCAAATTTTCTTTCTTCCTGATTTAGTTTTGATAGGTTATATGTTTCTAGGAATTGTATCCATTTCTTCCAGGTTTTCCAATTTATTGGCATGTAGGATTTCATAATACTGTTGCAATTGCTTTTATTTCTGTGGTGTTGGTTGTACTCCTTTTGCATTAGTAATTTTTGTATTTGGGTCCTCTCTCTCTCAGTCCTTTTTTTTTTGGATGAGTCCTGCTAGAGGTTTATCAATTTTGTTGATCTTTTCAAAGGACAAGCTTCTGGTTTCATTGATCTGTATCTATCTATTTATTTATTTATTTTAGTATCAATATCACTTATTTCTGTTCTAATCTTTATAATTTTCTTCCTTTTGCTGCTTTTTCTTTTTCTAGCCCTTTAGGTATTTAAGTTATTTATTTGAGATTTTTCTTACTTTTTGAGGTAGACTTTTATTACTATAGATTTCCTTTTTAGAATCATTTTTTTCTGCATCCCAACAGTCCAAAAGGATTTTGTTGTGTTTTCATTTGTTTCCATGTAATTTTTAATTTCCTTTCATTTCTTAGTTGACTCATTCATTGTTCAGTAGCATATTACTTAACCTCCATGTATTTGTGTTCTTTCAAGATTTTTTTCTTGCGGTTGATTTCTAGTTTCATAGTGTTGTGGTTAGAAAAGATGCAGGATAGGACTTTGATTTTTTTAAATTTGTTGAGACTTGTTTTGTGGCCCAATATGTGATCTAGTTTGAAGAATATTCCATGTGAATTTGAAAAGATAGGATGGAATGTTCCAAATATGTCTGCTAATCCATCTGGTTCAGTTTGTTATTCATAGCCACTGTTTTGTTGATTTTCTATCTGGATGATCTTCCCTTTGATGCAAGTGGTATGTTAAAAGTCCCCTACTATTATATTGCTACTGATGATTTCCCTTATGTTTGTTATTAACTGTTTTATATATTTGGGTCTCCCATGTTGGATGCATAAATATTTATAATTGTTATATCCTCTTGTTGGATTGTTCTTTATCATTCTATAGTGTCATTCTTTGTCTTTTATTACAGTCTTTGTTTCAAAGTCTATTTTCTCTGATAGAATTATTGCTATCCCAACTTCCTTTTCACAACCATTTATATGATAAATTCTTCTTCATCCTTTCACTTACAATCTGCATGTTGTTAGGTCTAAAACAAATCTCTTCTACGCAGCGTATAGATGGGTCTTTTTTTTTTTTTTTTAAATACATTCCATCATCCTATGTCTTTTGATTGGAGCATTTAGTCCATTTACATTCAAAGTAATTATTGATAAGTCTATATTTATTGCCATTTTGTTACTTATTTTATGGTTTTTGTAGTCTTCTTCCATTTCTTTCTTTTCTTGCTCTCTTCTCTCAACACAAATTGGCTTTCTTTAGTGATATACTTGGGCTTTTTCTCTTTATTTTTTCCCATCTATTATTGGTTTTTGAATTCTGGCTAACATTTAGTTTATGTATAATATCTTCAGTATATAGCAGTCTATGTTAAGTTGATAGTCACTTAATTTTGAGCCGATTTTTTACTTTTCTTCCTTTAATATTTTAGGGATATAGTGTCATACTTTACATCTTTTTATTTTGTGAATCCTTTGACTGATTTGTACAGAAATACTTATTTTTACTGCTTTTGGCTTCCTACTTTCCTTACTTCTGCTTATGGTCTTTTCTTTCCATTCAGAAATTCCCCTTTAACATTTCTTATAGGACTGGTTTAGTGGTCATGAATTCCTTTAACTCCCCCCCCACCCCCCGCCCATGGAAAACTCTTTATCTCTCTTTCTATTCATAATGGTAGCCTTGCTGGATGGAGTTTTCTTGGTTGCAGATTTTTTTCCTTTTAGCTCTTTGAATATATTATGCTACTCTCTTCTGGTCTGCAACATTTCTGCTGAAAAGTCAGCTCATGGCCTTATGGGGTTTCCCTTTTATGTTCTGCTTTCTTTTCTCTTGCTGCTTTAAAAATTCTCTCTTTATCACTAGTTTTTACATCTTAATTACTACATGTCTTAGTGTGGACTTCCCAGTATTGATTTTTTGGGGGGCTCTCTGTGCTTCCTGAATTATGGATTCCTGTTTCCTCCCCAGATTTGGGGAGTTTTCAGCTATTATTGCTTCAGATAACTTTTCTTCCACTTTTCTTTCTCTTCTCCTCTGGGATACCTATAATGTAAATGTTATTATGCTTGATGGTGTTGCTGAGTTTCCTAAATCTTTTCTCATTTTGTATATATCTATTTTTTTTCTCTCACCAGCTCAGCTTGATTACTTTTCCAATACTCTGTTCTCCAGGTGTCTGATTCATTCTTCTGCTTCATCTGGTCTATTATTTATTCCATCTATTGCATTTTAATTTCAGTTATTGAATTCCTTATCTCTGATTTGTTCTCTTTCATTTCATTGTTTAGGGTCTCACAGATGTCTTCACTCTTTTCTAAAGTTCAATTAATATAATTATGATCATTACTTTAAATTCTCTGTCAGTTATATTACTTATATCTCTATTGCATTTAAGGATCTTCCTGTGATTTTTTTCTTCTTCATTCTTTTGGGACACAGTCCTCTGTCTTTTCATTTTGTCTCTCTGTGTCTATATCTCTGTGTTGGGAAAGACAGCTGTATCTCCTGCATTTGAAAGATATAAAAAATAGATCCAGTGCTCTCCTGTTGTGCCATGTGCCCTGTTCACTAGAACCTGGCACTTCAGGAATGACTCCTATGTGTGATGTGTGTGCTCTGTTGTTGTGGCTAGGTTGCACTTTCCTTTAGTCCAGTCATCTGCAGTATGTCTCTTTGCCTGGTGTGGACAGGGTTAGGTCCCTATAGTGTTAGTGAGCCAGTCTGGGGATGTCTTGGGTTTGAGTTGAGTCAGACCAGTCATTTGCCAGAGATGTAGTAGTGCCAAACTGCAGGCACTTTCTCTGTGTTGTCCCCTGAGAAGCTTCCTCTGGGGTGGGTGGAGTCTGCAGTTAGACCAGGTGTCTGGCCCCAGTCCACTGCTAGGGCCTCTGCCTCACTGGTGTGTGTGGTTATCTTTCCCTCTCTCTGGGATAGGAATCTCTTTAGAGCAGTGCTGGCCACTGTAGGAGCTACTTGCACACTGCCAGAGCCTGGTGGAGAGGATGGGTTTGCCAAAGCATAGTGGTGGGGCTGTTTGGCGGGGCTAGGGTGTTAGTAGGCTTTGGATGCCATTGGTCCTATGCTGGAGATGCTCTACAGTGCCAGGACTGAGGCAGGCCATCTGGAGGGGTAGGTCCCTGGAAGCACAGTGCAGGGAGCAATGCAGTGGGTTGGGAAGCTGCTCATGACCCTTGTCTTCTATGGGAGGGACTCTGTAGTTGCTGGACTGAGGTAGGCTTTCCAAGGGGTGGATTGGAGGAAATAGCATGGACGGGGGTGGGGGGACAGCTTGGTGCTGGGGGATGGCTGCAGGGTAGTGGAGGTGACAGTGCTAGGTAGTTAGGAAGGAATCCTGCAGGTTGCCACACTAAAGCTGGGGAGTGGGGGAGAGAAATGGTGGTTGTCAATTCCTTTGTTTTTGGAGGAGTTCCCCAGTGTTTTCTGTCACTCCAGGACATGCTCTGAGATTAATAAATAACTCTACCTCCAGTATTCCCCAGGCATCTTTCAACTCTTTTGTGTCTGCTGTATCTCCCTGGGCTGTTTGTTGTGCTGGATTATTTGCACCAGTGAGTGGCATATAGTTTTATCCATGGGAGGAGAGGAGCCTGGTGTTCTCCTACCCTGCCACCTTTGGAAGTATCTTGGGCTTTTTATTCTCTAACAGTCCCCACTCATTTTATTTATTTATTTAGAAAGATTTTATTTATTTATTTGGCAGAGAGACACACAGCAAGAGAGGGAACAGAAGTAGGGGTAGTGGGAGGGGGAGAATCAGGCTTCCCAATGAGCAGGGAGCCCAATGGTAGGCTTGATCCCAGGACCCCAGGATCATGACCTGATCTGAAGGCAGACATGTAAGGACTGAGCCACCTGGGTGCCCCCCACCTGATTTTTAAAATGCTATTTTTTAAAAAGATTTTATTTATTTATTTGACAGACAGAGATCACAAGTAGGCAGAGAGAGAGGGAGGAAGCAGGCTCCCCTCTGAGCAGGGAGCCTGATGCGGGGCTCAATCCCAGGGCCCCGAGACCATGATCTGAGCCAAAGGCAGAGGCTTTAACCCACTGAGCCACCCAGGCGCCCCTAAAATGCTATGTTTTTAATAGAAGAAATGAAGTTTTTTGTCCTGAAGAACTTCCTATATTTTGAGTTTCGTGGATTGTATCTTTGTGGTATTAATATGTTTTTCCTTCACCTGAATTTCGTATAAATTAACATTTTGATATAGCTACTTGGTGAGATTTAGATTCAATTTGTGACAAGATTAATGCATAAATCTTATTAGATATGTATGCAAAGATCTTGTGGTTGGGGCACCTGGGTGGCTCAGGTGGTTAAGCAGCTGCCTTCAGCTCAGGTCATGATTCTAGAGTCAGGGGATTGAGTCCCGCATCAGACTCCCTTCTTCTTCTTCTGACCCTCCTCCTTCTCATGCTTTCTCTCTCTTATTCTCTCTCTCTCAAATAAATAAATAAAATCCTTAAAAAAAAAAGTGTGTTCTCTCTTAGTGATGTTAAGGTCAGTCAGTGGGTTCAGGAATTGTTTGCCTGATCCATCCATTATAAAGATCCTTATCAATGTATTACCTAGTATTTTTAGCAGACATTAATGAATGTTGAATTAACCATTATTAGGGGCAGAAAAATGTTGATTTTTCTAATAGAAGTAATTATTCTACAAGGGAGAACTTTCCCTCATTAAGTTTAAATTACCCTGAAATAGTTTGTTCTGAAAAAATAAGATAAATACTAATTAATTCACCTTATTTTTCATCTTTTAGAATTTAAAAAATGGTGTCCTAACAAAGTTCACAGGTCGTTAAACATAGAATTTTGGCGTTTTATTATGAACTCATGGATTCTTATGTATTTGATGTGTTTCTATTATAGTCATGATTTTTTTTTTGAATATTTTATTTATTTATTTGACACACAGAGAGAGTATACTTAAGTAGGCAGAGCATCAGGGAGGGGGAGACTAGAATCAGGCTCCCTGCTGAGCAGAGAACCTCATGCTGGGCTGGATCCCAAGACCTGAGCTGAAGGCCTAGCCACTCAAGTACCCCTCATGATTCATCTTTGATACTCAAATTTCTATTCTTTAGCCAATGGGATTCAGAACCGGCTTTGTGTCTTTTTTTTTTTTTTTTTTTTTTTTTTTTTTAGATTTTATTTATTTATTTGACAGAGAGATCACAAATAAGCAGAGAGGCATGAAGAGAGAGAGGGGGGAAAAAGCAGGCTCCCTCTCGCTGAGCAGAAGAGCCGGATGCGGGGTTCGATTCCAGGACCGTGAGACCATGACCTGAGCTGAAGGCAGAGACTTAATCCACTGAGCCACCCTGACACCCCGGGCTTTGTGTCTTTTTAAAATGGCACGAGTCATCCCTGATAGCTGCCTTTCTTTCTAGCACAGCAGGATGTCCCAGGCTTAAGTAGTGTGTTTTCTGCCCAGGTTTATACTGGGCATAATTCAAGTAACCTTGATTTCTTTTGGTGGGAAAAGGTCCAGTTTAGAGACAATCTGCTATTAGGAATACTCTTGCTATTGGTTCATCATTGCTTCCATGTCCGTAATTACACAGAGCTAAAAAATATGTACCTACTGATATTTCCAGTTTAAAAGGGATTTTTACTGCATTATTTAGCAGAATATTGCAGAGTTTTTACTTAATTATTTGATTTTATTTTCCAATCTACTAAAATCTCAATTATTAATTCTATTAGCAGAACTTCTTTTTTTATTAAAATGTAATGTATTATTTGCCCCAGGGGTACAGGTCTGTGAATCATCAGGCTTACACAGTTCACAGCACTCACCATAGCACATACTCTTCCCAGTGCCCATAACCCAGCCACCCTCTCCCTACCCCCCGCCCCCCAGCAACCTTCAGTTAGCTTAACTTCTTTTGCTTTTCCTATTGTGCATAATTATGTATCCCCCAAAGATAAATATCATTAAAATATGTATATTTTTGTTATTTTGGAATAATTATGTTTTTATAATGAATATTATTTTCTCATGGAAATGGTATCATCTCATATTCATTTTAGAATGTTATACTTCATGTAAATTTTTTCTTTTTTTTTTTTATTAACTTCACTGCATCAGATACTATTTCTTCTACTTTTTTTTGGATGCCTCACTTCAATAGTTGATTTAAAAAAAGAAAAAAAAAGCTTATCTTTGTACTTGAGATTCCTTTTCACCCTGTGAGTGTAAGTGCTCTGTTTATAAGGTATCAGGCAATCTGGGCTCTTACCCAGAAGCTGTGAGGAGGAATCTGCTTCCAGATCATCCAGGTTGTTGGCAGAACTCAGTAGCTTGTAACTGTAGCACTGGGGTCCATATTGGCTTGGTGCCTGTCAGCTCAGGGCCATTCTCCCTCCTGGGGCTTCTCTCTGGACCTCGACCATGGTCCTTTCCATCTTTACAGCTATCAGTATTGCTTAAAACCCTTCTTGTGCTTTGAATCTGACTTTCTCTTTTACCACCAGCAGACTGTTAGGGCCAATTTAATGTCAAAACCTGTTTAACTATTAGGGCCTGCTTAGCCAGAGCAACTCCATATTGCCTAGGTAGCCATACTGTTGTTTACATCCACGGACTTCATTCCGGGAGTAAACGCCCCCATAGTTCCTGGTATGGTTCCGGGTATCGATTCCAGGAGTAAATGCCTTAACAATAGAAGTCCTTGGGTCTGCGGTTATGCCCTATAAAACCAGCCTGTGAGATCAGGAGGGGGTCGCTCTTTTTGGAGGTGGCCCTGGCTGGTCAGTCTAACTTCTAATCCTTGGCATAGAATAAGGCCTTGCATAACTTTCACTTTGTCTCAGTCTTGTTCATTTGATAATGGACCCCAACACCGACAAACTTTTCTACCTTTAAAGGTTTATAGGAGTGTATAGGGCCCATGTAGTTCACCTCAGTTTTGATTAACTCAAAGTCAGATGGCTAGTAACTGCAAGATTCCTTTGCCACATAAGATAACATAACAGCAGATGTGCTAGCTCATCACATTTATAGGTGTGAAGATTAGGTCCTGCGGTCCTCAGGAGACATCTTAGAATCATGACTATCGGAGCTCCTGGGTGGCTCAGTCATTTAGCATCTGCCTTTGGCTCAGGTCATGATCCAAGGGTCCTGGAATCGAGGCCTGCATTGGGCTCCCTGCTCAGCAGGAAACCTGCTTCTCCCTCTCCACTTCTCCTGCTTGTGTTCCCTCTCTCACTGCATCTTCTATCAAATAAATTAATAAAAATCTTTAAAAAAAAGAGTCACGCCTATCATACATAGTCCCACTCATTTTTACTTCATTTTGCTGCCTTTAGGATGAGTTAGCTTTCAGAATCTCCTGAAGCATACGTTTCTGGTGGACTCTCCCCCTCTGGCTTGAAAATTTGTCCATACATATCAGGATTTCATATTCTGCTGCAACTGAGATGTATACTTCACGTATATGAAGATGGGTACATATTTCAAAAGAGCTTTTGAGTGTTAGTATGATTCTTTCATGTAGAGGAATGCTTAAATCTTGCTTTATAGAAACTTTTAGCTCTTTTTTATAATATTACATTTGAGGAGAGGACTGTCATTGAAAGAAATAAGCTCAGAAGGTTATTGAGGGTCTTGAAGTATGCACAAAAATGAATTTCTAAATCTTTTCTTTTCAAAATGCCAATAGTTCTTGATAATAAAAGGTCATGTTAATTCTTTTGGCATTTAAATCAGCACTTTTAACATGATTAATTGACTTGCCATTTAATACATGATTGTACTTGTGTTATATTATTATATGGAAATACTGATTTGTATCCAGAAGGACTTTTTTTTTAAAGATTTAATTTATTTGACAGACAGAGATCACAAGTAGGCAGAGAGGCAGGCAGAGAGAGAGAGAGAGGAGGAAGCAGGCTCCCCGCTGAACAGAGAGCCCAATGCGGGGCTCGATCCCAGGACCCCGGGATCATGATCTGAGCTGAAGGCAGAGGCTTTAACCCCATGAGCCACCAAGGTGCCCCTGTATGTATCCAGAAGGACATTAAGCAAATATTAATTGATTATGATTGTGTTAATCTTTGCATTTAATCCCCTCCCATTTGTTTAATGAAATGAAATAACTTTGCTTTTATAAAATGTAACCACTTTGCATTTTAACTTACACTCATGAAAAATAAAGGTTCAGAAAAAGTGTGATGATATAGATGTAATATTAGTATTAACCATTTCCAATGTGAGTTATATGACCATTTGTATGCAAAGGACAACATTTTTTAAAAAGTAGTAGTTTACTTTTTAAGGAAGAACAATTGTAGAAACCTAATTTTTTACCCTTTGCTCTCTAGAGATGGTTTATGCTAATTTAGAAAGTGGAAATTCTCTTATCTCTTTTGCTTCCTATCCATATTATATTAGGAGAAGTAAGGTAGATGAATCTGTTGAGTAGAATGCAAGCTCTGTTTCGACCCTGAGTCTCTTTGTAATATTTAATTCCCCTTATTGGTGCCTTATTCTTCACAGGAAAATTGAACCTAGGACTTTGTAATTTCATCATTATGGTGGCTATTTTTTGACTTTCCCCAACATGTATGACCTGTTCCTTTCACAACAATTATTACATTTCCCTTGGGGTTCTCCCTCATACCCTTTAGCTAGTGTTTTAGTCTTCCTCTAGGCATCAGATACTCTCTTCCTAGACAAAAGCCAGTTGAGATTGATTTATTCCCAGAACTGATGCTGTTAAGAAACAGCCTAGTAATGGTTGCTGCTGAGATCCCTGGAGCCTCTGTGGTTCCTGCCTTTCCTTAAAGCCTGTTCTTCAGCTTTTCCTTCAATCTGAACTGTCCCTATAGGCTTTCAGCATATTTCTTTTTTCGCCCTTCAGGTTACCAAGAGTTACTTTTCCTTTGCTTGCAGTCAAAGAATCCTAATTGATAAATTCATTTAACTGTATAAAAATTAAATTCAATTCTATATCCACTGAAGGTGTCCTATATTTATCATATTATTATCCTCAAAGGCCTCAGTGTCCCAAGGCAGTAAGAATTCAGCTGGACTTTGTCAAGTTTCCACCCCCCCACCCCGAGTACTTGTTTTGATATAACTGATCAGTGCTTAAAAGCTAACACATAGAGAATATTTAATAAATTTAATTTTTTGTGTTAATGAAATCCCAAATTTTAGGTTTGGCTATCACCAACAAAAAGACATGGAGGATAATTCCATGGATATTAACCATGTTTGGAAGGGAATTATTAAATCATCTGGCATTTGAAAAGCCAGTATTGCATTTGAAAGTTGGAACTATTTTTCCAGTAGCCTAGGGCAAGCCAGTTCCAGGAAAGTATATTTGCAAAAGGGACAGGCAAGGTTTTCCTTATATTGTGGCATTTCTCAGATATTTCTCCATATTTGACTTGTATTTTCACACATTCACACCACATTGATGATTTCTTAAGATTGCTAAGATTGCTTTCAAGATACTCATTCCTCATTTGTGCTATAAATTATACAAAGATTATGTGAAATTTTAGCTGCTTTTCAAAAGAATGTGTCTTTTCTTTGGTTATCGTAAGTTAGTATGTCCTTTTTACAACTTAACATAGAAACAAGTTGTGCTATTATGGTTTGACTTAAAAAATTAAATCCCCCCCCCAAAAAAATTAAATCCCGCTGGATAAAAAATATATTTCAAGGCAGAAGTGAATGTTTTTGCCAATTCAAAGGTGTATAGATATCAAAAAAAAAAAAATAGGAAAAGGGAGACTACTAGAAAAGAAAGAGTAATGAAATGTTTTTGAAAAAGAAAATGGAAAAGTTTTATGCCCCCAAATAGTCTAGGGACTTAAACATGTGGCCAGTGGGTCAAATTAAACATCAAAATGTCATTGCTTCTTGGATCCTTATCTCTGCAGGATTCTAAGCATTTTCACTCAGCTCCTTTCTTTCTTGGCTTTAATCCCATTATTGTAAACTGGGAGTGATAAATTCTGCTGGACAGTAGCAATGGTCTGGTGTCAGGTCAGTCCTGCTTCTTACTCCATCCTGACTTGGTCTTTATTTCCACTAGCTGGACTCCTACCGTTTGCTTCTCCCAGATGTCCAATTCTAGAAACTGGGTCAGTCTTCAGTTCTAGGATGAAGAATAATTTTGACTATTTATAACAGAAATTCTGAATACAATGGCTTAAAAATTAGGAGTTTTTCGTACATCTTGCATGCCTCACCTAACAAGAAGTCCACAGTGAGGCAATCTGGGACTGCCATGTTGCTTAACGATGCTGTTAGACATTTAGGTCTTTTCTGTCCTTTTGTTTGGGCACCTTGTGCATGTTTTTGTTTATTCACTTGGTTGCAAGATGGCTGCCATACTTTCCTATATTCATTTTAAGCTTGAAGCAGGGAGGAAAGTAAACGAGGTATTGCTGTTTTAGGAAAGCAAAAGCTTACTCAGTGCCTCTCCTTCCCCTGCCTTCAGATATTAACATATGTTTCCCTGATTAGTGTATTGGTTTTTGGTGCATAACAAATAACTACAGAACCTTGATGACATACAACAATGAATACATACACTTATATATCATGCTGTGGGGTTTAGCAAACCAGGACTGCTGGGCTCATTTGGGTGTTTCTGCTAAGTTTTGCTGAGCTCACTTATACATCTATAGGTGGGCAGGGTGGAGTGGGGGCGGGAGGTGCTGTTCTCTAGGCTTGACATCACTGGTTTATTTTCCTCTTTGTGGAACTAGTGAACTATCACATGTAGGGCAGAAGTGTAAGGGTAAGCACGCAAATATATTCAAGGACTCTTGCCTTGAGAATTGACAAAGATCATTTTATTGGCCAAAGTGAATCATGGGTTTGGAGCCTTTAATGAAATTTTCCACTGATAGAAAGATGCCAGTGTGTTCCTAGCTAGAAGTTGGGTTGGACAATAAAAGCATTTAGCTGGATACATTGACATTGAAATTACACTTATTTCTTTACTTCCTTGCTTTTTTCTTCTCTCTTTTTTCCCTTCTCACTCTCTTCTTTCCCCTCCTCTCCCTTTGCTTTTCTCTTCTCTTCTCCACCCCTATCGCGCTTCTTTTGTTGTAAAGAAAGTGGTACAAATGGGTATTGAGTAGGCAGCCAGCTTTGACAATCATCATTCGTTATATTGTATTCTCATATCTTTGGTGTAATAGCTGCTGGATCTCTCTGACGTCCTGTCTTTCTAGATTTTCTGCCCATTCTGTTTCGTGCTACCAAATTCTAATACTGAAATTTATCTCCTTTCCAGATTTCCCACTTGTTGCCTCCTGCCATGCTCTCCTGGTTCACCCCTGCTCTCTGCTGAGAGTTTTCTGATTGCCTGGCCCTGGAACAAACAGTTTATACATTCTAGTCATTTCCAATATCCCTTTAATTTTGACCAATATTGAGTAAAAGAAAAATGTGATGGTATTTTTGTGGGTGTTAAATATAGATTATCAAAATTATAATCTCATCTGGCTAAATGTGCTAATCAAGAAATAAGATGAGATAGATGATAAGAGAGTAGATGAATTAAGACTGAAAATGTAAAGCTAAGGCAGAAATAAGAATCTCAAATCAATAGCTATTACCAAGAGCCTAATGTGGGCAGAGTTTCTTGAATGCAATAGTTATTGACTGAAATCAGCAGAGGTAGCAGAGTGGAAAGTACAGTGGGAACTGTGAAGGTTGATATGGCTCAGGAAGAATAAGTCAGGAAAAAAATGGTACAAAATCCAAGCTAGAATCAAGACTTGGTAAGCTAGGCTTGTTTGTGTCATTTTAAGAGATAATTTTTGAAGCAACTTGGAAAAAATTTTTAGTGAACTAGACTTTTATGTTGCTGCTTTATGTTTTTCTTATAAAATCAGAGCTGCCTATCAAATCTTAAATACCATGTTCTTGTAATATTAGCTCTGTGCTGTTCTCATTATTTTGGACTATTTATAGAATTTAGATAGCAGTATGATTAATAAAACCAAGGCAGATTTTTGGCTGTCAAAGAGAACATTATGAAAATATGCATTAAAAGTTGTTTATCAGACTTATCAACCAAGTTGTTTCTTCCACTAACTCTCAAAACTTAAGACACTTAAAGTTTCTTAGAATTCTGGCTATGTCCAGTTAAGTAAGTATGTATAAATATATATCCTGATCAGAAAGTGTAGCATAAAACAGAACAAAAACACTTACTGAAACATGGGAGACCTAAATTTGGTCACTGGCACTAGTGCTATTCCAACACATGAATTTATATAAGTCACTTAATGTCTCTGAGCCTCAATTTACACATCTGTAAAGCTGATTATAGAATAGTCTTTCTATTACTTTATTTTTAAGAAATTATATGACTATAGATTATTAAAATAAGCTCATCATAATAAACTCAAGTTGTATGAAAATTGCAAAGGTAAAATACTTGATTCTTTAGTCCCCAGTTCTTACCTTTCATTCGCCAGTTATAGTCTCTCTTACCAGTAACCTGTAGACTTTCAATAATAATATGTGCATATACAAGTATGGGAATTCTTAGGCCCAAGTAGAAATGAGAGCTGGCCCTTGTGCCTGGCTTCCAGCACAGAGCCTGACACAGTGGGCCCTCTGTCAAGGGCTGTGAGATGGCTGATTGATGCCTGAGTACCTTGAAACCTGGGCCCCCTCTTCTGCCTTAAAGACTGTCTGGTATTCAATTTTTCTTCTTCTGTGTCCTGGCTTTTTCTTGTTTCCCTTACTAGGGCTTTGAGCTATGCCCTTGAATGTCAGTCTGTGGCAAAGGTTCTGCTAACTCCAGACAGATTTTTTTGCTGAAGTCAAGCATGGCTTCCCATCTGGTAACAGCCTGGTACCACGGGGAACACCCAGCTCTTGTCTCAAACCAAGCAGTCTCCTCTTTGCAATATGGTCAGCTCTTCAAGTGTGGTGACTGTGTCATAAGAAAACACATAACAGTGTGGGTATTTTTAGGTTTGCGGTGTTTTCTCATGTGTCTGCTGTACAGTTAGACTGTAAATGGCGCTAGAGACCAGTGCAATCATCTGGAGGCTATGACACAAGTACAGTGGGGCTGCAGTTTATTGACTCTCAGTTTTCCCAACATGACCTCAAACTAGTACTTAGTTCTTTATAAAAGCAAACAGACTGTTGGCTTCCTGCAGGTTCTAGCACAGATGCCTAAAAGAATGACATAAAATATGTTGCAGATTAACGGTCTAGAGGGACTACATGTGGAATTTGAAACCATCGGAATATCCATGAGCTTTCTCAAAATAACTTCCCTCAAAGCGATATTTCCGTGTCAGCTAATCTACTTTTCTGACACACTGTTGTAATAAACACACGGGGCCATGAAAACACTTTTGCCATATTTGGTTTGAATTTAAAATTTCATTAAATATAAGTGATATTATATTAAATGCTCTTCTTTTCTAACTTGCTTCTTTCAGTCCACATTGTGGGATAGACATTTATTTATCTTGATACATGTAGCTTTAGTTCATTTAAACTGTCATGTACTAGGCTGTTCTATGAATGTACTATATCATTCATCTATTCTCTCGCTGAGCTGCGAGTATGAGGATAATTACTGCTTTATACCACTGGCTATTGGGGTGGTTTGTTATACAGCCTTATAATATGATAGCTAACTAATACAAGACAAACTTTATTGTGTAGCTTTATTACACTAACTTTATTACCAGATTTCTTCTCAGGGTGTTTGTACCACTTTTATGGTCCTCTGACTGGGTTCTCAACATACTTGCCAAACCTTGTTATTGGTACATTGTTAAAATTTTTGTTAATTCGATGGATGATTAACAAGCTTTGTTTAAGCTTACTGTTTTAATTTGCATTCTCTAAGACTATACTTTAAGAGATTATTTCTATAGTTGTTTAATTTGCATTCTCTGTCTGGTTGGTTATCTTTTCACATGTTTGTTGGCCATTTAGATTTCCTATTCTGTGACTAGTATCTGTTCTAATTTTTTACCAGTTTTTAGGCTTGATTATTAATGTTATTTTTTAATTTTTAGGAATTCTTGTATTTATTCTGGATACCAGTTTTTTTTTTAGCTATATGTATTGCTGATATATATCTTCTAGTTTTTAATTTTTGCTTATTTATTCATAACTTTATGACTTGTGCAATTTATTTATTTATTGAAGATTTTATTTGTTTAAGAGAGAGAGGGAACATGCATGTGGGTGGGGGATGGAGAGGCAGAGGGAGAAGGAGAAGCAGACTCCCCACTGAGCAGCTAGCCCCATGTGGGCGTTCCAATCCCAGGACCCTGGGATCATAACCTGAGCTGAAAGCAGATGCTTAACCAACTGAGTCAACCAGGTACCCTTGATTTGTGCAATATATGTGTTATTTAAGGAATATTTTCTTATAATATGGTCATAAAATATTTTATAGTTTCTTTCAAATGTTTAGAAATTTTATTTTTAATATTTCGGTTTTTAATCCTTTTGGGTTCATTTTTATATATGATGTAAGGTGGGCATATGGTTTCATTTTTTCCCTTTGGATAATCAATTGTTTTAGTCCCATTTTTTGAATTATTTGCAATGCCACCTCTATCATATATCAAGTCCATATATTTCTCTATCTGTTTCTAAACTATATTCTGTTCCTGGTCTCTTAGCTTTTCCCTGTGTTAATGTTCTTCTAACTTGAAGGATAGGATAAAAACTATTTATCTTTTTTTTTTAAAGATTTTATATATTTATTTATCAGCGAGCATAAGCAGGGGGAACAGCAGGCAGAGGGAGAAGCAGTCTCCCCACTGAGCAAGGAGCCTGATGCGGAACTTGATCCCAGAACTTTGGGATAATGACCTGAACTGAAGGCAGATGCTTAACCAGTTGAGCCACCCAGGTGTCCCTAAAAAATGTATATCTTAATATTAGCCCTGTACTCCTTATTCTTCAAAATTTTCTTTTTTATTCTTCCTCCTTTGATTTTTTCATATGGTTTCGGGATCAGCATATTAAATAAAACCCTGTTGGGATTTAGATTGGAGTTGCATTACATTTAAATGTTATTTTGGGGATATTTATTACTTTTTAGGTCTTAAGCCTTGGCACCCATAAATATAGAATTGCTATTCTTTTATTCAGATCTTTAATAATATCTTCCAACTTTCTTCATAAAGATCTTGCACAAATTTTGTCAGTTTTATTTTTATTTATTTATTTTTTAAGATTTCATTTGCTTATTTGACAGAAATCACAAGTAGGCAGAAAGGCAGGCAGAGACAGAGGGGGAAGCAGGCTCTCCGCCCAGCAGAGAGCCCGACACAGGGCTTGATCACGGGACCCTGAGATCACGACCCAAGCCGAAGGCAGAAGCTTAACCAACTGAGCCACCCAGGCACCCTTTTGTTATCTTTTAGATTTTCTTGCTATGTTTCTGACTGTACCCTAATAGATCAGGTTAGTAAAGTTCCAACCCATTCTTATTTTTCTAATGGTTTTGTTTGCTTGTTTTGTTTTGTTTTAATAACAAAGTAAGTTCAACTGACAGAGCCAACCAGCCACTCCTCTTAGATTTTCTTTTCTTTTCTTTTTTTTTTTTTTTTTTTTTTATTTTATTTATTTGAGAGAAAGAGAGAGCACAAGCACAAGCTTGGGGAGGCAGAGGGAGAAAGAAGCAGAATCTCCACTGAGCAGGGAGCCCAATGTGGGGCCCGATCGCAGGGAACTGGGATCATGACCTGAGCGAAGGCAGATGCTTAACCTACTGAGCCACCCAAGTGCCTCTCTTTTGGATTGTCTATATAGAAAATCATATTGGCAGCAGATAACTGTTTTGCATACTACTTTCCTATTATTACGTTCTCAATTCTTTTTCTAGGTGTCAATACGATGTTGAATAGAAGTGTTGATGAGTATTTTCTGGTCTTGTTTCTGACATTAAAGGAAGATTTTTAAAGTTTGTTTAGGTTATTGATACACATCTGGTATGTTGGTCATTTGTGTCTTTGTTTTCAGATCTCTGCTGCTTTCCTGTAAACTGCATCTCCCAGATACTCCTAACTATTTTGGATATTTTGGGGCAATAGAATATATTGGAAGGAGACTAGAATGAAAGGAAGAGAGAAGTCAGGGAGTTTCTCCTCATCTCTTGGTGTACCATAGCTCCATTACTCCATGTTATCACCGCCTACTAGACAGCCCCTTGTTTTGTGGGGGCTAGTTTATATAGTTTATACTAGATAGTTTCCATGTACATCCAGCTGCTTGCTGGCCTTAGGTCTTGGATGCACACACTTCTTCCTTTTGTTCCTCCTCTAGCTATGTAATAACTTACAACTTCATGAATTTGTTACCTTTTTGGCTTTCAGTTCTTCCCACATCATTGTAACTAGTTCTTTAAATTCCTTAAATAGGACTATATTTCTGACTGTACTCTGACTAATACATCAGGTTAGTAAAGTTCCAGTCCATTCTTGTTTTTCCAATGGTTTTGTTTACTTGTTTTGTTTTGTCTTAATAACAGAGTGAGCATTATGTTTACCAAATGCATTTTGGTATTGAGTTGCTGTATATGAGCAACTACTGCCAGTTGTGTATGTTACTTGTGTTTTGTTCTTTGTTCTATGTACCTTGTTTTGTTAATATGGTGTATTAAATTTAATAAGCTTCTTGAAGATAAACTGTCTTTGCATTCCTTGGGTAAATTCTATTTGTTCATGATTTTTAAAATTTTTTAAAATTTAAAATTTTTTAATTTTTTTAAAGGATTTTATTTATTTATTTGACAGACAAAGATCACAAGTAGGCAGAGAAGCAGGTGGGGCAAGGAGAAGCAGGATCCCTGCCGAGCAGAGAGCTCAATGCTGGGCTCCATCCCAGGATCTCGGGATCATGACCCAAGCTGAAGGCAGAGGCTTTATCCCACTGAGCCACCCAGGTGACCCTGTTCATGATTAAAAAAAAAAAAACAAAAAAACCCAAACCAAAAAACAAAACACTGCTGAATTCACTTGTTTGCTACATTTTAAAATGATTTTTGCATCTTTATTCATGAGTATAGTTGGTCTATAACTTTCTCTTTTTAAATATTGCTCTTATCTAGTATAGTAATGATGTTTCTATACTCACTGCTAGTTTAATTCTGGTCCCATTTAAGGAAATTTATTATTTGTTTTAGCTTTTAGGATTACTGCTTCATTAGTTAGAGTAGATGTATAATGAAAATAATTATTCATTAGTTAGGATCGTTTGATGCTCTAATTATTTTAATTGGGACTTAAATTTTCTCCATGTAGATTATCTTTCTTTTTTAGAAAGTATAATAACCTTTAATGAAACGTACATTGGGTTTTATCTTTTTTACATAGAGTTAAGATATTCTGCTGCTAGTCCCTTAGTTGTGTCCAGGCATCATACCCTTTATTTGATCATTATTTAGATAAATAGGAGACATTTCCTCAGATAGATCAAAGGGTTTTAGTGATGTGAAAATTTTTTTGACTTTTAGAGTGGTGATTTCATAAAGTATTTAAAAGTATCTCATAATGAGTATTACAGGGAAGCTGTAGGAAAGTGAGAGTGCTATTTATTTTCACTTCTTTTCATCTCCAAAAAGCTCTGAATACACATGTATTAAAATATGGAAGGGGAGTTCCTCTTTTCACAGAACTGTTGCTAAAATATCAAGACTGAAAATAATTGGCTGATTTGTACCACTCCCAATGGGCACATACTATTTGCCCATGTAGGAATGGAACTGTTTGAGGACACTATCTGTTTTACTGCTCTGTTTATCTGTCTTTATACCAGCTGTGCTCAAGTGTGGATTTACTTTTATTTATGCTGTGCTACTCAAGAATTATTGTGCACATTGTGTGTAAGAATTATATTTTTTTGCAATTCAGAAAATTATCAGCATTGTATTTTCAGTTGTTGCTTCTTACTCATTCTCATTTATAAATCTGTAAAGGACTTATTAGACTCAACACCCAAAAAGCAAAAATCCAGTCAAGAAATGGGCAGAAGACACGAACAGACATTTCTTCAAAGAAGATATACAGATGGCCCACCAGACACATGAAAAAAATGCTCAACATCACTCAGTATTGGGGAAATACAAATCAAAACCATAATGAGATACTATCTCACCAGTCAGAATGGCTAAAATGAACAACTAAGGAAACAATGGATGTTGGCAAGGTTGCTGAGAAAGGACAACCCTCTCATACCGTTGGTGGGAATGTGAGCTGGTATAGCCACTCTGGAAAACAGTGTGGAGAAAGTTAAAAATAGAACTACCCCATGACCCAGCAATTGCACTTGGAGGAATTTATCCAAAGGATACAAAAATAGAGATTCAAAGGGCCACATGCACCCGCATGTTTATGCAGCATTGTCAACAATAACCAAATTATGGAGAGCCCAGATGTCCATCAATAGATGCACGGATAAAGAAGAACCCACACAAACACACACACATGCACACACACACACACACACACAGGAATATTAGTCAGCCATCAAAAAGAATGAAATCTTGCCATTTACAATAATATGGATGGAACTAGAGGGTATTACGCTAAGTGAAATAAGTCAGTCAGAGGAAGACAAGTGCCATATGATTTCACACATGTGAAATTTAAGAAACAAAGCAGATGAACATGGGTGAAAGGAAGGAAAAATAAAATAAGATAAAAACAGAGGGATGCAAACCATAAGAGACTCTTAATTATTGGAAACAAACAGGATTGCTGGAGGAGAGTGGGTGGGGGGATGGGCTAAATGGATTATGGGTAGTAAGGAGGGCACTTGATATAATGAACACGAAGTGTTGTATGCACCTGAGAAATAACTAAATTCTACCCCCGAAACTAATGATAGACTATTTGTTAACTAAATTGAATTTAAATTAAAAAAAAAAAAAGCTCTTCATATCTTTGTACAACTTCTGGTTCATTTTTCCTATACTGTCTTCCAATTTTTTAACAGTTCTTTGGCTAGGATTTATGTAATCCATTAATTTTAAAGATTTATGTAATTAATAATAACAACTAAAATTTTAAGTCCTAGGATTTCTAAGTGTTGTTTCTCTCATTCATATTCTCTCCTCCTTTTCTTACTCCCTCCTGCTTTTTCAAAAATCTCTGTTGTCCTCAATATATAGCATCTTGTTTTGTTGCATAGTTTTTATTTTAGCTTTTTTCCAGGGGGAAGTTTTTCCTTTAAAATTTTTTGAGGACTTAATTTTTCTAGAAGACTTTTCTATTTTTGCATTTATTTAAAATTGATTTAATTAAATTTTGCATTTACTTAAAATCTTCCCATTTATTGGACGATTTTAAATTATTTTGTTTACTGTTATCTAGAATTTTAGTTTGTGCTCTAGAATTGTATGTGCTCTAGAATTTTAGTTTGCAAGTTCCTCTTTGTTGTGTCTCCCTCTCACTTTACCCCCTTTCCTGCTATTTTGCTGCTTCTTGGTATCTGGTAGATTTACAGTTGCTTCCACTGGTCTCAGCAAGATCCTCCAGTAGTCTTATGTTGGTGGGTCAGGACTTTTGTGTGAACAGATACCACAAATCAACTTCAGAAATTTGGTCCACATCTTATTGCTCCTTCTTGAGTACTTAGCCAATGACTCCTCAACAGCCTCTGCAGAAGAGGTAACACTGACTTTGGAAGGATAATCAGGATTGATGTAGTAGGTCTGTTTGCTCTGTTTCCCCACAGTTACTGAGGATTTAAAGCCCATCTACCATAGCAGAGGTAAAATTTTTCTGCCTGTTTTGGGTCTCACAGCCACTGCTTACATCCTTAATATTTGTTCTATTTTTTTCTCTCCCAATGGAGCCATTTCTTTGTGAGGATGACTATATGTTTGTCTATTTTCTTGTATTATGTCCTTGCTATTTTGGGGTGGAGGTGGGTGGTGGAAGATTGGTTTTTCCTGTGAAATCACAGACCATCCTGACCAGAAATCCAGATTTATATTTTAGAAAATTAAGTCTGGAATGAGTGTGTAGTGAATTAAAGGGCATTGAGGCCTGAGACAGGAGTTTCATTCTGAGGAATTCCAGGAAAAAAGATAAAGAATGGTTTGTGACAGGAATAATAGGGGAAAGAAGGATACATTACAAATATTTAGAAAACAGTATCCAAGTAGAGATGGAACAGGGTTCCCAACAGAGCTATACCGCCGCCTAGGGGATATTTTTGAAATTGATGGTAGTATTTTTGGTGGTCACAGATGAGGGAGAGCTTCTGATAGTTAGTAGGTGGGAGCCAACTATGGTTGCAGAACAGTCTTGTACACTGAAGGACTATAATATGTCCTGAGCTATTTTCTAATATCCCAGTCATGTGAGTGAAACACTTATTTAAAATTACATAAGTGAAGAACATATTTTATGCTAGGTACTACTAAGTTTTTTTTTCCACAAAATTTTACTATACACTGAATTTTCCAAGATACAACTGTTATGTTAATTCACAGAAACATAGTTTATTTTGTTTTTTACTTAATCAAGGATTATTCACCGTTTCAGAAAATCAACCTATTGACAGTAACAGCACTTATGCTACATAAATCTCCAAAATCAGAAATCTGGACTATTTTGTCATGTCTGACTGTCATGTGTAATAGAGAAAATAAGAAATTGTTTTGAGCAGACTCAGAACTAAATATCATTTAACTGATGGAATCACATGAGATATGAGGATCTCATTACATTTTACCAGTGAGCTGTTTCATTAAATAATTTCATAGCATTCCATATACTTTTATTTTTATGTGTGTTTAAAAATGATATATATTTTGAAAATTACATAACGGAATTAGATATTATTTTGGACTGCCCGTTGCTTTTCTTTTTTTAATTTTTTTTTTTTAAGATTTTACTCATTTATTTGACAGAGATCACAAGTAGGCAGAGAGGCAGGCAGAGAGAGAGAGGGGGAAGCAGGCTCCCTGCGGAGCAGAGAGCCCGATGCGGGGCTCAATCCCAGGACCTCACTGCCCATTGCTTTTCAACATTACTCTGATACTCTTGTCAGAGGCCCACATTACTGATTCTCTTAAGTCTTTTGCATGAAGTTCCTTTTTTAAAACCACAGTCTATTCTCCATCACCTTTCAAAGGTTATGACTACTAGGTAGCCTAGAAAATTGTAAATTCTGTCCATTTCTAAATTCTGAGATTAAATGTACACTTCAACATGTGGAGATATTTCAGAAGAGGTTTTTGTGCCGTTTCTTGCCATGTCATAATAAGATGATTATTTTAACACTATACTTATAAATATGGTCCAGCTCATTTGTGAGATTATGTTACTCATTTTTTCCACTTTTACAGTATGTAATTAATCTTGGCATTTATCCCTGCTTCATCCAAGGTGCTATTTTCCTCTCTGCCTTACCATGTACAAAAAAAATCCGGGTCCATTATAACATCATCGTAATAGGTTTTACTCCATTACTACTCATGCCACTGTTCTTTTTTTCTTCCATCTCCTTGATAGAATTGGCTTCTGATCATTTTACTTTTCTTAAATCTAAATGTTTTCATTATAAGTGGATGCAAGCATCTTACTGTTTCATTTTATCTCCTGTTACAGTGATGCTCAAGAATTTACACTTTGAAATACACATGATTTCATCATAAATTTCTTTCCTTATATTTTCCTTTTGTATTATAGTCAAGATATGACACTGCTTATTTTTGCTATTGTTATGGACTGAGATTGTGTCAAACCCCTAAAATTTATATGTCGAAGTCCTAAACCCTGAGTACAACCCCGAATGTGACTATAATTGGAGATGGGGATTCAGGGAGCTTCCAGGTCGGTGCACATCTGGAGATGTGGGGAGAATGGTGTACCTGGAGAGGGCATGGAAGCTTTGCAACCTTTCTGTATACTTTGTGCTTTGTATCTTTTCTTCCTAACTGTTCCTGAGTTATGTCCTTTACAACAAACTGGTGATCTACCAAACAAAATATTTCTGTGAGTTCTGTGACCCTCTCTGGAAAATTAATCAAACCCATAGATGGGGTTCTTGGAACGTCCCCTCTGTAGCCAGTTGGTCAGAAGCACAAGGGACAGCCTGGACTTGTGACTGGTATCTGAAATGTGTGTAGGGGAAGGCAGTCTTGTAGGACTGAGCCCTTAACCTGTGGGGTCTGATGCTAGCTCCAGGTAGATAGAGTCAGAATTGAGTTGTTTGGTAGTGTGGAGACCTCCTGTATCCACCATTGGGATAGATTCCAGTATTGGGATCAGTGGGATCAGTCTGATCCAGTGGGATCAGACTCAGAATGTTACCGTATTAATCCAGCACCTTCAAGGTAGCATTACTACAAAGCAAACAAACAAAAACCACCTCATGGGAATGAGAGTGGAAATGGACAAATATTGATGAAATCTCAAACTGAAGTCAAGCCTGTCTTTTATATTTATTGGCCATTTCAATATCCTCTTCTATATATTAGCTATTTATATTTTTTTCTCATTTTTCTCTTGGGAGTTTCATTCTTTTTAACTGATTTGTATATTATAGATATTAATTTTTTTGTTTCAACATGGATTCAAAGTATATCCCTCTGTCTCTCACTTGTTATCTAACTTTGCTTATGTTGTCCTTTTTCTAAAATAAAAAAGTTTTACTTTTTTTCATGTGGTTTAAATCTGTCAGTCTTTCACCTTATGGATCTTAAGACTATTTTCTAAGTGTTCTTTTTTTATACATTGAAAACTTTTTTTTCCCCTGGTTTTGTTGGGTTAGTTAGCCCTGTGGAGCAATGTCAGGGTGACAATGATAACAGCTGTCATTGTTTTGTTCCTGACTTTAATTGGACTCTTTCTAAAGTTTCACCCAAAAATAGTATATTTACTCTAGAACAGATTTGCTTTGAGTATTGACTGAGGTCTTTAGCACATAAACTATAAATAATAGCTATGATTTATTATTTGTGAAACCACTTCTCTGTCAAATTCTCTGTTCCAAATCTCTCTATGTGTAAATAAGGGATTGGGGCTGGATAAACTCTGAGGTTCTTTCCACCACAGCTCGTCCTGAAATTCTAAGATACATTTACAAAAAGTCTCATGTCATTTTGGCAGCCTTGAAAAAGTACAGTTTTCCATGTGAAGTAGAAAGCATAAGCATGAATGCAGGGGAGCCCTTCAGCCATCGCAGGAATTCATGGTTAGGTATGTAAAGTGGTCTGAAGCAAAACTGATCTTAATTTTGGTACGTTTCCGGTTGGAAAGCTGTTTGGCAACTTCCATTAAAGGGAGAAAAATAGGAAGTGGAAAGGAAATGAAAATGGAGCAATGACTAGAAAATCATAGGTGAATATGGCAATACCCTACTTTATTTATTTATTTTTAATAGATTAAAAAAGAATTTGTCAGAGAGGGACAACACAAGCAGGGGGAGGAGGAGAGGGAGAAGCAGGCTCCCCACTGAGCAAGGAGCCTGACATGAGGCGTGATCCCAGGACGCTGGGATCGTGACCTGAGCCAAAGGCAGGTACTTAACTGCCTGAGCTACCCACGTGCCCCAGTACCCTACTTTCAAAGCCAGTGTGAACCAGTCAGTCTTGAACTAAAAGCTAGTTTTATTATTATATTTTTTCCCCTTCTGTGGGGTGGGGACTCAGTATCTGGGGGGTAGAAGGAGGGAGAGTGCCCCAAAGGGGAGTAGAATGAGTAATTCCCTATTTCCTATAAAGACACATGAAGCAGAGGGAGGAGGGAAGTGCTCTCTGGAAAAGCTATTGAAATTGCTAAAGAATGAGAAGGGAGAAGCAGCCAGGAAGTATGCTGAGCAGAGGAGCAGACAAAGATTGCAGGAAATTGGCAGGGAGTTACAATCGATGGAGCCAGAAAGGAACACGAAGGGCCTGGAGCGAGTTAGACACTGTAAAAAGAGTTGTCAGGGAGGAATAGGCATGCACGCGTGTGGGCCCTGGGACAGAGGAGGGTGAGGAGAGGAAAGAAAGGGTCAAAACACAGCAGCTTCAAAATACAAGTTCAAAGCTAGTTGGAGAAGCTGCCTTGAGACAAGGAACTGCTCAGCAGATTTCCAAGGAGAAGATTGTAGATGAAAAATGCCAGCAAATTAAACCACATGCCATCATCTAAACTCTGAGAGGCAGGGGAAATAGCCAGGTGAGATATGGTAGCATTAAGACCAAAACCATGTTTACTGAACCAAATAAGACAGAGGCTAGCACGGGAGGTAGGATGGGGTGAGGAGTGGGGTGAAAACACCTGGGGCCAGGGGCAAGAGATCAAACGGAAGCCCGTATCCCGCATGCATAAATATTTTAAAACTTACAAATCAAGCTACTAAGCTGTCAAATAAAATGTTCTGTTCACTACCTTGACAAATACACGTTCCCAAAGACTTTGAAGGCCACTTCACATTTCAAATTCTTGGACTTGGAGTCAGCCAGCCTGTGTCAGTATTTGGAAAGCTGACCCATTTCCCCGGGGCTTTGGCCTGTACTCTGCTCACCCAGCCACGCAGCCCTTCCATCTCTCACCCTGTCCTGGACCATAAGGCCTGACCTGCTAAGACTGTGGACTCTCTGGCTCATATGCCTAAGCTCCATTCTCTACCCCTTCTGAGATAGCACCCTTTGCTCCTAGGCCTAGGTCTTCTTTGCTTCTTAGGCCTAGGTCCTTCTTAGGAAGAAAGAAAGATCTGAGGAAAGACTTTTGTAGCTCATGGAAGTGTTTGAGGTCTTTGGAAAAGGAACTCAGGTCCTGTGTACCCAGAGCATGGTCTATGGGCAGATGATTCCTTACGCCTTAGAACAGGGAAGACCAGAGGAGAGGAAAAATGGATGTCTTTACAGCATGGGGATAAGGAGAGGGTGCCCTCTTGCCCAAATCTAAAGGTAGTTCTTGTTTCTAAATTCTGTAAAGTGAAACCAGGAATTCTTATAGTAAGAGGAAGAAAAAATTAATTTCTGTCACAGCAAAGTTCTATGGAAAGCACAGGTATTTCATTTGTTGACTCTCAACTTTTCCGGCTATATTTGACTTACATTGGATTCCAAAGGCTTTTTTCCCCTTGGTTTCCACCTGCTGACCATCATGTTGAATGTTTGCTGTGCCCAGAGATGAGAAGGAGGCAATACAAACAGATTGATCAGGCTTTAAAGGAAATCTGTACTCAGACACATATGAAGCCTGGGTTGCAGCGTTCCTTAGTGTGTACAGATATAATTTGTGTAGCTGGATACACATTTTGTCATTCTTATCGGGTAAATGTGTAGTTATATAATTTCCGTTAAGATTTGTCTCGTTCATTAGTTTTCACATCTCTTTCCCCTTGAGAGTATCATCATTTTTGAATTGCTTCTCAGCTCAGGCCTGATGCTTCTGAACACCTCACAGCATGGGGATTATGTCAATGAGCTGATCTCAAGTGCCAAATCGAGAAATTAGGGGAATGGAGATGGCAGATACATGCAGAAGATCATTCTTCAGCAACCATATCATAAAATATCACATCCCACTTCGTGTCTGAGGATGATGGGCATTTTTAAAATTAATTAATTAACTAATTAATTAGTTGTGTTACCATACAGTATTTCATTAGTTTTGATATAGTGTTCCATGATTCATTGTTTGTGTATAACACCCAGTGCAATAAGCATTTTTTAAAATTTTCTGACAAGCTTATGAGTGAGTATGTGTTTCTGAATCAAGACTTGGTATCAAACACTGTTTCGATTTTTCACACTTTTTGCAGAAATCTTAAGGTTAGAATACCAGGTTCCCTTAGAGCATAAGTGGATTAGCTTATAGGTTTTTCCGTGCCTGCAGGGGAATATGAAATATATGATGAAGAAAGTTATACTTCAGACTATTTGGCAAAAGTTATACTCCAGACATGTATTTCTTGGATACATGAGCCTTTCATGTATCTGAAAAAAATCAGAATCTAGTAAAGACTCTGAAACAGTTTTCAACAGCTCAAGTTTAAATTTAGGTCCCCTGAAGCATGGGAGTGTCTACAGCCTGGCAAAACATAAAACACTCCCACATAGCTCAATTAGCCTGGGTCTCTGGTGGTGATGGTTACAGTGGGGCTGGTTAGCTCAGTGTTTCTCAACCTCAGCACTAGGGACATTTTAGGCTGACTAGTTCTTTGTTGTGGGAGCTGTCTTGGGCATTGCAGGAAGTTTAGCAGCAACCCTGGCCTCCTCCATTAGATCTCATCTTCTTGTACCTCCCTTCCCCAGGTGTGACAGTGAGAAATGTCTCCAGACATTGCCAAATGGCCCCCAGTGGTCAAAATCACTCCCGATTGAAAACTACCCAGTAGCTAGTGCATTTTCTTCTCTCATCTCTGCGTTTTAGGCAGGAAGAGGGAGAGAGAAACCTGTTGAAGGTTGAATATAGATGCTCTTGGCTTCTGAGACAAGAGGAGAGGGGAAGACAGGGGAGGAATTATTTGTTGTGTCCTAGATGCACTCTGTTTTTGCTTTTACATGAACTTGGACTTCCCAAACTGGAGTGTGGGCCAGTGCTATGCTGCATCAGAAGTTAAACATTATGGTATGCATTTTCTTTGATGTAAATATTTAAAACATTTATTTTTATATTAAACAACATGCATAACGAGTAAAATATAAAGTGTGTATAAAAAGTGAAATTAAAGTATGAAATCTCAAATACTTTTGCAGCCAGTTTGGTCCCTCAGGACTGCTCTGCCCCCAGGATCTCCACAGGCATGAAAGCACTCTCAATTGCTGTTGGGTTCTGTGGATTATTCAGTCTGAATTTATATCCCCTCAGATTTCCTATGTTGAAGACTAATCCTCAATGTGATGGTGTTAGGAGGTAGGGCTGTTGAAAGATAATTAGGTCATGAAGTTGGAGTCCTGAATCCCATGAATGAGATTAGTGTCCTCATAAGAAGAGACATGAGAGAGTTTGCTTTTTCTCTTTTCCTTTTCCCATGTGAAGACATCTGCAAACTGGGAAGGGGGTTCTCACCAGACACCGAATATGCCAGCACCCTGATCTTGGACTTTCTATTCTCCAGAACCAGGAGAAATAAATGTTTATTTTTTAACCTACCCAGGCTATTGTATTCTGATACAGCAGGGCAGACTAAGGTAATAAGCTCTTTGGTGAAAGCATGTGAGAAGCATGATATATGCTAACTAATCTTTTGAATTTTTCTGTGAATCAGGTAGGTATACTTTTCTTATTTATTTTTTTCATATAAAGAGAGCAAGGCTCAGAGAAGTTAAATAATTTTTCCAAGCTCACTCTGCTGTTGTACAACCATGATCTCAACTTTTTAAAGTCTAACTTCAAATTCTATATTCTTTTTGGGTGCCTAGGTGGCTCAGTTGGTTAAATGTCTGCCTCGGGTTCAGGTCATGATCCCAAGGTCCAGGGATAGAGTCCCACGTTGGGCTCCCTGCTCAGTGGGGGCGTCTGCTTCTCCCTCTGCTTCTGATTCTACCCTTACTTGTGCTTCCATGCTCTCTTGCTCTCTCAAATAAATACATAAAATTTAAAAAAAAGGATTATGTTCCTTTTATTATTTTTGATGCCTTAATAGGCAGAAATAATTCTGGTAAAATTTTTGAAGAAGGTGAAAATTTGTCTTTTCTTTCTCACTCTCATTTCTGTGCTGTCTTTATTTTTCCCTCTTATAATTCCCTTTCCAACAACCCAAACACCCAGTGCTCCTGCTATAAGCATGAATGTCCAGCACTACACTTGTTAACCATCCCAAGGCTGTTTATTAATAACTGGGAGAAGTGGCTGGCATTTCAGACTAAATAGGGGTTCTGCTTGGTGGTGATGATGAGGATGACAGTAGCCAGTAAATGCAGAAATTAGCTTCAAGGGCTTTTTTTTTTTTTTTAAAGATTTAATTTTTCATTTGTCAGAGAGAGAGAGAAAGAGCAAGAGATCACAAGTCGGGGGAGTGGCAGGCTGAGAGAGAGGCAGGCTCCCCACTGAGCAGAGAGCCCAATGCGGGCCTCAATCCCAGGATCCTGGGATCATGACCTGAGTCGAAGGCAGCTGCCTAACCGACTAAGCCACCCAGGGGGCCCGATGCTTTTGTTTTTAATTCCAGAAGTCTGGAGGTTGGAGGCTACCATTGATGTGGCAAGGAAGTTCACGTTGTCTTGAGTTTTCTAGGAACCCTCAGATGAGGAAAACCAAGAGAAAGTAGCGAGCAGCCAGAAGCTGTACTTCCCTGATTCCTTGGTAAGACCCACCCCTACCTTACTGCTTTCCCTCCCTCAATCCTGTGCTTCCACCAGAGAAGGAGGGGGATTCAGCTGCCTGGTCTTCTTTGGCAGGGTCTTAAAGCATTTTTTCAGTCTGTCTTGTCATCCGTCTCTCCAGCCAACTCCAGAAATGTTTGATTTGTCTGTGTGAAAGTCATGCTAATTTCAGTCATTTATGTAATACTTTGCCATTTATGCCAGATTGCTGTGTAATGCTACAGTGATTATGCCGTCTTTACGTATGTGTCAGAGTAGCCTTGTGATGGGTTTTATTCAATTATAACACTAAATCATGGGCAGGATTCTTAGATTTCATGCCTTTTTGCTTATATGATATGGTCATCATTTTGTAACTTATTGCCACTGAGGGGAGGTTTGATAGAATATATATATCTTCTCCTTCCAACCTGAATATGTCAAAATCTAAAACATGTGTATCACTGCCATTTTGGGGGTCTTGAAATTTATCTTTTTTGACTTTACAATGTGGACTGTTTACACAAGTTCATCCTTTTGATACATTTAAAAAATAATTTGCTTCAGAAGGGAGCTGGGTGCTGGATGGTTAAATTGGTGAAGGGGGTTAAGGAGAGCACTTGTGCTGAGCACTGGGTGTCATATGGAAGTGCTGAATCACCGTATTGTACACCTGAAAATAATATTGCATTGTGTCTTATCTAACTGGAATTCTTTTTTATGTTTACCATGAGTGTTCCCCCCATACATATTAATGCATTCAATGCTCTCCTCAGAATGCAAGTAGCTTCTTTTCCTACAAGAATAAAATTGTAAAAGATTTACACTAAATGTTGATAGTGCCCATCTGTAAATCTTGTATTATGGGTAATTTTTACCTTCTTCGTGGTGTTTTGGTATTGTAAGTTTCTTTGTTTGTCTTAATAATATGCATTTTGTTACATTTATCTTTAGATAAATAATCCGGGAATCTTTCTTGAATATATGTTAAACTACAGTTTTCTAATTGACTTCTTCAACATTAATTATGTTTTTGAATATTGTCTTTAGAAAACATGCAGGATTTTAGCCGTTGATCATTTTCCTTTGGGGGTACAACCATGAGCTTAATATCTTGTAACTACTATGTATTAAAAAGCTACCAAGTTTTCATTCTCTGTGTTTAATACATTTTAATTCATTTCACCAAATAACCTCTCCATCTCATACCCAGAAATACGATGGACCCCAGTCTTAGTCCAAAGTTGGATTCCTCATCTCCTGTTTTTTTTTTTTTTGTTTGTTTTAACTTGATTTTCTTACTCTTTTTTTTTTAAGATTTTATTTATTTATTTATTTATTTGACACACAGAGAGAGAGATCACAAGTAGTCAGAGCAGCAGGGAAAAAGAGAGAGGCAAGCAGGCTGCCTGCTGAGCAGAGAGCCTAATGCGGGGCTCGATCCCAGGACCCTGAGACCATGACCTGAGCTGAAGGCAGAGGCTTAACCCACTGAGCCACCCAAGCACCCCTTACTTTTTTTTTTTTTTAATTTATGACTTTATTTATTCCTTTTTTAAAAAATTATAAGATTCTTCACATTATTTTTCAAAGTAGAAAGGTATGGAAAGTGGTTAAGTTTTGCCCTGATATGGGGCGCCTGGGTGGCTCAGTGGTTTGGGCTGCTGCCTTCGGCTCGGGTCATGATCTCAGGGTCCTGGGATCGAGCCCTGCATCGGGCTCTCTGCTCCACAGGAAGCCTGCTTCCCTCTTTCTATCTCTCTCTCTCTCTGCCTGCCTCTTTGCCTACTTGTGATCTCTGTTTGTCAAATAAATAAATAAAATCTTAAAAAAAAAAAAAAGTTTTGCCCTGATATGCCAGTGCTTAAAAAAAAAAAAAATCATTTTCTGAATGCTTTATGATGGAACCAGGAGCAAATAGCTACTGTTCTTCCTTTTCTCCATGCGATGTTCTATTCACATTCTGGAGGGCTTTGTGGAAACAGTTGTCAAATTCAGGACACCTCAGCTGCCATGGGGTAGCTCAGATTTGCCATATGAAGGATGACAAGGTTTTGAATTTCAGTTCAATTCCAGATTTCTATTAAAGGAGAAAGGGGTGGGGGGAAGGAGAGTGACGATAAGAGCAGGCTAAGGTGTGAACTTATGTTTTGGACAAAGTTATCTAAAAAGCACAATTTCACAAATAGAAGTATTTTCCTTTTAAATTAAATTACTGAGCTGGGTTTTGCACCTGTCCCTCTTAACTACTGAGAGAATCCCGAATGGAGATGACATGACTGATGGCTTTAAGTATTTATCCATTGTGTCTTTTGAGCAGGGATAAAAGAGCCACCTCCTGTCAAGATTGCTTGCCAAGTTTTAGACAGATTTTTAAAGAGTCTGACTTGAGTGCTGTTCTTGACTTTGGCTGCAATGATCAAATCTGCCACTAGACAGAGCTGTTTGTCTTATTTTTGACCTTGGAGTGTTCAGGATTTGCTAGAGAATTGGAGTCCATGAAAAGAGAAAACTATAAATGATATCTTTTATGAGAGACACTCCTAAAGTATATACTTCGTGCTCCTTTTCTGATAGTAGTACATCATTTCCAGATTGTTTAGAAGCTGCAACTCAATTTCACACTTCCACTTACAGGGAAGACGTCAATAGCCAGTAAAGAATAATCAGGATGTATTATTCAATTTACTCATTCTTTTAGTTTACAGTAGCTAAAGTCAGAGCGACATCTTAAATCCTAAACTTTTCCTGGAAACTTCCTGTTAATTTATTCTCTTTTCTTTTCTATGAAAACTCTATTTTACAAGCACAAATTTTGGAATTACAGTAGTGTGATATTGTTATGTATTTGTATGTTTTATCTGCACAGTAATTTTGTACCAAGCTGTGAAATATGTTAAAAATTTTAGGTCAACCATCCAGAGTCAATTCTGAGCCCAGTCTACAAAGCACTGAATTTTGGGGTTTAGTTAAAATCACAGCCTCAGGGGTTCTGAGGAAGAGTCTAGACAGAATGCCTAGATCAGGTCATTCAACTTTATAGACATGAGTCATCTTTACTCTTCAAGGTATACAACCCCAGTCACCCTGAACAAAAGTTTGGTTTCTGGATAAGTAGCATCAGTAGCCCCTGGGTACTCATTGGAAGTGCAAATTCTTTGAACCCACCCCAGACCTACTGAATCAGAAACTCTGGGGATGGGACCTTACAATCTGCGTTTTAATAAGCTTTCAGATGATTCTGATGTTGGTTAATATTTAGATCTGCTAACATAGAGAAGTAGCTTCCAAATGAAAGAGAGAAATCAAATTATGAAAAAAAAGCTGAATTAAAAAAATAATACAGGAAAGCAGCAGAGAAAATCCAAGAAACTATACTTATGATGACAAAGATTAAAGAATATTCTGAAAGAAATTAAGAAGGAACTCCTTTCAATATATATAACTCCTTTCAATATATATATATAACAAATATTTGATTAGAATAATTAAATTAATTAAAATAAAATTGTATGTAAAATATAAGAAAATAATTTAAAAAATTTGATAGAATTATGTTAATAAAAATCCAAGAAACTATACTTATGATGACAAAGGTTAAAGAATATTCTGAAAGAAATTAAGAAGGAACTCCTTTCAATATATATAACTCCTTTCAATATATATATTGAATAATTAAATTAATTAAAATAAAATCATATGTAAAATATAAGAAAATAATTTAAAAAATTTGATAGAATTATGTTAATAAAAAAACAAGAACAAAAACAAATTTGATAGAAAGGTTTAAAGATAAAGTTGAAAAAAGCAACTTTATTTTTTTAATTTTAAAAGATTTTATTTATTCATTTGACAGGAAGAGAGAGAGAGAGAGAGCGAGCATGTGTGCACAAGCAGGGGAAGCAGCAAGCAGAGGGAGAGGGAGAAGCAGGCTTCCCGCTGAGCAGGGAACCTGGTGCAGGGCAGGTCTATCCCAGGACCCCAGGATCACCACCTGAGCCAAAGGCAGATGTTTAACTGACTGAGACACCCAGGTGCCCTGAAAAAGGCAACTTAAAAAACAAAACAAGGGGCGCCTGGGTGGCTCAGTGGGTTAAGCCTCTGCCTTCGGCTCAGGTCATGATCTCAGGGTCCTGGGATCGAGCCCCACATGGGGCTCTCTGCTCAGCGGGGAGCCTGCTTCTCCCTCTCTCTCTGCCTGCCTCTCTGCCTACTTGTGATCTCTCTCTCTCTGTGTCAAATAAATAAATAAAATCTTTAAAATTAAAAAAAAACAAAACAAAAAATCAAAATGAATAGTTGGGAAATTGGAAAGAATTTGCAAGAAATTGGAAGGATTCATACAAGACCTCTAAAATCTACTTGATAGGAGTTCCTTGGACACTTAGAGGAGATTGTCAAGTAAACAGTATAAGAATATGTCTCAGAGTTTGAAAGGTGTGAGTCCCTCAACCAAAATAGTCCACTCAGGGCCCAGCCCATGAAAAGAGACCCATGAGAAAAGACACATTAGTGTGAAAGTTCAGAATACCTGATGAAAGAGAAGATTCTAAGAGTTCAAGAGAGAAAAGTCAAAAGTCACATACAAAGGAAAAAAAAACATTAGCAACAATGGAAGTTAGAAAGCAATAAAGCACAGCCTTCAAAATTAAAGTGAGAAAAATTAGCTGAAAATATGGTACCCAGCTAATCTAAAATGCAGAAGTCCTGAGGTATGCAACAACACAAAATTTACCTCACCTATCTCCTTTCTTTTGATACAACTAGAGTATATGTTTCAACAGTGTAAGAAAATAAATAAAAAAATAATAAGTATGGGATTAGGAAATAGTGGATCCAACACAGGAAGATGGTAAAGGGACTTCTAGGATAATGATTGTGCAGCAAGCCTGGGAAACTATCTGTCAGACTGGAACAGGAAGATGGAGTGGGGTCTCCAGGGGAAAAAACTTGTACTCTTTGATTATCCAATGGATTTGATCATTTGGAAAATATTATCACTAAGTATTTGAAAGATTTATCACATATAGTGATGTCATAGAAAACTAAGCAAATTAAAAATGAAGCAATTACTAACTTTAAGAGAAAATAAAAAGTTATATAAAAGAGGAAACAATGCACATAATGCTTTGTTTAGTAATGAACAATATTTATACAATCATGTAAATGTAAATGTTCCTTTAATCAAAAATTAAAAGAAAGGGATGGCTGACAGACTATATTGTGAAAAATGTCAGAATTAAGTTAAAGGAAGTTTTAAAAATAATTTGAATTAATTTTATACCTTTCAGTGATTCTGTGTTCAGGTATTTAATTCTACCAACTTCAGTTGGGAGTCCTAGAGATCCCAGTTGAAATGGTCAAACTGGTCACAGACTGGCTCAGAAAAGCCTTATTGACCTATCATGGTTTTAATTTTTTTAAATTTATTATTATTATTATTATTTTTAAAAGATTTTATTTAGTTATTTGAGAGAGAGAGAGAGAGAGTGAGGGAGAGAGAAGAGGAGAGAGGTCAGCAGAAGAAGTAGAATCCCTGCTGAGCAGGGAGCCTGATGTGGGACTCCATCCCGGGACTCCAGGATCATGACCTGAGCCAAAGGCAGTTGCCTAACCAACTGAACCACCCAGGTGCCCTACCTATAATGGTTTTTAAAGTGTGGTCCCTAAACCAGCGGTATTTATGTTACCTAGAATTAGTTAGGAATGCAAATTCTTGGGGCCCACCCAAGACCTACTGAATCCAATTTGGGGCCTGGTCACCAGCAATAACAAGCCTGATTAACAAAGTGATTCTGATGCATGTTAAAGTTTGAGAAAACTTGTTCTCAGTTGGACTGCAAAACACTATTTAGAATTGATTGAGGTTTCTAAATTGTTAAAGATACAAAGGAAAATAGGTTTAGGTACCGAGAATTTAACTGCCTCTTACTAGCACTTTCTTGTTATGAAACCTGTATTATTCTCCATTAGCCTATCTCTTATTTGATAACTGACTTACAGTTTGGGAAAAAAGTATTAACCCTTGCTAGATGAAAAGTTGAGTAAATTACAACCGTATGTGTCTATGATTGTTTGTCAATCCTTTGTCTATTTATGTAAGACTTCTTTTTTCTTTTTCTAAAGATTTTATTTATTTATTTGACAGAGAGAGATATCACAAGTAGCCAGAGAGGCAGGTAGAAAGAGAGAGGAGGAAGCAGGCTCCCCGCCAAGCAGAGAGCCCAATGTGGGGCTCGATCCCAGGACCCTGAGATTATGACCTGAGCTGAAGGCAGAGGCATTAACTCACTGAGCCATCCAGGCACCCCTATTTATGTATGAATACTTTAAAAAACTTTATTTTTAAGATTTTATTTATTTATTTGACAGACAGAGAGCACAAGTAGGCAGAGAAGCAGGTGGGGGGCGAGGGGGGGAAGCAGCCTCCCCGCCGAAGCAGAGAGCCTGATGCGGGACTCAATCCCACGATTCTGGGAACACAACTCGAGCCAAAGGCAGTGGCCCAACCCACTGAGCCACCCAGGCGCCCCTATGTAAGATTTCTAATAGAATCCCTAAAACATATTTGTCTTTATTTTGACAAATGCCTTGTGCGATGCTGAACAGTACAGGAATAGGGTTATCTTACTGATCTACATTGATGCACTGTCTTACTGACTTGGGCCTGAAACATTGGTTGATTTTCAAGAGGTAGAACAAGCTTGTAGGAGGGCAGTAGGAGGTGAAATCAGTGAGGCAATGGTGCTCTGGGAGGGGTATGTGTGGTATGTATAATCTTCGTCAACCTTATAGACCGTTGTAAAGATCTTAGCTTTCGTTTTCAGTGATACAGGTACCACTGTGAGGTTTTGAGCTTAGGAGTGACGTCACCTGACTCATCCATTGAGAAAGATTGCATTCTATATTTTTCACCCCTATAGTCAATCACTATGGCTATCAATTCTATTTCCACCCTATTTCTTAGATCTGTCCCATATTTTTTCCCCCTGTCTCATGATCATTGTTACCACACTAGTTCAGGAGACCTTAATTTTTACTTGAGTCATTTCTACAGCTTCTTACTAGGTCTTCTTGCCTCCTGTTTGCTTCCTTCTAATTCAGTGTCTATGGTGTTACTAATCAGTCTGAAAATCTGATATATTTACACCTCTAGTTCAAGCCATCAATAGTCTTTTTTCCCCCTGAGAATAAATCCCAGACTCCTCAATATGACTTTCGTGGTCTGTTTCCTAATATTTCCCAGGATGCAGCCTAATGTATCCCTATCCTCCTAATTCACATGGTATGCTTTGCCCATACTGAACTTTTGTTCCTTGAATACATAATACTCTTTTTTGCTTCTGAACCTTCAGAGATCATTTAATCCAGGAACCCTTTCCTGATTTTAAAAATCTGGATTGATTCACCTTCTTTCTGTTCCTTTTTAAAAATTAAATTAAGTTTTACTGTTTTTTATTTGAGTCCAGTTGTCAATGTTACATTAGTTTCAGATATACAATTAGTGGCTTGACAAATTTATTCATTATGCTGTGTTCACCACAAGTATAGCTACCATCTGACTTATAACATCACTGTTACGATATGATTGACTGTATTCCTTATGCTCTGCTTTTTATTCCTGTTACTTACTTATTCCATAACTGGAGACTATATCCCCTTCTCTCCTTTCTCCTCTTTTGCCCAACCCTCATACTCCTCTCTTCTGGAGCCATCAATTTTTTCCCTGTATTTATAGTTCTAATTCTGCTGTTTCTTTATTCATTTTTTAAGATTTCATTTATGAGTGGAGTCATATGGTGTTCATCTTTCTCCATCTGACTTAATTCACTTATCATAATACCATCTAGGTCCATCTATGTTTTCTCAAATGGCACAATCTTACCTTTTTATGGATGTCTAATATTCCATTGTATGTGGATGTGTGTGGGGTGTGGAGGAGTGTGTGTACACCACGTTTTCCTTTTTCATTTCTCTATTGATGGACCTTTAGTTTGCTGCCATATCTTGGCTACTGTCAGTAATACTGCAGTAGGAATGCATATTAACTTCTTGAGTTAGTGTTTTCACTGTCCTTGGGTAAATACCCAGTAGTGGAATTATTGGATTATATGGTATTTCTGTTTTTAATTTTTTGAGGAGCTTCTATACTATTTCCCACTGTGGCTGTACCAATTTACATTCCCACCCAGCAGTACATGAGGCTTCCTTTTTCTTCATACCCTCATTTGTACTTGTCATTTCTTATTGTCCTGAATTTAGTGACTCTAACAAGTGTGAGGTGATATTTCATTGTGGTTTTGATTTGCATTTCCCTGGTGATTAGTGATGTTGAGCATCTTTTCATGTGTCTATTGGCCATCTGTACATCTTCTTTGGAAAAAATCTCTATTCAGGTCCTCTGCCCAATGTTTAATTGGATTGTTTGGGAGTTTTTTTGATATTCAATTGTGTATGTGCTTTGTGTATTTTGGATATATTTAAAAAATATTGTATTTATTGAGAGAGTGAGAGCAAAGAAGCGTGAGTAGGGGGAGGGAGAGGGGGACAGGGAATAGGGAGAGACAGAATCTCAAGCAGACTCCCCGCTGAGCACAGAGCCCATGTGGGGCTTGATCTGAGATCACAACCTGAGCTGAAATTAAGAATCAGACACTTAATTGACTAAGCTATCCAGGTACTTCTATTTTAAGTAGTAATCCCTTATCAACTGTATCATTTACAAATATCTTTTCCCCTTCAATAGGCTGTCTTTTTGTTTTCTTGATGGTTTCCTTTGCTATAGAGAGGCTTTTTATTTTGATGTGGTCCCAATAGTTTATTTTTGCTTTTTCTCCCCCTTGTCTTAGATGTTGTATCTAGAAAATACTGCTATGGCTAATGTCAGAGAAATTACTGCCTATGTTGTCTTCTAGGATTTAGGCCCTTAATCCATTTTGAATTTATTTTTGTGTATGGTGCTAGAAAGTAGTCTAATTTCATTCGTTTACATGTAGCTGTCCACTTTTCTCAGCATCATTTATTTAAAAAGACTATCCTTCCCCCAGTGTATATTCTTGCCTCCTTTATTATAAATTAATTGATCACATAAATGTGAGTTTATTTCTGAGGTCTCTGGGCTGATCTATGTGTCTTTTTTTGTGCCAGTTCCATACTGATTTGATTACTACAGCTTTGTGTAGTGTATCTTGAAATCTGGAATTGTGATACCACCAACTTTGTTCTTTCTTAGGATTACTTTGGCTTTTCACAGTTTTCTATGGTTCCATATATAGTATTATTTGTTCTATCTCTGTGAAAAATGCTACTGGTATTTTGATAGTGACTGCATTGAATTTGTAGATTGCTTGGATAATATGGACATTTTGATAATATTTCTTCCAATCTTTCCATTTGTTTGTGTTACCTTCGGGTTCTTCCATCGGTGTTTTGTGGTTTTCAGAGTAGAAGTTTTTCACCTCTTTGGTTAAGTTTACTCCTAAGTATTTTATTCTTTTTGGTACAGTTGTAAATGGTATTATTTTTTCACTACTGATTTCTGGGTATTAATTTTGTATCCTGTCACTTTACTAAATTCATTTATTACCTCTAGCAAATTTTCAATTTTTCTGTGTATAATATCATATTGTTTGCAAATGGTGACAGTTTAATCTCTTCTTCATTGATATGGATGCCTCTTCTTTCTTTTTCTTGTCTGATTGCTGTGTCTAGGACTTCCAGTACTATGTTGAGTAAAAGTGGCGAGAATGGTCATCCTTGCCTTGTTCCTGGCCTTAGAGGGAAAACTCATTTTTTCACCATTCAGTACGATGTTAGCTGTGGGTTTTCCATATATGGCTTTGACGATGTTGCAGTATGGTCCCTCTAGCCCCATTTTATTGAGAGTTTTTATCAAGAATTGTTGTTAAGTCTTGTCAAAAACTGTCTGCATTGATTAGGATACTCCTATGATTTAGATCCTTTGTTTTGTTGATATCGTGTGTGAAATTCATTGATTTGTACATCTTGAACCACCCTTGCATACCAGGAATAAGTCCCACCTGATCATGGTGAACAGTCTTTTTAATATGTTCTTCTATGTGGTTTGTTAATATTTTGTTGACAATTTTTGCATTTATGTTCATCAGGTATATTGTCCTGTAGATCTCTTTTATTTTGGTATCTTTGACTAGTTTTGTTATCAGCGTAATGCTGGGCTCATAGGATATATTTGGAGGCTTTTCTTCCTCTTCTATTTTTTGGAATAGTTTGAGAATTACAGGTAGTAAATCTTCTTTAGATGTCTGGTAGAATTCACTCGTGAAACCATTTGATTTAGGGTTTTTATTTTTTGGTAGTTTTGGTTATTAATTCAATTTTGTTACTTGTAATCCATCTATTCAGATTTTCTATGTATTTCCAGTTCAGTTTTGAAAGATTATATGTTTTTCTTCTAGGTTGTTCAGTTTGTTGGCATATAATCTTTCTTAGTATTGTTTTTCAATTCTTTGTATTTCTGTGGTGTCAGTTGTTATTTCTCTTCTTGTTTTTGATTTTATTTGGATCCTTTCTCTTTTTCTTGATGAGTCTGGTTAAGTGTTTATCAATTTTGTTTATATTCTCAGAGAATCAGCTCTTGGTTTCACTGATTTTACCCCCCCACACACCTTTTTTAAAGTCTTTATGTTACTTGTTTCTGCTCTGATCTTTATTATTGACTTTCTTCTACACCCCTTGGGATTTTTGTTGTTCTTTTTCCAGTTCCTTTAAGTATAAGGTAAGACTGTTTATTTGATTTTTTCCGCCTTATTTCTTGAGGCAGTTTTCCAGTTTCTTGAGGTATATTGCTATACACTTTCCTTTTAAAACCACTTTCGCTGTGTCCCAGAGATTTTGTATTTTTGTGTTTTCATTTTTATTTGTCTCCATTTATTTTTTGAGCTCTTCTTTGATTTATTGACCCATTGGTTGTTTAGTATCATGTTGTTTAGTCTCCATGTATTTCTATTTTTTTTTCCAATTTTTTTCCTTGTGATTTATTTACTATTATGACCAGTAAGATGCATGATATGATTTCAACTTTCTTAAATTTATTGAGGGTTGTTTTATGGCCTAATCTGTGATCTGTTGTGGAGAACGTTCTATGTATGGTTGAGAAGAATATGTATTCTTTAATTTTTGGATGGAAAGTTTTGTATATACTGTTACGTTCATCTGGTGCAATGTGTTATTCAAATATATTGTTTCTTTATTGATTTTCTGTCTGAATGATCTATCCACTGATGTAAGTGGAATGCTAAAAGTCCCCTAATATTATTTTATTACCGTCAATTTCTTTCTTTACGCTTGTTAATATTTGCTTTCTAAATGTATTTAGATGCTCCAGTGTTGGGTGCATAGACATTTAAAATGTTGGGGCACCTGGGTGGCTCAGGCATTAAGTGCCTGCCTTTGGCTCAGGTCATGATCCCAGGGTCCTGGGATCAAGCCCCACATCGAGCCTTACATCGGGCTCCTGCTTGGTGGAAAACCTGCTTTTCCCTTTCTCACTCCCCCTGCTGGTGTTCCCTCTCTCCCTGTGTCTCTCTCTAATAAATAAAGAAAAATCTTTAAAAAAATTGTTATATCCTCTTGTTGGGTTGATCCCTTTATCATTATGTAATGACCTTCTCTGTGCCTTGTTATAGTCTTAGTTTTAAAGTCTATTTTATCTGATATAAATATTGCTGTCCTGGCTTTTTTTTTTTTTTTTTTTTTTTTTAACTTTCATCTTTATGACTGTTTTTCCATCCCTTCACTTTTAGTCTGTATGCATCTTTAGTTGTGAGGTCCTTTTTTCTGCTCTTGCATTACCATCTACTCCTATATTGAATTTGTCATTCTATATTTTATTTTATTGTTTTAAAGATTTCATTTATTTATTTGACAGATGGAGATCACAAGCAGGCAGAGAGGCAGGCAGAGAGAGAGGAAGAAGCAGGCTCCCCACCAAGCAGAGAGCCCGACGCGGGACTTGATCCCAGGGCCCTGAGACCACAATCTGAGCCGAAGGCAGAGGCCCAACTCACTGAGCCACCCAGGTGCCCCTCATTCTATTGTTTTAGTTTTTCATTATCTATTTTCCCATTCCACCTTTAGGCTTGGTGAGGACTCTCTGTTTTTGTTTGTTTGTTTGTTTTGTTTTTGTTTTTGTCCATTTAATCATCAGTGCTGCACTGCCTGTGACACATAGAAGGTGCTCAGTAAATACGGAGTGAGTGGTGAATGGATGCCAAAACTACTGGATGGATACCAGCACTTTAAGACCCTTCATGAATTCCTTTTGGTAACAAGACAATCAAATGCTTGTTGTATGCATGAAAGATGGAATCAATGAGTAAAATATCATTTGATCTTTGCATCCTGCTTGTTTCCCTGATGGTCCAAATGCTCAACAATAATGAGGATGTGTGGGCTTCAGTTGATCATATACATATGTGGAGCAGGTAATGGCTTACATAGTGTAGCCTTGTAGTTTTTGAAGCATCTCTCACTGTGAATACTCCCTAACTTCAGCTCTGGAAGCAGTGATATGTGCAGCACTGATTTTGTTCAGCTTTCAACACAGGAACAGCTACAGAAGGCTAAAACCGTGGTGATCTAAATGGTGGGCAGTAAGGCTAGTGACTTTAGGGGATACCAGTAGTTTTTACAGCCAAGGCAGAAGCTGGGCTCCCTACAGTGCCATTTCTTTCACTTAACTTTTAATGCAGCAGAAGTCTCAGGAGTAAGTAGATACTGAGAAAACTTGTTCAAAATTAAAGTTGAGACACACATGGCATCTTCTAGAAACAGTTGCATAGTTTTGGAGAACTTGAAGTCCCTCAATTCAGGTTAGATGGGCATATTTGGTTCCCATTTTAGCAACTAGCTATTTGTCAGAGAAATATTATTTCTTGAAAGTTTTATTGCCAGATTTCGGTGATCTAGAGAAACATGGGTTATATCACCTTATATACAGTGCTATTGGATTCCTCCCCAAATTACCGGTTGAACTATTAATAAAGCAAAGCTAAATTTGTTAGAACTCGCTGCAAGGTAGTTCACGATCTCACCAGTCCTAAAAGTGTCTCAGAATGATGAAGTCAGAAGTGGTATAATTTTAGGGCTTTCATGTTAGAGCTCAAATGGCTTGAGGTAGGTCTTTCAAGATGAGGAATTGATTTGAATTGGGCAAAGTTTGTGATACTATAGTTTGTGATTAATGGACTTAGTGACTGAGGATCTTAAAATAAGCTCTGATAAGTAAACGTGGTATGATAACCAAGTGTTTGGCAGGGTGAGCAGATTCTTGTCTCTGACAATTGATCAGTGGGAATTTCCTGAAGCAAGCAGCAAAGATTTTTTTTCTTTTTCCCCCACCCCCCAATTGGTTTACAGCTTTATCTTTCCCAGGCAAAGTTTCCTGAAAGGAACAACTAATTTATGTTGACATAGCTAGTCTATATTCTTAATTAAGCCATTTTAACAGCCAGATGGCCTCAGCCCTCATATCTTTTAATTGTTTTCATTCTTGAATACCTTGAGACATTTATGTGTCCCAGTGGTTTTCAAGAAAGGTTTTAAAAAAGACAAAGGACAGAAGTATAAAGCCTGAAAAGAGAGAAGCATTACTGAATGAGGGAACTATGGGCAGTATTGAGAGAATGAAAGTGACAGTAATTTTTGTGCAATTTTGTTTGAGGCAAAGCTCCTGCTTCAACTTAAAAAACAATCAAACACAGATTTCATCTTCCCTTCCAGAGACATCGCTTATAAAAACTAACCAGTACTTTTAAAAAATAATTTTATTTTTTCATCATGATAAGTGTACTCTTTAATCTCTATCTCTATTTTACCCATCCCCCCATCCCAGCTCCCCTCTAGTAACCAACTGTTTGTTCTTTATAAAGTTTGTTTCTTGGTTTCCTTCTCTCTCTCTTTTCCCTTTGCTTATTTATTTCTTAAATTCCACATATGAGTGAGATCAGATGGTATTTGTCTTTCATGGGCTGATTTATTTCACTTAGTATTATACTCTGTAGTTCTATCCATATTGTTGCAAATGGCAAATTTCATTTTTTTATGGAAGAATAATATACTATTATATGTACATATGTGTGTGTGTACACATCTTTGGTATCTGTTCATTGGTTGATGGACACTTGGGCTGCTTTCATGTCTTGGCTATTGTGAATAATTCTGCAATAAACATAGGGGTGCATACATTCCTTTGAATTAGTGTTTTTATATTTTTTGGGTAAATGCCCAGTAGTGCAATTCATAGATTATAGGGTAGTTCCATTTTTAATTTTTTGAGGATCTTCCATACTGTTTTCCACAATGACTATACTGGTTTGCATTCCCACTAACAGTGCATAAGGATACCTTTTTCTCCACATCTTGGCCAACACTGGTTTCTTATGTTTTTGATTTTAGCCATTCTGATGGGTGTGAGGTGATATATCATTGAGGTTTCGATTTGCATTTCCCTGATGATGATTGATGTTGAACATCTTTTCATGTGTCTATTGGCCATCTCTGTATGTCTTCTTTGGAGAAATGTCTGTTCATATCTCTGTATATTTTTTAATTGGATTATTTGGTTTTTGGAGGTATTGAATTGTATCAGTGTTTTATGTATTTTGAATAGTAACCCTTTATCAGCTGTGTTGTTTGCAAATATCTCTCCCGTTGGGTAGGTTGTCTTTTAGCTCTGTTGATCGTTTCCTTTGCTATGCAGAAGCTTTTTATTTTGATGAAGTCCCAATAGCTTATTTTTAGATTTATTTATTTATTTATTTGACAAAGAGGGGGAGAGAGAGAGAGAAATCACAAGCAGGCAGAGAGGCAGGCAGAAAGAGAGGGGGGGGAAGCAGGCTCCCTGCTGAGCAGAGAGCCTGATGCAGGTCTGAATTCCAGGACCCTGAGATCATGACCTGAGCCAAAGGCAGAGGCTTAACCCACTGAACCACCGAGGCACCCCCAATGGCTTATTTTTGTTTTTATTTTCCTTTCCTTGGAGATGTATCTCGAAAAATATTGCTATGGCTGATGTCAGAGATTACTGCCTGTACTCTCTCTAAGTATTTTTATGGTTTCAGGTCTCATATTTAGGTCTTTAATTCCTTTTGAGTTAATTTTTGTATATGATAAAAGAGAATGCTTCAGTTTCATTGTTGTGCGTGTGGCTATCCAGTTTTCCCAACACCATTTGTTGAAGAGACTCTCTTTTTCCCATTGTATACAAATTCCTTCTTTGTTGAAGATCAATTATAGTTTATTTCTGGGTTCTTTTGATCTGTATGTCTATTTTCATGCCAACACTATACTGCTTTAATTACTACCACTTTGTAATGTAACTTGAAATCTGGAATTGTGGTACCTCCAGTTTCATTTTTCTTCTTCAAGAGTGCTTTGGGTATTTGGGGTCTTTTTTGTTTCCATACAAATTTTAGGATTGTTTTTCTAGTTCTGTGAAAAATACTGTTGGTATTTTGATAGGATTACATTAAATATGCAGATTGCTTCAGGTAGTATAGGCATTTTAATATAATTTGTTTTTCCAACCCTTAAGAATGGAATGTCTTTCCATTTCTTTGCGCTGTCTTGAATTTCTTTCTTCAGTGTTTTATAGTTTTCAGAATACACGTCTTTCACCTCTTTGGTTATGCTTATTCCTAGATATTTATTGTTTTTGGTGGAATTATAAATGGGATTGTTTTCTTAATTTCACATTCTGCTGCTTCGTAGTGTATAGGAATGCAACAGATCTGTACATTGATTTTGTATCCTGTGACTTTACTGAATTAATTTATAAGTCCCACTAGTTTTATTTATTTATTTAGTAAAATCTTTAGGGTTTTCTAGATATAGTTTCATGCCATCTGCAAATAGTGTGGGTTTTAGTTCCTCCTTACTAATGTGGTTATTTCTTTTTGTTGTCTGACTGCTGGGACTAGTAGTCCCAGTATCATGTTGAATAATGTGGTGAGATTGGGCATTCTTGTGTTGTTCCTGACCTTATGGTAAAAGCTCTCAGTTTTTCACCATTCAGTATGATATTGGTTGTGGGTTTTTCATATAAGGCCTTTATTATGTTGAGATTATTTTCACAGCTACTACTTTCAAGTAATTGAGATTGAAGTCTCCTGCCTCACTTCATATGGATACAACCCATGGAAATAGACATTCTATGCATGATGATGGTTTTTGTGATAGTTTTTCACCTGCTTGTCTTTCACAGTGTGGACATTTGAATGTTGTGTTGTTGAGTGAAGGAGTTACGATGGAGAAATGATAATGTACTACTATGGTAAAAATAAAAGAAAAGATTCATGTTCTAGTATTAAAATACTTGTGGATATTTCACTGATCTATGCTAGAGCAATGAAACTATGCCTGTAGTTAGTAGCTTAAGTTGATACTATCGAGTCTACTTATTTAAAATGGCTTAATGTATGGTGACAGGATATTTACAAAGCTGTAGGTGTACTAATAGCTGCAGCTCTGCAGAGAGATGGAACTGGATATGAATCCTGACCCTAAAACTTCTTCATTTTGTGAACTTAGGTTAGTTACTACTTATTTGCAACCTTAGTTTTTTCTTATATAAAATGGGTATAATTGTTACCTGTGAAGATTGTGGTAAATGACAGTAACTACTATGTAGAACTTTCAGGCTAGTTCATAGTGTGAACTCAATAAATGTTAGTCATTATTATTATTATTAAGTGGAAAGTATGATTTGGGGCTCATTTGAAGATGAAAGGCCTAGAAACAGATACAGAGAGCAGTAGAGTCTGGTGAGATGTCCTAATCTAGCATTTTTGTTTTATAGGAGAGGAAGCTCAAGAAGAAAGGGAGAGAATAATACCCAGGGTGAAACAGCCAGTTAATGGAAAGGGAAGCATCACATTTCCATCATAGGCCACTTTGTCTACATAGGACAGCTGTAGGGAATATGCCTCTGGGGTTCTGTTTGATAACCACTTGTGCAGAGACTTTTGTTCCTTATAGATGGTTATAATTTGTCTTATTGGCAGTTTTTCTGTGGAGAAGCGAAAGTGGTCAGAGATTATTTGACTCTTGGAGCCCAGATCCTGTAGTATGTTGGACACAGTTTCCCTACTTGGCAATGACTGATGTCTTTAGAGTGTGAAGTAAATATTTAAGATTTAAATAAACCCTTTGTGAATGCTAAGCTTCTCATTTGTTGACATGTTCTTCTCATACTCAGCAACTATTCCAGCAGCTTCTCTTGCCAAGGAAATACCAAATATTTTTGAAAGAAAAAACAGCTGCAGATAGTAAGAACCTTACTTTTTAAGAAGATTCCAAAATAAATTATTGAAAAACCTCAAAAGTGACTTACTGTGATGTAAAGCCAACCTTTAAGAAATTATATTAAATTAATAAACTATTATTGACCACTTATTTTTGTACAGGGTACTGCAGGTGGTTTAAGCACATGTTATTTTTGCCTTCGAGGTGCTAACAATTTAGTAGGAAAGATGAAATATAAGAAATTCATCAAACGTTATGTAATAAAAAGGAATGTAAATAACATTTGAGAATGAAAACCAGAGGACATTTGTAGGCAGAGCCTGATGTGTTGTCAAATGAATGGTGCAGTGGACATTTGCCTATTATGCATTCCCCCCTTTTCAGGACAGTGCTTGATTCTGGTTCTGGAATTGCCATTTCATTGCAGTTTGGGGGGGTCTATAAATCAAGGTGCTCTGCATTTCTTTAGCTGAAGCATGATCTTGGGAACCACGGGATGCCCACTTCACTGTCTTCCAGAGTATGACTTAAGAATTGAAATTGCTGATGAAGTTTTTGACCCCTTTGGCTTAAGTTGGTCACTTTGTTTGACTTTGCTGGGACATGAATCTCTAGACTTCTAGTCAGTTCCTATGCTATTAGCATGGAATAAACTCATTTTCTTCATGATTTTATTAGACTTGATGTAGGTGATAGTGACAGAAGGGAAGGAGAGGCTACTTTGAACACGGATGTTGGGGAAGAGATGACATGATATTGAGTGGGACTTGGAAAGGGAATGGAGGTAAGTTGAGTGCAAAGACTTTTGGTTTGTTGACATCCTATTAATGCTAATTCTAGAATAGTATTGAACCATTTCTTAGTTTGTAAACTAATAAGAAATCTTGTTCAAAAATCCTGAGGATTTAGTGCTTTGCCACGTGCAGAACCAGGGCATTAGAGTTGGAAAATATTTCAGGTTCGTAGTTAGGTTAAAAAAATATAGAATAGGCTGGGAAAAAACAGGGTTACAGATGCAATCACAGCTGAGCTGAGACTTAGGTACAACCTGAAAGTAGCTGTGGTCTCTTCCCACTGTAGTCTTCTATGTTAGTTCTGTGATGATTTGTAGGATAAACTCAATATATAGTCTATCAAAACTCAGTAAAATCTAAACACTTTCTTTACTCAACAACTCAACTTTACAAGGGTATTTGAAAATCATATTATCCTCATTCAGCAGTTCTTATTAATGTTTAAAATCACATACGGTGCTTGTAAAGAGCTCCTAGACACTAGTAAATATAATCGGCCCAATTCACCTTGCATGTGATAGTGTTATATTCCTTGATTAAAGAATATGTGTTAAATTGAGTCTGGATACACATCCACTTCCTTAGTTAGTAGGAGATAAATACCAATATTCTGGGCAGGAATTTGGTCCAATATGTACAATAAAGAACGAATTTTACTATTGGCAAAAGGGAAATGTGTTGAAGAACTAGGAAAAGGAGAAAGGCGAGATTAGCAAGGTCTGTCTTCCCCCTTTTCTTTTCTAACTGTTTTATTTTTCTAAACTATATTCTCCGTAAATTCCACAAGAGGAAAGTATTTTTTTCTTAACATGATTTTTGAGGGGAAATAAGTGCCTTTCTGCTTTTGCTTGTGGAATTAAAACATTCCTTACCTTGATTTTTATAGCAAACTGGTAATGCTTACATTTGAATTCCTGGCAAGCCTTAAAACATAACACTATACTTGTTTTGCATTTATTCCTCACTGGCTGGATGAATTTTTAAAACATGAGGTAAATCAAGTGGGAAGATTAAAATCAGATGGTTTTGCATAGACTGTCAGTAATGAGGATAAAACTGGCATTTTTCCATCTGCTTATTTGATTATACATTTTGTACTTATTTTTAAGACCAAACTGGAAGAGTTGGAAAGCGTTGTGGGAGTCCAAAATGGAAAGCATTTTTTAGTCATTTTTATAATGAATTGTGAATTTTTAAAATGTCTATGTCCAGACTGTGCTGGGACATGATCAAGGAGGTTTTTCTATCCTCAAAGAGTTTATCCAAAAATATATTTGTGTCAGAGGCTTTTCATTTAACCTATCTAAGGGAGATCTTTGGGAATTTTACCCTTGTCTGCTTGTGTTGCTATGGGAATGTCCATTTTTATATCTTCAGAGAGCTACAATATGGTAGAGAGGAGAGAACATGGGCCTTACAGGGAGGAAATAATGTATCTATCTCTGGTTCTCCAAGCCTAATTTTTGTTCTTTAAATGAAATTGAAGTACTTTTACTTCTGAAGGGTTTCCGGAATCTTAGAAGTGATGAGTGCATCAGAAAACATTTAGTAAATGATAGTAATTGTTATATTGATGTGATTGCATCTTAACATGTAAATGTTTCTTGCCTGACTCCCTGCTTGCATTTCTCTTAGAGAGCTTTCTGTCTGTTGTCAGCTCAGTCCCTGTATCTCTTTGTGGTATAAAATTAGAAAAATATAGTAGAAAAGGAGGTGAACTAAAGTGGAAGAAAGGAAAAAAAAGGTTGAAAGAGAGTGCCATTTTATTTCAAAGATCTGAGGAAGTTTGGGGGTGCAGATGGCTATTTGGGTGGGTATCAGGAAGAGGCTGGTGCTTTGTTCAGGTGAGAGGCCCTCAAGCAGTATTTTCCAATAGAACTTTCTGCAGTTATGGAATTATTCTGTTTTTAACATGTCTGGGACTATTGAATATTTGAATATGGCTAGTGTGACTGCAGAATGCTAGATTTCACTGCATTTTAATTAATTTAAATTTAAATAGCTATATATGGCTAGTGGCTACTTTATTGGATAGCACTTCTCCTGAGAAACTAGGGTATATGAGAATCTGATGGAAGGAAGAATAGGAGAGGAAGTTTTAACAGATATTGTCATTGATTGTGAGTTAAATCCTCCCTATTATTTATTTAGAGATTCAACTAAAAAAAATTGAATTCATTTGAAGTTAGTTTTGAGAGCTGGAATATATATATGTGTATATATATACATACATATATATATATACATATATACATATATATATATGTATATATGTATATATATATATATGATGCAGCTTATAGCTAAGGATTCAAAGCTGATAGGACACAGGGGACCCTGATTAATATTATGGTTACATTGATAATAATAAAAATTCTTTTCATTAGCATGATGATAATTGAGGAATTTTATGGACATAACACTCACAAGGGAAGAGGTAATTTATATAAGTTCATTTTAAACATGCAGCTATACCCACACTCCTCATCTAGAACTCAACTTGATATATAAATAAGTTTGAATATTTTATTTAGAAAATTAGAACTAATTCTCTCTAGGAGGCTTTATATTGTATAGCAGGATTCATTTTCTCAAACAATGAGGACAGCCACCACCAAGAGGACCCATTTTTTTTTTTCTCTAGCAGTCAAACAGGTGGGTCTTAAAGATTCAAGAACCTTCAGAAATGAATAAAAACATTGTATGTGTATATTTTTTTCTGGGAACAATCTACATTCATTAGAGATTTTGTATTGGATATTTATCCTTTAAATTTTCCTTTATCTGTTTTGGAACTCATAGTTTTGCTTACCTCCCATATTGAAACCTCCATTCTAGAAACCGTCAATATTCCTTCAGTGAGTCAATATTCCACTTAAACATGGCAGAATTGGCTTTCATTGCTTACAAATAGAACCCTGAGTGATATAGATACTCCGAGGAGCCTGTAACCCCCAAATAGTTAAGGAACTGTCCTATAAAATCTCATTTATTATGACAATGAGAACATCACAAATGGTATGATTAAGATAGAAACACAAAAATCCAGATCTGGAGAAAAGGGTGCATGCTTCATGTGACACAACTAGTGTTTGTTCAATAGTATGAGCTGCACTGAAATATAGACAGAAAGAGAGGTAGTAAGGCTTGCTTTATGCCTCCTTGGTTTGTAAAGGAGAATATCAGGATTCTGAGTTATCTCCATTATGGTGAACACCTTCTTAATGAAAGAACCTATTTCATTTAAAGGCTCGTGATGTCAGGAGTCTGACACTTTCCTTTGCCCAAACACTTGACTCCAATCACACCCAGTATTCTCCATCTTTCACCCTGTCTCCCCAAATTTGATATCAGTGATATTTCTAGTCAATACTATGACACTCTATCTAAAAACTCTGAGTGTTCAAACAGATATTAACCTTAGCTCCAATTTGACCAAGTCTCTAGATTTGTAGAAATTAGTATAAATATATAGTTAGAGGATTCAACCTTGTAGTAAGTTGGCTATGAGAGTGAAATTCCCCCTGCATATTTTAATGGGAGTTTCAGTTAAAAAAAGCAAATTGGGCTAGAATTTTAAATAGCCTCATCTTGGGGCAAGAAGTCTCAGATATAATCTCTTTTTCACAAACAGAATAATGGTGTTTTGTACTCTTTGCAAATATCCTCTTCCATTCTGTAGGTTACCTTTTAGTTTTGTTTAGTTTTGTTGATTATTTCCTTTGCTGTACAGAAGCTTTTTATTTTGATGTAGTCCCAATAGTTTATTTTTGCTTTTGTTTCCCTTGCCCCACAAGGTGTATTTATTTAATTTAAAAAAAGAGATTGTATTTATTTATTTGACACGAAGAGGCTTAACCCACTGAGCCACCCAGGCGCCCCTCTCAGGAGGCATATTTAGAAAAATGTTGCTATGGTTGATGACAGAGAAATTACTGCCTGTGGTCTTTTTTAGGATTTTTAATTTTTTCTCTTCAATGATCAATTTTCAGAAGAAAGAACTGGAGTCAGAGTTGATTTGGTGGTACATCACCATTCTCTCTTAAGGATCAAGACATTCATTTCACCAGCTGTGGAGAAGGTTTGCTGCTGCTGACTCACAGCTGAACCCTCCCTAGGAATATCCTCAACAGAAATAGCTATCTTACTCAAGGTTAGGTACCACCCTTCTCCCTGAAGACTCCCAGACCCAGTGACTGGTCATTAGGATTGGTGCATGTGAGTGTGTGTGTGTGTGTGTGTGTGTATGTGTGTGTAGGGAGACAGTTGGCTGCTGCTGACTCACAGCTGAACCTTCCCTAGAAATATCCTCAACAGAAATAGCTATCTTACTCAAGGTTATATACTACCCTTCTTCTTGAGGACACCCAGACCCAATGATTGGTCACTAGGATTGGTGTGTGAGTGTGTGTGTGTGTGTGCGTGTGTGTGTGTAGGAATAAGTCTTGACCTGCTCTCCTTAAATCATGACAAATCTCAAAAGCCATCTCAATTCCTACACACACAATACTTAAATATAGGGGTAAACTAAACTCTATCATGTTGAAGAAAAGTTATGGTGATTCCAACAAATATCTTATTTGGAATTTTTTACAGTGCCAACCACATAATGGCATGTTTTCTTATAATGCATTATATTTTCCTATATTGATTTGGTAATAGCAAGTGTGTGAGCAAAATCATAATTAAACTAGAAGGAAATTGATCTGCAGTACATAATTGATAAGATGATGTGGTAAGAAAAAAGCCTCACATATAAGAGCGATATATATAATGATGCATTCACAAAAGAATCATTATTTTTCAACAAGAAGTTTATTTGTGTTTCATTATCATATACTCTAACATGGACATTTTTACTATATTTGTTCACAATATAGCATGCCCTGGATAATTAAATGGAATTCTGTCTACATCTTTAATAATAAATGTAAAATTAATGTAAGGAGGATGTGAATCTGAATCTTCAGAGAAAAATTAGCATTATTACCATGTCATTTTAATTCCAAGTGCCCTCTACATTTTTTTCCTTCCATGATATTTGGCAATAATATAGGTCAGTTGTGTTTGAGCTGCTTCACAGCACTGCCAGCCCCACCCCTGCTGATATCCACGATGGTGAAAGGAGACAAAGTAGGTGGAAATGCTGCTTCAGTCAGAGAAATTCCACTTTTGCTTGTTTTATACACTGGCATTTCTTGCAAGCTTTCATTTGCAAAAGATGTTTCTGCACTAACATCATTTTGAAAACTACCAATAATGGTTATAGATGCTACAAGAAATATGGAAATAAATAAATTTATGCCACTGATTGACTCAGAAAGTAGTCACTAATTACTTTTAACGAGTTTACTTATTTATTTATTTGGGAGAGAGAGAGGGCGAGTGCTTGCTTGTGTGTGAGTGAGGGAGGGGCAGAGGGGCAAGCAGTATGCTAGGCTCCGCTCAGAGCTCCAGCCCAGAATCCTGGGATCATGACCTGCGCTGAAGTCAGCTACTCAACCAACTGAGCCACCCAGGCACCCCTGAAAGTAATAACTATTCTAAAGAGTTTCTATTTCTCTACTTTTTGTAATGCAGAAGCTCGTATTTTTTGCTTGCTGGATCTCTGTTAGTTTATACATTTTCCCCTTGGAAAATTAGTTGTATTTTTTTTCTGGTCAAAAAATGACTCTAAAATGTAATGGAATCATATTCAACTCTATCTTAAATGAAAATCTGTAGTTTTGTAAAATATATTCAAATAAACTAAGATATTTTAAGATACAATAAAAATATTTTATATAGCAATAAACTTACAGAATATACTAGGTTGGAAAATCACAGCAAAATTTGTGCCTATAATTACTACCTCAGATTTTCTGATTGGATGTAAAGGACCCATTAGTTTCAATTTCCCCTCTCCCCTCTTTTCAAATAAAACTCTCTTTTTTCATAAATCTTTCCCATCTGAAACCCTAGGGCTGGATCTTGATTAGTATGAGTGAGGATGAGTACATAGAATATGCCCAGTAGCTTTTATTGTGTCTTATTAGGTTTGCCCAATTTGACAGAATGAGCATCGTACAATCTCCAACTGGGGGAGATGTTTTCTTCATCTCCTGTTGTAACGTGATTAAGGGAACTTATTGTTCTAGTTCCTGCTGGCTAGCAGCCACAGCCTTGAGGTAGACTGGCCTCGGAGAGTAGGGAAAAACAAGCTCAGTAGAGTAAAAAAAATGGAAAGAGCTTGTATTCTTTGTATTTTTTTTTTTTTAAAGATTTTATCTATTTATTCGACAGAGAGAGGTCACAAGTAGGCAGAGAGGCAGGCAGAGAGAGAGAGAGAGAGGAGGAAGCAGGCTCCCCGCCGAGCAGAGAGCCCGATGCGGGACTCGATCCTAGGACTCCGAGATCATGACATGAGCCGAAGGCAGCGGCTTAACCCACTGAGCTACCCAGGTGCCCTATTCTTTGTATTTTTTAAAGTTTCATTTATTTATAAAATAAGAAAGAGAGTATGAGTGGGGGGAGGGGGAGAGGGAAAGGGAGAAGCAGACTCCCAGCTGAGAGTGGTGAGCTGGAGGCGGGGCTACCAACCCTGGGATCTTGCCCTGAGCAGAAGGCAGGCGTTTAACCGACAGAGCCTCCCACGAGCCCAAGAGCTTGTATTCTTGTTAACATCACCAGGCTGCTGAATCAATCTCTAGACTTCCTTTTATGTAACAGAAAAAAAAATTTCTTATTGCTTAACCTAATCTTGACTGGCATTTCTGTTTTTTTTTTTTTTCCCCAGCAAAAATTTCTAAAAGCACACCCCACGCCAAACAGCAGCAACAAAAATCACTCAACAGACAAAATGGCATTATGGGTATAGATATAGAAGGTAGTCTGTTATTCATTTATTCATTCATTCATTCATTTACATTTTAAATTTGACAGTAGAATTTTCTTAACCCTATTCTGTGGCTAAACTCAGTTCTGAACAAACATGTTTTCTGGGAATTCCAGGGAGGCCATGGTTGTGGCATTTAGTATTGACAGGGAGATGCAGAAATTGACACAGGTCACTGAAGTCTAGCTTCTGCCAACTTACTCTGTCATTGTGCCTGAGTTTCCTTTGATCTTGACTCACCTAAACTTCCTAGGCCCTGGCATCTGGCTTGTACCTTGCGTTGGTAGCTCTCATTAAAACTGGTTCCATCAAGGGGCACCTAGGTGGGTTAAAGCCTCTGCTTTGGATCCAGTCATGATCCCAGGGTCCTGGGATCAGGCCCGACATCAGGGTCTCTGCTAGGTGGGGAGCCTGCTTCCCCCTCCTTCTCACTGCTTGACTCTCTCCCTACTTGTGATCTGTCTGTCAAATAAATAAATGAAATTTTTAAAACAAAAACAAAAACAACTGGTTCCGTCAGTGAGCCTGCAACTCCACTGAATGCCAAATTTTTTTTTCATGTTTTACGTTATTCTGATGAGTCAGTGGTTTTAAGATATGAATTGGTTATCTGTGTCAGAAGGAATAGTAAAGACACTGGGGGGAAATTTAGATAATGCAGCAGGAAATAAAGCTATAGGTAAGTGCATTTGCTGTAGATTAAGTAAAACCAACAGTGGGAAAAACAATAAGGATCACTGAAGGGAAGGATAAGGTAATAGAGTGTACCTGTGGAGCTGAGAAAAAATTTCTTTTCCAGACAATGTATTCTTGTTCAGGCTAGAATAGTTTAAAAATATATACATTTTTCTTGAGAAAAATCTGTTAAGAAAATGTGTTGGCATGAAATTATCCTCCCTGTTTCCTAGGCATATTGTTTAGCCATCATATCCTCAGTACTGGGAGAAATATCATGATGTGCCTATTCCTCACATTTTTTTGCTCACTTTACATGTCCTCTTTGCATGTTCTCAACCACTCTCATGACTTCAAAGCTCCTATTAAATGGAATTCTCTACTGACTAGCATTTCAATATCTTTAATAATAAGATATAAAATTAATATTAGGTAGTATGAGAAAATCATAATTAAAATAGAATTTTTAAAAAAAGATTTTATTTATATATTTGACAGAGAGAGAGAGAGAGATCACAAGTAGGTAGAGAGGCAGGCAGAGAGAGAGAGGAGGAAGCAGGCTCCCCACTGAGCAGAGAGCCTGATGCGGGGCTCAATCCCAGGACCCCAGGACCCTGGGATCATGACCTGAGCTGAAGGCAGAGGCTTTAACCCACTGAGCCACCCAGGTGCCCCATAATTAAAATAGAATTCGAGACTGCAAACCTTAGCTTTAGCCAAGATGTTTTCCCAGCTCATGATGTTCATTCAACTGTCTATAGGATATTGCCCAGACTTTCTGCAGGCAACTCACTTTTGTCATATCCCCAAAGCAGAATCCATTGTTTTCTCAGAAACCAACTCCTTCATTCCTTTGCTAAGCAAACATTTACTGAATGTGTAATGTATTCAGGCTTTGTCTTAAGAAAGCCAACCCTCCACAAGTACAGAATAGTGAGGAAACAGATACATAAAACAAAAACTATAATGTTGTAGTTAGTGCAAGTCTTGTTTTGGGAGGAGGATATCGGACATTTTGTATGACTTCTCTGTGCTTCAGTTCCTTTATCTGTAAAATGGAGACAATAGGATCTCCTCATAGTGTTAATGTGAGGATTAATTCAATCAGTATATATGAAGGGCACAGAATACACTAAGTATTCAATAATTATTAGCGACATTATGCAAAACTGAAAATGAAGCCTTAATTATTATGTTTAGTAGAGAAGTATTAGACTGTTCTTTTTTTTTTTTCCAAGATTTTATTTATTTATTTGACAGAGAGAGAGAGAGCTCACAAGAAGGCAGAGAGGCAGGCAGAGAGAGGAAGTGAAGCAGGCTCCCTGCTGAGCAGAGAGCCTGATGCAGGGCTTGATCCCAGGACCCTGAGATCAGGACCTGAGCCAGAGGCAGAGGCTTAACCCACTGAGCCATGCAGGTGCCCCAGAGCTGTTCTGTCATCACTAATATTTAATATTTTTCTGGACGTTCTTGCTAATGCAATTGAGTAAAAAAAAAAAGATGAGGTATGGAAATTGAAGGAAAGAGGCAAATGACAATTATTTTGAAATGATTCGACTATTATCTTTGTCTGCTCGGGTTACCACAACAAAATACCATAGGTTGAGTGCTTTTTTTTTTTTTTTTTAAGATTTTATTTATACATTTGACAGAGATCACAAGTGGACAGAGCAGCAGGCAGAGAGAGAGAGGGGGGAAGCAGGCTCCCTGCTGAGGAGAGAGCCCAATGCGGGGCTTGATCCTCGGACCCTGAGATCATGATCTTAGCTGAAGGCAGAGGCTTAACCCACTGAGCCATCCAGGCATCCCAGGTTGAGCGGTCTTGACAAGATAATATTCTCATTCTTCTTGGGGTGCCTGGGACCCTCCAGGACATAAGGACACTACCCTCATGACTTCATCTAAACCTAATTACTTCTCAAAGGTCGATGTCCAAATATCATCACATATATGGTTTGGACTTCAGTGTATGTATTTTGTGGGGACATAATTCAGTCCTAACAACCATATATAGAGAAACCCCAATTAATTAGCTGATAAAATAATAAAAGCAATAGACAAGAACTCCTTAAAGTAGCCGATTACTGTGTTAATATGCAAAAAGCAATGGTTGTACAATACCAAAAAACCCAGAACATAATGGAAAGATTACATTTATAGTAATAACCAGAGATATAAAATCTATGAATAAACCTTCGAGAATTTTGTAAAATCTTTGTGAAAATTTTAAATTGCTTCTAAGACCCCCAGGACAACTTGACCAAATGTAGTGATATATACCTTGTTCTTGGAGAGAAAGATATTATTGTAAAAATACCAATACTATATAAATTACAAGTTTAATATGAACCCAATAAAGATGAAACATTAGTCTTTGACATTTAAAGTTCACGTGGAAAATAAACATAGAAGAATATTCAGAAAATTACAGAAAATAATACAAAACAAAACAGCACATGGTTATAGATGTTAAATTGTGTTTAATAAACATTTGGTAGTATTTATTGTATGCTATACATGGTTATAAATTCTTTATATATATTAAATGTTATCCTGTAGCAATTCTTGTTTTTTTTTTTTTTTTAAAAGATTTTATTTATTTTACAAAGAGACTCAGAGGGAATAAGTGTGGGAAGGGAGGGGTGGAAGAGGGAAAAGCAGGCTCCCAGCTGAGCAGAGAGCCCACTGTGGGACTCAATCCTAGGCCCCTGGGATCATGAGCTGAGCCAAAGGCAGACGCTTAACCATCTGAGACACCCAGGTGCCCCTATCCTGTAGCGATTCTTATAACAAACCTATTAAGAACATGCTATTATTATTGCATTTTACAGATAAGAAAACCAAGGCACAGAGAGGTCAAGTAATTTGCTTAAGGTCTCACAGCTTGTAAGTAGAAGAACCAGGCTTCAAACCCAAATAATCAGGCTCCAGAATCTGATGCTCTTAACTTGTGCACTATGCTGCAGTAAATAAGACAGTTGGTATAAGAATAAACATAGGTATAAAGATTGATGAAATAAAACAGAATCAAGATATAGAAATAGAAATATATGAAAATGTAATGAAAACATGAAAATATAATAAAACATACATTTTAAGAAAATGATGGATTATTCAATAAATTGTGTCAGGAAAATTGGAAAAAATAAAGGTGGATTTTTACTAATTTTTACCACCAAATTTCATGTGGATCAAATTTAAATGTGGAAATAAGTTGAAACCATAAAAATAATATAAGAATATATATAGAAATTAAAGAAAAATAATCTTTACATGGCAAAACTTTCTAAACAGTGAACGAAATCCAGGAGCCATGAAAGAAAAATTTGATAAATTTTATTATATGAATGAACCATTAATCTTCAAAGAGCACTTCACTTACCCAGGAAATTAATTATTGTCATATGGTACAAGCATGTTCAAATTTGTCATTTTTCTTTATGAAAGTCAAAACAAGGTCAAAGAGAGTTTTATTTTCCATTTGCTATTTGGAGTAATGAGTTAGGAAATAAGTACTCATTTAATAGTGTGGTGGATTGTGGGGAGAAGCCCAGAAGTATTTTGTATTTGAAGTGAAATGAGCTATGGATAAGGTATTAGATCAGTGATTCGAATTAGATTTAGAAATGAATATTTAAAATAAAGATCAAAAAGGGTGCAGCTATGTTTTCAAGAAAACTTCTAATTCATGCCAACCTGACTCAGAAAAATTCCATTTGTAATATCTTCAGAAAACTGAAGTATGAAATAATAAAATTAAAATACTAAAATGAATACAAAATATTGAAGAAAATTTAGAAAATAATGAAAAGGAAAAGTGTTACATAAAACCCTACAACAACACAGACACAACCATGATTTTGGCATATTTAACTGGGTCTTCTGCTTAGGGGCTCACAAGATTGCAGTGAAAGGTTCAGTCAGGGCTGCAATCTCATCTGAGTCTCAGGATCCTCTCCCAAGGTCATTTAGATTTGGCAGGGTTCAATTACTTGCAGTAGAGTGAGGTCCCTATTTTGTGTCAGGCTAATAGCTGGGAATGCTCTCAGTCCTAGAGGCCATCAGGTCCTATGCATGTGGCCATCTGACATGTCAGCTTACTCAAATCCATCAGGAAAATCTTTCTTCATTTTGTTACTAGTGAGTCATATAATTTAGCATAACTACAGGTAGTAGCTATCTGGTCAACATTGCCATGTTCTGTAACTTATAATCAAGGGATTATTCCATCATATTCACAGGTCTCATCATGACAGGGGATTATACAGGCTATATATGCCAGGGTATGAGGGAATTATACAGAGTATATCCACCAAGGGGTAGGAGTCTTGGAAGCCATCTCAGAATTTTGCCTACCATAGATGTAAATTTTTTAATTTATCCACCTTGGAGTCCATTGGTCTTTAATCTGTGAGTTAAACAGTTTCATTACTTTTGAAAAATTCTTAGGAATTACCTCTAAATATAGTACCTGATCCATTCTTTTTTTTTTTTTTTTACTTTCCTTTTGAAATTCTGATTATTGTAAGTAATGTTTTCACTATATCCTTTATGTCTCACAATTGCTTTTCTCGGTTTTCCATTATTTGCTTTATCATATATTTTTTTAATATTTTATTTATTTATTTGACAGAGAGAGATCACAAGTAGGCAGAGAGGCAGGCAGAGAGAGAGAGGAGGAAGCAGGCTCCCTGCTGAGCAGAGAGCCCGATGTGGGACTCGATCCCAGGACCCTGAGATCATGACCTGAGCCAAAGGCAGCAGCTTAACCCACTGAGCCACCCAGGCACCCCCTCCCCCTTTTTTTAAGCTATTTTCCAGCTCACTAATTGTTTCTTCGGCTCAGTTTGTTGAAACCAAACACCGAGTTCTTAATTTCTGTTGCAATTTTTGGTTATGGAGTTCCCTTTTTCTTCTGTTTCACATCAGCTGTTTAATTTTTTAATAGTTTTTTTTAATAGTTTTTAATTCTTGCCATAGCTTTTCTTATGCCCTCGAACATAGTAAGAACAGTTATTTTAAAGTCTATGGCTTATCCTTCTTATATATGGAACCTCTGTGGATCTCCTTCTACTGTCGTTTTTACTGTCTGTCATTCATGGTGTCTTCTCTCATCCTATATCTCTTCATCCATGGTGTATTTCAACTGACGGTCACTTGATGTGGTATTTTTTTTTTTTTTTAGATTTTATTTGTTTATTTATTTGACAGAAATCACAAGTAGGCAGAGAGGCAGGTGGGGGTGTGGGGGTGGAGAAGGCACCCTGCTGAGCAGAGAGCCTGATGCAGGGCTCGATCCCAGGACCCTGGGATCATGACCTGAGCTGAAAGCAGTGGCTTAACCAACTGAGCCACCAAGGCGTCCCAGCAACAATTTCTTTAAATGAGTTAAAGATTAACTAACAAAATTAAATATATTCTCTTAACCCAAACTCAACCTATAACCTAAACTTTCTGTTTATGATGAGAACTAAGATCTACTCTCTAAGCAACTTCACATATGCTTTCTTAGAATATTTTTTAATTCATTAAGACCCCAGCTACCTGTTGAGGTAAATACTGTCATTGTCCCCATGCTACAAATGGTAAAACTGAGGCATGAAGCAGCAAGAGGACTTGCTCCGGTCACATGGCTTTAAAGTCAAATCTAAGTCCTCTGACTCCTATTTCTGGATTCCTTCTGTGTCATCATAATTTCTCAGTCTTTTTGATTTTTGTCTGTTTCTTCCTTAAGCAAAAATAATTTGAAGAGAAAAAAAATTTTGGTAATAAGAAAATGTTTTAAATAGTTTCAGGCCAATGACTGTATGTGTGTGGCTGTATCTGTAGGTATTTCTGTGGAAATTAAATGAAAAGTACTAGTACCTCTATAAAAATCGAATTTCAAACACATCAATCTTATTATGTAAGGGTTGCTTTACAAAAAACTGTTATGTAATGTAAGCTAGACTTAGAGTAGGTAAATATCCTTGAACCAGAACTGTGTGTGTGTCCATATACATACATGAGTCTGTGCATACTTCTATGTGGTGGCTTGTGGTGACTAGAGTCTATGGGAATTGTGTTGGTCAAATATAACCTAGGAGTCATACAGAGCTGGAGACATAAAATATCCTCCCTGTAATTGAATAATTCATAATAATCTATAATATTCATAACCAGAGATACCACTGAGATTATCTGAAGTGACTGACTTTAATATTTGAGTTAATTTTATCTTCACTTCCTGACCTCTGATTTGTGCAGAATAGTTTGTCAGAGCTGGATTTCCATTCCAGCCCCACTTAATGATCTTAGGAAAGTTACATAACCCCCCTGTGTCTCCTTTTTTCATTTGTAAAATGTCAATAATAATAATAGTACCTATGTCATAGGACTATTGGAGATACTGAGTGAGATAAAATATATGATACTAAGCAGAATATCTGGCCCCCATCTCTGTCAACAGTTATTATAATTACTTAATCTTAAATATCAAATCTGGTCTGGAACTTTACAGTGCATTAGTCTAAACCCTTAATTCTACAGTAACTTAGTTACTGAGCTATTAAGTTATAGTTCAAAGATCATAGAACCATCTAGAATAGAATTCAAACTTGGGGCTACTGATTCCTAGAAGAAAATGTATATTTCTACCATAAAAATTATTAGATACATGAATAAATGAGCAAGTAAGTATTATAAATATTTTTTCCAGATAAGGCAAGATAATTCTATGTCTAATGGTGATTTTAGAATATAGAGAGTGAATTGCCTTTTGAATAAAGAGGTTCTGAAAGTTATTTATTTATTTATATTTTTTCTGAAAGTATTTTAGACCGTCATTACTGTGAATTGTTTAGACAGGGCTTTGGAACACATAGGACTGTTTCTGTCTGTAGGGGAAAAAAGAGCAAAAGGGAAGGTAGTATATAATAACTTCAATGCAAATTGTACAGTTGCACATAAAATAGGGCTGTATATGTCTGAAAATTTGAGAATCATGATGGCATGCCCTGCATTTTACAAAAAATTTTTTTGCAGAAACCCAAAAGCAAAGTAAGGACCAAGTGGTTCACTTAAATTAGCATTGAATCAGACCTCCATTATAAGTGATATACCAGTATCTCCCATTTCGAAAGCTAGATCATTACAGAATTATCGCTGTTGACTTATGGCTTCAGTCATGTTTGTTTTTACTAGCATCCCTGGGATTCCACGATGTTAGACTGCTCCCCACGATCATCCCTGAAGTTGCCTCACTGTTGTACTTTCTTCTATGCAGCTATGTAATGACCAGAAAGGAGAAGAGTGAGGGTAGGAAGAATTATGTTTTGCGGTCTGCTTTGAGCATCTAACTTTAAGTCCTTAGAGATGACTAGTTTTTGCATGAATCCATTACCATAGGTCCTTGAAAAAATGCACAATAAAAAACCAGGCTAATTCACATTTAGGAAGAGGTCCTGTGCTGTGTCTCAAGGGTATTAAATGACCAAGGAGCTGAGTGATTGCCGCTCGTGGCATATACCACAAAAGAAAATGTGGAGGTCCCACATCTGCCTTAGCAGCCTCCTTTCTCTGAAGTCTCTCTGTCTCTGAGATCCACCAATCCCAAGTACAGAATGATTATGCCACATGGCAGATAAGACTTAAATTTCTTCATATAGAATGGATGTGTTTTAACGGCGGGCACTGTGCTAAATGTTAAGATGGGCAGAAAAGTGGTAACATGCCTCAGAAATTCTATAGAGTGGGGAGAGAAAATAATGTTACTGAATTTCCTATATAAATTTTAAAAGTTAACATAGGGTGGTCTGTTTGTGTCTAGAAACAGAGTCAAGACTGTTGACTTCTCTCTCTCGGTAGGAGATCAATTTACCTCACCACCTCCATTCTATTGTTTTTTCAGTTTATTTATCTATCTGTCGCTAAACTTAGTCATTAACCAATGTCTGTTGAAGACCTGCTACCAAGGCAGGCACTAGGTTGAACTCTAAGGAGATGGTGGGAGACAGCCATTAATCCCTTATTCGTAATACAAAATCAACTGTGAAGTGTATTCTCTGGAGATAGAGTACATTATAGGGACCCTCAACTCTGTTGAGGCCAAGTTGGGGAAGGCTTCTCTAAGGAAGTGAAGTTTGAACCGAGATCAGATAGGTGAATAGAAATTAATCAAAGTTGGGTGATTAGAGTTGGGAGAAGAGATGCAGTGTGATAGGAATGTTTCAGTTTGGGCAAACTTTAGGCTCTGTATCCCTTAACAGAAAAACCATAGTGCATACGACAAATGCTAACCATGATCCCATATCCTAGCACAGCAGAGTATCCTCACCTGACATCGTGAGCATATCATTTCCAAAGGGCACTGCAGTATTTTTCTCAGGTTCCTTTCAGGTATTTTAGGACTGTCTTGAAAATTTAATATACTATTCTTGCTGTGCCATCACTTTGTCTCCTGTCTTTGACCTCAACTCAAAATTCTTTTTCTTTTTTTAACTGCTATTACAAGAGAGAGGGCAACAGAGGCTTAACTGAGCCACACAAATAAGGATTATTGGTATTTGGCAGGATTCCATACCATTCAGTGTATTTGCATTTTGTAAGATGTAGAATTAAACCCTCCTCGATCATCGAATCATTTGTCCCAGAGATGCACATATTGTGACCCTCAAAAAAACTGAACATTAAAATTAAAATTGTTCCCATCCTCTTTTTTTTTTTTTTTTTTCTGGTCAGACAGCTCTTAAAAGCATGACCTAGAATTTCCTTCCCTGCTGTTTTTTTTTTTTTTTTTCTCCTCATTTATTTTGTACATTTCAACAATTTCTAAGCTGGCTGCAGACCTTGAACCAGCAATTGGGAACACTTTTGTAAGTCTCAGCTGAGAGCTTATAAACCATTATGTAGCTCAGCAAGAAAGTGTGTGACAGAGATGTATAGTTACCTTTCCACTGGAGTTCCATTTCTTTCCTCCCTCCATCCAGCTGAAGGTAAAAGGGCTCTTGAGGCCACCGAAAAAAGAAATGTTCTGTTCTCAAAAGAAGAGTTACACATGTTCTAAGGAGACCAGTATGCTCCCAGTGAAAGCATTTCCAGGTAAAAATGGCATGAAAATGTTGAAACCATGTTTCATTATTTTTGGTTCAGGTTCTGCCAAGATAGCATTCTTTTCCACAAGGCTGGGGAGGCAAGCATGTTGGAGCTAGAAAGGTGAGAACTCCTGCTGGAGTCACTCTGAAAAACCTGCCAGGTAATGATTCTGTTTCCCCTTTATTTCTGTTTGAGCTTCAAGAAAGCTGGTACTTCTGAAACACAAAAGCCAGGTTCCTGCTGTGACTTCCCAGACTGCTTCTTAAAATACCCATGTAGCAGCTGACTATACAGAAATGTACATGAATATCTAGATAGCTTTTCAGAACCTTTGTAAAAGCACGCATCCATTTTCAGGTTGGTTGAGTAAATGCTGCTTTTGCAGTCTCTTTTCCAAGAGTCACGATTTTCCCATGTAGCTGGAAGTTGTGTTCTAGCCAGACTGGGTCCACAAGAAAATCCAGTGCTGACTTGGTCAGGTTTGCTTTCCTATCCTGGAGTCAATCAGGGAAGGCCAGTCAAGTCTGCTGAAACCATCATGAGTCCAGCATTCTGTCGACGCTCTGCTAGGCTGATGTTTAATGTTGATCTTTTACTAGATATAAGTTTCTTTATCATAAAAGGAACACATGGAACAGGACCAAGTATAGAAGAATAATGAGATTGCAATAGAGTCCACTAGAAGCCTGGAAATAAATAAAATCTTAAAAAAAAAAAAGAAAAAAAGAAACCTATCCTGGTTGATGCCAGGGCCATCTGGGCACCAAGAAGGCTTCATTCAGGCCAAGTTTTCATCAATGTCAGTAATCTGAGGGAATCTTTCAATCAAAACTTTAAGAATACATCATAAGGGTTCGCTAGAATGAATGAGAACTCCGTACAGGTTACAGTTCTATTACTTAACATCTAATATTGGGTTTCTGACACCTTGATGGTTTGAATAACCATTTTCAATTTTTCCTCTATAAAGAATTGATCTAAAAGAAACCGCACTCCACTTTTTCCTGCTTTTCTCAAACTTAAGTCATTTTTGAGTTGCTGATATAAGTGTTATTCAAACTGTGCTGAAATGGGATAGGATATTTGGAGGCTTGCTTTAAAAAAAAAAAACAAAATCTAACTACTAATTATGAATAAAACTATCAGATCCTATATTATTGCTCAAAATTTCCTCCAAATACAAAGTTTTGATATGAGAATTTCTTTTTCAAGTATTTTATTTATTTATTTATTTATTTTTTAAAGATTTTGTTTACTTATTTGACAGATAAAGATACAGCGAGAGGGGGAATGTAAGCAGGGGTAGTGGGGAAGGGAGAAGCCGGCTTCTTGTGGAGCAGGGAACCTGATGTGGGGCTCGATCCCAGGACCCTGGGATCATGACCTGTGCCAGAGGCAGACGCTTAATGACTGAGCCACTCAGGTGACCCTGAAATGAGAATTTATTTTTTATAATATTTTATTTATTTGAGAGAGAGAGAGTGTGCATGCATGTGTGGTGAGGAGGGGCAGAGGGAGAGTCAGACTTGCCACTGGGCAGAAGGCCTGACGATGCTGGACTCGATCCCAGGACCCTGGGATCATGACCTGAGCCGGAGGCAGAGTCCTAACCAGCTGAGCCACCCAGGAACCTCTTTATATGAGAATTTCTAAACAATATACCTGCAAAACACCAGGTGCCTACTTCTTCTTTAGTCGCTCAAAGATTTCATTTTCTGCACGGTGCTACTTATCTCTTTGCAAGCAGTCAACATTTATTGTGTCACTTTGTCACTTTGCTTACTGATCACAACCCCATAAATTATGTATGATAATTATCCCATTTTATAGATAGGCAAATGAGGCTCAGAGATACTGACCAACTTGTGTAGGGTCTCACAGCTAGTGTGTGACTCACACATCTGATTTATAGAATAAGAAAGCTGGGGTGTCTTCCTGAACTAACCTGTAGCCTTTTCGACTTTCTGTGTTTTTACCTGGGGGTGTGCCCTCTTTGCTTTCTGAGTGGTAGCTTGGTAAGTAATGAGTTAAAACTACCTTGTGTGATAAACATAACTTCCTGATTAAGGGAACAACTGAAAATAAGTTCTCTCCTTGATGGTGCTAGGGCAGCCATGACATTTCCTATGCAGCATCATTAACTGTACCTCCCTTTCTGAGGCAACAGTTCAGGGTGGTACTATTTAACCCCCCCCCCCTTTTTTTTTAAGAAAAAGACTATTCATTTGTTAGAGAGAAAGAGAGCACAAGCAAGGGGAACAACAGAGGGAGAGGGAGAAGCAGGCTCCCGGCTGAGCAAGGAGCCCAATGTGGGGCTTGATCACAGGACCATGGGATCATGACCTGAGCCAAAGACAGACACTTAACTGAGCCACCCAGGCGCCCCAACTATTTAACCTTTTAACACTGATTAACATGCAAGCAAAAAAGCACTTTAATGAAAGTCACTACAAATGTATATTACAGTAATTTTCAAAGTGGGGATAGACCCCACTCCACAGTTTCCATTCATGTGCTTCTCTTTAGCTTGCTAATCCCCAACCACTCAGAATTTTTTGCTAAGCCCCTGAGTTAGAGATAGCCCCTGGATTGAGCCCCTGTAGCTAATGGGAGCTGCGTCCTTGTGTGTGGGGCAGCAGGATGTGGACTCCCCTGCTGTTCAGCAGATCTTCCCATTACCCACCCTCAGCATGCAACACAGACCTTTACATAGCCTACAAGGACAGTCTCCTTATCCACCGGGATCTATGAACACAGTGTCCAGGCTCTAGGCTCTCTTTCAGCCTACAAAAATGTCTGTGACTGGAAAAAAGCAATCAATGGCCCCAAAATACAAAAGGGAAACAACAAAATGTAAAAGATAAGTTTAAGTGTCTTCAATGTAACAGGTCAGCCTTATTAAATTTTTGAATTTAGTATTCATAAAAATTTCATTACATGTAGAGAACAAACCTGTGGTCACCAGAGGAGAGGGGGATGGAGGAAAGGCAAAATAGGTGAAGGGGATTAAGAGGTACAGACTTCAGTTATAAATATTTCACAGGGATGAAAATTTCATCATGGGGAATATTGTTAATAATATTATAATAACTTTGTATGGTGACAGATGGTGACTACACTTATCATGGCAAACAGTATATGTCATTGCTGAATCACTATGTTGTATATCTGGAGTTAATATGATATTATATGTCAACTCTACTTCAATTAAAAATTCTAAAAAATGTAAATCATTTCATCACATATAAAATAATTTATGGGTTATATTTTTTCTGAGTATGTGAAATGATGGCTCTTTATAAATTAAATGACTTGACTATAGTCTCTAAGATCATCTTGCTTATTTTTTTCCTCTTGCTTATCTGTCTCCTACTAGAGTATAAGCTCTATGGGAGCAGGAGCCTTGTTTTTCCTTTTTATTCTTGTATCTCCATTGCTTAAAATAGTTCTACATATTTATAATATTCAGTAAATATTTATTGACAAGTGAAACCAACATACACACCTACATACACATGATCTGTTACTAGGGATTTTATAGATAGGAGGTTGTATATGTGTCCTTAAAGGAGGTGGTGAGTAGGGTCTACGTGTAGGAAGACCCTGAAGAGAATAGGAATAAGATAGGTCCATTCCTCATCCATCCCATTCCTATTCTCTATTTCAAGTTTGTTGTGAAAAATACAGTATAAAAATTTGATTTTGAATATCCATAAGGCAATCAATTTGAAAATCCTTAGACAAGTTAGAATTTGATAGATTTTGACATAAAATCTGAACTCAGTGTTTAGGAGAATTTAGTTCAAGTAATTACTAACTTAAATCTTTGAGGGATAAAACTAGCTTAGAATTTAAGTAAAATGCAAAGGAATGTTCATTAGTTTTAGATTTATCTGAATTCTTTTCCAAAAAGATTTTACTTAGTTTTTTTTTTCCCATGCCAGACTATGTTTTTTGCTATGAGCTTTAATCAGATTTTTAGCTGAGAATAATTATTATCCTTATTTAAGAACTAAATTTCTTGCTGAAAAAAAAAAACAGATGCCATTGAGATTAATTGTTCCATATGAACATAATTCTTTTTAAAATAGGAAATAGTAATAGGAAGATTACTTCTGGGAAAAAGAAGTTTAAGTGGTTTGTGGCTTAGAGGAATATTTTATGTAAATTAACTGAATTCTGGAGGGGGCAAGAAATAAAATTGGACAGTTGAAATTTTCCCAGAGGATTGGTATGGAAAATTTTTTATAATGTCATTTCTAAAACCTAACAACTATTTGGCTGGCTAATCATAAAACACGAGTCTTGGTCACCACTTGTAAAATGATTCCAACTTTTAGTGGGGGGGATTAGGGGTTTGTTGGGATTTACAACTTTTATCCTCTTAAAAGTCTTGAATGATTATTTGGTTATAATACTTCATGCCCTAGTGCTCTTTTTGAAAATATGCATTTTCAGTGTTGAGATGGCATCTTGGTCCATCAGGTCTTAAAATGACAAGTGTCCTTTCCAACTTGATGAACACACAGAATTTAATGATCTTTAAAAGAGAATCACATACGAAAGGAGAAAAAAATAATTTATTCCTTCTAAGAGTGTAGGAAGTTGGAATGAGCTAAGTGAGGCAAGATTGCTGATTTTAACCTTACCCTTGTCAGCAATGTTGGTAAACATGGGAAGGGAACTCACCTCTCCGGGGTTCCTCATAAAATGGGCATATTCCTTTTAACCTACCTCATAGTGAAAATTAGGCACTATACATATACACGGTGAAGGAAACAATATGTGCCACTTTTACATGGTGATTATTTTGAATTAAAGGCACTTAAGAAACAGTAGGTGCAAAAAAGACATTGATTGCCCATTTTCTTCCTGAAAGTAAGAGGTAAAATTCTCCAGTGAAAGGTTTCGTCCCTACTCTGGTGGGGAAGGAAGACACTCTTATCAGTGGAGATGGGGAAATTTGGGGCCAAGAAATCTGTGCAAACTAACCTTGTTAAGCTTGTGTCTTCCCAGTTACTTCATCATTTACTACCCCAGGCCAAACGCCTTTGTGTTGTCAAGTGTTCACAAATTTATGGTTTATTTGTCGAAAAGGTATAAAAGCCTCCTGTTCTGGTTACTTCTTTGGGTCTCATTCTCTTGTGAAAGTCCCCACGTACATGTAAAAATTTAATGGAATTTGCATGCTTTGCTCCTGTTAATCTGTTTTATGTCAGTCTAATTCTTAGGCTCAGCTGGAGACCTGAGGAGGGTAGAGGAGAACTCTTTCCTTCTTTAGAAGGAACATGTCTTGAAAAACAGAAATGCTATAAAACTAAATTAAGTTCTGAAGTTGAATTACATGGAATTGCCACTTTTACATATGACATAGGTCAAATAGAGGCAATTCTATAAATAAGGTTTTTGAGTCCATCAGAACCAGATAGTATATTTTTGCTAGGCTACATATGCATTAATATCTTGTAAAAAATGGGAAAGCAGCATTGGGTAGAATATCATATTGAGGAATACAGTAAAATGCCTTCAGGAACTGCTCTGTCAACGAATGATGATGATGAAGCACTGATTTTGCGCTGGGTACTGAGAATACAAAATGAATGAGACAGTTTCTGCCCTTAGGGAATCTGAATAAGGGTTAATATTCAAACAGACCAATAACTTATTTTAGCCAAGTTAGAGATCGCTCTCTGAAAGATCTGAAGTTTTGATATGAATTAGACTGATTTGATGTTTCACATTTAGTCTTTGTAGTGGCTCCCAGGAGACTCCTTCGACAGGACTGAGTGCAGAGGGTCCCAACAAGCAGTGGATTTGGGCAGCTAAGGGGGCATCTTCGCAGAACAGAGTCTCTATCGCTGAGCTACATCCAACTAGGTTGGCCCAGGCATTTCTCTCTGCATTAGCACTCCTGGGGACTCCCAGCACTACTCCTGGTTCTCCTTCCACAGCCCCTGGAAATAAACCCTGAATTCAGGTGTGGAACTAACTCAGGCACTGTGAGTGACCCCAGGTTGCTTCGTGCAGTTGTGTAACTGCCGGCTCAAAGGTGGCCAATTTGCTCCCCTGAGTTTTTCCTGCCTGCATCATCTATGACTTTGATCAGGACGGACAGATTCTCGCAATTGCTTCATCAATTTTCAAGTGTGGGGGCAACTCGATAATGAATTTTATATTACTGAAATGACTACTTGGAGAAATTTGCTGGTCAGTTGTATCAAAAAGTTAAAGAGCTAAATGTTCTCTCTTATATTCATCAGTGCCCATCATTAATTAAAGCCTCTCTGTGGTTTACGTGCCTACTTGATGATGTAAATCTTACATAGTTTTAGAAAGTAGTACTTCAGTATTTGCAAAAAAGACTAACATATTTGATCATTCATTTTGAATTATATCTACAAGTACATGTTAAGTGTCAGAAATCTAGATGATCTGATGAAAGTAGTCTCTTTTTATTTGCTTGTTTATAATAACAGGCAGAAGTTTAAAGCATTTGTTTTTTAATTCACCACAACGTGGCACTCTAGTAATTTCTGTATTCATGGATGTTTCTGGTTGATGGAGATGCCTTCAAAATATTGGATTTCTGGCAAGAATTCTTTGCCTAAAAATATGAGTCATTCTCAAAGATGTCTACTTATGAAGTCATGGAGGATCCAGTTAATTAAGTATGTGGACTCCACTTCCAAGGATGCTTTTCTGTGCTTAGCTTAAAACACAAGAGTGAAAGCGAAATACATTTGCTTCATTTCTTAATCATTATCTTCCCAATTTCTTTCTTGAAGGCAATTAGGATTAAGAAAAACCAAAATTTTACTGTAATGACCATAGAAACAAATATAAACACACTAAGTGTGTAAAGGTAGAGGTGTGGTATGGAACAACACTTTTTGTTCTGGAAGATATTGACGTACACAGAGAAAAGAAAATGCATTTAAAATAGAGAAAAATATAGCACTTTTACTCCAGGAATTTTGATGGATTCTCATCAGATAACCTGGTTTTCAGACATAGCCTTTAAGCTCAAAGTCTTGGCCTCTTAATCATCTGCAGGCTTGAGATCACACATCACACCTTCTAGGGAGAAATTATAAAATGTTGGGAAATGCCAACCTGCTTCTCCACCAAGACAGTATATGAAAGGACTGCTTATTGGTACTTTGACTAAACCTAAAATGAAACCAATTGTGTACGTGTTGTATTTTGATTCTGACTTAGAAAGACAGAAACCTAAAATTAAGACTAACAGGAGCAAGTAGGCAACATGTCCCTTTACTGACAAAGTTACCTTCATTGCAAGGGAATTTCCTGTCTTCCCTTTTACTTTTCTCCATCATATTTATATGTATATATAAGGAAAGTAGCAAGAGAGAGAAATAGAGGAAGGAACTGAGAGAGGAAAATGTAGAATAAGTTTTTTTTTTTTTTTTTTTTTTTTAGATTCTAGAATTTTGGCTTTATCTCCACCTTATAGTTAAACAGAATGAAGAGGCCAGGATTTGCCAAACCAAGGACAATTATTACCAGGCATTTCCCACACATAACAATTGTAGGAGGTGTCCATTATGCAAGAACTAAAACAAAACAAAACACAAATCAAATAGGTCTTTGCTTTTACAAATTTAAGTGTAAAGGAACTGAAAGACAGACCTTCCTGTCCGCACTATTAGTAAGCCAGCCTTCACAGTTCACACTGTTTTCTTATATAAGAACCACAGGTTCACTGGACCAGGCCTATTCCTTATTGCCATGAAACTGTGAGATATTCTGTAATATCCGGATAGTCTTCTTGATTAATTGCCTGTGAACTGTGACTAAGGGAAGGCCTGTGCTATATTTCCAACATCTTGTTTTAAAAGCTTGTAAAATTCCATGTATTTTGAGTGTTCATATGTGCAACTGTTCCCCACCATGTGAACATATTCATTACTCTTGCTTTTTCCATCTTCAGGATTCTAAATGTTCACCTTAACTTCTCCCCTCTCATATTGCATCTGGTCTTTGTCATGGGTATGGCCTTTGCTCCTTTATTTTCTAATTTATCTCCTGATGACATTTGCACTTCTACCTGGATTGGATCCAGTAGAGAGTTTGCTCCTAGACTGCTATGCTCCTTTGATCTCCTGCCATAGTGGTTTTCCAGTCCCCAAGCCCAGGACCTCCTGTTTTCCCCAGCAAAGTGTCATGGAGAGCTTGAATGTTTCCTGAAGTCAAGTAGACTTGAATCAAATTTCAACTCTATCACTAATTAGCTCTTTACTCTCAGCAAAATGGCTTAACTTTTCTGAACCTATAACGTACTCTTAAACTTGAAGATAGTGTGATATTTTCCTCACAGTGATTATATGGTTAAAATGTGAGGGCCCATAAAAAACACCCTCTTAATGATACATACTGTAAGCATGGAATTCTAGTCCTCCTCCTGATTACTCCTGATCTGATAGATGTTGCCGGAGAAAGTATAGATTTAAGCCCATTATAAATTCTTACCATCTAATCGACTGTTCTTTCTTTCTTTCTTTTTTTTTTTAGATTTTATTTATTTATTTGACAGAGAAATCACAAGTAGACAGAGAAGCAGGCAGAGAGAGAGGAGGAAGCAGGCTCCCCGCTGAGCAGAGAGCCCAATGCGGGGCTTGATCCCAGGACCCTGGGATCATTACCCGAGCCAAAGGCCCAGGCTTTAACCCACTGAGCCACCCAGGTGCCCCTTATTTATTTTTATTTACTCTTGTTTTAGTCAGGGTTTCTGGTTGCCAGCAACAGAATCCACTGTAGCGTTCGCCTAGTGTCCTTCTCTCTTTCCTTCTGTGTTTTTTTTTCTTTCCTCCCTTCCTTTTTCCCTCCCTTCCCCCTCCCTGCCTCTCTTCCTTTTTTCTTTCTAAATTGAAGTATAATATAAATATAGCTCAGTTAAATGCTACATATGTGTACACTCTGTATTCAGCACCCCTGTGAAGACATAGAACGTTTCCAGGCACCCAGAAGCCTCTTCTTGTGCCCTTTTCCCATATATGCCTCTTGGTTAGGTAACCACTATTCTGACTTCTGTCACCTAAGATTAGCTTTAGTTTTGCCTATTCTTAAACTTCATATACATGGAATCATATGGTAAGTATTCTGTTTTGCTTAGCAATGTTAGTGAGATTCTTCCATATTGTTATGTGTGACAATAGTTTTCCTTTTTTGGGGGGCAGGGGAGGTGGCATTCTACTATATGAATATATTAGAATTTATCCATTCTATTTTTGATGAACATTTTGGTTTTTACTTATGAAAGAGCTGTTATAAATGTTTTTAACAAGTCTTTTGATATATATGTATATATGTGTATATGTATATATATTCACATCTCTTGTGTATATGTTTAAGAGTGAAGTTGCTGGATTATAAGATAGGTACAGGGTAAGCTTTAGCAGATGCTCACACTTGAGCTAATTTAACCAGAAAGGAATTTATTAAGGGATATTAGATAGTTCACAGATTTGGTGGATAGTTCCTAACTATCCATATTCTATATTCTAAATATCCATATTCTAATACTAAAATCCGTAGACTCTAGAATTCTAAGGAATCTAGAATCTAAGGATTCTAGAATTACAGAATTATAGAATTCTAAAAATTCTAAGGAATTTTTAGGAACGTCTCCCAGAGCCACACTGTAGAGTTGGCCTGGGAAGGGCATTGCTGACCATAGTTATGTTGCCTCTGAGGCAGTTAGAAGTTTCTTTCATTGCCATGAATCCTGGGAACCCCCTGCTAGGTTGCAAAGAAGGATCACTTTGCTGCACAGTGTGGTGGAGGGGACCTAAGTGGCTAACTTCTTAAAAAAAAAAAAAAGACTTTTCAAATCTTCCCTTTTTAGCCTCACGTCACATCTCATGCCTCTGAAGTACCTGTTATTTCATATTCCAGAGATTTTCTAGAATGAAACAATATGGTGCCTTTCATTTTGACCACTACAAGCTTATGCTTCAGTTTTCTCAAGATTTCTAATTCAGTTACCATCTACCCATCTGCTTACTAACTTTCAAATTTTTTCTAAAACCTCCAGTCTCCTCTTCATCATCTACTTAGCTTTACTCTTATAGGTTATTGCCTTTTTAAATCTTCATTGTCATTTTGGAGGGGATTTAGGATGGGAATTTCCTGTGTATATTTTTAAGCAGAAATCTTATTGAATTCCTCAAATGCTGCTCCAAACTTCTCTGTCCTTTCCAGTATCTGCCTCAACTTCCTTCTACCCCTAGTCTGATAGGTGCTCTCAACTTCCCCTATATCAGTTTACCTCTTCTTCATTTCAGAACTTCTCTGCACTGTTATAAATGTAAAGATATGGGAAATTAGGAGGCATAATCTATCCTTTCCAGGCAATTCTTTTGCTTGTACCCATTTCTTCCTCTGGGCTCTTGTTCTGTCCCACACATACATCTGTTAGTTTAGAATATACATTTTTGGAAATGGGTGTATAACTGAGTCTGTGTTATATGGGGTGTGTATGGTATAGTCTCCTTGAAAGTTGTTTCTAGAATTGTCCTTTGGCAGAATATTTTCTTTTTCCTTCAGATTCCTTAAAGTCATAACTGGCCCTCAGCCACATTTTCTTCCAGCCTCAATTCATGTAATTGGTGCTCAGTCCCCTTAGGCTGCAATGAACTTTGTGAAACCCTTCTTATAGGTCAGTGGCCTGTTCCAGTGCTGTCTTGTGTGCTGCTCATTACCTTCTGTTAACTTCACCATTTCCTTCATGGCTTCTGGAATTGTTGCAGAACTTTCATATTCACATCCAGCATGCTTTTCTTTGTTTTGTTGTGGTGGATCAAGCCTCAGCACACTTTTGTCAGATGTTATCAGTTAAAACTGGAGGCTAGATATTTTGGTAACCGCTATAATAGAATATAAGTGTCAGAGAGGGAGGTTGTAGTAACCACAACTCAGGATGCTGTGCTAGCTAAGACAACTTAGGTTTTTTTTTTTAATGTTGCTTCCAATATAGTTAACATACACTGTTATATTAGTTTCAGGTGTATAATACAGTGATCAAACAATTCCATATATCACCCAGTGCTCATCAGGATAAATGGCCTCTTTAATCCCCTTTACCTATATTACTGATCCCCCTACTCACCTCCCTTCTGGTAACCATCGGTTTGTTCTCTATAGTTAATAGTCTATTTTTTGGTTTCTCTCTCTCTCTCTCTTTTTTTTCCCCCTTTGCTTATTTGTTTTATTTCTTAAATTCTATCTGTGAGTGAAATCATATGGTATTTGTCTTTCTCTGACTGATTTATTTTGCCTAGCATTTTACCCTCAACAAAACTAAAAGGCAGCCTCCTGAATGGGAGAAGATATTTGCAAATGACATATCCAGTAAAGGGTTAGTATCCAAAATACATAAGGAACTGGTACAACTCAATATCCAAAAAAACCCCAAATAATCCAATTAAAAATAGGCAGAAGAAATGACTAGACATTTCTCCAAAGAAGACATACATCAGGCTGACAGACACACGAAAAGATGCTGAACACTGCTCATCATGAAGGAAATGCAAATCGAAACCACAATCAGATATTGCCTTACACCAGTTAGAATGGCAAAATTTAACAAAACAGAAAACAATAAATGTTGGCTAGGATGTGGAGAAAGGGGAACCCTCTTACACTGTTGGTGGGAATGCAAGCTGGTACAACCACTCTGGAAAACAGCATGGAGTTTCCTCAAGATGTTAAGAATAGAGCTATCCTATGACTCAGAAATTGCACTACTAGGTGTTTATCCAAAGATACAGATGTAGTGAAAAGAAGGGGCACGTGCACCCCAATGTTCACAGAAACAATGTCCATAATAGCCAAACTGTGGAAGGAGCCAAGATGCCCTTCAACAGATGAATGGATAAAGAAGATGTGGTCCATATACACAATGGAATACTATTCAGTCATCAGAAAGGATGAATACCCACCATTTGCATCAACATGGATAAAATTGGAGGCAATTATGCTAAGTGAAGTAAGCCAAGCAGAGAGAGACAATTATCATATGATTTCACTCATATGTGGAACATAAGCTGTAGCATGGAGGACCATAGGGGAAGGGAGGGAAATGCAAAGGGGGAGAAATCAGAGAAGGAGATGAACCATGAGAACTGTGGACCCCAATAAACAATCTGGGGGTTTCAGAGGGGAGGAGGGTGGAGGGAGGGGGTAACAGGGTAATGGGTATTGAGGAGGGCACATGATGTGATGTACACTGGGTGTTATATTTAACTGATGAATCATTGAATGCTATATCAAAAAGTAATTATGTACTATATACAGTGGCTAACTGAACATAATAATAAAAAAGAAAACTAAAAAAAAAAAACCAAACGTCTCATCTACTTTGATTCTTGTTATCTTTCCCCTTTTAAAATTCAGACCTCTTAAAACAGAAGTTTATTTTCAATTTCTGTACCCCTTGTTTCTCAGTTCCCTGGTATCTACTTTTCACCTGTTGGCACTTGACTTAAACTACCCTCACTAGTGAACTGATGGCCCCCTAATCCTGGAATCCACTGCCATCTTTACAATGTTGATTTCCTTTACCTCCCAGGGGCATTTGTCCTTTTATCCTTCCTCTTCTGCACAAAAATCTCTCTTCCCTCATCATCATTATACTTTTGTATCCTAGTTTCCCCCTGTTTCTGGATCTTTAACTAATGTTTTATCTTTGTCCTTTCCCCCTCTTAATTATATGTTTTGTAAATCTTCTACCTCTTCTTATATCTGTTTCTTCCTGTCCTCATCCCCTGGTCTCTTCTTCTGTTTAGCCATGCTACACTCCTTTGTCTTCAACTGTTATCACTGTGTGAACATCATCATTAGTTCTGACTTCTCTTGGAATCTGCAATTTGGCACGTCCAGCTGCCAGGTGAATTTTCTCACTCAAATGCCATGCCTTATCTACGTCTGAAACAAGTCTCCTTTTGTCCATGGACATGTTTCTCTTTTGACCTCATTATTTGAGCACCCCATTCTCAGAAATTCTAGCTCATTCTTGTCTCCTCTTTCTGCCTTTCCTGTGTTTAGTCAGTGGTCAAGACCCCATGGATTTCACTTACTCACTGCCACTTGCAGTCATTTCCTTCTTTCCACCCCCACTGAAACCTCATGTTCACCCTCACTGACTTAACTTTAATAAATGGATATGTTTCTTAGCTTGTCTTCTTACCTCCTACAACAGATGAATTCTAGATAACTCAGTCAGCTTCACTGCATTAAAACACAGATATGAAGGTAACTTTGCCTTGCTCAAGACTCCTATGTCTCAGTTAACATTACTTTAGTAATAGAAACCTTGATACAACTGCCTTGAATAAGGATGTCTGTTTCAAATAATCAGGTTAGGAGTAGTTTAAAGGTTGATTAATTTGGTTGTTTGGTGATGGACTTAACCTATTTTCTTTTCATCTTTCACTCTAATGTCCTCAAGTTGCGCCCCTACTGGTCATGGAATAGGTAGCTATCCCAGTCCAGTTATATTGTGTAAATATAACAACACCTGGCAGAGGAACTAAACACTTCTTTGCATTTGTATTTTTTTTTTTTTAAGAGTGATGAAACTCTCCAAGATTCACCCCTGGTATAGTTATCTGTAGTTTGCTGGCTAGAGTGGCATCACATGTGGCTGCCTAAATAGTTAATTGGCAAGGGCCATGAAATTACAACAACTGTCTTATCCCCAGATTCCTATGAGATGCCTCACTGTACAAACCTAGACCTTTGTTGAAAAGAAAGAAGCGTGTGGTGAGTGTTGGATAGAAAACCACTAGGTTTGGGCTGCCATCTCCACGTCATTCCTTTTCTTCCCCTGTTCCTTTTCACTCTTGTCCTTTTCTCTACCATCTGCCTTCTTTTTTCTTTTTAAAAATTCTGTTCTTAATAGTGCATATGTCATCACATCCAGGTTTGATGAAATTTCTGATCTATGAGGAGTTCCAGGGGAGAAATAATCCTGTTTCTATGATTCTATAACATATTTTGGTATTATCTATTAGCCAATGCTACAACTTATTGTCATCTATAATCTGCAAAGCTTTACTCTGTTTACTGTAGGAGTATATGACTCCTTTTCTAAAAGAGTTTAAGACTGAAATGGGGATATATAACATTGACAGGTGAAAGTACGAATTGTTAGTACACTTAGATGGCCACATAATAGTGGTATTTAATAGGAAAACTATGAAATCTCAATGGACTGTAGCAACTTCTCCCCTTTTGGAGTGGCAGTAAGTGATGGCAACATTTGTGTCAGTGAGATAATAAATCTATGTCTCTAAATCTCCTAGGCATCAATGGGCAGAAATTTTAAAGAATCCTCCAGGGAAAAAGAGATATTAATAGGTTTTGAGGGCAAGAAAACGAGTCAAGCCACATGGCCTGGGGATAAAATGGGAAAGTGAGAGATTCCCAGTGGTGGGAAGGCCAAAGGTGTTTTGAAACAAAGGAAATGGAGCATTCACGGTTCAGTTGTTTGTTTTGCTGTGATTTAAACACCCTCTATCTCTTCAGTCTGACGTATAGTATTTTTAAGTACATGTTTTAGAGGAAAGCCAAGGAGTCCCATGTGAGTGTGGATATGGAGCAGAAACTGTAAGGGAGGATGTAAAGACAAGAATGCATTGAAAGTTTAAGTAAAACACACAAATGGGAGTCAAGACATGACACTGGAACTCCAAACCAGAACTGCGCAGAAGAAAATACTGTCTTGGGACTATACTGTTCTTTCTACACGATGTGCGATAGAGAGTTCTGGCAATTTTTATTCATTTCTCAAAGGGTGGAGTGATCTCAGCTGCCATCTGGATTATACATATAAGCACCCAATTGATTGGAAAAAATTGGGACCAAGTTAGGCCCTGCATAAAGCAAAATATTCTATAAATGCCATTTCCTTTCTCTTTTACTTTAACCACTGAGGGAAATATGCTGAAATTAAAAATAAATCAAAAGTACTAGCTTTGGAATTAGACTGAACTACCTTAGAGTCAGTCTTAGCTCTATCTCTTACTTAGTGTGTGGCCTTTGGTAAATTTCCTAAACATTCTGGACTTATTTTTCTTACCAGTTAACTGTTCGAAATAGTATCTGCTTTGCAAGGTCAGGCAGAGAACAGCATTTGGCAGGGAGTAAATAATTAATTATGGTGGTTGTCATCGTTATTTCTACTAATAAAACAGTTATCATGCACTTAGTACGTGGCGGGTACTGCTCCTCGCACTCTACTTCATTTCTCTCGTTTAATACTTACGATGACACCATAAAGCAAGTGACATTGTCTCTATTTTACATATGAGGAAGTGTGGGACAAGCTGGTTAGCAACCTTCCCAAGGTCATATAAACTAGATGGTGCCTGTTCTCCCTAAATAGTAAGCTATGGAAGACAGTAAGAGGTCTACGGATCACCGGGGTGGACTTCCCTGATGAGGTGGGCTTCAGCTTGGCATGGAAGAATCTGGAAGTTTTACTCAGTCATACTTCCTTCTTGAACAAACATGGTGAGGCAGGAATACCTGTGGTATGTCAGGATGCGGAAGGAAGACTTCAGAACTGCAGAAGTGCGTGTAAAGAGGTAACGGGAATGAGGTAGGAGAGAGAGCTGGGACTTCAGGCGAGAGGTTTGTAGGTGCTATGGAAATGAGGCTGAAGAAAAGTACATTGTTTTGAACTTTTAGAGTATTAACAGGCTGTGAGTATGTTTTGTGAACCAACTGATTGATTTAAGTTAGCTGAAAAATGTTACATCTTCAACAACATGAAGCCAGGACTAGGAGGCTGGATGATTCAGTCCTAAGTGAGCTTTTTCTGGGGACTTCATCAGAGAGATCACATGGGCAATTAGCTGGAACCAATCTCGAGCAAGGCCAAGGAATGCAAGTTTATCCTACTGACTCCCTCAATAAGATCAGTTAAGGTCATATCATAATGGCAAGAAAACACAATGGAGGGTGGGGAAGAAGGGAGAAAGGGAGGCAGCACAACAAATCAGCTGGTCCTGTAAACAAGGCGTACACATTTTGGTGCCTCTAGTGTTTGCCTATGTACCCTTGACCAGCATTCTTTCTGCTCATGGCCCTTGTACTCTTCTGGACTGCACTAGGGTATCAGTCCAAGTTAATAATACTTCGCCCATGCTTTTTTGCTTGTATTCTTGGAAACATTAAGCATCAAGATACACACTGCCTTTTTCTATTATTATTGAAGATGTAGAAGTTATGCATTTGAGCAAAATGTCATGGGCTAGTATGTGTCTTATTCCCATTTCCAGATGAGATTATGGGACATACCAAGGCTGGGGTTTTGAATTCGTGCCATTGTGATTGGAACTGAAATGCACTGAAATGGAACACTGTGCTTTTGCGTTGCATTTTAGCTATCTCTTTATCTGACCATTGCTCCCATTTGTGTGCTACAGTCACAGAGCTCAGCATACACAAAGAAGGGGCCTGGTAAATCCTTACTGAATGAGTGAAGACAATTATATTGAAAAGTAGTTGCATAAAAAGTGAATGGAAAGTGTTACAGGATGAAATGTTCAGTAGTACTCCTGACATGACCCATCAGCTGTCTATATAAATTTGTACCATTGGTCTGTTAGGAGTATTTTCTTTTAGTTCTCTCCTCTCTTGAGTTCACTTACATACTTGACATTTCTTTCCATCAGATCTATGCCCTGGCTTTTACCGCGTCATTACACCAGCAAATGTTTGTAAACTTCGTATTGTGAACAGTTATAAAATGTAGCACTAATACCGTGGGGATAGAAGCTGACTCTCCAGAATATGTCCTGTTTGTGAATCAGATTAATTATTTAACAAACCATAAAAAGAGCTACTATAATCATTAAAGCCTGAACTCTCTTCTTCCTTAAAAGAACTGTCTGAAAGAAGAATTTTAAGCACTCAGAAATGTCCTATACTGGAGGAGACCTTAGGGATAATTTAGTCTTATGATGACAAAGCTTATTTTTTCTCCTTGGTATTAAGCTCTACTCTGAATTAAAATTAGGAAACTAATGCTCAGCCATTATTTCATGAAAAAACAAGATCTTAGCTTACAAGGCTAAAGAATGCATCAATAATGATACAGGATTAAGAGCCACACAGAGATTTTCCTTTCTCAAAAATTGCAGCTCTCTCTCAAACTAGTGGAGATGGCACACTGAAGTCAAAATTATTCTTCACCCAAATGTGTCTAACATATAACTTTTAAGCACTGAAGTCTTTTTTGAAGTGATGATAGATGATGTACTAGATGTGCAAATGTTCCTTTTCTTTTTATTCTCTTCCCCAAGTCATCTGATCTATATGGCCTTACTGTCCAAAGAGAAAGGCATAGACACTAGTGGATGTGAAAGCTCAGGATCTGTAACAGGTGCTTATGTAGGTGACATACCATCTCAGCCCCCAGAAGGCTCCATTCCTAGCTATTGCCTGCTGAGCCCCCAGATCACTTCTCAGTCAGTTTATGGCATCTCTTTGTTCTTTCCAATGTCCTACGGATCTCAGGGATTACATTTTATCTTAGTGCCTTCTTAAATCTGCCCTTGGGTTTCTCTTCCCTGCAAGTATGTTTGTCAGAGAGGAGTCATAGTCTTTTCATCTCTTGTTTTCTTCCATTACCTTTTCTACCACTCTGTAAAATGCAGAGGCTCTCCTTCATTTTAAGGATCTTACAGTTAATTATTAAAAGGCAAGAGATACAAGGCAAAAAATAAATCACCACACACACACACACACACACACACACACACGCACACACATGCATACATTCCCCAGAATCATTGAGATAAAATATGAAAAAGAGTAACTTGCAGAGCACCTGAACGAAAACAGGTCTTGATAAAATCCCAAAGGAATTGTTTTTATGTTTATGATGCCCATTTTAGACCTGAAAACCTTAAATATAATTATAAGTCATTATAGTTAGTATTTAATAACACTAATTGAAGGAGTTTTTAAATTCTGGGCTTGCAAAAGAAAAGGATTACTGAGAATACCTAAATTCATACCTTGTAATAAGAATTATATTCTAACAATCATGGTCAGTCTATGAATGGTTAAGGATACATATGATAATAGTATCTATCATCTAATGAATCCTTATTCTTAGAGAAATTATGCTAAGTGGTAGCTATCTGCCCCACAAACACCTGGCACTCTCTCTGTCTCCTTCATAGATGACCTTGCCATCTTCCTCACAGAGAAATAGAAATCACTTTGGTTTCCTACTGCTGAACCATACATGTTTTCTTTATTCCTTTCCATTATAGTTGAGGAGGTATCCCTCCTTTTGAGGCAAATCCACCAGTGTTCTGATAAATGTTTAACAGTCAGCTCTCTGGAAAAAAAAAAAATTCCTGTTTCCTAATATGTGTTGATACCTGTGTTCTAAATATTTCTACTCCAGCTGATTTCATCCTACTAGTATGATACCATGGAACGATGAGTGGAAAGAGATGTGCACACAGGCTCTTGTAAGACACTACTGGGTCAATCCTGCTCATCTTCTGAAGATGAATAGAGATTGATGGTCTGTGTACAGATACTGTAGTCAGATTTGCCAGAGTGTGTGTCCTGGTTCTGCCCATTAATATATCTATAGCTTTGGACAAGTCATAAGCTTTCTCTGTCCTAGTTTCCTAATTGATAAAATGATAGTTGATAAAAACATGTATTTTTTATATTTAGCAATATTTTATATACATGAATATATGTATGTGTATATATATATTATCCTCCTAATCCATAACAAAAGGAGAAAAAGATCTTTGAGGCAGAGTACTATTATTAATCCTCATTTTACAAATAAGGACCTTAAGGAGATGTATCCTCTAGCTATGGCTCTAATTTTTTCCTTTTTTCTTTTCTTTTTTTTTTTTTAAAGATTTCATTTATTTATTTGACAGAGAGAGAGAGATCACAAGTAGGCATAGAGGGAGGCAGAGAGAGAGAGGGGAGGAAGCAGGCTCCCCGCTGAGCAGAGAGCCCGATGCGGGACTCAATCCCAGGACCCTGAGATCATGACCTGAGCCGAAGGCAGCGGCTTAACCCACTGAGCCACCCAGGCGCCCTCCTGTTATCTTCTTAATCCAGTGTGAAATGTGAGAGTCCTTAAGGCTTAATCCTGTGCTCCTTGCTCATACCATTTCACTCTCCCCTAGGTATTCCATTCATGCCTAGGGAGGCTCCGTTACTCTCCTTATTTTCTCTACTATATATCCAACTCATTCTGATGTCCCAAGGATAATTTAACCTTATCATATTCAAGAATAAACTTATTTTCCGCTCCAAACCTGATGTTTTTTAATTATTCCATGACTCTATGAATGATTCTGGCATGTCTCCAATTCTAAAAACTAGAAACATGCATTATTTATTAGTTATTCTGGATAAATTCTCATTACCCTTATTGTATCAACTTCTGAGTTTAAGAATCACTGTCTCTGCTAAATATTGTTATGGGCTCCCAACTGATATGATCTGCTTTGCATTTTAGTGAAGCCAGGGTTGTCTTCAAAAACCCCACCTCTGGAGACACTTTGGTGGCTCAGTGGGTTAAGTGTCTGCCTTTGGCTCAGGTCATAATCCCAAAGTCCTGGGATGGAGCCCTGCATTGGACTCTCTGCTCAGCCGTGAGTCTATTTCTTCCTCTCCTGCCTGCCACTCCCCCTGCTTCTGCTCTCTTTCAAATAATATATAAAAACAACAACCCAACAATCAAACAAAGAAACCAAAAAACCCACCTCTGATTATGTTATTCTCCTGCTTGAAACTCTCCTCTGGCTTCTAATAGATCCTCAGGTATTGATCAAATCCTTTAACCTGTTCAAGGCCCTGTTGAGATCTCTTGTTCTGTCTAGAGATGCATTGCCCCTGCTTCCTCTCTGTCAGCTATAGACTTATAGTTCCTTGAAAGTGCCATTCTCCCACCCATGACTAAGCCTTTATGCATTCTGTGTTTTTTTGGTAGAATGCTTGTCCTCACACATGACCCTTTCACTTACTACTTAGACATATTTTACCAACATCACTACTTCATGGAAATGTTCTACTTAAGTAAATTGATAGAAGAGGCTAGGAAGGCCTTTAAGCATTAAGAATCTCTTCATATGTGGAGTCAAATAAAAATCTGAAAATAGATCACTCATTTGAAGAGCCCTGGCACTTGCTTGGGTAGCATCATTGAACATCTCCAGGAAATTACAGAAGTTGGCATTGCTATTGGATCACTTTTTTGATTACTTTCATGTGGATTACAAACACATCCTAAAGTGCTAGCCAAATACTAGTTCTTACTAGGTTTTTTTTTTTTTTCTCACACAAGTCTGTGATTCTTATATATAGGGTATTTATCTTATGAACTCTTTTAGACCAAGAGAATTGGAATGAAATGGGAGTGGCTACTCTTGTTTTTACTACTTTTACTTTCCTGTAAACTGGGCCTTAATCAAGTATAAATATTTCATATCAGATTTCTGTGCCTGAGAAGACTCATTTTGTTTCCATTGCCCAGAATATCCCTTCTCTTAGCCCCTTTCCTATGTGTACCTTTCCATCCCCAGCTTGCCCATATCTTGGGTTTTCAATTCCTATCCCTCACTTTTCCCATGGAAAATATTCTCCTTCTCTGCCCCAAGCTTCCTCTCATCCTAGTAATACCTTTTGTCTCAGAACTTATATTCTCTTATTGTTTGTTCATATAACCTTTTTAATATTTCACTCTTATGTATGTAAGCTTTATTGTTACTGTACCATGAGATATTTGGAGCTATCTTTGTGTGATTAAAAAAAAAAAAAGTCCTCCCTGCATGCAGAGAGGGAAATCAATCAAAATTTATTGAAGAAATAATTCAGTTTACTGAACAAAGGATTTTGGTGAACAATTAGGAACCAAGGAACACACAGAAGTTGGAGATTGATTGATTAGACAAACAAACAAACAAACAAACAAACAAAAAGGCAGTGGATTAAAAGCTAAGTAAAGGAGCTAAGAGGAAGGGAACAGAGACAACCTTCTAAGAAAAGGAAATCTTGAGACTAAAGCTCAACATTGAATGAGTCCATTGAAATAGCTGAAGTTGTAAGAATTCCAAAATCAGATGCAAGTTAGGTGACTAACTTTTCAAATCATGAAACCTTTCTGCTTGAAAGAATGGGGTTGGCTGGTTTGAATTATTACATTATTTTAGGTGGTTTTCCTTTTCTTTCAATGGTTAAGGGAGGAAAATGGTGTGGCCTTTGATTAGGAAGATGGCAGGGGACATGTGAAGAGATACTTCAGCAGTGAAACCAATCTGGGGAAATAGGATGATAGAGTGAAAACAAGAAACAAAGGCAGAGCAAGAATTTTGTCAAACTTCTCAAGGATAAATAAATGGGAATGTAGTCTCTCACGCAGAAACTTTGAATCCCCAAAGAAAGAGAGGGTACAAAATAAAAAGATTCAGTGGAGTGGTATTAACTGGGAACTTAGTGAAGCAGAAAGTATAGGGACAACAAGAAATAAAGCATAAAAGTTTTCTGTGAAGCTGTAGGATTTATATTTTGTTATCTTCCATTTGTATTTTTGGCGGATAGAGTAAGAAATTTCTGGTTGACTGAATCCAATTTTCATCCTGATGTTCTGATATTATGTAGGCACAGTTTAAAAATTCACTGAAAACAATACTAAATATATCTTTAAAAAGCATTAGCTGATTCTTCTCTGTTTTCTTTTGATTATAGTAGTCACTTTGGACAAAAGGTATTAAAAGCTAGAAAAATTAAACTTCAGATGACTGTAACCACATCAGTCAGTCTTGCAGTCCTTACACTCAAAGAGTCAAGGGAGATAAAGATCTTTATTTGACATCAAGGCATACCAATTTTCAATACCTCAGTTCACACAAATACATTTTATGCATGAACTCATCTCTTCTTTCATATTATATGCATTCCTTGGTGCTTGTAAAAGTTTCTCAACACAAGACTCATTGTATTCTATCACTCTTACATTCTAGAATGCCAGCACCCAAATAGTAATGATCTCATAGTTGATGAATCAAGTCTTAGATGTAATATGAAAAGGACAGATTATTGCTAGAAGAATTAGGGAACATGAAAAACAGTGGCATTTTGAATTATACATGCACAAACAAAAGAAAAGCTCAATTTTGTTCAATATCCATGGTCATACATAAAAATGTCTTTCCTTTTCTTTGAAGGCAGCCTTAATAGTATACATATTGTTTACTTTTCGAAGTAAAAATTAAAAGCATTAAGATAAATAGTGCTGAAGCAATTATTGGAAAAAGTATTCTAAATTGCAGTTTTTTATTTTTTGTTTTTGTTTTTTGTTTTTTAGGAAAGAAGAAAGCTTTGGTTATAGCTTGGCATTTAGTCTAGTTGTGTAGAATATTGTATGAATTTGTTAAATGTCAGAAAAGAATGAAAATAGCTCCAGCAAGTATTTTCTTGGTCTATAATTGTTTTTATATAGTATTTTAAAATTTCTTGTTACCTAGCATCAAAAAATTCTTACTTGTCTTTAATTTCAGTAGTTTTAGGATATGTCTTTTCTCTCTTTTTTTTTCCTTTTTCTTTTTCTTTTTCCTTTTTTTTTCCTTTTGTGGGCAGAGAAGTTAAACAGAAACGTGAGCTTATAGTGTCATTACAAATAAATAACTATCAGAGTATCTGAGGATTTTTGGAAAAATAATTCTCAGAATACCTATCATATCAAAAGTCTAAGGAATCAGTGACACTTAATCATTCTGATATAACACAAACGTTTTTCATTAGGATGCAGAGATCATGTGAATTGCCATTTGGGATAATTGTCCTTACTGAGGATTAATGGGAGAATTGAATGCTCATGGGACAGCTCATGGTACCGGGCTGAACACTTTCTGAAATGACTGTTGTTTTATGAGTGGTTTTTATGTTAAGCCAGGCCCAAATTATTTTGTTTTTTGAAAATTATATATGCGCATAATTTAAGAGTCAAAGAATTGTATGAAGTTTGTTGCCAAAACAGCAGTGTTGACTTCTAATATTTTTCCTCTTGCCCAGATGAAACTACTTTTGTTTCCTTTAGCTGACTCTCTTTGTGTGTCTTGTGTCTGAGCAACATGCTTTTAATTGTTACTTTTGATTTTTTAGTTTTAGCTAATATCTGTTGCATATCCCTTACATGTGGCCAGGATTGAGCTGCTTTCCCCCTGAGCCCTCAGCATCTTCCCCAAACGTTGTAATTGTGCATAGTTGAATATTCAGCATTTATATTATTATAACTATAAAATGCAATCCACAGCTGCTATTTCTTCCCTTTCTACACAGCTATTTGTTTTCACTGGAGTCAGTTATTGTTCCTTATCTTCCATTTCTTTGTTTCTTAATGCACTTACTGCTAATTTAACCTCCAACCCTTTTGGCAAACTTTTCTCATAAAGGCCTATACATCTTTTAGGCTTTTAGTCCTTTAGACCTTGTGGTCTATGTCATAGCTACTCAACTCTGCTATTGTAAATTTGACCCACAGGCTGGAGTTTATTGACCTCTGGTTGAAATCATACCTTGGGATGGTTAGTTGCCTCAGATATTCCATCAATCTTCCCTTTTCTCCAAAGTTTCTCAGTGGGGCTCTTAGGGTGTTCTTACACGCATGTGATAGATGTCATCCTAGTGTCTTTTTTATCATCATTCTGAGGATTTTCTTTGTGTCTTTTCTTTTGTTCAGTCTCCTTTTACTTGTATCCCATGTCCTTTCTTTTCTGTGGCCAACTCCCTTATTTAAATAGAAAAACCATTTCCACAAGCTTTTAGTGAAAGGGTACAAAGCAGATAATGCAAATTCTCTCTTAACACCTGGTCTTCCAAGAATTCATTGTGACGCAAGAGGTTTTTGTTTGTTTTTAGCTACACTTACCATTGGACTTACACTTATCAGAATTTAACTAAGAAAAGCTAAATGAATTTTATGTAAAACGTTTTATTTTGCTTATTTGAAATAAGATTAGGAAACAAAAAATCAAACATGTCTGGGACTTGTAACTACAATACTCTACAGACTCATTGTTTTCATCTTCTTCAAGTAAAACCTTTTAGGAGGTAGAAAGAACACACTGGAAAGGGATGTGAGGATGGCAGCACATTAAAAAATGGGATGGAATTAAATTAACAGATTTGTTCTTCTCTTAACCTTCTGAAAGATCCAAAATGACCTTCACTAGAGTCCCATTATAATGGTGGACTAAATGGTCCATAGTATAATTGTACTATGAATTTTCAGGGAATTAATATTGATGCTTCATATAAATGTTTCCCCTGAACAGATGAAATTGGCTGTGCATTTTTGGGTCTTTCTAAGGAATGAAATAAGTTTACTAACTTGAGATTTGTTGATAGCACTTAGAGTAATTATTGATTATAGTATTGAATATATTTTAAAGCAGTTGGTTTCCTACAAAGCAAATAATATATATTAAACTAAAATATGTTAAAAGATAATTTTGTAACAATTAAATTATAAATCAACAGGGGATCATATGGTATTCTTGATGCCAATAAAGCCTAGTTTGTAATATGTTTTTAAGAGAGCACTGGTGTTCTCAGGAGATCTAAGAGACATTCACAGCAGGAATGGATTAGATAAGAGCTAGATATATTCCTGAGTTCTATTCTGTGCTGACATACTTTGTGGGTAATTTAAATATGGAACCAAGTAAAAATATAGAGCTTCTGAGGCTGATAGATGGCTTCAACTTTTACCTTTATGGCCCTGGTAGGTTTCTTTTCCCTTAATATTATTTTTATGTCCTTTAATTTTAGGTTCATTATGTGTGTAGATGTGTCATGTAATTGTGGCTTTTCTCCAGTAATTGCTCAACATAATAGAAATTACTAAACAAACCCCAAAGCTGTTGTGCATATAAGTTAGATCCATCTCTCATTAAAGATTTCCCCTGAACTATTTTTAATTTATGCATTTCTGTATGGTTTGAATCTAGACTTGACATCCATCTCTCTTCCCTCTTCATGGTTAAGAAAGCTATGAAATTCATAAAAACTTCATTGTTCAGGATATGTTTTTCCACTTTTGATTCTTTCTTGAAAAACTTCGCTGGAGAGATTATTTTTAATCCTATTTTAGATGTAAGCAATAAAACTCTGGCTGTATTTTAGAATGTTGAATACATCATGGTCAGTAAACAAGGAATATTTAAAAAAAATAATTGTTTTAGCTACTTTTGGGTGAAAAATCACTTTTGTATTTGGCAAACTATAGATAAAAATGGATTCTGTTTTTTTGGGAAGATTCTGTTGACTTATGGAGGCTATTTAAGGAATAATATTAAAATATATTGATAAAAAGAGTCACAAATTTAAATAATATGGTTTAGGAAAATGTAGCCTACTACTCAAATGAGAATAGGTAAGGGCTCTTTATTCAGAGTGTGCTATATAGCAAGAGAGTCAGCTACCATCATTTGTGTTTTGGCAGAAACTCAAAAGCAGACAGAGGAGTGGGGAATCTGTATAGTGGGGTAAAAGGGAAAAATTCAAGCATCCCCTGAATGGAGGCTATTGGCATGGGGAAGCTGGAGGCCAACTAACTAGTAGTAGGACATCCTATGAGATTGGTTGGAAGCTCATATTTGTTTTTTTCCCTTTGGTCCCAATTAGGAAATAGGGACAAAAATTAGGAAAGCTTTCAATTACTGATCAAGTCTTGACTTCTTGGTCTCATTGATGTGGAGACTGGTGGACCACAGGTATGGGTCAGAGTTCTGTTTAATATGTCGTCTGGCTATTGTCTGTCTATATATTCATTCTCCTAAGGGAATCAGAAATACCTGTCATCCTATAAAAAATTACCAGTAATTCATGAGAACTAACTTAAAATTCAGGCTAATTTTTCACTCATTACATTGTTCTGGGTATTTTTACTCTTCTTATCAGTGAAAAATATAGTTGATTTGGTCCCTTTTTTCCAATTAAGGAGCATTCTTGACAACTATGTCGAGTAGAAATCAATTTTCGATTCAGTAAAATCATGAATCAGTAAAATGACTTAATCATAAAAGACTTTTCCTTGCTTCTGAGTAAGGATGGAGATGACATTCTCATCTATTTCAAGGTTTGTAAACACAGTGTGCTTTGAATTCCTTACAAGAAAATTTCTATGCTAGTGAATGTAACCAAGCAAAGGTCATTCTATAAAAACTTTCATCAATTTTAATTTTATTAAATCCTTTAAATATAAAGCTGTAAATGTGTACAAAGCCATTTATATGGTTTTGTTTAATTATAGTATGATTGACAGTGTTACAGTAGTGTCAGGTGTACAGTATAATGACTCTACAATACTGTAGTTAACTCAATGTTACTAATATATTTTTTGCAAACCAGAAATATTTTTACTGTGCAATTTTAAAATGTCCCCAAATGCTGCATTCTTGTCACTGCATTCTGAAAAATCTGTTTTGTTAGAGATGGGTAAATAAGAAATAACACAAAAGAAGACAAAAATCATGTGTAAGAGGCAATGTACACTAATCGTAATTCCACTCTCTTGAAACAGATCGCTCTGACATGATAGCTAGCTATAATTAACAAGTGATAAACAAAACAATAAAATATCAGTCTGCAAGTCACCTTGCCAGACTCCTGATGCTGCTCTGACCTCCACCAATCAGTCAAGCTTATTAGGAGGATCAGACAGCCATTAATATCTTAATGCCTGTGAGACTTGCAGCATGTTCTGAATACTGTAGAGTTAAAAAGTGTATTAAGGTATGAATATTCCTTGAGCAGAAACCAATAGTAAAGAAAATGCTTCTCCAATTGTTTCCTCCCTTGGCTGCTATTTGTACCTCTTTCAAATAATGTGCTATTCAGATTTTATCTTATTCATAGCCCAAGGAAAGCATTATATATAAATATTACAATTACTCAGTTGTATCTTTTATACTGGAAGAATATGTTAAATGTGCAGTCTCTTTCTACTTTCACAAATATTTAATATTTAGGTAGCTCTTTCTTCTTTACAATGTTAATAGCTGTCTTAACTTTGTAGCCCCTCATTTTAACAACAAAGAATGTATATGTCAGTTACTAGCAATGAAAAATTATAAATCGTTCTGCTTCATACAGTGTGGATGATCCATCATTAATAATCAGAAAATATAACTTATCAGTGCATTTTTGAGACATTATTGGGGTGCTATCTTAGATAAAATCATTTCTATTTGAATGTGGCAAATTTATGTTGAAGACAATGTGTTCTTAGCATTAGCTTCCAACTCTGAACCTTTGCAGTAAATAAGACAAGGTGTTAATTAAGAGAACTGCCAATCCAAATGAATAATGGAGTGCTGGAAATAGCCTGGGTGAGGGCTTGACCTTCTGCCTCAAAGAAGTGCTCCAATGCTGAAGTCTCAATTTTGGAGCTATGACTACAGAATAATGAGACTATGGAAGGGGGAAAAAAAAAGGATAGTAGGATCTCCATTAACTCATTTAGCTATCCCTAATTAGTTTTCAAAAACTGTCAGGCAGTGTTTAATGAAAGGCTTTTCAGGAATAGGAAATGAATAAAGGTTGCAATACAGTAGTCCCCCCTTGCCTACTGAGGATATGTCCCAGGACCACCAGTGGATGCCTGAAACTGTGGGTTGTGCTGAACCCCATGTATACTATGCTTTTTCCTAAGCATACATACACCTGTGATAAAGTGGCACGGTAAGGGAGGAACAACAATAGCCGATAATAAAATAGAACAATTAATAGCCCTATACTGTAACAAAAGTGAAGTGAATGTGCTCTCTCTCTCTCCCCCTCTCCAAATATACTGTGCTGTCTTCACCCTTATCTTGTGATGAGGTGAGATGATAAAACACCCACATGGTGAGATGCAGTAGGATGAATGATACAGGCAGTGTGATGTGGCTTTAGGCTACTACTGACCTTCTGTCGACTTGTCAAAAGGAGGATCCTATGCTCTGGACCATGACGGATGGCAGAGAACTGAAACCACAGAAATCAAAACCACAGGTAAAGGAGGGCTACTGTACTTACTATTTCTTTAGCCCAAATGGCTGTTAACTAAGTATTAAGCAGGAATAGGTACTTTACAAGGGTCTTTCTTAAATACCCCATATTAAACAACAACATAAAAAGGCAGCTGCTTTCTTCCTGACACTCACCCAGGCCATCAGCTGCCTCTTTCGAAGAGGAGGGGTGAGTGGGAAGGCAGGGAGCAGAGGCATTCCTCTCCGGGAGGTGGTGTCCACGGACAATCGGAAGTCAGCCACCTCGGATTCATACGTGACTTGCTGAGAGACCTGAGAGTTCAGGGCCATCCAAATCAAAACCTTTAATTAAGCAATTCCCCTCCTGATTCTAACTTAACAACTAAAGCAGCAAGTCCTTCTGGGCTGTGGGGCTGCTTGGACTTGTGGGAGGAGGCCATTGAGAGGATGTGACTGCCAGTTGAACCTAGAGCTAAACCCAGGCAATTGGAAGTGCCTCATCCCTCCCCACCCCTTGTTCTTGGACTGTACATTCTGGAATTTACATAGGAGTCATTTCAAGGACACAGTTTTGACAGAGTTCTGTGTTGTCAAGACCATCTGCACGGTATCACCTGATCAGACCATCTGACTGAACCCAGTTAAGGCCTCCGAATAAACTTCAGATTCTGGCAGGCAGGTGCAGAGGTCTGGTTGTCTTGCTGCCTTCCACGACAAGCCTGGCATATCAGCTTCCTTGTTTATTCAAACTACCACCAAACCACTACCAATCTGGAGTGGCTGGCCTCTTCGGTCTCTCCTTGCCCTCTGTGAATACAGGGGCCAGTTTTCAAACCAATACCATTTAAAGGAGAGACCCAGTCTCCATTTAGTCAGGACACTGAATTAGATACATTCCTAAGGTTTTTAAAATGTTCAAAAACCTAAACCCTTGTGAGCATTCTTCTGATGCTTCCAAATACTTTGGGCCATGAGAATAAAAAACATTTTAGTGAGGCCAGTATGTCAGATGACTTTGTTGCTCTAAGAAAGTTGCTTTGGCTTTGGACAATCTATCTCCTTTTCTGGGAAAGCTCTAAGATGAACAGAGAGTAAGACAGTAAGACAATATGAGGAAAATCTTGAGTGGAATTTACTGTAGGCCTCTTATGGACAGGAGCTGTTTTATGCATGACAACTTTATGAGGTAAGTGCCATTATACCCATTTCACAGATGAGGACGCTGAGGCACAAAAGGTAAAGTAATTTGCCCAGGAACACTATTCCACTCAAGTGCCTGGTCTTAGGCATGAGTCTTGGTGTCCATGGTGTCACAGGGACATATTGTGGTCATTTGTTTTCACTTGGATTTCAGATGCTTTGGCTTTGGTTTTTCTAGGGTATTTGACTCAGCCTAAATCCTAGACTCAATCTAGACTCACAGGAACATTAGCTGTTTCCACCTCACCACACATCAGTACAAATAAACCAAGCAGTCACACATCCAAGTTCTCAAAGCAGAAGCATGTTTATTACAGTGAGGAGGATAGCACCTTACCCCCACCTGTGCCCCTAGTGATTTTCCTAACTGAACATTCTCTTCCAAGTTAGTTGTGAGTGAAAATTGAAACTGTGATAGTAATTTCTCTAGAGCTACTGCTTGACTATTGCTGGGTCTTTGGCAAAGATCCGTGCTCTTTTTCTTTTTCTTTTTTTCCCCTGGCCTTAGCCAGTGACCAGGGTTTAGGAATTTTAGACTCCATTTTCCCAATTTCTGTGTTAAAATATTTAACTACTTAATTGTCCATTTTCCCCCAACGTGTCCTTTGAACTTTAAGAGGCACTTACCTATAATTTTTAGGAATATTTTTATCCTCAGTATATTTTATATTTAGAGGAGAGTTATCAGATTAAAAACACATGACACTTAAATTCAGAATTTCAGAGAAATTCAAGTTTGATTGGGAATCATGTACTTTTGTATGTTGAATCTGGCAAGCGTATCTTCTAGCTTACTGGAAGTGAGGGGAGGGGCAAGCTACTTCTTACTAGATAAACCATCTTGTTTTGTGCAGATTAGTTTAATAACTCTAGAAGCTAAAGCAGTTTATAGTTAGAATCTGTGGACAGGTGCACATTTTCTCGAAGTCATTATCTTCAGGATCCAAATCTAAACATATATAGTATGATTCCCACAGTTCATTTTCTCAGGATAAGACAATCACCATAATAATTTTTAGGAATTTTCCCCTGTCACTTGTGATTAAGTTGTCCCATAAAGCTGAATTTTATTAATACCCAAACTTTTAAATTTTGATTTTTTTCATAGAAATCTTTCTGAGAGGTATTTCCCATTACTTTAGCTACTTGAGGGTGCTATATTGAATGCAACTTCCTCTGAAAAAAAAATCAGTGTTATTATTATTTTCTAATTTATTTTTTATTTTTAAAGGGTTTTATTTATTTATTTGACAGAGAGAGACAGCAAGAGAGGGAACACAAGCCAGGAGACTGGGAGAGGGAGAAGCAGGCTTCCCATGGAGCAGGAAGCCTGATGCAGGGCATGATCCCAGGACCCTGGAATCATGACCTGAGCGGAAGGCAGACGCTAAACTGAGCCTCCTGGGTGCTTATCATTATCATTATTATTACAAATTATTATCATTATTATTATCATTACAAATTCTTTTGCCCTGTAGTACAATGATACAGCCCCAAGTCTCCTGCCATGTGGAGGACTATAATTCCCCTCCACCGAGTCCCATGGTGATTGTCAGCATGCTGCTGTTTGCTCTCCTCACTGTACACCATCCCCTGGAGACCTAGCCTCTCACCAGCAGTGGGCCTCCACTCTGAATTGTAGCCTTACCTTAAAAACAGTTGTGTGGGGGAAGAACTGAGGGACGCTCATGAATAGACTCCAGTGCATTTGCTTTGTGCTAGTGATTTTTCTTGTGGTTCACTTCAGAGGGTTGTACTTGTACTTCCAGATTTATGCTTTTATTCTTTATAGGTGAGCTTTGCTAGGTATGTAAAGGCTCCTCTTTATGTCTCATTATTACTTCCCAAGATAGGTTCTACAGGATACAAATTCAATAAAGGGTTACGTAGGTGCCTCAAGAAAAACTTCTGTGGTTGAGTCTGAAGCCAGTGAGCTAACCTAAGTTAAACCTGTAAAAAGTTAAAGGTGCTTTTACAGAGATTTTTGAATGCTAATGAGATTGTAAAGCCCCGGCAGTCTGACATGGAAGATTACAAATTTTGATTTTAGCTGCAATCCCTTTGGTGGAGGATCTTACTGGAAATATTGTGACATTTCGTCAGGACTCATGGTTGCCAGGTTAGCATGGGAGCTGTACACAGCAATTAAACTTTTAAGCATGACATAAGTTCTATTCTAAAAACTTAGAAAAGAAAGGGATGAAATGTGAAGTGATTTATAATGGGGATAAAATTAATATCTTTTATGTATTCAACTAATTATGAATTGGATATAGTTCTTTGAAATTAATAGATAGCAAGTATACACATCTTCAGGACATTAATTAGAAGACAGATTTCTCCTTTAGAAGGGGAGAGTTGAGTTTCTGAATGGTAATATATTAAAAGGAAGTGACATGTCAGAGCTTAGGAACCATAAAATATAATTACAGAACTCCTTTCTGCTCTCTGGACACATTCAATGAGGAGATAAAACTAAGGTTAAGTGGAATTCAGTGCTTCAAACAAAAATAAAAACAAAAACAAAAACAAAAAGCCAAATAATAACCTTGCTTGTTTTTCTTCCTCGATTAACACTACTTCCTCCTTTTGCTCTTAAGAATATATATTTTAGATTAATGTTATTGCTTCTATAAAGTGTTTTAGTTATGATTTTTATTATTGTTTTGGTAGTTATTACTTCTAAGTGTTGAAGGAGAGGACTGTTATGTTTGTAGAGAAGAGCACACTGATACTTGGTTTAAGTCTATATGCCATTTGCCTTTGCCTAAAGACACTTGCAAGCCTACAAATATATTTGTGATAATTATATGATAAAACACTTAGTTGTGTATAACAATGCTCTACTTTCAACTTTTTGAGGAACCTCCATACTGTTTTCCAGAGTGGCTGTACCAGCTTGCATTTCCACCAACAATGTAGGAGGGTTCCCCTTTCTCTGCATCCTGACCAACATCTGTCATTTCCTGACTGGTTAATTTTAGCCATTCTGACTGGTGTGAGGTGGTATCTCATTGTGGTTTTGATTTGTATTTCACTGATGCTAAGTGATTTTGAGCACTTTTTTTTGTATCTGTTGGCCATCTGGATGTCTTCTTTGTCGAAATGTTTGTTCATGTCCTCTGCCCATTTCTTGATTGGATTATTTGTTCTTTGGTAAGTTCTTTGTTCTTTGATAACCAAATAACTTTGGTAAGTTATTTGTTCTTTGATAAGTTTTTTTTTTTTTTAACAGATTTTGGATATTAGCCCTTTATCTGATAGGTCATTTGCAAATATCTTCTCCCATTCTGTCAGTTGTCTTTTGGTTTTGTTGACTGTTTCCTTTGCTGTGCAAGAGCTTTTGATCTTGATGAAGACCCAATAGTTTATTTTTGCCCTTGCTTCCCTTACCTTTGGCGGTGTTTCTAGGAGGAAGTTGCTGTGGCTGAGGTGGAAGACGCTGTGTCCTGTGTTCATGGAGAGATTAATTTTAATAATAATGGCAAAAACATCTATCAGTCATGCTTCTTAACTGTTTTCCATGTATTATTTAATTCTCACAACAACGTGTTTATGATATTCATTTTAAAGATGAGAAAATCAAGTCATCCTTGCCCAAGATGAACAGTTAGTAAGTGGCAGAGCTGGAATATGAATGGAAGTAGTCTGAGTCTGGAGGCTCTTCTTACTAACCATTAAAAATGCAAAGATGGGAATGGTATTTAGGTTAGTTCATGAAACTGTAATCCTAAATTCCTCAAATGTTGTCATGTGTTTTCTTGAGGCAGTATAACTATCGGATGGAGTCCTTATGTTCTTCACAAAGGTGAGAGGAATACGTAAAGATTTCTTCACTGAGCATAGCTGATGAAGTCTGATGAAGCTGATAAAGTCTGACATTTCCATGAAAAACAATGAAGTTGTTGAAATATTGGCTAACTCTCTCTGTAGCCAATATTTTTACTTCCTGGAGTAAGAACATAGATTATCCTAAATTCTGGGAGAAGTATGGGCTTTGTCTCATTCTTCTTTAATATCCTAACAATGCTAATTACAGAACTATAAAAATGTAGAACGCAACTACTCTGTGGTTATTTGACAAGGGCATTCTGAATGATCCTTACTTTATGATGAAAATGAAGTCCCGAGAGATGAAGACTTGGACTCAGTTCTCATAGTAAGTGGCAGAAATTCCTCTTGTGGAGGCAGGTCCTCTTCATTTCTCACTTTACCATATTGATGCTTGGTATTCATTTCTTAACAATTTATAGAAATGTTAAATCACTGGAATTACTCACTTATATTGACCTGTCAGGGTTGTCACAACCATATTAGAATATATACAGATGTCTTCATTGTAGGACAGGATCTTGCTGGTAATCAAGCTGATCTTTCTAGTGGTTGCTAGAGAAAATGGCTGTCTGGGCCATATTTCTAGCAGCTCTCCTTGGCTTCCTCATAGACCATCCTTATCTTCAAGCAGGCTGGGGGCACCTGGATGGCTTCATTTGGTTAAGCATCTGACTTTGGCTTAGTTCATGTTCTCAGAGTCCTGGGATGCAGCTGGGTTCCTGGCTCAGTGGGGAAAGTCTCCCTCTGCCCCTCTGCATGCCAACCCCCCCTCCCGCTTGTGCTCTCTTTCACTCAAATAAATAAATAAAATCTTTAAAAAAAAATAAAAGCAAGCTGGACAAATCCTATTTCTTGCCATCACTAGCAAACTCTCAAGGAGTGGCAAATTAATGCTTCTCTTATTTTCCCCGTGGGAAATAAGGGTTGATAGGCCCAAACATACTATTCTGTTCCCTGACAATGCAATTTTCCAAGTCACTTTGAAAACACTTTTTTTCCCCCTGAAATAAGAACCATTTATATGGGAAACTGCTAATGGGTCTTATCAACCTGCATCTTGATGGCTATCCTTGATTTCTCTTTTCTTTGCCCACTTACTTTACCACAATGTGTATATTTTCTTGCATACATCTTTTTACTTTTGACCAATTTTTAATAGGTGTCTGTTCTTTTCGTGTGTTTGAGTCTTATCCATCCTGATATTAAGAAGGCCAAAACTATTGTCATCAGTACTTTTAAATATTCCATTATGCCTGCCTTTTCTGTTTTAGGAGAAAATGTGTGCAAAATAATTTCATCATAATTCTGGAATAGACTATGTATAACAAAGGGTTTTGGCAACACTCACTTTGTAGTCAGATTAAACTTGGATTACAGTTTGGGCTCTGATAATTACATGTGACCTTGAACAAGTTACTTAAGTGTTTTACAGTTTCTTTATCTGTAAAATGGTGCTGATAATAAAATTTATCTCACAGGTCTGTGAGCATCAATGGAGATAATGAATGAAAAGTGCTCAGCATGGTACCAGCTTGTACTAAGCATGAGTAAGTGTTAATTACTCACTTACATCTTCCACACTGACTGATATAGAGAGTAAGTCTTTTTAGGTCTCCCAAATGGGAAGTGTACCATGGTTCCAGAAGTAAGGCTGAAATATCACCAGTATAATAAGGAAAAATTCTGAGTGGATAAATCTGTAAGAGCTTTGCAAGGGTATGTATAAATGCCAATGGCACTGGAACAGCCAACTCAGTGTGATACATACACATGTACACGCATACTTACAATAGAAGCAAAAGTTGGTCTTTCATGAGCGCCTGGGTGGTGCAGTTGGTTGAGGGTCCGACTGTTGGTTTCAGCTCAGGTTGTGACATCAGAGTCGTGAGACTGAGCCCAATGTTGGGCTCTGTGCTCAACTCAGAGTCTGCTTGAGACTCTCTCTCTCCCTTTGCCCTTCCCGAAAATCATTAAATAAATCTTTAAAAAAATGATATTTCAACAGTCAAAAATACAAGAAACAAAGAAAAACAATATAAAATCTTTTACTATATTTTGGGAATTAGTATCTTTATAATCATAAATAGTTAAATATGATTCATGCCTGTAGTTTCTCTTGCCTCATTTAATGCCTATGTTTTTGATTCTACGTGTAAACAGCAAGATAAAATTCTGTCTTTTTGACTGAAAGCACTCATTCATCTGTGAAACATCCCACACTATAATTAGATTATGAAGGTAAGGGGCACCTGGGTGGCTCAGTGGGTTGGGCCTCTGCCTTAGGCTTGGGTCACGATCCCAGGGTCCTGGGATTGAGCCCCGCATCAGGCTCTCTGCTCCACAGTTAGCCTGCTTCCTCCTCTCTCTCTCTGCCTGCCTCTCTGCCTACTTGTGACCTCTGTCTGTCAAATAAATAAATAAAATCTTAAAAAAAAATCATGAAGGTAAAAAATGATTTTTATTTGGATAAGGAAAGTGGCTTGGTGGTAGGTATATATTGTTTTGTTCTTTGTTCTTCTTGGAGTGTAACAGACAAGCTAAACTTATAGTTGCCACCTTGTCTTCCTCCCTCATCCTTCCAGCCTTTCCTCAAAAATATATCCCATTTTATTTTACCAGGGACATATGCATGTTTATAAGTTTATTTCAGTACAAGCACATAAAAATCCATTAGGCAATTTTAAGTCTAAAAAAAATAGATGGATGGTGGACAGTGTAGACATTAATGATCAAGAACTTTTAGGAGAATTTCACTGCCCATCTTCTGATTTATTTTTTTTCTCAAGTACTATTTTTGAGAAATCGGTTTTCAAAGGATCTAAAAACACCTGATCTTTTCTTCTAGATGGGGAGATCATATTATATAACCAACAGTTAGTAATTATGGCTGAATGAAGATTTTACTTCTGGGTTTTGAACAATCTCATAAGTGACATATTGGACACTTGAAATGCCCTCAAGATTGATGGGAGTGGTTTTTAAGCTTACTCTGGGGAGTGATAGGGATCCAAAATGGACCACTGAACATACCACCAAGAGTGGAGGGATTGAGTTGTTAGGTAGTCTGGGGCTTTATGCCTCCCTTACAGTCTTCAATGAGAATAAATGAGTTTTTATTTGGTTTGCATATTGGTATTCCATTTTTTATCTTGAGATAGAAGATTCACCATTTTAAAGTGTACAGTTCAGTGTTTTTAGTATATTAATAAGGTTGTATACCAATCACTATTATCTAATTTCAGAACATTTTAATCAACCCCCAAGGAAACTTGTGCCCATTCTCCCCTCCCCCTGGCCCCGGGCAGCCATGAATCTGCTTTCTGTCTCTATGGATTTGTCTATTCTGGAAATTTCATAAAATAAAATCGTACCCTGTGTGGCTTTCCATGTCTGGCTTCTTTCACTTAGCATAATTTTCAAGATTCAGTGATGCTACTGTATGCGTCAGTTCTTCATTGTATGCATTTGGCCTTAAACATGCTACCCAGTATGGATTGTTTTGTTCACGAGTGTCCATGTTTTGTTCTCCTCACTCTCAGAACAGCACCACAGGTAGTGTTTCTTTTGCTTTCGCAAGGTATATGTTCTGGTATTGTGATTATTATATGCTTAGTAAATACTAAGATGTATTTTTAAATAACTGGTCTTTTTTAAAAAAATGTATTTTAAAATAACTCATCTTTTAAAAAAAAGGAAAGAGGGTCACCTGGGTGGCTTAGTAGGTTAAGCCTCTGCCTTTGGCTTGGATCGTGGTCTCGGGGTCCTGGGATCAAGCCCCACATCAGGCTCTTTGCTCGGCGGGGAGCCTGCTTCCTCCTCTCTCTCTCTGCCTGCTTCTCTGCCTACTTGTGATCTCTGTCAAATAAATAAATAAAATCTTTAAAAATTTTTAAAAAAGCTTTAAAAAAATAAAGTAAAAAAAAAAGATTCTTGAGAAGTGAACAGGAAATTACCATTTTTTTTAGTACCTTTTATATACTAGATTCTAAGCTGGGGGTTATCAGTTAATCCTCATAATTCCATGAGCTGGAATATATTTATATTTATATTTATAAATATATTTATATATACATTTTCTCATTCACTGGAGGGAGGCGATTAAAGTTTAGAGAGCTTTCCCTCAAATTACACAGCCAGAAAATGACAGATACGAGATTTGCATCCAGATCTGATTCTACCACATTATAAAACTTCACTAGGTTTTATGGATTTCCCCCTAAACTCTGCACTTAGCATGGAGTCTGCTTGAGATTTGCTCTCCCTCTCTGTCCCTTACTTGTGCTCCCTTTCTCAAATAAATGCATCTTAAAAAAAGATCCCCCACCCAAAAACCCTTTTTAGAAAAAGCCTTAGTAAATTCTTTTATATATGGAATATATTAAATATAGGAATTCCTAGAAGCAGGGGGAAGAATACATATTTTTGAGACTCTTTGCAATCTTTGCAATCTGATTTTAACAGGTGATGTTAGATTCCTCTTTTTTTCTAAACAGAAGGTACATTTATAAGAGCTCTAGAATAGTGGCATAACTAAAGCTATCAAGTAATTTTCTTATTTTCTTTACAAGATATTAAAAATTTTGGATAATTAATTATAATAATCTAACTGAAGCTGTACTATAAAGACTGTCTACTACAGGATAAATGCAGATTTCATAGTAATCAAGGGTAATTTTTTTGTTTTCTAAAAGTATATTTACACTCCTATATTTTTTTATTTTTAAAAAAATTTTTAGTTTAAATTCAATTAGCCAACAAATAGTGCATCATTAGTTTCAGATGTAGTGTTCAGTAATTTATCAGTTACGTATAAGACCGAGTTTATATATCACATTTGGTTTATAATCATGACTCCTGAAAGTCTTGATATGTGAATTTTTCAACATAATTCATTTTTATAATTTTGCAAGAACAAGGGAAGTACCCTGATGTAGTAGAAACAGCACCGTCCTTGGAGGAAGGAGCACTGGGCTTTGTCTTTGCTTGTCACAAAGTGGGCTTATAGGTTTGGGTAATCCCTTCTGTCTTTCTGGAGCCCCATTCTTCAGTTATATAATTATAGGGTTGGACCAAGTGATCTGCAGGGTCCTTCCAGTTTAAAGGTTACTGATAATCATATTGAGGGAATCCTAGAGAACAAATACTACACTTAAGAGGTTTTGCATCCTCTGAGCTGCCTTTGAAAGTTGACAGTAGCCTTTAAATCAGTCATAAACCAGAGGGCAGAACTGCAGTGGGCGAATTGAAAAGCTTCTTGCTCTTAGTTTTTGGGTGCATTTCTGACACTTCTGGGTGGTTTAAATGGCTGTGAGTGCCCTCATGCCACACAAAGCTCACATCACTCTAATCATTATGAAACTGTCACAGATGTGCACTGGAAAGATTTTCTGAGGAAGCTGGAAAAATGAGACTGTAAATGCCTTCCAGCTGGCATGCCTGAATGTTCTTCATCTCCTCGGAGCCATGTTCAGGTTAATTTCAGTTGATGACTGATAGCTTATCCAAATGTTACTCAAGATACTATGGAGCAGTTTTTCTCCCCTAGTGATGAACTCAAATAAGAGGGTGATTATTGAAAAGGAAAATAACTAAGAAGTCTCAATTGAAAAAAAAAATGGTATCATTACAAAAGCACAAAACTAAATTATAACATCTTCTAAAAAGAAGAAAAAGACTCAAGGTTGGGACATAAAAAGCATAAGCCTAATTACACACATGCATATGGTGTACATTCCAGTTAAGTACCGAGGGAGTTAACACCTTCGTGCCCAGCTGGTTTAGGTCATGCCATTTACATCCTGCTGTTCCCAATGATGATGATAAGAAATGGGCTGCCTGCTATCACTAAGTGCCAGATACAGACCATATGGCAACAAGGCAACATGGAAAAAAAAAAAAAACCACCAAGGAAAAAAACACAACAGTTTTCTTGAGATTTAACGTACTTTGATAGCTTCAGACATGCAATCTATTGCACATTTTCTTAATTCCTTTAAATTCCTCTTCTAGTCCTGGCATTGCTGCTGGCTGCGTTTCAGCTGTGTAATGTGAATGTGAAAACAAGCGAAGGGCATGATTACAAAATCACATATTCTAGAATCTAAGTGTTTTACTTTGGATGATAGCCTTCTTTAAATGATAGCTACTCTCTTTATAGAAATAGTAGAATTCCAGAGAGAAAAAGATAAAAAGGGACGACAAGCTATTCATATATATGCCTATAAGCATATTCATACAATATGAAGTGATTTCTTAAAAGTAGAGATAAAAGTAATGGAATCATAGGATGTTAAGAAGCTGGAAGTGATCTCAGAGCTCTTTAGATTCACCCTTTTGCTTTGCAGAGAAGGAAACCAAGGAAGAGCTTTTAAGTCATTTGCCCAAGGGCACATGGGAGTTATTGACAGAAAATAATCTGTAATTTAGGTCCAGAAGCTTGTATTCCAGTGTTTATTGTTTTTTAAAAGTCTATGTATTATGTTGATAGAGAAAAAATAATAAGATTTCAAAGAATTGATAGTGATGTTTGATTGAGAAATTGTTTTGGTGTGTAACAGATAAGCAGACCCAGGACTTCATAATTTTTTAAAAATTTATTTATTTATTTATTTGAGAGAGAGACAGTGAGAGGGAGCATGAGAGAGGAGAAGGTCAGAGGAAGAAGCAGACTCCCTGTGGAGCTGGGAGCCTGATGTAGGACTCGATCCCAGGACTCCAGGATCATGACTTGAGCCGAAGGCAGTTGTTTAACCAACTGAGCCACCCATTATTAAGATAATTTTTTAATGGTATACATTTTGAGGAAAAATGGAATACTACTTTAATACAATTTTATTTGCTAATTGGATTAGTTGGCTATCTTAATCACCCATGCATCAAAATTTTTTGGTATTGATTTCACAGTCATTCCACAAATCTTCTATACCCAAGCTAAAAATGACATATTTCCTGTGGTCTGATGATTGATATCCTCTTTTGTAAAATGGCCCTATATGAATTCATAGGTCCCTTTTAGCTCTTGCAGATTATAGTTCTAAGTACCTTGTTCACAATGAAGCATATCTTTTGAAGTTATGGTCATCTAACTTCAAGGTAGATCAAGATTTAACCTTTGGTGATTTAAAAAAGATATATATATATATATATATATATATATACATATATATATAAACAATTTTATAGTGATATTTAAAAATACATTTTTTGTTAAGAAGAGCTTTTTTTTTTTTTAAGATTTATTTACTTATTTTAGAGAAAGAGAGAAAGTGTGCCTGTGTGTGTGGTGGGAAAGGATATTTTTGTGCCTGTGTGTGGGGAGGAGAGGGAGAAAGAATTTTAAGCAGACTCTGCTGAGTGCTAAGCCTGACTTGGGGCTGAGTCTTACAACCCTAAGATCATGACCTGAGCTGAAATCAAGAGTCAGATGTTCAACTGACTGAGCTACCTAGGCACCCCTGTTAAAGACAGTTTTATTTATTTATTTTTAAAATACTTAATTTATTTATTATCAAGAGAGAACATGAGAGGAGAGAGGTCAGAGGGAGAAGCAGACTCCCCGCTGAGCATGGAGCCTGATGTGGGACTTGATCCTGGGACTCCAGGATTATGACCTGAGCCAAAGGCAGTTGCTTAGCCAACTCAGCCATCTTCCGGAGTCCTAAAGACAGTTTTATAACTTCAGATTATACCTACATATTTTAGAACATTGTTCTCAAGATAAATGTTCAGAATTTTCTACCTCCAATTGATGGAAACATTACCCTTTGGAGTTGTACTATAATTCACACTTAAATGTATGTAATAGGAGGCCCTTGGGACAATTTGTATCTGTGCAGAACTTTTTGTCTTTTTTTTTTTTTTTTTTTTTTTTTTTTTTTTGTGAGAGGCAGTGTAGTTTTAAAAGAACTTAAAGGTAAAGTGTATTTATTATTGAGATTGCATTAGTCTTTTTAATCTATGTTTTCATATTTAAACTCCATGATTAAAACCAACCTCAGATATCAGAGCATCAGGAGGACAGATAATAAAAGTGGGGGGGCCGCCACGGGTAACAGAACTTCTAGTTACAAAGCCAAATGAAAAACTGAGCTTAGAAGTTTAAACTTAAAAGTAACTTAGGTAATTTATAGAAAAGAATTTTGTGATTCAACATGATTTAATTATAAACCACTCAAGGACTTCAAAGGATAAAGAGAAATGATTATGAGAGACCACAGTATGGATTATGATATAAAGCCTTCATTGAATTCCAGAAAATTTATTCCTTTTTTTCATGTTGGTCTGATTTTTTTTTTTTTAATTAAAGTGTAGTTGGCACACATTATTACATTAGTTTTAGGTATACAACATAGTGATTCAACAAGTCTGTTCATTATGCTCTGTTCACCAGAAGTGTAGCTACGATCCATGGCCATATAGCCTTATCACAGTTGCATTGGGTATATTCCCTATGCTTGTACTTTTTATCCCAATGACTTTCATTTCATAAATTAGAAGCCTGTATCCTGTATCTCCCCAGAAAAGTCCTTCCTATTTCAGTTTGTGTTAAGGCCTCTAGAGCATGGTGAGACAACTATTGCATTCGTTCCAGTGCATATTTGGAAATACCACTAGCAAGATACAACAACAATTTTGTATCATAAAAAATGATTTTTGTTCCCTAACACCATTTTCCAATAGGAATCCGGGCTCTTTGGAAGAAATGGCAGATTCTAGGGTGGGGGCAATGAACATGTAAGAAAAACCCAGAGTATCTTATAATCCCAGAAAGAAAAAGAGTGTTCAGAAATCCAGAACCATGGTGTGGGGATAGTATGTCAAGGAACCACAAAAGCCAAACTGAAAGAACCCCTGGTAGCCAAAGCTGGAACAGTCTGAGCATAAGTAAGTGACATAATATGGAATTAACTTAATATATAAAATATCCAGTAAACAGTAAAGAAACCTGGCAAACACTGTCTAGTGAATGTATTCATAGTGGTTTATTAGTTGGGACTAATGTATGACACTAATACACTAACAATAGGAAAAAGTAGGTGTGAGGTAGGGAGGTGGTAATTCTCCATATTATCTTTGTAACTTTTCTGTAAATCTGAAACTATTCTAAAATAAAAAGTTTATTTGAGAGGAAAGGAATTTGATGATTTTCTAATGTTGCCATAAGCTATGTTGCATGTTTTGACTGACATTTTCTAGTCAATTAGATCTTATCTACAAAGACTTTGGAATAAAAGACTTGCATGATGGCAACAGTTGATACGAGTGGCCGAGAGAGAAATGAATTGTGTTTCAAGTGATGCTCCCTTCTGCCCCAAAGCTCAAAGCACATTATAGAGCCATCACTCATTTCTAACTTGATAAAACGTATGAAAGCATGTTGTAAATTGTAAAAGACTATAAAACGTATACCATAATTAGTATCGCTTTACAATTTTATTATTATTCCTGAGAGCTCAATAATGTACTGGTTGTTAGAGGGAGTTTCTATAAGTTAGAGAATCCTTATCATCATAAAGTTAATGGAAAAAGAAAATGGTCCCATTTATTCCCATAAAATAACACTTAATATGATTTTAATTTTACAGATGTGACTTTAAAATTAGACAAAATCGTTCAGTTTGGTTGGTTTCTCTTGCCTTGGTCAAACCAAATGTTTCATATTCTAAGTGTCATATTTGATGGGCTATTTTAGTAACAAAAGCCAAAAAAGCTGATTATATCTTTTATGTCCGTGTGATTTGACCGTAAGCATATAGACACAGCCAGACTAACTTCAGCAAAGCAAAGACAGAGACAGTAAGGCAGACTTGCTGAATATTTATTTTCTTGGGAACATATTCTATGACTATGAGTTGGTAATAAAAAAATTTTTTTTAATATAATTTTTTATTTTTTATAAACATATATTTTTATCCCCAGGGGTACAGGTCTGTGAATCACCAGGTTTACACACTTCACAGCACTCATCAAAAAACATACCCTCCCCAATGTCCATAATCCCACCCCCTTCTCCCAAAACCCCTCCCCCCAGCAACCCTGAGTTTGTTTTGTGAGATTAAGAGTCACTTATGGTTTGTCTCCCTCCCAATCCCATCTTCTTTCATTTATTCTTCTCGTACCCACTTAAGCCCCCATGTTGCATCACCATTTCCTCATATCAGGGAGATCATATGATAGTTGTCTTTCTCCGCTTGACTTATTTCGCTAAGCATGATACGCTCTAGTTCCATCCATGTTGTCGCAAATGGCAAGATTTCATTTCTTTTGATGGCTGCATAGTATTCCATTGTGTATATATACCACATCTTCTTGATCCATTCATCTGTTGATGGACATCTAGGTTCTTTCCATAGTTTGGCTATTGTGGACATTGCTGCTATAAACATACTTCAATATCATCAAAGCCATCTATGAAAAACCCACTGCAAATATCATTCTCAATGGAGAAAAACTGAAAGCTTTTCCGCTAAGGTCAGGAACACAGCAGGCAGGGATGTCCATTATCACCACTGCTATTCAACATAGTACTAGAGGTCCTATCCTCAGCAATCAGACAACAAAAGGAAATTAAAGGCATCCAAATCGGCAAAGAAGAAGTCAAATTATCACTCTTCGCAGATGATATGATACTATATGTGGAAAACCCAAAAGACTCCACTCCAAAACTGCTAGAACTTATACAGGAATTCAGTAAAGTGTCAGGATATAGAATCAATGCACAGAAATCAGTTGCATTTCTCTACACCAACAGCAAGACAGAAGAAAGGGAAATTAAGGAGTCAGTCAATCCCATTTACAATTGCACCCAAAACCATAAGATACCTAGGAATAAACCTAACCAAAGAGGCACGGAATCTATACTCAGAAAACTATAAAGTACTCATGAAAGAAATTGAGGAAGACACAAAGAAATGGAAAAATGTTCCATGCTCCTGGATTGGAAGAATAAATATTGTGAAAATGTCTATGCTACCTAAAGCAATCTACACATTTAATGCAATTCCTATCAAAGTACCATCCATCTTTTTCAAAGAAATGGAACAAATCATTCTAAAATTTATATGGAACCAGAAAAGACCTCGAATAGCCAAAGGGATATTGAAAAAGAAAGCCAACGTTGGTGGCATCACAATTCCGGACTTCAAGCTCTATTACAAAGCTGTCATCATCAAGACAGCATGGTAATGGCACAAAAACAGACCCATAGATCAATGGAACAGAATAGAGAGCCCAGAAATAGACCCTCAACTCTATGGTCAACTAATCTTTGACAAAGCAGGAAAGAATGTCCAATGGAAAAAAGACAGCCTCTTCAATAAATGGTGCTGGGAAAATTGGACAGCCACATGCAGAAAAATGAAATTGGACCATTTCCTTACACCACACACAAAAATAGACTCAAAAATGGATGAAGGACCTCAATGTGCGAAAGGAATCTATCAAAATCCTTGAGGAGAACACAGGCAGCAACCTCTTCGACCTCAGCCGCAGCAACATCTTCCTAGGAACAACGCCAAAGGCAAGGGAAGCAAGGGCAAAAATGAACTATTGGGATTTCATCAAGGTAATAAAAATTTTTTAATGGATTTGGACTTTAACCATCTTTTGAAATAAATCAGTGGGAAAAGTGAGAAGAAAACGAAAGCTGAAATGCAGAAGCACTGGCGGAATAGATTCGCAGTGTTGGGAAAATGCACCCCTGCTGTGAACTTTTTCTGTGAATTAAAAGAAAAAGCTTTATTGAGGTGTAATTAAAACACAAATAGAATATACAGCACAGATTTAAAGTGTACAGTTTGGCCTTTTTTTTTTTTTTTAAAAGGTTTCATTTATTTATTTGAAAGAGAGAGACCCAGCGAGAAAGGGAACACAAGCCGGGGAGTGGGAGAGGAAGAAGCAGGCTTCCTGCAGAGCAGGGAGCCCGATGTGGGGCTTGATCCCAGGATTCTGGGATCATGACCTGAGTTGAAGCAGCCTCTTAACAACTGAGCCACTCAGGGGCCGCTGGTTCAGTCATTTTTTGACCTATGTCTGCAACCATGACATAATCACTGCAATCTAAAGAGTGAACGCATCCATCATCCCCCAACGTTTCCTTGGGCCCTATTGTAATTTTTCCCTCTTCTGTCTGCCTACGACACCTCTGTCCTTATGCTCAGGCAATCACTGGTCTGCTTTCTGTTACTGTAAATGAGTGTGCATACTTAAATGGAACCATGCCGTACTTACTCTTTTTTCTTATGGATGTGTTTTTTTAATCTGACTTCTCTCACAGGGCATTTGTAGGAAATTCATCGATGTTATGGCATGTATCAATGCTTTGTTCCTTTTTATTCCATGTATGGGTTTGGCAAAATGTGCATAGTCATTACCCATTTATGGCCATTTGGACCATTGTTCCAGTTTTTGGTCATTACACGAAAAGCTGCTCTGAACATCGCTGTACAAGTCTTTATATGAACATTTCCTTCTTTTCTCTTGGGTAGACACCTAGGAGTGAAATGGCAAGATCGTTTAGTAGGGTGTATATTTAACTTTTTCAGCAAATGGATGAACTATTTTCCAAAATAGTTGTACCATTTGCATTCTTACTAGCAGTGTATGAGAGCTCCAGTTTCTTCCTATCCTCACTAATAATTATTTTAAAGTGCAGGTATTCTTTTAGATGTATAGTGGTATCTCATTTTGGTTTCAATATGCTTCCCTCCCCCATTAGGTAATGATGCAGTACATCTTTTCATGTGTTTATTTACTATCCATACATCTTTGGTGAAGTGTCTGTTCAAATTTACACATTTTCATTTTTGAATTTTTTATTATGAGTTTTGGGAATTTTTTATTACTGATTCAAGTCATTTGTGCAGATATATACTTTACAATTTTTTTTCTCCCAGTATATGTCCTGTCCTTTAATTTTCCTAATGATTTATTTTGAAAAATAGAAGTTTTAATTTCGCTGAAGTCCACTTATTAATTTTTCTCTAATACAGTCTTGATTTTAAAGTCATATTTAAGAAATTTTTGCCCAACTTTAGATAACAAAGATTTTCTTCTGGAAGTTTCATGCTTTTAAGTTTACCCTGTAGTCTATATAGCATTTTAGCTTAATTTTATATATGGTGTAAGGGGGGGAGGGAAGTTCAGTTTTTTTGTATATGAATATATAATTATTCTAGTAACAGTTAATAAAGTCTATTTATAAAATCTATTATAAAGTCGATTTCTTTTTCCCAACTGAATTGTCTTTGTACTTTGTTAAAAACTGTTGTCCAATGGGTACAGATCTACTTCTGAAGTTTGTTCTATTCTGTTTCTTTTGATTCTAGTACCATATTGTCTTGATTACTGTACCTTCACAATAAGCCTTGGAATAAAATAGTGTTAACGCCCTAACTGTTCTTTTTCAAAGTTGTTTTAGACTATTCTAGATTCTTTACATTTCCATATAAATTTTACAAGAAGTTTTCTATTGCTACAAAAAATGTGTGCTGGGATTTGGATGAGGATTGCTTTCAAATAGGTTGACTCAGGGAGAATTGACGTCTTAAAACTGAATTTTTCTATTACGAGCAAGGTATCTCTATTTTGGTTTTCTTTAATTTCTCCCAGCAGTGTTTTGCAGTTTTTGGTGTACAGGTCTTATACATCTTTAGTCAGATAATTTAAAAAAATATTTTATTTATTTATTTGACAGAGAGAGAGATCACAGGAAGACAGAGAGGCAGGCAGAGTGAGGGGGGAAGCAGGTTCCTTGCTGAGCAGAGAGCCCAATGCGGGGCTCGATCCCAGGACCCTAAGATTGAAACTTGAGCTGAAGGCAGAGGCTTAACTCACTGAGCCACCCAGGCGCCCCTAGTCAGATACATTTTTAAGTTGTTCCTGTTCTTTGTTTCTATTATAAAGGAGATTTTATAAAATTTTAATTTCTACTTGTTCTTTGTTAATTTATATAAATAAAATTAATTTTAATATGCTGATCTTTTATCCTGTAACCTTGCTAACATCACTTATTAGTTCTAGTAGTTTTGCCTTAGAATTCATTGGATTTTCTATGAATAACGACAATTTTCCCTTTTCCTTTCCAGTGTGGACGTCTTTTATTTACTTTTTAAAGAAAAACCTTATTCAATGGCCAGAACCTCCAGTATAATGTTCAGTAGAAGAGGTAAGAGTAGACAATCTTGTCTTGTTCCTGATGTTAGGGTCATTTGGTCTTTCCCCATTAACTATGATGTTAGCTGTATGTTTTTCATACTTTCCTTTTTCAGTGAGGAAATTCTTTTTTATTACTAGTTTCCCCAGAGTTTTTAAGTGATACTGAATTTTTTTCTTTTGAAGCTTTTTTATTCATCTATTGATATGATCATATGGTTTATTTTTTAGTTTGGCAATATGGTAGATTGCATTGTTTGATTTTTGAGTTGTGAATTAACCTTATATCTCACTTGGTTACAGTATGTTATTTTTTTATTTTATTTCTTTATCAGAGAGAGAGAGGGGGAGAGAGCGAGCACAGGCAGACAGAATGTCAGGCAGAGGCAGGGGGAGAAGCAGGCTCCCTGCTGAGCAAGGAGCCCGATGTGGGACTCGATCCCAGGACGCCGGGATCATGACCTGAGCCGAAGGCAGTTGCTCAACCAACTGAGCCACCCAGGCGTCCCACAGTATGTTATTTTAAAAAATATATTGTTGGATAAGATCTGTTAAAATGTCATTTAGTATTTTGTATTTATATTCATGAAAAATATCGGTCTGTAGTATTCTTTCCTTTTTTTAAAAAAAGATTGTATTTATTTGAGAAAGAGAGAGAGAAAAGAGAAGGGGGGGCAGAGAGAGAGGAAGAAGCAGACTCCCACTAAGCAGGGAGCCTCATGCAGAATTCAATGGGGATTTCCATCCCAGGACCCTGAGATCATGGCCTGAGCTGAAGGCAGATGGTTAACCAACTGAGCCACTGAGGGGTCCCAGTAGTATTCTTTTCTGTTATACATTGTAAAATGATTACTACAATCAAGTTAATTAACACCTCAATCACCCCAGGTACTTACCTCTTATTTATTTATTTAATTTGGTAGAAATGCTTAAGACCTACTCTCTTACTAAATTGCAAGTGTGTATATATATCAACTCATCATATTGTATACTTTAACTACATACAATTTTATTTGCCATTTATGTTTTGATTAAAAAAGAAGAGGAGGCAGGTAACCTGAATAGCCTTATATCCATTAAAGACATTGAATATGTCATTTGGAAACTTTCTTAGAGTAGTTGCCTGTATGTCTTCATTGGTGACTTTTGCCAAAAATGCAAGGGAAGAATAATACTAATTCTCCACAAAATCTTCCAGGAAATTGTAGGGGAGAAAGTATTCTATAAGGCAGGATTACCCATTTGTTTTTAATTGGTTTTGTTACTTATACTTTTGGTGTTATAGCAAAAAATTTATTGCCAAGACCAATGTCAGGGAGTTTTTCCCTATCTTTTCTTTTAGAAGTTTTATGATTTTAGGTCTCATATTTAAATCTAATCTGTTTTGAGTTATTTTTTGTGAGTGGCAGGTAGAGATAGGGGTCCTATTTCTTAGTTTTGCATGTGACTATTTATATATTGACTCTAGTGTCATTATGAAATAGCCTTCTTTACCTAAATAATATTCTTTGTTCTGGAATCTCCTTTTCTGATATTCATATAGACACTCTTTCTTTTTATTAGTGGTAGCATGGTATATCTTTTTTATTCCTTTACTTTAACCTATTTGAGTCTTGATATTGAAAGTGTGCCCCTCATAAGCAGCAAATAATTTTATTCAATCTGATAATCTCTACGTTTTGATTGGGGTGTTGAGATCATTTACGTTCATGTGATTATTAATATTTGGTTTTCAATAGATATAGGTTTACATCTGTCCTTTTGCTATGCTTTCTTCTTTTTCTATCTTTTCTTTGTTCCACATTTGTTATTCTGTCTCATTTAGGATTAATTAATTAATTTTTAATGATTCCATTTATCTTCTTTGTTCATTAGCTATAACTCTTTGTTTTGTTATTTCACTGGCTGCTTTAGAGTTTATGGTATATATCTTTAACTTACCTCAGTCTACCTTTAGCAGTGGTCAGTAAAGTACAGTCCAGAGGCCAAATCCATCCCACTGCACATTTTTGTAATGTGCAGTTACAAAGTGCTTTCTTACTTAGGTGATGCTGTTGAGGTTACTAGTTGCTCACCAAAATCTATTCCCCAGTTCTTCCACAGTTTTTAGAATTGTAATTGGCACATGGCTGCCAGCTGAGGATTACATTGTTGGGCCCCTTTGGAGTCACATGTGCCTTGATGGCTAGCTCTCACTCTTGGAATGTGAGCCTCGGGGAAATGTGCCAGTTCCAGTACTGGCCTTGCACGAGCTCTTCTCCATGCTTTTGCTCCTTTCTATGAGCTTGAATATGGGCCCCGCTTCAATTAGATGAGAACATGTCCTAAGGCAGTAATTCTCAAACATTTAGGTTTCACAGTCACATTACATTTTACAAATTATTAAGGACTCTAGAAGTTTTGTTTCTGTAGGTTATAGCTACTGGTATTTACCATATTAGAAATTGCAAGTGAGTAAAATTTATTTATAGTTCATTTTAAAATAATAATAAACCTATTAAAATTTAATATGAAATATACCTTTTTATGAAAAGAACCATATTTTTCAAAATAGCTTGAGAAGAGTAAACTTTTTTTAAAAAGACCATTTGTTTGAGAGAGAGAACAGGCACAGGGAGAGGGAGACAAGCAGACTCCCTGCTGAGTGCCAGCCCAACATGGGGGGGTGCGATTCCATGACCCTGAGATCATGACCTGAGCAGAAATCAAGAGTCAGAGAAAGTGAGAGGCATAACTGACTGAGCACCAGGTGCTCTGAGAAGAATGACTTTTTAAAATATTTTTGCAAGTTTCTTTTATCTCTTTAAATATTTTTTATTTTTAAAAAATGTTTTCAAACCTTTTTTTTCAGTTTCTTTTTTTAATTTAAATTTGGTTAGCTAAGATATAGTACCTCATTGGTTTTTGATATGATGCAAGCTTCTCTAGTGTCTGACTTGATAGGAAGAATCTGTGTTTTCATGTCTGCTTATAAACTCTATCCATTGTAAAGGTTATTTTAGTTAAAGTATGTGAGACAGTCGTGGCTCTTGCAAATAATACATTAATGCATTTAGAAAAGAAAACCATGCTTTATAATCTTTTAGGGTAATTGTGAATATTCTCTTTTTAATTTCCACCAAAGCTCAACAGTGGTAATTTGTTAAAAGTTAGATTGTAGAATCCAAAACTATGTCAATGAACTTTTCATACTTTATGTTAAAATTCATTAGTCTTATCTTATACATTTAGTGTATGTCATGTCCCTGCATGATGTTATAAAATGGATTTATAATGTAATCATTTGGAAAATATTGCTTCACTGAATTAGGTAGCTCTCTAGATGTTGACATTTTTCATTAGATAATATAAAAAATTATGACATTTATTAATATCGCTTCCAATTTCATCAGAAAAGTTTTTAAATAGTGAGAAATGAGTACAGTTACAATAATGGATACGAATTTTCCAAACTTATAATTTTTGCTTAAAAACTAACATTTTATTGTTGGCAACAAATGCTGTCAGTTGTTTTACTTAAAATGATAGACTGTCTTTGCTCATTTTCAAGAAGGTGTTGACAGATATCCAAGTATGGATAACATGGTTTGTCAACCCTTCTTTCAATGAAATGCCATTCCATGAAAAAAGTGGGTACTTTATCTTGCAAATCCAGTTTTTTTTTTTTTTAAATGAGACAGTCATTTTATTTGGAATACAACAGAAGTGCATGTGTACTTCCCATTTTGTCACCAAGAATATTTAAAAAAAGAGACAACAGGTACTGAGTGGTCTAATTTACTGAGTGAGTAAAATTAATAATATTTACTGCTTTCTCAGGAGAATTCTTAATTAAGGTAGATGTGAGTTTTTTTTTTTTTAAACTGTCTGTATATGGTGGTCAAGAATGCAATGATTCCTAGTGCAGTTTATTGCCACTACTTTTTATTACACCATTAGAGCTAATGTAAGAACTGAACAAAAGGCAAGAAATGTCTTATTATTAGCATTAGTATGAAAGCACTAGTAATAGTAATTATTATCAACTAATTAATTGACATGGATTATTAATTACAAATTAATCACTAATTTATACAAATTATTGCTATTGTTATGCAAATAATATATAAAATTTGCATCATAGATTTCCTGTAAAGTTCTCCTAATCTCCGTGGAGTCTATATACCACATTGAGAGCCACTGCCCTACGTATTGCCAGAGAAACAAGATAGAAGGACCTGAGTTCCTGAATGATCATATGCAGTAGAGCTGTTCAGTGTCTGGTGTGCTCACCTTGGACTGTTATAGGGGAATATATTTCTGTTTTTTTAGATGTCACTGAATTATTTTTGGATCTCTTTGATGCAGAAGACTAAACATACCTAAAATAATAGAAAAACCTTTGAGCAGAGAGGTCTTTATTTGGTACCCTCATTTGGAATATTGCCATTTTTGTTTTTCAGTTCTTATGATCAATTCTCTTGAAACACTTGGAACATGTCCCAGGGGTACTATTATAGGAAAAAACACTAAATGTATCTTTACTGATGCTCTGACTTTGACCCAGTATATCTTGATTGTCATCTACCCTGAAGTTTTTCCTGCCTATTTAGTATGACCTCTAATCCCATTTGATTCCTCCTTATCAGAACCTGAGACATTTATTTGAGAATATTAGTTCTGACGTACCAGGAGGCTGATTTCTAGTTCCAAGTTGCTCTTTACCATTCCAACCAAAAAGACTAAGAGTCTACATGCAAATAAGACTTTTGGAGTTTTATTTTGATATCCCCAAATTTCTGGGGTTAGTATGTTATTAATTCCCACTATTGCCCTGGCTAAACTAGGAAGGTATTTCATGATATCAATAATTGAACTTAAAAAAGAAAAAAAAAAACTCATATCAAATTGATTTACTGGAAGTGGTTTTTTGATTGAAAGGTGCAAAACATTGGTAAAAACAGTATGGTTATGTTTTGGCTTGAGTTTGTACAAAATATCCTGAAATAATTGATAATGCAAACCAATACATATCAGTGAATAAGTGTTGAAAATGTACTTGTACTTCAGATTATGATAGCTGTCTGTATTCTCTAAATACCTTTCATATCCCTGATGTAAAACCTATCTGTTACACATAAAAAATTGAATAAGCATTTGGTTAGTATAGAATAATACTTATAGCTTTAAGCTGTTTGCTTTAGATAAGACTCTTAGAAACACGTTTCAAATAGTTGTTATTTTCTATTTCCTAGTCATTCACACCAATGAATACTGTTGTTTACAAGGTTTACCTTTAGGTCATGGCCATAGATATAGGTTTGATTCATATCCTTTTTTTAATTCACATGATTTCATGTAGCTTTGCTTTGCTCCGTGAAACTATGGTAGTAAGCCAGGCTGTGGTATTAAGCAGGGTGAATGAGAGTTGGAACAAATGAATAAACTCCAAATATATACTGTCCTGGTTATGTGTAGTCAACTTGACAACCTCATTTTCACCTGTAACCATTAGCATGGTGTTAAAGATTCCTCTTAAATTTTGTTGATTTTAGATTATTATTTAATTTAGGAACCCAATAATATTTCCAATATTTATATCTGTCTTAGGTTATTATTTTTCTATTTTAGTTACCTCAAATATGAAAATTATCATTTCCCTCCCTGACTATCCCTCAAATACTGGAGGCGAATAAAAATTGTAATTAAAAAAAAACAACAACCCAGGAGTGATCCTTAACTTCAGGGTACTCAAACTATTTGATGCTCATTCTGAGTACAGTTGTAGGTATTCAGTCAATATTTTATAACAGATTGAAGAATCCTGTGATACTCCAATATCAATGAAAGAAACCAGGTAAATACTCTCCTTTGAGATTTCCATAACACGAAAGACCAATGTGACTATTAGTGTCATAGATTTATGTCCCAGATTCAGGAAGTAAGCTTCCACGTAATAAATGAATCATACAGGGGTGCCTGGGTGGCGCAGTCATTAAGTATCTGCCTTTGGCTCAGGTCATGATCCCAGGGTCTGGGATCGAGCCTGCGTCAGGCTTCTTCTGTGGGAAGCCTGCTTCTCCCTCTCCCACTCCCCATGCTTGTGTACCCTCTTTTGCTGTGTCTCTCTCTGTCAGATAAATAAAATCTTTAAAAAAAACAAATGAAAATGTACATACATAATGAAGTCTTACAGACTAGAAAGTTAGGGCTATAAGGGCCATAGAGTTTAATTCATAGATAGTTCTTTAGTTCTGCTCTGCTCTTCCAAGCATATTGTAAATCCTAAGGGAATGCTAAAAGACAACTCTTAATTCTATATTGGATTCAATAAACTGGTAATGTTTTCTATTATTTTTTTTTTTTTTTTTCAATTAATTCCTTCTATTTCCATCTTTTTTTTTTTTTTTTTTTTTTTTTTTTTTTTTTTACATTTTTTTTTTTTTTAATTTTTTATAAACATATATTTTTATCCCCAGGGGTACAGGTCTGTGAATCACCAGGTTTACACACTTCACAGCACACACCAAATCACATACCCTCCCCAATGTCCATAATCCCACCCCCTTCTCCCAAACCCCCTCCCCCCGGCAACCCTCAGTTTGTTTTCTATTATTAAAGACCTTTAAGCAAGCATAAAAATTTACCAACTCACTAAAAGCTTTTGTTTCCCTTTAGAAATACATCTATAAATATATGAAGTCAATATTTCTTTTATCACCTAGTAAAAAATTATTAATCTTGATCAAGTGATTGAAGCCAAGTGGCATGGCCACATTAACTATCCCTGGTTATAAATTATCATTCAAAACTGTTGTTCAGGAGCCCACTCATGAAATAAAAAAAAATGCTGACAGGTCACAGCAAAAGTACTTCTCTCATTTGTAAGCACATAAAGTCCCTAAACACTAATGGTTTGATGTGGCAACTGGTGAACTAGCTGTCTACAAAGGCCTTTAAGGACATTCCTACTCTTATACCTCTTGCCTTGTTCTTTCTTACTTCTCTGATCAGAACTGAGAAATTAACTAATTCTATGATATTTGATTCTGTTCCAAGAATGAGGAGTCATATTTTAGGCTATAGTTGTTAAGAAAGGGTTAAATGTGCATGTATATATGTATACATATAAATAGCTGTGTATATGTGTGTGTGTGTGATTAGAAACCTGCCAAACCATAATTGATTAAATGTCAGTTCTTGTAAGGAATGAAATATTATGAAATATTAATACATTTGGACACAGAAGAATATTGGAAGGGAAAATTAATAGATTTTATTAAAAATTCTTTTTAGCAAATATAAAAGTCAAGAGATCAATATCAACTTTATATCAATTTGACTGGGCCAGAAGGTTCCCAAGACATTTAGTCAAACATTATTCTTCGTGTATTTGTAAGGGTGTTTCAGGATGAGATTAACATTTGAGATGGTAGACTGAGTAAAGCAGTTTGTGTGTGGGTCCTATCCAGCCTGAATAGGGCAAAAAGGCTGGCCCTCTCCTAAGTAAGAGGGAATTTCTCCCAACTTGACTGGTTTCAAGCTGGGACATCAGTATTTTCCTGCCTCCATATTGAAGTGAATCACTGGCTTTTCCTGTATCTGGAGCCTACTGATCTTGAACTGAAACTATACTTTTGCCTCTCCTGGGCCCCCAGCTTACTGACTGTAGATCCTAGGACTTGTCAGTGCTCTGTGATGACATGAGCCAATTTCTTTATAACACACCGTGTAAAGTAAAGAACTCAGTGCTTACACTAGGTAATAAAGTCAGTGATGTGAGTATTCATTTTATGTAACTGGAAGTATAATTAATAAGCAAAATTTTGGAGTAAGGCTCTCCTTAGCCCACAAAGAAGTGTTATTTTACACTTATTAAACTAGTAAACATTTTTAACATTTATATCCAAGCTTGGGAAAGTTTTGTTGAAACTAGTGAAATACTCCATAGTCATAGTAATGATTTGTGATACGTTATGATAGCAATGTGGACAATATATAAAAGCCACAAAACTGTTCATATCCACTGACTCCAGTTCTTCAGCACAGGAATTCTTCTTAGGAAAATAATGGTTAAAAAAAAAAAAAAAGCTATCTGCATAAAAAAGATTGCAGTGTTATATGTAAGAGTGAAAAACTGGGAATAGTCTAAGAAATAAACAATATAGAAGTGGCTTAGAAACCTATTAAAATGAATATTATGTATCCACTAAAATGATAATCATGATGATAATTTTAAAAATATCTCTTATAATCAAGCTTTTTTTAGGAAATAATTTGAGGCCCAAATAAAGATACGTATACTACCATAAGAATAAAAGGAGGTAAAAATGCATATGAGTTTCAGGGGAACTGACATTTAAGGTAGGGAAAATAAGATCTTGGGCCACAGTTATTAGCCAACATGCCTACCCTATTGTCCAGTCTGCTTTATTAGAAGTGGGCACAGGTTTAGCTCTGCATTTATAGCAGCTAACTTGAAAAACAAAACCAAAAACTATATTGTCTAAAAAAGCAATAAGAATGAACCAGCTGTTAAATACCTATTTTTAGTATGAAGTCTGGGATTTTTGATAGTGAATTTCTGCAAAGAAGACATCCTGTAAATGTAGTTAATAGGGTCCTACATTTTAAGGGGAGGGGATTTTTCTCCATTTCCTATGTTTCCATGGAGGAAAAGGAGTATCCACTCCTCACTGCTGGAGAGAGAAAGCAGAAGACTTATACTAGAAACTTCTTTCTCAAACCCTTTTGAGTAGGGAGGAATGACCTACCTGATTAAGAAGTTTGAGAGAAAGTGTTTGCATACTTCAGCCCCTTCATTGTTTATAAACCTTGGAACCACTGTCTCTTCTGGGAGTTTAAATTCTTTGCAGCTCCAGAGCAAATTTCAGGGTGCAGCTCAGCCTCAGAGAGATGGGGCATAGGCTACAGTTGTCTGCCCTTGCCTGTGACTCAATGGTAAATCTCTGTCATCAACCTTAGGTTCAGCCTCAGGGAGCCCATTTCTTTTTTATTAACATATAATGTATTATTTGCCCCAGGGGTACAGGTCTGTGAATTGTCGGTCTTACACACTTCATAGCAGTCACCATAACACATACCCTCCCCAGTGTCCATAACCCAGCCACCTTCTCCCTCCCCCTTCCCCCCAGCAACCCTCAGTTTTTGTTTTGTGAGATTAAGAGTCTCTTATGGTTTGTCTCCCTCCCAATCCCATCTTGTTTCATTTTTTTCCTTCTCTTCCCTCCAACCCCCCCACCCTGCCTCTCAAATTCCTCATATCAAGGAGATCATATGATGATTGTCTTTCTCTGATTGACTTATTTTGTTCAGCATAATACCCTCTAGTTCCATCCATGTCATTGCAAATGGCAAGATTTCATTTCTTTTCATGGCTGCGTAGTATTCCATTGTGTGTGTGTGTGAGTGTGTGTGTGTATACACCATTTCTTCTTTATCCATGCATCTGTTGATGGACATCTAGGTTCTTTCCATAGTTTGGCTGTTGTGGATATTGCTGCTACAAACATTCGGGTGCATGTGCCCCTTTGGATCACTATATTTCTATCTTTAGGGTAAATACCCAGTAGTGCAATTGCTAGGTCGTAGGGTAGCTCTATTTTCAACTTCTTGAGAAACCTCCATGCTGTTTTCCAGAGTGGTTGCACCAGCTTGCATTCCCACCAACAGTGTGGGAGGATTCTAATTTGCCACAGAACCAAGCTCTTCCTCTGCTGGGTTTCTCCATGGGAAGCTGAAGTATTTATCTTTATCCATCAGTTGCTTCCACCTTTCTTGCAGTTGGTCTGGCCTTTGGTTCAAAGAGGAATGTTGTTTTCTCGCCCTGGAAATCCCAACACTCAACAGTGTTCTTGCAGTAGTTACATTGATGTAACTTGGGGATTTTTTAATAATGCACCCAAAGGAGTAAATGATACTATTTGAGAAATTGTGGAGAAACCATTGTGGCTGAAGGGTAATGACTGATGAGGAAGGTGACAGTGCGGGAAGAGGCAGAGGAGCAGGTGAGGGACAGATCATGTGTGTAATGAGAGAGCCCTGGAAGACTTTTGCATAGGGACAGGCATATTTGGATTTTTGTTTCAAGAGGATCCCTCTGGTGGCTGAGGGTAGCATGAATCAGAGCTGGTGACTTTAAGTTCCACAGACTAGGATTGAGTATGTAGCTTTTTGGGAGGTTCTAGGAAGCATTGATAAGGAAGGGAAGACGGTGAAGTGAGACAGAGGAAGGAAAGAAGCCAATAGAGGATGCTCTGAGGAGCAACTGCCATTGTGGGCTACTGGGGCTCAGTCTCCACGGGGGACTCTGGAATCCTGTAGCATAAACCTCACAGCTGTTTTACTTGAGCTACAAGGAAGCTGCAAAGTTTACTGCCAACTCTCATCTCTTATTGGTTGAGGGCTATTCTAGGGAGGGAGGAGCTAACCCCCCAGCATTTCAGATAATGCTTCTGCAGTCAGAGAACGGCTCAGCCAGGAAGGTCACAGGTGCTGACAGTAGGAGATTTGGTGGAATGGGAACAGTGAGTGCAGAATTGGGAGAATGTTCCCTCTCCAGGTCATGTTTTGTCACTAGGTATCAAGCAAGAAAGTTTGCTCCCCCTCAGCCTCCACAATCCTCAGGAAACTTTTGACAACCTCCATTTCTGACATCTGGCTCCAGTGAAATTCCCTGGGTCAGGCCAGAAGACCAATCCCTTTCCTCAGGTTCTTTGGGAAACTCTTCCCTCTGCTTTTAGCCCTGTTTTGGTCATAGAAATTAACTCATGTCATCTCCATCTAGAATCCCTGACCAGTTCAAAACTCAAAGATGTTTCCATGAAAGCTCAAGTTATGACACATTCTTACTGACATAATGCTTGAATCTAACTGCATATATTAAACTGAAATACCCATATGTCTACTAAAAAATAGAATCTTTGATCAGTTTTGAGTGAAATAATTAAATTTCAAATGCATTACTGGATTATGCTACTGTTTATATGCTATCAATGTAAAAAAGAATTTCTATCGTTTTTCAAAAAAATTTGAAATTACACTGTTTTTAATAAACAACTTATTTTCACCTCATTACTGAAAAAATGAGGTATGTCTGTAAGTAGAGTAAATTTTGAAAGATAATCACTGTCAGTGCTTGTACCAGGGCAAAATGCCACCCCTGGGAAGATACTAGGAAATCTATACCATAAATAGATATCCTTCCTATTAACCATTCTTCTAATTGTCATATTGTAATTTTGGTTAGACCAAAATCTGCTGTTTACATCATGAATGACTATTAACAGCTAAAATATATTATAAACAATGACAACTTTTCCTTTTCTACCCAACTTTTTATTCCCCTGGAGATCTTAGGTCTTTTTACACATAATTTTTACTCAGCTTGTAACACCTGTCTTCCTACTTCCCACTTGTTTTACAAATACGTGTTCTTATTTTCCCTCCTTTTGAGACAAATTGTAGCATGCTGTTAAAATGTAATACATTCTCGGTATTAGAATCTGTTTATTTGGGGATAGATATTCCTCATATGACAAATATTTATTGAGTGCCTCCTTTGAGGTGGGCACAGTTTGGGATCCTGGGGATCAAGCTGTGACTAAAATGAAGTCCCCATCCTGCATTCTGGTAGAATTCAGATACTGTAGGGTTCCAAACCAACCAAGACAATTGCCTATAAATGCAACACTTTTTGTTGTGTTTTTGCTTTTAAATGGGAAACTGATTTAATATTACCTAATGTGGAAACATGCTTATCTGTACTGAGCTCATAAATATGCAGGTGAAATGCTTACCCAGCTGAGGTTTATCAACTCCTTTAAGCTACAGGTTTTTAATGAGTCAGGTTCTTAAAGTCACTGAACTGAACTGGAGGGCCCTAAATTAGTGCAAATCAAAGCCAAGCCAGAAAACATTTGGAGCTTTACAGAGCAATTAAAAATAAAGTAACTAGTTTCAATCCCAAATCCTTTTAATGCAGACACTGTCCTACATAGTTAAATGCTTTATCTTTTAAATTTATTTTTGAAAATAAAGATGAGGTGACATGTGTTTGACAAAACTTGATTTTTTTCCCCACTCATCGTGCCCTACTTAAACTAACCCTTTTTCTATCTTGTGACCACAAGACTTTATTTTTTTCTAGGAACCTGCTGGAAGTCTTACTTACGTGTCCATCATCTTAATCTAGGTGGTTTGCTGTCAGTTACCAAATTCTCTGCCTGCCTATGAGTGACTGATGACATAGCTGGCTAGTTCAGGAAGACGCAGATCATTGATTCCAGGCCTGTGACAAACAAAATGACACCCATATTTTACTTCACTTCCAGAAGAAAGCAGCTCCTCATTACCACTATTGATTCTGTAAACATGTCAGTGCTGGTAAATACCTTTCTGACAATAACTGCCTAATGAAACTGAGAGAAATGACAAGCTTGCCATTAACCTTTAGAGCAACTGATAGTGGTGGAACCAAGATTTATCACTTATAAAAATTACTTGTCAATGTTTCATGGATCATTTATCTAAGAGATAACTATTAATGAAGTACATTTGAACCTTGAAGAGTTAAACCTGCTAGTCAGTTGCTAAAATAATTAAGAGAACAATCATTAATCCTAATAGTAGGAAAGAAGCATAGATACTTGTCACCTGAATTCAAAACCCTTTTCTGGCTTCAAATTCAGGGACACATACTCAGCACTACACAATTTCATCCTAATTGCTCAGGGACTATCAGAAAAGCAATATAAAAGTGTTCATTTATATTTTAGTGAGGAACTTCTTATAAAACCTGGCATTTATCATATTCTTTTTAAGTAGTCTGTGAATTTTACTCTGTTCCTTCTTTTGTTTTAATAAAATAAAAAGTAGAGAATGACATAAAATCTGGTTACCTATGATTTTCTGTTTATCACAGCTTTGTAATAACTGAACATAAGTGCTGTGGCATCCACTGCAAGGCCCTGAATGCTACTGAAGTATTTCATAAGGTTTTAAAATGTTTAATTATCACATTCTTCTCATCATTTTGCAAGTCCCTCAACTGGTGGCTCTTGGCCATCTGAGATTTTATTTTAATTTCAAGTTTTTATTTAAATTCTAGTTAGTTAACATATAGTGTAATAGTGGTCTCAGGAGTAGAATTTAATGATTCACCATGACATGTTACACTCAGTGCTCATTCTTCCTCAGTGAACCTATGATCCATCTAGCCCATCACCCTTCCATAGCAGTCTTGCTCATTGATTCAGTGTGTAGCCAGAGTTGAGGCCAGGGGTCAATATGTCTCAGACTATGGTCTGAAAACTAGTTGCCTCAGAACTACATGGAATCTTGTTAAAAATGCAGGTCCTTGGGCGCCTGGGTGGCTCAGTGGGTTGAGGCCTCTGCCTTCAGCTCAGGTCATGATCCCAGGGTCCTGGGATCGAGTCCCGAGTCGGGCTCTCTGCTCTGTGGGGAGCCTGCTTCCTCCTCTCTCTCTGCCTGCCTCTCTGCCTACTTATGATCTCTGTCAAATTATTAATTAATTAATTAATTATATTTTAAAAAATGCAGGTCCTTGGCCTCTACTCTGGACTTTTGGGTTGGGGCCTTGAAACAGATAGTTTTTAGAAGGTGCCTCTATTCCCCTCAGGGTTATGTTAAAGCTAAGTAGGAAGGTCACATTGAATTCCAATTTTTTTGTTTCTCATGGTCAGAAGCCTTCTAAAGCACAAACAGCAGTCCCAACAGCTATAGCTTTACTTTGTTCTGTAGTGATGGGCTTGCTATCAAGATTTGTTTCATTATTTATTTATTTATTTTGGCTCCCCTGCTTGCTTAAATCTTTGAGATCCTAGACCAGTTGATTTCTTAATTCATGCATCACTTTTATCTTTCAGTTTTGATATTAGCTTGGTAAGAAATCTAGAAACGAATTCTTTGAGCAGAAGAAAATTAAGGTTTGTTAGAACTTAGGAGAACAGGCAGTCCCATAGTCTACTTGTTGAGGTATAAACTGGCAGTCTTTAGAATAGGGCCCTTTCATCTTGGGAAACTTAATAAAATGGTGCTGGGCTACCATGGCATGTGGCTGTGTTCCTGTGAGTCAGCCTTGATCCCCCCAAATCCAACCCTTACCTCTACCATATTGTAGATTCTGGGAATCATCAGTCTCCAGGTTTACTTCTGCCCATGTGCCTGAGTCAATATAATCCAGAGACACTATCCCTCCTGGTGATTCTTGCTATCCACTGTTTCCTGTTCCTGGCGTGAGCTCTTGCATACGGGCATGGGTTACATGATTCCCTCTTTGCGGTGTCCTTAAATTACTTCGCACGTGCTACTATAAAGATAGCTGATAAGTTTTCTCTACAACTTGATGTATTTAGCAGTTCACTGACAACTCTTCCTCACACAGATAGACTTGTAAAGGGGGCAAACATTTTTTTCTTACTGATTTTATTTTATCTTGCTGATTTGGGAGATACAGAAAAGCAATTTACAAATTAATGATATTAGCAACTACCTATCTGTAGCTGCTGTATTTTAGGTATTATGTTGTATATTTCAAATATATTATCTCTAAAGTGTGAGATTAAAAACTGCAAAAATAGGTAATGTTGTTTCTACCTTATAAGTAAGGAAACTGAGGCTGAGATAGATAAATCCAATGCCATAGAAATGAGTAGGTCTAAATTTTAATTTAGATGTAAACCCAGTAGTTTAAAATACTACATCTGATTCTACTTTTGTTGTACTTTCATTTAATAGTGTTCAACAATACGTGGTATATATGGTAACATTAAGGATTCTCCCAGGAGCACCTGGGTGGCTGAGTTGATTAAGGGTCTGCCTTCAGCTCAGGTATGATCCTGGAGTCCCAGGATCTAGCCCCATGTCAGTATGCCTGCTCAGCAGGAAGTCTGCTTCTCCTTCTCCCTCTGCCCCTCCACTTGCTACTTCTCTCTCTCTCAAATAAATAAATAAAATCTTAAAAAAAAAAAAAAGAGGATTCACTTGGAGTCAGATAGATAGGACTCTGATCACTACCAATATGAATTTGGGCAATTTCTCAGTCTCTGTGAGTTTGTTTCCTCACTGAAAAAATGGGATTATTTGAGGATTAAATTACAACATGGGTACCATGAGCCTAGCCAATAGGGGGTCCTTATGATTATCTACCTTTTCTCATTCATGCCCAATTGTAGTTCATTATGTGCATATTATTATTTCATAGAAAATCAGAAACTGAGGATAAAACTCACAGCTTCTCGTCCAAAACTTCAGGTTAAATTGAGATATTTGGATTCCTCCCCTTTCTAAGAAAGGAAATAATTATAAACTCGTGCCAAAACCAGAATATGAACCCATGCTTTCTAAAAGCCAGGGCTACCTTACCGTCCTACCTTACTGAAAAACAGCTCATCACAAATTGCCATATGAAGAAGGATGTGCTCTTTTCATCCAGTTCTTCCAGATAAATTCTATTATTGCTTTGCTAAAACACTGACAGTGTAACAAGGCTGGGAAATGCAAACAGATGAAAATAAGATTGGTCTGAAGTGGAGAAATAGACACCTAGAGAATTTCTCACTTCAATTTTTTTTTCACATATTTTGTCGTTTAGTCCACTATCCAATTCTCAGAATGCAGAGATGTGTTTGGAGGACAATCTAAAGAAACATGAAGAAGTAAATGAAAGAAGGAAGAAGCAGAAGTGCTTTGTTTTAATAAGTTACGAATAAAGCAGGCAACCACATTTTCACGTAATACTTGCACGACACCAAGAAAATTAATGAGGAGGTTCTCTAACCTTCAGGAATTGTAGAATAAATGACTTAAGCCTTGAGATCTTTTCACTAAGTCATGGCAGGAGTCACAGTGAGCCTCAGGTGCTTGTCATAAATTCAGTAATTAGTAATTACTCTTACTACTTTACTCGTTTCTGTTGGAATGCTCTCCAGAGAAAACATTATATTAATTCACATTCATAAAACTGACAAGTTCTGTAGTTCCCTATCAGACAGTGTATTAGGCTCCAGTTTAAAACAGGTTGATGGTTGGGGGGTGTCTGGGTGGCTCAGTCATTAAGCCTCTGCTTTCGGCTCAGGTCATAATCCCAGGGTCCTAGGATCGGGCTCCCTCCCCTCCCATTCCTCCTGCTTGTGTTCCCTCTCTTGTGGTCTCTCTCTCTATCAATTAAATAAATAAATGAAATCTTAAAAAAACAAAACAGGTTTCTAGGGAAATCCTCAGGTTCATTAGGAAAGAATTACTACAGAGTTGGTGTGGGTAGTGGTTAAGCAGTGGACGGCAGAGTCAAGATGCCTGGGGTTTGGCCATAACCCTGTCACTAAGTGCGTGACTTTGGGGAGGATACTTAACCTCTCTGTGCTTCTGTTTCCTTAGCTGGAAAGTGTGAATAATAACCTGCTTTGTACGTTGTCATGTGAATGTTAGACACTGAGAACAGTACCAGGTACAGAGCTGAGGCCATCAAAACCCGTTTTTCTTACCATAAGTAGTTTGTCAGAGTTGTTGCCTAAGAATTTGGCCTTGACTATTACTTTTCTGCGTCTGATTTCCTTAATCTTAAAATAGGGATAGTATTTAGCTGAAGAGTGAGGATTAGAGATTGAAATCTCTTCCTCCTCTTTATCTGTGTCTTTTCTCTCTCTCTTCCCACCTTCTACCTATGAAGTGTGTGTATGTGTGTGTGTTTATTCTAGATTATTAATTCCTTGTGGAATGGAAGAAACATATGTTTATACTCTATGGCATATACATCAGTATCTTAAATGTAGTAGGCACTCAAAAATTTTTATTGGTTAACTGAAAAAATAGCATAAGCATATAACATAAATAATTTTAGTACTTTAGGATGCACTAAATTCTGCATGGGTCACCTTAGCTTTACATTTTGAATTATAAAATACTTCCCAAGAACCTGGAAAAATCAATCTGGTGCTATTTTCCATATCACATACGTATAAGAAGTAGAATACATATTTGCAAAAATACTAAAAATTTTATTTTTCTTTTGGTAGTTTGCTATCATTTTTTTTCCCCTTTCATAAGCTTACAACCCCCTGGAACCCAGACGCATTATTTCCATACTCCAAATGTAACTAATCCATATTCATTGTCGACATTTCCCCAGGTAACCGAAATTGCTAAGGTGAACAAGAAAGCCATGCTGTTACACCTTCAGTCAGTGTTCAAAGTGCTAGTCAGTCCCAGAACTGTGCTGTCCTCACCTCGGTACACACATGATTGTTTCTCACTGTGGAGCTGTCTTGGCACAGATGTAACTTTTTTTTTTTTTAAGATTTTTAAAATTTATTTATTTGACAGAGAGATCACAAGTAGGCAGAGAGGCAGGCAGAGAGAGAGAGAGGAGGAAGCAGGCTCCCAGCTGAGCAGAGAGTCCGACGTGGGACTCGATCCGAGGACCCTGAGATCATGACCTGAGCCGAAGGCAGCGGCTTAACCCACTGAGCCACCCAGGTGCCCCAGACGTAACTTTATAAATTCATAAAGTCACAGGTCTTCAAGTATTCACTCAATTTATCTTAAAAAAGAAAAATCCTTGAACAGTGTATTATTTTCCTGTAGCTACTGTAAAGTGACCACAGACTCAGTGGCTGAAAACATGAGTGTATCATCTGACAGTTCTGTAGGTTAGGGAAGTCTGACAGAGGTCTTGTGGGCTACAACAGGGTAGGGACTGCTTTCTCCTGGAAGCTCTAGAAAGAATCCATCTCCTTGCCATTTCTAACTGTAGAGACCACTCACACTCCATGGCTGGTGGCCTTCCTCCTCCAGCCTCAAAGCCAGCAACAGCAAGTTAGTCACTAACATATCATTCTGACTTTTTCTTCCGCCTCCTTCTTTCACATTTATGGACCTTTATGATTACATTGAGCCCATCTCGGTAATCCAGAGTAATCTCCCTGTTTTAAGGTCCGCTGATTAGCAACCTTAATTCCATCTGAAACCCTACTTTCCCTTTGTCATGTAAGGTACAAGTTTCATAGTTTCCAGAAGTGAGGACATGGATGTTCTGAGGGAACCATTTACCTACCACCACTGTTCAAAGCTCTTTAAAACAGTGCCAATTAGCACATGTTGGAAAATTGATATTTTATTTTTAAAGATTTTTATTATCATTTATTTATTTGAGGGAGAGAGTGAATGAGAGAGAGAGTACAAGCCAAGGGGAGAGACAGAGGAAGAACAGAGGAAGCTGAGCAGGGAGCCTGATGCAGGGCTTGATCCCAAGACTCCGTGATCATGACCTGAGCCGAGGCAGTTGCTTAACCAAATGGGTCACCCAGGTACCCTGAAAATTGACATTTTAAAATTCAGTGAAATAATTTGGGAAAATCAGTCCTCTACAAGGGAAAGACAGTTAATTGTTGGAAGTGCAGTCTTTTGCAGGGCTAAAAGTAGGTTCTTAGCTCTCAGCAGTCTGTTTCCACAGTGATGGACACAGCGGTATCTCGTGTTTTGCAGGCTGCATTGTAAGGCAACCACCCTGATTACAGCAGAAACAAAGAAGTGACAAAAAAACAGAGCTCTCCTGGAAAACACATTTTATCTAAAAGTCCACAGCCTGAAGAATGTGATACATACTTCATTCTCCTCCAGCTTCATGTGTATTCCACCGCATGCTTGGCCACATGCTAGAGAGAGAGGAAAGACATCCTTCATGTGGGATGGTTTCCGCTGATTGACAAGTTGACTTTAAAGGGTAATTCATGACAAACAGAGAACACCTCAGCTTCACCTGAGGCTATGAAAGTGTCACAGATGAGCTACAATCTGAATGTAAAGATTTGCTTTCAGTGGAAGCCAGCTTTCTGGACGCCCAATTTCTATTTCGGTATAGCTTGTGATGAGTTGCATGGCTTTGGAATCAGACAGAAGGGTGCAAAGCCTAGCTTTTTTTCTTAAGAGACTCGTCATCATAGACATTTTACGTTTTGGCCCCCAGTTTGTGTATCTGCATCTGTAACATTAGGGTAATTATTGTTAACAGATAGGATGATGATGAGGAAAAATGAGATAATGTATTAATATTTTAGTGCAGGGCTTTGTACACTGTAAGCTTTTATTAGGTGCCACTGCCTTTACTTTTTCTCTTAGTAATGTGTTAGACCTTACTGCCTTAAATTCCAGATAAAATATTAGGGAAAATATGACAGGTTGTATCTTTTACCCCTAGCTAAAAGCTACTGGATTTGTATTCCATTGATATATTATTTATTAAATTATTTCATTAAACAATACCTAATTGAATAGCATATTAAATCAACTACATGTAAGTAAAAAGCTCAGTTGAAATGGCTTTCTAGAAGCACGGAGAGGAAAATTCTTATTTTCTTGTTTAATTCATGTTGAATTTCATTATTTGCAAATGTACTTTATTCCTGCTTGTTTCCTTATCTCTACTTTTTTGGAATCTCATACCAGAATTCCAAGTTGTGTTTTTCACATTGGTCTCTTGTTTGCCCCTATTCATCACTCACACTCAGAATCCACCAAATTACTAGAGTCCATTGCTCTAGAAATTCTAGAGTTGGGTTGTTGTGTGGTCTGTGTGACAATGGACATATTAAAGGAGGGAAGAGGCTAGCTGAAGAGATAGTGGATAGAGGAATATGTATGAGTGATGTGATCTTTTTTTAAGGAAGGGACAGATCTTTAGGCTAAACTTGGTCTCATTTTGCCCCTACAGTCAAAAAGACTAGCTGAGCATGAGCTAAATGAAAGGCCTCTGGTCATGAACATGATGTACAGGCAGAGTGATTCAGGACCATAGCCATCAAAAGAGAAGTGGGTCGCCAGCAGGAAGTTACCAGAACCAGGCACTTGGCAGACCTTTCATAACAATAGAATTGAGAAACAGTATATGTACAGGGATCTAAAATATGTGCAATTTTAGATAGAATAAGGGAGTGAATGTAATAGCTCAAGACTGAGCTTTCTTGTGCTTGGACTGTGTAAGTTCTATCAGTTCTATAAGGAGATGTGTGTGTATGTCTGAGGGGCTACGTGAGCACAGAGGAGAGCAGCTAACTTGTGGGTTTAAGAAAGGTTCCCAAAGGAGAAGACTTGAAAGACAAGTGGGAATCCTTCATGAAGTAAAGGAAGATAAAGGAGTTTCAAACAGAGGAAATATGTCCCTGACCCTGTTGATTGCTCCTGAACCACCATTTCCTCTTCAATTTGTCCTTGCTATCAGAATCTTTATGTTCTTTGTATTTCTGATGGCTTCATGCATCATTTCAGGTTTGGGCACTCTCTACCCTTGGGGGTTACATCTGGAGTATCATAATATAACTCAATAGTAAGAGTTCCATTGCTCTTGTCATGGTAGGTGCAGGAAAGGTCACATCATTCAATTCTGCCACATGAGGTAGATTTGAGGGAATATTGACTGTGCAGATTCTGGGACATCCCGTGTGAAGATAGGATGGTCTTCTCTGGTTTTTGTGTGCTGCTCTGTCATTATATGAAATCTGAAACTAATAGAGACATTTGCCACCACAGGAGACAAGTTAGAGGGGAAAAAAAGCCGTGTTTCTGAGAGGGTCATAAATTAACCCGTCCTGGAACCATCAACCAGAACTGATTCTGATATCTTCTTGTTATGTCTGATAACGAATCACTTTATTTTGTATGTGATTTTGAGTTATGAAATCATTCAAACTGATAAATAATAACAAAACAAAGGCTTGGGGGCACAAATTATCATAGTTCCACCTAAATTATGGAGACCTAAATATGCAGAAAGTCATACTCTGTGTTCATGAAATGGAAAACTTAATATTTTAAATTTCATTTGTAATTGATCTATAGTTTCAGTGCTACTCCCATGAAAATCCCAGCTGGCTTTGCTTTGTCGATTTGATGGGCAGATCCTAAAGTTCACATGGAAGGCAAGGGACCCTGAAAAGGCAAAACAGTCTCAGAAGACAGAAACAAAGTTAGAAAATTTACACTTTCCAATTTCAAAATGTACTACAAAGCTATAATAATCAAGATGGTATCATATAGGCATAAGAATAGACATGTAGATCAATGGAATAAGACTGAGAGCCCCCAAATAAATATTCTCACATATAGTCGATTTTCAGGAAGGGTGCCAGTACAGGGTCTTAGTTCCACCACCTATAGTTTTCTGGGGTCTCTATCATGGTGAACCGAACGAATAAGGGTGAATAAGCCATCATTTTCATAAGGCTGAGGACAGAGGAGTGGGGCCTACTCTCCCACACATGAGATGCCATTAAGACTTAAAGACTAGTTTGATTTTGCAGGAAAATGCAGGATGCCCTGGTCTAAATAGGAGTGCCAAAGATAAATTTTGCTAAATTCATAATTATGTATTTGGGCCTCTCTGGAAGCATACAGAAATTGCATCTGGCAGGAAAAGATAGTTTGGACTCTCTGTTTTTTTTTTAAGCCAGGAGTCTAACTAATTAGATCCATAGAAAAGCCTGTACTGAGACATTCAATGCTTTACCTCTGAACGACTTGTATTGATTTTATTCCATGTGAATTATTTTCAGTTTACAGTTTTACTGTAATCTTTGGGTCTAACATGCTCAGGACTTCTTCACTATTTTCCCCTCCTTTCTTCCCTTGCACACAGTTTAGAACTCCCTCTGTTGATATCCAAGACTGCTTCAACACATACTCTATTTCTGACCACCTCCTCTGGCACAGACCCCTCTGAAGAGCAGATCTACTCCAGCTTTATGCAGATTGTGAACAAGAGCCACCCAAACCCCTCCTTTTAGAGCTAGGAGATTGACAAAGCCATTTTTATTTTTTTTAAAGATTTTATTTATTTATTTGACAGACAGAGATCACAAGTAGGCAGAGAGAGGAGGAAGCAGGCTCCCTGCTGAGCAGAGAGCCTGATGTTGGGATCAATTCCAGGACACGGAGGTCACGACCTGAGCCAAAGACAGAAGCTTTAACCCACTGAGCCACCCAGGCGCCCCAACAAAACCATTTTTAAAACACCTATCCTTTTATAAAGTTTACCAATATTCAACATGTACTTGGTTTTTGAACACATAATTGCAGAAAGTAATTATCAACCTTACTAAAAGCAGAGAACATTCAGTTATCTCAAAGTATATATTGCAGAATTATAAAAGGTTTATTGAAGCCACATTACTTATTAATTATTAATTAATATGTGGGCATAAATTTAGAAGATATACCAAATATTAAGAAATGGGTATAATAAATTAAAGGTAAATAGTTAATGTTGTTTCCTTACATGTGGCTCACTAGGGCATATTCCTTAGGGATGTGCTTAGATGTTAATAAGACAAAACATTGTTTCCCAATATGTCCATAAAGATTATACGGCTATTCAGGATAACCGTTACAGTTTTTCTTAAGCATAAGACAACATTTCTATAAAATGGACAAAAACTGATTTCCTTAGTTCTCATTGTTTCCCAGAACTATAAGCTAGATTGAAAAGCCATGAAGGCAGGAACCTCATCATTCCTATTGTTTCTGGAACCTTAATGCTAGACAGAATGTCTGACGTAAAATGGGTGTGCTGCTCTAAATACACACACACACACACACAACACACACACACACACACACACATACACACACACACACACACACATATATATATATATATATGAACCAGAAGTTTGAATAATGCTTCTGATGTATATCTGACAGTCTGAAAGCTCTGTGGGGTGAATGTCATTGTGCTTCCAGAAGACGATGGGAGAGACCAGTTTCTGATTTGACCGAGGACGCAAAGTTGAAGGGGTATGGAGGGGTTGTCTTCACTGACACCTCATCCACTCAGGTAAAATGCCATTCAGTCTCTGCTCTTCTTAGCTTTAGGGTGCTTGTTAAATTCCAGCATTTGTCCGAGGAATTCTTTCAGGAGAAAGAAGAAATCTACTACATTCTCTGTAAGATTGGATTTTCGGATCCAGAATATTATCTCTCCTGCCTGTGAACACTCCCAATTTTAATATGACATTGTCTTCTGATCCCCTCACTATCTTGAAATTTGATTCTCTCAGTTTTCCCTGGAAATATGGTAGTCTCCTTTAAAGTAATTGAACTCAGGGGCGCCTGGTGGCTCATTTGGTAAATCATCTGACCCGAAGGGCACCTGGGCGGCTCAGTCTTTGTCTGCCTTCTGCTTAGGTCGAGCCCGGCATCAGGCTCCATGCTCAGCGGGAAGCCTGCTTCTTCCTCTCCCATTCCCCCTGCTTGTGTTCCCTCTCTCACTGTGTATCTCTCTATCAAATAAATAAATAAAATCTTTTTAAAAAATCATCTGACCCTTGATTTCTGCTCAGCTCATGATCTCAGGGGCCTAGGTTGGAGCCCCTTGGGGGGTTTCATGCACGCTTTTGTCTGCCTGTCCCTCTTCCTCCCCCTCCTCCCTCCCACCCCTTGCACTCACAGGTGAGCACTCTCTCTCAACTAAATAAATAAAATCTTGAAAAAAAGAAGGATTGAACTCAGTATTCCTGATGTATTCTTTTTATCCCAGTTTAGAAAAATTTAATCCTAGAGAAAAGTTGAAGGAATATTATATTGAACACCTGTATATTCACAAATTTTTAATATTTCGCTGCATTTGCTTATTCTCTACATATATAGATAAACTGATTTTTAATTTATTTTATGTTAGTCACCATAAGTACTTCATTAGTTCCCAGTGTAATGCTCCATGAATTTTTAAACCGATTTTTAAAAAGATTTTATTTATTTATTTATTGGGGGGATCACAGTGGGAGAAGTGGAGGGAGAAGGACAAGGCTCCATGCTGAGCACAGAGCCTGACTTGGGCCTCGATCCCAGGACCCTGAGGTTATGACCTGAGCCAAAACCAAGAGTTGGATGCTCAACTCACTGAGCCACCCAGGCACCTCTAGGTAAACTGATTTTTACATGAAATTGTGATATTAAGTTGCTGACATTATAGCACATTACCCCTAAATACATTAGCATGTATTTCCTAAGAACAAAGATAATCTCCTACATAATCCCTTGACCGTCAATACATCCAAGAATTTAATGTTACTATGATAGTATGCAGTCAATATTAAAATACTCCCATTTATCCCCCAACTATTTTTTTTTTAAGATTTTATGTATTTATATGACAGACAGAGATCACAAGTAGGCAGAGAGAGAGAAGCAGGCTTCCCACTGAGCAGAGAGCCCAATGCTGGGCTAGATCCATGACCTGAGCAGAGGCTTTAGCCCACTGAACCACCCAGGCGCCCCATCCCCCAATTACTCTTTATAGGCGTTTCTTTTTTTCCCTGCCCCAGGATCCAGTCAAGGATCAGGCTTTGCATTTGGTTGTTATGTCTCTTTGATCTTCTTAAATTCCCCTCATTTTGCTTTTTTAAAATTGTTAAAATGTTATTATTATTATTATTATTATTTTTAAGAATCTGGAACTGGTGTCTTTCAGAATGTCCCACAATGTGAATTGATCTGAGTGATTTTTCATTATTAGAAAAACATTTTCGCCAGAATACTACATAGTCAATGTTGTGTCTTATCCCTCTATCACATTAGGAGGTGGGTAAATCAGTTGGTCTCGTTGTTAGTGGCAAACATTTGATCATTTGGTTAAGATGATATTTGCAGACCCTCCATTATAAAGGTCAGTCTTCTTTGTAATTAATCCACTATATGTGGGCTATTACTTCAAGACTGTGTGTATCCTATTCTCCAGCAATTTATACCCATAGTTCTAGCATCCATTGATGACCCTTGCCTCCAGCAGTTATTACGTTGGCAGTTGAAACTTTTCTAGTGTTACTCATTTAACCTTTATAAACTGGCACTCTTCTATGTAGAACAGCTTTGCCTTTCCTGATCAGCTTTGGGTCCTTTTGATCTCCTTTGCTCAGGATATTATACTCTCAGTATTGCAGCCTAAGATTATATAAATTATTTTTCAGTCATATCACAGCATTTACTCCTTCAAAGAACAAATTATAGTCCCATTTGAACATGTAGAATTTAAAATAATTCATGATGTATTAGCACACTAAAGTATAAGAATTAATTAGAAATGCTCATGTAACTCCTAGAAGATATTATTGCTTTAGCATCCCTACTTGTTTAGCTTTTATGTTTTCAAAGCCCTCTGTTGACTTAGTGTATTTTCCTGGCCTCTGGTTATACTTCCTCTTAGAGGTTTATCTACCTTCTGTCACTGGACTGCAGATACACACTGAACAATAAAAATGATCACATAATATTATAATTCTACCCTTAGCTACAAAATCCAGTGAATTTTCTCCACTTCAGTACTGTATGTTAACATGTCAGGACATAAAAGTTTTTATTGCATGCTAAAATTAAATGAAAATCATAAACACTAAACATAGGAATCAGATGATACAGTATTGCAACTTATACTTCTCTGTAGAAACCCTTGAGATACTGTTAATATTTAAGAATATTAATTAATGGGACCCTGGGAGGCTCAGTTGGTTAAGCCCCTGCCTTCGGCTCAGGTCATGATCCCAGAGTCCTGGGATCGAGTCCTGCATTGGGCTCCTTGCTCGGCAGGGAGCCTGCCTCGCTCGCTGCCTTTGTCTGCCTCTCTGCCTGCTTATGTGTACTCTCCCTCTCTGGCAAATAAATAAAATCTTAAAAAATGTATTAATTAATTAGAAAATGGGCTAAATAGTTTGAAATTAGAATAATTGGCCCACTCCCCCCCCCCAAAGAATACAATACAGGCTGGAAAAACTAAAAATCATTTATCTTCAAGGACATGCTGATTGGTTTTTTTGTTTGATTTGGTTTGGTTCATAAAATCTCTTGAATTCCTGGATCGGTGTTTCTCTCCCGAGTGTCATCATCCCTCAAACAAGCTGACAAAAGAAACAGATGTGGCTTTTCTTCCTGTAAAGACTGTACGAGGCTGTGGCAGTTAAACATACTTCTCAGCTGTGTCTACATAACTGCAATTTGGCATTGCTTTTTAATTTATCAAATTGAAAAAAAACATAAGGCAAAAATTATGAGTCATTTCTCTCGTTATTATACTGATTACACAGATTCAGCAAGAACAAGGCAGATGCTAATTTGTGCATAAAGCATATTCCTTTTGACAGGAAAATATACATAAGTTGTGGTTGAAAAAAGGCAACAGGGGTACTGTTAAAACTGTTTTTGGATTTTTATGGAAAGCTGCCAGTGAAAGACATGAGCTCCTGTGCTATCACATCAATAATAATTCCTAGATGGAGAGTGTCAGCAAATGCACCCAAATAAAACTTTTCCCCTGCAACAAGCATCTTGGTGATTTACAATTCTTTAACCAGTGGTAAATTTATTTAACCAAGCAAATCTGGGAAAGTGAGTGTGATGGAGAGAAAGCTGCATCAGTTGTGGTCCCAATTTCTAGCACCATTCTATAAAAAATCTCAGTGTGACCTTTGGCAATTCCCTTAACATCTTTATGCCTCAGTTTTCTTATTTCTAAATTCAAGAGATTTGGGTTATATGCTGCCTTGTGTACCTTTTAGCTATAATATTTGATGTATAGATTCTATTTTTTAAGTTATATAGAATGAGTTTGTGATCTAAGCATCTATGAACTGATATAAATTTAGTGCCAAATGACTCCTGTGACAGGTGCATTTTCCCCAAATCCCATTATAACCTAGAAAATTTGGTATTAAAAGCAACTTCCTTTCTGATAATCTTATAAGTACTTAAGTGTCATAAATTCAAGACCCAGTCAGTGGAACAAGGGTGATGTCTGCCAAGAATGATGGCAAAGCAGAGCTCTAGAAGAGGGTAAGATTAAAGCTTAAAGCTAGAAGAGTGTCCATGGTGATGGATGAATTTCTCCTATTTAGCCTGTAATAAAATCAAACTCTTCTTTCAATGCCTAGGTAAAACGCTACTTACCATATAAAACTTTCTCAGATGCCCCTCCCCCACCCAGTTTCTCATTATTTTCCTACCATTTGTTCCTTGTCCCTTTGATGCAACTTCTACAGTTAACTATTTGCATGTTAATCCCTCCCAGAACTTTGTAAGTTTCTTGAGCCTCAGCTACTTCTTTTTCTTTTTTATATTTATTCTTCTCTACCTTTTCTCCCTATTCTTCCATGCCCACTCCCAGACTGTGTGGTCTAAATATAGAACAAAGTCAGTATTTACCTTGTCAAATTGAACATATTTCAATCGACAAATGTAAATATTATGAAGAGCATCAAAAATCATTGGATTAAGAGTTTCTTGGTTCAAATGACCAAATTGGCCAGTTGTCTTAGTGCTCTATAGAGGCAATCTCTTAAGTATCAGCCTCTTGACTTAAAATAAACCTCTCCCACCAGTTAAAAGAATCAACTCCACAATTGCCATTGATTAACCATTACTGCTGTGTGTTTTCCACTCTTTATTCTCACTATGAGTGTAGACAGCTAGGTGTCCTTCGATCCCTGGCAGACAAGTGGTAAGATTTATATGACTTTCTTGAAGTCAGGGAGGGCATCCCATCCAGCTCCTTGCTTCCGGCACCAAGCGCGGCATCTGGTATGGGTATGTGTCTTATCAGTGCTTCTGAAAGGAACAATTCTGATCTATAACCAAGGTTAGGATTGGGTGGAGAACTGTATAGAGGGATTAGCTTTTTCTTGGATTAATTCAAAAGAGAAGAGACTTCCAAGAAAGCAGGTAAGGGATCACAGCTCTCTATGAAGTCCATAGTATTTTTGATATTTTTGATGAATTCGTCTCTAACTAGTCTCAATTCAACAATTACAATTTTTTAAATCAACTCACATCACGGGTGTGAAGCAGAGGAGATAAAGAGGTGCTAAAAATGAAATTCAACTAAGAAAACTTGAAGATCTAATTGCCTTTAGTCACTCATTCATGAATTCCATTCTAACAAATAGAAAGGAGCTCTGAGGAGCTGTATAAAATGGAAGATTTTATAGGCAAAAGGAGGAGGGGCAAAGATGTTTTTAGTGATGAGTGCATTGTTTTAGGCAAGGTCACTTCCCTTTGGGGAAAGCTGGGCTCTATCAGCTGGGCTCTACTACCTCACTAGTGTTGACCAGGTAATTCCAAAATGGTTAAAGATCACATTCCTGGAGAGGCCATAATTATAATTAGGTTAGGTATTAAGTCTTAGTTTGCTGACATGGGGTCTAGCATGAGTAACTCCATTTTGGCCTTGTTGTTTCCTTTTTTTTTTTTTTTAAACAAAGGAGATCACATTAACATTCTGTTTGACTAAGATTTTTGTCTTATTTTCAGATTAATCTGGGGTACTGGTGAAAATAAAATAAAATTTATAATTATTTTTTTTTCTTTTCTAGCATGTCATTGAGATATTTTTTCCAGCTAATGATCAGATTAAAGATTACCAGAAGTTTCTCTTAGTAAATATTTTCTAGTTTACAATATTCTTTCTCAAGAGTTCCCACTAGGTACCAATAAAGCAGGTGAAGAAGTAGCATTAGTTTTCATATTATCGCAGGAAGAAAATTGACTCCAAATTGTCTCAGTAAAATTTGAACAATCCTTTGTTGCTGGAGTTAAGACTTTGGGTTATGATAAATGTTGATTAATTTATTTTCCTGCCAGTCCTTCAGGTCCAAGACCATGTACAAATAGGATGTTTACTGCCTAGCAGGGTTTCTACCAGTCTCCTCCTTTTCCATAAAATGAATATCAATTGTACGATCCACCTAAATAATGTCTAAATTACAGGAGCCTCCCTCAGCATGTAAGGGCACATATGGAGAACCAGCGACTGCAACTTCTGGCTGTATATTGGTCAGATGCTTAATAAAGCCAGCAATGAGGTCTGTGGCAATCTTGAAGATATTCAGTATATTAATTGCTCAGAGTTTCCTATTGCATGATCTATATAGAAGAACATATAGCCTATTATATAGAAAAATATTCCTTCTAAATGCTTTAAGAACAGAGAGCGGACTTTGAGGTCAGATAAATGAAGGAAATACTACATGCTGTGTGCTTCTCTGGGACATTCTGCAAGTGATGGGAGAGGGAGAGGGAGAGAATTTTAAGTTCCATGCTGAGTGCAGAGCCTCTTTCATGACCCTGAGATCATAACCTGAGTATCAAAGTTGGGTGCTTAACTGACTTAGTCACCCAGGCACCCCACTGACTTTATTTTTTTTTTTAATGATTTTATTTATTTATTTGGAGAAAGGACAAATACGAACAGGGGTAGGGGCAGAGAGAGAGAGAGAGGGAGCAAGAGAATCTCAAGCAGACTCTGCACTGAGAATAGAGCATGGAGTGGGTCTCAATCCGAGGACCCTAAGATCATGACTTGAGCCAAAATCAGGAGTTGGCCACTTAACTGAGTGAGCCACTCAGATGCCCTGCTATCTGGGACATTCTTAATGCATGTTATCATATTATAACATGATGATCTTGGAGAAACTGTTTAACATTGTTATCCCAGCCTTCCCAAATGTATCTGACCATTCTACATTCTCCTTCTCCTTCTTCATTCCCTTCTTTGCTACTCTTCCTTCTCCTTCTTTTTTGATAGGACATCTATTATTACTAAAATATTTTAACTTCTGATGCATTCTTTGGGAAAACCCTAGACAAGTTAGAATTTATTTGAAAATAAAGTCAGACTAGTAGAAAACTATAGCATTGTCTATGTTGTATAGTCCTGATGGTTTGCTCTCCTGGAATGGCTTTTTGATGCTATATTCTCATAGAATTCTTATAAAAATCTAATTTTACTCTTGCTACAAAATATTTTTTCAGGATATTGTCCATCCCAATGCTTACCACCTTCCCTATGAAGTTCTATATAAAAATGTTTTTAAGAAAAATTTCAGTTAATTACTAGAGAAATTTTGCTTCTCCCAAAGAAGGGATATTTCCCCCTCCTAGACAAAGAGCATTATCTGCAACACCATTTCCAATTACCAAAGCATCAATAAATGTATAATCTCATTTAACAAGACGTCAGGAATTGGTTTGGGTTAGAGTATGATTAATTCAGCAGCTCAGTGACCTTCATGGCATGCATGACTTCACATTTTTCTCTGCTCTGCCACCATTAGTGTCAAACTTGTTATCAGGCAACCTCAGTCACGGTTGTTAGGTGGTTGCAGAGCATCAGGAGTCAAATCTTCAGGCAGTAACATCTAGAAGAATAAAATATGCCCATCTCTCTCACAGTATATTCTTCCTGATTTTAAGGAGACATCTCCCAGAGGCCTCCTAGTTACCCCCTACCATTTTTTGGCCAGAACCAGGCTAGCTACCTACCTCAACAACTATTAGCAGAGGGAATGAGATTACGTGACTAGCTTAGATTTGTCAGAATCTACCCCTAATCCACATAGTTACCTGAATAAAAGAAAGTTGTGTTAATCAGGAAGAGAGAGGAATAGATCTTGAGTATGAGCTGCAGTGTTTATTAACAATGCTTAGAGGGTCTCTTTCTCATTCTAAAACAGAAAGCTTATAATTAAATATGTGAATGATGCATGTGTCTTCATGGCTTTCCTTTTTTTATTTTTAAATTTTATTGTATTTTTAAATTTAATTAATTAATTAATTTTTTTCAGAGTTCCAAGATTCATGTTTATGCACCACAGCCTGTGCTCCATGCAATACATGCCCCCTTTAATACCCACCACCAGGCTCACCCAACCCCCAACCCCCCTCCCCTCCAAACGTCTTCATGGACTTCCTATATGTACTCTATTTTTTTTCTCTTCCTCTTGATATCAATTTAAATTTCTGTTCTCCTACTTATGATTTTTTCTATACCATTTTTGGCATGTATTTCTGAGGTTCACTTTGAATGTTTTTCAAAATGATGTATAATATATGAAAGTGACATCTAACACATCAGGTGCAAATTAAGGAATAGAAGGTGGATGGGTAACTACTCTGAGTTTGGACATATAGGATTCATTGACATTCCAGCAGAATAGTTAGAACTTGTCAGTTCAATGCGACTTTGGTCCACGCCTTTAAAAACATGGTTACAGTAATCAAATTCCCAAGGATGGCAGTAACAGTGAATATTCTCATATAATTAACATTTCTAATTTATAGACAAGCAATAGGTGTACTTATTGTCACAGGTAGAATTTAATTAGCCAAGACAAATAAATTAGGTTTTACACTTTTATCAGTATAGTGGAATTATGGAGGCTGGTTTGGAACTTCAGGCCATTGAAAATACCATATGACCTCTCAAGGAAATTAATTTTGCCAACTGCCATTTTGAAAAGTTCTAATTAGATTAAACCATATCAGTATTATTGATTTATTTACTAGAGTGGATGCCATATAGCGCATTTTCTTGGAATTTTGGAAAGTACTTCAAAGACCTTTTTTCTTAATGTACAACTGCATGCCCAATGAGATGGAAGTTTTCTTGGAACTGGGTGCACGTCAGTTGGGCCATAGGGAGAGAAAATTTACAGGGACTAATCATAGAAACTTAATAATAATAATAATAATAATAATAATAATAATAAACATAAAGCAAAATATAAAAAACACCTCACTTTATTTTTGTCATGTGGGGGCCTAATTTATAGTATATTTCTTTTTGTATAAGAGTCTTATAAGATATAGAACGCATAGTTAAATATATTTTTAAGAAGTAGACTGTGTGGTAATTGGAAATACTATAGAGGAGAGATAGATATTAGAAAGGCAATTTTAGAGGGAAATAAATGAATATTGGGAAGACTTAAGCAATGTATAATAGTTATGGTTAATAGTGATCTAGAGAGAAATGATTCAGTTATATAATATATAGGATAAGTATTTAAAAGGATTTGTAGGTGAAGAGATATAATTAATAATAGGGTTATGCAAACTTGGGAACACCTTGTATTTCGGTTGCTTGAACTAAAACATACTGAATTTATACAATTATTTAAACAAAGTAATAACACATTGGAATCAACAAGAATCCTGGAGGCATGGACATAATAAATAGGAAGACAAAATTTGATATTCTTGTAGCCAGAAAAAGAGGGAAAAGAAATAAAAGTGTGATTGTTATTAAATTATTCCTATATGATGTGTAATGTATGTTTCTTGGTATCCCCATGAAATAATTCATAAAAGCTGAAATTTCTCACGAATACTTTTTGGGTAGCTTATATTTCAGGAGCATGTAAGTCCTGCTCTCAGGTTAGTTTAGCTGAAACTTGGGAAGACAGCCAAACTTATGCTTTCCATTAGTTGGATTTTGTTCTGTAAGTGGACTTATCTCATGTTTGTATTTATTCCATTTTTTGGAAGAAGATATTCCTTCCTTTCTTTCTCCATTGCAGAGGACTAAAATTATCTTGGGCTCAGCTCTATTACTTTCTCCAAAGTACTTACACAAGGAGCATATCCCCATTTCACCACAAGCCAGCACTCCCTCAGAAAGACCCTCCTGTCTTTGGGATAGGCATAAATGATGCAGGTATGTGACATTATGGGGAGTGAGATAGGATGTCATATGCAGTCTTCTAATAACATTCATTGTTTGCCTTTGGACAGTCCTTGCTCATGGATGACTTCCTGTGAACCTGTGAACACCTAGAGAACTTCTCTAGAATTCCTGTGAGGACTTTCAGAATGCATGGCTTTTATCTTTGTCATAGTCTTCTCTGCCTGTTTCAGGTTGTGTATGTATGTCTGTGTGTGTGTATGGGCACACATTGGCACGCAAGTGTTTTATACACTAATTCTCTTAATGATTCCAACTGTCTTCCAGAAAATTCACAAAATTTGTGCCCACCAGGGTACTTTTCTGGTATCTGTTTATTTTTATTTTTATTGAATTTTGGAAGGAAAGAGAAATACATGAAGTTCATCAAGTCAGCTATTTTAGACCAGTCACAGGTGTATATTGAGACTTTAAAATACTGTATGTTCAGTATGAACATTGGGCCCAGCCAATGGACTGGTATTCAGCTTTTTCTTAATAGGTTAACTAAACTAAAATAGATGCACTTATTCACACATCATGGTTTCATGTTAAGGGGAAAACATCCATTTGGCCCAGGAAAGCTCTTCCTAGAAATGACCTTGAATATACCAATTTTTGTGTAACCCAACTCATGTAATTCCTATTTGGGCTTTAAATATTAGCTTAAAAGTGGGCTCTGGTTTTATATTTAACTTTTTGTCATTAGTGACTCATGGTATTGTGTCTGAATGTGGAAAGCATTATAAGTAAAAGGAGGATTGATGGGATATGGGCTGTACTTTCTGCTTGCTGTTACTTTTCTACTCTCCTTTTAAAGCTGAAATATTAAAGTTTGATTTGTTGATTTTTTTTTCAAGTATAATTAATGTACAATGTTACATTAATTTCCAGTGCATAACACATTGATTCAACAATTCTGTGCACTCCTCAGTGCTCACCATGGTGAGTGTAGTTACCATATAGAATTATTACAGTATTATTAACTGTATTCCCTATGCTGTAGTTTTCATCTCTGTGACTTATTTGTTTTGTAATTGGAAGTTATGAGTATTGATGAGTATTGCTAAATGCATATTCAAGCTAATAACTCTCAAATACTCTCAGTAAAGAATCAATGTTCAGGATGTTAGAGTCAAAGCAGGCCAAGAATCATGGAGCCGGTTTTGAGCTTGGAATTAAAAGACCTCAGACAAAGCTTGATACTGTCACTCTTCATGCTCCCCTCCCCCAACTTCCCCACCCCCTACCCCCCACCCACCCAAAACAAGATAGTCCTCTCTGCCTTGCTGTCCTCTTAGTTTCCTCTTCTGGGAATAATACCATCTTTCCATTGTTGTTGAGAGTAAATGAGAAACATCCCTGGCACTTAACAAGTGCTCAGTAAATTTAATTTAGATCTATCAATAATTGCCTAGCAATAATTACAAGTCTAGCCTCCACTGCTACTTTCCATCCCTATATTTTCCTTTCTCTTCCTGCTGTGGTTCTCCCATGCTTTGGGATCACTATGATATGAAGTGCTTCTTCTGATACTCTGGTTCTTGCATTTGGCCCTATTCATCTTTTTCTTGACTTATTCATAAATATTAGATCAACCTTACAGCCAGGATTTTATTTTTTGTGTGTGCTCTTTCTTCACCCTTTTCTGCCCAAAAATTGTATTTTTGGTTCTTTCCCTTCTCCGTCAATGTCTGCCAAGCCAAAAGAGCATGTTGGATGGCAGACTTCTTACATATTTCATTCTTTTAGATAGATCATGAAATAACATTAAATGTAGTCATTTAATTAGTAAAATAAAATAATTATAAAACAGGAAATATAGAAGTATTATAAATTCTACTAAAAAAAGGTAATCATAAAATAATGTTATTGAAAAAGTAATAGATTGTTAGTATTTTCACTTTTTATATTTATTGTACCATATAAAATTTTTAAATCATTAATAAGCCAACTTTTCTTTAAGTGTTACTCTGAGTTCTGTTTTGGCTTTAGTAATGCCAAGATAGGAGTAATAATAATAAATGGGAGTAATAATCACATGGCAGATTTGAAGTTCAAGTTTCATACACTGCCCTCTTCCCTGAAAAAGACACACACTCCGTCAAGTTCAGTCTATGCAAACTCTGTTTCCCTCTCAACTCCCCTCTCCCTTTTGCACATACACAGAAACACACACACTCAAGTGCAAAAATTCATGATTCTTATGTAACACCTAGGTCACATATATGAAAGTTAGTGTACTCTACCAATATAAGGGTCAAAAATTAAAATCCAATGCAAAGTTGAGTTATAAAACTCACACTGACACTCAATAGGTGAAGAAATACTCAGGTAAGACTTTTCTCTCTCTTTTTTTTTAAGATTTCATTTATGCGAGTGAGCGAGCGAGCGAGAGAGCATACAAACTGGGGCAGAGACAGAGGGAGAGAGAGAAGAAGCAGGCTTCCCTATGAGCAGGGACACTGATGGCGGTGCTCGATCCTAGGACCCTGGGATCATGACCTCAGCTGAAGGCAGAGGCTCAACTGACTGAGCCACCCAGGTGCCCCTGAGAGCGGGGAGTTGAGCGGGAAACAGGGTGTGCATAGACTGAACTTGAGGGAGTGTGTGTTTCTAGCAGGGAGGAGGGCCCTGTATGAAATCTCTAGAGTTTGTAAACATACTAATCAGCTTAAGTGTTTTCTAGAAACTGGCACTAAGCTGCCAACTTACTGCTAGCAGTTACTCATCTAGATCCAAGACATGGATCCAAGTTATATAGAGACCAAAATATCAGAGGGTTTTTTTTCTCCCCCAGGAATCTACCAGAATGTCATTATGCGTCAATCTTGCAGATACATTTTGGAGTTTGAACAATACTTGAAATACAGGACTATGATAAATAGAAATTACTCCTCCTTTTCCTCTCTCAAATTGTGTTCTTATAAATCTTCTTTAAATTCTGGGTTTCCCTATCCCAATGGATACTTAAAGTGCAAATGGGAACAGGAATCTTGAACATATTTATCTCTTCTATAGTGAAACATAATGACTTCTTGTTGAGGAGTGTTAAACAGTTTTTCTTTTTTGAAGATTTATTAATTTATTTGAGAGAGAGAGGTAGGGGGAGGGACAGAAGGAGAAGGAGAGAAAGTTTTAAGCAGACTCCTCGCTGAGCATGGAGAGCTCAATGCAGGGCTCAATCTCATGGCCCTGAGATCAGGACCTTTGCCAAAACCAAGAGTCAGCACTTAAGTGACTGCACCACCCATACATACCCAAATAAGTTCAAAAAAGTTAAATAATTTAATCCTGCTCTCCATTTCCCTAAAATACTGAGGGAAGATAGCAAGAGAAAGAATTATAAATCAAGTCAAAAATACTGGTACAGAATGTTCAAACTCCAAAACGTATCTGCAAAGTTTATATATAATGACATTCTGGTAGATTCCTGGGAAAAAAAATCCTCTGATATTTGGTCTCTATATAACTTGGATCCCTGTCTTGGATCTAGATGAGTAACTACTACCAGTAAGTTGGCAGCTGAGTGTGAGTTTCTAGAAAACACTTAAGCTGATTGGTATGTTTACAAACTCTAGAGATTCTATATGAGCAAAAAATGGCTTAAGCAACACAAACAGGCAAGATTTATCTTTAAATTTGGTCTACGCATTGTCAGTGATTAAAAAGTAGATGGACAGGAATGAATGCAAGAAAACCAACAGTGATAAAACATATGGTGTTCTAATATTACTATAACTCTTTAAGCTGTATTTGCACATTGATATCAAATGTTTTAAGACTAAAAACAATGGTATGAGTATAGCAGATATTTTCTGTCCTTTTTGGGTAAACACCTTTCCTAGATTTGGTGAATTCCTTACTTTATATTATGCATCCCACTTTTCCAAGGTAAAAGTCAGAAACTTGCTTTTCTAGGCTCCCTTGCACCTAAGGTACAGGTGTATGACCTTGATTCTGCCAGTCACATGTTAGCATGGGAGGTCTCTAACTGATAGAGAATGGTGTGAAGAAGGTGGTGCAATAGGAATTTCATTCTGATAACAAGCAGAGTGGAGTGTAGCAAGGCAATGCCCAATTTCAGAAGTGGCAGTGGTGGATGGACAGCTTCTAGCATGATGTTGGAAAAGTGAGGTATGGTGCTTGTGTCCAGATAAAGGCCGTAGTTTTTTCCAGAGAAGTTGTCCTATTTATTCCTGGTTGTACAGCCTTTAAGCCTATTCTTCAGAAGGCTGTAAACTGCCTGACCTCCCTTATTGTGGGAGGCCACAATAAGGCTTGAGACGAGGACCAAACCAGGCCCTGACTTGCGCCTCCTTTAAAGTCCGAATAACCTAACAAAAGGTTTAGGACGGGAAAAGTTGAGTAGCACTGAGAAAGAGTCTGTGCTATGTGTTGTGTGCTCGCGTACGTGACTTCCCACACACTTGCTAAACAAATGAGAACAATTCGGTTGGGGTCATAAGTTCGTGGCTGGTCCTTGCTGCCCTAGTACAGCCCATAAATTACTTTCAGGTTTGCTGTATCAATACAGAACAATTGTACTGGCATCAGCCGTTTGGCGTCATGAGGTCTGCTTATAGTTAAATGTGAAACTTAGTATGGGAACTCGTGGTTGTTTAACTAGACACAGATGTATTGCTTCTCCTATTATCACTCTATATATGGCCTTAATGCTTTGAATAAACTTAGCACTGTTGGACATCCTCCTCAGTGTTCCTCCTGCCCCCACCTCTCTGCTTCTCAAGTTCTTTTCTTCAACCTCTTACCCCCATGTTCCTGGTCAATTTGTCATGCCGGCTGCGGCACCTCATCTAGTTCATTTTCTACTTAAACTGTCAGAATGTGTTCTATAGTTTGCAACTCACAACTCTGATTGGTACAGTATGTAATATTATGGTATTACTACTGTTATTGCTACTGCTTATATTTTTATGGAACTTTTAGCAGTTTTGAAAAAATGTCTTTAAAGCCTTGTTTTAAAAATGGTCTCTTTCAATTCTGTCTTTTTAAAAAGATTTTATTTATTTATTTTAGGGAGAGCGAGATTGACATTTCACACATGAGTGAGGGGATAGACAGATGGGGAGGGAAAGAATCCCAAACAGACTCCGCATGGAGCCCAGAGCCCACCTCCTGGCTTGATCCCACAGCCCTGAGAGATCATGACTCTAGTCAAAACCAAGAGTTTGATGCCTGACCCAGTAAGCCATCCAGGCACCCCTCTCTTTCAATTCTCATATCAACTGTAACACTTAGAGTATGGCAATATTCATAATTTTTCTGTGACATATATGGAAGCTGTGAACCAGTGAGGCTAAGTGATTTGTTCTGTCACAGAGCTAATTGGTGGGGATAGGAGTAGAAACTAACATCATTTTTGCTTTGACTCTATTGACTTCACCATTATTAGTTACACAAAGAAACAAGCTTTCCCTCATGCTTGCTTAAGCTCCTTGATTTCTTATATGGCTAATAGAAAATATTCCACCAGAGAGACATTCTTTTTAAAAGATTTTATTTATTTATTTGACAGAGGTTACAAGCAGGCAGAGAGGCAGGCAGATAGAGAGAAGGAAGCAGGCTCCCTGCTGGGCAGAGATCCCAATGTGGGACTTGATCCCAGGACCCTGAGATCATGACCTGAGCTGAAGGCAGAGACTTTAACCCACTGAGCCACCCAGGCACCCCCAGAGAGACATTTTGAAAGTAGAATTGTTGGATACATAAACATTCTGTGTTATAAGTGACTTGCATCCTGCATGCATTCAACTTTTACCGAAGTGAATTTACTCTGGGGTATTGCCTCTTTCTGCCATATTTCTTGATCAACTGCCTCCAACTCCCAGATTGGGTGAGAGTTATACCTGCACATCACCACAGTGAATAGTTGAGGGAGGAACAGACACATGATCCAGTGAGATGGCTTCTGGATAATTCTGCCTCCCCTTAGAGAGGCATGTTATTTTCTGCTGATTTTAAACAAGAAAGGCTGCAGGCCTAGACTTCAGGAAGCTATATTATCCTCATAATGTGTAGAAAAATCCAGCCCACAGGAGAGCATTGCTGGGAGATGGCTCCTGATGCTATTGTCTGAGTCCTTGAATTCACTGGATATTTCAGTAACATGAGCCCCTAAATTCTCTCTGCTGCTAAACCCAGTTGGGTACAACCAAAAGAATTTTAATTGATTCTTTTTGCCCTTCTAGCTTTCTTGGGCTTCACCAGTGAGGTATAATCAAATAGAACAATAGTGCTCAATTTCATGCCAAGAAATAATTCTACCAGCTAAAAATCTATGTTGCTTTCAAACTTAATGACTTTCTTTTATGTGGAAGGACTCCAAAGATTGTTTTCTCAAATCTAGGCAAAGCCTTACTGGGAAAGCAATGCATCCAATATTAGGAATGTTTAACTTTCTGAATGTTTTCTGTGTTAAATCTGTCCCTCTTTTATTGGTATTCAATAATAATAATGAAGTCTTTTCCTAGTTTACTTTCTCTAAATCTAGAAATTGTGCTAGAATCTCCATTACTAGACAGAAAGGACAGAAAATGTTCTTAATGTGGTTTTTTAAAATTATTAATCAATTTATTGAGATTTGCAAATTTGGAAACTTAGAAGATTTTTGAGATTTTAATTTTAGTTCAGAATTTTATTCTATCTGTACTTCTAAAATATTTTCCAATTTAAGGTACATTTAAGTAATTTTTAGTCCCATTTATAGACAGTATACTCAACATCTTGAGATAATTTAAAGTGCATATATACATATATATATTTTTTTAAGATTTATTTTTTTGAGAGAGAGAGAGGATGCAAGGGCGAGAGGGGTGGAGGAAGAGAATCTCATGCAGACTCCCCACTGAGCATGGAACCTGACATGGGTTTGATCTCAGGGCCCACAAGATCAAGACCTGAGCCAAAACCAAAAGTTGGATGCCCAACTGACTGAGCCACCTAGGCATCCCTAAACTGCATTTTTAAACCTTTTCTTTTTAAGTACTTTAATATCTGACTTAAACAACACCTCCTTAGTATTTAAGTAGTTTCTTATAAAACTAATATATTCAAGTTAAAGAGACCATGAACTTCATGTTCTAAGTAGTCAGTAACTAATGCATTTCGTAAGATGTTACCGTAAGTCAAAAGTTGATTCAATTACTCCTTTTAAGTTGGCATTATAAGCTGTCATTCTACTCAACCAAATATTACAGGTACAAGAAATTCCAAATTTGCACAGGTGATTTCTTTTTTTTTTTTTTTTTTTTTTTTTTTTTAAAGATTTATTTATTTATTTATTTGACAGAGAGAGATCACAAGTAGGCAGAGAGGCAGGCAGAGAGAGAGAGAGAGAGGAGGAAGCAGGCTCCCTGCTGAGCAGAGAGCCCGATGCGGGACTCGATCCCAGGACCTGGAGATCATGACCTGAGCCGAAGGCAGCGACTTAACCCACTGAGCCACCCAGGCGCCCCGCACAGGTGATTTCTTAATCCCTACCCAGGGTTAGCCAAACTGTATAGTTAGAGGGAACAGTCCTCACAAGACAGTCCTTATTTCGGATACCAGCTGCAAGCGTGGGGTCTCCAGGGCTACCCTTACACATTGGGTGCCACTCCAGAGAGTATCGCCAACCAGGGAAGCTCATGTGAGCTCTGATATACAGAATTTTTAATGGGGCTCAATCGTATACTGTCTGTGTGGCTGGTCTTATGTCTCTAGTCCCACTAGAAGATCAGGCCAGTGCCTTTAGTCTCTAGTTACTCTAGAGGACACAACTGATAAAGCATGGGTTAAAGACCCCATGTAAATCACATTGTTAGACTCTCTGGTGACCACAGGCCCCCAGCAAACAGACACTCCTACCAGGCAGGATATGCCAGATGGCTAGAGATCGCTTCCCAGGAGCTGAAGGCCATGGACAGACTCTTCGCATAAGGTTAGTTCTTTAATATAATCCGAAAGTACGATTTCCTTAATTTTGATGATCTTCAACATTCTGTAGCTGATTTTAAATTCTTGTGGGTTTGAAGGATATTACTCACTGTGGAAGGTAATTACTATCCTAGCAAATTCAGATTATTTTCCTCTTAGCTTTTGACCTGGCAATCGGTCTGAAACTGTGGCCATCTTAGGCAATTCTCACAGTTCACAAACAGTGAGAACAACTATGGTTCTTGGCTGTCTTAAAACATTCTAGATTTGCATTAAATGTAGAGTTGGCTGGATTGGTAGTTAGAGGAGTACCTTGAGATACGCAGTAAAAAGTTCTGTATGAGTAAATATTGTTTGGACTCTGCAAAATGGCACATAATATTGATCTTACATTAGCAAGCTCTTCGAGAGAAGAGCAGTACGTTTTCATGTTGCTGCAGTAACTGTGAGTGAATTCCTCCGAAAGCCCACTTAGCAGCCACTGTTTAGACATAAAGAATGTTAATATGCCTTGAGGTAATTCTGCAAAGTAATAGAAAATCAACACTTTGGGATGCTCTGATTTTTGAAAAAGCATAGAGATTTCTCTCTGAAAAGCATGCTGACAATACGCAGTTGCCATTACATGCTCAAAACAAAGGGAAATCACTCTATTTGCGAGGACTTGGGAAGCCGCCTATGCGCTTGATTGGGCCAGTCCTGCCCGGATGGCTGCATAACACAGTTCACAGTGTTGCTTGTCAATAACAGAGCAGGAGGCCTCCAAGAGTGGCCAGCTCAGCTAGCAAACTGCGGCTGTGTCTTTGTGGTTTGGGAGTATGTCATGTCCTCGGCCTCTTAGACTCCCAATTACCAATTTCAGTGTAGTTGATTATTTCATGGATTTACATATGCCTCTCTGTTTCCTTAGAAGAATTGTATCCTAGGCAAAGATGGTGAGGTTTTAAGGAATTTATTTGTTTATTTATTTGTTTGTTTGGACAAGCTTCGGACCCCTTGTTAAAGAAGAACTTCCATATCGTTGTGACACGTAGTAGGCAGTTTTGCTCTCAAATACAGCTAACATGTCAACATACCATATCGAAGTTGAAGTAAACAGGGTGGTATAGCCAAGTATGCATTATAATGTAGGATCTAAGTGAAATCACAACTATGGAATGTCTTCTCTGCATAGAGCAAATGCATAGCATTACAAAGGAGCCAATTATAAGGGAATACAGACATCAAAAAACTAAATTTGTGATACAGGATATGCTTTCTATTCAAACATTAAACAATAAGACCTGTAGTGGGTCTATTGCTGCCTTAACTGATAAGTAACAAGGAGCATTAAACAGTATTTGCAATAATTATAAAGTGATGAAGATTTAAATACTGTTATTACTACTGTGGTAATAAATAAGGAAATATCAAATTTTCACTTAGAAGTTTGTGAAACTCTGGGGCGCCTGGGTGGCTCAGTCAGTTAAGCATCTGACTCTTGGTTTATGCTCAGGTCCTGATCTTGCAGTTGTGAAATCCAGCCCTGCACTGGCCTGTGTGCTTAGTGCAGAGCCGGCTTCAGGTTCTTACTCCCTCTCCCTCTGTCCTCCTGCCCACTGCTTCCGTGCTCTCTTTCAAGTGCATAAATAAAATCTTTAAAAAAAAGTTTGTGAAAATGTAAGATGTAATTTTGTGTGTGTGTGTGTATGCATGTTTTGGGGGTGAATGATGCTGGCCAAAGACTGAATTCTAGGTCAGTTGATTTCAGAAATGCAAACTATTCTCTTTTAATCAGTGGTTCACTGAATGGATTTTGAGAGATGTCTTATTACCCTTTGCAGGTTTCCCCACGTTATCTCCCTTCGTTATTCTCAGTCTGTTTCCTCAGTTTACTGTAAGCAGTAAAGAAGAAGGAAAAAAAAAAACTTAGGGGCCCCTGGAGGAAGTAAGGGAGATTATTTTACACCTCATACACAGTCTTGGTGGTGAACACGGGATGAACAGGTTGATGCAGCTTCAGAGAAGAAAGGCTTTTGGAAAAGGAGAGTAAAACAAGCTGAATGCCTGCAATCTGCAGCAGGAAGGAGAATTTGGGGAAAATGGTCCTGGGAGATGAGCACGAGGTGGCTTATGGTAGTTCCCTGACAACAGCTGAGGAGTCCGTGATGATTTCCGGAATGTCAGCAGTCATCAAAGCATATGAATTTTATCTGTTCTAGAAACATTGTGTGTATTTGTGAAAGCATATTGCCTGTCTATCAGTGTCTCAATACTTGTTTGATCTTTTCAAAAAAACCTGTTGTGGGGTTGTTATTCCCATCTTAGGTATGAGGAGGTTGAGGCACAGAGATGTTAAATGCTTGCCTAAGATCCCGTATTTTGTAAGTAGCAGAGCCAGGTTTAGAATCTAAAGCTTATTTCTGAATACTTTCCCATGCAGACAGTTGAAGGGATTGGCTGACTGAGCCTAGATTTGGGATATGGAGTGTTTACATGGAGCTTCTAGAATGTCCTGAAATATTGTTTTAGTCCTTTTTTTTTTAAATTTTTTTTAAAGATTTTATTTATTTATTTGACAGACAAAGATCACAAGTAGGCGGAGAGGCAGGCAGAGAGAGAGGGGAGGAAGCAGGCTTCCTGCGGAGCAAAGAGCCTGATGCGGGGCCCGATCCCAGGACCCTGGGATCATGACCTGAGCCGAAGGCAGAGGCTTTAACCCACTGAGCCACCCAGGTGCCCCCCCCCCTTTTTTTAAATTGGCATTCAAGTCTCTCATGCTATAACACACTTAAAATCAGGTGCTTCGAGTGTGAACGTTTTCCGAAGTCATCGAGTTTGTGGATTTTTCCCCGAACTCGTTTTCACATGCTTCTGAGCTCTTAAGTCTTTACAGCATGAAGTGAGAAGTCTACTGTAGCTATCCATGGGCTTCTCCAAATTACCTTCTCAGCCCCACTTAGAGCTGGATGTGTGAGCTAGCAGTGCATGAAGAAGTTCATTAGAGAAAGAAATTGGATTTGATTAATTTTTTTCTAAACACTGATTGACTAAGACAGTCCATTTTGTTAACATTTATATTGCAGTGAAGTTTAATTATGGATTATTTTGCCATAAGGCAAGCTAGACTGACATAAAACAGAGAGTGAAAGTTTACAGTGCTATATAAATACTTATTTCTAATTTTCTGCTAATTACTTTTCTATTGTACTTATGGTTTTAGGCAAATGCTTTCATAAGTACACACAATTGTGTTCCTGAAACAAAAATTCAGAAAATAGATAAAGACATAGAAATACATCATAAGAAATACAGAATCGGTATACAGTGTGACAACTTTTATATGTATCCATTAATTTTCCTCTATTGACTTGACATCAATGGTCAAGTCAGTCAAAAAATAGATAAACCAGTAAGCCATCTGATGCGGCTATTTCAGAACAGTGATTTTGTTCTTGCATATCATTAGGTGTGCGGATGGTAGAATGCTTCTCCAACTGCAGGACACTAGCCTAATAAATTCTGTCACTAGAACTTGTCCTCCCCACCCACCCCCAATGCTTTTATATGAGTTTGCTTCTTAAAGTGATTAAGAGATGGTAGATATGCTTTGGAATTAGTCAGGTTCATTAAAGATTTTTGTTATTAGTTAGAGAGTACATTTTTAGTGTGAAAAAGAACTAAAAAAGAAAAGTGATTGGGTGGGGAAAGAAATGCTGAGGAAGATATTTATAGTCAGGGGCAAAAGTCCAAATTTTAATTGTGTGTCCAAGTTCATACTTGGTAATTGCTGTTCATGTTGGTTTCTGACATAAAAATTTGGTTAGATGTGCCAATCAGGCAAGCATCAAGTGGAATTGGGAACACATTACTCTCGGGTCCCAAAACAGTTCTGTTTTACTGACCTACCTTGGGTAATGGAGGCTATAAACTGAAGGGTAAAAATATATTAAATAGTAAATCTGAAGTTCTCAAGTTTAACTCAAATCATGTCCTTAGTTGATCACCAAGAACCCCAATAAAAATGATTTCCTGGTTTGCAGCAGCACGATAAGACATTTGAGGAGAGGAAGGTTCAGTTCATCAGTATAATTAGCATCTGGGTTTACAGCTGTAGCAATAAAAATTCTGGTGTAATGGAACAAGGAACTAACTTGCTCAAAGGAGTGAGTGCATTTCTTTCAGTGTTTTCTTTGAAAGATGAGTTTTTGTGCTATAACTTTTCTAGCACTTCATATGGAAACTTAGTGAACACTGATATTTTCAAATTTTGTTCAACTTTGTTTTATTGTACTGCAAATACTAATTTGCTCAGAATAAATTACATAATTTACATAATTACATATAATGTAATTACAATTACATTATAATTACATGATAATAAAAAATAAATAATCAACATAAAGAGTAAAAAAAAAATTGCCTGAAACCTTTCTTCTGCCTTTGTTAGATCTAAAATAACCATTGTACACCTTTGGGTATATATCTTCTCAGACATATGCATAACCTGCCACTTTAATGAATTGCTGTATGAGTTCTAGAAATTTTGGGGTGGAGTCCTTTGGGTTTTCCATGGAAAGTATATCATCGGCAAAGGGTGAGAGTTTGACTTCTTTGCTGATTTGGATGCCTTTTATTTATTTTTTTGTTGTCTGATTGCTGAGGCTAGGACTTCTAGTACTATGTTGAATAGCAGTGGTGATAGTGGACAGCATGCCATATTCCTGATCTTAGCAGAAAAGCTCTCAGGTTTTCCCCATTGACAATGATATTTGCTGTGGGTTTTTTCACAGGTGGCTTTTGTGATATTGAGGTATGTACCTTCTATTCCTACACTGTGAAGAGTTTTAATTAGGAAAGGATGCTGTACTTTTGTCAAATGAATTTTTAGCATCTATTGAGAGTATCATATGGTTCTTGTTCTTTCTTTTATTAGTGTATGGTATCGCATTGATTGATTTGTGGATGTTGAACCAAATTTGCAGCTCAGGAATAAATCCCGCACTTGGTCGTGGTACATAGGAGTATAGAATGTTTCCAGATATATGTCTGATGCAAAATATTCAATACCCACATTTCAGAAACAAATTCAAGAAGTTTTGTCTTTTAGAGCTTGATTAGATTTTCTGGTTTCCTTCTCATTCTTTTCTAATCTCTCATTTGTACATTTGTTGGATGTAAGCTTAAATAGCTTACATCCAACAAATGTACAAATAAGCTAATGCTTATTAACTAGCTAATTGCTAAATATCTTTTACTTTGGAGAGTCAGACATGTTTCAATTTCCTCTTAACTTTCCTGAGTTCAGATTAATACATTTCAATATATACATTGGAGATTTACAACAAGTCCAGAAATACATTAGAGGCTGGGAGCAATAGCAAAGTATAAGAAGGGATCATTTTCTAAGCCTTAGAACATATCTTTTTTTCTCTATCATCTCTTTAGTTCTCTCTGCAAATTTTCAAGTGCCTGCTGATGTCCCATAGATCTTTCAAATCAAATATGTCCCATGCTGCACTCATGTTCCCTCTGTTGAATGCCCCACATTATCTCCAGAGAGTCTATTAATAAAGCAAAACTTACCTTTAACTAGTTGTAATAAGGGAGAATGTGAACCTGACAGAGTGTTAGTGGTCTCTCAGAAGTTTATCTTTTTCTCAGCTCCTCAGAATTATGGCATCTAGGCTTACGTGGCTTGAAGCTGGCCCCTAAAGATGGAAACTAATTGTAGTTGCACTAAATCATCCAGAGAAAGTCTTGATAAGCAAACTTTTGTTGGGAAGTGGGCTGTTTGCTCAGGTGAACAGACTCTTATCTTTAAATAAATTTATCTGTAGGAATTTCCTAAAACAATTGGTGGAATTATTTTTTTTGCTTTAGAGTCTTATCTTTCTCTGGAAAAGTTTTTCTGGAACAAAGAACTCTATCATGTTGACATAGGTGGTCTACAGACGTGTCTAAATCATGTGGACACAGATGGTCTCAGTTCTCACCTCACTAAACCAGGTCCTACTAAGATATTTCCTGCTGGAGTGACTGGTGATACCCACTATTCCCTTTTCCTCCCAGGGATAAGGATGTAGTGTTATTTCCATTTTCCCATCCTCTGAATGGAAGCTCTCACCCTCAAATCCTATACTTTGAAATTGCTTCCCAAATACTCTCTCAGCATCTCTTTTGTCACCACTCTTTCTTTCAAAGGTTAGAGTTTTATTTCTGAAATAAGTAACTGACTGTGTAACTTCTCTCCTAAAGATTTACAATAGTTTCACCATGTATCTGTATAAACATCATGTTGGTTTAATATACATATACAATATATAATATGTATTGATGCAGTTTCAACATATGATTTTCATTCATCAATTATACTTCAATAAACTTGGAAAAAAAATGCCTAACACTAAGGAATAAAATCTGAACTTTTATCACACTGACTTCAAGATCCTTCCTGAGCTGATTGCATCCTCTTAATTCACTTCACACTATTTATTTTTGTGTGTGTGTGATGATTTCCTTAATGCGGCATAGAATTTTCAGAATTTGGTCTTCTGTGTGCACTCTTCTCCCATTTCTCTGCTCAAAGGCTAGCAATTTAGTCTCTTTATTTCCTGTCCCCACCCCCCGCCTCCCCTGTAAATTACTGTCTCTTTGTTTGCTTCCTATTTCTCTCAGCCTTCCTTCTCATCTTGTGTCCTCATTCATCAATGTTGTTGAATAGTGTCCTGGGATTATGTCCTTGGTTCACAACATTTTGTATTTTCTGTCTTCTTTTCAAGTGATTTTGGCTGTTTTAATGCATCTGCATCATCATATTTGATGGCTCTCCGATTCACATCACTCTCCCTTAACCCTGCATTGGGCTCCACATGCAGACTCACCCATGCTCCCCATATCCCCCTGGGATTCCTGCAGGCATCTCAGATTCAACATGTTCCAACCAAACCCTCTATCTCCCTTATCACATTTATCATCACCCATCTGCTGTCTCCTTTGCCTGTTGTATCCCGTCACCCATCGTGCCTAGCCGATTTTACTTAGAGTTTCTTACATCTTTCCCATCATCTCCATCCCACCGCCTTTACCCCAGTTTAGTCCTTATCATCGCTTGCTTGAGATCATGTGACAACTCTCTAATTGCTCTCTCTGACACTGTAGCATTATCAAATAAAACTGCATTGAGCCATGTGTGTTTCTAAAATGTGGAATTGCTTTATCTTAAAACTCTTCAATGGTTCCTAAGAGCTTACAGAATAAAGCTCAAGCTTCTGAGCATGCAGTATAAAATCTTTTATAATACTTGGTCCCTCTGAATCTATTCTACCTCACCTGCCTCATGTTTGCATTTCAGCAATTGTGATTTTTTAAATTCTTTGCCTTTGGGGTTGTATTTATGATGTTTCCTTTGCCTGGAATTTACATACTCCCCAGTTCTTCTGAATAATACTATTACTCTTTAAGAGTCTACTGAGCATTTTTCTTTCTTTTCTTTCTTTTTTTTTTTTCTAAGATTTTCTTTATTCATTTGACAGAGATCACAAGTAGAGAGGCAGAGAGGGAGAGAAGGGGAAGTAGGCTCCCCGCTGAGCAGAGAGCCCCATGTGGGGCTCAATCCCAGAACCCCGAGACCATGACCCAGCCAAAGGCAGAGGTTTAACTCACTGAGCCACCCAGGTGCCCCTACTGAGAATTTTTCTTAGACTTCCATGATAAGGTAGCTTAGCTTCTGTATTCTCATAGTACCAGTGCCATACTATTGAACATACTGTAATGAAATTATTTGTTTCAGGCTGCTCCTGGGGGATTCTTTAGGACTTTGGCCATGTCTTGCTTTTGTCTGTGTTAGTTAATCAACATACAATGAAATGGGTTCTTTAATTATTATTGTCATTTTACCCATGAGAATTTGAAGTTTATGGAAATTTAGTACTTTTCCCAAAGTTATGTTGCCAGCAAGTGACAGAGCCTGAACTTGAACTCAGATTTCCCTGACTTTTAACTACAGTGCTATACTGAGATGATGTTATAGTGAGACCAGTGTTTGCACATCGTAAATGCTTAATACATGTTATTTATTATTTCTAACAAAGTATATTTTACTTATTTATTTTTGTATTTCTAGTACATAACCTATTATAGGGACTCAGTAATGTTTCCTTGAAATAATAGATGGCTTTCATCTTATCCTCTGAGTTGAATGAATAATTACTTAGACCGTACTCCAAAAACACTCTGTTTTTAATATGTACAACACTAATTTGAGTTGCATTAATGTGAATTGTTTAAATATTTGTTCCTCATTTGACCATAAACTTGATATCAGAGTATGTACATCATTCCGATTATTTGTCTGTATACCTTCTGTGTTTTGTTTTGTTTTAAATGAGCTTGAGCTCATGATAGTGAGATTGAGACCTGAGCCAAGACGAAGAGTCAGTTGTTCAACTGACTGAGGAGTCACACAGGCACCCTTTTATGTGCTCTTTGCACAAAAATTCCTAGTAGAATTAGATATCAAAGTATAATTTATATACTTAAGTGTGTAAGATCTTAGGTGTATGTAGATACCTACTCAACGAAGATATAGAACATTTTCTACATAGAACTCACAGAATTTCTTTATGCCCCTTTCCAGTCAATTAATATACTATTCACTATGGTACACTATTCTGATTTTTTAAAAAAATCATAAATTGATTCGTATTAGTAGAACTTCTTATAAGTAGAATTTCATGTAAGTAGAATCTCACAATATGTATTAGTTTGTGTCTGGCTTCTTTTGTTCACCTTAATGATTTTGAGGCTTATCCCTATTAGTGTGTGTTCTGTACTTTTTCATTCCCAAATAACATTCCATTTATAAATAAAACACAAATTGTTTATCCATTCACCTGTTGATGGGCGTTTTTGTTATTTCTAGTTTTTGGTTATTAGAAGTTGGGCTGCTATGAACATTCCAATACAATATTTCTTATGTATATGTGTATTTATTTCTTTTGGGTAAATGTGTAGAAGTAGGCAGCTATGTCACTGAATAGATATATATTTGATTTTATGAAAAACTGCTAGTCCAATTTCCAAGTTGGTTGTGTATTTTATCCTTCTACCTGCCAACACTGAGAATTTCAGTACCTCCTTATCTGTGCAAACATTATATTCTCATACATTTTTTTTCTTTAATTATGGGAGAGTGAGTGTGCAAGTGGTGGAGGAGGGGCAGAGGGAACTTCCTACAAATCTAGAAGCATGGTCAAATTGGAGACCGAGTTTAGTATTGAAGATAATGCTTCTATAAACATGGGGTGCATGTATCCCTTTGAATTAGTACTTTTGTATTCTTTGTGTAAATACCTAAGAGTATAATTGCTGGATTGTAGGATAGTTCTATTTTTAACTTTTTGAGGAACCTCCATACTTTTCAGAGTGACTGCACCAGTTTGCATTCCCACCAGCAGTGCAGGAGAGTTCCCCTTTTTCTACATCCTTGCCAATACCTGTTTTTTATGTTGTTGATTTTAGCCATTCCGACAGATGTGAGGTGATAACTCATTGTGGTTTTGATTTGTGTTTTCCTGATGATGAGTGATTAGAGCATCTTTTCATGTGTCTGTTGGCTATCTTGATGTCTTCTTTGGAAAAGTGTCCATTCATGTCTTCTGCCCATTTAAAAAATTAGATGATTTGGTTTTTAGGTGTTGAGTTTTACAAGTTCTTTGTATATTTTGGATACTAACCCTTTATTAGATACGTCATTCAGCACCTGGGTTACTCAGTTGGTAGGGAATGTGTTTCTTGATCTTGCTAGTCATGAGTTCAAGCCCCATGCTGGGTATAGAGATTACTTAAAAAATACAAAAAAAGACACCATAGGATCTCCAGTTAAATAGTGTAATTTTAAATTTCACTTTCCAGTTTCTTATTACTATTATATGTATATATGTATGTGCATAAAAGTTATTTTCTATGTTGACCTTGTGTCATATGGCTTTGGTAAATTCACTAATGAGTTCTAGTAAATTTTTTATGGCTTCCTTAGAATTATCTGCACAATCTCCTCATCTGCAAATAAAGATAGTTTGATTTTTTCTTTCTAATCCTTTGGCTGTACCTCCTTTTCCTGTCTTTGTTCATTAGCTAACACCTCTGTAACAGTGTTGAATGAAAGTGATGAGAGTAAACATTGTTTCTAATCTTATGGGGAAAGTGTTATGTCTTTTATCACTAGGTATGTTTACTGCAGGGTTTCATAGATGCCCTTTATTAAATTGAGGAAGTTTCCATTAATTTTTCATTTACTGAGCATTTTTATCATTAATGGGAGTTGAATTTGTAAAATGCTTTTTTTTTTTATTTGTTCGCATGATTGCATGATTTTTTTTGTCCTTTATTCTGTTAATGTGGTGAATTGCATTGATTAATCTTTTAATATTAAATCAGTGTTTTATTCTTGGCGTTCTTTCATCCCAGATATATTTGTTATATTTTGCTGGATTTAATTTATTATTTTGGTAAGAATTTTTGTATATATGTTAACAAAAACATTGCCCAATGGGTTTATTTATTTATTGTAATATCACAGTTATGCTGGACTCAAAAATGCATTGGGGATTGTTCTCTACTTCCCCCTTTTCTGAGGGAGTTTGTAAGATTGATATAATTTGTTCCTTAGATTTTTTTTTTTTAAGATTTTTTTTATTTATTTGCCAGAGAGATTGAGAGAACACACAAGCAGGCAGAGAGACAGGCAGAGGCAGTGAGAGAATCAGGCTCCCTGCCGAGCAAGGAGCCCGACTCAGGACTGAATCCCAGGACCCTGGGATCATGACCTGAGCCAAAGGCAGTGGCCCAACCAACTGAGCCACCCAGGCGTCCTGTTCCTTAGACTTTTAATAGGATTTCCCAGTACAGACATTTGTGTCTGGAGTTCTCTTTATTGGAAGGTATTACACTACTAAGCCATTTCTTTTTAAATACATGTGGAGCTATTCTAATATTCTGTTACTTCTTAGTGTTTTTAAGGATTCTGTCCAATTCATCTACATTGTTGAATTTATTGCCATAACACTATTCATATAATTTCTTTTTTTTTTTAAAGATTATTTATTTATTTATTTGACAGAGAGAGAGATCACAAGTAGGCAGAGAGGTAGGCAGAGAGAGAGAGAGAGGAGGAAGCAGGCTCCCTGCTGAGCAGAGAGCCCGATGCGGGACTCGATCCCAGGACCCTGAGATCATGACCTGAGCCGAAGGCAGCGGCTTAACCCACTGAGCCACCCAGGCGCCCCTATTCATATAATTTCTTATTTAAAATTTTGAAAGGTCTCTAGTTATATTGCCTCTTTCAATTCTGATGCTGGTCATTTGTGTTTTATTCTTTAGTTTGATCACTGTAGCTAGAGGTTTTCAATATATTGATCTTTTTAAAGAATCAACTCTTGGTTTCATTCAGTTTTTTTTTCTGTTTTCTATTTCAATGATTTCTACCTTTATTTTTATTATTTTCTTTCCTTGTCTTACTATGAGTTTACTTTGCTCTCTTAACTTCTTTTTTTTAAATAAATATTTTTAATTTTTTATAAACATATAATGTATTATTAGCCCCAGGGGTACAGGTCTGTGAATCACCATGCTCTCTTAACTTCTTATAGTGGATGCTTAGATGAATAATTTACACCTTTCCTTTTTTTTTTTTAACATCAACTTTAAAACCATAAAGTTCTATCTGCTAATTTCTGCAAAATCTCATGTTATCTTCTCAATTATCTTTTTAGTTATCATTTAACTTGAAATATTTTCTAATCACCATTGTGATTTGTTCTTTGACCCATGAGTGGTAAAAGTGTTTTTGCTTTATTTCCAAATATTTTGATTTTCAGATTTTTTTTGTCATTGATTCCTAATGTCATACTATTGTGATAAGAAAACATACTTTGAATAATTTCAGTCATTTAAATATATTAAATTTGGGGGCCTGATATATGATTATTTTGGTTAGTGTTCTTTATTTGGTTAGTGTGTAGTTGAAAAGAATGTTGTTGGTTGCACTGATATGGTGATCCATGTATTTTGGTATATAAGGATGTTTGAATCTTCTACATCTTTATTAATTTTCTGTCTATTCTATTATGAATTACTGAGAGATGAGCCATGAAATCCTCTAGCATAATTGTAGATTGGTCAATTTCTCCATTCATTCTGTTAGTTTTGTTTCATTTGAAGATTAACAATTATTTGCAGTCACAGGTAGGATTTTTTTTTTTTAAATCCTTATCCTAATGTCTATTGTATCTGATATTAATAAAGCTATTCCTGGGGCACCTGGGTGGCTCAGTGGGTTAAAGCCTCTGCCTTCGGCTCAGGTCATGATCCCAGAGTTTTGGGATCGAGCCCCATGTTGGGCTCTCTGCTCTGCAGGGAACCTGCTTCCTCCCCTTTCTCTCTGCCTGTCTCTCTGCCTACTTGTGATCTCTCTCTGTCAAATAAATAAATAAAATCTTCAAAAAAAAAATTTAAAGCTATTCCTGTTTTCTTATAGTCAGTGCTTACATAATATGTATCTTCCAACCTTTTATCACCTACCTCTTTTTATATTTCAAATAAACTGGATCTTCTTGTTTTTAATTCAGCTTGACTATATCTGCATTTTAATTTGTGAATAATTTTTATGCAATTATTGATATATTTGTACTTGTTTACTGTCTTGTTATTAGTTTTCTTCTTGTCTTGTACAATCTTTGTTTCACTTTTATTTCTTTTTTAAACCTTATTTATTATTTGCTAGTATTTTATTTTATCTCTTCCATTGGACTTTAGCTGCAACTGTGTGAATTTTTTAAATGGTGACCAAGGACTTACATTAATCATCTGTAGCTTACTATAATCTACCTCCAAATAACATTATTATATATCTTCATGTATAATTTTAACACCTTATAGCAGCATAGTATTTCCATTTACTCTCTCCTATGCACTGTCCTTTTGTTGTCATGTTTGCTTCTACTTATCTTATATACTCTATGATACTTCATTATGAATTATACTCTCAAGATTCAGTTATATTTTCAAGATATATTAGAAATAAGGAAAATAAATTATACTTACCCATTGTTTACTATTTTTAATGTTCATCTTGTTATGTAAGGTCTGAGTTTACTATCACTCCTTTCAATCTGAAGAACTTTAACATTTCTTGTTACTGGCAACAAATTGCCTCAGCTTGTATTGTATGACAATGTCTATTTCACTTTCATTTTTTTTTTTTATGAAGATTTTCTCTGGGTGTGGAATCCTAAATTGACATTTTTCTCCAGCTCTTTCAAGACATCATTTCTTTGTTTTCTGGCTTTGTTTCTGATGAAAAGGCAAAGGTCATTTTATTCTTTTCCCTTATTATGGATGATCTTTTCCTCCCTTGGTTGCTTTAAGGATTTTCTTTTCATTATTCATTGTCAGCAATTTGATTATGATGTGTCTTGGTGTGATTTCCTTTATGTTTATTCTGCTTTTGCTTTGTGAGCTTATTGGATCTGTGTTTATATTTCAAATCAAATTGGAAAATTCCTGGGTATTATTCCTTCAGATATTTTTGTGCTCCTTCCTATTTCTTGTTCTTTCCTGGGACTCCAACTGCATATTTGTTAGACTGTTTGATATTGTCTCAGGCTCACTGAGTCTCTGTTCAGTTTTTTTAACCTCTTTTTTTTTTCCTTTTCTGGGTTTCAGTTTGTGTTGTTTCTATTGCCTGATCTTGAAAGTCCCTGTTTTTTTCTCCCACTCTCTCTGATCTTTTGTTAAGCCCATGCAGTAAATTTTTTATCTCATTATATTTTTTAGCTGTAAAATTTCCATTTGGTTCCTTTATATGTTTCCATTTATTTATTGAAAGTGTCTGTTTCCTCATATACTCATGTTTTATTTTAAATCTTTGAACATGAAACATACGCACAATGCTCTTTTTCAGTGTCCTCATCTATTGATTGAATCATCTTTGTAATTTCTAGTTCTGTTTTTGTTTACTGACTTTTCTCCTGATTATGGGTTTGTTCTGCTTTGTTGCATGTCTACAACATTTTTATTGGATACTAGATATTTTGAATTCTGGATTTTGTTTCCTTCTTTAAAGTGTATTGACTTTTATGTCAAATCCTTAACATATTTGAGATCAGCTTGCTTCCACTGAGGTTTTTTCAAGCTTTGTTACCACAAGTTTAAAGGAGGTTTTGCTGAACTAGCCCCAATCTTCCATAGTTGTCTTTTTGGGGTCTTTTCTGAATGAAGCCCCAGGTGTTTAAGAAGGACTCTCCACTCAGTTGGTCAGAACTCAGATGTCTCTCAGCCTTATGCCATTCCTGGTGGTTATTCTGGTTCTATAACTCTAAGTAGTTGTTTTCTCCCCAACATTTTTTGCTAGTTTCATGTAATCTCACTACATATGTTTGTAATTTAGTTTTGAACCAAAGACCTAAGGGAACACTTACATTGATTTCTGGAGAACTTTCTCTGAAATGGATCTCTTTTTTTCCTTCAAATTCTGGGTGCCTTCACCTCTCTCATCCCTGATCTCTGCCTTCTAATCTCAGTGGAAACACTTCTCTGCCTCATTTCAGCCTTGAACACGTTGGTTCTAAAAAGGCCCTTATGAAACAATCTGGGTCAATTGCGAGATTTCTTTCATTTGTTTACCTGCTCTCATGGACCGAAGTCCTGTGCTTTCTGTTGTTTAGCACCTAAAATTTACATACATGTGTGTGTGTGTGTGTGTGTGTGTGTGTGTATTTTTCACACTCCTTTTGCTGTTGGTACAGCAGGAGGGGTAATCCTGGATCTGTTAATTCCACCATGGTTGAGATTGGGAGTCTGATGGGTCTTGCCCTTCAAAGCATTATTTATTAAATTATTTATTATTTGTTAAAACATGTTTCAAGTATATATTGATCCCTTCTTCATCTTATTCTAGGAATTTTACAATAGTTATTTTTTCTCTACTGTCATTAAATAAATACTTCAACTTCCAAAATGTCTTTCTTTTGCTCTATTAAGCAAGTTATTAACGACAAAGCTGCTGAAGAATACTGCTCATTGATGAGTGGGTGGCTTTCTGCAGTTTTTGTTTGTGCTAAAGCTACTCCTCATTAATCATGAAAAGAGAAACAAAACATAGCTTGTGCATTAAAAAACCACCAGAGAGAGTAGATTGGGGGGATATTGATGGACAGGATGCATCTTGCTAAACTCATCCAGCCCACTGAGCTGTGATGAGCATCTCCCTTCATCTGGATGAGTGAGCACATGGTGTGTCTCATTTAAAAACCAAAACAGTTTCAGAAATTTATAGTAGCATGAAGCCATAGTTAAATAATGTCCTTTTAACAATAAGCATATCTATAAAAAATGTCTTTAGTTGACTAAGGGAGGACCTTTGGGGAAGGTTTTAAAATGCTGATGTTGCAGTGACATTGGTCCTAGTCAGCAGGTCATTTTCAATGTTTCTGCCTCTTATGAAGATCTGAGCAGATGGCAGCCATGAGACGTGGCAGAGAAATTGAACAACCTGTGTTACATACTTTGGACTCTAACCATCATCAAATATGTTATGATTGAGGCAAAAAATCTTTTTGAATTCAGGGAAAAATACAGAGCAGTAAAAATTTTGAAAGTATAATGTATGAGGGTGGGTTTTATAGCCTGAGCTTGGAGACTATACACCTTAGGGAAGAAGGTGTTGATCTTACTCTGTTGGCTTTTGAGGTTAAATGGTGGACATTATGAAAAACTAGTTGTGTGTTTTCAAAGCCCTCAGCCTACCAGGAAAGAGAAGTGGGATATTAGAATTCATACCACAGGTAAATCTTCTTTGCTTTTCAAATGTTCCTGCGACCCCTTTCAAGTCCTCATTTTATCTCTTGAGGAGATAGATTACCTTTGAACCATTTGAACTAAAGTGAGATTGGAATAATATTTGAAGTCTTTTGCTGTATTCAGTGGTGTGCTGATAAACTTGCTCTCCGAGGTGAGGGAGGAAGCCCTTATCAGTTTCAATGGTGTGAATATCCCCACCATGGCCAAGTTCAAATGACCAGATTTTAACAACCAGCTTGCAAAATCGCTGGATATTCATGATTGGCCTGGACCCATATGGACAGCTCCAGCACACCACCAGTGGCTGTGTGATATTCTACAGGGCAGGAGAGGAGGAGAATTCTGTCCCCATTTTTTTTGGGAAGTATGACTGAGAGAATAACCTTTCTGGCTGGAGCCACTAATTTGTGATTTATTTAATACCTCAAAGCGCTGATGTGAGAATTGAGTGAGATAATGATTGAGTGCTTAACACAATTCCTGAAACATAGTCAGCATTCAATAATTGGTAGTTATTATTGATTGTAGGTAGTTTTTGAGATGATTTAGTGTGGGGACATGACAGTTACTGCTCTTTTAATCTGGGGACAGAGAAAACAGATTTAAAAACTATTGTCAATTTTTTTAACTTTTGAAAAAATATTTCTATTTTAATCATACCAGGTTCTATCTACTTTTGAAAAATTATTTATATGACCACCTATTTTTTCTAAATACAGACAATGCTTGATGCATATGGATTTTTAGATATGTTTGAATAAATTAATGACTCACAAGGATTAAAAGCCTTAGAACCACCCCACTGATAATTTTGCAGTGGAAAGGGGTAAGAAGAATCATTTGCCACCTACAGAGGTGGTAAACCCCTAGGAGTCCCTTATTTTTCACAAACACAGTTATCCAATCCAAATATCCAAGTACTTTTATAGACTTGATAATGGAATTGCAAGTAAGACCAAATTTTATATAAATTGGAAGGGATTGATTTCAATTTTCTATAATTTTTCATGAGGAGTAAGTGCTTTTACATCTGTTTTTCAGAATCCTAGTATTTTGAAGAGAATATCAATGTATTTTGACCTCTGAAGAAAATATTGATGAAAGTGGTTCATGTAGTTGTTTCTTCTTTTTTAAAAAAAATATTTTATTTATTTATTTATCAGAGAGAGAAAGAGAGAGAGACAAAGAGCACAAGCAAGCAGAGTGGCAGACAGAGGCAGAGAGAGAAGCAGGCTCCCTGCTGAGCAAGGAGCCTGATGCCATACTGGATCCCAGGACCCTTGGATCATGACCTGAGCCGAAGGCAGCAGCTTAACTAACTGAGCCACCTGGGATCCCATGTAGTAGCTTCTTAAGGATGCAAATATCTTTTTGTCAGAATCCTTATAAAGTTTTGAAGTTCACTCAATTATTATCATTAGATATGCTTTTCATATCAGTTTCAACCTAAAGAATCTCTGAATTTTAGCTCTAAATAACTAATGTTTTATTCTTTTAATAATAAAAATACTATGAAAATTTTATTAAAGATATTTCAAGAGGTAGCATATGAATATTTCCAATGCTTTTTTTTTTTTTTGGCGGCAATAACAAGATCACCTTTTTAAATGCTGTAGTGCCAAGCCTATCAAAATACGTATACTACATTTTTATTCATATTTAACAAATGGCTCTGATTGTATTTGAATTCAGGTCTGTTGGTCGTAATAAGACAGCAGCTACAATAATTCAAAATAATACAGACAGCATCCATAGATTTCTTTAGTTGTCCATTTTTGTGTAATCTTAAAGCTTCCCTTCCCAATTACACTGTTGGAAAATCACTGAAAAATGCAAATGGATAAGAGCTTGTCAGGCAGTTGTGTGAACTGGCAAGAATAATAATGTTGGCAGTTCTGTAATCACTGAGCATACAAAAGCTGACAGGACAAATACTTTCTTTCCACCAATTGACTAAATGTGTATTATTCCTGCATGCTTTAAAAAGCACAGGTGAAAACACACCATTCTCTGAGTTGGCCTTTTAAGCATTTTCAGACTCATCATGGTATACTTACTTAGGAAAAGAAAGAATGCTGTTTAATATGAAATTAGCTATGCCATAATCAGCTGTGTGGAATGCATTATAAGAACACATTTCTTTTTCAGCAAAGGAGCAAACAGTGGCCAAAATATCCTACTGAAAATGGCCTTTTCTGAACCAGTCTGTCCTTATCCACTGATTAGATATCCACCAAGGAGCTGCCAGGACTGTTCCTCTGTCTGGGAGGTCCTCATTGCCTGGAGAGCCTGGTGTGGGAGCTGGAAGTCTCTGTGTCTGGCTCATTTATCAGAGAGCCTGGGCCTCCAGTGCAGTGGGTCTCAGGTATAATGGGACAGAAAGGCATGAAAGATCACTGAAAAGCAAGCAGAGATGATTCTGCTGTTTGTCCACTTGTCCAGGCTCTCAATTCACCTGTCTCTGTTTTTTTAATTACTTACATTAGTTTCCTAGGGTTTGGTAACAAAGTACTACAAGCTGGGTGGCTTAGAACAACAGAAATTTGGGGACACTTGGGTGATTCAGTGGGTTAAGCCTCTGCCTTTGGCTCGGGTCATGATCTCAGGGTGATTGGATCGAGCCCTGCATCAAGCTCTCTGCTCAGCAGGGAGCCTGCTTTCCCCTCTCTCTCTGCCTGCCTCTCTGCCTACTTGTGATCTCTCTCTCTCTCTCTTTCAAATAAATAAATAAAATTAAATTAAAAAAGGAGAATTACAGACCAATATCCTTGATGAACATGATGCAAATATTCTCACCAAAATACTAGCCAATAGGATCCAACAGTACATTAAAAGGATTATTCACCACGACCAAGTGGGATTTATTCCTGGGCTACAAGGTTGGTTCAACAATCCTCAAAACAATTAATGTGATACAATACATTAATAAAAGAAAGAACAAGAACCATATGATGCTCTCAAAGCATTTGACAAAGGACAGCATCCTTTTTTTTTTTTTAAGATTTTATTTATTTATTTGACAGAGACAAATCACAAGTAGATGGAGAGGCAGGCAGAGAGAGAGAGAGAGGGAAGCAGGCTCCCTGCCGAGCAGAGAGCCTGATGTGGGACTTGATCCCAGGACCCTGAGATCATGACCTGAGCCGACGGCAGTGGCTTAACCCACTGAGCCACCCAGGCGCCCCTGACAGCATCCTTTCTTAATCAAAACTTTTCACAGTGTACGGATAGAGGGTAGATACCACAATATCATCAAGACCAACTATGAAAAACCGACAGCCAATATAATTCTCAATGGGGAAAAACAGATCTTTTACCCTAAGGTCAGGAACATAACAGTCTGTCCACTATCACCACTGCCATTCAACATAGTACTGGAAGTCCTAGCCTCAGCAATCAGACAACGAAAAGAAATAAAAGGCATCTGAATTAGCAAAGGAGAAGTCAGACTCACTCTTTGCACATGATATGATACTTTCCTTGGAGAACCCAAAAGACTCCCCTCCCAAACTGCTGGAACTCATACAGGAATTCAGTAAAGTGTCAGGATATAAAATCAATGCTCAGAAATCAGTTGCATTTCTATATACCAACAGCAGGACAGAAGAGTAATTAAGAAGTTAATCCCACTTACAATTGCACCCAAACCATAAGATACCTAGGAATAAACCTAACCAAAGAGGCAAAGAATCTGTACTCAGAAAACTATAAAGTACTCATGAAAAAAATTGAGGAAGACACAAAGAAATGGAAAAACGTTTCATGCTCATGGATTGGAAGAACAAATATTGTGAAAATATCTATGCCACCTAAAGCAGTCTACACATTTGATGCAATCCCTATCAAAATACCATTATTTTTTCAAAGAAATAGAACAAATAATCCTAAAATTTATATGGAAGCAGAGAAGGCCCTGAATAGCCAGAGGAATGTTGAAATGGAAAGCCAAAGTTGATGGCATCACAATTCCAGACTTCAAGCTCTATTACAAAGATGTCATCATCAAGACAGTGTGGTACTGGCACAAAAACAGACACATAGATCAATGGAATAGAATAGGGAGCCCAGAAATAGACCCTCAACTCTATGGTCAACTAATCTTCGACAAAGCAGGAAAGAATGTCCAATGGAAAAAGGACAGTCTCTTCAACAAACGGTGTTGGGAAAATTGGACAGCCACATGCAGAAGAATGAAACTGGACCATTTCCTTATACCATTCACAAAAATAGACTCCAAATGGATGAAAGACTTCAATGTGAGATAGGAATCCATCAAAACCCTTGAGGAGAACACAGGGAGCAACCTCTTAGACCTCAGCCGCAGCAACCGCAGCAACCTCTTTGACCTTAGCCATAGCAACTTCTTCCTAGAAACATTGCCAAAGGCAAGGGAAGCAAGGGCAAAAATGAACTATTGGGACTTCATCAAGATCAAAACTTTTCGCACAGCAAAGGAAACAGTCAACAAAACCAAAAGATAACTGATAGAATGGGAGGAGATATTCACAAATGACAAATCAGATAAAGGGTTAGTACCCAAAATCTAGAAAGAACTTATCAAACTCCACACCCAAAGATCAAATAATCCAATCAAGAAATGGGCAGAGGACATGAGCAGACATTTTGGCAAAGAAGACATCCAGATGGCCAAAGACACCTGAAAAAGTGACCCACATCACTCGGCATCAGGGAAATATATATCAAAACCACAATGAGATACCACCTCACACCAGTCAGAATGGCTAAAATTAACAAGATAGGAAATGACAGATGCTGGAGAGGATGCAGAGAAAGGGGTATCCTACACTGTTGGTGGGAATGCAAGCTGGTGCAGCCACTCTGGAAAACAGCATGGCGGTTCCTCAGGAAGTTGAAAATAGAGCTACCCCATGACCCAGCAATTGCACTACTGGGTATTTACCCTAAAGATACAAATGTAGTGATCCGAAGGGACACGTGCACATGAATGTTTATAGCAGCAATGTCTACAGTAGCCAAACTATGGAAAGAACCTACATGTCCATCAAGAGATGAATGGATAAAGAAGAGATGGTATACACACACACAAACACATATACACATACATATATACGTATATACATATACATATATATATACACACACACATATACATATACATATACATACATATAATGGAATACCATACAGCCATCAAAAGAAATGAATTCTTGACATTTTCAATGACATGGATGGAAGTGGAGGGTATTACTCCAACTGAAAAAAGTCAGTCAGAGGAAGACAATTATCATATGATCTCTTTGATATGAGGAATTTGAGAGGCAGGGCAGGAAAAAATGAAACAAGATGGGATCGGGAGGGAGACAAACCAGGAGACTCTTAGTCTCACAAAACAAACTGAGGGTTGCTGAGGGGATGCTGGGGGGATGTGGAGAGGGTGGTTATGGACATTGGGAAGGGTATGTGCTATGGCGAGCGCTGTGAAATATGTAAGCCTGATGAGTCACAGACCTGTACCCCTGGGGCAAATAATACATTATAGGTTTATAAAAATAATTTTTAAAAAACTAAAAATAAAAAAGAGGCCAGGGCCTATACCTATGTATTTTCACAATGGTCTGGTAGGTAGTGGTGCCATTTAGTGCAATAAGGGAATACTGGATGAAGAGCAGATTTTGTTTGTTTGTTTGTTTGTTTGTTTTTTAAGATTTATTTATTTATTTGAGAGATAGAGAGTGAGCGAGCCAATGGGTAGGGGAAGAGAGAGAGTGAAATCTGATCAAACTCCAGCTTAGTACAGAGCCCACTGTGGGAAAAAGTTCTCTTTATTTTTTTTAAAGATTTATTTATTCATTTGAGAGAGAGAGAGAGAGAGAGCATGAGCAGAGGTGGGAGAAGGAGGGGCAGAGGGAAAGGGAGAGAAAATCCCACACTGACTCCCCAACGTGGAGCCTACCTGGGTCTCCATCCCATGATCCGAGATCATGACCTGAGCTGAAACCAAGAGTGGGATGTTTAGCGGACTCTACCACCCAGGTGCCCGAAATAAAGAGCAGGTTTTATAGGAGAGATTATGGCTCTGGTTTGGGCACAATGACTTTGAGAGTCTATGTAGCATCCAAAAGGCTCTACCCATTTGGCTGTGCAAAATACAGTTCTGCAGTTGAGACAGAGTGTGAAGAAGGATCTGTGATTTCTGGGGCCGTTGTAATAATGATAACATTTGAGAATATGGGAGTAATGTTCACCAGATGGAGAGAGAAGAGTTTGGGGAGGATAAAGGTTTGGTATTAGGTTCCCAGGATCCTCAGTATATGAAGAATAAGTACAAAAAGGGAAACGGGTTTGGAGAAGGTAAATTAGATGAGGTGACATGGTGTGACAGAAGCCCAGGGAAGAATTTCAAGGCTGCAGACATATTTACAGGACATAATACAGAAATAAAGACTATTTTTGAGTAAGATGACAAATGAAGAGTGTTAATTAGACTTAGTAGCATAAAAGTAATTGATGGCCTTACCTAAAATAACTTTGGGGATGTGGAGAGGGTGTATGGATGGGTGTATTAGAATGAGCAGACTGGTGAAATGAGGAAGCTGAGAAGAGAGAATTTTGTACCACCTTAAAGAAGTTGGTTTGGGGAGAAGGGAGGCAAGAGAGGGTGATGTGGGCCTTGGTATGTGTGTGTGTGTGTGTGTGTGTGTGTGTGTGTTTTTTAAATAGGGATTTTGATTTAGATAATCAAATACTCAAGATAAAGGATTTCAGTGGAAAGAGAGAGTTATTTAGTGCACAAGATAAAGAGGGGATATTGATAGCCCAAGATTCTAGGAAGTTTGAAAGTGGTGGGATTTGTAATGGGCTGTGGGGTGGGGGAGGATTAGGAGGGTACAGATGCTGATTTAGCTTCAGGAAGCGGAGGGAGTTGGTATTTCATGGTTTCCAATTGTTTTGCGGAATAGGAGGCGGGGTGATTTCCTGAGCGAGATGAAGAGGGCCTTGGCAGTTTGAGGAGATGGAAATAGTCATTGCAGAGAGTAAGAAGCCTGCTGTAGAAATCTAAGTGAGAAAGCATGCTGGTTCAGAGAGCTTCCTCATTTCCTGTTTTGGATGTGTTTGGAATGTCAGGGACAGAACCTGATACATAGTAAACACTTAGCATATTGGTTGTAAGAATATTTTATGAACTTGAGGTTGTGAGTTAACTGTTGCCTAAAGGCCAAAGCACAGAGCCAGCATTCTTTCTTTGTCTATATATGACTTTGAGGGTCTTTACACAGGTTTACACAGGTTGAAGATCGTTCTTGGCAGACTGGCAAGGGACTGCTGGCTTTAAAATGTTGGGAAGAAATGTGGCTTCTTCTGTATTATAATTTATAGCTACAAGAAAGCCTTTACACATCTGCACCCTCGTTCCTTTAGAAAGTCAGTTTATTTTCTGCAAATCCTTCCTTCTTTTAGACACTTTCTCTTTTCCTTTGAGAGCTATTTGTCACGGACACTTAGACACTTAGGAAGCTTTTGTCAAAGGATTATTATTTCTTTTGGACAAATGTGTCCACAGTAGAAAGAGATTTGTCATGAAATGGGTGGCAATTATTTCATGTTTGAAATTATCATTGCCATTGAAAGTATAAAGGTCAAGCACATGTGGCCCCAAGATGGGCCACTTTGGCATTGAGCATTATTTTGATTTGAAAGTAATCAAAACCTAGCAGATGCAAGAAAAGCTCTCTTCTTGGCCCTCAACTGCCTAAATTTACATTGGAGAGAAGAGCCTTTACCAGGAAGAGAGCTATTAATAGACTCACCTTTACCTAAGAAACTTGCCTATGTAATAGGGCAACCTGTGATTTTCCAAAACATCTTTCCCCCTCGCTGCTGTATCCTTTCTCCCTATTATGTCCTCTGACCCTCCTCTCCTTAGCTCATATAAGCTTCATGTTGCCTCACTGACTTTGGAATTTCCTATCTGTGTGGATTCCCCTTACATATGCTATTAAACTTGGTTTTCCCCCAGCTAATCTGTCTCATGTCAGTCTGATTCTGAATCCAGACAGAAGGACCAAAGGGCAGAGGAAGGTCTTTCTCCCCCGCAGAAAGGATAATGGCAAGTTCCTTACATGCTTTCCCTGTGTCAGCTCAGTATTTATGATGTACCAAATGGCTTGAGTCAGTTTTGACAACTTTTTCCACTTCTCATGGAAACTTGATAAGTAATTTGAAAATATTCATTTTTTCAATGTTGTTGACTAAGTTAAGCAGTTTTACTTTCAGTTCTGTAATAAATACTCTTGTATCACCACAGATTCTGGTGATGTTATTTAGGCTTCTCCTTAAATGCTTGTGTTTTATTTGGAATTGGGATTAGCATAATCTTTTGGTAATTTTCATTCTTGGTAATTATTTAATGTCTTTGCATTCGCAGAGAGAAAATACTCAAATTACTCCAGGTGCATATATGTGAATACATCTGAAATTTTGATTAATTCCTGCATTCTTCCTATTCCTTTGTCCAGCCTAATTGTGTTCCTTCTTTCTAATAGTAATTGAGAACCCTCCTTGGACAATATGTTCACAAATGAAGACACTTCATTTTCTATATTGCATTATTTAAAAAGGCATTTTTAAATATTTCATATTTTAGAAGGTGATACTGGTTCTTTCCACAGAACCAGAAAATTTTCCTAAGGGTGTAACATACCATCAAAGATAAAATACTGTGACTGTCAAATATATTCAATTATGAGAATCATGTCAGTAGCCTCATAAAAGCTTTTATTTGGTAGTTTAGAAAAATGCTATTCATCATCTAGAATTACCAGCTTTTAGAAATTTCAATGCAGTTTGTTTTCTGCAAGGAATGACTTGTACATGAAATGCATCCCAGAATCGAGCCCAATACCCCTTGAAAGGCTTGCATATAAGTGACTCATTATGGGCTAAGTGACAATTACTTCATTTTCATCACTGATCAATTCATTTCATCTTTGGTTAGGCAAATTAACCACCTGAGGTGCACCTGTTTGAATGCATGTCTTAGGTCTGCATGCAAAGTAACTATAGGAAAAAACAAACCTGTTTCTACATCCTACAGGAACAAAAGCAGAGTGCACTGCATATGTAAATACTTGATAAACAGTTACTGAAAAAGTGAAAATTTGCCCATATTCTCATCATTACTCGTTTTAGGGGAAGTGTATATCTCTACTCTCCCCCACCCTCCACCCAGGTTTACTTTCATTGTATCAAACCATCTGTGGGCATTGCAACAACTATTGAGAACATTTTTCTACTAAGAGTCTATTTTATATTTAGATTATATGTATTATCCAATGTTTCATGCAAAAATGTGGATTCTTTACAGAGGAAGTGGTTTTAAAATTCCAGTGGCCTTAGTGTTTAAGAACTCTGTATGGTCTGGCCTCAAATTCCTGCATTTCACAATGGACAGAACAGAGCAGAGGTCTTAGATTGTTTAAAAACATTACCTGTTTTGTTTTTTGTTTTTTAAGGATTTTATTTTTTTGAGAGAGACAGGACTGGCAGAGGGAAGGTCAGAGGAACAAGCAGATCCCCACTGAGTTTGGAGCCCGATGCAAGGCTGAATCCCAGGACCCTGAGATTGTGACCTGAGATGAAGTCAGCCACTTGAACTGACTGAGCCACCCAGATGCCCCTAAAAACATTACATTTATTTATTTATTTATTTGACAGTGAGAAAGAGCACAAGCAAGGGGAGCAGTGGGCAGAGGGAGAAACAGGCTGTCCACTAAGCAAGGAGCCCAAAATGGGACTCAATCCCAGGACCCTGGGATCATGACCTGAGGGTGAAGGCAGATGCTTAACTGACTAAGCCACACAGGTGTCCCCCCAGTCTCCCCCCAAAAACATTACCTTTTTAAAAAGAGTATCAAAAATAGTTATTGCAGCCACTCCATACAGGATGGGACACATCCAGAATTGGTTCATTAACAAAACTGATGATGTCACACACACACTCAAAATGTACGAGATTTATTAGACCTCCCAAGCAGGTCCAAAATGACAAGAGAGAGCAAGGAAAGGAGACTGGGTCGGGGTTTTTTTGGCAGTTAGGAGGTGGGACCCGGTTGAGGGTTCCTCTACGGGTTGAACCTCCCCACTGATTCCAAGGGAGGCAGCAGGGGGCTTGCTTATCAGCTTGCCCAGATGGGGGTAGAAGGGAAGAAGAAGGGAAGAAGGAGTCCATGTGAAACCAGCAGAGGAGCTACTCTGCCAACTCACTAAAAAAGATGTCTGTGGTCGGGGATCCAGAATAGAATCAGATTCTTTGTTGCAGATGCTGTCATGGGAGAGATCAGAATTTTATAAGGGACAGTATAAATGAACTTTCATCTTTGTATTGTTTTTAATAATCTATTTCATGGTAGGTGAGGATTTTTTTTCCCCCTAGTGTAATAGCCTCAAAGGTTGTGGTTGGCCCTACGCTACAATTTACCTTTTTAAACTTAGTTTCTACTCTTCTCCTCCTTGGAACCAACCCTTTGCCACATGGAATCACAAGCCCCATTCTCCAACCCTGCATTTTTGCTCATGCTCTTCTCTTGTCCTGAAATCCTCTTCCTGCTTCATTTGCAGGTGTGAGTCTTACCTGTTCTTCAAGTCCAGTTTAAAGGCTTGAAACTTTTTTCTGGTTCTGCCTCTGAGAACTAATTGCTGCTTCTTCTAGAGTTTTAAAGAATACTTTGTTCCTTCTTGTAACACTTCTCATTGTCTAACTAGTCTCTGAAGCACCTGGAGACCAGAATCTAAGAGAATAACTGATCTTTGTATCTTCTACACTGTCTTTCTTGTAGGATGTCAGCTGCAAGAAGGCAGGAACATTGGCACACTGCTGTTCCTTTACCCTTGAAATAGTGCCTGGCGCAGAATATATACTCACTATACACTCTTTTATAAATGAATATGACAAACATTTCTTGAATAATGGAAGCTAAATTCATAAAGACTGTCTGATTCAAAATTGCATTAGATTCTTAAATTGTTCTTTGATACATTGCTTTAAAAAAAAGAACATGTATTTTACTAAGAGTTTAGCATTTCAACCGGTTGACTTGGCAGTTGAATTAATGTAAAGGCAAAGTCGATATTGGACGAGGCATTTACAACTGGGCATCTCTGACATGGTTCTGTAACATTTTCAGAAACTGAAACAGACTTTGATTGAAACAGGGAGTGTTAAATAACATGCAGATCTTCGAAGGTACTGGGCAAGCCTAGACATTTTGCTTTTGCCCTGTCCCTGGTTTTCAGAGATCTATGTGAAATCTGTTCTTTTTATCACAGCTATAGGCAAAACTTGCAGATTTTGAGAAGCTGCCTCCAGCAGGCTGTGCACACTTTCTTTAGTTGTAGCTAGTGCATTTACCAGAGACCAACCGAAGATAGTCTATAAGACAAGGAGTCTTATGATCCTTATGACATCAGGCAGATCAGTCTGAGTGAGGGAAGTCTACTAAGGAAAGAGAAATCAGCAGTGTATACCTCCAAAACAGCTTTTGCCTCAGTGTTTAAGGACTTACTTTCGCCCAGGGGAGTGCAAACCAAATACTGTTTGCAGAAGGTTAGCATGTCTGAACTCAGTTATGTACTCCCAAATTAAGGGTGTCAAAGCCCAATATCAAAAATTCCTAGCTAAACCAGATTTCAACTGATGGTTGATTAAAAACAAAAGCAAACAAAACCCAAAGAACCTCCTTACCTTTCTGCGTCTTTATGACTTCACATTTAAGAACTTCCCTGCCCTTTATTCGTAAATTATAGATGTGAAAATGGAAAGGACAAAGAGAAAAAGAGAATACCTGATTATAGAAGGGGATGATCGATAGCAAAGGAGGATTTGTAAGCTGATTACTAAGGAGTCTGGGATAGACTGTATCTTCCACTCCTTGAATCTGCACTGGTCTTATGATTTGTTTTGCTTGAAGTGACTTTGTATGAAATTCAGAGCCTAGGCCTCCGAAGACCTTCTGCATTTGTCCTCATGGATGTTCCCCAGACACTTTTATTGTAAGAAGCCCATCTTGCTACTGGGAAGGTGAAAGGCTGTGGGGCCAAGAACCGAGGCACACTGCAGTCAAGAGTCAGCACCAAACACCAGACGTGGGAGAAAAGCCGTCCAGGCCCTTTTATTTTCTGCCGAGTCACCAGCTGAATGTGGGAGTGAGCCCATGTAAAACCAGCAGAGGAGCTACTCTGCCAACTCACAGATTCATGAAAAATAGTAAATCAGGCTGTTGTTAGCCACTAAGTTTTGGGGTGACTTGTCACATGGCTAAGGATAACTGATGCACAGCTTGATTTTGAATTTCACTCTTATTTAGTTGGACGAATCTTAATTATTGCTTTCCAACACTTCTCGGGTTTTTCAAAACGGTAACATTTCAGCATCTTTAACTGTTGTATATCGCTGAGTTATTCCTTTGTTCACTCATTCACTCAGTCTATGTCACCTGAGTGTCTTGTATGTGTTAGGAAGTGGTGAAATGAGACTTCAGAGGTAGGCTGATAGAAGACCTGTGCTTTGGAGGTTCCTCAAAATGTTGAAAATAGAACTGCCCTATGACCCAGCAATTGCACTACTGGGTATTTACCCTAAAGATACAAACGTAGTGATCCGAAGGGGCACGTGCATCCGAATGTTTATAGCAGCAATGTCCACAATAGCCAAACTATGGAAAGAACCTAGATGTCCATCAACAGATGAATGGATCAAGAAGATGTGGTATATATACACAATGGAATACTATGCAGCCATCAAAAGAAACGAAATCTTGCCATTTGCAACAACATGGATGGAACTAGAGCGTATCATGCTTAGTGAAATAAGTCAAGCGGAGAAAGACAACTATCATATGATCTCCCTGATATGAGGAAGTGGTGATGCAACATGGGGGCTTAAGTGGGTAGAAGAAGAATAAATGAAACAAGGTGGGATTGGGAGGGAGACAAACCATAAGTGACTCTTAATCTCACAAAACAAACTGAGGGTTGCTGGGGGGGAGGGGGGTTGGGAGAAGGGGGGTGGGGTTATGGACATTAGGGAGGGTATGTGCTTTGGTGAGTGCTGTGAAGTGTGTAAACCTGGCGATTCACAAACCTGTATCCCTGGGGATAAAAATACATGTTTATAAAAAATAAAAAGTTTAATAAAAAAAAAAGAAGACCTGTGCTTTTCAAGTCAGTATGGGCTGATGATTAAAAATGAAATAGAATAGAATAGATGGCACACATAGTCACGATAAGCTTGGTTTCAGTTACCTAAATGTATGCGCGTGAGTCATAAGTGTTTCTGCTACTGTAGGTTCTTATTTTTAAAAGTTTGGAAACCACTAGACCATATCATGGAGAGCCTCATGTGCTATCTTAAAAATTAGATTTTTTTCCTACACTTTGAGGTGTGATTGCAGAATTTTAGGCATGGTTGGATATGTGTTTTTAGGCCAGCAGTGCTGGTGGCGGTGTGATGGATTTATTTGAAGGGAGAATGGCAGAGGTAGGGAGGGGAGTTAGTCCAGACTGAAATAGAGATAAGCAGAGAGGCTCTCTTTTAACAAGATTTTATGAGTTAGGAGAGAAAGGAGTAGACTTGAGAAGTAGCTGGGAATTTAAATCAGAAAAGCTCTGAGATCAGTTGGATATGGGGGTGGAGGGAAGGGAAGAATCAAGGAAATGATTGATATTAGCATGTTCTGGCAGACTTTATATGGGAAGTAATGTTAAGAAAGCCACCAAGGGGGGCGCCTGGGTGGCTCAGTGGGTTAAGCCGCTGCCTTCGGCTCAGGTCATGATCTCAGGGTCCTGGGATCGAGTCCCGCATCGGGCTCTCTGCTCGGCAGGGAGCCTGCTTCCTCCTCTCTCTCTCTCTCTGCCTGCCTCTCTGCCTACTTGTGATCTCTCTCTGTCAAAGAAATAAATAAAATCTTTAAAAAAAAAAAAAAAAAAAAAAAAAAAAAAAAAAAAAAAAAAAAAAAAAAAAAATAGAAAGCCACCAAGGATGATTCACAGATTTCTGTCTTGTATGAATGTTATGGCCACCAATAGAGATAAATAATGTAGGAATAAGAGCCCATTTGTATTGCGGGAATCTATTAATTAGTTTGGGGCATGGCAAGACTGTGCTGTCTGCAGGACATTCAAATAGCAGGTACCTAGATAAAGGACCTAGAAACTAGAGAAACCCAGACTCCTGGCTGTCTGACTTGTGGTTTTGGCTCACAGCATGACCTCATGGGTTGTGATAGAGCTCTGCGTGGGGCTTCACACTCCGCTGGGAGTCTGCTTGAGAGTCTCTCCCTCTGCCCTCTCTCCCATGTGCACGTGCTCGTGTTCTCTTCCTCCCTCCCTCTCTCTTTCTCAAATAAATAAATAAATCTTTTTTTTTTTTTAAAGTTAGAAACAGATGGGGTATCATTATATAGTGATTAAAACCAAGATGGTAGGTATGTAAAGAGACTAAAAAGAGAGAGAAATGGGCCAAGGGAAAGAACTCTTAAATGCTGGGGAGACCATTAAGTGGTCAAAGTGAAAGGAGACCAGAATGATAGTAGGGACGAAGGCTAGGACCTGCAGTGTACCCAGTAATCAAGGGAAAGGGTATTTTCAAGGAGACTGGCTTTAACAGTGTCCAATGAAACAGAGGGACTTCTAAAAATAAAGACTAAATGTATGCTTCGTATTTGCCATTAGGAGGTCACTTTTAAGCGTATTAATAGAGCAGTGGCACCAGTAGCCAGAGAGCAGTGGGTTGAGCATTAGTAGAAAGAGAAAGGCTACTGTATTAGGATATTTGGATGGGAGTAAAAGGTGAGCTTCTCTATGGTTCTCTCGCTCTCTCTCTCTCTCTGTGTGTGTGTGTGTGTGTGTGTGTGTGCTTTAAGAGGCAGAGAGAGGGGAGGGGGAGAGGGGGAGAGAGAGAGTCTTAAGTAGGCTCACACCCAGCACTGAGCCTGACATGGGGCTTCATCTCACAACCCTGTGATCATGATCTGAGCTGAAATAAGAGTCAGACATTTAACTCACTGAGTTACCAAGTGCCCCCAATTTGCTTGTTTTAATGTTTAAAACCTTGGAAGAAAATGCCAGTGGAGGAGGATGAGAACACCCTCCAGAGGCAGTGGCCAAATCCTACCGCTTGTTACTTCCTCAACCTCCCTTGCATGGGTTCCTTCTACCTGCTGCTTCCGCTCAGTCGTTGTCCAGGCCTCCATTGCCACTTGCCTAGATGAATGCCTGCTCACTGTTTATTGCACAGACCCTAGGATTTAAAGAGTTATTAGAATTGTAGAAAATAGGAGGGAAAAAAAACCCCACTGTATGAATTGACTGTAATGCATGCTGAGGGCATGATGGTGGCAAGACCATTTAATTTTCTCTGGAGGCTTAGAAACCTTCACAGAGAATATGACATTTGAACTGACTTTTGAAGGATGAGTGTTGTTGTTGCTTTCCAGAGGATCAGGCCATTTTAGGTAGAGGGGACTGCATATGCAAGAGAAGCAACAGAGCCCATGGCCAGAAGGTGGATGGGCGCTTTAGTCTACTCGGGCTGCCACAAGGAATATCACAGACAAAATGACCCAGACAACAGAAATCTATTTCTCACAGTTCTGGAGGCTGGATGTCCAAGCCCGGGGTGCCAGCATTGTTGGGTTCTGGCACATTCCCTCCTGGCTTCCAGATGGATGCCCTTGTGCCTGTGCTCATTTGGTGGTGTGAGAGAGAGAGCCCATGTGTCCCCTTCTTTTCAATCTCACAGCACCTCTGGCACCCACTCCAGCATGAAGGTACCTTCTTCATGACATTGTGGAAATCCAATTTTTTCCCCAAAGTTCCATCTTTAACTACTATATATTGAGAGGTAGGGCTTCAACATATGAATCCTGGAGGGATACAGCTGGTTTAGTCCACAGCACTCTTCTTCTAGCCTTCCAAAATCCATGTCCTTCTTGCATGCAAAATATATTCATTCCATTCCCAAGTTCCCAAAAGTTCTGACTCATTCCAGCATCAACTCTAAAGCCTAAGGTTCAAAGTCTCATTTAAATGTCATCTGAAGCAGGCATGAGTGAGACCCAAGGCATAGCATGGCCCATCCTGAGGGAAAATTTCTCTTGAGCAGTTAACCCGTGTAAAAAGTGTTCTGAGACCCAATTTCCAATGCGGGTGTGTTTGTGTACATAACTACCAAGCAATTCTCTGGACACCAGTTGGGTGTTTGTTCTACAGTTCAACTCTCTTCTGACACTAGGTACACAGAGTCAGATCCCACAGGTTAGGGGTTCAGTCCTATAAGACTGAGCCGCCCCCACCCTTGCCCTTCAGATGCCCATTGTAAGCCCAGATTGTTTCCTGTATTTATGGCCAACTGGCTGTAAATCAGTGGTTCCTATGACCCCCTCCTTTGGTTTGATTAATTTTCTGTAACAGCCCACAGAACGCAGAAAAGCACTTTGCTTACTAGAGCACCTTTCATGATGAAAGGATGTGACTCCAGAACCGATGAAGTGATGCCAAGGACAAGATATAAGGAAGGGGTGTGGGACTTCTGTGCTCTCTCAGGGCATGCTACCTTCCTACGTTTCCACATGTTCACCAATCTCCCTCCAAACCCTGTCCTTTTGGGTTTTATGACTTCATTACACAGGCATAATTGATTAAATCATTGGCCATTGGTGCCTGAGTCAACCTCCAGTCCCTCTCCCTTTCCTGGAAATCAGGAGGTGGGATTGAAAATTCTAATCTATGGTTGGTTCCCCTGGCAACCAGCTTCCTTGTAGAGACATGATCCAAAAGCCACGTCATTAACATAATAAGAGACACCTTTGTTGCTGTCATCACTGTCATTTCTTAGGCTTTTAGGAGTTCTGTGCCAAAAACTGGGATGAGAGCCACATGTATATTTCTTATTATAAATCACAGTATCACACTGTGAAACCAGATAAGTTTTGTGCTTCCAAAATACAGTGGTGGGACAGGGGTAGGATAAACATTTCCATTACAAAAGGGAGAAATTGGAGGGGGATGGTGGGGATGATGGGGAAGAAGGGGATGATGGGTCCCAAAGGAGTCCAGTACCCAGCAAGGTAAACTCCCTCAGATCCCGAGGGTAGGAATTAATTCCCTTTGGTTCAGTGCCTCACCTTCTGGATTTCCTGGGGAGGCAGACCTGCCCCGTATCTCTGCTGGGTGACGATCCCACCCTTAATGCTCCAGATAGTCCGGCCCTTGTGGCTTAGATGGTCCCACTCTAATAGCTATGGTTAGACGTTGTCTCTGTCTCCCTTGTTTTGAGTCTAATCTGGCAATGTCCCTACACGTACAATCCTGTAATCCCTTTACTGAGTGATAATCCAGCCTTTGGTGTTCTCTTCTGAACACACTTTCTCATTATTTGAAAAATGGGCAGGATGGGAACTTTCCAAATCTTCAAGTTTTAGTTCTTTTTGTTGAATAAGTCCTTTATTGCATCTCTTTCTTCCTGCATTTTAGTACAAGCCATGAGGAGGAACCCACTTTAAACACTTGTTTAGAAATCTCCTCAACTAAATATGCAATTCCATCACTTGCGGATTCTACCTTCTGAACAATGCTAGACCATGAACAAAATTCAGTGAGGTCTTTGCCACTTTATGACTAGGATTGCCCTTCCTCCGATTTCCCGTAACATATTCCTCATCTCTGTCTTGGACCTTACCAGATACTGCCCCTAATGTATGTATTTCTATAGTATTTTGTTAATGATTATAATATACATATATGAAAGGTAGAGTTAGAGATTGAGATTTATTATAAGGATGTGGCTCACGCAGTTATGGAGGCTGAGAAGTCCCAGGAGCTGTAGTCAGGAAGCTAATACTCAGGAGAGCCATTGATACAGTTCTATTCTGAGTCCAAAGGCCTGAAAACCAGGACAGCTGATGATGTAAATTCAAGTCAGAGTCCAGGTCTGAAAGTGGGAGAAAACCAATGTCCTGACTGGAAGACATCAGGCAGAGAGAACAAATTCTCTCTTATTCCGCCTTGTTGTTCTTAGTTCTTCAGAGGATTGGACGCAGCCCACCCACGTTGAGAAGATGAATCTGCTTCACTCGGTCTGTTGATTCAAATGTGAATCTCATCCAGAAAACCCTCATAGACACACCTAGAATAATGTTTAACCAAATGTCTGGACACCCTAAGGGCCAGTCAAGCCGACATGTAAAATTAACCATCGCAGTGTATATGGAAGGACTTGTGGGGATTGAAGTTAGATGGGCAGGACGGGAGCCATTTATGAAGAGCACACATGGTTAAGCCTCCTCAGAATTGTTGTTCTCTCTTAGCTAATAAGAGAACATTTAAGGGCCTTTGCTAGCAAAGACACAAGATCACAACTGTGTGTTAGTGCTTTTATTAACATTAATGGTGGTGGTTGAAATTTCTTCAGAAATTTCCCCTAAAGACCCACAAGTCTGGTTAAGTTGGAATAATATTTAGAAGTTCTCAAATCTAGAGTCACCATCCCAATTTCAGCACTTATTATTTGGGTGAATTTGGTAAGTTATTTAACCTTATTCTAGGTCTCAGTTTTTGCATCAACAATATAGAAATTCCAGTCATTGTGTGGATTAAATGCTGTGATGCCTAAAGTACCTAAAAAATTATTCTTTCCCCAACTGTTGCTCCCTACCCTCTGTTTGGATGCAGTCAGCCTAGATACGCAGCCTAGATCAGGATATTTTTAGAATTCATCAATATAGGAACCACATTATTAAAGAATCATGTTTCAATTGGAAATTTCTTATTACTATTAATAAAAAGGGTGTTGATTGGTAGAAGGCAGCGAATTGATTTTGCTTTATTATGAAAAATTTCAAACATGCACAAGAGAGAACAGTTAATGAATTTCCATATACCCATCACCCATTATTATCAAAATTTTGCACATGTCCTTTATTGATGCCTTTCTATAGAGTTTTTTTTAAAGACCCAGGAATTATACACACCCTAGTGTCCATCCTAAAATATATGAGGGATACTGCTATATAACTAAAATACATTATCACACCTTACCACATCCAGTAAATGTTCATGTTTCTGCAACAGTAATGATAGTTCTGTGTGCTTTTAGAGCTATTCATATTTTAGGGGCTTTATTAATACATGCAGAGAAATTGGTGGATAAAGAATAGTTAATTACTCCCAAATATATGTGTAATTTTGTCAGACCCAAAAAGGGTTGTCTAGTGAGGTTGGTTTAATATTTGAAATATAAAAAGTGTGAGTTAATCATATTTGCACAAAGGTTTGTGACATTGATAATAGTTAAAACTCGGAAAATCAATACTAATACAAACATAGATATTGTTTTCACAAGGGAAGGTTTCAGAAAATTATCAACAGGCTGGCTTTGCTTGTATTATCTGAAAAAATGTGTTTTATCTGAATTTAAAAGCTGTTGACATTCAGTTCAGTGATATGTGTGCAAGTGTGTGTGTGTGTGTGTGCGTGCGTGCATTTGTGTGTGAGAGAGACAGCAGGGGGAGGAAGGGAGAGGAAGACAGACACAGAATGTATATATTTTCTCACTTTTTAAGTAAAATTACTGGAGGGCAATGACTTTCTTCATAAATTAGATACACAATAAACAAAGCCTTATTGTTGAAATTGTTTTTATGCAAGTGTTACAAACTACTCAATTCAAAAATGTCTTTATCCTTGAAACTGACCTTATCCTAGTCATGGATTGTTGGCATTTAATATTCAAGCTTCCTAATTCTTTTTTGAAAGGCTGTCGCAAGAGAATTGCATGTAGAATATATAATGATTTATTTAGTCTGACAGTCCCTCATATCTGAGAACCAAAGAAAAAGAAAAGAAGACAAGCTGACTCTTTCATATTAATGGGAACAATTGCCTATGAATTAATTTAAAGCAATGATAGTACAAAATTAAAAATAGTAGCTCAGTCGGTTGAGCTTCCTACTCCTGATTTCGGCTCAGGTCATGGCTTCAGGATCCTGGGATGAAGCCCTGTGTGGGATCGAGCTGGCTCCATGCCAGTAGGAAGTCTGCTTGGATTTTTTTCTCCCTCTCCCTCTGCTCCTCCCCATGGCTCACTAAAATAAATGAATAAATCTTTAAAAAATAGTAACGTAAGTATCTGATTTTTTAAAAGTGTTTTCACTGTTCACACCATTCATCCATATTTGAAACCTTTGTATTTTAAGTGCCTCAAGGGAAGATAATTTAGTCTTGTACTGTTTCTGTGAAATTAGATTCACCCAATTGGAAACTAGAACCTTAGAGCTCATTCAGTCACTATAGTAAATTTCAGTGAATTTACCTCAAGAAACTAATATTCAAAAACCGAGAAGTTTGTTGTAAAACAAAAGGAGAATGATGGCACAGGACTTTTAGAACATTCTTCCCCATGTAAGTCTAATAAAGCGAAACAAAAAAATAAGCTATAGCAGCACATTTAAATGTTTGAATGATTTAACCAGACAACTAGTTATCTTTTTTTTTTTTTTAAAGATTTTATTTACTTATTTGACTGAGATCACAAGTAGGCAGAGAGAGGGAGAGGAAGGGAAGCAGGCTCCCTGCTGAGCAGAGAGCCCAAATGAGGGGCTTGATCCCAGGACTCTGGGATCATGACCTGAGCCGAAGGCAAAGGTTTTAACCCACTGAGCCACCCAGGCGCCCCACTAGTTATCTTTAACAAGAAAGAAAAAAGATTTAATTCCCCCCTCAGTGTTTGCGTTTATAGTTAAGTAGGCAGTGTAAGACCAATTTGCTTTCCGATATGGGTAGTATAAGCAAGCTGACTGAGAAATGAAGGTTCGCTGTATTTTCTTATTTCCAAGTACAAAGTTGGTGCCTTAGAAGTATTTTGAACTTCTCACGGTACCTGGGTGGCTCAGTCATTAAGCGCCTGCCTTGGGCTCAGGTCATGATCCCAGGGTGCTGGGATTGAGTACGCATCAGGCTCCCTGCTCAGGAGGAAGCCTGCTTCTCCCTCTCCTGAACGCCCTGCCTGTGTTCCCTCTCTCGCTGTGTCTCTGTCAAATAAATAAAATCTTAAAAAAAAAAAAAAAAAGAAAGAAAAAGAAGTATTTTGAACTTCTGGGGGTTACATGTAGACCAGTTTACCGCAATGGTAATCCAGTGGAAGCTACAGCTGCGGGAGCCAGGCCTGTCTTTAATATGGGTGTAAGATTCTGGCTTCGAAAAGACAAGCCACTTGATGTCTCTATTAGGATGTTTAGTGGGTGCGTCAGAGTTAACCAGTCCAACACTCATCTCCTCTCGATGTCCTACTCTCACGGCTTCTCCTACTTCAGTTGCTCAGGCTGACAAGCTTTGTTTAGAGTTGACCTTGACTCCTCTTTCTTACGGTTTGTCAGAGAATCCTGTAGGCTCCACCTTGAAAATGTGTTCTGAACCCAGTGCCTTCATCATCACCATCTGGGGCCCAGCCACACAGTCTCTCACCTGCATTATTGTAGTAGCCACCCAAGCCTCACTGGTGTTCGTTTGCACTCTAGTCTCTCTGCAGTCCTGTCTTAACACGGTAGCCTGAAGGATGTGTTTCCATCTGCAGACTTCTGTGTGAAACCCTCCAGAGGCTTGTATTTCTGAGTAAAATCCCAAGTCTGTAGTATAGCCTAAAAGGTTCTGTTTGACCTGATTATAATTGCACTCCTCTTTATTTATTTCTACACTAGTTTTGTTGCTGTTCTTCTAACATACCACACACTCATGCCCCAGGGCTTCATACATACTAGTTTCACTGCCTAGAACATTCTTCCCCCAGATATCCACAGATCTAGCCCTCACGGCCTTCAAATCTTTGCTTACATACCGTCTTCTTAGTCAGACCTTTCCTGGCCTCCCCACTGTTCATTCTTCTATTTCCCAGCTTTGTTTCATTTTTCTTGCCTCTGCAGCATTTTTTTTTCTTTTTTCTTGCCTCTGTAGCATTTATTACCGCAAGCATGACTTGCTTTGCTTATTTATTTACTTTTCATTGTCTCCTCAACTAAAATATAAGCTCCCGGATGGCAGGGTTTTTTAAACTTTCTATACAATTTGTGTTTAGAAGAGTATTTGACGCATAGTGGGTGATAAGTATATGTTGATTGAGTGAACAAGTGATCATTTGGAACTATTTAGTAATATCTTGTGTTGTGTGCTTTAAAAATATGCTACCATACTATACATACAACTCTTATTTTTATGTTCAGTACTATGGCTGAGAACTCTTTCTATGTTAGTATGTTTCTCAACTTCATTTGTTGGAATTATAATATGTCTTGTATGGATATAGCTCAGGGGTTAAGGGTCCTTTAAATTATTTTTATTTTTAATAAATATATTATAACATGGATATTCTGCCCATGATTCTTTGGCCATGTTTTCTTTAGGACAGTACAACAGATTTGCATTTTTTCAACTTTGCCAAGCTGGACCTATGTTTCTTGGATTTCCCTTTCCTACACAGTTCCTACAAGTATGGGCTCTAAGAGACATTTTTCACGAGATTTGGAAAGTGGAGGTTAGCGGGAGCCCTGTGCTTTTTTATTTTTGGATGGTTGGTACCGGCCCAGATGATTTTGAGGCTCACACACCTGGAAGCCTATCCACTTGCTCCTGTGATTGCCTGTGGCAGGAAGCAAGGCCACCTCCAGGCCTGCTCCAGCCTGATCTCCTAATGCAGCTTTTCTTACTCCTGGTTTTAGCTCCTTGACGATAAGAGCATGCTTCTCTGGTAGGACATTCTAATCACCCAAGTGAGAGGTTCAGTGGTAATGAGGGACTTATACAGATTCCCACCCACCCTTTTGGCTTCAGATTCAGACTCCGAGGTTCCAGTTCATTCTTCCTTCCCCCACAGAACTTCTATTTTTCCTTTCTGATTGTGGCCTGTGAATTTCAGGCTCCAGCACCAGAGGCAGAAACAGCTATACAAAGACTTTGCAGTAACGTCCCCAAATTGCATAAGGTCAAGCCCCAAATATATGTATTTATTTCCTACATAAATATACATAATTTCCTAGTGGTCCTACTTCTCTGATGAGATGTTGACAGATGAGGGTAGCAATCAAGAAACAATTTTGCCAGGCCATAGGATTTCTACATTTTTTTCATTTTAATAGATTAAAAGTTTGATCTCTACTATGAAATGTTGGAAGCATTTTCCCCCAGGGATCTATAAATTGTGAATTGGTTTCATTTGTTTGCACCTTAATGATACTAAGCAGATAGTATAATGTGTTTTTTGCTGGGAGGGTGCCTGTGGAGGGAACCAAGGAAGGGAAACAAGAGTACTATGAGAACAAATGATGTCTAGTCCTCATCTGCACAGCTGGCCTCAGTTAACAGGACCACTGTGAACCAATTTACATTTTAAATACTTCTTTTGTAATGCCAGAAATCAAAAACATAATTTCAACGGAAAAAAAAGGCTTTTTTTTTTTTGACTGTCACTGAAGGTTTGTTTTTCATGAACAAAAGCAATTTTCCTCAATGTGTGCATTCTTACTCTTGGCAGATGTTGGACAGATGTTTTTACTATAGACACATGGGGAATTTCAGGAAAAACACCCTCCTAATTACTCAAAGCAGCCCAAAATTGTGTTTCATAACTTAGTGATAGAATTAAAAAATGTCTCAACAGCTTAAAATACTCATATTGAGATACCAACATAGTTTGTTGTTTTTCTGATCACATCTACATTCTAAGTGTAAGTTCCTTAGACCTCTGTCTTGACAGAGACCTGGGAAGATTTTTAAATCATCTCTTGCCCCTTTATTATTATGGATCGCAGTGGGTTCTGAAGGACACAGTCCTCATTTAATTCCTTAGTTTCCCTCTAATATAAGGAGTTTCTATCAAGCAGTAGCTCCTAAAGTTGTTAATAACAAGGGTGCCTGGGTAGCTCAGTTGCTTAAGCATCTGCCTTTGGCTCAGGTCATGATCCCAGGGTCTTGGGATCAAGTCTCACTTCAGGCTCCTTGCTCAGTGGGGAGTCTGCTTCTCCTAGTCTTCCAAAGCTTGGCCAGACCAAGCTTTCCAATAGAAAAGTGACCATGACTGACCCATATGGTCCCCAAAATAAGGCCCACCTGTGTCTTTTTAACAGAATCAAGCTGGCACTGGGTTCGGCAACTAAAAAAGGACAACTTCTTGTGTGATTTATATTTTGTTTTTCAAAAATTGGACAAGTTCAATAACATACTAAGCCAGGGGTTAATCATAATCTCTTCTCTGAAAGCTGAACTCTTGAGCAAAAAATGCCTCCTCCTTCAGTCTCTGAGGAGCTCTACCGCTTTTCTCTCTGTGGGCCGCCAAGTGCCTGGGCAAGGCTGAGAAAGAACAAGAGGTTAAGCTGCTTTACAGTGAGATACTTCACTGAAACAATCCTGTTTGTATTCCAAAGGTGTCTATTATGTACTCTCAAGTGACTCCAGGGGATCTCAGAACATGTGCTAGACTCCTCTGGTACGGATTAAGGATGCATTCAAGCTTTGGAACAGTTTTACCGGTAATGTAGAAAAATCTAACTAGATTTGTTGAAGGCCTGGCCTGCGCTGGTCCGTAATCATCAAATTCTTGGATATAGGCCTTTTCATGTCTTGTAATTTTTTTCTTTCTTTTTGAAACACTGTTAAAGCTCACTGGAGTTAAGAAATGCTCTTTTGCAGAGCACTTTTAGTCTGAGGTTCTAGGTTTCATCCTTGTCTCCATCTAACTGTTCCGTGAATAGAGGCACATTCAGCATGGTCATACCTGTTTGGTTCTAAAACACTTTTTGCCTCTGCAGCCCATAGATTCAGTGTTTCTACTCTTGAGCAGAAAATAAGTCATTTCCCAGCTTTGATTTGATGTCATTTTCCCCCCCTTCATGCTGCAGAGGGTATCCATTCTGGAAGGCTGCAGTAGGTTCCTGAGAGCAGTTCTATTGTAAGGTATGGCGTATATCTTTCCTCTGTAGCTTTGGGTCCAGAATCGGCCTTGGCACAGCAGTAACCTCTTCTGATAACAACCAGCTCATTCTCACTTACCTCTCGGTGAGTGGCACCCCCAACACAGACAGGTGTACCCACATAGGCAGAGTTCCACACATGTCTTCCCCTGCCTAACTTTGTGTTAGCTATTATTTTCTGACCTCTTTGAAATGCAGCAGGTATTTCCACAGTCTGTCTTTTCTTTTAAAAGGACAGTTCAGGATTATTGATCTTTTTTAAGTTGAAAGAATGTCCAGATCTTAAAATCTTTCTTCCCTTTTCCTTTTCCCTTCAGCTTATTGTCCGTGCCATATCCGAAGTTAGAGTAGAGCAGGTGTCCATTGCTGACTCTCAGTGCACAGGGTTCCTTGCATAAAACTTTGGGATCTTTTTCATTCTAGTGGTGTGTCTCCTGATGCATCCGGGTTTTTTTTTTTTTTTTTGTAAGATTTTATTTATTTTTACATGAGAGACAGGGAGAGAGAGAGAGTCAGAGGCAGAGGGGAAAGCAGGCTCCCTACTGAGCAAGGAGCCCAATGTGGGACTCGATCCCAGTACCCGGGGATCATGACCTGAGCTGAAGGCAGATGCTTGACTGCCTTAACCTTCCAGGTCCTGCATCCCACTGTTTGTAACATGACATGGATGACTTGCTTCATGTAACCATGATAACAACACAGAAGGACTAACTGCTTACCATGGACTGGAAGGCCCTGTCTCTTACAGAAATTTATTTATGGTGGTAAATACGAGGTGAAGGTAAAAGTGAAAGTGAAAAGAGAGAGCGGTGAAAGTGGTTTCCTCTGGGAAAGAGAGATTGGGGATGGGAATGCACAGGACGAGGGACTGCAATTGTCTTGCTGATGTACAGTTTGTAGAATGATTTGACTTTTAGCTATTTCTTCTGGCATTTATCATCATTATCAAAAAACATGCTTATATTTTTATTTCTTGATGACTTTGTAGCTTTCTCTCATGGTTCCTGTTTCTGGGAGGTGAGGATTGGGCACTCTCACAGTCCTCCTTCCATCATCCCAATATATTTGGTGAGCTCACTACTGCATTTAGACAGTATCCTGACTGTAAATGTTATCCACGGCTGAACCATACGGCCTGTTTTTATTTCGTTTTCTTTTGTTGTATGCTGTTGAGTATCCTGGAGTTAGTAGCTATAATTTTTAGGTACTTCTCTATGTATCAATTGCTTATTTATAGCTTCTTGCTATCATCAAACATGACAGGCAGTCTGACAGATTTGATTTTGTTAGTGATATCTCTCCATTAGCTCTCTGTCTTCCTGCTCTAACACGGTTGTTATTCCTGGGCTATTGTTGCCATCACCAGGAGATGGGATGTGATTCCCTCTGTGGCCCTCCTTCTTTGGATTTCTTGTTTCTTATATCCCATGTCTTCCTTTTCTTGATCAAGCAGAGCTCACCCTTCTGAGAAAGGGGATGGAGGAGTTAAATTTTTTTGAGACTTTATATGTGTGCATGTCTATTATAATTTCTCCTCACAACAACTGAAGATGATTTTTATTATACTCATTTTATTGATAAGGAAACTAAGGTTTAAAGAGGTTTATTTATTCATTTAAAAAAATCTGCCCAAGTTTATGAAGCTGTTATGAAATAGAACTGAGGAGAAAATTACAGAGTTGTGCATATATATAACTTACATGCATACATAAAATATTGAATTGGCTAGAATTTAGAATAGAATGGAATCTATTATTAAATGGTTTAATTTTTACAGAAATAAATTTTAGGTAATTAATCTCTAACATAGTATAAATTTTTCTTTTTTACATTTAATCTCTTTTTCTAGTTTTCCTAGCAGATTAATTTACCACTCTATTTAAAAAAGATTTTATTTATTTAAGAGGGAGAGAATGAGAGAGAGAGAGAGAGCACGCGCACATAAGAGGGGTAAGGTCAGAGGGAGAAGCAGACTCCCCGCCAAGCAGGGAGCCCGATGCGGGACTCAATCCCGGGACTCCAGGATCCTGACCTGAGCTGAAGGCAGTCTGTTAACCAACTGAGCCACCCAGGCGCCCTACCACTCTTTTTTAAAAGAAGTTTTTATATTCGTCACACAGTGTGCATGACGACAAGTGCACATCTTCATCCCCATCGCCCATTGCGCCCATCCACTCACCTACGTCCCCCCTGGCAACTGTCAGTTTGTGCTCCGTAGTTAAGACTGTTTCTTGATTTGCGCCCTCCTTCTCTCTCTCTCTTATTTTTTCCTTTTGCTCATTTGTTTTCCATCTTAAATTCCACATATGAGTGGCATTTGTCTTTTTCTGACTGACTTATCTTGCTTAGCATTAACTTTCTAAATCTACCCATATTGTTGCAAATGGTAAGATTTCATTCTTTTTTGTGGCTGAATAATATTCCATTAAATATATGTACCCTGTCTTCTTTATTCATTCATCTATTGATGGACACTTGGGCTGCTTCCATAATTTGGCTATAGTAAATAACACTGCTATAAACATAAAGGTGGATGTGTCTCTTTAAATTACTGTTGTTTTATTCTTTATATCACTCCTTTTGAATGATGATCTTAGATAAAGATGTCATTTCCTGTAATTGGAATGTCAGCTTGAATATTAAAAGATAACCAATGGAGACATTTTATGGATATAGAAAACTAAGTTTGACTATAATATACCATATAAATGTTTATTTGGATACTTAAGATTTTCTTCATGGCCTAATACAAGTAGCAATAGGACTATTAGGATTTATACCTGCTAACTGAGTAGTTGGATAACATATTTAGAAATAATGACTCCAGTTATTATTTGAAAACAATTATTCACTCTCAGTTCTTTATGGAATTATTTGACTATTGATCTTGAAGTTTAGGCAATGACATAGGTGACCACTAGTTGACTCTTTAAATCATAACATGTTAGAAATCACTTCATATAAAAATGGGGCCTACTATCAAAATGTTAGATCAGTATCTAATTCTTAAGTAACTGTTATAGACTAAATGTTTGTGTCCCCCTCAAAATTCATATGTTGAAGCCTTAACTCCCAATACGATATTTGGAGGTGGGACCTTTGGGAGGTAATTAGGGTTAGATGAGGCCAAGAGGATAGAGTCTCCATGATGGGATTAGTGTTCTTATAACAAGAAGAGAGACCAGAGTGCTCTCTTTTTGCCATTTGAGAACACTGAGAAAAGGTGGCCATATATAAGGTAGGAAGAGGGTTCTCATAGGAATTGAATTGGTTGGCACATTGATCTTGGACTTTCCAGTTCCTAGAACTGCAAGAAATACATTTTTGTTGTTTAAACCCCACCCAGTCTATGGTATTTTGTTTTAGCAGCCCAAGCATACTAATAAAATAATCCATTTATTAAAATTGGGATACTTTAAAGCCTAGAACATTATAATATGGCAAGCAATATTTCACATTGAAAAAGAACACTTTATATTCTAATTTAAGGTATCATGTATTTTGGAGGGTTCTGTAGTGTTTTCTCAAAATCAGAACCCTGTAACAGGAAACACTGGGGTCACACTTTTGTCTGTGGGGATCTGAGCAAGTTTCTTCATCTGACACGGAGTTAATAATGTATACCTCTAGGATATTGTGAGGGTCAAGAAATATATATCCATCAGGTTCCTAGCATCATGCCTCGTGTAATAAGTACTCAGTATATATTAGTTTTGCAATTAATGATTTACAATCCCCTCTCACCCCTGCCCTCAGTCTTTGAGTTGGTAAAGAAAGACCCAAATCAAAAATGGTTTTCTGATTAAGATGCTGTATTACTCAGGGGAGGAGTCAAGATGGCGGAGAAGTAGCAAGCTGAGACTGCTTCAGCTAGCCGGAGATCAGCTAGATAGCTTATCTAAAGATTGCAAACACCTGAAAATCCATCGGCAGATCGAAGAGAAGAAGAACAGCAATTCTGGAAACAGAAAAACAACCACTTTCTGAAAGGTAGGACCGGGGGAGAAGTGAATCCAAAGCGACGGGAAGATAGACCCCGGGGGGAGGGGCCGGCTCCCGGCAAGCGGCGGAGCAACCGCGCACAAAATCAGGACTTTTAAAAGTCTGTTCCGCTGAGGGACATCGCTCCAGAGGCTAAACCAGGGCGAAGCCCACGCAGGGTCAGCGTGGCCTCAGGTCCCGCAGGGTCACAGAAGGATCGGGGGTGTCTGAGTGTCGCAGAGCTTGCGGGTATTGGAACGGGAAAGCCGGCTACAGAGACAGAGCTGACAGTAAGCTTGCAGCTCCGTGTTACCTTGAACCGGTCGCAGGCTCGGTGAGCTCGGAGCGCGGCCGGAGGTCAGGCAGACGGGAGTAACTGGGCGCTGTTCTCTGAGGGCGCACTGAGGAGTGGGGCCCTGGGCTCTCGGCTCCTCCGGGCCGGAGACCAGGAGGCCGCCATTTGTATTCCCGTCCTCTGGAACTCTACGGAAAGCGCTCAGGGAACAAAAGCTCCTGAAAGCAAACCCGAGCGGATTACTCACCCCGGCCCCGGGTAAGGGCTGTGTAATTCCGCCTGGGGCAAAGACACTTGAGAATCACTACAACAGGCCCCTCCCCCAGAAGATCAACAAGAAATCCAGCCGAGACCAAGTTCACCTACCAAGGAGTGCGGTTTCAATACCAAGGAGAGCAGCAGAATTCCAGAGGAGGAGAAAGCCAAGCACGGAACTCATGGCTTTTTTCCTGTGATTTTTTTTTTTAGTCTTGCAGTTAATTTAATTTTTTCTTTTTCATTTTTTTTTTCTTTTTTTTTCTCGCCTTCGGGTAAAATTTTTTTTTTTTAACTGTTACCTTTTTCTTTTTTAACGATTTTTTACTAGTTTATCTAATATATATATATATATATATTTTACATTTTTCTTAGGTGTTTTCTTTTTTTAAAAAAATTCTTTCTTTTCTTTTCTTTTTTTTTTTTTTTTTCTTTTCTTTTTGTTTTTTTTCTTTCTTTCTTTTCTTTTTTTTTGAACCTCTTTTTATCCCCTTTCTCCCCACTCACGATTTTGGATCTCTTCTAATTTGGTTAAAGCATATTTTCCTGGGGTTGTTGCCACCCTTTTAGTATTTTACTTGCCCCTTCATTTACTCTTATCTGGACAAAATGACAAGACGTAAAAATTCAACACAAAAAAAAGAACAAGAGGCAGTACCGAAGGCTAGGGACCTAATCAATACAGACATCGGTAATATGTCAGATCTAGAGTTCAGAATGACAATTCTCAAGGTTCTAGCCGGGCTCGAAAAAGGCATGGAAGATATTAGAGAAACCCTCTCGAGAGATATAAAAGCCCTTTCTGGAGAAATAAAAGAACTAAAATCTAACCAAGGTGAAATCAAAAAAAGCTATTAATGAGGTGCAATCAAAAAATGGAGGCTCTAACTGCTAGGATAAATGAGGCAGAAGAAAGAATTAGTGATATAGAAGACCAAATGACAGAGAATAAAGAAGCTGAGCAAAAGAGGGACAAACAGCTACTGGACCACGAGGGGAGAATTCGAGAGATAAGTGACACCATAAGACGAAACAACATTAGAATAATTGGGATTCCAGAAGAAGAAGAAAGTGAGAGGGGAGCAGAAGGTATACTGGAGAGAATTATTGGGGAGAATTTCCCCAATATGGCAAAGGGAACGAGCATCAAAATTCAGGAGGTTCAGAGAATGCCCCTCAAAATCAATAAGAATAGGCCCACACCCCGTCACCTAATAGTAAAATTTACAAGTCTCAATGACAAAGAGAAAATCCTGAAAGCAGCCCGGGAAAAGAAGTCTGTAACATACAATGGTAAAAATATTAGATTGGCAGCTGACTTATCCACAGAGACCTGGCAGGCCAGAAAGAGCTGGCATGATATTTTCAGAGCACTAAACGAGAAAAACATGCAGCCAAGAATACTATATCCAGCTAGGCTATCATTGAAAATAGAAGGAGAGATTAAAAGCTTCCAGGACAAACAACAACTGAAAGAATGTGCAAATACCAAACCAGCTCTACAGGAAATATTGAAAGGGGTCCTCTAAGCAAAGAGAGAGCCTACAAGTGGTAGATCAGAAAGGAACAGAGACCATATACAGTAACAGTCACCTTACAGGCAATACAATGGCACTAAATTCATATCTCTCAATAGTTACCCTGAATGTGAATGGGCTAAATGCCCCTGTCAAAAGACACAGGGTATCAGAATGGATAAAAAAAAAAAACCCATCTATATGTTGCCTCCAAGAAACACATTTTAAGCCCGAAGACACCTCCAGATTTAAAGTGAGGGGGTGGAAAAGAATTTACCATGCTAATGGACATCAGAAGAAAGCAGGAGTGGCAATCCTTATATCAGATCAATTAGATTTTAAGCCAAAGACTATAATAAGAGATGAGGAAGGACACTATATCATACTCAAAGGGTCTGTCCAACAAGAAGATTTAACAATTTTAAATATCTATGCCCCCAATGTGGGAGCAGCCAACTATATAAACCAATTAATAACAAAATCAAAGAAACACATCAACAATAATACAATGATAGTAGGGGACTTTAACACACTCCCCTCACTGAAATGGACAGGTCATCCAAGCAAAAGATCAGCAAGGAAATAAAGGCCTTAAATGACACACTGGACCAGATGGACATCACAGATATATTCAGAATATTTCATCCCAAAGCAACAGAATACACATTCTTCTCTAGTGCACATGGAACATTCTCCAGAATAGATCACATCCTCGGTCCTAAATCAGGACTCAACCGGTATCAAAAGATTGGGATCATTCCCTGCATATTTTCAGACCACAATGCTCTAAAGCTAGAACTCAACCACAAAAGGAAGTTTGGAAAGAACCCAAATACATGGAGACTAAACAGTATCCTTCTAAAGAATGAATGGGTCAACCGGGAAATTAAAGAAGAATTGAAAAAAATCATGGAAACAAATGATAATGAAAATACAACGGTTCAAAATCTGTGGGACACAACAAAGGCAGTCCTGAGAGGAAAATATATAGCGGTACAAGCCTTTCTCAAGAAACAAGAAAGGTCTCAGGTACACAACCTAACCCTACACCTAAAGGAGCTGGAGAAAGAACAAGAAAGAAACCCTAAGCCCAGCAGGAGAAGAGAAATCATAAAGATCAGAGCAGAAATCAATGAAATAGAAACCAAAAAAAAACATAGAACAAATCAACGAAACTAGGAGCTGGTTCTTTGAAAGAATTAATAAAATTGATAAACCCCTGGCCCGACTTATCAAAAAGAAAAGAGAAAGGACCCAAATAAATAAAATCATGAATGAAAGAGGAGAGATCACAACTAACACCAAAGAAATACAAACTATTATAAGAACATACTATGAGCAACTCTACGGCAATAAATTTGACAATCTGGAAGAAATGGATGCATTCCTAGAAACATATAAACTACCACAACTGAACCAGGAAGAAATAGAAAGCCTGAACAGACCCATAACCAGTAAGGAGATTGAAACAGTCATTAAAAATCTCCAAACAAACAAAAGCCCAGGGCCAGACGGCTTCCCGGGGGAATTCTACCAAACATTTAAAGAAGAACTAATTCCTATTCTCCTGAAACTGTTCCAAAAAATAGAAATGGAAGGAAAACTTCCAAACTCATTTTATGAGGCCAGCATCACCTTGATCCCAAAACCAGACAAGGATCCCACCAAAAAAGAGAGCTATAGACCGATATCCTTGATGAACACAGATGCGAAAATACTCAACAAAATACTAGCCAATAGGATTCAACAGTACATTAAAAAGATTATTCACCACGACCAAGTGGGATTTATTCCAGGGCTGCAAGGTTGGTTCAACATCCGCAAATCAGTCAATGTGATACAACACATCAATAAAAGAAAGAACAAGAACCATATGATACTCTCAATAGATGCTGAAAAAGCATTTGACAAAGTACAACATCCCTTCCTGATCAAAACTCTTCAAAGTGTAGGGATAGAGGGCACATACCTCAATATCATCAAAGCCATCTATGAAAAACCCACCGCAAATATCATTCTCAATGGAGAAAAACTGAAAGCTTTTCCGCTAAGGTCAGGAACACGGCAGGGATGTCCATTATCACCACTGCTATTCAACATAGTACTAGAGGTCCTAGCCTCAGCAATCAGACAACAAAAGGAAATTAAAGGCATCCAAATCGGCAAAGAAGAAGTCAAATTATCACTCTTCGCAGATGATATGATACTATATGTGGAAAAACCCAAAAGACTCCACTCCAAAAACTGCTAGAACTTATACAGGAATTCAGTAAAGTGTCAGGATATAAAATCAATGCACAGAAATCAGTTGCATTTCTCTACACCAACAGCAAAGACAGAAGAAAGAGATATTAAGGAGTCAATCCCATTTACAATTGCATCCAAAACCATAAGATACCTAGGAATAAACCTAACCAAAGAGACACAGAATCTATACTCAGAAAACTATAAAGTACTCATGAAAGAAATTGAGGAAGACACAAAGAAAAATGGAAAAATGTTCCATGCTCCTGGATTGGAAGAATAAATATTGTGAAAATGTCTATGCTACCTAAAGCAATCTACACATTTAATGCAATTCCTATCAAAGTACCATCCATCTTTTTCAAAGAAATGGAACAAATAATTCTAAAATTTATATGGAACCAGAAAAGACCTCGAATAGCCAAAGGGATATTGAAAAAGAAAGCCAACGTTGGTGGCATCACAATTCCGGACTTCAAGCTCTATTACAAAGCTGTCATCATCAAGACAACATGGTACTGGCACAAAAAACAGACACATAGATCAATGGAACAGAATAGAGAGCCCAGAAATAGACCCTCAAATCTATGGTCAACTAATCTTCGACAAAGCAGGAAAGAATGTCCAATGGAAAAAAGACAGCCTTTTCAATAAATGGTGCTGGGAAAATTGGACAGCCACATGCAGAAAAATGAAATTGGACCATTTCCTTACACCACACACAAAAAATAGACTCAAAATGGATGAAGGACCTCAATGTACGAAAGGAATCCATCAAAATCCTTGAGGAGAACACGGGCAGCAACCTCTTCGACCTCTGCCGCAGCAATATCTTCCTAGGAACAACGCAAAAGGCAAGGGAAGCAAGGGAAAAAAAATGAACTACTGGGATTTCATCAAGATCAAAAGCTTTTGCACAGCAAAGGAAACAGTTAACAAAATCAAAAGACAACTGACAGAATGGGAGAAGATATTTGCAAACGACATATCAGATAAAGGACTAGTGTCCAGAATCTATAAAGAACTTAGCAAACTCAACACCCAAAGAACAAATAATCCAATCAAGAAATGGGCAGAAGACATGAACAGACATTTCTGCAAAGAAGACATCCAGATGGCGAACAGACACATGAAAAAGTGCTCCATATCACTCGGCATCAGGGAAATACAAATCAAAACCACAATGAGATATCACCTCACACCAGTCAGAATGGCTAAAATCAACAAGTCAGGAAATGACAGATGCTGGCGAGGATGCGGAGAAAGGGGAACCCTCCTACACTGTTGGTGGGAATGCAAGCTGGTGCAGCCACTCTGGAAAACAGCATGGAGGTTCCTCAAAATGTTGAAAATAGAACTGCCCTATGACCCAGCAATTGCACTATTGGGTATTTACCCTAAAGATACAAATGCAGTGATCCAAAGGGACACATGCACCCGAATGTTTATAGCAGCAATGTCCACAATAGCCAAACTATGGAAAGAACCTAGATGTCCATCAACAGATGAATGGATCAAGAAGATGTGGTATATATACACAATGGAATACTATGCAGCCATCAAAAGAAATGAAATCTTGCCATTTGCAACAACATGGATGGAACTAGAGCGTATCATGCTTAGCGAAATAAGTCAAGCAGAGAAAGACAACTATCATATGATCTCCCTGATATGAGGAAGTGGTGATGCAACATGGAGGCTTAAGTGGGTAGAAGAAGAATAAATGAAACAAGATGGGATTGGGAGGGAGACAAACCATAAGTGACTCTTAATCTCACAAAACAAACTGAGGGTTGCCGGGGGGAGGGGTTTTGGGAGAAGGGGGTGGGATTATGGACATTGGGGAGGGTATGTGCTTTGGTGAGTGCTGTGAAGTGTGTAAACCTGGTGATTCACAGACCTGTACCCCTGGGGATAAAAATATATGTTTATAAAAAAAAAAAAAAAAAAAAAAAAAAAGATGCTGTATTACTCAGAATCAAATCAGGAGATAGCACAGTGTGTTTTGAACAAGGAATATTTAATATAAAGAATTATAAATGGTACAATGTAAGTAATAGAAAATTAGATTGTGAGAGTTGGAGAGAATTGTAAGGGATATAGGGGTAGCAGAGAGGGAGAGCAGCTCCTTTCCCTAGGGTGACGTGCTATGTCTGAGGAAGGGCCCTTGTCTCATCTGGGCTGAGATCCGGGCTGAGGTCCAGAGGGGGCTCGAGGTGACTCACTGGATGACAGGCAAGACACTGTGGTGTTGTACTGGTTGGACTTGCCAAATACTTCCCTGTAGGTTGATAGGGAAGGCTTTCCACAGGGAAGTGTTTAACCTCAAAACTTGCTAGGTGGTGGCATTAGTGGCTGACCATTAAATCATGATGAAACTGGGAGCTGGGGAGGCCACTGTCTGCAGGAGCCTGATCTACTGCTGGCTTGGACTGGGGACCCTAGAGCATGGGATAAAGGCCAGGGAACTGCTTGCTAGAAGACTAGCGTTAAAGGGTCCTGGGCCTATGTATACATGGGCCTGGGAACAGAGACTGAGGCTGGGGGCCCCCACCGTCTAGGGCCCCTGGGTATGCTACTGTAGCTTGAGTTGAGAGGTAGAAAGAGTGCTCTCCAGCCAAATATTGGAGAAATGCGCATCCTTTTGGAACTCAGCACAGGACAAACTGTGAAGTCTGCCTCTAGCACCTTCAACTGATAAGGCTTAATGTCTTACTGAGTGACAGAGGAGAAATATTTACAGGGCCCGATTATGTTATCACAGAGCATGCAAAAAAGAGTGAAGTTGAGCTGTAATAACTGGTATCATGTTGTGATCAGAAACATACATACAAAGAAATCATCCTAATTTAATGATTAGGTGTTTATGGCACTCTAGTGTTTATGGCACTGTGTGCCCTAGAGAGATAAAATCCATTAATTCCCTAATAGGTTGATAAATATGACAGCTCCATACTTGGTCTCTCACATCCAAAAAACAAACTTAAAACCTGGTCCTCCAAATAACTTACAGAATGGCTGGAGAATCAAGACTATAACACAAGAAGCAACGAGAAGCAAACAACAATATATGTTTGAGTGTTAGAGTTATATAATCCTTTTTTCCAAGAAACTATAGAGGTGACAGATTTTTCTCACTGTTGTTTTCATGATCTTATGTTACCTTAATTCCATGTAGACACACTTAGACTACTTTCTACTTAAGTAATTATTAAATTCCATGATAAAGTATATTTTTCTATAAGCTTTAAAAACCACAAGTAAACATTACTTTGAAATCATACAGAATCATATAAAATATTCTACTCGCATACTAATTCTGAATTTCTCAAAGCCTAAAGATCATTACTTTGTAGATAAGCCAGATTTTTTTTTTGGTTAGGTAAATGTTCTTATCTGATCACAGCAATTTCTTATTTGTAGCCAACTTGCTACTTGTTCTCCTTGCTGTTGCTTCTCTTAAGAAATGCGTCTTGGTAATGAAAAGAACATGTTGGAAATCCAGTAGACCTGGTTTGAAGCTCAGCTCTGTCACTTTCTAGCTTTGAAAGCTTGACCAATTTGCCTGTCCCAAGTATTTCACTGTCATCCCCTTTGAAAGGGGAATAAATAAATAAATGTGTATCTCTAACCACATTGTTATAAAGATTAAGGCATTATATAACTTACAAACAGACAAAATAAATTTATGTATCTGTGGCAGTTGGCATATTGCGGGCACACTTATAAACATTAGCTATCTTTTCAAGTTTTAACAAGCACAGGAAGAGAGAGAACAAAAGGTAATCAAGTTGTTTTTCTGCTTGACAGTATCCATGCTGATAGAAGGGAATGGAGGAAATTCTAAAACTTATGGATAAGTAGTCTTTGGCTCTGATCCATCAGTGGACAACAGCGTGATACACAGTATCCTCTACATATTGCCAGAGGCACCGAATTGGCCCTACCAATCAGAAAGTCTCAACAAACCAAAATGAGAGTTTGGGGTAATGGCAAGTCCATTGATTTATCTCTTTCCCTCTCTTAGGACTATGCCTGCTCTGGGCCCCTCAGGAAATGAGATAACATTAGAGCTAGATAGTCTCTATAGACTGGGTTCCTGGATATTAACATCCTGAGAGCACACAGCATGGTTATATGTGTGGATTCAGCTGGCTTATTCCTGGTGATCTGAGGCCAACTGGAGTAGCTCATGCCGCTGAGATGTGTCCTGATAAGCTCATAATCACCGAGTGTTCTACTTTCTGCTCTCTCTCACATGACAATAAATGAAACTGTCAAACTCTTGATTAAATGAGTCTTCATGCTCTGTCCAATCCACAATGCTCACTTCATAAGTCACTCACTCTACCCATTCTCTGCCCTGTCCTCCCCTGACTACCTTACAGACATTAAACTTACAAAATACCCAGGTAGCAAATGTTAACAAATTCCTGAGAGAAAGCAGAACTCCTTGAGGAAAGCAGAATTTTTTTCTGGCTTTCATTTTCTTTATTAGTTGGAATAATTTAGAAACTATAAATTATAGGAAGAACATCATTGAGAAGGATTCGAGGGGCAAGATATAGAAGGAGCCCGAAACTGAGCGAGCATCTGTGTTGCACAACTTCAAGTGTCAGGCACAGGTGAATTTTTTCATGAAGGCTGGAAGAAGTTCATGGGGGATCACAAAACTGTTTTGAAAAATCAAGGAAAGAAGGGACAGAAGAACCACTTTTTGAAACAGTGAAGAACTGGATTTTACAAACTATGGAACCAAATCTTTACTACAATCTTGGAAACGATGCTGCTGTGGATTATTGGATGGCAGTTTGTGAGCTCTTAGAAAGGAAGCCAAGCTCTCTGGAAATAATGTAAATTCTCATCAGATTAATCTTGTTTCCCTTACTGACGAGAACTTTGAATTGGACAGGGCAACAAAATGCTTTAGAAATAGTATGTATTAATTTCAGAAAGTTATTTACCAAAATATCTCTTTATATGCTGTGGGCAATTCATTAATTTATGCAAGATATAGTTATTAAACCTACACTGGATGGCAGCTATTACACTAGCACTATAGAAGATCAAAGAATCCAGACTGGGTGATGGTAAAGCTGAGTGGATTGAAAGCTTCCCTGAATCTGTACTTCCGAAGTGTGTGGAGGAGGGCTAGCTGTAGCAGCCAGTAAGACTGTAAGAGTCCTGGCCGCCTTACCTTTTTATGAAGATGGTTAACTACCCAGAATTGCTTGACTTTAAGTGACATGTTTGGAAACAGAATCCCGGCTGAGAGATATCTTGACAGGCTAAAGTAATGGGACCAAACAGGCAAGGCAACATTAATTGGAAATGACACAATCTCTTGCATTTAGTTTCAAGAAATCAATTGCACAGGTGGAAGAGAGCCTTCATTAAAACAGATGTTCATATGAAAATATCTTAGCCATTGCATTTCACTAGAAGGGCACTATGATTTATTAAGGGTGACCTCTCTACCAGAAAGGTAACAGAAATCGAGCTACCTGTCAGAGGCTTAGAGTCAGATGAAGAGTCCAGAATCAGGACTCAACCTCATACTTGTCAAACTCTTTTTCATCATGTTGTTCTCAGTCTTGGGTACTGCATTTTAAAAAGGGACACTATATATTTACCAATACACGAACTTAAAGGCAAACAGAATAGTGCATGTATGTTTTGGCAGTTTTTTCATAGCAAGTCAACTAAAATAATTGAAGGGTACTCGCACAGAGAAAAGAAAAGTCTCAGAGAATGTATCCTAATTATCGTCAAATGTTGAAAGGCTGTATATAATGTAGAAGAAATATTTAACTATGTGTTTATGGCCTTCAGAGCCATAGGATACCCAAAGCGACTGAGAAGCCTTTTTTTTGCTGTGTGGGGTATTGGGATTTGAAATGAATGGAGAGAGGTAGTAGAAAGTGTTTACTTGAAGGAAAATCACTATGATATATAGAGCAGGGGTAGAGACTGTCTAGCAGGTAGAGTAAAGCCTCTAAGATCAGACATATCTGAGTTCAGATCCTGGCCTTGAACTAACTGTGTGATCTCAGGAAAGTTACCTAACTTCTCTCTAAAGTCAGTTTTAACTATGTGTTTGGAGCAATAACAGTATTAAATTCAAAAGTTTGATATGAGAGTGTTATGATGCATGTGCACAGAAATGTGCTTGTAATGTGATCAATTACTATTAGCTTGTCTCCTTTTCTGTAATGCAATCGAAAGCTATTATTAGGATTTGGAGGTTAAATTAAATTAAACTAAATTAAAGTCAGTATTTGGCTTTCTAAAATGCAAAACCTGTGATCTCGTTGGCACTATCGAGCTTTCCTTCACTGTATATTCAGACAGGGTTTGGAAGGAGTTTTATATTATGGAAAACATTATTCTAAAATGACCATTAGTTTCCAGCTTTTGTAAGAATGAGGATCTGTATTTATCATCAAATATTTCCCATAGTTTTCACTTGATAAATTTTGTGCTTTTATTATTCATCTATTGATATAAGTGCAACAAAAACTTGCATAGAAAATATGAATGACAGCCACAACATACTAAGTTCTTACTGTGTGCTAGGCACTTCGTAATAACTCAGTGATAAATTAGATTACAATAAACTCTTTACAAATCAACTCTTTGAGGCAGGTGAACAATCTGAGGTATCTCGGACTTCAGAACACTGGACTAAGGCCACAGGATTTATGGAGGACTGTATAAATTTTAAAACATTAAAAACCCCAATGTTTATACAAATAAATAGTGAACATTTATCAAACTGTTATTTAATTTATTAGTAAGATGACAAAGGATGACAATGTTGGTTCAAAAGAGGATGTGAGAAACTCATGGACATATATGGAGTCAGTGAAAAAAAAGAAGACTAGGGAAAATTGCTAAAACTGGCTAATTCCATGAGAACAATAAAAACATAATCTCTGGAGTTATCTTTTCTCTTGGGCGGAAGTCACTTTCATCATTATTGAATAAAGTCACTGTTCTGTTTCTTCAGGGACCAGCCTATGATACCAAAATTGATGTGTAGGGTACTTACTAGAAAATGCTTTTGGGATCCGCTGCTTTGGGAGGGAGGAGAAGATCGAACAGAGAAGTTGAGTTGTGATTCTATCTTAAGGAAGGCTCAGCTTGAGCAGGGGAGTGGGACCTGGATTCTTATATCCCTTTATTTTTAATTTTTTTCCATTTCATATATATTTATTAATATTCTAAAAAATTTTAAAATTTAAATTCAATTAATTAACATATTATGGATTACAGAAGTAGAGATCAATGATTCATCAGTCTTACATAATACCCAGTGCTCACTACATTATGTGCCCTCCTTAATGTCTATCAACCAATTACCCATTCTCCACTCCCTCCCCTCTACCATAGGAAACAATCTTATATTCCTTTATATACCTGAGTTGACCAGTTGTGGGAAATTGTTTACTCTTGGAAGGAGACATGATCTTGGGTTAGCTGGTTTTCTTCAGGCCACTCTCTAAGAGGACTGACAATTGAGGGCTGTTTTCCCAGCAGCTGGGGGAATAAGACCTTTATTTCTGAAGGGAGAGCTGGACATCATAGCATCCACCACAGATAAAAATAATTTGCAGTTCATCAGTTTTCTACACAACTAAATCTAACTTTGGGGTGTTGTTAACATCCCCATCCTAACATTAGGACATCTGGGTCCTAATTGGTAATAAATAATAAAGTTATGCTTCCCAGGTACTAGAGAGTTAATAATGAGATAACTAGATAATCATTAGCATAATAACCAAGGATATGCCTCCTTCTTTTGCTTCATTTGAAATTTTTCTTAACAATAGTTAGCAGTATATAATTCCAGATAAAGCTTTTAGTGAAGACAGTAGTATCATGAAGTAGCTAAAAACATAGTATCTTAAAAAGAACTCGTAATTTGTAAAATACTAGCATAAATGAACTAAAGATTTATTATTGCTTCAAATTATGGACATTTCTTGGTGAAATATGTGACACTCTTCCCAGGGATTTGCAATACACAGATTTCAGATAAAAGCATTCGATAATTTTAAGGCAATTTCTACCTTACATATTCGGAAATGCTGTGTTTCCTCAGAGAAAGAACAAATCATGGATATTTACTTTTTAAAATTCAAGTATAACTAACATCCAGTGTTATATTAGTTTTAGGTGTACAATAGGGTAATTCAACGATTCTATACATTACTTAGTGCTCATCGAGTCAGCTGTACTCTTCATCCCCTTCACCTGTATTACCTACCCCACTTTACCCACCTCCTTTCTGGTAACCATCAGTTCTTTGTTTGTAAGAGTCCATTTTATTTGCTTGTTTGTTTATCTCTTATTTCTTTATTCATTTGTTTTGATTCTTAAGTTATACATATTAATGAAATCATATGGTATTTGGTTTTCTCTGGCTAACTTAGTTCACTTAATATTATTACCATGTTGTTGCAAATGGCAAGACTTCATTATTTTTTATGGCTGAGTAATATTCCTGTGTGTGTGTGTGTGTGTGTGTGTGTATGTGCATGCGTGTGTGCACACATGTATGTGTGTAATCCGTTATTCATTCATCCTTGGATGGATACTCGGTTGCTTCCATATCTTGACTATTGTAAATAATGCTGCAATAAACATAGGGTGGATATATCTTTTCAAATTCATGTTTTGGTTATCTTTGGGTAAATACCTGAGTGGAATTACTGTATCATATGATAATTACGTTTTTAATTTTTTGAGGAACTTCCATAGATTTTGTGTGTGTGTGTGTGTGTGTGTGTGCAGTAGCTATATCAATTTGCATTTCCATGAATAGTACATGAGAGTTCCTTTTTCTCCATATCCTCACCAACACCTGTTGTTTCTTGTGTTCTATAGCTTAACTATTCTGACAGGTGTGAGGTGATATCTCATTGTGGTTTTGGTTTGCATTTCTTTGATGATGCATGATGTCAAGCATCTTTTCATGTGTCTGTTGCCATCTGGATATCTTCTTTGGAAAAATGTCATTCGACTCTTCTTCCCATTTCTTAATTGGGTAGTTTGGGTTTTTTGGTTTAAGTTCTTTTTCTTAGATTATTTTTTTATTAATTGTTTTTATTAACATATATTATTTTCCTCAGGGTACAGGTCTGTGAATCATCAAGCTTACATGATTCACAGCACTCACTATAGCACATATCCTCCGGCAACCCTCAGTTTGTTTTGTGAGATTAAGAGTCTCTAATGGTTTGTCTCCCTTCCAATCCCATCTTGCTTCATTTTTTCCTTTCCTACCTTCCAAACCTCCCACCCTGCCTCATAAATTCCACACATCAGGAAGATCATATCATAATTATCTTTCTCTGATTGACTTATTTTGCTCAGCATAATACCCTATGGTTCCATCCACATCGTTGCAAATGGCAAGATTTCATTTCTTTTGATGGCTGCATAGTATTCCATTGTATATATGTACCACCTCTTCTTTATCCATTCATCTATTGATGGACATGTTGGTTCTTCCCATAGTTTGGCTATTGTGGACATTTCTGCTATAAACATTCGGGTGCATGTGCCTCTTTGGATCACTGCATTTGTATCTTTAGGGTAAATACCCAGTAGTGCAATTGATGGGTCATGGGGTAGCTCTATTTTCAACTTCCTGAGGAACTGCCATGCTGTTTTCCAGAGTGGCTGCACCAGCTTGCATTCCCACCAACAGTGTAGGATACCCCTTTCTCTGCATCCTCTCCAGCATCTGTCATTTCCTATCTTGTTAATTTTAGCCATTCTGACTGGTGTGAGGTGGTATCTCATTGTGGTTTTGATTTGTATTTTCCTAATGCCGAGTGATGTGGGTCACTTTTTCATGTGTCTGTTAGCCATCTGGATGTCTTCTTTGCCAAAATGACTGTGCATGTCCTCTGCCCGTTTCTTGATTGGATTATTTGATCTTTGGGTGTGGAGTTTGATAAGTTCTTTCTAGATTTTGGGTACTAGCCCTTTATCTGATATGTCATTTGTGAATATCTCCTCCCATTCTGTCAGTTGTCTTTTGGTTTTGTTGACTGTTTCCTTTGCTGTGTGAAAGGTTTTGATCTTGATGAAGTCCCAATAGTTCATTTTTGCCCTTGCTTTCCTTGCCTTTGGCAATGTTTCTAGGAAGAAGTTGCTGTGGCTGAGGTCGAAGAGGTTGCTGCCTGTGTTCTCCTCAAGGATTTTGATGGATTCCTATCTCGCATTGAGGTCTTTCATCCATTAGGAGTCTATTTTTGTGCATGGTATAAGGAAATGATCCAGTTTCATTCTTCCGCATGTGGCTGTCCAATTTTCCCAACACCATTTGTTGAAGAGGCTGTCCTTTTTCCATTGGACATTCTATATTTGCTTTGTCGAAGATTAGTTGACCATAGGGTCTATTTCTGGGCTCCCTATTCTATTCCATTGATCTATGTGTCTGTTTTTGTGCCAGTACCACACTGTCTTGATGATGACATCTTTGTAATAGAGCTTGAAGTCTGGAATTGTGATGCTACCAACTTTGGCTTTCCATTTCAACATTCCTCTGGCTATTCGGGGTCTTCTCTGGTTCCATATAAATTTTAGGATTATTTGTTCTATTTCTTTTAAAAAAATAATGATATTTTGACAGGGATTGCATCAAATATGTAGATTGCTTTAGGTAGCATAGACATTTTCACAATATTTGTTCTTCCAATCCATGAGCATGAAAGTTTTTCCATTTCTTTGTGTCTTCCTCAATTTCTTTCATGAGCACTTTATAGTTTTCTGAGTACAGATTCTTTGCCTCTTTGGTTAAGTTTATTCCTAAGTATCCTATGGTTTGGGTGCTATTGTAAATAGGATTAACTCCTTAATTACTCTTCTGTCCTACTATTGGTGTATAGAAATGCAACTGATTTCTGGGCATTGATTTTATATCCTGACACTTTACTGAATTCCTGTATGAGTTCTAGCAGTTTGGGAGGGGAGTCTTTTGGATTTTCCAAGGAAAGTATCATATCATCTGCAAAGAGTGAGAGTTTGACTTCTTCTTTGCCGATTCAGATGACTTTTACTTTTTGTTGTTGTTGTTGTCTGATTGCTGAGGCTAGGACTTCCAGTACTATGTTGAATAGCAGTCGTGATAGTGGACAGCCTGCTCTGTTCCTGACCTTAGGGGAAGAGCTCTCAGTTTTCCCCATTGAGAATGATATTCTCATTCTATTAAGGAATGTATTAAGGAATGTTAATAATAGAATAAGAATATTCTCACCCAAACCATAGGATACTTAGAAATAAACCTAACCAAAGAGGCAAAGAATCTGTACTCAGAAAACTATAAAGTACTCATGAAAGAAATTGAGGAAGACACAAAGAGATGGAAAAACATTTCATGCTCATGGATTAGAAGAACAAATATTGTGAAAAATAATAATAGAATGAGAATGATATTCTCATTCTATTAAGGAAGGTATTAAAGAATGTATCCTCTATCCCTACACTGTGAAGAGTTCTGATCAAGAATGGATGCTGTCCTTTGTCAAATGCTTTTTCAGCATCTATTGAGAGTATCATATGGTTCTCATTCTTTCTTTTATTAATGTATTGTATCACATTGATTGATTTGCAGATGTTGAACCAAACTTGTAGCCCAGGAATAAATCCCACTTGGTCATGGTGAATAATACTTTTAATGTACTGTTGGATCCTATTGGCTAGTATTTTGGTGAGAATATTTGCGTCATGTTCATCAAGGATATTGGTCTGTAATTCTCCTTTTTGATGGGGTATTTGTCTGGTTTTGGGATCAAGGTAATGATTGCCTCATAAAATGATTTTGAAAATTTTCCTTCCATTTCTATTTTTTGGAAGAGTTTCAGGAGAATAGGTATTAATTCTTCTTTAAATGTTTGGTAGAATACTCCTGGGATGCTATCTGGCCCTGGGCTCTTGTATTTTGGGGAGATTTTTGATGACTGTTCCAATCTCCTTACTGGTTATGGGTATTCAGGTTTATTCTTTCTTCTTGGTTCAGTTTTGGTTGTTTATATGTCTC